>NC_084794.1:172926913-174237941 GCF_963169125.1 Humulus lupulus | reverse complement strand
TCATTTCCCCTATCAGGTTAATCATAGTTAACGTCCTCTAATTCCTGTTACTTTGAATATCCTCAAATAATTAATAAATCATATCCCATTACCCCCTCATTCCCGGTAATGTACTAAGCATAAAATTGCCCCTAGGCTTACCCCGAGCCCAAAAATTAACCCCGTTATGATCAAACCGCTAACTTGCATCCCAGGATCGTCTCATGCCGAATAGCTCAAACATATCCACATAATAATGTGGTCTCACCCATATATCACATACATGCACATAAATATACAATTATGCTTTCACAGGCCAAAATTATGAAAATGCCCTTCTAATAAGAAGTGGGTCCACATGCATGCAATTGTCATCATACAATAATATAACTCACATAATCATGCCTATAATCACATAATCACATTTTAAATCAATTATGGCCCTCCTGGCCCCCTAATCCAGGCACTAAGCCACATTAGGGAATTTGGGGCATTACAACCATCCTTGAGTTGGAGAGCTTAGGTGATGATGTGTACATATGCGGCTGCTCGACCACCACGACCGAGGTTTCAAAGAGGAACTAGGGTCAAACCCTATTTTGCCGCTTAGGTCAGCCGGTTGTAACCTTTCAATTGTAGTTAACCTTTTTGTTGACTGCGTTTTTAGCCAACGACGTGAGAACGTCAAATACGATAAGCCTTCAAGAGAAATAAAAACGACACAGACGGTTTAAACAGGAAAAGTAAATAACACAGGAGATTTTTATAGTGGTTCAACCCCGATTGTCGGTAATAGCCTAATCCACTTAGAGTTGTGATTTATAAATTTATACTCAAGAACAGATGGACTGAGCCAACTGAGTTTCTTCAGTACCGATTGTGAAAATACAAGAATTCTCTCTAATTTCAGCACTTTCTCTCTCTAGAATACACAGACCCAATTTTCTCTCTCTAGAAAGAAGAAGCAGAAGAAGCCCCTCTCTTATCCCATAAGCTCTCTATTTATAGGCCTGGGATCCTCAACTGATATCCCCTTTCGATCGGGATATTTTATTATTCATCTTATATTTATATTACAATAAATGTTTAAAATACAACTGATTCCTCCATTTGAGTGAGGAGTGAGAGATTCCCGGGTGCCTAGACCAATTCTTGCTAGAGTTGTTTTGGGGACTTTGACGTAGTCTCACATGCATGTTGATTACTCCTTCAAGCTTTCCTTGGACCAAAGGTGGTATATGCATGCTTGGCTCCTCACCTTGGGTAGGTCCGAGGCAATTCTCTTGTTTCTCACCTCGGACAACTTTGAGCATACCTCCTCCATTCAAGGTCCCTTCGGACCTTGTGGCCTTCTCCTCGGACCAAGGTGGTCCGAGGCATCCTCCTCTTGCCTTCTCCTTGGACCAAGGTGGTCCAAGGCATCCTGACATCTCACCTTGGACAAGTCTGAGGCACTCCCCTTTAGCATCTCCCAACTATGTCCGATCGGACATTGTGTAGGCTCTCCTTGGCAAAATCTAAGTCTCCATTCTTGGCTTGCATGGGACTCCTCCTCCTTAGCTACTTACCTTGGACACGTTCAAGCCAACACTTAGGAAACCTTGGGAGGCCTACCTCAAACACACCCTTGGGGTCTCCTAGGACCACATCCTCCTTGGGGTCTCCTAGGACCACTTTCTCCTTGGGGTCTCCTAGGACCACTTTCTCCTTGGGGTCTCCTAAGACCACTTTCTTGAGTTCTCCTAGGATCACTCTCTTGGGGTCTCCTAGGACCACATCCTCCTTGGGGTCTCCTAGGACCACTCTCCTTAGCCTCTTAGGATGTATTCTCCTATTTTTTTGGGTATAACACTTTTTAAATGTATTTTGGGATCCCATGTATGGAAGTAAACATTTTAATGAAATGGTTGGACCATTTGACCAAAAGTTTTAACCCTAAACCATTAATCATGTTTAGTTACATGATTATGGCCAAATGACTCATTTAACGAGTTTAGCACTATTTAAAATACACAGTGTAACAGTCCCTAGGTAGTAGGGCGTTACAAGTTGGTTTTTATTAACAAAATCTAACTATATTTCATTCACATCCTAGAATGTAATGAAAAGGTTTTTTTTTTTTACAGAAAACAATGGTTCAAACACCATGAATCTAGAAATAGAATTTGGAATTCTATGACATCTGGATTCTTGAACTTTCAACTAAACTTTAATTAACTTCAGTTTGAAATAAGATATTCTAGATGAAGAGGAGAACAGAGGAAAGTACATACTTTTCAAAGTAAGGTTAATATCCTAAGGCTATAAATAGAAATAAGAATTTATTACTCGAATAAATACCTTGTACTGTAACCAAGATTAAAGCTATTTGCATACTCTTATCCATTGTTTTATGCATGGATTATGAGATTAATTTAAATGGATGTCTAAGTAGTCTTACTGAATGGCTGACATGACAAAATCATTGGAAGATCTCGACCAGAAAGGTTCTGTTGTGATTCTTATTCTTAATATTGATAACGTTCTGATCATTGGTAATGATGTAGAGAAATTATCAATAGAAAAAAATGGTTAGCTGAACATTTCTAAATTTTAAATTTAGAAAAGCCAAGAATCTTCTATTCATTCAAATATATAGAGATTGAAAGAAAAATCTTTTGACACTGTCTTAAGCGACTTATATAGATAAGAAGCTTAAATAATTTAGTTTACAAAAATAATAAAAAAAGGATTTTTTCCTTCCCGGTCAAGAGAATGTGTTATCTAAAAAATAATGTCCATTTATTCTTTTACTAGAAAAGAAGGACATGAGACAGTATTCTTACAACTCAGTGATGGTCTGTTTAATGTATCGAACGCTATGTCTTCGAATTAACATTTGTTAAACGGTGGCAATAGTCAGCAGTTGTTGATCCAATGATGGATTGAGTCATTGAATAATTATTAGGACTTAGTTATTTTAGTTTCTTTAATATAATGCAGATTATATATTTGTGTATTTAGGCAGTGACCTAAAATCCAAAGGATAAAACATATTTTAAACCAGGTAGAAATCTTCAAAGATTGATATCAGAATCAGTTTCCATAACTGTGGAGGAGACACATTAATCTAGAAATGTATTGGACATTTCAGATTTGTATGTTTCACCATAGACGCCAAAATGTAACATCTACGAGCATTTAAATAGGCTATTTGACTTATTTAAGTTCTTTACCATTCTGGAAAGGGTTTTAGACTTGAATAAACTACTAGTATCTCATTGTTAAAGCAATGGAGATACAACTATTCTAGAAGAACTAGAAATCATGAGAGGATAAAGCACATGAAATGAAGTATCATTTTATTCAAGACAATTTTACATAATTGATATAATGATCTTGAAGATAGCTTCAAAATAGTTTCTTACAAAACTATTAAGAAAGACTTTGTTAGACAAATTCGTTCAGGATAATGTGATTGACACATTGAGAGAGATTCCTCAATTTTCTTTAGGGCAAGTGAGAGATTGTTGGGAGTAGTGCCCTTAAAGCAATTGTAGTTGACAAATATTTTAAATGAAATAAATAATTGAATTATTATATATAGACTATGCCTGATATTATGTTGATAATATTAAGTAAATATCATAAAATTCCAAAGTTTATTTATGTGGTCTTAATCTCATATTGGTATGAGTGGATCAAAATTAATATAATCAACTTGAAACAGTTCATAGTAAAATAAAGTTATGAAATCTTTCTATTAATTACTGTTAGTACGGTTTGCTAGTATTATAAATACAAGTAACCTAGATCCAGGTCACTAGTGTAGTAGGACACTTTAGTGAAGGTAGTTTATATATAGTGATATATAGACTGGACCAGATGTGATTTGTTAATACTTGTTTAAACATTGTTTCATAGTATTAAACAAACACATCAAACAATGATCATATACATGATGATTTTAATCTTAAGGCTACTACGAACTCCTATATATGTCATCTGATCCTTTGATTCATGCGTTAAGGTTTGTTAGAATGATCATGCTAAGACCAATTGTTTTGGGGACTCAATGTTATATATGGCTGGGAACATAGTTTAACAGATATGGAATCTATATCTTCTTATAGATTGAATAATTTTTCCCTATTGGGTTGATTTTTGGAACTGAAAAGGTTATGAGCACTCACGCCACAAACTTGTTGTGACACAACCTTCACTAGTAAAGTCAATGGTACACTAGGAACAAGATATAGTTAAAATGGTAAAACATTAATTTTATTCCCTTTTAATTATGAACTATTAATAGAGGATTAACGTTGTATGTAATGATTATATTAATGGATAATATATTCTTTAATAAAGTACTCTGTAAATATATGTCTATAATTATCAAGATTTCAATCTCATATAGTGGAGTAATCATGAGATTAATAAATATGATTATTTAATCAAAGAGCTTTGATTAATAATCTTATATTTATTGGAGCTTGATATTATAGGTCCATAGGTCCCCAAGGTGGCTTATCAACACCATATCAAGGGTAAAACTGTAATTTGGAAATTTGAGAAGAATTTTTTATTCTTCGGGTCAAATATACAATTATATGATAATTGAGGTTGAATAATTAATTTGGAATGTTTATTGATTCGAAATATATATAAATAAATAAATAAATAAAATTTGAAATTAATTATTTTATTTGATTGGGAGAAAATAAAATTGGTAAGCCAAAATAGTTTTTGATTTATTGAATTTTAAAAATAATGATGATAACGATGATCATCAATTTGAATTTGAATTTTGAATTTAAAATTTAAATTTTGACATATGGTTGTGATTTTTTCCTTAAAAAGATAATACCATATTTTGTGGAAGGTTTGATTTTAATTAAATAAATAAATAAAAGAAAAATGCAATATCTCTGAAAGGGAATACTGTTATACACGCATGACACAGTCCAGGGACTGTGCCATGCGTGTAGCAGTGTACTGATAAAGTATCAGTATTATTTTTATTTTATTTATTTAATTAATTAATTATTTGAAAATAGATTTTTTCAAATTTGGCAAGTTACATATTTACCTAAATCAATTTTATCATCATTATGAAATTATTAATATGTTACTATTATTATTAGGAATAATAAGCTAATATATAATGTATATATATTATGTAATAACAAAAAGAAAACAAGAGAGTAAAGAATTCAGAAAAAAGTTTCAGAATTTGTTAGACAAGAAATTGTCATCATCTTCCTCTTTTATTCTAACCCTTCTCAAGTCATAATCCAAGTTCTTTTGTGTTGAGATATACTTGTAATTTGTAAATTACAAACCCATGTTCTCTATGTGCCCACACACATCTTGAGGTATAGAGAACACTCCAGAAGATCGTGGTTTGAGTACTCAAAGCATTGGATAGAAAAATCTATACATATACGAAAAGACTCAAGGACACTTGATAGGCTTCAAGAGGTAAACATTTATGTTCTTGAATATTTGTATACACGCGCACATGATATATATAAGTATGTGTATATTTATATATATGTTGTACGATTAATAATATTGCAGATTAATGTTTCTGTTTGGATGTTTTCTTGAACATATAAATTGTTTATATATGAGATGGAAAATTGTTTGTGTTTAATTAACTAGACCCACCACGTCATTTTTTGCTGTGCAATCTGATTGTTTTTCCTACAAGGACGTTTCGTATGTCATCAAGAGGACGAGGGTTGAGCGGAAGACGATGTATGAGATGATAGTGGTGGTAACTATGGAAAATCAAAGTGTCCAACTTCAAACCCCAAACCGGTGGGTCTAGGCACACCACTATAGGTCACTTTGCACATGAGAATGTTACCATAGTCAATGGTAACTGCTTGCTGATGCACTTCATATTTAGACATTGGGACTCCAGCCTTCTTGCACAAGCTAGTGATAAGACTAGCATAAGCATGGCCACCGATGGTAGCCCCTCGAGCAATGTTGTAAATATTAGAGCGGATCAACTTCCCCACATTAATACTCTTGCCATCACAAATACAGTAAAGCAAGTAGAAACAATCCATGGTTATCTCACCCTGTTGATTGGACAACATCAAATTGGTCATTACAAACTTGTTCCACATCCGCCCATAATTACTTAAACAACTATTCTTAATGTTCCAGAGTGTAACCATATCTTCTCTCATACCATATTGCGACCCCGAACTGGTCATATCTCTCAGTGTCGTCTCATAATCTTTCTCTTCAACGCCCACATGATAATCATCCTCCATAAATAAGATCTTATTCATGCAAATAGATGGGTTTATTCCCTTAAAGTTTGATATAGTCCATCCTAAAGCAGAAATATGATCTTTCAAAACTCTAAGTAATTTATCTTTTTTAACCTCTGAGATTTTGGATGATATAATAATCGATTGAGTGGTATTCTCTCCCAAAAATTCATAGTTTTAATTATTAGGGAGCGATTTTAAATCCTTCTTACCCGCTACTCCTTTATCCACCTTTCCATCTTTAGCTTGAAATAAAGTTTCTTTCATGAGAATACAACTCACACTAGGAGTATGATTAAGAGCCAGAACACATTCAACAACTTCACCTCCCAACAAATCTCCATCCACCTATTTCCAAATAAGATTGAGTAACACTAGTAACCAGACAATGTTTCGTGGGTCTTAACATAACTCCTACTTCATATTTTCTTCCAATAACACCTCAAAAGAATCAACACGGTGACAAGTGCTTGTGCTATCAGGAAGCTTCAGTGCATGATAAATGATTTAATCTCTTCATTATCAACCTGCAATTTTAGATGACCCCTCTGAACATCTATAAGAGCTCTTCCTGTAGCTAAGAATGGACGACCAAGGATTATTAGAATTTCATGATTCTCCTCCATATCCAACACCACAAAATTAGCATGGAAAATAAATTTGTCCACCTTCACCAATACATCTTCAATCAATCCTCGAGGATAAGTAAGAGAAAATTTTGCTAATTGAAGAGTAATTTTTGTAGGCTTCACGTCTCCCACCCCCAATTTCTAAAACAATTGTGAGTTCCATCCAAGATGGTTATGTTTGTTGCTATCGAGTGAGGGTTAAACCAAGAGGTTTTGATGATGTTCAGTTGAGTGAAACAAGTATTTATAAATGAAGCAAAGATGTTGTAAGAACTTCACCTATGTGAGTTCGAGTTTCTCCCACGAAAGTTCATGAAAGGATGAGCGCATGGCCATATTAGTGCTAAGAGAGAAAAGTGGGAAAATGAATGATTAAGTGGAGGTGTGTGAGGTATCACTAGTTTTAACATAAGGAATACTTGGTTCAAGATTTTAAGCTACCAATGATTTTGATAAGACTTTGTGGTATTTTCACTAAGGTAAAGTTTAAGTCGAAAAAGACTTTATTTTAGGCACCAATACTATTTTTGAGCTAGAGGAAGAAGTTTGTATTTAACGAAGTGGGGGATTATTAGGATTGGTTAAAATACAAAGTCCAAGTGGTCTTACACAAGCTATTTGTAAAACACTAAATTATTTCACATAGTGAGGATGTGAAAATTGACTTTCTATTATAGGCATTTAAAAATTGTGTTTTTAGGTCCAAAGTGATTCAATGAGGTATCTAAGGATGCCCAAAACGTTTGTGAGAATTTCAAGGCTTATAAGGTCACTTTTGAGAAATTTGACCTACTTAGATGGCATTGCATCCCCACCTTGGTCATAAAGCATTGCCTAAAACCCTAGGGTTTTGGCGATGCACAGCAGGCGACACATCGCCAGCTAGTAGGCGACGCACCCATATTGACCACATCAGCATGAGTAGTTAGTCATTAACTATTTTTGTTTCAATAGTTTAAGCTCTTGTTAAGCCTTTAATCTCTTGTCTAAATAACTTTAGAACTGACCAACCTAGGTTTACCAAAATATACAACTAGTTGATGTACTTTGTGTTTGAGAGAGAAAGAGCTTGAAAGAGAGTGTTTTTGAGCTATGTTATTGTGAGCATAACCAAAAGAGGATGTTGTAATCGCTAGGGAGATTCAACAGGGTGTAATCACTGTTTTAATATAATGGATTGGACTAAGGTTTTTCTGCCTTGCCTTAGATGTAGGATCAATCACATCGATTGAGTATGAACCGAGTATTTCTTGGTGTTTTTCAACTCCGTTTTTGTTTTGATCACTTTGTGTTTATTCTATTGTCTTTGTGAGGTTTCTTGCTATTTTCTGTGAGTTGTCTTTTGTAATGCCCTACTTCCTTAGATTCGTTTCTAATTGAGTTTAAAATGTGCAATTAACTCGCGAATCGAGGTTTTAGGTTAAAAGTGTGGCTAAACTATAATAAAAGTCATTTAATTTGAAAATATAGTCATTCATTGAAATTATTAAGCGTCATACATTTGGGATCCCAAAAATACTGTTTAGAAAATACTTTACATCTCAAAATACATTTAAGGTCGACTAGGCGAAAAATTCAGGTCTATACATTGCATTTTCCCAAAATAACCATGGCAATGGCAGCCAGGTAGGCCGAACATGTACACATTGCTTCACTCTCTCCGTACTCATGGTTGGTCGACTTTTCCTTTGCCTTTACCTGCACCATAGAGCACCCGTGAGCCAAAGCCCAGCAAGAAAACTCAACACAAACAATCAACATATGCATATCTATCAATCAGCATATAACAAAGCCGCCAATAGGCTAAACATATAGCGGCTATGCCGTTTCAGGTGCTTTACCAGGCCCGGGGTTCGTGATTTACACTGTGAGGATGACTCATGCATTCGTGAAGGGTCTCACCCTAGCGGTTTGCACTCTGCATGCTAAACGTTGCTCCCAGACCTTGCCGTACTCGGCCTTGCACTCCACGTGCTTAACGCCGTTCCCGGCCCCTTGCCGTACCCGGCTTCCTGCCATTCTCGGCCTTCGCCGTTCCTGGCCTTTGCCATTCATTCACAAGTATGCAACACATAGCATATAATCAAGAAATACTTAAACAAATACTGAACATAAATAATAGGGCTACGCCCTGCAATTCAATCACATAGGGTCTTGCCCTGCAATACAAACTATAGGGCCACGTCCTACGGGTACAACAATTTTCTTACTTGTGTCCCGAGCTTCTTGAGCTCCGAAATCCCGAGCACAGTCCTCTAACCTGAGCCTCATGGAAAACCTAGTCATAACACACTAGTAACATTCTCGTTAGTAACCAATTCTTAATTGTACACCGGAACCAATCCCGTGCTCTCGAGACCTCCCGTTTCCCTACACAAGGTGGCGAAAGTGTTCCTCGAACCCCCTGGGCCATGGCCCTAAAAACACAAAATCCAACACCCTAAAAATGGCTTAGCGCCTCGGAACAACCCAACAGGGGCCGCGCCGCCGAGCAGGGGCTCCTTATCCAGACTCGTCCTTGTGCCGCGGCACAAAAGAACAGGGTCACGACGCTCATACGCGAACCCAGAAAACTGGGGTTTGTCAACTATTTTTCCCAAGCAAAAACTTACCTAAATCATTACCCAAGTACACCAAAGTTCCAATTCGACCCAAACCTCCAAATGAACAACATCACAACACATAAACACCAGAAAACTAACTCATATACTCATCCAAGCTCAACATCACCTAGTGGTTTAAAATTTCATAAAAACTTAAACCACACCAGAAACTCATTTTAGAATCTAAAAGAGTCCTTACCTTAAGGAGGAATTCTACCTTGAGCTTCCTCCAACCCCACTCCAAGCTCAAATGCTTTGATTCCCAAGCTAAATCTTCACAATTATTAAGCCACAAATCCAATTTTTCAACATTCAATCCCAAACTCTCAAGAACAAGTAAGGAGACTCAAAATCAAGGATAAAACCTTACCTCTATGTTAAACACACCCTTGAGCTGATTTCCCCAGGCACTGGAAGTACAATTCTTCAGTTCTTAGTCTAGAATCTTCAAAGTTCTTCACGCTCTCACTCACCAAGGAGAGGGAAAGAGAGTGTCGAGTATGAGAGAGAGAGAGAGCTGAGAATTTTCTAGTTTTTGTTTCTTTTTTTCTTTCCTCTAAGTCTCTAGAAACTCAACATCTAAAAATCCATGTATATCCCTTAGCAAAAAGTCCAAATTACCCCTTAAGTATATCTAGATCCTTAAGTGCCACAAAGGGAAATTTCGTCATAAGCCATATCCCGCTAAATCGTCGAGTACTCCTACAAATCCCCGTTAATCCCAGCATACTCAAATCATTACTAAATTACTACCCGATACTCAATAAATCCCAAACTCATATTATATACCCAAAATACCCCTAGGCTCCTCCCGAGTCGGCTATTCGACCCCGTTGTGACTTTCTAGCAAAACTGATTCCTAGGACTGTCTCGGATCGTGCATCATAGATATATCACCACTCACTCGTGGTGTCAATCACAACATACACAAATATTGCATTTATGCCCTCAACGGGCTGAAATTACAAACAAGGCCCAAATAGCCAAATGGGGCCCACATGCATATTTAATCCACCTAAACATGCATTTCTAATCACATACTCATCAAATTCACATATTAACATAATAAATCAATTAATGCCCACCAGGCATGCTAATCAAGGCCCTAAGCCTTATAAGCAAACTTGGGATGCTACATCTTTGCTGAGTTTTGCATGTATAAACTCCAAAAACCATTGTCGATGATGTTGGTCGATACCCTCACATCTATTTGATGTGAGACACTCTAATAATTTTTACATGCATTTAACCTCCTCATCTCCAGAACTCAGTCTTTGTAATTCCCTACTAATTAGGGTTTATTACCATGTGTGTTTAAAATTAGTGCTGGACTCGCTAAATGAGTCATTTGGACTAACCATGTGATTATGCAACTAAGGGTTAAGGTATTTAAAATTTTAGTCAAGTCATAAACATTTTCATTAAACAAAAACTTTGGTCTTAACATGGGATCCCAAAATACAAGTTTAAAAGTCGATTACAATCCCAAGGTTACAAAATAAGCTGACCTAGGCGGCAAAAGTTGGATCCAACCCTAGCATCCTTGAAATCTCTCGGCCGTGGCGGTTGAGCGAACTGCATATGTACACATCACTGCTATTGCTCTCCAACTCATGAATAGAAAAGCTTCACCTTACCCATATCAGCACCACAATTCACTCGTGAGCCAAAGGACTTAACAAGAAAACACATCCAAACAATTCATGGAATATTACAGCAAGCTTAGCAGTAATAACTGGAACTAAGCATGAACACTATTAAGATTAGCAACCATAGGGTTATGCAAGTGCGTGTTGCACTCCCTTTTTATTTTTTTTATGGCATCCAAGCCACTCAAGTGCTTGGTGCACTCCCAAGGTGGCCCAACCATAGCGGCCTGCGCTCAACACGCGTAATGCCGGTCTCAGCTCATAAACTGAGTCTTGCAGATCCTCGACTCATAAGTCGAGCCTCAAAGACCCTTGACTTATAAGTCGAGCCTCTTAAATAAAGTATGCGCTCAACTAGTAAGTTGATCTTTAGTCAAATACAACAACAGGTCCTCAGCTTATAAACCAAGCTTCCTAGCCATAGCAGACAATCACAAAATATGTTTATCACACATACATATTCAATGCATTGTAATACATTAAAACATATATACATAGGCATAATCATAATCATAATCATGCGCATTTACAGGGCCAATGCCCAGATCAAGACTGTGTATAGCATTCGAGCCAAGCCCTAATCATGTACATCATATTCTTAGTGCAGTTTTCTTACCTTTAGTCCAAATGCAAGCTACCAACAAACGACCCTTGAGTATGATCCTTGATCCGAGCCCTTAGCGATGACCTAGTAACAACCATGATAATGAATCTTGTCAAAACGAGTGAATAAAGGCTTCTGGACCAAGTCCTAGCCTCTGGGACATCAAATTCCACTAAACTAGGTAGTAGGATCGATCCCGAACCCTTAGGGTTGAGTTCCCGCACTCAAAAATTTCTCGGGGTTCAAAACCCCTTAAGCGTCGCAGCCCCATGAATTTGCGTCATGGCCCGCCCCAAGTCAGAGGCTCAGCCTCCCATTTTACTAAACACGCTCTGCGGTGCGCCTTCGCGACAGAGCCTTCATTGGCTCCCTGGGTTCAAGAGGGCCACGGCACCCCAAGAACAGGGCTGCGGCCCGACCCCTTCGAAACCAGAATTCTTGGGTTCTCTTAAGCCAAACCCAACCGAAATCACTCCAAAAACAAACCTAAAATCCCAATTCCATTCCCATAACCAATTTAACACCTCACCCGCCATAAAACCTAACTCAAAACTTTATTGAAAACTCATCAAAATCCAAAATTCAATCTTGAAACTCTCTCACATGCAAAATCTAAACCTCCTACACAAACAACAGAATTAACATAAAGGAATTCAAGTTAAGATCCTTACCTCTGAGATATCTTCACCCTTGAGCTAATCCCCAAGTTCAGCAAGTCTAACTCTAGAATTCTTTGGCCTAGAATTTCCCCAGAATTCAGCAACTTCCAAGCTTCAAGAAGAAGGAGAGAGAACCGTGAGATAGATAGGGAGAGTTGAAGTCTTCTACTTCCTTCTGAGTGTTTCTAGTGTCCCAGCTAAGGCTCAACTTAACCTTTATGCCAAAAAGTCCAAAATTCCCTTATAACTAACTTAGATCCTCTAGTGACCTCAAGGGCAATGCTGTCAATTGCCACTTCCCATAAACCCTCGGATGTTCCTCTAAATCCCCAACTACCTCAAAATAATAATAATTTAATCTCCCATTATCCGATAAATCCTGGTAATGTACTAAATTACCAAAATACCCCTAGGCTCACCCCGAGCCGGGTATTTAATCCCCGTTGTGACTTTTCCGCTAACTTACTCACTAGGATCGCCTTGGGTCGAGTAACACAAATATATATCCACATAATAATGTGGTCTCGATCACACACATATTTACAATTATACCCTCAACAGGTAAAATTACTAAAATGCCCTTCTTATAAGAAACAGGCCCACACACATATTGAATATTTCTAAACATGCAAGCATAATTATATTATAATATAATTCACAAAATGACATGCTCATACTATATTAGCACATAATTAAAATAATTATTGCCTCCCGACCCCCTAATCCAGGCACTCAGCCATATTAGGAAATTTGGGATGTTATAACTATCCCCTCCTTACAGGAATTTCGTCCTCGAAATTTTACCTGAAAAACTCGGGATACTGGTCTCGCATGGTTGATTCCAACTCCCAGGTTGCTTCCTTGACCTTGGTGTTCCTCCATAATATCTTAACTAAAGGTATGGTTTTATTCCTCAGGCCCTTGTCCTTTCTGTCTAATATCTGGACTGGCTGCTCCTCAAAGGATAAGTTTGTCTGCAGCTCTTGATCTTCATAGCTTAGTACATGAGTCTCATCAGATATATACTTCCGCAACATCAAAATATGGAACACATTGTACACAACTGACAATGCCAGAGGTAAAGCCAACCTATAGGCCACCTAATTGGTCCTTTCCAGAATCTCAAAAGGTCCTACAAACCTAGGGTACAACTTGCCCTTATTCCTAAACCTTCTCACCCCCTTGAGTGGTGAGACTCTAAGGAAGACATATTCTCCCACCTGGAACTCCACGTTTCTGCGCTTCAGATTTACATAACTTCTGTGTCTACTCTATGATGCGTGATGCGAGCATCAGAGCTCTCATCTTTTCAATAGCTTCATTCGTCCTCTGAACTACTTCAGGACCCAAGTATCTACGTTCACCCATCTCATCCAGTGAATAGGTGATCTTCACTTCCTACCACACAACATCTCGTAAGGAGCCACTCCTATGGTTGCCTGGTACCTGTTATTGTAGGAAAACTCTATCAGGGGAAAATATTTACTCAAGGACCCCTCAAAGTCCAGTACACATGCTCTCAGCATATCCTCTAGCATCTAGATAGACCTCTCAGACTGACCATTGGTCTAAGGTTGATAAGCTGTACTAAACTTCAGCTGCATGCCCATTTCCTTCTGCAAACTTCCCCAAAACTTGGAAGTGAATGTGTGGTCCCGATCCGACACGATCAACCTCAGAGCTCCATGAAGACATACTATCTCTTTTACATAGAGATCTACGTACTGGTAAACGGTATAAGTCATCTTCACTGGTAGAAAATGAGCCGATTTGGTATATTTGTCTATAATCACCCATACCGAATCGTGCTAACATACCATCTTGGGAAATCCCACCACAAAGTCCATTGCGATGTCTTCCCACTTCCACTCTGGAATGTCCAAGTGTTGTAATAGCCCTGCTGATCTCTGATGTTTAGCTTTGATATGGTGACACGTCAAACACTTTGCTACATACTTAGTTACATCACTCTTCATCCCCTGCCACCAATACAAAGTTCTCAGATCCTGGTAGATCTTCGTGGTGCCGGGATGCGAAGAATACGGAATGGGATGAGATTCATCTAGAATCTCCTGTCTAATAACAACATCCATCGGAACATAGATCCGACCTTTATATCTTAGCAAACCCATATATGATAATGTATAGTCTCTAGCCACTCCAGCTAGGACATCCTCCCTAATCTTCACCAACTGTGGCTCTTGTAACTGACTATCCTTTATCCTTTCTAGAAGAGTAGACTGTAGGGTGATGTTGGCTAATTGGCCCATTACTAACTCAATCCCTACTCTGGTCATTTCCACTGCTAACTTCTTGGATATCTTCCTCACATTGTACAATTGTCCCGGACCTCTCCGACTTAGAGCATCTGCCACCACATTGGCTTTCCCTGGATGATAAAGGATATGACAATCATTATCCTTCACTAGTTCCAACCAACGCCTCTACCTCATATTCAAATCCTTATGTGTAAAGAATTACTTGAGGCTCTTGTGGTCTGTATATATCTCACACTTCTTGTAATGCCCCAAATTTCCTAATAAGGTTTAGGACCTTGCTTAGGAGGCCATGAGGGCCATAATTGATTTATTATGCTATTCAATGATAATATGCATGTTTAGGTGTATTAAATATGCATGTGAACCCATTTGTGATTAATTGGGTGATTTTCATATTTTGGCCAATTCGGGCATTTTTGGCATATATGTGAAATGGGCGTGATGCTTTGTTATTATTTGGTTATGCCAAGGTTACCCAGCACAAGACGATCCTAGGAGGTAAGATAGTGGGAAAGTCACAACGGGATTTAAGCTTGACTTGGAGTAAGTCAAGGGTATTTAGAGCATTACTGGGTTATTGGGTAATGGGAATTAATATTTGGTGATAAATTGGGAGTTAGTAAGATCAGGGTGAAATTCTGGAAGTTTTGACTATAATATCCCCGGGGGTGTTTTCGGGACTCTGAGCATTAGGTTTTATTGGAAGCTACTTAAGCTTGAAGTAACCTTTTAAGAAATAAAAAGAACGTTCTGTACGTTCTCTCTCCTTAAGTTTCCTTTTCGTCTCCCGATCGCGTTTTCAAAGATAACTTGAGTTCTAGGACTCGGATTCAAGTGAGGATCGAGGCATAGAAATCCTAAGGAAAATTAGAAGCTTATTAGCTGGAGGATTTAGTTGGAAACAACTAAATCAGAGGTTATTCAAGTTTTAAGTTCTAAGTTTTTAAAAATTTTAAGCTTGAATTAGACTTTGTGTTTTAATGAGTTCTTGGGTGATTTGAGACCTGGGTTTTGTTGGTTTTGGATGATGGGGATGTTTGGGAACTTTGATTTTTGAGTTTGGAGATGTTTGGATATGCTTTTGGGAGGTTTTAAAAGGTTGAAAACGAGGAAAAATGGCTGGTTTGAGGTAGGGTCGCGACCCAGGCTTGAAGAAACAGGTGGAGGTTCTGTTTTGCCTAAGGGCCGCGGCGCTTGCCGGGAGGGCTGCGGCGCTTGTTGTCATTTTTGGGAAAATTAATGTTTTGAGCATGGGAACTTAACTCTAAGGGCCTGAGATCGATCCCACTACCTAGTTGAGTGGGATTTGTTGTCCCGGAGGCTTGGGTTGGGCTTGGAAGTATTTATTTACTCATTTTGATGAGGTTTTATATTATGGGTGTGACTAGGTTATCACTAGGGGCTTGGAATTGGGATCATGCTTGTGGCTCATTTGTTGGTAACCTGTGCTTGGACCGAAGGTAAGAAAACTGCACCCCATATGTGACATGCATGGTTATGTGTGATGCATGTTGGATGTTTAAATGTAAACATTGTTAGCATAATGAATGCTTGGCAATTTTGCCCATTTGCATATGATTATTATTGAGGCGTGCTGGATGATTAAGTGTGATGCATGTGAAGCACGAGAAACATGAGATTAGGGCATGCCATGAATGATGAATATGAGATTGGTCAGAGCTTGAGTTTCTGTGTTTGTGCATGATCACTATTATGCTCGCAATTGTTAAGTAAGCATGTTGAATGCCTCATCTTTGGATGTGTGACATATGATATATGTTTGGTAGCAATGCTTACTTGTGCATGGTACTGACTCATTAGTCAGAATTGGCAAAGGTGTTAGTATCAACTGTGAAGCTGTGACTCCTTAGTCAGGTTCGGCAGTGGTACTGGACACTGGTCACATAGCGCTGACTCATTAGTCAGGATGGCCTTAGCGTGTTTCATGCAAGCCAACAAAGATTAGATCTAATCGACTTTCTACATTGAATGAATCAAATGAGCATTAATGTTGGACCGACCTCAAGTTCAATGAATATTAAAAAGCGCTTGTCTAGCCAAAGGCTAGTCATTTAGAGCTAGGGCCAGCGAGCCCCGTCACTGTTATGTCACATGGCTATGGGCACCGGCTCCACACTGACGTGCTTGTCAGTCACTCAGTATGGTTTAACAGGACCTTAAAGTGATATTCACTCATCTGATCAGAGCAATGAGCTCTGTATGATCATTTTGATCATCATATGCATGGCTTTGGGTGCTGAGCCCCGTAGTGACTTGCTTGTTGGTCACTCAGTATGGTTTACCAGAACCTCAAGTGTTGAAACACTCATCTGATTAGGACTGACTTGATAGTCCTCCAATCAGAAGGGCAGGATTTCCTATCCTGGATACCCCAGCATTGTGTGAATTCATTTGCATGCTTGAATAAAGCTATGTTTGCTAGGCATGCCAGATATGACCTGATATCATGATATGAATGTTCATGAGCATATGAGTTTTCTTGCTGGGCTTTGGCTCACGGGTGCTTTGTGGTGCAGGTAAAGGCGAAAGGAAGCTGGACCATCCTTGAGTTGGAGAGCTTAGGTTATGACGTGTACATATGCAGCTGCTCGACCAATACTTGGGCGAGGTTTGAAAGAGGAACTAGGGTTAAACCCTGTTTTGTCGCTTAGAACGACCTATTGTAAATATTTTCTTGTAATAGACTCTGAAATTATATTTTCGGGATCCCAATGTAAATAGTAGACGTTCTAATGAAACGTTATATCTTAACCAAAATTTTTAATCCCTAAACCGCTAATCATACTTAGTTACACGTTTATGGCCAAATGACTCGATTAGCGAGTTTAGCACTGTTTGCAACGTGCACTGTAGCGTTCCCTGGAGTTGGGGCATTACACTTCTCTCCATAAAGGTAATGCCTCCATACCTTTAATACAAAGACCACCGTTGCCAACTCCAGATCATGAGTAGGATATCTTTGCTCATAATCTTTCAACTGGTGTGACGCATAAGCAATCTCCTTCTCTGTCTGCATAAGGACACAACCTAACATTTGCCTCGAAGCTTCACAATAAACCATGAACTTCTCCTAATCTTTCAGAAGACTCAGGACTAGGGCGGTAATCAGATGCTGCTTTAAAAACTAAAAGCTATTCTCGCATCTATCTGACCACGTAAAATTCTCATTCTTACGTGTTAGTTTTGTCAGTGGGGTAGCTATCCTCGAGAACCCTTCAAAAAACTTCCTATAATAGTCTGCCAATCTAAGGAAGCTTATAATCTCAGATGCATTCCTTGGCCTTGGCCAATTCCTGACAGACTCAATCTTAGTTGGGTCTACCTAAATCCCATCCATACTAACAATATGACCCAAGAAAGTCATCTGAGGTAACCAAAACTCACACTTCTTGTACTTCGCAAATAACCTGTGTTCCCTCAGTCTCTGCAAGACCAATCTGAGGTGCTGCTCATGCTCTTCCTCTGACTGTGAATAAACCAAGATATCGTCGATGAAGACGATCACGAATCGGTCCAGATAGTCCTTGAACACTCTGTTCATTAAGTCCATGAAAGCTGCCGGGGCTTTAGTCAAGCCAAACGACATAACGAGGAATTCGTAGTGCCCATATCTAGTACGGAAGGCTGTCTTTGGTATACCTTCCTCGTTAATCCTCAATTGGTGATAACCAGACTGAAGATTTATCTTCAAGAATACCAATTTACCTTGCAATTGGTCAAATAAATCATCTATCCTTGGTAGAGGATACCTGTTCTTAATAGTCAACTTATTCAGTTCCCTGTAGTCTATGCACATCCTCAGAGAACCGTCCTTCTTCTTCATAAATATAACTAGCGCACCCCATGGTGAGAAACTGGGTCTGATAAAACCAAAATCCAACAACTCTTGTAACTGTACATTGAGTTCCCTCAACTCTATTGGGGTCATTCGGTAAGGTGCCCTAGACACTGGCTCTGTCCTTGGTACCAACTCAATAACAAACTCGTTCTCCCTGTGTGGCGGCAACCCTAGCAACTCCTCCGGGAACACAACTAGGAACTAACATACCAACCTAGTCTCTTATGGTCCCACTGGCCCGACCTGAGTGGTATCGACCACACTGGATAGAAATCCTAAGCAACCTCCTTGCAGTAGATCTCTAGCCCTCAATGCTGAAATCATAGGCACTCGGATTCCATGCACAGTGCCAACGAACACGAAGGGTTCCTCACCCTCAAGTTCAAAGGTTGCCATCTTCTTCGTACAATCAATGGCCGCCCCATATCTAGTCAACCAGTCCATTCCCAAAATCATATCAAAGTCAGTCATAACCAACTCTATTAAGTCAACCAACAACTCCCTGCCATCCACCATCACTGGAAATGATCTGACCCATCTCCTAGAAACCACCAACTCCCTAGTGGGTAGTAACGTCCCAAACCCCACAGCATAATAATCACAGGGCCTACACAGTCTATCGATAATCCTACTAGACACATAAGATTGTGTAGCACCAAAATCAATCAGCACAGTGTAAGAAATGCCAGCACTAGAAAGCTGACCTGTGACCACTGAGGGCTTAGCCTCAGCCTCAGCCTGTGTCAATGCAAACACTCAAGCTGGAGTCGAGCTATCTGCCTTCTCTGGTTCCTCTTTCTTCATTCTTGGGCAGTCCTTCTTGAGATACCCCACAATCCCACATAAAAAGCAAGCCTTCGCCCGACACTCTCCCAGATGACGTCTTCTACATCTGGCACATTTCGGATATGTCTTCCAGTTCTCATTGCTGCCCTAACGGCCAATCTAAACAACCTGTGGCCTCCTATCAGGTCTAGGAGCCAAAATAGTATCCGAGGTCTTCCTTTTCTGGTCACTAGGGCCTCGACCCCTACCTAATCCTGTAAAGGGAGGTCCCGTTCTTCTCATATCCCTTCTGGCTGCATTCTCGCGCTAGATCTTGTTCTCAGCACCCTCTGCAGTAAGGGATTTCTCTACTACCTGAGCGTATGTCGTCACTCTAGGTATTGTAGTAATTCTGACATCCCGGGCTATGATAGGTTGTAGCACCTGAAGGAATCTCTCCTTCCTTGTCCCATCAGTGGGAACCAATTCTGCAGCGAACATGGCTAATCTGTCAAATTTCAGGGCATATTCGGTCACCGACATATTCACTTGTAACAGTCTACTAAATTCCTCGGCCTTTCCATCTTTAATGGCCTCATTATAGTACTTTTCATTGAAGAGGGTTCTAAACTCTTCCCAGTTCATTGTGGTTACATCCCTAGTCTAGGACACCACCTCCCACCAGATTCGGGCATCCTCCCGAAACATGTACGTGGCATAGGCCACTCTCTCATTGCCCACCACCCTCATAAAATCCAGGATGGATGTAATCATAGCCATCCACTATTCTTCCTTAAGTGGATCTGCACTACCCTTGAGAACCGAAGGGTGCTATTTCCTTAACCGTTCATGCACTAACTCCAAAAGGTTCTTTAATCATGTCTATTGCTACATACACATACAACAGCGTAATAAGTGTCTCTGACATTCAAAAGCAATGATGATGCTTATAAGCAATCCTACAACATTTACAAGCATCCATCGTGCTAATAAGCACATCTTCAACCTACATACAACAGTCAAGGGCTAGCCCTATCAGAATAGCTCATGCTTCTTATTTAAGCTAGCAAGTAAGGCATATATAGTTTATTTAAACAAACACACACATAATTATATTAATACTTACCCAACCCTGAGTCGAGCTTGTATTTAAGAGTAAGTGTACATGCCCAGTCCTTTATCAGGAACCCTTAAACCTTGGTAGCTCTGATACCAAGTTGTAATGCCCTACTAATTAAGGTCTGTTACCATGTGTGTTTATAATTAGTGCTGGACTCGCTAAACGAATCATTTGGACTAACCATGTGATTAAGCCACTAAGGGTTCTGGTATTAAAAATTTTGGTTAAACATTTTTATTAAACAAAAACTTTGGTCTTAACATGGGATCCCAAAATACAAGTTTAAAAGTCGATTACAATCCCAAGGTTACAAAATAAGCCGACCTAGGTGGCAAAAACTGGATCCAACCCTAGCTTCCTTCAAATCTCTCAGTCGTGGCGGTCGAGCGAACTGTATATGTACACGTCACTGCTATCACTTCCCAACTCATGGCTGGCCAAGCTTCTCCTTACCCTTACCTGCACCACAAAGCACCCGTGAGCCAAATGACTCAGCAAGAAAACATATCCAAACAATTCATGGAATATTATAGCAGGCTTAGCCGTAATAACTAAAACTAAGCATGAACACTATTTAGATCAGCAACCATAGGGTTGTACAAGTGCGTGTTGCACTCCCTTTTTAATTTTTTATGGCATCTGAGCCAATCGAGTGCTTGGTGCACTCCCAAGGTAGCCCAGCCATAGCGGCCTATGCTCAACGCGCGTAATGCTGGTCTTAGCTCATAAATTGAGTCTTGTAGATCCTCGACTCATAAGTCGAGGCTCAAAGACCCTCGACTCATAAGTCGAGGCTCAAAGACCCTCGACTCATAAGTCGAGGCTCAAAGACCCTCGACTTATAAGTCAAGCCTTGAAGACCCTCGACTTATAAGTGCCTCTTAAATCAAGTATGCCCTCGACTAGTAAGTCAAATACAACAACAGGTCCTTGGCTTGTAAGCCAAGCTTTGTAGCCATAACAGACAATCACATAATCTGTTTATTACACATACAAATTCAATGCATTGTGATACATTAAACCATATATACACAGGCATAATCACAATCATGCACATTTATAGGGCCAACGCCCAGATCAAGACTGTGTACAGCATTCGGGCCAAGCCCTAATCATGTACATCATATTTTGGGTGTAGTTTTCTTACCTTTGGTCCAAGTGCAAGCTACCAGCAAACAACCCTTGAGTACGATCCCTGATTCGAGCCCTTAGTGATGACCTAGTCACAACCATGATAAAGAATCCCGTCAAAATGAGTGAATAAAGGCTTCCAGACTGAGTCCTATCCTCTAGGACATCAAATTCTACTAAATTGGGTAGTAGGATCGATCCTGAGCCCTTAGGGTTGAGTTCCCGCACTCAAAACCTTCTCGAGGTTCAAAACCCCTTAAGCGTTGTGGCCCCATGCCCTTGTGCAATGACCTTCCCTAAGTCAGAGGCTCAGCCTTCCATTTTACTAAACACGCGTTGCGGCGCTGCCTAATAGGCATCATGGCGCGCCCTCGCGATAAAGCCTTCCTTGGCTCCCTGGGTTCAAGAGGGTTGTGGCACCCCAAGAACAGGGCTGCGGCACGACCCCTTCGAACCAAAAATTCTTGGGTTTTCTTTAGCCAAACCCAATCCAAAGCACTCCCAAAACAAACCTAAAATCCCAATTCAATCCCCAAAACCAATTTAACACCTCACCTGCCATCAAACCTAACTCAAAACATGATTGAAAACTCATCAAAATCCAAAATTCAAACTTCAAACCCTATCACATGCAAACTCTAAACCTCCTAGACAAACAACATAATTAACATAAAGGAATTCAAGTTAAGATCCTTACCTCTGAGATATCTTCACCCTTGAGCTAATCCCCAAGTCTAACTATAGAGTTCTTTGGCCTACAATTTCCCCAGAATTCAGCAACTTCCAAGCTTCAAGAAGAGGGAGAAAGAACTGTGAGATAGAGAGGGAGAGTTGAAGTCTTCTAGTTCCTTCTGAGTGTTTCTAGTGTCTCAGCTAAGGCTCAACTTAACCTTTATGCCAAAAAGTCCAAAATGCCCTTATAACTAACTTAGATCCTCCAGTGACCTCAAGGGCAATTCCGTCAATTGCCACTTCCTGTAAACCCTCAGGTGTTCCTATAAATCCCCAACTACCTCAAAATAATAATCATTTAATCTCTCATTACCCGATAAATCCCGGTAATGTACTAAATTACCAAAATACCCCTAGGCTCACCCCAAGTCGGGCATTTAATCCCTGTTGTGACTTTTCCGCTAACTTGCTCATCATGATCGCCTAGTTGAGCAACCCAAATATATATCCACATAATAATGTGGTCTCGATCACACACACACATATTTAGAATTATACCCTCAACGGGTCAAATTACTAAAATGTCATTCTTATAAAAAAACAGGCCCACACGCATATTTAATATTTCTAAACAAGCAAGCATTATTATATTATAATATAATTCACATAATGACATACTCATACTATATTAGCACATAATTAAAATAATTATTGCCTCTCGGCCCCCTAATCCAGGCACTAAGCTATATTAAGGAATTCGATATGTTACAATTTTCACCTCCCAACCTCACTTTCTCACACTCATATCTTCATTCATATTTATCTTTGTCGTCATTAGTTATCTGCTTCATTCAACATTTTCCTGCTCTTTGCCAATATTTCCCTTTTTTTCCTCTCTATTTGAATCTTATTTTTTTTCCACATTTATATGTCATGAATTTTAGAGTCTTAATAATAAATATTTTTATTAGTTTCAGACACTATAGAAAGCAATGAAATGAGAAATTAACTTAAAATAGAAAGTTGTTGGCGATTCATATACGCCATGCTAAGTTCGATCCTACAAAAGTATTACTCTCATATATGTAGGACATTCAAAAAAAAGATGTGGGTAGGAATTCACTAGAAATATTATTGGAATGGATTAACTTTGAAATAAAGAGACGATTTATTTTCATTGTAGGTACAAAAAAAATCATATTAGAAAATAAAAGGAATGAGAATGTATGAATAAAGATGTGGAACCAATGTATGAGATTGAGAGAACCGTTCCATCTCCCATGAGACCATCTATGTCATTATAGGATTGGTGAAATGAGAAATTGTTTAGGGCAAAAAGAATCTGTGAAAAAAATGTTCTATTCATTTTGAAGAAATTGTTACAATACAATGAATATAAATACCAATATAGAGGGGACCAATAAACCTGAAAATGACACATGTCTATACAAAAATTTAAAGTAATAATAAAGAAAAGAAATGTAACAAACTTATTTATGAAATGATAATCCTGCTTAACAACCACCCTTCACAATTAGTGGGAATGGAAATACATTGAGTTTGGTATGAAGCTCCTAAAATCACAAAGCCACAAAAGATTTGGTGAGGCAATTCACAATCAGGTCCAAAGAAGAAGCATCAGGCGGGGTAAGAGTCTTGCAATTGACACACTCGCAAACAAAGTGATAGTCAATTTTGACATGTTTAGTGTGAGCATGTAATACACGATTGGAAGCTAAATTAAGCATTTTATCATGATCACAATACATAATTAGAAGAGCAAACAATGGTAGATGAAGTTTTTTGAGCATAGACTCAAGCCAAGTTACTGCAAAGGCTTCATTAGCAAGTGCCCGATACTCAGACAAATTTCTACTTAGAAGAAAACCATTAAATAAGATTCAAACCAAGAAAGATACAATACACACTCATGCTACGGTGGTCATCTAGAAAGGCAGCCTAACTGGCATCAATCAAATAATGAAGAGTAAAATCAAAATGTAGTTGAAATAAAAGGCCAATATGATTTTTGCCTTTAATATAGCATAAGATTATTTTTGCAGCCTTCATATATATGGTAGTGGGGGAGTGCATAAATTGACCGAGCCTGTTGACGATGAAAGAGATATTGTAACACCCCGCTATGTGAGGTATGTCTGTCGCACACTCATAGGACAAGTCTTATAAATATCCAGGCATCTAAACACTAAAACTATAATGTAATATCTATAAAAATATGGAAAATTTAAAACTATATTAAAACTTACATCCTTTACATAATCGAAATGTAAACTAAACTTACACAGTTATACAAAACTTCTGAAAATCATAAAAGTTCTGGCTACTAAGTCGGGAGTCCACAACCTATCCAAGTACCAAGCCACGCATGAAAAGTTTGGAACAACAACATAATGAGCTAACGCCCAATAAGAAAATCTCATGCAATGCACATATAAATTTACCATGACTTAAAGATGTGTGACGAAAATGCATAACCATGAATGTAAACATACATAGGACAACCATTATAGTCCACAATTCATCACCATTGTGTCAATCATTTCAAATTTATGCTCAAATAATCAATTATTCATATGACAGTTTAGGGTCCACACTTATTATCTACTAACCAACATAATCTCATGTTTATCTCATAACACAATAATAAGCATAACATAAGCCCTCAAAAAGAGTCCAACTATAGCCTTCAACTAAGGCGCGTCAACACATTTAGTAATTACGATGGGTTTCATATTATATTATATTTATTTAGTACGTATATTAAGTCTATTATTATTATATGATATGAGCCTAAAAAAGAAGAAATGACAAGA
This sequence comes from Humulus lupulus, assembly GCF_963169125.1. Taxonomy (NCBI): domain Eukaryota; kingdom Viridiplantae; phylum Streptophyta; class Magnoliopsida; order Rosales; family Cannabaceae; genus Humulus; species Humulus lupulus. The sequence goes on along the minus strand of NC_084794.1, from coordinate 174,212,889 downwards.
TAATTTCGGTAATACCTCACTCTCAAGACCTCAATGTTCAAGCATTATTCTATGCCAACACTATAATATGTGATAATAATAGGAACACCCATATGTATAAACCTTCAACAAAATAACTTTACCTTTCTGCCTTGCTAGACATTTCGTAGCTATCAATTAACTATAATCTTTCTTCATTAGCCTTGCAGATTGTGCCTTCCACTATACTAGTCCTAACATCTAGTCTTAAGAAACTTGTAGCTTGATATTGGTCATGCATAATGCCAATTAAGTTTTTCTCACAATACCAAGCTTTGATATTTCTCTTAGACCTATCCTAGTTTTTAACATGCTTTTATTGCTCTATACCTGAGTCAAAAACCTATCGTGATCCCTTAATATACTTAGCATGTTTTTTTTAATCTTATTCTTAGGTTCACCCAAATCACCCACGAGTTAACTAGTTTTAGAATTTATCTTGTTCTCACTCAAGTTTCCACTAACCTCAATAGAGATAATAACTCCTTATACCCCTAATTACTATTTAGTACAATAGACACGTTTATTGTGAAAATATTTAATGGTGGTCGGTTGACGTATCATGTCCTTAGGCTCAAAATTTTATTTATAGTATAACTCATGACCACTTGTTTAAAGCCTTTAACTATTCTATATGGTGTAACTCATTTCGAAGCCCAATATTCAATGTCCATACTTAAGCATATTTAGTGCATATCTTATATGCTAACCCCGAGGCCGAAACAAGGATTACGTAATTAGGTCACCAGGTCAACTAGGCAAACATAAACTATATGTACTCTCTAAAGTACTAATCCACTTTTGGACTAATTAACTTTACTAACCATGGTTTGAGCATATAACTCAGAATCATCCCTAACTTGCACCAATTCTTACAATACATTGAAAATTCAACCCACGGAGATAATATCCAATAATAGTATCAATCTGCAAGGTAGCTGACCATAAACCAAAGCTAACCCTAGAAGCCAACTTGGGAGTTACCAAAATAATTTGGGGCTAACAAGTGCCCCTAAACATGCATATAAATCAGTAGTAGAGACCCAAGTTTCAACACTAGTATTCGAGTCATGAATCCCCAATAATGGTATGCATTGGACTATCGGGGAATTAATACTATCATGGGTGTAAGTGAAGTCACACTGGCTCATTGAGACTCCTAGGTTTACCAACGTACTTATCTCTTGGCCAAATGTCACAAACTTTAACCAGACTAATAATAATTATCATGGACTTGAACCAGACCGAATAATAATTGTCACAGACTTGAACCGAACCAAATAATAATCGTCGCAGACTTGAACTGGACCGCATAATGGCCAAATGTCACCGACTTGAACTGGACCAATAATAATCTGTCACAAACTTGAATCAGACCAAATAATAATTATCATGGACTTGAACCAGATGAAATAACTCCCAAATGTCACGGACTTAAACCGGACCAATAACAATCTTTGTTACGAACTACCAGACCGAATAATGGCCAAATGTCATGGACTTGAACCGGACCAATAATAATATTTGTCATGGATTTGAATTGGACAGAATAATAGCCAAATGTCATGGAATTTAACCAAACTAATAATATCTCATGTTGAGCACAAGCACCCCCTAGTCATTGTCTCTAATGAGTCTTCTGTAAAAGTCATATTTCTAGAAACCAATACACTAATTAATTTCATGTGTAGCCACATAAATCAAAGATTTACTCACCACATATCAAATCATAGAACTCTTCTTAGTCATAACAATCATCCACAATCACAGAGACACAGATTTTATTCTTGACCCATCATTCATAAATATACGCTCAACAATATAAGTATAGGCACAAAGTCAACGATTCACAATCTCATAGACCATACAACTAGACAATCCATGCATGTTCATAAATTCAATCATATCCATATCAAAGGCACATAAAATCAAGAAATTCATATGCAGTCACAAGATCAAGAATTTTCAAACATATGAGCAAGTAGTGTAACGCCCCATGTTTCGAGCACCAACTAGTATCTAGAATGAATGTTATGTTGAAAAATCATATATGCTTTAGAATCAAATTTCATGCTGTTATTGTTAGCCAAAATGTGAAATGTGTGGTTTTGTGACAATCCGAGCATTTCAATCTCGGACCGAAATAGAAGCCCTAACTAGGTAAATTCTCGGATAAAATATTATTGGAGAAGCATAATTATGAAAAATATATTAATGGACATAAAATTATTGAATTATTTTATTTAAGGTCTAAAAATTTTGATTTTTGTGTGAAGAATCTTTAAAAATGTATTTTTTTAAAATGCTTATTTAGCCAAAAATGGAATTTTGGTTAATTAAATTTCAGTAGTTATGAACATAGGAGTGTAACCACTTAAATTAAATGGCAAGACACATTTAATTTGATTACCCTAGGTTAAGAATTCAATTTGGTGAGATAAGAAAAAAATTACCACTTGGTAATTATTTTTTGGGTAAATAATTAAATGTTGTTTAAGTAGTTAATTAAGTGCATAATTAAGATATTAATTAGGGGTTATCAAAGATTAATTGGTCATCAAGTTAAGGGTATTATGTTATTTTTACATATTTTAAGGTCTAGGTATAAAAGGGGAAACTTTAGCTTAGTCTTTCATTTTTCTCTACATTTTCTCTCTCAAGGAGAATTCTCTCTTCCTCTCAAGATGTGGACGAACCCCTCTCACTCTCTCTCTGTGAAATTTTTTCACAAACTTTCCACAAATCTCTCTCAATCTTTCATCTCCATTCTCATTACTAAATTGCCACAAAATACATGTTTTACAATATCAATATATAGTGGATGCTTGACCCATTGGAAGTCATAGCTCAAAACATGTATTTTGTTTTAGGGTTTCCAACAAAACCCTTGGGGGTTTTGGTCCTTATTTTCAAAAATCATCACACAAGCATCATAAAAATTATAAAACAACTACCATCATCTTATTACATCACCAATAAGAAACTTTAAGCGTTAAATATTCAAAATAATGCTTAAAAAATAAAAACCATACAATAACAACCATAAAAAGTAAACTTTTTACCTCTTGTTGTTCTTGCTTAAGGTTTGGATCTTCCTATTAGCTTTGGATCCTTCAAAACCCCTTCAAATCTTAACGAACACCCCCCAACAACATAGATAATGAGCTAATGAAAAATCTATGGTTAAAACTTTACAAAAGTCTAGTTTATTGAAACTTTACCTTAGGGAAAAACCCTTCCTAGACCAAATCTTAGATTCCAAGCGTTCTTAGTGTTCTTGAGGTTGAAAATGGAGAGAAAACTTGAGAGAGTTTTCAAAAAACGATGAGAGTGATTGAGAGAGAGTGGGGATCGATTTTGGGGAAGGTTAGAAGAGTTCCTACAACTCTTTAATATCTAAAACACTCAAGTATTTTTACTTTACTATCAACTTGTGTATTAACCCTAATATTTAAAATGAGGATTAAACTTAAATAATTTTGTCTACCCAAATAAATCCACCCTTCAATTATATATGTGATTATATTTTTTTTATATAAAGGTTAATAAATATTTCCCAAGAAGAAAAATCCAATTTGACTTCCCATAACCTTTTTCACTCTTATTAAGTTTTAAACACAAAACTTAACACTAAATAATTAAATTAAATGTCCCTCACATTTAACTTAATTAATCACACAATAAAATTTAACCTAAGGTCCATTCATGGAATAAAATTCCCCAATTCGGTAAAATTAAGCATTTAACAGAAAATGTCCTAAAATTTCCATTTTCTCTTAGGTTTATTATTTTTGACCAAAATTTAATTTTTATGAATGTATTTTATTCCCAAAATATATTTGCCATAGTTTTTCATTTTATTTTCTGAGATTTTTACCCGATCAGGGTTTTCGTGTCGGTCCAAGACCAAAAGTCTTATCTTGACTTTTAAATCACAATATTCATAATTTGGCTAGCAATAACCCATGGAATAATTTCCAAAAAAATTATAATATTATTTAAAATAATATTCTTAACTCGGGGAAAAAATACCGACCCGAGTCGTTTAAAGGTACCCGAAAACGCAGGACGTTACAATACCTACAATTTATAGAGGTTTCGTCCTCGAAATATAAAACAAATGAGGATACAGCTCCCTCATCTTGTCTTCTATTTACCAGGTTGCCTCTTCAATGCCATGGTTACACCACTGCACCTTTACCATCGACACCGTCTTGTTCCTCAACACTTTTTCCTTTCGGTCTAGAAGCATCACCGACTTTTCCTCATAGATGAGTTGAGGATCAATACTCAGCTGCTCATAGCTGAGTACATGCGAGGGAACGCGCATTTATTTTCTCAACAAGGAAACATGAAACACGTCATGCACCTTAGACAAGGCGGGCCAAAGAGCTAAACGATAAGCTACTTCCCTGATCCTTTCTATGATTTCGAAAGGTCCAACAAACCTTGGAGTAAGCTTTCCTTTATTCCCGAACCGCATAGCCCCTCGTAGCGGAGCTACCTTAAGTAGCACATTATCACCAACCTCAAACACCAAGGGTCTCCTACGTTGGTCGACATATTTGCGTTGTCGATCAACCAAAGTTTGCAAGCGTTGCCTTATCTGTCGAATGTCCTCAGTAATTTGATCAACCTCATCCGATCCAAGAAACTTTCTTTCACCGGTCTCATGCCAATGAATCGGTGATCGAAATTTCCTTTTGTACAAAGCCTCATACAGAGCCATCTTGATGGAATCATGATAGCTATTATTGTAAGTGAACTCTATCAGTGGAAGCTTCTCATTCCATGACCCTAGAAAGTCAAGTACGCAGGCTCTTAGCATATCTTATAGGGTCTGAATTGTTCGTTCACTTTGATCGTCTGTTTGCGGGTGGAAAGAAGTGCTGAACTTCAGTTTAGTACCCAACCTTGTTTGGATTCTATTCCAGAATGTCGAGGTAAAACATTCGTTGCGATCTGATACGATGGAGTTGGGTACACCATGCAGTCTCATTATTTCTGCAATGTAAATATTTGCTAACTTATGTGCCCCATAAGTTACCTTGATCGGCAAGAAATGAGCAGACTTAGTTAGCCTATCTACGATAACCCAAATGGCACTGTGCGCCTTGGGAGTGGTTGGTAGACCTGTAACAAAGTCCATAGTGACCATCTCCCACTTCCATTCTGGAATTTCTAAGGGTTGTAACAATCCGGCTGGCCGTTGATGCTCGGCCTTTGTCTGCTAACAAGTCAATCAATGTGCCACATATTCTGCCGCCTCCTTTTTCATCCCCGGCCGCCAAAACTACTTCTTCAAGTCTTGGTTCATTTTCGCAGTACCTGAATGCATGGCATAAGGAGCATTATGTCCCTAAAAAAAGATCTGCTTCTTGATCTCATCGTCATCGAGAACACATATTCTGCCCTTGAACCACAATACTCCATCTTCGGAGATATGGAATCCTAGTCACCCATCGTTCCTCACTTCGTACATCAGTCCTTGAACCCATGGATCGACTAACTGCCCGCCCTTTATATCTTCCATAATGGTAGGCTTGATAGAGACATTAACTAATTGACTAACTACTATCTCTAAATCTGAGGTAGCAAGGTTGGCTCGTAACTGAGGTGAAATCTCTTTCACTGTCAACACTTGGCTATCGACTCAATGCATCTACCACCTTGTTTGCTTTTCCCAGGTGGTACAGAATTTCGCAGTCGTAGTCGTTGAACAACTCCAACCATCGACGATGTCTCTTATTCAATTCCTTCTAAGTGAATAAATACTTCAGGCTTTTGTGATCAGTGTAGATGCCACAGTGTATACCGTACAGGTAGTGCCTCCATATTTTCAGTACAAAAACCACTGTTGCCAGCGCCAGGGCAAGAGTGGGATAGTTCTTCTCGTAATTTTTTAGGTGTCGAGAAGCATAAGAAATTACTTTTCCGTGCTACATTAGCACTACTCCCAACCCTTGGCCTGAGGCATCGCTATAAATAATATTTCTGTCTGTGCCATTAGGGATTGTCAGCACTAGGGCAGTCGTCAATCTGGTTTTTAGCTCCTGAAAACTCTTCTCACACTTATATGTCCATTCATACTTGATGTTTTTGCGGGTGAGGGCAGTCATTGGTGCAGCTATTTTGGAAAATCCTTCCACAAATCGCCGGTAATATCCCTCTAATCCAAGAAAACTTTGAACTTCATGAGCGTTTTTCAGAGGTTTCCATTGCTTAACAGCTTCTACCTTGGCGGGATCTACTAAAATTCTGTCTCCCGACACTATGTGCCCCAGAAAACTTACTTTCTCTAGCCAAAATTCACACTTCGAAAACTTATTGTAAAGCTTTTCATCTCGCAGACGTTGGAGGAAAAGTTCCAGATGTGTTGCATGCCCTTCCTGAGTTTTTGAGTATATTAGAATATCGTCAATGAACACGTCAATGAACTTATCCAAATACTTGTGAAATACACGATTCATGAGATCCATGAATGTCGCATTCGCATTGGTTAGTCCAAAGGACATCACTAAGAACTCGTAGTGACCGTAGCGCGTTCTGAAGGCTGTCTTTGGATATCTGTCTCCTTAGCCTTGAGCAGATGATAGTCTGATCGCGTGTCTATTTTTTAAAATACTTATGTTCCTTGTAGTTGATCGAAAAGATCGTCAATCCTCGGTAGTGGATATCGGTTCTTGATCGTCACTTTGTTCAGCTCCAGGTAGTCAATGCACATTCTCATCGAGTCGTCTTTCTTCTTCACGAATAAGATCAGGGCTCCCCACGGAGAATGGCTTGGCCTTATGTACTTCTTGTCCAGTAACTCTTGCAGTTGCAACTGTAACTCCTTGAGTTCAACTGGCGCCATTCTGTAAGGAGTCTTTCAGATCGGTGCATTTCCTGGAATTAACTCAATCTCAAACACGATCTCTCGGTCTGGTGGAATTCCTGGGAGATCTTCAAGAAATACGTCAGGAAACTTGCACACAACCAGTAGATCAAAAGGTTGTTGACTCGTCTCTTTATCCTAATCCACTATGTTTGCCGGAAAACTGATGCATCCATCACTCAACATTTTTCTCGCCTTCATCGCAGAAATCAGGGGACACTTCTTTTCTCTTGACATACCCTTGAACTCGAATGGTTCTTCTCCTGGTGGGGTGAAGACCACTTTTATGCGCTTGCAATTGATAATGGCTCCATATCTGGTTAACCAATCCATCACAAATATGATGTCGTTTTCGTGTAGGTCCAAGACTAACAGATCCACCGTTAGCTCACAACCTTCAACCTAAACTGGTACGACTCTAACCCATGTCTGCACCAGCATATCCTCTCCAGAACGCAAGGAAACCCCACAAATAACGGGCATAGGCTCAGGATTTCTATTTAATTTTTCCACAAAGGATGAAGATACAAAAGAATGCAATGCACCAGTATCCATTAATACATATGCCGAGGTTTGGGTGATAGAGATTTGACCTGACACCATATCAGATGGTCCAACTCCTTTGTCGCTTTGTGTAAGCGCATAAACTCGAGGCGGAGTTCCAATTTGTTTCTGTTGGTCATTTCCATTGCCCTTGGTTGGCATTCGATAATCTTTAAGTGCCCTGGCTTTCCACAGTTAAAACACACCCCACACTCACCCCGATGGCGTCGGTTACACTTGTTGCATAGTGGCCATTGTTCAAACTCACGTCTTGGATGTTTGTTGGGACTAGCCATTGTCTGATTGGGAGGTCCCCCTTTTCTTTTTTGATTTCCCCCAAAAATTGGCCTTGCACCTCTTGGATTGTTTGTTCACCTCAAGTTCTGGGTGAACCTCGGGTTGAACTTTCCCCTTGGGTCATTTGATTGGCCTGAAATTGTCCGGGGTTGTTGGGAGTGTACCTCCTGTCTTCGTTCTTCTGTTGTTCTAGCTTGTCTGACACAGCCCAAGACTCTTGGCGAAGAGTCTGTTCCACAGCTTTGGCATACGTCTCTGGGCCAGCTCTACTAGTGTCTACACACCAGGAAATTTCTTTGCGTAGGCCCTTCATAAAACTCCAATTCTTATTCTCTTCAGTATTAAGTTGGTTCTTCGCAAACCTAGACAGCTCGTCGAATTTTCGAATGTAGTCCTACACGCTCGACGCTCCCTGCTTTAGATTAGTGAACTCATTCACTTTGTGCTCGATAACTACCTTACTGAAGTACTTGCCATTGAACAAGGTCAAGAACTTTGGCCATTCCATCTCGGCAACATTATACCTTTTCTTGGCTGCGTCCCACCAGATGCGGGCATCTTTTCTTAGCATATAGGTCGCGCAAACTACCTTATCTCTCTCGGTGGTTCCAATGAAGTCGAAGAACCTTTTAAAGATACTGATCCATTCTTCTTCCATTGATGGGTCACTGTTCCCCTCGAATATAGGTGGATTCTAGTTGCCGAACTTTTCTCATAGAGGTTTCGCTCGGGCAGGACTTAGTGCTTCTACCGGTAGTACTGGTTGTTCAATGACAACCTACGGGCCAGGGTTTTATTCTTCATTTTTTTCAGGTGGTATTTCGTTGTTCTGAGCATTATTGGGTGGCATGGGGAGTCATCCCAAAAGGGTGTTAAACCTTTCAGCTTGGAGGGCATCAGCGTCCTCCTGTATCTTTTGCCCTCTTTCAATTTGGGATCCCTGTGTCTCCACTAGCCTTTGCAAATTATTCATCTGCTCGGATATCTCGCGAATTCTAGCAGCTTGGTTTAGAGCTCTAGCGGTAGGCATATTCTGAGCTCTAGCAGCAGGTGCGACCTAGCCTCGGCCAGCAGCACCCCTTCCTCTCAGAGCTCTTGTCCTTACCATTTTTGTTTGATTTAAAATCAAAAAGCTCCTAAGTGCATAGGGAGGAGAAGTTAATACCAACGCAGATTACCTTTTTCCTTTTTGGTAGCCACCACAAAGCCAAAGATCCTCTATCTGAGTTGCTAGATTTTGTTCCGTCTGTACTCTTTGTCCTCAGCCACGACCTATATCTTGGTCAACGGTCGCTCTCTGACCTCCCCTGGCTCGAGTGTTAGGCACCATCGTAAGTCTTTATACCACAATGTATAGTAGGGAAGAATACTAACATAGAAATAAATGAGCATACCAGTGTTGCTCATACACAAGAAAGAATGATTCGACTCAAAACAGGTAGTCATAATATTTGGGGATATAACCTAGCAATACAAAATGATCATGAAAGATCATGCCATAGGATTTAAGTTAGTAAGATGATAAATCCAAAAATAGAACCCTAACTACACGTCGGGTTTCTACATCTACCTGCTATAACTACACCAAAGTCCTACAACCTAGTAGGTTTGAAAGGTCTTTACAAAAGGTATCAACAAGACTCTCACAGTATAACCTAGTATAGGCTATCCATCAGGATATCCAGCTTTATGTCGGTATCCTCGTCTAGCTTCTTGGGAACCTCCTCTACCTCGAGGTATGCTATCAACCACGGAGATAGGCCAATCCATGGCCCAAACGCTATCTCGATCTGCATATGGAAGTCATCCTATGTGTCACGAATCAGTCATAAGCGTCTGTGATGAAACCATATCTGTGTCGAGCCTCTCAGACAAGTGCTAGCATATCGCACTCTCTGTCCTTCAGGTGTGTTGGCCTTATAAAATACTTCTATCATGCAATGATTCCATTGCCAAAAGACACACCAATGTTGTTGATCGTACTCGAAGCGTCACAGAGTCTCATCATTAAAGATTCTATAATAATAGATCCTAAGCATAGGGATCATGGGTAGGTTTCCTATCACAAGGTCACCTATCTCAGGTATATCGCCATAACCTACAATTTATAGAATTGAGGTAAATAAAAGAAAAGAAAGGAAACATATATGAAAATACAGTACTTACAGTGAGTGCTGGTCTATCTTTACAAAATGTACATGTGGGTTGTCTACAGAACAGGCTTAACTCGAGCTCTGATACCAACTGTAACGACCTGGAATTTTCAAGACTCGATAATGCAAAAATATAAATGTTTTCATTTGACAAAATGTCTCAAAACCCGTATAAAAAAACTTTTTAAAAATTCGTATGGCAATACTTAACATTTAATTACAACATATTCTATAAATAGTAGAGTGAGCCTAGTTTAAGAAAATTACACAACATTTCCAAAAATAAAACGGTTTCCCAAAAGGTCAGTCCACATGTACATTTGCAAGGTAGACTCCAGCGCTCACTGCTCTGCCTTGCCCTTGTTCTTACCTTTAACAGGAAACAACTAGGTAAGTGAAAACGCTTAGTAAGTTCAACTTTAAAACAAAAGAATGCAGAGAATTAGGGTTCCGGATCCATCCGGACCCTACACAATCAATTTCAAGAACACAAAGCGTCCTGGCAAACTTATGGTCATGCCTGATAACCAATGAAAAATTATTTCATATAACCAGATAAATTCCTGCACTCAGAAAATCCCAGAACAAGCTGATATATTATATCACAACTATATCTTATCAACAATTATATATCCCTGCACTCAGAAAATCCCAGAGCAAGTAAATATAATATATCACAATATAATTCGAGAACAACGCTCGACAATTTCCAACAATTTGGGCATAACATGCCCTCCAGCATAATTGCTAATATGTAAGAGAGAACCGGGTCTCAACACTAAGATCTAGCCAATGAATGTCCCCATTAAGGGTAACTATCAAGTTACCTAGAGCATCACTACTTATCCAAGAGTGTAATCGAAGTTACACGGTTTTACAGAGACTCCTATGTTAATCAGTGGTGCTGGTGAGCAGTTGCCCCTAGGGTGTTCCACCTCACTAAAAGTTGGCAACCCCTAGTTTCTGTAGGCACTCTCACTGAATGGCCAATATTCATGGCTACTATCCGGGAATAACTTATCAATGCACTTGTTCGAGTTCTAACCATTCACTGATTAAGTAAACATGAGGGCCCCTAGGTCCCATTCATTTTGGTGCCCCTAGGTTTAAACAAGTAATCGTCACCTCTTGGACACTCGTCGCGGTAATGAACCGGACATAATAAAATCAAGCAGTGTGATGGGGATCAGCCGTCTAGGATATGACAGATATCTGCCGTTCATATTTTCTAAATCAGCACTCACTAGACCAACGTCTCTAAGCAACTTTCTATGACAGTGTATATATGTGCATATGTCCCTATACTAACATACAATACAATAGTCGTTTCATGTTGCAGCCACACAATATAAGTTGACTTACTTGGAGTCCTTAGATCTCAGCAAGATTTCACCATCCAATGTATAATCTAGTTATGCTTAGCCAATACTGTAATTATCCATACAATATACTCAGATTAATTATGGCACTTTATAATTCATTATTAATATTTGGGTTTATACATTTTTGGACCCTGTGTTTTTTCCCATTACCTGTTTGGACCCTGTGTTTTGACAAATTACTTTTTGGACCCTATGTTTTGTAAAATGGTTAAAATAGAACCCTAAACCCGATTTTGGTCAATGTTTTCTCAACTAAAATCACAAATAATTTACCAAACTAACAATTCAAACAAAAATAAAATCATTCTGCTTAAAAACTGTGTTGTTATATTCAATTTTTTCTTCATCAAAATTGAGTTTAGGGTTCTATTTTAACTATTTTATAAAACATAGGGTCCAAAAAGTAATTTGTCAAAACACAAGGTCCAAACATGTAATGGGAAAAAACACAGGGTCCAAAAATGTATAAACCCTTAATATTTTGGGCAGTTTGGTCATTTTAAAAATCATACAAAAATATTTGAGACTAAACCATAAGTCTCGGGGAGACCTACCCTATGGTCTCGATACCTAGGCTCGGGTATCACAATAGTATTTTCTCACAATCCACTAAAAATCTTTTTCTTTAAAAGTTCCGTTATTAACCCGTACTTTCAACAGTCGGAAAAATATAAAAAAGATTTTAGCCGGTATTATATCCCTAAAATACTAATTAAATTCTTTAATTATTTTTCAAGAAAATAAACTCTTAATTTTCTTTTTATTTTTATTAAGGTTTTAATCTCTAAAAATTGTTTTAAGAAAATTGCCTAATTTATCTTAATTAGGAAAACTGTTAAAAATTTCTCATCTTGACTAGTTAATTTTTCCAAAATCAATTAATCAAGTTTACTTACTAGAAAAATAATTCCCTCAATTATTTTCTCAAAAATATAGGGTTTTAAACCCTCTTTTAATTTATTAACTTATTAATAAATAAATTCTTTTATTTTTAAAAGGAATAAAAAAATTCTTTAATAAAAATAATTCACACTAAACTCAAAGTGGTATTTTAGGTCAAAATATGTTTTCAAGACATACCAAATTTTTATCTTGTAATAAACAAACTTTTACTTTCTACCTTAAGTTTCAAAATCTCATTTTTACACTAAGTGTGAAAACCCTATTTTTGACATTTTTAACTACATACTTTGTTAGGTCATAACATAAAATTTACTTACCCAATTGTTACCAAAACTTCCCAATTCTATTTTTGGTATGCCATTTAGGTCTTTGTAAAATCTTAGGTCAAAAGGAGCATTTTTTATTTGTGAAATTATTTTCCAACAATGAGGTAAAAATGACCTTATTTTCAAGTCCTTATTTTTTTTTCAAACTTTGACACTTAATAACTTTCAAACCGTTTAGTCTTTTCTGATCAAAATTTACAATGGAATACTAGGTTATGCCAATAATATGTCCACCAAATTTTAGAAAATACTGGGTTCATTTGCCATATACAGTGGCTGTCAAAACATGGTCCCGAAATTAAGAATACGAAAAAACAGTTTTTTTTTTACCTAAATTTTGAAATAGCATAACTCACTCATTTTAAAACATTTTTGAGTGTTTCAAAAGCTCAATTTTATGTACTCAATCTCAAAAAAATCACAGTACAATTAAATTTTACAAAATCAATATACAGTGGATGCTTGACCCCTTGGAACTCACAGCTCAAAACATGTATTTTGTTTTAGGGTTTCCAACAAAACCCTTGGGGGTTTTGGTCCTTATTTTAAAAAATCATCACACAAGCATCATAAAAATTATAAAACAACTACCATCACCTTATTATATCACCAATAAGAAACTTTAAGCGTTAAATATTCAAAATAATGCTTAAAAATTAAAAACCATACAATAACAACCATAAAAAGTAAACTTTTTACCTCTTGTTGTTCTTGCTTAAGGTTTGGATCTTCCTATTAGCTTTGGCTCCTTCAAAACCCTTTCAAACCTTAACCAACTCCCCCCAACAACATAGATAATTAGCTAATGAAAAATCTATGGTTAAAACTTTACAAAAGTCTAGTTTATTGAAACTTTACCTTAGGGAAAAACCCTTACTAGACCAAAGCTTAACTTCCAAGCTTTCTTAGTGTTTTTGAGGTTGAAAATGGAGAGAAAATTTGAGAGAGTTTTTTTTTTTAAAAAAAGATGAGAGTGATTGAGAGAGAGTGGAGGTCGGTTTTGGGGAGGGTTAGAAGAGTTTCTACAACTCTTTAATATCTAAAACACTCAAGTGTTTTTACTTTAATATCAACTTGTGTATTAACCCTAATATTTAAAATGGGGATTAAACTTAAATAATTTGGTCTACCCAAATAAATCCCCCCCACATGGCCGGCCACCCTTCAACTATATATTTGATTATATTTTTTTTATATAAAGGTTAATAAATATTTCCCAAGAAGAAAAATCCAATTTGACTTCCTATAACCTTTTTCACTCTTATTAAGTTTTAAACACAAAACTTAACACTAAATAATTAAATTAAATGTCTCTCACATTTAATTTAATTATTCACACAATAAAATTTAACCTAAGGTCCATCCATGGAATAAAATTCCCCAATTCGGTAATATTAAGCATTTAACACAAAATTCCCTAAAATTTAATTTTTATGAATGTATTTTATGCCCAAAATATATTTGCCATAGTTTTTCATTTTATTTTATGAGATTTTACCCAATTAGGGTTTTTGTATCAGTCCAAGACCGAAAGTCTTATCTTGACTTTTAAATCACAAAATTCATAATTTGGCTAGCAATAACTCATGGAATAATTTCCAAACAAATATAATATTATTTAAAATAATATTCTTAACTCGGGGAAAAAATCCAGACCCGAATCATTTAAAGGTACCTGAAAACGCAGGACATAGTCTAGGTGATTCCAATGATACTTTGGAAGGTTGTGAAGAAAATTGAAGAATTGTTCTGTTTCTTTGTAATACTCTGCGACAGAAAGAATACAAGGGTTAGAGAAACTGAAGGAAGGACTCTATAATTCCGCTGCATATAATGTAAGTATTCTTATAATTTTTTCTCTTTGAATTCAATTTTAGAAACATGTTCTACATATTAACTTGTTTAATATTAGATCGACATGAAAATAAATAAAAATCATGTATAAGTTTCACAAGAACTGGGATCAGAGTCTTTGGTAATCTTTATTTTCATGCAGGAACATGGTAAAATTGAATTATTTGATGTGTTGAGTAATTGGGTGGATTTCATGTTTTTTATGATGCATATTGAATTTTATGTGATTATAAGCATATTTGGGTTATTTTGTTGTGTTTTCTTTGCAAATATTTTTTATATAAATGCTTTATTTGATGTAAATCATGGTAAAAATTATTTAGAAAATGTTTTTTGCTTGAAAAATTGCACAAATTTTATCAATCTTTTTTTCTCAGGCAGTGGCCGCAGCCTGGGTAGTAGAAGCTAGTGGCCGCGACCACCATAAACCTCTTGTTGTGGCCAGTGCACGAAAAATGCCCAGAATCGTCCAGTGGTCGCAGCCTGCGTTAATTTATTTTTCTTAAATTTTCATTTTTGAATGTATTTTTAATAGGTTAAATACAAAATTATAAGATATTTTCTATTATTTAAAATATCATTTTTGAAATATGATATTTTTGTTGTTTGATCTTTTAAAAATAGATATTTTCTACAAAGATTCAAATTCAAATTTAAAAAATAAGTTAACTAATTAATTTCAAATATTTTAATATATTTAAAATATTAGAATTAAGTAATAAGATATTTAAGATGTTTTTAATACTTGATTTTTTTTAAAATCTGATATTTGAAAATAATAATATCTGATTATTCTATAGATTTTAATATTAAAAATATTTGAAATTTGAAAACTTGTTAACTAGATATTTTTATAGATAGTTTAATTTGTTTAACTGTTTAAGATATTTTTTAAAAAACAACAGACGATATTTGTTTTAAAAATTTATAATTGGTTAGATTTTAAAAAATATCACATTTTTCAAACCAATTAATAAAATATTTCTTAATAAATAGGATTTAAATTAACATTGGTTAATTGTTGATAAATCTTATTAAAATAAACTTAATATTTTTCAAATTAACCTAAACCAAGTTGATTGTTGATAAATGAAATTTAAATTAACTTTTGTTAATTGTTGATAAATTTCATTTAAATTGACTTATTTTTTGTAAAAATTTAATTAATTCGAATTTTTGTTAAATTCTAGATAATTAATTGTGGTATTTTTACAAATGAAATAAATTGTAGTATTTTTGCATAAATTCATAGACTTGCTCATAAGTAGCAAGATTAGGCCCATCCAATTATAACATGTATGTTTGCACTATATGTAGTATTTTTGCAATTGGGCTTAGATGCATATTGTGGCCCAAAGGTTTGCTAGAAATATGGATTTTTGCCAAATAAAATATTCATAAAATGATAGGTTTTATTTGGGCCTATTAGAAAATGTAAAGTTTAAATTCATCTCTTGTGGGTGATCCCACTTGTGAAGGCTCATTTGTTTTACATGACTATAGTGGGCCTAATCAATTCATAACAATTAATAAAATGAATGTTTAAATTCCTCTCTTTTGGACCTTGTATGGAAGTATGGGGGCCTTTGTTATATTATTTTATAATATAATGTAATTGTTTACCGAGTTTTTCGGAAACGAATAACTAACAGAATAATAAAAAGATAAGAACTGTAGAAATGCTGAAATGTAACTAAACAAACAGTGTTTTTACGTGGTTCAGGCGTTAACAAGCCCTAGTCCACGAGTCGATGTTATTATACTTGGAAAAGGTTACAGTAAGATGGCTGGTGCACAAGAACTTCACACACTCACAGTGTTTCTCTCGGGTTCTCTTGAAGAAGATGAAGCTAGAGAGATTTTAGTAGAGTTTTTGCTATGTGGTTTTTTCGTCCCTCTTCTTGTAAAATGAAGGGGTCTTTATAGCTAGGGTTTCGGATTAGGGTTTTTCTCTACGTACATGAGTCTTAATTACACCATCCATAAATAGGGGATACAATTACTGTAGTAGCATGGCTACAAGACTCTATGTGGGTATATTTACGTGAAAGTATGGGGAACACACAAAGTCAGCCGTCTTTTCCAAGTTGTCAGCGGAACAGTAGGCGAAAAGGTACCCTTAGGCGTGCTGGGATGTGTGCGGCTTTGACCTGACGGGCGTGTCAGGCGGGATCCTGTGTCAGACGGATATCATTCCAAATATGCCTTCTCCCGGACTCGACCGATCGGTTTTGTTCTGTACGAGGCACGGAACTGTTTCCGCGGAGACCACTCAAAGAGCCTCTCCTGGAAGGGGCCTCCCCGAGGGGTATCCTTCGGGAGTCCGGGAGAGTCGATGAGTTTCCGTGTTGTGCTTGCTTGGAAGAGTAATCCGGATACTAAACAGGAGAGGCGAAGCCTTTCTGTGGATCCGCGAGCTCTGGTCACCTACCGTGAAAGACGTCGATAATTCTGCTTCCCCGAGGACATCAATCTAAACGCTATCCGGAAATCTGGATAACATTTACCCCCCAAGGTCACGGAGCTTTGAGAGATCCGGGAGCTTGTACAGTCCTCCGGGTATTTCGATTTCTTAGATTAGGCGAGGGGGCACCTTCTGTGTTCCTAGAAGGGTTCCTTTTTCTCGCCTGAGTGTTAGTATGAAAAAGAAAGGGAATTTATTCTGTTTGAACTTAAGTACTCAAGTGCGGCAAGGACCACGTGTCATTCTGGGAATGGTTCTGCGACCAAGACGTGTGCGTGAGGCGACTGGTTGAGTATGCGTGCGTCAGTCATCTGAATAATGATTTTACGGTTTTTAATGGTACTCCGGGCCCGAGGTGGTGTAATGATGGGAAATAAATACTTTATTCCCATCGGAGGAGTCATAAATAGGATTGTCGCTTCCTCTCCAGCCGTTGGATCTGATGCACACGGAATGGGAAGATCGGGACCGTTCATTTGAGGAATTCGAAACGACTTCCTCCCTGCTATAAAAACGAGGGAAAGGACCTTTCTTCCTATCTACGCTTTCAGATTCTCCATCTTTAGGATTTTCAGATTTCCAAACCTTCGAACTCTCAGGCTTCCCAGCTTACGTTCCCCCGAACTTGCCATTTCTTTTGGTAAGTATCTGGAAACTTTTCTTTTGATTTGGCAGTGGGTTTATTCGCCGAAGTTCCTGGTTTGAATCGCCGTTCGTCTTTGCAGCTTTTACTTCTCGCGATCGTGCTGTGCAGTGATCCAGTCACCCCTTCAACCTCCAACTACCCGAATATCAGTAAGTATTTCTACTTTGCTCTTTCCTCCCAAACCTTAGGTTGTTGGTAGTTGTTAGAGTAGATGTTTCTGCCATTATTGCTTATGTGCATGTGTGAATAGGGCTTTGGTAGGCATGTGATTGATGTGAGTCGATAAGTAGGCATGTTCATGCTGTTTTAGGGCATAAGCATGAACACCTTTAGGGTGTTTTTCTCTGGAAAAACACTTCTTTTGGTGGGCTTAGGCTCGGAGTCGGAGTCTGGTTCCTTGCTGCCCTTCGGGTGGCATGGTGCCAATCCCTCGGTAAGCTCGGTGGGAGCCTCTCCAAGCAGTTTTCGGGGAGGGTCTCCCCGACGCCTTTGATACCACTAGGGTATGACAAGGGTGCTGACTGCTTAGAGTGTTTTCTTCTTTCTTTCTTTTGTCCAGTGACGAACATCCCAAAGGAACAAATCCTTGCTGTGGGGGAGGCTGATTCTGCCCAAGAGAAGGGTTCCCCTGTCGCTGGCGCAAAGGGGAAAGGAAAAGCGAAAGTGGTCGCGGCTAGTCCACCGACTTCAAATAGTTCCATCTGGGAGATGGACCAAAAGCCGAACCTTTTCAGGAATTATGGCATGCTGGAGCTGTATTCCTCCGAGGCAGGCCTGAAGAACATCCCAGGTCTGATGTGGCATCGTCTGTCGGTGCTGGGCGAGTCGGCTAGTCAGAGTCACGAAGGCTTCGGTGCCTGGAGCTGGGCACACATAGTGTGTGGGGCGCACTTGCCCCTAAGGAGCTACTTTGCCAATTTCTGTGTGAAGGCGGGGATTGCCTCCTTCCAGTTGATTCTTCCCAGCTACAAGCTCTTAGCAGGGTGGTTCATCTTTTGCAAGTCCCGGAAATTGGAGGCTCCTACCCCGGAGGAGGTGCTGTACTTCTACGGGTTGAAGTCTCAGCCTATGAGGGGTCATTCAGACAAGGTGGGGTTTTACAGGCTGCAAAGGCACCCGGACGTGATGTGCCCCACCTGTCATACCGCGAGGGTTCCAGACCTCCGGGAATACTGGTTCCTGACGACTGGCTTTCCGCTGAAGAGGGTTCCAGCCCTATCTTTGGACTTCAAAATCCCTGGTAAGTGTTCCTTCCTCTCCTTTTCAACTTTGTTTCTTTGCGTTTGATTTGCCTTTTGGTAGGATCTCTAACGCTTGTATTTGAATTTTGCAGAAGTCGTTCCGCGGATACCTCGCTGCGCGGAGATGATAAGGAGGTCCAAGTTCTACGAAGGGCTTTCTGAGGAAGAGTTGAAAGTGGAGGGACTTGTGACCTCCGAATCGTTGAGGGAGTATGGGTTACTTGCCTCCTTCCAAAACATCGAGCCAGTGAGTGGCAGGGGGCAAACTCAGGTGTCAGCTGACATCCGGGAGCAGATTGCCCTGGAGCTGTCTAAGGTGATCACCCAAGCAGCCCGGGACGAAAATACTTTATCTCCTAGTTGGGCGGAGAGGTTCCCCGACCCCCAGCCAGAGGAAGAGGAGATCGAGGCTCGCCACGCTGCGGCTTACCCTAACGAAGGGGCTCCGGGGGCTAGTACCTCTGGGAGAGGTAAGACTAAGTTTCGATTGATCCACACCCCCAGCCTGTCTGAGGTTTCCCGGACCTCTCAGATGGGGTTTGATCCCCGTTTCCTTAGGCTAGATCCGCGTAGGATACCCTTCGACAGATATTGCGATAGGGTAGATGAGTTCCTCGGGTGTCTGAGTGACGGTAGTCTGCCAGAAGGTGTCATCATGGTTGACCCTTCTTCCCTCAGTATGTCATTCCCGGACTTCAAGGAGTACGGGAGTTTCCTGGAGCAGGAAGCGATGTTTTGTTTTGCTCGGGGAAGGCCATCCACGTTTCTCGTGCATGGTCGTCCCTTTCAAACTTTTCTTTTTCTCGTTTCTTGTTCCCTGCTGGCGCGCTTGCTTGTGCTTTTTTGTTGATTGCCGCTTCTTACTTATTTTCTTTCTCATTGCTTGTTGGGTCGTTAACCTTGCTTTGTACGTTTCTTGCAGAGTATCCAGAAGCCAAGATGTTGGGGAGAGTGACTTTGCTCATTAAGAAGGCTTCCACTAGCCAAGACCCGTCCATGGGGAAAGGACGGAAGACCAAGGCTGGTAGGGGAGGTAAAACTTCCTCCCCCAAGAAGACGAGTGGCGAGGCGCAAGTGTCTCCGAGGGTAGAGAAGTCTCCTGCTGACGGGCCTTCCGAGACCATGATGGTCTCGAGTAGCAGCAGCGACGGGGAAGGGCTTGTGTTCCCCGTGAAGACAACTGGGGTGAGCAAGCGTCCCGGAGAAGATGCTGAGGGTGCTAAGAAGAAACGCCTTAGACACTCTTCTCCTGGTCGAAGGCAACAAAAACAGCAACGACAGCAAGCACAACTACAACAACAGCAGCAACAAGAACAACAGAGACAATCACCAACGTCACAGCCGCAGCAACCACAACATCCAAACCAGCAGCAGCAACAAGGGCAATTACTTCTGCTGCCGCAGCAGCAAAAGCAACAGACCGGGGCCTTAATACCCCGTCTGCCTCCTCCCCCAGCCCAAAGGGGGCCCACCCTTCCGGGGTCTCCTTCTTCTCAGATAACCAACCTTCCTCTGCCTGGCCTGAAGTTCCACTTCCCACGGAAGCCAACCAGTTTACCCGCTGCCCTCCTGGAGGGTGTAAGACGGGCCGATAGTTTTTTGAAGAGGCGGTTAGAGGTGGAGAAGGCTGTTACTCAGGGAAGGGCAGATAACTTGTCTGCCATGAAGAGAGTTGA
The DNA here is from genome assembly GCF_963169125.1 of Humulus lupulus. NCBI lineage: Eukaryota > Viridiplantae > Streptophyta > Magnoliopsida > Rosales > Cannabaceae > Humulus > Humulus lupulus. Next base: position 174,192,509 of record NC_084794.1, on the reverse strand, counting down.
GCTGGCCGAGGGGGTGAGATCCCTTCACCCGGCCGGAGCGGTTCTAGATGGTCCAGCCTTGGAGAAGAGGCTGGTGCCTAGGCTCGGACGTGCATTGGCGCCGTTCGGAGCTGAGATGATGGAGGACATGGCCCTGAGCTTATGCGAGCTCAATTCTGAGAAATGGGCCATCAGTAGCAGCAAGGATCCGCTGTTGCTGACACACGCTGTGAAGCAGCAACTGTCCGGGGTAAGCCGTCAGTTGTTATTTTTTGGGATCACCTGTCTTTTGGTCCGGCTTTAGCTCATTCTGTTGTCTTTCCTTGCAGGCCTCTATGATCGCGGAACGCTCGTTCCGGGAGGTTGGTGCAGTTCTGGTTCAGCTGGAGGAGAGCCAACTGGCTCGCCAGGCCTTGGAGGCGGAGAAACAGAAACTGACCCAACAGGCCTTGGGGGCTTCGGAGAAGATTGATCAGGCCCGGCGCACGGCTGAAGAAGAGGCGGAGAAGAAATATCTTGCCAAATATCAAGAGTACCGGGCCAAGGCAGAGAATGAGTTTAGACAGCGGTCGGATGGGATGAAGGCCGAAAACTCCAAGCTCCGGGAAGAGCTGTCCTAAGCCAAGGTGGAGAAGGATACCCTGGAAGCTCGCTTGCAATCAAAAAATTATCTCCTCCTTAAGCGGCAAGAGGAATATTCCACTCTTCAGAGTAAGCTGCACGAGGAGGAGCAACTCCATAAGAGGAGCAGGGATCTCGTGTCTATGCTGCAGTTGGGGCTCGCCGAGAAGGATAAAGAGATCGGGGCCTTGCAATTCACTGCCAGGGGGCATGTGACCGAGAAGCAATCCGTGCTGAACCAAAATAGGGAGCAACGCAAGGAGATTGATTCTCTTAAGGGGGAGCGGGATGCCTCCAAGACCGAAATGGAAAAATTGAGGGCTCAACTAACTGTCGCGGAGGCACAGCTGGCAACCTCCGAGGCAGAGCGCTTGAAGGAGAAGGAGGATACTGAGGTGATACTGAACAGGACGATTAATATATCGCATGTGGTCCTCATGCATCAACTCTGGAAAGTGAACCCGGAGGTATTAGGCTATCTGGGGGATGATGCCGAAGCCATGAGGGAGAAGCTACTCGTGTGGGATCAGGGCCCAGAGGCGTACGTCCAAACTTACAACATTGACGAACGTTCTGGAGCTCCTGAGGCGGGAGATCCCGGAGAGGCGGGGACCTCTGAACCTTCTCATGACAAAGTTCCGCCTTCCAATGAGCCGACTCCGCCAGCCTCAGTTGAAACCGGTGCCCCCGAAGCTGCGGTCGTGGAAGCTGTAGTTACCCCCAATGCTTGAAGGGGTTTTATCTTTAATTATTTTTCATTTTGAGTTTTTCATTGCGGACATTTTTTCCATAATCATAGCATTCTCCTTTCTTTTCTGCCGAGTTCTTTATTTATCTTTGCGCTTAGGGTAGACATTTATACGGTAGAAACTGTTGTAGGGGCGTATGGGGTTTTGGTTCCAACGGCCAAAACCTATGCACTTCCCACTTGAAGCTTTAACGGATGATGTCTTTTCCCACGTAGTTTCTAGGTTACGAAGGTTTCCTGGTTCCAACGGCCAGGCTCCTTTCACCGTATTTCAGCTTTCCTGAGGCAAATAGCCAATCCCGGGACTTGTAGTTATACTGTTCACTGGGATTGCTAAGGTGAGTCGTTCCATTGTTTGGAACGGGAGTTCTTTTGGTGAGCGTCGCTAGACTTAAGGTTAGATCTTTGCGAAGCAAAACTAACTGTTGTTGCGAACCTCATGGTGGCTGACTTCAGGGACCTGGCATGGAGCCCTGCGAGGCAAGGCTCATTGCTGTCGGGGAAATCGCCACGCCCACCAGGTGTGATCCTGGAGCAGGGGCTTTGCGAAGCAAGGCCGGCTGTGAGTGGGGGATCGAGCATGTCTGCTTCTGGAGCTGAAACTTGCAATGGCCATGGAGCTTGCCATGCATTATTTTGTGAGATCCGGAGTTGGAGCCTGCGAAGCAAGGCTTACAACAGTCGCGGATCTTGCCATCTTTTGCCTCACGGGACCCGGAGCTGGAGCTTGTGATGCAGAGCTTTACAACGATCACGGGTCTTGCCATCTTTCGCCTTGCGGGACCCGGAGCTGGAGCTTGCGAAGCGAAGCTCTACAGCGCTCGCGGGTCTTGCCATCTTTCGCCTTGCGGGACCCGGAGCTGGAGCTTGCGAAGCAAAGCTCTACAGCGCTCGCGGATCTTGCCATCTTTCGCCTTCCGAGACCCGGAGCTGAAGCTTGCGAAGCAAAGCTCTACAGCGATCGCGGAGAATTCTGCAAAGGACTTGTCAGGGAGTTGGGGGTGTTTTGGCGTAGCTCTATGAACATGCCTCAACCCCCAGTCCCGTCCATCGCTGGGCTACACAGGAGATAATTTTCATGATACATAATGGCAGGCATTTCCATGGCAATTTTCACATAAGCACATAATGCACATATGACACGTAATGCAAGCATGTTCATGGAAACAAATAAACCTAAGCTTAACAATTTAAACATTTCAAACAATTTAAAAATTTCAAACACAATGCTAGCACATAAGTGGTGTTCTGTGTACGTTTTGTTCAAGGGGCGTATGGCTATGCCTTAGCCATGTATACCCCCCAAGTGAGCGTGGGGTCCGGACGTCTCCGGACCGCGTGGTCACTTGTTAAAACGCAGCTTTGAACACAGGGATAAAAAGTGCAGTAAAAGCGGAGTGAATCTCTCCGTGTTTCATTAAATTAGCCTGCTAGGCGTGAGTTTTACAACAGGGAGGATTATTTCCACATTTTTCACTTTTGCTAATTTCACCAAGGACTTCCGACTGGATGGTCCGGGGCCTACTGGTAGTAACGGCGGAGGTGCTCCGCGTTCCAGGCGCACGGGACTTTAGATCCGTCGAGTCTCTTTAAGTGATACGTCCCATGGCCCACTTTTTCTTGGACTTCGTAGGGGCCTTCCCAGTTGGGTCCGAGGACTCCTACTCCCGGATCCTGCGTAGCAGGAAATACTCTCCGTAGGACAAGATCCCCAACTTCGAATGTACGGCTCTGGACTCTTGTGTTAAAGTGTCGGGCTATCTTGCCTTGGTACATTTTTAGTTGGACCTGCGACTGCTCCCGGAGCTCTTCGATCATGTCCAAGGACTCCTGGAGAAGGGCATGGTTCCGGGTAGGATCGTAGGTATCTTGCCTGTGAGAGGGGATCATAGTTTCTACTGGGATGACGGCCTCGCAACCGAAGGTCATGGAATAAGGCGTGTGCCCCGTCGAAGTTCTCTCTGTTGTGCGATAGGCCCAAAGTACTCGCGGAAAGTCTTCCGGCCAGTGAGCCTTGCAGGCTTGGAGTTTTTTCTTCAACGTGGTCTTTAATATTTTGTTTACAGCTTCCACTTGCCCATTAGCCTGGGTTCTGGCGACTGCGGAAAAGCTTTTGATAATTCCATGCGAAGCACAGAAGTTCGTGAAGTGTTCACTGTCAAACTGCTTTCCGTTGTCGGACACAATTTTTCATGGAAGCCCAAAACGACACACTATATTCCTGATGACAAAGTCCAGTGCTTTTTTAGATGTGACCGTGTTCATAGGTTCAGCTTCAGCCCAGTTGGTGAAGTAGTCTACCGCGACTATGGCGTACTTCACTCCACCCTTTCCAGTTGGGAGGGAACCTACTAGGTCAATGCCCCAAACGGCGAACGGCCAGGGGCTGGTCATTAGGGTAATTTCTGTAGGCGGCGCTCGCGAAACCTTGGCGTACCTCTGGCACTGCTCACATTTCCTGACATAATCCACACAATCCTTCTTCATGGTGGGCCAGAAGTATCCTTGTCGAAGGATCTTTTTGGAGAGGCTCAGCCCGGAGGTAAGATCGCCACAGAAGCCTCCGTGAATCTCATGGATGATGGTGCTGACTTCGGTTCTGGAAACACACCTAAGGAAGGGTATGGGCAACCCCCTGCGGTAAAGCTTTCCATCCATAACCACGTATCGGGGAGCTTGATATTGGAGCTTCCTTGCGTCAGCTTTATCAGTGGGGAGCTCTCCGGTGGTGAGAAATCTGAGGATGGGTCCTATCCAGGAGTGGGAATGGTCGATGATGGCGTTTATCCTTCGTTTCTCAGTACTGGGGGCTTCTAAGTGCCCGATGGGGACTAAGCCATACTGTTCAATCTCCGGGTCCGTTGCAAGATTGGCCAGCGTGTCCGCGAGTGAGTTCTGGTCCCGGGGGACCTGGCGGATTTGGTAGCCTTTGAAATGCTGCAGTAGGTCGCGGGAGAGAGACACGTAGGCAGCCATCCTTTCGCCTTTCGTCTGGTATTCCCCGGATATTTGGTTTACCACAAGTAGGGAGTCGCTGTATACTTCGATTTTTTGGGCTCCTACTTCTCTGGCCAGTCGTAACCCAGCTAACATGGCTTCTTGTTCTGCCTCATTGTTGGATGCTGGGAATGCGAAACGGATGGCACTCTGGAGCTGATGCCCTTGGGGAGATATTAGGATGACCCCCGCCCCAGCTCCTTTTTCATTTGAGGCTCCGTCTACATAGACCTTCCAGGTGGGAAGTTCCGGGACAGGATCTTCCGGGAGGTCATTCATTCCCGAGCATTCCACAATAAAGTCCGCGAGAGCTTGACCCTTTATGGAAACACGTGGTTGGTAGTGGACGTCGAACTGGCTCAGTTCCATGGCCCACTTAAGCAATCTGCCAGAAGACTCGGGCTTCTGCAGGACTTGTCGGAGAGGGTGGTTGGTGAGTACTTTGATGGTGTGCGCCTGGAAATATGGCCTCAGCTTCCGTGAAGCAATTAGCAAGCAGAGGGAGAGTTTCTCGATCATTGAATATCTGGACTCGGCGTCCAATAACCTCTTGCTTACGTAATACACAGGGAGCTGGATACGGCCATCTTCCCGGATGAGAGCGGCACTCACTGCGTGCTGAGTCACAGCTAAGTATAAGAACAACGCCTCTCCTTCGACAGGTTTGGACAGAATGGGAGCTCGGGTTAAATGTTCTTTGAGGTGTTGGAAGGCTGCTTCGCATTCGGGGGTCCACTCGAACTTCTTGTTTCCTCGCAACACATTGAAGAAGGGGATACACTTGTCAGTGGCCTTGGAGACGAAGCGGCTGAGAGCAGCTATCCTTCCGGTAACGCTCTGGACATCCTTATGTTTCCGGGGGGAAGGCATATCTATGAACGCCTTTATTTTCTCAGGGTTGGCTTCCACTCCGCGGAAGCTGACAATGAAACCGAGGAACTTCCCAGACGAGACCCCGAAAGTACATTTCTTTGGATTTAGTTTCATCCCGTACTTTCGGATCACGGCGAAAGCTTCCTCAAGGTCGTCACTGTGGTCCCCGGAGGTCTTGGACTTTGCCAACATGTTGTCCACGTACACCTCCATGTTCCTCCCCAGTTGGTCCTTGAACATTCTGTATACCAGACGCTGGTACGTCGCCCCAGCATTCTTCAAACCGAAAGGCATGACCACGTAACAGTAGACACCCTTGTCCGTGAGGAAGCTGGTGTGTTCCTGGTCCGCGACATGCATCTTGATCTGGTTGTATCCGGAGTACGCATCCATGAAGGATAAGAGTTCGTACCCGGAAGTAGCGTCTACCATCTGATCGATTCGCGGAAGAGGGAAACAATCTTTTGGGCAGGCCTTGTTTAGGTCCGTGAAGTCAATGCACATTCTCCAGGACCCATCGGGTTTCGGGACCAGAACTGGGTTGGCCAACCACACAGGATAGTGCAACTCCTGGAGAAAGCCTATGGACATCAATTTGTCCACTTCAGCTTTGACGGCTTCGGCTCTCACTAGGTCCAGCGGCCTCCTCTTTTGGCGAATTGGAGTTGCAGATGGGTCTATGTTGAGTGCGTGGCACGCAACATTGGGATTAATCCCCGTCATATCAGCGTGGCACCATGCCAGGATATCCTGATTATCCTTCACAGTGGCCACGATCTTATCTCGAATGGCCGACGGCAGGTTTTTCCCCACCTGAATGACTTTGGTGGGTTCTCCCGGGTTGAGGATCACCTCTTCGACTTCCTCCATCGGCTCTATTGCTTTCTCGATTCCCACCAAAGGAATGGCAGCAAACGTCTCTTGGACCGTGTAGACGGATCGGACGGAGACGTTATAACAGCTCCGTGCACTTCTTTGGTCTCCTCGGAGGGTGCCAATACGCCCATCGTCGCATGGAAACTTTAAACATAAGTGGCGTATCGAGGTTATGGCCCCACAATCGATCAGGACCGGTCGGCCTAAGATGGCATTATACGCCGTGGGGCAGTCGACCACCACGAATGTACTATGCTTGAAGGCACAAGCGTCGCTTTCTCCTCTGAGGGTGACTGGAAGTTGAATTTTGCCTAATGGCATGAGTGCGTCCCCATTGAACCCTTGGAGCTGGATGGGGCACGGGGCCAGGTCTGTCTCGGTCAATCCGATCGCGTGGAAGGCCGCTTTGAAGAGGATGTTTACGGAGCTTCCGTTATCGACCAAGATCCGCGAGACCTTCTTATTGGCAATCTGGGCTTCCACCACGAGGGGATCGTTGTGGGGGAAGTGCACATGTCGAGCATCGTCCTCCGTGAAGGTGATGGGAAGATCCATCATTCGGGGACGTTGAGCAGGTGATTGAACCAAGGCGCACATCTCCTCGGCGTGTTCTAACTCCCTCAAGTACCTCTTCTGGGAGTTGCGGGTTCTTCCGGCAAGGTGCGGTCCTCCAGAAATGGTGGCTACGTGTCCGTCAACTGGTGGCGGAGCAAGGCCGGGCGGATATGGGTTGCCCAGTCCTGGAGCCAACAAGGCAATGGGTGCCGGAGCGGGTGGAGCAGGAAGCGCCGGTACTGAGACCCGGGAGCTTGGGGGTGACCGGCTCCAGGAGCGCTAGCGGTCCCCCTCTGTCCCGGGGAATATGCAGCTCCGTGAACTACCCCCTATCCGGGATAGATAATGGGTATCCTCACCCACTGACCGAGGTGTCCCGCTCTTTCCAGGGACTCGATCTCATCCTTCAGCTGAAGGCACTCGTTCGTGGTGTGCCCCACGTCTCCGTGGAACTCACACCTTTTATTGGAGTCTCGCAGACGTCTTCCTCCATGAGACACTTTCGGGGGCTTCCTGTAGTTGACCATATTACAGGTCGCCCGATAGACATTCTCTCGCGAGTCTATCAAACTGGTATATTCCGTGAACTTGGGCTCATAGTCCTTCCGGGGCTTCTTTGAATGGTCTCCCCGGTTGGAGTTTCTTCCGCTTCGTTTGTTCCGCGATTGGCTCAAATTTCGTTCTGGGTCTTCCGCTTGCGGCTGCGGCATGCCAGGAGCGATACTACATCCGGTTTGTACAGCTCCGTACCCAGAGCAGACGCGGAAGGCCCGTACACACTTGGAGTGAATTGGGCTCCTGGAAGCGTGAGGGCTGGTGCGGGAGCTTGCGAAGCAAAGCTCGGCGCGGTCACGGAAGGCGTTGGAGCTGGGGGAACTCCAAAGGCCTGCTGGTAGGCATCCTCAAGGTTGATGATTCCCTGAGCCTTTGACATGAATTCGGACAGCGTTTCTGCCCGTCTCCTCTGCATTTCCCCCCATAGCAGGGAGCCGACAGTAAGGCCCGATTGGAGGGCGATCAGCTTCATGTCATCGCTGACCTTGGTCTTTGCTGCAGCTTCCATCATTCTCTGAATGAAAGCTTTGAGGTTCTCAGTGGGTTGTTGCTTGATGTTGGTTAAGGAACCAACCTCCATGTCGTGGTCGCGGGCAGCAATAAACTGCCTCCTGAATGCGGACTGTAGCTCCTTCCAACTGTGGATGGATCCGGGAGCTAATCTTTTCCACCAGTCCTCCGCGGACCTGGTAAGGGTGAGTGAGAAGCACATGCATTTGGCGTCCTCACTGACACGCGCCACTTGCATCATTTTGTTGTATTTAGCTAGGTGGGTACGCGGGTCTGTCCTCCCATCATATAATTCTATGTGGGGCATTTTGAAGTTATCCGGGAGGGACGTTTCAGCGATCCTCCGAATACACGGTTCCGGGTCTTCCTCCTCAGAGTCTGACAGGGCCCCACTTTGCTTCCGCACCAGCTTGGTCAAGGCAGCAATCTGTTCCTCGAGCCTCTTCGTATCACTCTCCGGGAGGTCACGTCCCCGGAGCTTGTCATTAATATGATTTCGGAGGTCATCTCCGCGAGGCCGGGCCTTTTCTCCTTTGGCCTTTTCATACTTGGCCTCCAACCTTCTTCTTAGGTCCACCGTGGACCAGCTATCTTCGGAGTGCGAGTTCGCAGCCCGACCGTCCTGGTTGACGGAATCACTGGGGCGGTTGTTCCTTCCCCTAGGCCTGGGTGCCTTAGCACCGGGCCCTTTAGGCACGGAGTGCCCCCTTGGGGCTGAAGGACGTCTGGGCTTAGGAGCGCCAGAGACCTTCTGCGCGTGGGGGGGGCAGTCGGCCTTGTGATTCACGCCTTTAGGAGGTGCAGGGGCGTCATCGCGCACAGGCTCTCCAACTTTTTCTTTGCCCTTGTTAGGGGCGGCTTTGGATGGTCCAGCAGCGGCTGGATCCGGTATAGCGGCATCAGCACCACCTAAAACAGAGGCGTCCTCGTCCGAGTCGCCTAGGTCTCCGAACTTGCTTTGGAGGCGCTCCATCATGCGCTGCATTTTTTCGGAGAGGCGCTCCTACTCAGCAAGCTTGGCTTTGGTGACCTCCAGTTGTTCGGCTACTTGGACCAGTTCTGGGTCCTTCTCATAGTAGCAGTCGTCCTTGTAATAACCGTCTTGGACATACTCTTCTTCGTCTTCTAAGTATGTTGTATCTTCGGTACTGACCCGATCCTGGCGGGATGTCGGGTCTTCACCTTGGTAGTCCAAGGGTTCTCTTTGCACCACATCTTCCATCACGGTATCGGGGTTGACCGTAGCATTTTTTTCAACAGCGGATTTTCTCGTAGTCACCATCTCTTTAGCACGAAGTGAATACGAAAAACGTACACAGAAAAAGAGCTGACTAACAACTTCCTACAGCTCTCAATGAAAGCACCAAAATGTTTACCGAGTTTTTCGGAAACGAATAACTAACAGAATAATAAAAAGATAAGAACTGTAGAAATGCTGAAATGTAACTAAACAAACAGTGTTTTTACGTGGTTCAGGCGTTAACAAGCCCTAGTCCACGAGTCGATGTTATTATACTTGGAAAAGGTTACAGTAAGATGGCTGGTGCACAAGAACTTCACACACTCACAGTGTTTCTCTCGGGTTCTCTTGAAGAAGATGAAGCTAGAGAGATTTTAGTAGAGTTTTTGCTATGTGGTTTTTTCGTCCCTCTTCTTGTAAAATGAAGGGGTCTTTATAGCTAGGGTTTCGGATTAGGGTTTTTCTCTACGTACATGAGTCTTAATTACACCATCCATAAATAGGGGATACAATTACTGTAGTAGCATGGCTACAAGACTCTATGTGGGTATATTTACGTGAAAGTATGGGGAACACACAAAGTCAGCTGTCTTTTCCAAGTTGTCAGCGGAACAGTAGGCGAAAAGGTACCCTTAGGCGTGCTGGGATGTGTGCGGCTTTGACCTGACGGGCGTGTCAGGCGGGATCCTGTGTCAGACGGATATCATTCCAAATATGCCTTCTCCAGGACTCGACCGATCGGTTTTGTTCTGTACGAGGCACAGAACTGTTTCCGTGGAGACCACTCGAAGAGCCTCTCCTGGAAGGGGCCTCCCCGAGGGGTATCCTTCGGGAGTCCGGGAGAGTCGACGAGTTTCCGTGTTGTGCTTGCTTGGAAGAGTAATCCGGATACTAAACAGGAGAGGCGAAGCCTTTCTGTGGATCCGCGAGCTCTGGTCACCTACCGTGAAAGACGTCGATAATTCTGCTTCCCCGAGGACATCAATCTAAACGCTATCCGGAAATCTGGATAACAGTAATATTATATTATTTTATAATATAATATTTTAGATTAAATAAATGTCACAAAGAGTGTCACATATTGTAACATATAATTGAGAGTTACACTATTTATATATATGTGAAATATCCAAATATTGCCCATTATTGTGTAGATTTTTTGTTACACAATATTGAGATGAATTTCTTAAAGTCATATGTGAAATGGTTGTTAGAGATATGATTTTAATCCCAATAATGTGTTTTGGGGGTAACAAAATCAATTGGGAGGGTGTTGGAACCGTTTGGAAAAACAGCAAAATTTGGTGTGTTGAACTTGGTCAGTGGCCACGGCTTGGGGAACAGAGAGCACTGGCCGCGACGAATGATGTTCCTGGCCGCGGCTACATGTGAAAACTGACCAAGTTTTCAGTTTTTCCAACCTTTTTTGAACGACTCTAAAAATCCAAATAACTCCCAAATCTTAATTTTAATTCCATAAACATGCAATTAATCATTGGTAACAGCCATGGGGTTGGTGGAATTTGAAATTCAAAGGGTGTCTCTAAACTCTATAAATAGGAGCCTATTGCTCACTTGTAAGACACAACTTTTCTATCCATTAGAGCACTTGGCTAGAAAATACCTAGAGGCTTGATTATTCTATAAAGCATTTCCAAAATCTGTGAGAGATCCCTTAGTGCTTGAGTTAGGGGCAAATAAGTTTTTGGACAAAGGTTTCAAACCTTGTTCAAGTTGGTGATCTCTAACATTCTTCACTTTGGTTGTGTGAGTGAGAGTTCTTTGTTCATTATTTATGTTCTTGTTCTTTTATTCTATTGCTTTTCATCTTCTTCTACTATTCTCTATTTACTCTTTTATTAGTAACTTTTATTTTAGAGTTGTAATCTCATCTATAATTTTCATTCTACTACTTCTAGTTTATTTTTATCTTTTTTTTATATAGTTGTATTTTCTATTTCTATTCTCTTCCACCTCTTTATATATTTACATGTATCTTTTGTTATAAAGTTGTAACACTATTTAATCAATATTTATTTATTTGTAATATTTGGTCTAGAGTTGTAATTTTCTTACCAATTTCCATTGAGGTAACATACATTTTCCTAACATTCAAAAGCTTACCCTTTGTTTGTTTCAATGGAAGGTGAGATTATCAAGATTATGAATCAATACCTAGTGAGGTTGGATAGGTTTGATGGATCTAATTTCACTAGATGGCAAGACAAGGTGAGATTCCTTTTGACCACTCTCAAAATCGCCTACATTCTAGAACCTCTCCCAACGCCATCCGACAAGGACACTCCCGAGGAGGTGGAGAAAAGAAGGAAGATGGAGGAGGACAATCTCCTTTGTAGGGGTCATATCCTCAACGTCCTTTCTGAGAGGCTCTATGACCTCTACACCGAGACCAAAGCGACAAAAGGAGATATGGGATGCACTTGAGACAAAATTCAAGGCGGAAGAGGAAGGTACCAAATTTTTTTTGATATCTCAATATTTTGATTTCAAGTTTTTTGGTGATAAACCTATTCTTCCTTAAATACATGAATTGCAAATAATTGTTAACAAATTGAAAGTTTTGAAGATTGAGCTTCCCGAGGCCTTTCAAGTTGGTGCTATAGTGGCTAAATTGCCACCAACTTGGAAGAGTTATAGGAAAAGAATCCTTCATAAAAATGAGGATTATTCTTTGGAGGAAATCCAAAAGCATATTCGAATCGAGGAGAAATCGATATGTAGAGATAAACTTGTGGAGGGGTCTAATGGAGAGACTTCCAAAGCAAATGCGGTGTCACAACCAAAACATCCCAAAAAAAAGGGAAAGGCAAGAAGGGTAACGAGATATCCTTGGGTCCAAGAACCAACCCAAACAAGTCTAAGGGAGAGAAAAGTCCTTCCTTTGTGTGTGGGAAAAAGGGTCAATATGCTAGAAAGTGTAGGCATAGAAAAGACCAACAAGGACCTAAGGTAAACGCAACTCAAGAGGAGAACATAGCTGCTACCCTTAGCGAGGTGAATGCGGTCTAAGGCAAGGTGAAAGGGTGGTGGTATGATACATGTGCCACTGTCCATGTCACCTATGACAAATCATTGTTCAAGACCTTTGAAGAGTCAAAGGGCAACCCTGAGATTCAAATGGGCAATGAGGGAAAATCCAAGGTACTTGGCAAAGGTACCATTGAAGTCTTTTTCACCTCCGGAAAGAAAGTTACATTAGTGAATGTACTTTATGTTCCCGAAATAAGTAGAAGCTTGGTAAGTGCTGATTTGCTTGGCAAGCCCGGCATTAAAGCCATTTTTGAGTCTGGTAAACTTATTCTTACCAAATCAAATGTATTTTTGGGAAAAGGGTAATCTTGTGAGTGTATGGTTAAGTTGTGCACCAATGATGTAACTTTCAATGTTATCAATAAAAATGCTAATTCTGCCTATATAGTTTAGTATGATTATTTATTTTTGTGGCATCTTAGACTATCTCACATAGGTTTTTCAACCATGAAAAGAGTAGTAAAATGTGGTATGAGTGCATGCAATATTAAAAACTATGGTAAATGTGAAACATGTGTTAAGGCAAAAATGATTAAGAAACCATTTCCTAGTGTAGAAAGATTATCTAATTTACTAGATTTAATCCATAGTGATCTTTGTGAATTAAATGGTGTTTTAACTAGAGGTGGTAAAAGGTATTTTCTTACTTTTATAGATGATTTTAGTAGATATACCTATGTGTTTCTTTTAAAGCATAAAGATGAAACTTTTGATGCTTTTAAATTATATAAATTAGAAGTTGAAAATCAACTTGATAAACGAGTTTTTGGCTCATTTATGGTGTAGTTTTTAGGAAAGTTTTCATTATTCTAGGGCTATTTTATTGCAGAATTATGCTTGTTTGTTCATGTTTCAGGTTTTTGATGCTAAGATGGTGAAAAGTGTGGAATGAAGTGAAAGTGGAAGAAAATGGAGTTATTTTGCAGAAAATCGAGTCTTTCGGAAGCAATAGGTCCGAGTATTGTTTCTGTGGATAGCGCTACAGCGCTATCATAGTGGCGCTACAGTGTTAGAAAGGCAACCTCAAATCTGTTGTTTCTGTCAATAGTGCCCCAGCGCTACAAAACAAGCGCCACAACGCTTGATGGGTCTGAAGATTAGCGCCCCAGCGCTACAATACTAGTGCTACAGCGCTAGTTCCTCAATTGTTGATGCAATTTGACTGTGTTAATGGCGTTACAACGCCCAAAACCTAGCACTATAGTGCTATCGACACGGTTTTGAGATTTTTTAGCCACTTTTAGAAGGACAAAACGGTATTTTCACTTGGGAGCATTGTAAAACTATTTAATGGACATTATTCTGCGAATTTAAGAGGCAGTTTTAGTTTTAAAAACCCTAGATCTAGAAAATACTGTTGTAATTAGATTTCTTTTTCTGGTTTATGACTTTCTAGATTTCTTCTTCATCTGAATTATTTAGGTTATTTTCTATGAAAAATTATTTGAATTTTATTTTCATTATTTTATCTATGAACTAAATCTTTTATCTAGGGATTAACGTAGTCACTTGAATTTCAATTTAATTTTACTATGATGTTCTATTGATACTTCTTCTCTATTCTAATTTATATGATGTTTGCTTAATGCTAGTAAATACTTGATCACTATTTACTTGATTTAATGATTTTGATTAAAAATTCGAAAGATGAGAATTGAATATGCTATCATTATATAGACATTGGTTGCATATTGGACTAAACTACATGTATGACTTGTGTAGTAATTAGGTTTCCATGCTTAATGCATTCTATATGTTTAAGTTTATCACAAAAATGTAGAACACCTGCATATAGGCTGAGATCTTATATCTTGAAAAAGAATAGGAATCGATTATGTTAACTTGCTATTAGAATAGGAAGAAGAGATTTAGAACTGATTAGTGAAATTAATAGAATGAAAAGTTGATGAAAGTAATTCCTAGGCTTTTTATTATTGATTTTTAATTCGTTGATTTATTATTTTGTTTACAATTATATAAATTGAGTTCATAGTTTAGAATTATTCATCTTAATTTTCATCACCAAATAGAATTTGAAAAGCAATTATTGGTAATTGATAAATAGTCTCTGTGGGACGATCTCTGTTCTTACATAATTTATTACTTAACACGACTACGTATACTTGCGTATCATATTTTGAAGATCAAGTTTTTGGCGCCGTTGCCGGGGACTAATAATCAATATCAAAACTAATTGTTTCACGATCTACTTTTGTTTTAATCTAATGTTTTCTAATTCGAGTTGCTTTTAAATTTCTCAATTTCAGGTGATCTATTTTATGTGATGTAAGGGTTCAAAGATACTAGTGCCTGTTGATCCTGAGATTGAGAAGACCTGCAAAAGAGAAAGAAAACAGAAAAGACTTGAAAATAAGGCCCAGAACGTCAATAATGTTACCAATAACAATCTGAATCAGGGTAATGCGGGTAATGCTGCAGCAGAGGCAAACCTACCTCTGAGGGATTATGTACTCCTTACTATTACAGGGGTACATTCTAGTATTCGCCCACTTACCGAGGAGGCAAACAATTTTGAGATCAAGCCCTCGATTATCCAAATGATTCAGAATTGCGTTCCCAACTAAATAAAAAGATTAAGGTGCTAAGAAGTGATAGAGGATGAGAGTACTTCTCTAATGAATTCAATACATTTTGTGAAGAAAATGGTATAATTCATGAGTGCACTGTATCTTATACACCACAACACAATGGTGTTGCCGAAAGGAAAAATAGGACTTATCTAGAGATGATAAATTCTATGTTGGTGTTTTCTAAGTTGAATTTCAACTTATGGGGTGAAGCGCTATTAACCACTTGTCACATTCTTAATCGAATACCGATGAAGAAAAATAAGATATCTCCATAAGAGTTATGGAAAGTGTGGGGGTATCTTGCATATTGCAAGAAAAACGAACCTAGTAGAACAAAGTTAGGTTCAAGAGCCATAAAAAGTGTGCTTTTGTTGGTTATGCCAACAATAATAAAGCTTATAGGCTATTAGACTTAGAGTCTAATATTGTGATTGAATCTAGAGAAGTTCAATTTTTCGAGACCATGTTATGTGACAACAATTCTCAAGCTTCAACATCTCTAAAGGAGAATTTGTTATATGAGAAAAATTCTCAAGCTTCTACATCCAAAAATGATTCTCAAGAGGAGAATTCTTAAAAGAATGTAAAGCAACTTTTTCAACTTAAAGAAGTCAAAGTCTTAGAAATGAGAAATGTGTAGTAGTGGATGAGATAGATTCTCAATGAATTAAATTCTACATGGTAGAAGGATATAGAGAGGAAGTCATTAGGAAAATTCCTATTGTACTTCTAGTTGAGGATGATCCTAAGACTTATAAAGAAGCTATGCAATCGAGAGTTAGTGCATTTTGGAAAGAAGCCATCAATGATGAGATGGATTCCATTAATTTCAATAACACTTGGGAATTGGTAGACCTCACACCGGGGTCTAAGCCAATTGGGTGTAAGTGGGTATTTAGGAGAAAATACCATACCGATGGCACTATCCAAACCTTTAAAGCTAGATTAGTAGCTAAAGGGTTTAGGCGAAAAGAGGGTATCGATATTTTGATACTTATGCGCCTATTGCAAGAACAACTTCTATAAGAATCTTGTTTGCTTTGGATTCTATACACAACTTTAATGTTCATCAAATGGACGTCAAAAAGACATTCCTTAATGGTGACCTTAATGAGGAGGTTTATATGGAACAACCCAAAGAGTTTGTCCTACCAAAATATGAACATAAAATATGTAGACTTGTAAAATCCTTATATGGATTAAAACAAGCTCCATAGCAATGGCATGAGAAATGTTTTCAAGCCATTATGTCTAATGGGTTTAGACATAACAATGGAGACAAGTGTTTGTATTCCAAAACTTGTAAGGGGTATGTGATCATTGTTGGCTTTAATGTGGATGACATGCTTATTCTAAGTGATAGCGTGAAAGAGGTAGAAGAAACGAAGAGGTTTCTATCATCAACCTTCAAGATGAAAGATCTTAGAGAAATTGATACCATACTTGGTATCAAAGTAGACAAACACAGTGGAGGTTTTGCGTTAGGGCAAGCCCACTATGTTGAGAAAGTATTGAAAAAGTTTAACCATCTCAAGGTTAAAGATGCCAATACTCCATTCGATCATAGTGTAAAACTAAAGAAGAATGAAGGAAGAACAGTGGCTCAATTGGAGTACGCAAGTGCTACAGGGAGTCTAATGTATGCTGCCCAATGTACTAGACCTGATATAGCATTTGCGGTGAGAAAACTGAGTAGGTTTACAAATAATTCAAGTGTGGATCACTGGAAGGATATTGGAAGAGTCCTAGGTTATCTCAAGAAAACCAAAGGACTAAGCCTTAACTACTCAAAATTTCCTTCAATCTTAGAAGGATATACTGATGCAAGCTGGATATCCAATCTTCCGAACAACTTGTCCACAACTGGTTGAGTATTTACACTTGGTGGGGGTGCAATTTCTTGGGGTTCCAAGAAACAAACCTGTATATCACATTCCACTATGGAAGCAGAGTTTATAGCTCTAGCTGCTACCGAAAAAGAGGCCGAATGGTTAAGGGATCTATTGATAGAGATACCACTAATCAAAGAGAATGTATCCTTTATATTGATACATTGTGATAGCCAAGCAACATTGGCTAGAGCATACAATGGAGTGTATAATGGGAAGTCTAGACACATCAGTCTAAGACATGGATATGTAAGAGAATTGATTCAAAGAGGAGTCATCTCAATATCCTATGTGAGAATGAGTGAAAATCTGGCGGATCCTTTCACTAAGCCACTTACAAGGGACTACATCATCTCGAGGGATGGGACTTAAACTCCCTAAAGAGATTCACGATTGATGATAACCTATCTTAACACTAATTATTTAACTAGTGTTAGGTTCAATAGGTAACAACAAGTCAGTAAAGTGAATATTAGTTGTACTCAGAACAAGTTCCATCTGAGATGTTGAGTACTTATGAGTTACCAAGTTTAGGGCTAAAACCGAGAGGTTTTTTAATAGAATTCAGTCTAGTAAAGACAAGTATTTTTGGTAACAAAATACTATAAGAATTCTACCTATATGGACCTAGTGGTGGTGCTGCCTCTCATGAGAATTGGGAGTATTCTCAAGAACGTCCATGAGTGGAAAGTGCACATGGCCATTAACGGTGCAAAGTAAGACATAGAGGTTTCAAGTGAACATCGCAAAGGTGTGTGTGTTATCACCGATTTGTTATCATGAAAAGATGGTTCAATGCCTAGTGCAACAAAAATTTTGACAAATTTTGTGATAATTACACTATAGTTCAAGTTGAAAAACAAATTATTTTATGCACCAATGCAATGACTCCTATAAGAGAGAGTTCTTATTTAATCAAGTGGGGGATATGTTATATTTTAAAATATAATGATTGATTAAAAAATGTTACAATAGATAACTATTTAATCTAGTGGGGGATGTTATATTATTTTATAATATAATATTTTAGATTAAATAAATGTGACAAAGAGTATCACATATTATAATGTATAATAGAAAGTTACAATATTTAGATATATGTGAAATATCCAAATATGTAACATATTTGGTGTCACAAATTTGTAACTTCCAAATATTGCTCATTATTGTGTAGATTTGTTGTTACGCAATATTGAGATGAATTTCTTGAAGCCATATGTGAAATGGCTGCTAGAGATATGATTTTAACCCCAATAATGTGTTTTGGGGGTTACAAAATCAATTGGGAGGGTGTTGGAACCGTTTGAAATAACAGAAAAATTTGGTGTGCTAAATTTGGTCAGTGGTCGCAGCCACAGGATGTTGGTGGTCGCAGCCTAGGGAACAGAGAGCAGTGGTCGCGGCCACTGATGTTCCTGGCTGCAGCCACAGGTGAAAACTGACCAAGTTTTCAGTTTTTTCCAACCTTTTTTGAACGGCTCCAAAAACCCAAATACTGCCAAATCTCAATTTTAATTCCATAAACATCCAATTAATCATTGGTAACAGCCATGGGGGTTGGTGGAATTTGAAATTCAAAGGGTCTCTCTAAACTCTATAAATAGGAGCCCATTGCTCACTTGTAAGACACAACTTTTCTATCCATTTGAGCACTTGGCTAGAAAACACCTAGAGGCTTGATTATTCCGGAAAGCATTTTCAAATTTTTTGAGAGATCCATTAGTGCTTGAGTTAGGAGGAAATTATTCTTTTGGACAAAGGTTTCAAACTTTGTTCAAGTTGGTGATCCCCAACACTCTTCACTTTGGTTGTGTGAGTGAGAGTTCTTTATTCATTATTTCTGTTCTTGTTCTTTTATTCTATTGCTTTTCATCTTCTTCTATTTTTCTCTATTTACTCTTTTATTTGTAACTTTTGTTTTAGAGTAATCTAATCTATAATTTTTATTCTACCACTTCTAGTTTATTTGTATCTTTTTTTCATAGAGTTGTATTTTCTATTTCTATTATCTTCTACCTCTTTATATATTTACATGTATCTTTTGTTATAGATTTGTAACACTATTTAATCAATATTTATTTATTTGTAATATTTGGTCTAGAGTTGTGCTTTTCTTATCAATTTCCATTGAGGCAATATAGATTTTCCTAACAGCCTTAGTAGTGGGAACGACATACTGGACCCAGCCCTCCTCCATAAAAGCCCAATTGTTAAGGCCCATTTACCTGAGTTAGACTTAATTGTATAGGTTCATTATAATAGTTAAACCTAAATATTGATTAGCAACAAATTAATCTTAATTTAATTGACTTTGTTTCAATGTGACACTTTAAAATTAATAGAAAATTATAGGACTTTGTTTTTAAAAATTTAATCTTTCAATTTTTTGGAGAACCATAGTTATTAATTTTTTAAAATTAATAATAAAAATACTATTTTATAATGAGCTTATTTTATAAGAATAATATTCGATCTCCACCGTTGGTTTAACAAGGTCAATAGCTTAATGGGGCCTTGAGACACTTTGATTTTTCCCCCTACAGAAGGTGTTCATTAGTTATTTGACAAGGTTAGATTTCGAAATATAGATAATTATAGATCAAATTCTACTAGACTCACCCCTACGATGACTACTAGGACTAAATCTATTGATTATCGAAACCGTGGGTCTAGCTCATAAAATAAGAGGTTTTGTTTTCTTATTTTGATCGAATAGTAGGTTGTTAATAATGGTGTCCATTATTAAATAAGTTTACAATTTTATTTAACTAGTGGTATTTTTGACTCTCGCCAACTGAGACAAGGATATCATAGATCAGTTAAAAACCTAAAGAAATAGAGATATTGTAATGCCCTGGTTACCCCAAGACAATTACTATGAACTTTGAACCGTGCTTAACTCGCTAATCGAGCTCTTTGGTTAAAAACGTGCTTCTAGGTGTTATTAATAGGATAAGGTGTAAAACCAATCAAAATGAAAAGATATATTTTATTTAAAACATAAAACTGTTCATGGGCCCATAAAACATTTACAAGTTATTTAGAATCCAAAAAGGTAATTACAGTTTCAAATTTACAAACCCGCCGACCTAAGCGAAAAAAATAGGGTAAACCCCCTAGTTCCTCTGAGAACTCCTTGCCCGAGGTGGTCAAGCGGCTGCATATGTACACATCACAACCTAAGCTCTCCACTCAAGGCTGGGTGAGCTTTTCTTTCCCTTAACCTGCAATACATAGCACCCATGAGCCAAATCCCAGCAAGAAAACTCATTACTGCATGTAAGTATTATCAAATGATGATCATTATAATCATACAGAACTTATAACCCTGAACAGATGAGTGAATATCACTATGAGGTTCTGTTTAACCATAATGGGGCTTATAGCCCTAATCAAATGAGTGATTAATAAGTAAGTCACTAACGTAAACCATATGAGTGACTGATGGGTAGTCACTAGCTTAAACAGATGAGTGACTGATGAGTAAGTCACTAGCTTAAACAGATGAATGACTGATGAGTAAGTCACTACAGGGCTCAGCACCCATAGCCATGTGACTAAACCGTCACTGGGGCTCTCTAGCCCTGGCTCTAATTGTCTTGCCTTAGGCTAGACAAGCGCTTTTAATATTCATCAAACTTAAGGTCGGTCCGGCATTAATGCTCATTTGAGTCATTCAATGCAGATGAAAATTAGATCTAATCTTTGTCGGCTTACGTTAAACATGCTAAGACCATTCTTGACTTATGAGTCAATACCATATGACCAGTGCTCAGTACTACTGCCGAAATTGACTAATTAGTCACAGCTTCACCGTTAATACTGACACCATTGCAAATTCTGACTAATTAGTTAGTGCCATGCATAAGTGTGCAAGAATTGCTAAACATTCAATATGAAATCAATGTCCACATATAAACATTCAACATGCCTCATGAACAACCATGCATGTCACATATGGGGTGCATTTTTCTTACCTTTAGTTTGAGGGAGAAATAACAATTGAACAACCCTTGAGAACGATCGACCTTTTGATTCCTTAGTAGTTACCTAGCCATAACCAATTATAACCTCCATTAATGAAAATCAACAATAATAGGGTCTTGACCTAAACCTCACTCTTGGGACCCCGAATTGTACCCAAACGGTGAGTAGATTCGATCCCAAACTTTAAGGATTGAAACCCCGAGCCAAAAACCCTTAAAATGCCTAAAACGAGAATCTGATGGAATAGGGTAGTGCCCCAGCGCTACCCTACTGGCGCCCCAGCACCCTAAGCAAAGGCAACACCACCCAAAGCCACACTGAGTAGCGCTATAGCGCCCCCTAGTGGGCACTACAGCGCTACACCCAGACTGAAATGGACAGAAATATTTCCCCTTCGACTCCACCATTTCCAACCTGAACCAAATGCTTCCAAACCTCATTTTAAGTCCCAAATGAACCCAAAAACCAACCCCACATGTCCTAGGCATCACAACCCCAAGAACCCTAGCCAAAAACTCCCATCAATTCCCCTCAACCAATCCAGAAAACCAAGCTGAAAACTATTGTAAAAACAGAGCAAAGCTAGAATTTTAATGACTAGAAACTTACCTCAAGCTCAGATTAGGACCCTCTTCAATGGTGGAACACAATCCTGAGCCCTCAAGACTTACTTCCCTTGCTTGGTTCCTCATATTAAGCTAAAAAATTCAAGAAGAAAAGGAAGAGAAATGGTGTATGGGAGAGGTGTTTTTAATACTCTGTTTCTTGCAAGTTCTACAACCTTCAATGGCTTAAATCAATCGTAGGGGTGAAAAGACTAAAATGCCCCTATGTCAAATAAAGTTTTCTAAAGGCTCCCAAAAGTAAAATCGTCCTTTTTCACCTATTTCATTAATCTTAATTAACACCCTCCAATTCCCACTATTCTCGATACTCTCAAATACCAATAATTTATATCTTGTTACCCTTTAATTCCAGGCACTCTAATAATTAAAATCATCCCGAGCCCCGAACTTAATCCCGTTATGACTAAACCGCTAACCCGCACTCAACGATCGTCTCATGCTGAATAGCTTGAACAAATCCACATTATAATGTGACCTCAACAATAGATCACCGACATGCATACAAATACACAATTACGCCCTCAACAAGCCAAATTACCAAAATACCCCTGAGATGAAATGTGGACCCACATGCATGCATTTAACATCATATTATAATATAATTCACAT
Source organism: Humulus lupulus (assembly GCF_963169125.1). NCBI lineage: Eukaryota > Viridiplantae > Streptophyta > Magnoliopsida > Rosales > Cannabaceae > Humulus > Humulus lupulus. The sequence continues at coordinate 174,170,802 of NC_084794.1, read as the reverse complement.
AAACATGCATATAATAGTTTAATGGCATAATAAAACAGATATGGCCCTCCTGACCTACTAATCCAACCATTAAACCGCATTAGGGATTTTGGGGCATTACAATTATCCCCTCCTTACATAAATTTCGTCCTCAAAATTTACCTGAACAGCTCTGGATACTGATTCTGCATATCTGACTCCAGCTCCCAGGTCGCTTCCTCGACCTTGTTGTTCCTTCACAATACCTTAACCAAGGTATCGTCTTATTCCTGAGGACCTTGTCCCTTCTATCAAGTATCTAGACTAGTTGTTCCTCATAGGAGACATCTTCCTCAAGCTCCAAATCTTCATAGCTCAAAACATGAGTCACATCAGATACATACCTCCGAAGAGCTGAAACATGAAACACGTTATGCACAGCTGACAACGCCGGAGGCAAGGCCAACCTGTAAGCCACCTGACCAATCCTCTCCAGGATCTCAAATGGACCTACGAATCTAGGGCTCAGCTTGCCCTTCTTCCCAAAACTTCTCACCCATTTCCATGGAGAGACTCTAAGGAAGACGTAGTCTCCAACTTGGAACTCCACATTCATGCGCTTGGGATCTACATAGCTCTTCTATCTACTTTGAGAAGTGAGCATCCGAGCTTTAATCTTCTCAATAGCTTCACTGGTCCTCTGAACTGCCTTAGGACCCAAGTATCTCCTTTCACCTGTCTCATCCCAATGAATGGTAGATCTGCAATTCCTACCATACAACATCTCATAAGGTGCAACCCCAATGGTAGAATGATAACTGTTGTTGTAGGAAAACTCTGTCAAAGGTAGATACTTACTCCAGGATCCACCAAAGTCCAGCACATATGCTCGCAGCATGTCTTCCAATATTTGGATCGTCCTTTCAGATTTCCCATCTGTCTAAGGATGATAAGCAGTACTAAACTTCAATTGTGTTCCCATGGCCTTCTGTAAACTCCCCCATAACTTGGAAGTAAAAGTGGGGTCACGATCTGACACGATCGACCTCGGTGCTCCATGAAGGCGCACGATCTCTCTCACATACAGATCTGCATACTGATCAATTGTATAAGTAGTCCTCACTGGCAAGAAGTGAGCTGGCTTGGTATAGTGATCCACTATAACCCAAATACAATCATGATGACCAACAGTCTTGGGCAAGCCCACCACAAAATCCATTGTGATGTCCTCTCATTTCCACTCTGGGATATCCAGAGGCTGTAATAACCATGCCGGCCTTTGATGCTCAGCCTTGACCTGTTGACATGTCAAGCACTTAGCCACATATTCCACTACATTCCTCTTCATCCCAGGCAACCAATATAATGATCTCACATCCTGGTACATCTTCGTGGTGCCTGGATGCAAAGAGTAAGGTGTAGTATGAGATTCATCCAGAATCTCTCGCCTTATAGTAGTGTCTAACGAACACATATCCGACCCTTGTATCTCAGCAAGCCCATCTTAGACACTGTATAATCTTTGGATGCTCCAACCAAAACATCCTCTCTGATCTTGATCAGCTGTGGATCACTCAACTGACCCTCCTTGATTCTCTCCAATAGTGTAGACTGTAGCGTAATATTGGCCAACTGGCCCACCAACAACTCTATACCAGTTCTGGTCATATCATCTGCTAACTCTCTAGCTATCAGCCTCGCACTGTAAATCTGCCTTGGACCCTTCTGGCTTAAAGCATCAACTACCACGTTGGCTTTTCTTGGATGATACAAAATCTCACAATCATAATTTTCACTAACTCCAGCCAACGCCTTTGTCTCATATTCAAATCTTTTTGTGTGAAGAAGTATTTCAGGCTCTTGTGGTCTGTATAAATCTCACACTTCTCCTTATAAAGATAATGTCTCCATACCTTTAATGCAAAGACCACAGCCGCCAACTCTAAATCATGAGTGGGATATCTCTTTCATACTCCTTCAACTGATGTGAGGCATAAGCGATTACCTTCCCTAACTGCATCAAAACACCCCCCAAACCTTTATGTGAAGCATCGCAATAAATCACAAACTTCTCCTGATCTGTTGGAAGGCTCAAAACTGGAGTTGTAATCAATCTCTGCGTCAGTTCCTGTAAGTTGTTCTCACACTTATCTGACCACACAAATTTCTGATTCTTGTGCATCAACTCAGTCAATGAAGTAGAAATCTTTGAGAATCCTTCCACGAAACGCCTATAATAACCTGCCAATCCAAGGAAACTTCTAACCTCAGAAGCATTCTTTGGCCTTGGCCAATCTCTGACTGCCTTAATCATTGCTGGATCTACTTTAATCCCCTCCTTACTGACAATATTCCCAAGAAAAGATACCTGAGATAACCGAAACTCACATTTCTTGAACTTTGCAAACAGTCTATGCTCCCTCAGTCTCTATAGAACCAACCTCAGATGCTGCGCATGTTCTGAATCTGACTGAGAATAAACCAGGATATCATCAATGAAAACGATCATAAACTGGTCCAGATAATCCTTGAACACTCTGTTCATCAGATCCATAAAAGCAGTTGGGCATTAGTCAATCCAAAAGACATGAATAAGAACTCATAATGCCCATACCTGGTGCGAAAAGCAGTATTCGGTATGTCTCCCTCCTTGACCCTCAACTGATGATAACCAGAACGAAGGTTGATCTTTGAGAATACCAGTTTACCTTGCAACTGATCGAATAGATCATCTATCCTTGGCAGAGGATACTTGTTCTTGATTGTTAACTTATTCAGTTCTCTGTAATCAATGTACATTCTCAGAGAACCATCATTCTTCTTTACAAACAGAACAAGCGCTCCTTAAGGTGAGAACCTAGGTCTGATAAAACTGAAATCTAACAGCTCTTGCAACTATACTTTCAATTCTTTTAGTTCTGTTGGGGCCATTTTGTAAGGTACTCTAGACACTGGCTTCATCCCTGGTGCCAGTTCTATCACGAACTCTATCTCTCTGTGAGGTGGCAACCCTGGCAAATCTTCTGGAAATACATCCAAGAATTCACAGACTAATCTAGTATCTTCTGGTCTCACTGCCATGACCTAATTGGTGTCAACCACACTGGCTAAGAACCCAATGCAACCTCCTTGAAATAGATCTCTAGCCCTCAATACAGAAATCATAGGTATGCGAGGTCCATGCACAGTACCAACAAACACAAAAGGATCCTCACCTTCAAGCTCAAAGGTGACCATCTTCCTTCTGCAATCAATGGTTGCCCCATACTTCACTAACCAGTCCATACCTAGAATTATGTCAAAGTCAGTCATAACTAACTCTATCAAATCCACTGACAACTCTCTGTCTTCCACTGTCACTGGCAAAGATCTAACCCACCTCCTGGATACTACCAACTCCCTAGTGGGTAATAAAGTTCAAAACGCCACAGCATAAAAATCACAGGGTCTACATAGTCTATCAATAATACTACTAGCAACAAAAGAATGTGTAGCACAAGAATCAATCAAAACATTATAAGGGGTTCCAGCTCTAAGAATCTAACCTGTAACAACTGAGGGAGAAACCTCAGCTTCTGCTTGTGTCAATGCAAACACTCGAGCTAGGGCCGAACTGTCCGCTTTCCTGGGTTCTTCCTTTCTTGCCTTAGGGCAATCTTTCTTAAAATGACCCACTGCTCCACACAAAAAGCAGGCCTTTTCCCTACACTCTCCTAAATGATGCCTCTTGCATCTAGGGCATTCAAGACAAGTCTTCCAGGCTTCACTACAACCTTGATGACCCATTGAAATACCACGAGGTCGCCTATCAGGACCTGGAATTGGGAAGGTGTCAGGAACCTTCCTCTTCTGCTCACTGGGACCTCCACCCCTACTTGAGCCCACAAAAGGAGAACCTGCTCTCCTAAACTCTATTCTGGCTGCATTGTCTCACCAGATCTTGTTCTCTACACTCTCAGCTGTGAGTGCCTTCTCAACCACCTATGCATAGGTGGTAACCCCAGCCACAGTGGTAATGCAAACATCTCGGGCTAGTCTAGGCGATAGCCCCTGGAGAAACCTCTCTCTTCTGGTCCCATCAGTGGGCACAAGCTACATGGCAAACTTTGCCAAACAATCAAATTTCAAGGCATACTCAGTCACTGATAAGCTTCCCTGAAGTAGTCTAGTGAATTCTTCATCTTTTTTCGCCCTGGTGGCATCATTATTGTACTTCTCATTGAACAGAGTCTGAAACTCTTCCCAACTCAGGGCATTGATGTTCTTGGTCTGGGATATAACTTCCCACCAAATTCGAGCATCCTCCCAAAACATATACGTGGCACAAGGCACCATCTCATTACTAGTCACCCTCATGAAATCTAGGATGGTTGTAATCATACTCATCCATTGCTCTGCCTTTGCAGGATCTGTACTGCCTTCAAAAACTAAAGGTTGCTACTTCATGAACCTTTCATAGAGAGGCTCCCATTGATTACCAACCCAAGGCAGCTGCTCAGCTACTGGCACCGATACATGAGGTGCCTCAGATACACTGGCTACTGTAGGAGCTTGATGTTGCCTCAGGAGGCGAAGTTCTTCTCCCTGCCAAAATACTGTAGCCAGCAGATCATTAAATAACTGCTGCCAGTTCACAGGATCTGTCTGTGGAATCTGACCTTGGTCATTCTCCTGACCCTGATTATTATTATTCTGGCCTTGATCACCCTAGCCAGGTAATGAATGTGTCTATCCTAGATTCATTCTTATCAACTTGAACCTTGCTGAAATAGTCAATACGGCCAGTCGGGCAGTGATAACTAAACCTCTTACCGCCTCACGGTCAAAGAACAAGCAGATAATTATCATATTCCACAGTCATACAAGTATACAGATGGATACATGATTATAGCATTTAGCATTTAACATGTATCAAATAATAATTCACAATGAACAATATTAATGATTATGTTCCAGCAATATCAGTACAATTTAGCACACTTTTGCTGAAGATGCAGTATTCAAGGCGTAGCCTTATCAAGGTGTTTCATGTAAGCAGGTAAAGCATTTATACCATATTTAAGCAGTTAAATATATAACCACATAAATAGTTACCAAACCATGAGTCGAGCTTGACTTTAGTGACGAGTGTACATGCCTAGCCAGTCTACAGGAACCCTAAACCTTGGCATGCTCTGATACCAAGTTGTAACGCCCTGGTTGCCCCAAGACAGTTACTGTGAACCTTGAACCCTGCTTAACTTGTTAATCGAGTTCTTTGGTTAAAAATGTGCTTCTAGGTGTTATTAATAGGATAAGGTGTAAAACCAATAAAAGGGAAAGGATATATTTTATTTAAAACATAAAACTGTTCATGGGCCCATAAAACTTTTACAAGTTATTTACAATCTGAAATGGTCATTACAGTTTCAAATTTACAAACCCGCCAACCTAAGCGGAAGAAATAGGGTAAACCCCTTAGTTCCTCTGAGAACTCCTTGGCTGTGGTGGTCAAGCGACCACATATGTACACATCACCACCTAAGCTCTCCACTCAAGGTTGGGTGAGTTTTTCTTTCCCTTTACCTGCACTACATAGCACTCATGAGCCAAAGCCCAGCAAGAAAACTCATTACTGCATGTAAGTATTATCAAATGATGATCATTATAATCATACAGAGCTTATAACCCTGAACAGATGAGTGAATATCACTTTGAGGTTCTGTTTAAACATAATGGGGCTTATAGCCCCAATCAAATGAGTGACTGATAAGTAAGTCACTAATGCAAACCATATGAGTGACTGATGGGTAGTCACTAGCTTGAACAGATGAGTGACTGATGAGTAAGTCACTAGATTAAACATAAGAGTGATTGATGAGTAATTCACTAGCCATGTGACTAAACCGTCACTGGGGCTCTTTGGCCCTGGCTCTAAGTGACTAGTCTTAGGCTAGACAAGCACTTTTAATATTCATCAAACTTTAGGTCGGTCCGACATTAATGCTCATTTGAGTCATTCAATGCAAATGAAAATTAGATCTAATCTTTGTCGCCTTGCATTAAACATGCTAAGACCATTCTTGACTTATGAGTCAATACCATATGACCAGTGCTCAGTACTACTGCCGAAATTGACTAATGAGTCATAACTTCACCATTAATACTGACACCATTGCAAATTATGACTAATTAGTTAGTGCCATGCATAAGTGAGCAAGAATTGCTAAACATTCGATATGAAATAAATGTTCACATTTAAACATTCAACATGCCTCATGAACAACCATGCATATCACATATGGGGTGCAGCTTTTTTACCTTTGGTTTGAGGGAGAAATAACAATTGAACAACCCTTGAGAACGATCAACCTTTTGATTCCTTAGTGGTTACCTAGCCATAACCAATTATAACCTCCATTAATGAAAATCAACAATAATAGGGTCTTTACCTAAACCTCACTCTCGGGACCCCAAATTGTACCCAAACGGTGAGTAGATTCGATCTCGAGCTTTAAGGATTGAAACCCTGAGCCAAAAGCCCTTAAAAATGCCTAAAACAGGAATCTGGGGTGCTACCCCACTAGTGCCCTAGCACCCTAAGCAGAGGCAACACCACCCAAAGCTACACTGAGTAGCGTTGTTGCGCCCCCTAGTGGGCGCTATAGCGCTACACCCAGACTGAAATGGCCAGAAATCTTTCCCCTTCGTCTCCACCATTTCCAACCTGAACCAAATGCTTCCAAACCTCATTTTAAGTCCCAAATGAACCCAAAAACCTACCCCACATGTTCTAGGCATCACAATCCCAAGAACCCTAGCCAAAAACTCCCATCAATTCCCCTCAACCAATCAAGAAAACCAAGTTGAAAACTATTGCAAAAACAGAGCAAAGCTAGAGTTTTAATGACTAGAAACTTACCTCAAGCTCAAATTAGGACCCTCTTCAATGGTGGAACACAATCCTAAGCCCTCAATTAGGACCCTCTTCAATTTCAGTTTCCATGTTGCAATTAGAACAATTTGTTATGACTTTCACACGTTCTAATATATCTATTTCTTTCAATGGATCACAATTGTGTATTGCATGTTTGGAAAACAGGCTTTATATTCTGCAACCTAATGAACCCTTCACTCTTAACAATGATTTATTTAAAGTAGCTAAACCTAGGACCAATAAACGTCAAAAGACCAAAAACAACAACATGACGTATTTATGGCATTTGAGACTAGTTCACATTGGCTATGATAGAATTCAAAGACTTACAAAGGACGAGCCTTTGAGGGAAATCTCCTTAGGTGAATTACTTATCTATGAATCTTGTCTAGAAGGCAAACTGACCAAGTGTCCATTCTCTACAAAGGGTGATAGGGCCAAAAAACCACTTGGACTTGTGCATTCAGATGTTTGTGGACCTTTGAATGTACAAGCCAGGGGTGGTTTTGAGTAGTTCATCACTTTCATTGATGATTACTCTAGATATTCATGTCTTTACCTAATGCAAAGGAAATTAAAAATATTTTCAAAGTTTCAGGAATTCTTAGCTATGGCTTAGAGCAAATTAGGTAAAACATTAAAGATCTTGCGATCTGATAGGGGTGAAAAATATTTGGATATGCAGTTCCAAGATCATTTAACTGAACTTGGGATTTTATCACAATTACTGCCCCAGGTACTTCGCAACAAAAAGGTGTAGTGGAACGCCAGAACAGAACTTTATTGGAAATGGTTAGATGCATGCTTAGTTACTCAACTCTACCAAATTCGTTTTTGGGGACATGTAATTGAAATCGTGAATGACATTCTCAATGTCGTGCCATCTAAATCAATCACCATTACACATTTAGAATGCTGGAATGGCCATGAACCTAGTTTACGCCATTATAAAATCTGGGGGTGTCCCGCCCACATCCCGAGGAAAAATGAGGGAAAGCTAGAACCGCGAACTGAAGTTTGTATGTTTTTTGGCTATCCTAAAGGTACTCAGGGCGGGCTTTTCTATATTCATTCAGAAAAGAAAGTGTTTACTTCTACGAATGCTACTTTTCTGGAAAATGACTATGTCCAAAACTTCAAACCACACAACAAAGTAGTTTTAGAGGAGATGGTTAAAGAATTGACTCCAACCAATGTTCCATCATCTTCAACGCGAGTTGATGATAAAATTTCCACTCTTCATGTCCAACTGACGCAAGTCGATTTAAATGAAGAAAGTATCACTGTTCCTGAGAAAACTGTCACGAAGCCTCGTTGTAGTGGAAGGGTTTCTAGGAACCCAATTCGCTATGGGTTTGATGGTGAAACCAATATGGTTGCTGGTGACACTAGTGATGATGATCTGTTGGCTTTCAAACAGGCAATGGTTAACCCTGAAAAGGAACTGTGGCTCGAAGCCATGAAACAGGAAATGGAGTCCATGTACTCAAATTCTTTCTGGGATCTTGTGGAAGAACCTAGTGACTTTAGGGCCATTGGGTGCAAGTGGATCTACAAGAAGAAATGAGGTGTTGATGGAAATATCGAGAATTATAAAGCTCAATTAATGGCAAAGGGTTATACCCAAAGAGAAGGCATGGACTATGAGGAAACTTTTAGTCCAGTAGCCATGCTCAAGTCCATTCGCATCCTCTTATCCATAGCAGCCGCTTTCGACTATGAGATCTGGAAAACGGATGTCAAGACAACTTTTCTTAATGGAAAGCTTGACGAAGTCATTTATATGGATCAGCTAGAAGGATTTAAAGTAGCTGGACAAGAAAGAAAAGTTTGCAAGTTGAATAGGTCTATTTATTGACTTAAGCAAGCTTCTCATTTTTGGAACCTTAGGTTTGATGAAATAATAAAAACTTATGGCTTTGAACAAAATATTGATGAGCCTTGTGTTTACCATTTGAAGGGGAATCAAATAATGATATTCCTGGTTCTTTATGTAGATGGTATCTTACTCATTGGAAACAAGGTTATGAAATTGTTAGATGTGAAGAATTGGCTGAACACTCAATTCTAGGTGAACGAATTGGGTGAAGCAAGTCATGTACTAGGTATTCAGATCATAAGGGATAGAAAGAACAAACTCTTAGCTCTATCTCAAGCAGCATACATAGATAAAGTGCATGAACGTTTCTCAATGAAAAATTCCAAGAAATGACGTTTACCGTCCCGCCATGGAATTCATCTTTCAAAGAAGCAATCTCCCCAGACTCTTGAAGAGGAAGATGCAATGAGAAAAGTTTCTTACACATCTGCAGTTGGAAGTCTGATGTGTGCTATGTTGTATACTAGACTAGATATCTGCTATGCAATAGGAGTAGTGAGCAGGTATCAGTCAATCCCAGGAGTAGAACATTGGATAGCAATTAAGCATATCCTGAAGTATTTATAGCGAACTAGGGATTATATGTTAGTCTACAAGGGTGGTGTTTTGAAACCTGTAGGTTACACCGATTCATATTTTCAGACTGATGTCAATGATAGGAAGTTTACTTCTGGAATGGTGTTTACTCTTAGGGGTGGAGCTGTGATATGGAGAAGCATAAAGCAGTCTGCGATCTCAAATTCCACCATGGAGGCTGAATACATAGTTGCGTCAGAAGCAGCTAAGGAAATAGTCTGGCTAAAGAAGTTCTATTAAGATCTTGGTGTTATTCCATAAATGGATAAACAACTTGTGATGTTTTGTGACAACATAGGAGTGATTTCCAACTCGAAAGAACCTTGTAGTCACAAGAGGAAGAGGAGTAAGCATATAGAAAGAAAGTATCACATTATTCGAGAATATATGGCAAGGGGAGATGTGAAGGGTATGAAGATTGCATCTGAAGACAATCTTGCGGATCTGTTTACAATGACACTACCAGAAGCTACATTTGATAAGCATATCAAAGAAATGTGATTAGTAGAATTAAGGCATTATTTTCAATTAGTGCAAGTGGGATTTTGTTGGGATTTTATGCCCTAATTAAAACCCAATTTCTCTGTAATCTCATTTATTATCAATAAAAGAGTAGAAATCATTTTTTGACTTAGTCAATCACTTTGCTCATATGTTTTATTTTCATAATCATTTGTTTAATATAAACTTCTATTCAATCCCAAGTATATAGCTAATCGTATTTATAGTGATGTAATCACAGTGGAATATAAATATGATTATATGTTCAAATATAAGTTAGTCCTAAGATTAGTCAGTGCACATGATTTACACTGACTTGCCAATCTACGATATGATCTACTTACACATCGTAGTGTTATGCTCTTTCCAGAACATTAGCAAAGTAGATAAGATCGGATGTATTTGTTACATCGATCTGGACTGATATTGACAGTAGATAGGATCACTACAAAAAAAAAAATTTCAATAAGACCAAAAAAGTATTATCAAATATATACCATAACAATTTTTGATGTGTTAAGGAAAGCGATGTTATAGTAGGTCAGAGCACTCTGCATAACACTTTTCCGTAGTTATAGACATGTGTTATGGTATAGCCTACGATAACACTTTTGTTGTGTTATTTTAATAGTTAGATAAGTCTTTCATTATGTTATATATAAATAGATTATATAACACTTTTTTGTACTTATAAAGTAGTGTTATGATACACTTTATAATAACACACTTTCTGCATTATAAAAAATAGTTTGCATAACATAATTTTATGCTTATAAACCAGTGTTATTGTAAAAGATACAATAACACATTTTTTTGTATTATTCTAATATTTGGATAAGCTTGAATTATTATTTTATAAACCTGTACATTATAATTATTTTTTACTGCTTTAATTCAAGCCCGCTTCATTTAATATACTTAAGAGACCCTTAACATTGTCCAAATATATTTTTTAGTATCAATTATATGGTTCATAACACATATAACCAAATAATTGTGTCAAAATACATTCAAGATTATCCAAAAAACAATACAAAAGTCTTAAGATATTCAATAGTGCCTAATTAACATAAACGAAACATTCTCACAATAGTCAACAAAATAGTCTTAAACAGTTGCATATTCAAAAGTAAAGGTAGGAATCATAATCTTCCAAATTTCAGCACAACAAAGCCTTCCAAATCAGATTTTCTTTTGCATTTCACTTGTTGAATCTGGTAAATAAAACATAAAAGAAAAACTAATGAGGTCATGAAATATCATATAATTCATCGAAAATAGTCAATAATATCATGACACATAACCAAATTTACAATAATTGAGTTTGAATAATAATCAAGTTATTATATTACACACATTACTACAAATATATATACTCAAGTGACCTTAGAACTTTAATTAAATGGTGCATAATATTAATTCAAATTGGCCCTGTTATCATTTTGTCTTTCTCATCTTCCCTATCAAATCAATCAAATAATACTATCATAATCTTGGATTGCATATCGGTTAATGGTGAACAAGCATTTATATAATCAAATAACCAAATAAATACCTCTTGGAATAACCTTTTGAGAAGGCCATGCAACTGTTGAACCAACAACTTCTCGTATAGTAAGCATCACATAGTTAGGACGAAATAAATAAGCACCAGGCACAACAGCAACATCAACCCATACACACATAAAATCTGGTCCAAGAGGAATTCCGTAAACCTCTAAATCTGGATCACTAGAATCCCAACGGCCTTCAGCAATAATTGCATCTGACCAATCGAGTAAGTAGCAAGCGTTCCTTCATTCTGTAAAGTTATGGCCCTTTTTACCTATAACACTCTGCAAAATTAATTTTGAAGACAGTATATTAATTTTTGTATTTGTTTCCTTAAAAAGAAATAACACAATTTGAAGATTTACCTTAGGAGAAGGAATATTGTTGGATTGTGAAATATTATGGGACTGCCCCGCACTTGTAGTTGCTCTACCACCCTAAATATAAACAACAAGATAAGTTTCATTTCAAAAATACAAATTTTTAGTTACCAAGATAAGTGCGAGAAAGAATTGTTACCAAGTGTCCTTTAAGTAGATTCAACATTTCAGCAATTTGAATCTTCATATTTAGCTGCTCTTCTTCCAACAATGTCATCTTGTCTTTATACATGTTAACAACAGTTAATTTTGACTTTGTTACCCCCCTTCCTTGTCCGATTAAGCGTCTAGATTTTGGATTACCAAATAATTTTGTTAATGCACCCTCATCGGTATTGTTTGTAGTTCCAGATTTTGAGTCTTCGCGTATAATTTCAGCCAATTCTTCCTACATATAAAATAGTACAGCTAATGTACAATAATAGTGAACAAGTATAAATATCCAAAATTAAATAATAAATACTCACAAAAACTTCAGATGCTATTTGGTTGATTGGTTCACCATTCTTCTTGGTATGGGCTCTCCAAAAGGCATCGATCCTAGTTACTTTTCCCCCTTTAGTTTGTTTTGTCTACACAATAAAAAAAATGTAGAATAAAAAATAAAGACTAATAATAAGAACCAAAATATATTCACTAAAAATATTAATTGTTACCATATCATTGATTGTTCGAGCATATCCTCTTCTTCTTAAGGTATGTGGAACACTTTTCTTTCTCCTATCTTGAAATTTGGCCCTTATAGCCTATTTAATAAGAAACCAACATTAGGAAAAAAAATATTTTGATCTCTACTTAAATACTCAATCACTTATTTCAAATCTTACCATATGTTCTCTACTAGTTTTTTGTTTAACAAATGCCCTCCATTCTACATCACTTTTTATGCAATCTAGCTTTAATGCTAGTTGTTCATTCTCAGTTTTAGAATCAATAATATCATTGAATAGTCTAGATTTTGCATATCTCCATAGGTCTGCCATCATCTCAAAGCACATCTTCTTTTGCCAATCTTCATGTAAATCATATTTTGCCTACAATAAGATATAGAATAACATATTATATGTTTCTGATGAGAGATGAATATTTAAGAAAAGAAAGAATATAACCACAAAACTTGTAAATGCTACCTGAATAGATGCCCAAAGAACGTCTCTCATGATTGGAGAAATTTTCCTCCAATCTGAAATAGTATAAGGAACTATCTCCCTCACAAGAGTACCCACAAAAGAAGAAAATTGTACTGAGTTAGTACCAACTGGTTGGCCTTTTTCATTCCAATTTATTTTCAACGAGTCATTGTTTCTCTTAGTAAGATTTTCCAATGTAGTCCTGCCCCTAGTATTTTTGAGTGCATTCATTTCATTTGCAATTCTATCTTGAGGAGCTTCTTGGAACTCATTTTGAATTGTCTCACTTGTTTTTTGTAATCGATCAGATTTTCTAAGAGCTTGCTGCATTTGTTGCCTTATAGCTGGGGAAATACTTATATTTTCGTTTGTTTTAACCATTATTTCTGGTTCTTCAAGTTCCACCTCAACAACTTCTTCAAATTCTACTTCGGCCATTTTTTCATGTTCAGCCTCAGCCACTTCTTGCAGTTCCTCATTTTCAACCTCTTTAGAAATTCTTCCTACTTCTAATAACCTTTCTACTTCATCATTAAGGGATCTTCTAGTCCTTGAACTTCCAAGTGACATCTCCATGTTTTCCATATTATCATTTGGAGATGGCTCCCCATTGTGAACCATGCGACGAGTTGCTGCTCTTGTACTAAGAGCAGGTGGTGAGTCTATTACAACTCTAGCAGGTGCTGAAAACTTACGTAGGGCACTCTTTTTCTTTAGAATATGGCTTTCGTCCAACATATCATCCCAGTCAGCTTGACTTTTTAATGATTTTTTTTCTTTTTTGGGCAACAATATTGCATAATGCACCTGGGTGTGGTGTTTTTTTTTTAACTTTCTCGGAGATTTTTGTAATGTACTCATTTTTTATTGAAATTACTACAATAAAAAACAAAATAACATAAGAACTGAAATCATAAATGCATTATATCCTTATCTTCCTAAATAAGATAAATAATTAATATATAAAATTAGAAACATAATATCAGCCAAACAGTAAATAAAATCAGCTTTGTTTCATTGAAAGTATGAAAAAAATTACATTTAAAGAGTCATAAGAGTAGCATAAATTTGAATGAAATCATACATATTGTTTCATTCTAGCCCCAAACACCCTCTATTTGAATCCTTTAAAGCTATATACCAATTAGATGACTCATTCTCTCTTGCATACAATGCCTTTTTAACTTGAGATGCTAATACATATGGATCCCTAATAGACTGATTTTGCCCTATATTAAAATTTACAAGTGTATAGAAATCCAACTTCTTAACACCATTTCAAATATTTTCCCAATCGCACCAAAATAAAGGCACCTTAAAAGTACGATAATCAAGCATTATTATATCCTTAATAACTCCAAAATACTCTTCTGTATCATTCAACTGCCCAATGCCATGTGATTCCAAGTATACACCACTATTTTGAGTAGTTTTTTCAGCACCTCTTTTATGAAACCAAATTCTATTAATCATGTAACCTTTATAGGAAATGACACTACGACTTGGGCCTTCAGCCAATTGAGCTAACATGTCATCTACTTTGTTAGATTTAGAAATGTGAAAAGAAAAAAATATTGATGCCAAATAGATTTCATATACTAAATGAAAATGTAAACTTGTATCTTTGCTTTAGAGTGTAACCTTGTCATAAAACCATAGGCAGAACCCTTCAGAATGTCGATTCCAAAGCAAAGTTTGATTATCCTTCATGTTTTTGTGCATTTCTTTCAGCTCATCCATATGGATATTGAGAAATGGTGCTACAATATCTAAGTTGAATAACACATACCAGTGGGCTATTTCTATATCCCCTTGGTCAAGTTCAAAGCATTCTCCAACTGATAGTGGATTTTCTTCAATTTCAGTACTATCTTGATTATCATTATGCTTCAAAAAGGTCTCACAAAAGCGTACACATTCAACGGCAAGATAGCGATTTGCAATACATCCTTCTGGTCGTGCATAATTTGATACAAATTCTTTCAATACTTTCATATACCTCTCAAAATGGTACATCCATCGAAATTGAACCAGACTTCAAAGTCTGACTTCTCGCGCTAAAATGACAACCAAGTGAATCATTGGATCAAAGAAAGAAGGTGGGAAATATTCTTCCAGTTTG
This sequence comes from Humulus lupulus, assembly GCF_963169125.1. Classification (NCBI taxonomy): domain Eukaryota; kingdom Viridiplantae; phylum Streptophyta; class Magnoliopsida; order Rosales; family Cannabaceae; genus Humulus; species Humulus lupulus. The sequence goes on along the minus strand of NC_084794.1, from coordinate 174,155,789 downwards.
TAGACAATTTCTGCAGATTCTAATTCCAATTTTATAATCTCCTCCTTATCAACCACACGTTAACACAATTCAGGAAAAACCTACAAAGTTGAAGGATTGTCTCTCTGCATCCTTCATCCATTAAACCCCTTATAGCAGCAGCTAACAATTGTTGCATAATCACACGACAGTCATGAGATTTAAGTCCTGTTAGCTTATGATTCTCCATATCTACACAATTGCTAATCTTAGAACTATATCCATAAGGCAATTTCAAGTCAAATAGTCTCTTATAAAACAACTTCTTATCTGATTTTGACAAAGTGTAAGCTACAGCACAAAGACAGGTAATTCCTTCTTCTTCATATGGGTGGAGATGAGTCATAATGCCCATCTCTATCAAATCTAATCTCGAGTTGTAATGATCTTTAGATTTTCCCTTGCAATCCAACAATGTGTTAATAATGCTTTCACAAACATTTTTTTCAACATGCATAACATCCAAGTTGTGACGAACAACCAAGATCTCTCAATAAGGGAGCCTAATTTTTTTTGACTTTTTCTTCCATCCTTTATCAAACTCTGAACCACGACCCCTCTCTCTACTCTTGCCAAAATCATTAGTGAATTCACTTAATTACTCAGCTACTTCAGCACATGTTAATATTGTTGGACATTGTGGTGCTCTTTCCCTTGCCCTAGCAGTTGTATATTTCTACCTTCGATATGGGTGATGTTGTGGAAGAAATCGAATATGATTGCAAAAAGACATCTTCTTACTATGCTTCAACCAAACAACATTTGAGTTCTCTCCACACATAGGACAACCATACTTCCCTTTAGTCACGCATCCAACTAAGTTTCCATAAGCGGGAAAATCATTTATGGTCCATAACAGCATGACCTTTAAATTAAAAAACTTCTTTGTAGAAGAATCATATGTATACACACCTTTCCATAATTCTAGTAACTCAATTATTAAGGGCTCCAAATAAACATCTATGTTATTCCTAGGTTGTTTTGGTCCAGGAATCAACATAGAGAGAAATGTGAATTCATTCTTCATGCACATTGAAGGTGGAAATTTGTATACAACGAGCATTATTGGCCAACAACTATATGTAGAACTCATATTTTTGTAAGGGTTGATCCCATCAGCAGCAAGTCCTAGTCGAAGGTTGTACGATTCAAGTGAAAAATCTGGCCATCTCTCATTAACTGCATCCCAAGCTTCTGAATCTACCGAGTGGCTCATTTTCCCATCCATTCTTTTATTAGTTGAATGCCACTTTAAGCAAGAAATTGTCTCTTCATTTCTGAACATCCTTTGAAACCTTGGTGTAATAGGAAAATATCTTAACAATTTTGCAGGCTACCCTTGTAGAATCTCCTTTGCGTGTTCATTTTGATTCCATCTTTGATATTGACAGGTGGGACACACTTGGGCAATAGCATTTTCTTTTGTGAACAAGCAACAATCATTCACACAAGCATGTATATGTTTATAGTTCAAATCAAAAATCTTTAGATACTTATTAATTTCATACATAGATGTTAGTAGGAGATTATCTTTTGGCAACATTGCTTTGATCATCTCCAACATCTCACAAAAGACAACATATGAGAATCCATGCTTTGTTTTTAGATTGTATAGCTCGACAATGGATGAAATTTTGGTGTATTTCAAATAACCTTCATACAATGGAGATTCAACATCTCCTATTAGACTATCAAAATCATCATCGTTGTTATCATCATCCAAATCATTGACATTACGTGAACATACTCCAGCAGCCCGAAATAAATTATATGTAGAACTTGTCTTAGTCGTGCTACTTTGAACTAGATCTTCCCCTTGATGAAACCATGTTTTGTATGATTTTTCAATGTCGTACAAAATTAAGTGTTCTACAACTTCATCTGAAAGTTGATGTCTTAGATTCTGACATTTGTTTCATGGACAAAGAATCTTACTCGGAAAACCGGCATTCATTACTGCAGTCTTCACAAACTCCCTAGCTTTTCTCTCATATTCCTTTGTAGCTCTACAATTTTGAAGGATACTTCAATAATAAAATACCAAAACTTAAACTTGAACTTAAACTTAAACTTAAACTTAAACTTAAGCTATATAATTTTATTTGCTAACCTGTTAAGATGGATCCAAGTTTTATCCATCTGCATATCATAAGCATAGATATAAAAAAGATAATCACAACTCATATGTATAATGTTTTATTATTCAAACCCTAAGGTTGGGGACGTGAAAACTACCCTTATTCACACCCCAGGCAAGATGTCTATCAATATAATCAAACCAATTTAAGCAAACACAATTTATTTGTAAGAAGATAATACATAATTCTAGATAAAATCTGACATCATGTCCCATATAAAGGTTACCTAACCATCTATCAATACCAAGTAAAAAAAATTCAAACAACACACAAAAATTACGTTGAGGTTTGGATTTTAATTAAAAAGAAAATTTCTCTCTCAATATATATTAATTTCCTAAACAGAAAGTTAGATTCTTAATCTAAAAGAAAATCAATACAATTGACTATAGTTTTTTGTGTCTACAATATGATAGAATTATTAGTCACTCGTGCATATAATACACATATACTGTTTGTTGTCCTATATATATATATAATGATTGGAGCCTTATGTATATATATACACATTTTGTTAGAGAATACACTTAAGCACTTTGTTAATTCAGTTAGGATGTTGTTAATGATTTTTAGCTAGTGTACAGCTATACTTAGATTTATGTTATGATGTTTTACAATAGGTTGTATCATTCAAACTCTATAAATAAGATCAGAGTAGCCCAACCATTCATGATGGTATTGAGCCTTTATCTTATTAATTTCCACCATCTCTTAATTATTTACATGGTATCAAGAGCCAAAAGATCTAGCCTAATCTCTCAATCACTTTCTTTCCCAGTTTTTTTCTCAATTTTTTGTTTTATGTTTTGGTTTCTTTCTTCTTGACTTCTCAGACTTAACTGGTCCTACACTTTCCTATACTTTCTTATTATTTTTCTTTCACTTTCTTATTTTGTTTTTCCTTTGTCTTTCACTTCCTTTCTTTTTCTTCCACCAATGGCTTCTTTTTTTTCTACCTTCAACCCCATTTTTTTTTCTTTTAGTTTTGTTTGATTTGAGTAAAACATTTTATACAACTCATAATCAACCCATATTTCATTGTTTTTTTTTTGTCTTCTCAATCCAAATTGATAAATTCATATGCCACACAAAAATTAAAAATTAAAATTAAAATAAAGGAGATAGATTCATGGATATGATTATAGAGAAATCTCAGGTTCACATGTGAGGCCGAGAGTACAAAACAGCGATGAAACAATAAATATTTGTTTATGTGAGTACAAATTAAATAAATAACCTTACTATAGCAGTTTTTTTTTTTTGTTGACAAAACTTACTATAACAGTTTAATGTTATTGGAAAATAAATAATATTAAGTTTTCCAATAAATGAACTACAAGATAAATAATGTAAAAATTAAAAAACATGTTTTTATTAAATAATATAAAATTACATTTGTAATATAATAAAAAAAAATTTGTTAGTTCCAAAAAAAAATGCTTTATAATATTTATTTGTTAGGTTTATATGTGTGTATACCTAATTATAGGTTCACACATCATCGCTACTCTAATCTTCCATAGAGAAAATGTATTAACCTCTTCATTCAGTTTTGACAAATTGCGAATTCAAGTAGTAGTTTTCTAACATATGCAAGTCTTTTCCTAGAAACAGATAAGGAGCTTTCCTTCAGGGGAGTTTTATGCAGAGTCATTGGAAGATGGTCCTAACGTTAAGGATCAGACAAGGCGTTTGTGGCATGACTATTGATGTTTTGGACCATTTTTCTTCTTTAACTTGCATGAAGGGAAAGAATCTAAACCCCCAGGAAGCAGGCCTTGGATAAATAATGGTGAGGTTGAATTTGTTTTCCTCTTGTTTCAGAAATTAGTTAGTGCATACCCATAGCTCAAATCAAGTCGGCAATTTGCAATTATATCCTCATACGGTGCATAAGTAAATCTCTTGAAAGAACGTTTTAAGACTACTTTCGGAGTTGATTCGGAGAAAGTAGTGGATATCACTACTGTTGATGGTTGCCAGGTAGAGTGTCATTTTTTCCTCCGAGCTAGAATATATTCCTTTTAGATATGGAACCTTTGCAAGATTATTGTCATACAGGTCAACTAATTAGACTGGCGGTTTGTCTAATTTACTAGGCTTAAATAATTGTTGAATTTTTTCTTTGAAGTTAAAACACAGCCAAGCTTTCATCATGTTACATAGTTCTCTCATTATGTCATAGCTAACAACTTCTCTATCTATATTGCTTTTATTACTTTGAGTTGTTTTATTATTCTTGATAACACTGAATGATTTCTCTTTTACCCCACTATATTTTTTATGAGTAGCCTTACACTAAGAAAATTACAGAAAAAATATTGATTCCATCTTTTGTTTGTGAAAGTAATCTTATATATAGTTTAGTTTAATCCAAGAGTATATGTATGAAGAAATGTATAAGCCTTTTAATCCAAATTAAAGTAAGCTATCAATTCAATCATGTTTTCTAATTGGAGCTGTAGTGATCATGTAATTAATAAAAATTTGAGTCTGATGGGTTGTTTTCTTTGATAAAGCTGTACTTTATTTCTACATGTTTTGGTTGAAAAGTCCAGACCAAAAGTTTACTCAAAAGCACAAAACCAAACTGTCTATATCTGAGAATAGTGTTAAGCTATCAATCCATCTTATCTGGTTATGTACATAGAAGCAATGTTACTTCGATTAGGATTAAAAATCTATGTGATCACACCACATAAAGGTAAATAGATAAATAATGAGTTTAACTCTTCAATGTTGTTAATGATTTTTAGCTAAGTGTACAACTGTACTTAGATTTATGTTATGATGTTTTACAATAGGTTGTATCATTCAAACTCTATAAACAAGATTAGAGTAGCAATATCAACACCCATTCAAGGATTGCATAAACCAGAAGTAGCACAAGTTTGTGGGCACCATTTCTGTGAAGCATGGTTCCAAACCTGTTTGCAGCCATGGATTTTGCTTCTGTTTATTTGTTTAATTTATCTATCTATCTAGAGAGAGCAGAAGTCAGTGGAAAAGAGAGTTTTCTATGTTAAAGAGAAAGATATGCTTCTCCATATGTTGTACTGTTTTTGTTGCATTACAAATACACCAGTATTGCTACAATTTTATTCATTTACTTATTTCATTTTAAGAAAAAAGAAAAGAAACAGGTAATAAGATCTTTTTTTTGGTGACACAGTATATTACACCTAAAAGTAATTATTTTTAGATACTTTAAAATAAAAGGCAACATGTTATATTATATTATATAGAGGAGGCTTGAAAATCGTTGCGAGGACATGATTAGAAATGAATTTGCATGAATTGATATTTATTTTAAAAAAAATGTCCAAACAAGTTATTGTAAAACATCATAACATAAATTGATATTTATGGAAATCTGTTTTTGTTTCATCATTTACTTGTCCTATTTAATTTTTTCTAGTCTGAAACCATCTTCAGACTTAGTTTTGAACAATGGGAAAAATCCACTTGAGAATTGAAATCTTGTCTTGTACCATTTTGATAGTTGATAGTGAAACGTGATAACACAATCGATACATATATTTCACCCAATAACTTTTGGCTGTTTTTTTCTTTCATGTGTGTCTGGAGTGGATCCACTTTGCGTTGTTAAAATTAGGTCAAAGTGGGGTATATATATATATAATCATACGTATTATAGGTAGCTTGGCAAGGTTGTGCGTGGTCTTCCTTTATTACATGTTTTGGACTTTTTTTTGTAGACTTTTATGAAAACAAAGATGGCATATAACTTTTGACCCTATTCTCTTATTTTTTGTATTCCCTTTTAATAAAGTCTTATATATCTCTCTTACTCACTCACTCAACTCATATCAATAATCCATAGTCATTTTCATATACAAGAGTTTGATGTAATTGACTAATGGGTTATCCATCCTATCAATGCTTACTGTTTTAGAATACTTTATGCTGTTTTAGATAAAGGCCAAAGGGTCATTTAAGAAGCAAATAATCTCCACACCAGATAATAGCCATGAAATGTACATGAAAAAGGTATCTGGAAAGTAAATTTAGTTGACTTTGGCTAAACAAAAAAGCTTGAATAGGTAGAAGAAAGGAGATGGAAGGTGCTTGGTTTATATACTATAAACTACTTTGAATAAGTAGGCTTTTGAGTATTGTACCTAAACTAAAAGTATACACAGCTAGACACAGATGATAATGCGGTAAGCCAAAAAGTATTGTACCTAAACTAAAAGTATACACAGCTAGAGACTAGGGATGGCAAAAAAACCCGGCGGATGGGGCACAGCTAGAGAAAATAACCATCGGATCCGGGGCGGGGCGGGGCCGACCCGCCCCATTTACATCCCTACTAGAGACAGATGGTTATTTTCTCAAGTCTTATCATCTACATATACCATAAACTCTTCAATGATCATTAAATCATCTAAGCTCTTGGGTACTGTTGTGCCAAGCCAAGCCAAACACACCATAATAATTTTCATTGTTAAAATTAATAATACACATAATTGCTTTCTGTGCCCAAATCATATCTTATCAGATTAAAAACTCCAATATTTTAATTGGAACATGATAAATGCAAAACAATCACTGTCATTTCTATAAAAACTTATATTATTTAGTTGTAACACTCCTCATCTAAAGGCCTCGTTCTTATTGATTTGTAATCCACCAATCCAAATGCTCTTAATCCCAAATTACATGTGATTATATATATTTAATTGAAAAAATTACTTTATTAAAAAACTACAAAATAAAAGTGTTCGAAAAGAGTGAGGAGAGACTGTGAAATCGTTGTTTGAACAAAAAAAAAGTACTTTGATTTAACTTTCAACTGTCGTGTAGTACTTTTTATTTTGTTTTATTTTATTATTATGGGTGGTTTAGAACTGACATGGACTAGTAGTAGTACTAGTTGAGTTGAGAGAGCATCATTCAACACCCTGGTAGCGTAGCAAGAAGGATCAAACAATAGTTGTTTGCTACTACTTTTTTTCTTTCCTAATTTTCATAACATGGTTTACTACTACTTATTGTCTTGTACATTATTACAAAATTTATATACGAACATGTTATAAGAATATATACAATAATTCCATAGCTTATATCTTCTTTTCTATTTAATTTATATACTGCGAAGTGCACTACTGTTCAACATGGAAAAGGTTGCAAAATTAAGAAGAAGAAGAAGAAATCCAAGAACATTGTTGGTAACTATTGTTTTTTATTGACCCCTCTTTTTAGAAATAATATGTATAACTTTTGTGATAAACTATGTTTTGTTTTCAATTTTCTTTTTTAGTTTTAAAAATATAAATGGAATGAGGAATGACAGTCGTTTTATTACCACCCTATCCCCATCCCTTTTCTATGAACTTCAAAGACAGAAAGAGAAAGAGAGAGATGAAAGTTATTTGATGCTATTCATCCCTTTTCTTGATATGTTATTACTTTTTAAAAGAAAAACCATTGTAGGTGTTTCAAATTGTAATACTATGGTATATTAATCATGAAAAATAGGTGAAATTATTTTAATGATGTAGAGTAATTATTTGTGTATATAACCCCATACATCCAGAATGATCAACACAAGGGCTGATAAATATCTTTGAAGTTGTAAATCCTATAATTGGCATTTTTATAGAAATATCTTTTTCTTAAAAGATAAATTGGTTGTTTCCCTTTATTATAATTTTCGGAATTGTTTGTTTCCCTTTATTATAATTTTCAGAAATTCACTTTCCCATTTTGTGAATTTTGGATAATTGTGAGCTTCCTTATTTAGCTTATATTGTCTCATTTTGTTTATAAAGGGAAGATTTATATTGCAAATATTCGGTACTTACCCAAAGTTGTTTCTGGTTTATTTGCTTATATATTTTCGTGCAGCTCAAGAATTAAAAACAGGAAACTAGTTCCTTAATGTCATTTATTGCTGTTTCCTTTTTGAGCTTATTTTTTATCCGACACAGGTCTGAGCTGTCCCCACCAATATCGTATCTGTCGGATCAGCATCTTCTAAAAAAGGCAACTCTTCATCAATCAAGAATAACTTCTATGATTCTTGCCTTTATTAGAAGAATTCTTGCTCAGCCTTTGTGAGCACGAAAAATGACTCTATAAATAGGGCTCTAAAGGCAGTGAGAAAAGTGAAATCTTCGGTGCATTATTCGTGAGCATTATTGTAATATTTGTGAGAGTTCCTCTTTGTATTCAAGATCATAAGCATTCATGTGATCTTGTAGTAATATGTGTGTTTAGTTTTTAGTGGTGAGTTTATACCATGTTCATGAGTGAATACACATTGTAATTTGAACACAACGTTTATGGTCTTCGGGAGAAGATTTTTTACAAGCCTTGCATCAGGAGGATGCAAGCACTCGCTGAGCATTGAAGGGAGTTCAAGTGGTTGAGCGTTTCAATCAAGATCAGATTAGTGAAGAGAAGTACAACAAAGTTGCGGCAAATCTCAAGAGGGAGTCTTGTTTTGTTTAAGTCAATATTTTGTACTTGTGATTCTTTATTAATTGGTTTTATTCTCTGGGCGTGGCCCCAAGGAGTAAGTTATCCGAAAGGGTTTATGAACCTTGTAAAAATTCGCTGTGTTCTTTATTTTTTTGCACTGTCTTTTTATTGTGTTTAGTTTCTGTCGTGACAAGTTTGGATTCTATCCCGACAGAACTGTAATCTGTGTAAACAATTAATTACCATTCCACACTTTAATTAATTCACATGGTTTAATTAATTTGGTAATTACTAAAAATGAAATTTCAATTGGTATCAGAGCGGGTCACTCATTTCTGAGTGTGATCTTGGTTTATTTCGTTTGTTGTTCTTGTTCTTGCAATGTCTTTTTTCACAGAAGGAGGTTCCATAACTCGCCTCCCTTTACTCAACGATTCGAACTATCCATATTGGAAAGTTAGAATGAGAGCCTTCATCAAATCTCAAGATGAAAAGGCTTGGAGAGCTGTTTTAAGTGGTTGGACTCCTCCAGCAGAAAGCGATGATATAACTAAGGTAAAATCTGAACTTGATTGGACTGATGCTGAAGATAAACGGTCAAGTTACAACAATAAAGCATTACATGCTATTTTTAATGGTGTTGGTGAAGGTTACATTAAATTGATTTCTTCATGTGTTTCGGCCAAAGATGCTTGGCAAATTCTTCAAACTCAATTTGAAGGAACTGGTGATGTCAAGCGTTCTAGGCTTGTTATGCTCACAACAAAATTTGAAAATTTGAAAATGAATGAAAATGAAACCCTCACTAAATTTTATGAGAAATTGTCAGATATTGCTAACGAATATTTTGCTCTTGGTGAAAAACTTGAAGAGAATGTTTTGGTTCGAAAAATTGTTAGAGTTCTCCCTGACAGGTTTCAGACAAAGCTAACTGCAATTGAAGAAGCAAAAGATCTGGACAAAATAAAAGTAGAGGAATTGATGGGTTCACTTCGAACTTTTGAACTAAACCAACAAATTAGACGAAAAGGTAAGACAAATCTATTGCCTTGAAATCTTCTAAAGAAAAGAAGGAAAGTTCGGATGATGAGGATGATGAGATGGCTCTGTTGACAAAAAATTTCAAAATATACATAAAGAAATTGGGAAACAAAAAGGCCATATCCAAAAACCCAAAAGGTATTTTTTCTAAAAAGGGTATTCAGTGCAAGGAATGTGAAGGATTTGGACACATTTAATCTGTGTGTGCAAATACCTTAAAGAAAAAGAAAGTCATGACAACCACATGGAGTGATCAAGACTCTAAACAGAATGATGAGGAGGAAAATAGTGTTTCCTTAACCTCTGTTCACAAAGTATGGTTTTCTCTTCAGTTGATTACAAGGATGTGTTATGTCTTAATAATTCTGTTCAGAATTATGAGAATTCTGACATTGATTCTGATGATTCTAACTTAGATGAGGAGTCATTGAAATAGTCTTATAAAATAATGTATAATCAATGGCTGAAAGTGTGTTATGAGAATCGTCTAATGGCTAGCAATAATAAAAAATTTGTTGAAAAAATTGAAGAACTTGAGATGATTATTGCTTCCAAAAAGGATGAAATTAATTTCTTGAATAAAGAAATTGATTTTTTGCAAAAAGGTGTCAAAATGCTTAATCCTAGATCTGGAATATTGGATGATATTCTTTCTGTAGGAAAAAAGGTTGGTGATTACAGTGGATTAGGATCTAATGGATCTGTGTCCTCAAGAAAAACGGTTTTTGTAAAATCTATGAATTATCCGTCTGTTGTGCCAACTAACCGTTTTGCAGGAACAAGTCACTCTACTGAGAGCACAAAGTTGTCATCTGTTGCAACAGATCTACAACTAAAGACAATTTCTCCAAAAAGAAACATTGAACATTTTGTACGAGTTTGTCATTTTTGTGGGATGAAAGGACACATAAGACCTAGGTGTTTTTCTCTGTTAAACTTGTTCAAAAAGAATTATGTTAAACACTTTGGTAGTATGAATCAATTCTTGGCCAAAAGCAATTCAAAATCAAAAACAATATGGGTCAAGAAAGTTAACTATGTTCGCTTGGCTACTTTTACCTGTCATAAAATGCATGCATCTAGTTCATGGTAGTTTGATAGCAGTTGTTCAAGACATATGACAGGTAATGCCAACATACTTACCAACTTCAAATCCTTGAAGTGTGGAGTAGTAACATTTGGGGATGGAATGACAGGAAATATTTTAGGTAAAGGTACTCTAAACATTGAAGGGTTACCGAAACTGAAAAATGTACTTCTTGTTGATGGGCTGAAAGCCAACTTAATTAGCATAATTCAAATTTGTGACCAAGGTTTTTATGTTAATTTTTCACATGATGAGTGTAATGTTTTAAATAAAAATGGTGATATTTTTCTGAAAGGTTCTCGTTCTTTGGATAATTGTTACACTCTCACACAAAAATTCACATGTCATGCATCTTCATCAAGTTTTAATATTACTGACTTGTGGCATGAAAAACTTGGTCATATAAATTTCAAAAACTTGAAAAATATTGCTAATGCACGTCTCATCCTTGGTATACCCAAGCTGGGTAAAGAATCGCTTGGTAAGTGTGAATCATGTCAATTGGGAAAACAGTTAAAAATTTCCCATAAAGCATTATCTGATATTAATACTTCAAATGTGTTAGAATTATTGCATATGGATCTCATGGGTCCTATACAAAATTGAAAGTATTAATGGTAAGAGATACATTTTTGTATGTGTGGATGATTTTTCTAGATTTACTTGGGTAGATTTCTTAATAGAAAAATCAGATACTTTTGAAGCCTTTCAAACTCTATGTACAAGATTGAGAGTTGAAAAAAATTGTAACATTGGAAAATTTGTACGAATAATGAGTGACCATGGTAAGGAGTTTGAAAATTCTGTTTATGATGAATATTGTAAATCTTTTAGAATTTTGCATGAATTTTCTTCCCCCAAAACCCCTGAACAAAATGGGGTAGTGGAACGGAAAAATCGTACCTTGCAGGAAATGGCCAGAGTTATGCTTAATAGCAAAAAACTCACAAAAAAATTGTGGGCAGAAGCAATTAATACAGCTTGTTACACAATTAATCGTGTTTTTCTGCGTCCAGGTACAAATAAAACTCCTTATGAAATCTGGAAAGGTAGAAAACTCAATGTCAATTATTTTCATGTTTTTGGGTGTCTGTGTTATATTCTTAGAGATCGTGAGAATCTGAGGAAATTTGATGCCAAAAGCGATATGGGAGTTTTTCTTGGTTATTCCACCAATAGTAGGGCTTATCGTGTCTATAACATGAGAACCCAAACTATTATGGAATCAGCTAATGTGGTTATAGATGATTTAAAAGATTTTTCTGAGTACTCCCATGAGGAGGAAATTGACAGGCTCATTGATGTTCAACATCACAAAGAAATGGCCGATCTGACAGCACAGCCCTTGAAGGGGACAACAACCACTGCTGACGTATCAAATGCAGATTTTGTCGAAACAACAACTGGGCAAACAGAGAAGGAAAATCCAGTTACTTCCTTTGACTCCGCTCAAAAAGAACCATCAACCAGAGTAAAAAAGAATCACCCTTCTGACCTTATTTTGGGAAATCTTGAAGAGAGTATGGTCACTCAGAAGAGGTATGTAAATTTGGTTCAATTTGTTTGTTTTACTTCTACTTTGGAACCAAAAAATGTGGAGGCCTTAAATGATGAATCATGGATCAATGCTATGCAAGAAGAGTTAGATCAATTCACAAGGAATGAGGTATGGATTCTTGTCTCTAGACCGAGTCATACCAATGTTATAGGTACAAAGTGGATATTTAAAAATAAACTGATGAATTTGGGACCATAATAAGAAATAAAGCTACACTAGTTGCACAAGGGTACACTCAAGTTGAAGGAATTGATTTTGATGAGACATTTTCCCCTGTTGCAAGACTTGAATCCATAAGATTATTACTAGCTATTTCATGTGTTCTTGGTTTTAAATTGTTCCAAATGGATGTAAAATCCGCCTTTTTAAATGGATTTTTGAATGAAGAAGCTTATGTGGAACAACCCAAAGGGTTCGAGGATCCTTACAATGCTAATCATGTTTTTAAATTGCAAAAAGCTTTGTATGGGCTGAAACAAGCCCCACGGGCTTGGTATGAGAGACTAACTCATCTTTTGGTCTCAAAGGGGTACAAGAGAGGGGGAGTAGACAAAACACTGTTTATCAAAAATGCTGATGAAAATATTATGACAGCACAAATCTATGTTGATGATATAGTGTTTGGTTCTACTAATGATTCTCTAGTGCAGGAATTTGTGAAACAAATGCAGGAAGAGTTTGAGATGAGCATGGTAGGAGAACTCAATTTCTTCCTAGGACTTCAAGTGAAGTAGCCAGATGAAGGAGTTTTCATTTCACAAAGCAAGTATGCAAGAAGTCTAGTGAAAAGATTTGGACTCGATGCATCTAAACTTGCTAAAACTCCAATGGGCACTACGGTCAAATTATCTAAAGATGAAAATTGGAAGAAAGTTGATCAAACTCTTTACAGGAGTATGATTGGGAGTCTCCTTTACTTAATTGCAAGTCACCCTGACATCAGTTACAGTGTTGGAGTGTGCGCTCGTTTCCAAGGGAACCCCATGGAGTCTCATGTGACTGCTGTAAAAAGAATTATTCGTTACATCAATAATACTCTTGATTTAGGCAATTGGTACTCCAAAGAAACAAATTCTAACCTTGTGTGTTATAGTGATGCAGATTGGGCAGGAAACACTTATGATCGCAAAAGTACAAGTGGTGGTTGTTTTTACTTAGGGAAATAATTTGGTCTCCTGGCATAGTAAAAAACAAAACTCCATCTCCTTGTCAATAGCCGAAGCTGAGTACATTGCTGCTGGAAGCTGTTGTACTCAACTTTTGTGGATGAAACAAATGTTGGCAGACTATGAGTTTGATATTAAAACTTTAACCATTTTTTGTGACAATACAAGTGCTATTAATATCTCCAAAAATCCTGTTCAGCACTCTCGCACCAAACATATTGACATTCGTCATCATTTTATTAGGGAACTTGTTGAAAACAAAACTTTGATTTTAGAATATGTTGAGACTAACAAACAAATTGCAGATATTTTTACTAAAGCCTTAGACACGGTCAGATTTGATTCCCTCAGGAAATCCTTGGGGGTTTGTTTTATTTAAAATTGCCAATAAATTGATTATCTTGCCTTGCATATGTGTTTTCGTAAATCTCTTGTCCTGTTTGGAAGAAATTTGATGAGCATATTTTTTGTATTTTAGAAAATGATCGTTATAAGTCCTATACTTTGTTGGAATAAAAAAAACCATATTTGAAAAATTATAGACCATCCAATTCATATTTGATCAAATCATTATCATTGTATGAGCATTCCTAATCTAGTTTCTTTTTCAGGCTCCATTTTGGAAAAGAGCTACCTATACTGATGTGTGAAAGCCAACACTGAGTAAGTTGGTACCAGGTAATTAGCAATTATATTGGAGGATACTCTACCAGCGTAAAGGGCTACAATCAGTATAAGATTTATAGCCTCCATTATGGTTACAATTTTAAAAAGGCTAAAATCGCCAAATATGGGCAATGACCCTAGCTTTAAAAGGCCAAAAAGAAACGCTAAATTGATTACACATGCACACACACATGCCTGTTGACTAGACTGTGTAAGATGGTTGTAAGACTCATACATATAATTAATTGATTCAAATATGTTTTGTGATTGGTATATTTCTTGAATTATGGTCTCTTAGTATTTGATTTATAACTCATTTCTCTAATTTGTGAAAAATATGGTTATCTTGTTTCTTATGAACAGGACTTGGCATTTACATGGACACATATGGTATGGAAATTTACACTCTATTTTCGGCAATTTTGTAATAAAAAATTAATAAAAAAAATATGAAATAAAATCTGTTTTGTACCGTGTACTTAAAAAAAAAGGTTTGAAAATTTTAATTTATGCAATTTATTTGTTTTATCTCAATATATTATAAAAATATTCAAAAAGTTTCCCATTTTGAGGTGTGAAAGAATTTGTTTTTAAAAGGAGATATTTTGGCACTTATCACTTAAAATCCAGTTACCCATTTTTGGTTACCCATTTTTGAACTTGCATCATTTGTGCACCGAATACTTTATATATTCGGATTCACTTTGGTTGTTTTATAATCAGTATTTTCTTGTTGAATCTCTCACGTATAACCAAAGTGTTTAGGGTTTCTTTCTTTGTGTGTTTCACTTGTTTCTCTCTTAGCAGCCATGAAGACTCGAGGTCGTGGTTCATCTTCCTAGTCCGTGAAGTCTCAGCAGGAGAAAATTCCCGAATCAGTTCGCTCTGCCACTCCTTCGGTCCCAGCATCAATCCCTGTTGTCTCTCCTACTCCAGGCCATCGATCTAAAACCACAGCAAGAAAGAAGGTTCTTGCTCTTTCGGGTCCTATAGGTTCTTCTATTCTTGGAGATTCTAGCAAAGGAGTTACGTTCCCCAACTTGGATGCTGAGCCAATCCCAACCTCGGTGGTTTCACTCGCCTCTCCCGAAGGTCAAATAAAAGCCACACCGGCCTTGGCAACTAGTCAGTCCAAATCAATTTCCACTGAAGCTGTGTTTGATCCATCTGATCATGACTCTGAATCCTCGCTATCTCCTGATGTGTTGAAACCCAAGGCAAAGGGCAAACGTAAGACCAAAGCTGTTGGAATAAAGAAAGGGAAGAAGGCCAAAGTGGCTCAATCTAAAGGCACAGCTCCATCTCTGATTCATCTCCTTTATCTCGTTTTAAATTAAAGGCCAAAATCAACCCTCCTCCTTGTACCTCATCGGAGGATGTCTCTCCCGAGACGGAAGACTCTCAGCCTGAGTTGGACCCTTCTTTGACCGAGCCAAATCCTGATGTTCCTCTTGATGATTTGGCTGAGGAGACTGAATCTGAAGAAGACCCATCTGATGCCTCTCCTGTTGCATCTGACCCAAAAGGCACCACACCATTGGCATTTCCCGAATTGTCTTCCAAACTTGCTAAGCAAAAAGGTGCTCCTGTCCGTACCTCAGGTTCTTTCAATGCCCATTCTCTTACATTCTGTTTTAATGATAATGAGAAGAACATGTAATTTTATGACCATTGTCATTTTATTAGTGAGCGAAATTTTCTTTTTTCTCTTCATCGTGTTTTTGGGGTATTACTTACTTTAGAGGAAAGAGGATGGTTGCGATCCTTGTCTGGGTTTGTGCCTCGGGTTGTTAAAGAATTTTATGCAAATTTGAATGATGAGTTATTAGATCAATCTTCTTTTATGTTCCATAAAGTGTATGTTAGGGGACATTAGTATAAGTTTAGTCCGTCTGAAATTGCTAAGGCCCTCAATCTCGCCCCTGTTGAGATTGATGATTCTATTAAGTTTGCAAAGGATCAAGTTTTGTCTGAATTGGTTGGTCAAGCTATGGTGTGGGAACTGAGCACCTCTCTTCGCGTCACGGATCTCACTCATTATTATGGTGCTCTTTTCAAATTCGCCATGTTTAATTGGCTGCCTACCACTCATTCCTCCACCATCACTCAACACATGGCCTTTCTATTGTTCAAAATTGGTACTGGAATCGCCATAGATCTTGCTGTTGTTATTTTTGACCAAATTAGGTCTTTGAGTGGTGCCAAACGCAAGGGGCAACACTTGATGTTTCCACAGGTCATTTACAAACTTTTGGACTCTCAACGTCCTTTGAAGAAGTCCCATGAGACCTTGACTTCTCCTTTGGTTGGTCCCACCTATACTGTCAAAGATGATCATGCTCCGTCCACAGCTCGAAAAGTCAAAGGAATTAATCTGGCTGGTCCTGGTTCTGGCAATGTTGTGACTGACACTCCTGCTGTCCCAACTAATCTTGCTGCTGTCCAAACAGGAATTACAAGTCTTTCTGACCTGTTCTCTCTAATGGAGGAGACTTAGCGCCAAATTCTTGCTTCATTGGCCATTCTCAGTGCATCCAACTCTCCTGCCCCATGATGATCTCATTACCTTTGATCTATTTTTATTTTACTTTTGTTAGTTGTAAAAGAACACTTAATGTGTCTTTCTTTTGGTTTCATTTACTTTGTTCTTTGGCATTTTCTTAGACAATGAGGGGGAGAGAGAGTAACTCTATTTTTTGGCACTTTGATTATGTTGACCTGCTGTTTCATAACTGTTTTTATCTTGTGTTTTGGTTATCTTTCGTAGGGGGAGTCATTTAGTGGCTCTTATGATTTTAAGCACTTACTTGTGTTTTGCACGGATCTTTTAAAAATAGATATTCCTTGTCTATAAAATTGCCAAAGGGGGAGATTTTAAATCCTATAATTGGCATTTTTATAGAAATATCTTTTTCTTAAAAGATAAATTGGTTGTTTCCCTTTATTATAATTTTCGAAATTGTTTGTTTCCCTTTATTATAATTTTCGGAAATTCACTTTCCCATTTTGTGAATTTTGGATAATTGTGAGCTTCCTTATTTAGCTTATATTGTCCCATTTTGTTTATAAATGGAAGATTTATATTGCAAATATTCGGTACTTACCAAAAGTTGTTTCTGGTTTATTTGCTTATATATTTTCGTGCAGCTCAAGAATTAAAAATAGAAAATGGGTTCCTTAATGTCATTTATTGTTGTTTCCTTTTTTAGCTTGTTTTTTATCCAACACAGGTCTGAGCTGTCCCCACCAATATCGTATCTGTCGGATCAGCATCTTCTAAAAAAGGCAACTCTTCATCAATCAAGAATAACTTCTATTATTCTTGCCTTTATTAGAAGAATTATTTCTCAGCCTTTGTGAGCACGAAAAAGGACTCTATAAATAGGGCTCTAAAGGCAGTGAGAAAAGTGAACTCTTTGGTGCATTATTCGTGAGCATTATTGTAATATTTGTGAGAGTTCCTCTTTGTATTCAAGATCATAAGTATTCACGTGATCTTAGTAATATGTGTGTTTAGTTTTTAGTGGTGAGTTTATACCATGTTCATGAGTGAATACACATTGTAATTTGAACACAATGTTTATAGTCTTCGGGAGAAGATTTTTTACAAGCCTTGCGTCGGGAGGATGAAAGCACTCGCTGACCATTGAAGGGAGTTCAAGTGGTTGAGCGTTTCAATCAAGATCAGATTAGTGAAGAGAAGTACAACAAAGTTGCGACAAATCTCAAGAGGGAGTCTTGTTTTGTTTAAGTTAATATTTTGTACTTGTGATTCTTTATTAACTGGTTTTATTCTCTGGGCGTGGCCCCAAGGAGTAGGTTATCCGAAAGGGTTTCTGAACCTTGTAAAAATTCGTTGTGTTCTTTATTGTTTTGCACTCTCTTTTTATTGTGTTCAGTTTCTGTCGTGACAAGTTTGGATTCTGTCCCGACAGAACTGTAATCTGTGTAAACAGTTAATTACCATTCCGAACTTTAATTAATTCACATGGTTTAATTAATTTGGTAATTACTAAAAACAGAATTTCAGAAGTACCATATCTATGTGGTTTATGGAGGAACATTTTTCTTCATTGCTCCTCTCTTCTTAAACCCACTATGTATCTAATGCAATTCAATGTTATGAATGATTTTAACAGAGAAGTGATTATGATTTGAATTACAAGACAATGTTATGAGACTAATTGTATTTAGTAGAAATAATATTTTAATAATAGAATTGTGAGAAGAGAAAGGTAGTTATACTATTATTTGTCCAAAATACATGTATAAAATGTACTAATTCAATCACAATTAGTCTTTGACACTAGTTGTTCATATCTGCTAGTGATAGTTTTATTTTCTACTGTATAGGAAAACTAGTTTTAGGATAATTCTATTGGCATCTTAATTTTTTCTCACTCTATTATAAAACACTTGTAACATTTTTAAATTTATTTTTTATGTCTTAATTTTGCATCAAGTACTGTATTTTTCTGTCTTAATATTGTTTGTGAAGTTGGGATGTGAAAAATACCCTTATTCACACCCCAGGCAAGATATCTAACAATATAATCAAACAAATTCAAGAAAGCACAATTTATTTGTAAGAAGATAATACATAATTCTAGATAAAATCTGAAATCATTTCCCATATAAAAGCTTACCTAACTATCTATCAATACCAAGTAAAAAAATTCAAACAGCACACAATAACTTTTCTTCCTTATATCACTGCAACACACAAACAAATTTTTCAAAACCTACTTCTCTAAGACACACAAGTTTTCAACATTCCGTTATCACCGCAGTACACAATTTTAATCTCAGAACCTATTTCTCTATGAATGAATATTTAAGATATTCAAACTCCTCTAACATTTGTATGATATTAATAAAAGAGTGAAGAGAACATACTTCCGTACCTCTTGCAATTAATAATCAAGTTAATTAACTTTGCAATGCTCCTTGCCAATTTGATCCACAACCTAAAGAATATAATCAATACCTAAAAGATTAATACAAAATTAAAATTAAATGATACAATAAAACCATAAAATTCATGAAATTACTTGTTACGATACCTAAAATCATAAACTATATTCATAAATGGTTCAAACTTAACATAAAGAAACATATTCCAACTCAAATGTCCAAAAAAAATCATCATTTTTATAATTATCATCATTTCTGCTCATTCTATCTAAATTCATCTACTAAAATACTAAAATAAACAATATTCAAGAAACTTAAAAATAAACAGAGTAGCAGCCAAAAATAAGACTTTTTATTGCTGGATAAGATAAAAGCAAAGCAAAACTTTCAAGAATTTGATGAGCTGTGGAATGGATGCGCTTCAAATACTGCAATAGAACATGTACAGTTATTTTATGCTGAGCAAAAGTTTTGAGAACTAAAAGTGGCAGGTTAAGTAATTTTGTACAACTTGTTGGTTTAGGCAAACATTACAATCACAATTATGAAAGATATCGAGAGTTGAAGGTCAAAATAGTGTTTTTAGGTGTTATTTGGGTTATTAATAACTTAAAAATCTGTTTTAAAAAGCCCAATAAAAGCCCCCAAAAAAGCCTAGGCTTATGGCCCCTAACTTGATATGTGTCTCTAATTTTTTAAAACTAAATGTACAGGGGAAGCAAGCCCAACCCAGAAGTGTGAACACACTATACAGGAGAATGGATGTGCAGATGTGGAAATGGGAACTACAGAGCAAGAACAAAGAAGAAATAGGAAGCTGAGAAAAAAAAAAGAAAGGAATACGCAGAGGAAGGATTGGCTGTGATACCAAGTTAATTCAAGAATGTAAATGGAGAAAAAAGAGCTCTAAAGAAGATTTTGAGACTCATGCAAATCTTATTTATATATAGAACTTTACAACTGTAACAATATAAAACATAGAAGTAGATGGAAGTTGTAACAGTATAACTGAATACAACTAAAGCTAACAAAACTAACAAACCATAACCAGAAAACTAATCATGTAATATTACATTTTCTAACAATATATACATATATTGTTATTTTATTGGAAAGTGTCCTCTTTTCACCCTTGAATTTATAAAATTATGGTCCCAGAACACCAGGGGTAAAGGCTATTCAATAAAAACAAACAAGCATCAGTGGATTCATTACAAAAACTAGTATACAATCTGATCCCAACTTAATCCACGAAACCCATTTAAGTGAAGAAGAATACACCACAAAGATAAAAAGGAGTGGAACTTTAACATATGAATATGATAAAAACAGAGAATCTGCTCTCACACCCGCAGAACAAATCCAAAAGTAATTCGCTGAAGCTCAGCATCAAAACCCAGCCAACTGCTAAGTGGACTCCTAAACACAACTATATGATCAGTACCACTCTCATTTAATTCATTTCATTTATACCAACAATTAAAATTACTCATTTTTTGCCCCCAAAAATAAATGTTTATGCTCTCTTGTAAACAAAATGATTGGCTAAACCTTAACTCTTTTTTTAACTTTACATTGAGTTTTTCATATTAATTTTTCTATTTCAAGTAAATAGGCATGCTGAATCTAATAAATAAAGTTTTCTACATAAGCCTTCCTTAGTACATAAAAAGTTAGTCTAATAAATAAAAGCTTGAGCAGATACTACTCAGATCTTCTATTCGCTTCTATTTTATCGAATAAATAAAAGACACGGTTCAATTCTCTAATAAACGAATGGATACAAAGAATAGCATTTCTATTAACAAGTTATAGACTGGTAGACATGGAGAAACAAAAGTACTTACTACTTCTAAACGAGGGGAAGCTTCTTGGTCTTCTTGTAGTAACGTGCAAGTCTGCGAATCCTGCTCTCAACCAAAATCAATCGAAACTTGGAATCCTTGTCCTTCCTGATCCTCTCGAGATGCTTCCTAATAGAGACTACCTTCTTAATAAGATGGTACAGATCTTCAGGAATTTAAGGGGCAAGACCTAACAAACAAAACCAATTTTATAAAAACAAAGAAATCCAATCAACCAAGACATACAGATAAGACATCGCCCAACCAAAGGCTACATGCCCTTAATCATTCAATAAGCGTATTAAGATACTCAAACAAGAAAAACAACCAGCTCAATTACACTATAATCCCAATTATCCAAAATTAAACAAATGAAAAACCATAAAATTAATTATTCCCTTCACCCATTCAAATATTTCGCAAATAGTATACTAGACCTAAAGTTCTTCCACCAAAAAAAAAAGCAATGAAATGGGTCGACAATGACCGAAGATAAGGCTCAACATTGACTGAAAATAAGGTTATACTCTTGAGCTCATAAAACCAAACACTAAGAATGATTACCGTGGGCCTTGAGAACGCACAAGATCTTGCTTCCAATAACACTCTTAACCTGAGCAATACTGTGAGAGTCACGAAGAATCACACCGATCTGAGATGGAGTAAGACCCTTCTTTGCAAACTTGCAAATTTTCTCCTCAACCTAACACCATCATACTGAAAATAAGCTTGTTAATAGAAATTTTCATATCCCAACCTAGATAAGGTCACGAGAGATTTAGGGAGATACAATAAGATCTAAAACAAAATATACTTACCTGGCTTGCCAAGACTGAAGAGAAGGAGTGAAACGGAGAAGCCCAATGACTAGAAACATAGTGACCGAGAGATAGAGAAAGACGAGAGAGAGAGAGAGAGGAGATTTGAGGGATGGAGGAGACTGAAGCAGGGGATTGACTTTGGAGACACCGTACGTAGCCGAAGAAGAAAATGGGTGAGTTCGTCTGAAAACAAAGAAGGAATTAGTCTGAAAAAAAATATAAGTGGCGGGCTCCCAAAATAAATTATCGCCCTTTTCTTCTATTACTTTATAATACTCTTTCATTAGTATTATATTCATATGTTATGAAAAGGAGTATTTGGTGTAGTGGATAAGTAAACATACCGTTATTATCTATTCTAGTCATATCATATAGTTGACCATAGGTCAATTAATTCTCAATTCTTAGTGGTTAGTATTCTAACTGGTTGTATTATTTGAGTTCTTTCACTTGTTCGTTATGAGCTTACCCTACAGACTAGCCCATACTTACATCATGGGAACTCGGTAGCATAATTGAGTGGGTGTGTTAATCATAGATATGAACATCTGTAGCTTCCAATGAAGAAGTGAAACGACGGTTTCTTTTTAGTTTGATTCAAGGTGCTAAACGATAGAGATCTCATTCTAGTAATTAATATTAGTTTACTGAAATATCATTTACAAGGAACTAAGTGTTTTAAGGATAAAATACAATGATAGGTAAAATGGTATTTTAGTTCCATCTCTTTGTAGACCGTCTATAGAGGATTGAATGACAATTATGGTTGTAACAATGGATAATTAATAACGTATCTATATTGCTTATAGAGCGTTCTATGAATTCAATAGTGCAATTTTGAGTCTTTAGTGGATTTGCGGTGAATTAACAAGTTAGTAAATTTATTTGTTAAATTTATGATAACTTATTGGATCTTGTTTTCATAGGCCCATGGTCCCCACTGTACCTTAGATAAAATCATCTAGATAGTCTCAATTAATTGATTTAATTATCAATTAGAATCATCAAAGTTTACCAGGTCAATTTCAAATAGTTTCATAGAGTTATGCAATTTAGAGAAGAAAAGAGAAATTAGGACAAATTTATTAATTAAGATAAATTTGTATCTAAATTAATAAATAAGTTTAAATCAAGGTTCAAATTATAAATCATTAATTCGATAAAGGATTTAAATAATTATTTAATTAATTAAATCAATAGAAAATAATACAGGACTTGATTTTAAGTCTAACGAGCTTATAATTAAATGAAAATTTTCACGGGCCTAAAGCCTATGATAATTTTGACCTAGGGGGTGATATTATCTACTATTTTATTGATTTTTAATTAAATTAAATGACCTAATTGAGTCTATAAAAGGAGTGCTTAGTGAGAGTTGAAAACATAAGTTGAATCACAAGTTTTTGATAGGCTTTTTATTCTCTCTACAGCATAAGTCCTTTTCTAAGCCTCATTGTTCTTTTCTCTTCTTCTCTCTGTATCTATGTCATGTGTTGAGAATTGTCCACCCTAGTCTAGGTGATTGCAAGGATGCTTTGGAAGGTTATGAAGAAAATTGAAGAACGGTTCAGTTTCTTGGTAATACTCTGCAAATACAAGGGTTAGAGAATTTAAATGAAGGACTTTATTATTCCGCTGCGTATAATGTAAGAGTTATTATCATTATTTCTCTTTGAATTCAATTTTAGAAACATGTTCTAGGTTGTCTCATATTAACTTGTTTAATATTAGATCTACATGAAAATAAATAAAGATCCTGTATAAGTTTCCCAACAACGCCGACCACCCCTAGGGGCCAATGTGAGGCCGACCACCCCTAGGGGGTTTAGGCTTGGTCGACTTCCTATAGGTCATGGACCTATCTTTTTTGCTCATCGGTATTTTTTAAATACTTCATCATTTTTCCCTGATTTGTGATGCCACGTGCCGCTTTCTCATTCGCCATGTCATCCCTAGATTTTTTAGGGATAACATTTGCCCCCCATGTTTATCGTAATGTGTTCAACATTACAGTAAAATTGATCAGACCTAAGAAACATATCGTAGCAGTACTTTAACAGCAAAGTCCATCGAGACATTACGCAGTACTTTTATCAACTATCGATAATTTCCTCAGGACAAAATTTTCAAGGATAATTTGTAATTCCTAAAAATAATTAGATTTTTCAAGGAAAATTAATTTCCTAAAAATCTAGTATATTTTTCAAGGAAATTTGAAGTCCTAAAAATATAATATATTTTTCAAGGAGTTTTGAAGTCCTAAAATATAATATATTTTTCAAGGATATTATTTCCTAAAAATACAAAATATTTTTCAAGGAATTTGAATTTTTAACTAGATATTTTTCAAGGATTTTGAATTCCTAAAAATATGGTTAGCCTAAGAGGCTATAAGTAGGGTCTCACTTATCAGACTCTTGACCCATGCGCCACCTTCAGGAAGTTCTGAGCTGTGGAATTCTCCAATTCTTCATCAACTTTGCATATCTCCTCTTTGGTTAGTATTATTTCCCAATATTTATGTCTTTGATGAATTTTTCTGATTCTCCTTACTTTGTTGTGCTTTGATTCAAAATAATTGACTTGTTTGAATCAAAAACTGTTCTTAATCAAAATTGGCTTGTCCCTTGCCTCTTTTTGCATGATGCTTAGAGTTTAGATGCCTATAGGCCGACCACCCTTTAGATTCATTGGCCTGGGCGATTTCCAGGCTTATGAAATTAGGGTTGGGCGATTTCCAGGGCTCCCCATCTAGCCATAGGTGATTTCAGGCTTGTAAAAATCTGATCTAGGCCGACCACTCTTAGGTTCCCTTGGTCTGGCGATTTTTAGGCTTGTAAAACCCTAGGCCGACCATCCTTAAGTTCCTTTGGCCTGGCGATTTCAAGGCTTATAAACATTAGGGTTGGGCGATTATCAAGGTTTCAGATCCATACATAGGCAATTTCAAAGGATTTAAATTCCATCATGGGACTACCACCCCTAAGGTTTCCATCATGGGCCAACCACCTGTAGGACTTCCCTTGCATTTTCCTTGCCTTATGCGACTTCCAGTCTTACATACCCCTTCATGGGTCGAACACCATAGGGTGTACATAATGGACCGACCACCACACTCTTTGGGCGATTTCCAGGGATCCAGGGTCTAGGGTGGTCGACCTAAGCATAGGTCGACCACCTGGGACCCTAAAAAAAAATCTCTCCTCCTTTACTGATCTCTTTGGGGTCTTCCTTATAGTATACAATTTATTGAAGACTTGAACCTTAGTCCTCTGGAATTTTTCTGAGGTTTTCATCCCAATGGTGGTTGGCCTAAGGTGGTAGGCCGACCACCTATGCCCTTTCTTTCACTTTTTGTAACCTAAGGACCTAGGTTAACCCTTTTTTGTGACTTTGATTGATTTTTCCAAGTCTAGGGGAGTCATATGGTGGTCGTCTTGAGTTTAGTCTCACTAGGTCGACCCGTATATAGATTTTTCCCCTGATTTCTTCATTTTTTCATCTTAGTTAATGGATATGCCCCCAGCTATTGGCTTTTCTGGTCCGTGGTAGAGAGCTTCGTTATGTTGATGTACTAACTTTACTCTTTATTTTTCCTTCGTTGCAGATGTCCAGCTCCTCTTCATCAGATAAGTCTGTAAGCGAGCATACTCCACATGCGTTCTTGGAAAGGATGAAAAGGATTTTCCCTCACTCCTCTTTATATTTATTCAGTGAAGAAGATTTCTTGAAAAGGTGTAGCCCAATGGCAAGAGTAAACACAGACATCTCGACAAGCTTCTGAAGACAATCCTTTTATTGCCTGACACATCACCCAAGGCTCTTCGCCTGACTCTTCTCAGATCTCTTCTTAGCATAGTATTTCCTGTGGCTCTTAGGGCACATCCCAGCCAAGTCAATCTTCTCAGCAGAGTCTGTCGAGACAGCAAGACTCCTTGCAATGTCCTTTGCATCGGGATACCAGTCGGGTTCCCCATCACTCTTCTTCTCAGTGAGAACATACCAAGGGCTCTCATCACCAGGCAACTCATCCTGAGGAGCGTTCTATTCACAGGTTCCAACAGACACACTCTGCCATCAAGTCTGGTGCCCTAATTCCAAGAGCAAAACAGTCTTACTAGCTGCACAGCAGAAGAAGAGACTACAAAAAGAGTTCCATTCATCAGATTTTGGGGCCACCTTTGCCAGTTAGATCATATGGAAATCGGTTGAGAAGCCCCGCCCTTTCTAGTGTATCTATTACTATCCTTGGTCCAAATGACAGAGCTGAGGACCCCCCCCCCCCCCCATTGGGTATGTGCGCCTAGACACATTCTGCCATCAAGTCTGGCGCCCTACTTCCTGAGCGTGGCAGATTATTTTGGTATTTGTCCTTCTTAACTGGATCCCAATGCAATCTTAGTGTTATATGCGTTGTACATTATCTATCATCAAGAAAATGGGCTACTCCAATGCCTCACGAGATCCACTACTTATTCGACCTGAAGCCGAACCCTTCTCAGCGCAACTCGGGGTATTTCCACTTCCCCTATTATATGAGCAAGGGTACTGAAATCTTCTTGGAAGAGATCTCTGGAAATATAAAGGCGTTTAGATATGCTGACAATTATTTCTTCACTAAAGATGCAAAGGCCAACTACTCTAAGTTTAAGCACGTCGTGCCTTTTTATAGACTGCTCCTGACCCAGGCTATGACAGTTAGGGCCAAGGCATTGATTGTCATGACCCTTGAGAAGAAGAATGTCAAGAACCTTGTTACTTCAGATAACCTTAGGAAGGTCAGGCTGTTTCCTACTACTATAGCCTATGTTCCGAATGAAGATGGTCTCGAGCTCGTGAACGCCATAGACTCCCCGAGACCTATTCATGTCAAGGAGGTACCCTCTTTGCCTATGCTAGCTGGACATGAGGGTGATGAGGTGGGTGCATCTGTCACGTACTCATCACTTGCTTTAGATGACTTTGATGAGCTATGTTTGAGCCCGAATCTCATTAAGAAGATTTGACACTTTATCACCTTTATTTTATGATTCATCTATGCTTGATATCCTTCTAACATTTCATCTTTTTTTTGTAGGTTCAGACATTTTTGCCTTTGTCCATACCTAGCAAAGGTCGACTCCCACCGAGCCCAGTCCTTCTGTCCTAGTTGAGTCTGAGGCTTAGTCGATAATGGAGGTTCCTCCCAAGGTGCCCACTCCGACTCATTTGGCGTCTAGTCCTGTCACAATGGTAGAGCCATCCTTGCCTACACCGGTTCCTCCAATTTTCATTGATGTTGGTGCCTCCTATTCTGCACCTGCTCCCTTATCTAAGCCACACCAGTCTGCCATACGGAGCCTAGGTGCCATCATGGAATGAGTGTCCCATCTGAAGCAGATGACAACAACCTTTAATGGGATTAAAAATGAGGACTTGAGCACCATCCTCACGAAGTCACTCCTTGACATTCAGAGTGTAAGTCCTTTATAGTTTCTTCTTGTCTCGTTAGCTTGTGTGCTGAGATTTATCTAACACTTGTACATTTTTTGTAGGCACTGATGTTGGTCTACCATGTTCGAGATAGGTCTGTAGAGTATACCTCTATGCTTTCCAACCTTCATTCTGCGCTTAGGCGCGTTCTTGGCTCTAGGGATGCACACATTGCTTTGGAGGATAAAGAGATCAACACTCTCCGTAGTTTCGTGGAGCTCAATAGCAGGAAGTTATCGAGTTGGATCTCAAGATAACTCAGATGGAGGGGAAACTTATCGATCAGCTCCAACAGTCTAAAGCTGAGAAAGAGAAGTTCATTGCTGACCTGGACCAACTGCAGAAGGATGCTCTTTTTGAGAAGGAGCAAGAGGTCAAGACTGCCCGAGACAAGGCTCGAGAGGAGTATTCAGAGACAACTTTATCTTGCTTCTACTTGATCTGGAAGTCCAACAAAGATCCAAACTTGGATGTACTTCCCAAGAAGATGTGAGCGAAGGAGCTTTGGAAGTGTCGCAAGGCTGCCGAGGCTCAGGGTGGTCTTTCAGATGATACTCCTTGCCCTAGTTAGTCTTCTTTTTGGTCTTTTATTGTTTATCTTTCCTTTTGTGCCATTGGTGGGGCACCTTGTACTTGACAGTTTTTACATATGACATTTTATGCCTTTATGCTTTTTTGTTATGAGTACTCAGTGTATTGATTGAAATTTTTTATTTCCAATGCTTACTAAGTGTATCAAATCACAACCCTCATTGGTTTAGGTATCAATATACTCTGAACACATGTATTTCAAGTGCCATACTAACCTTACTTTTTTATGCTTTTCATGCTAACAATCATGGTAATGTGAGTAGTATGATACTTCACCAAGTACCATGAACAGAACAGGTTAGGTCGACCACCCCATGGGTGATAGTATGACACTTCACCCAATCGGTCCCTCATGGACCAGATTCGATTATGATCCGATGATGGCGACTGTTTTCAGACCAGTCTCTTTTTTTATCGTATGGGTTGATAGGTTCCTCAAGAACCAAGATCGAAAGTGATCAAATAACGGTGACTGGTCCTCGAACCAATCTCTTTGTTGATTGTATAGGTCGATAGGTTCCTCAAGAACCAAGATCGAACATGATCATATAAGTTGGTGAAAAGGTCCTCATACTAGTCTCTTGTTTGGATCGTATGGGTCGATAGGCTCCTCAAGAACCAAGATCGAACATGATCCAAAAATTTGGCGACAAGGTCTTAGGACTTGACTCTCATTTTGATTGTATGGGTTGATAGGTTCCTCACGGACCAAGATCGAACATGATCCATAACTTGGCGACAAGGTCCTAGGACTTGTCTCTCTTATTGATCGTGTGGGTTGATAGGTTCCTCAAGAACCAGGATCGAACATGATCAAATAGTTTGGCGACAAGGTCATAGGACCTATCTCTCTTTTGGATTGTATAGGTTGATAGGTTCCTCGAGAACCAAGATCGAACATTATCAAATAGTTTGGCGACAAGGTCCTCGAACCTGTCTCTCTTTTGGATTGTATGGGTCTATAGGCTCCTCAAGAACCGAGATTGAACATGATCCGATGGGGTTGACAGTTCTAAAGGACAAGTCCCTCGTTGAAAGAAATTTAAAGAATTAAGTGAAACTTAAGAAATTAAATTAATTCATTTATTGAAGCACAACGACTGTTACATAGATAATTTGAAAATACTGCTTTTGAAAATAAAAACTTGTGTCGCTGTTGAACAGCTTCATTGATAGTACCGGTAGAGGTGTTCGCCATTCCAGTAGTTTTTGATTAGTTATCCATTCAGTCAAGCTATCTTGTATGTCCCTGGTCGAATCACCTCCTCCACAAGGTATGACCCTTCCCAATTAGGTCCTAGTACCCCTGTTGTAGTGTCCTTAGTGTTTAGGAACTCCCTCCTAAGTACTAAGTCTCCAACATGGAATTTTTGATCTTTTACTCCGGAGTTGAAGTATCTAGCCACTTTTTGTTGATGTGCTGCTACTTTGAGGCTTGCCTTTTCTCATCTTTCTTCGATTGAATCGAGCGACTATTCTATTAGTTAATGGTTCCTCCCTTGATTGTATGTCTCTCGTCTATGCAATGGGAAAGTGAGTCCAACTGGCAACATGGCTTCATACCCAGATGCCAAAGAGAATGGCATATGGCATGTCGCCGTTCGTGTCATCATTCAATGTGACCATAGGACCTCCATAAGTAATTCTGGCCAGGCTCCTTTGGCCTATTCAAGATGTTTCTTTAGAGTGTCTTTAATAGTCTTGTTCACTGCTTCTACTTGACCATTAGCTTGGGGGTGTGCTACCGAGGAAAAAATCTTTGTGATTCCATGCCTCGTACAAAAGTTGGTGAACATATCACTGTCGAATTGAGTCCCATTGTCCGAGATTATCTTCTTTGGTAGACCAAATCGACATATGATATTCTTCACCACAAAGTCTAAGACTTTCTTCGAGGTTATGTTTGCAAGCAGTTCTGCTTCAGTCGATTTGGTTAAGTAGTCTATGGCTACAACAGCAAATTGAACTCCTCCCCTTCCCGTGGGTAGCTTTCTGATCGGGTCGATTCCCCATACAGCGAGGGGCCAATGGCTTTGCATTTGTGTTAATTCATTAGGTTCTGCCCAGGGTATCTTGGAAAACATCTAACACTTGTGGCATCTTTTGACATACTCCATCGAGTCTTTATTCATCGTTGCCCAAAGGTATCCTTGTCTTAGGATTTTATTTGATAGGCTCTACCCCCCAGCATGATCTCCATAAAACCCCTCGTGTACCTCGATCATTAACAACTTTAACTTTTCGGGTGTAACGCACCTTACCAGTGGTAGGGAGTACCCTCGTTGGTACAGGACCCCTTCGACTATCATATATCGTACAACTTGTCTCACCAACTTCCTTGCTTTGTTCCGACCACTAGGTACTACTCCTTGGTTGATATAGTTAATAATATGGGTCATCCATGTATCTCCTGACTCAATAGGTAGTGCCTCCTGTCGGTTATGCTTCTTTCTTCCAAGTATTCAACAGGAATGACAGTTAGGATGTCTGCATCTTTGGCACTGGCTAGCGTGGCTAAGGCATCAACATTGGGATTCAGCTTCCTCAGGACTTGTATAATTGAGTATTTCTTGAACTATGTCAACAACTCCTTCACCTTATTCAGGTATTGCACCGTCCTAAGTCCCTTTGCTTAATGCTCCCCTAGTACCTGGTACACCATTAGCTGGGAATCGTTGATATCTCTAGGGACTGTGCATGCATGTCCCGAGACAAGCATAATCCTGCTAAAAATGCCTCGTACTCAGCCTCGTTGTTTGAAGCGTAGAATCAAAATCTGAGAGCACGATAGATTTGATGATTCTCCGGAGTGATCAGTATGATTCCTGTGTCTGAGTTGTGTTCATTGGATGCTCCATCAACATATAGCTTCCATACAAGAGTATATCCTTCCTGCTTGGTATCTCCATTTTTTGATTGGTAGGAAGGGTCTTCAAGGTTGGTTCCTTCGACTATGAAGTTTGCCAATGCTTGTCCTTTTATCGACGTCCTCGAATGATAAGTGATATCAAACTGTCCTAGTTCCACTGCCCACTTGAGTAATCGTCCCGAGGCCTCTGGCTTTTGAAGAACTTGTCTCAGCGGTTGATTGGTCAGGACTCAGATCGAGTGAGCTTGGAAGTATGGATGCAGCTTTCAAGAGGCGATTAATAAACAATAGGCTAGCTTTTCAAGAGGGGGATACCTAGACTCCACACCTACTAGCCTTTTACTGATATAGTACACATGGTGTTGTACCTTGTTCTCTTCTTTTACCAAAGCATCACTGATTGCATGCTCGGTGATTGTAAAATAGATGAATAGTACTTCACAGTATATTGGCTTTGCTAGGATGGGAGGTTGAGCGAGATGCTCCTCAGTCCATTGGATCTTTTTGCTGCTCCTCAGTAGGTTAAAGAGGGGACACACTTGTCTGTTGACTTCGATATGAACCTACTTAGTGCAGCTACTCTCTCTGTTAAGCTTTGCACTTCTTTGATTGATGTAGGTGACTTTATGTCGATCAATGCTTTGATCTTCTCGGGATTAGCCTCGATTCCATGTGAATTGACTATGTATCCGAGAAACTTATCAGAACTAACTCCAAACAAGCACTTGAGAGGGTTTAACTTCATGATATACTTTCTAAGTATAACTACTACAAAAAAGGCTTTTTAGGACTCACGAGGCGCGAGTCCTCTATTTGAGAGCCCTAAAAACTAAGGTTTCGAGTCCTAAAATATCTCGTTGAGTGCCTTTAAGTAAGTTTCTAGGACTCGCAAGTCCTAAATGAATGTTTTTATGCGAGTCCTAAAAAGTATTATTTTTAATTTTTTAAAAATTAATTGATAGCCAAAGCTCCCGTTGGAGCTCCGACATTAACGGCGGCACCACCACCCCATGGTGGTGGTTTGGGAAAATGATCAATCATTTAGTGGGTTTTGATGCCCAAAGCACAAGGAATGCATTGGTGGTGTTCGTTTGGGTCGGGGTGGCTTGAGGCGGTCGGAAAACACTCGGAAGAGTTTGGGAAAAATAGCACCACCGCGACTTCGAACGACTTTAGGCAGCGGAGGGTGAGGGGCTAGGCTCGCAGGGGTCGAAGGTCGTCGACCTTCTGCGTCCATTGCGCTGGCGCGTGTAGGAGGGGGGTGGCCGAAGCGCCGTTGTCCATGGCTTGGTTGTGGAGTTCGTGAGAGAGAGAAAGAGAGATAGAGAGAGAAATGGGGGAGATAGCAAGGAGAGAAAGAGAGAGAATGGGTTGTTGTGTTATATTTTTCGTTGTGAAGTAATAAATAGTAAAATTTTAGTTAAAAAAAATAGGAGGGAATTTGAAATTTTTTAAAATTCAAACTTTTAGGACACACATAAGTTTTTAAGACTCACAATGCGAGTCCTAAAAACATTCTCGTAATTTTAGTTAAACAAAAATTGGAGGGAATTTGAAATTTTGTAAAATTCAAATTTTAAAACACACATAAGTTTTTAGGACTCGCATTGCGAGTCCTAAAAGCATTATGCGAATCCTAAAAATATTCTCGTAATTTTAGTTAAAAAAATTGGAGGGAATTTGAAATTTTTTAAAATTCAAAATTTTAAAACACACATAAGTTTTTAGGACTCGCAATGCGAGTCCTAAAAACATTCTCGTAATTTTAGTTAAAAAAATTGGAGGGAATTTGAAATTTTTTAAAATTCAAATTTTTAGAACACACATAAGTAGTCCTAAAAACATTTTTGTAATTTTAGTTAAAAAAATTGGAGGGAATTTGAAATTTTTTAAAATTCAAATTTTAAGGACACATAAGTTTTTAGGACTCGCAATTTTAGTTTAAAAAAATTGGAGGGAATTTGAAATTTTTTAAAATTCAAACTTTTATGACACACATAAGTTTTTAGGAGTCCTAAAAAGTCCAAGAGGTGTTTGTTTAAAAAAAAACTCAAACTTTTAGGACACACATAGTTTTTAGAACTCGCTCTGCGAGCCCTAAAAGAAATTATGCGAGTCCTAAAAAGTCCAGGAGTTCGTTTTTAGGACTCGCATCTAGGTGAGTGCCCTAAAAAAGTGTCCTCAAAGGGTGTTTTTGTAGTAGTGTATTTCAAAACATTCCTCCAAATCTCAAACATGCACTCCAGCTTCTTTGGACTTGACCAACATGTCATCGACGTATACCTTCATATTTTTTCCAATCAAGTCTCAGAACATGCCATTCACTAAACACTGGTAGGTGGCTCCTACGTTCTTCAAGCCGAATGGCATCCCCTTATAATAGTACAATCCCTTGTCTGTTCGGAAGCTGGTATGTTCCTCCTTGGGAGGGTGCATACTTATTTGATTATGCCCAGAATATGAATCCATGAATGAGAGTATTTCATGCCATGCAGTTGCATCGACCAGTTGGTCTATTCTTGTCCACATTGAGGACATGGCTTATCACAGATGGAGAATTTCTAACCATGTCCTTATGTGACCAGGCAAAGACGTCCTGGTTCTTCTAAAAAAATTCTACCAACCGTGCCTTAATTTCCACCTTTAGCTACTTCCCGACTTTGATTACTCTAGTCGGGTCCTCCTCATCTAGTAGGACTTCATCAAGATCTTCGACTAGTCCTACCCCGATGACGTCATCCCCAAAACGAGGATCGATGTTGTTTCCCTCACTTTGGGAAACTTTATATAATAACAAATCTTCGATAAAAGGAGCCCCTGGCTCCAGTAGAGTGTTTCTTTCACCGTCAACCTCCATGTTGACAACCTCATCGGTTGCATCATTCTCTTCGCAGCAGGTTACTACCATGTTGTTTACACATGGTCCTTTCTTTGCCTTGACCACTAACGCATTATAGCATTCTCGTTCCTCCCTTTGGTTACCATATGTGCATTCTAGCCTTGCGCTTGTGGGGAACTTCAAAGATAGATGCCAAATAGACACTACTGCATGTAATTCCATCAGGAGAGGTCTCCCAAGCACTACATTGTAAGCCGATAAGAAATCTACCACCAGGAACTCTGTCATCACAATCTCGTGCCTGGGGGCATCCCCCACCATGACCGGTAGTTTGACAATTCCTGCTGGTGGTAGGCATTCTCCTGTGAACCCATATACCACTTAGGAATATGGTGTCAACGAAGCATCTCTTCACTCGGGCATTGGCGATTTGAATGGTAAGGACCAGAGGGACATTGTGCACTTTCATACTTTAGATTTTTTGGAGACCACTCCTTGACTACCATGCACTGGAAAGACTCCCCTATCTCATGTATAAGGGTCCTTGCATATCACTCACGAGCATTGTTACTGTTGTTTGCTATGTGGGCCCCCCCACATATGGTATCCAATGTGAAGTCTATGGTCGCTGGCTCCAGTGGTGGACTCATTTGCCTTCGGAACTCTAGATTCCTGCTCGAGGTTTCAATCTTGACTCAGTACCTCGAGAGTTTTCCAGATCAGAGGAGAAATTCTATCTCATCCTTCAATTATTTGCACTCGTTTGTGTCATGCTCATAATCATTATGGAAACGACAAAACTTATTATTGTCCCTCTTTCCTTCTGAACGCAAGGGTGGTGACTTTTGGAATGGTACCTCCTAGTATGTTGCCAAGTAAATCTCATCCATTGATGTAGTCAGGACAATATAATTGGTGAACCTGGGCTGGTAGGGATGATGCTTAGGCTCTTTGTCGGCTGGTGTTGACTTAGCTTTCTTTTCTCCACCCTGCTCGGCCCCTGAGGTACCACTCTTCTTACCGTTGCCCCCATTGTCACCCTGAGGGTTTGTGTTGTCGTTCTTGTCTGCCTTGATAGTGGTCTGATGGTTTATGCCTTTTTCTTCCTTCATGATAGCTTCATCTAGCTTCATGTATTTGTCTTCTCAGTCCAGGAACTCCTGCAAGGTGTTGATGGGGTTCCTGTCTATGCTATCCCATAAGGGACTACGGTAAATTATTCCTGTCGAGATGGCAACGAACTTCCCTTCATCTCTTACTGTGGACACTCGTTT
The DNA here is from genome assembly GCF_963169125.1 of Humulus lupulus. NCBI lineage: Eukaryota > Viridiplantae > Streptophyta > Magnoliopsida > Rosales > Cannabaceae > Humulus > Humulus lupulus. Next base: position 174,121,044 of record NC_084794.1, on the reverse strand, counting down.
TGCCTCTCTAATGAATCTTTGAATGTAGTCCTTCAGGGATTCATCCTTCCCTTGCTTGATGTAAGCTAGCTGGTTGGCATAAACTGGTTGAATCCATCCAGCACTGAAGACCTTGCAAAATTCCTTCCTGAACTGCTTCTAAGAAGTGATGGATCCAGGTTTGAATTTCCAATACCATTCCTAAGCTGAGTCTGAGAGAGTGGTAGGGAATACCATGCACCTATAATCATGCTCTACACCGAGTAACTCCATCTGATCCTCGAACTTTCCAATGTGTCGTACTGGGTCCTCCTAAGTTTCGGGGTATTTTGTTTCGGTGGTGGTTGAGCAGCTTGGATCTTGGCACTGAAGGGACTCCCACTTCTATGAGCCAGCCCGATATCGGAAAGTTTCTTTGTTAGACCCTGGATAGCCATGACGAGTGCATCTATTTGAGCCTGCACTACTGGGGGGATCGGTTCTCTAGGTGGGGTAGACATCCCTGGTACCCCCTCCTAAGCGCTAGTCCTCATGTCAATGACCTCCTTCAGATCCTGAGGTTGTGCATCTTTCCCGAGCCTATCGAACACGACACTGGTGTTGTTCATCGGTTCCTTTCCCTTGCGAGACTGAGGTTGTAGGGGTGGTAGGTCCACCTTGCCCTTGTCGATGCGACCTTGCCCCCAAGCCTCTCCTCCTATATGACTTTGAGCAACAGTCCCCTTGGGAGGGGGCCTTCAGGTTGGTAACACTCTTACTCTGAGATGAAGTGTTATTCTTCTTAGTCATGGAGGAGGCAGTCTTGGATTGTGCCTCTTCATCTTGTCTCAGAAAATTGGTTCTGAGAGCATCCTTGGGGTTTGACTCCTCCTCTAGGACTCCTTATTACTGTTGTCTCGCATCCTTGCTGCTTTTTCCTGAGCCTCCCTTACCCCTAAGTAGCAGCTTCAGCGTTAGCTAGGGATAACTGGGTAGCCGTCTCCAGGGCCACAGCAGCCTCCTGGTGCCTCCGGTCAGCTTCTTGCTCCCTCTGGATCATCCTATGGACTTGATCATCTATCTCTCGCCGTTGTCGTTCCATAGTTGCCCTCTGGAGGGCAATTTCTTCATCAAAGGCCTCTTGCCTCGCCAGAAATTGTGCCATCTCCTCCTGGTAAGCAAATTTGTGGATCTTCCGCATTAGGTTAATCTCCAACCTCAACTTCAGGTTCATTAACAGGATCGATGGGATCCTGAGTGGTGGAATCCTTAGGAGCCGTCTTCTTTGTCTGACTGGGTTTTGGAGGCACCTAAAACTAATGAACGTGTGTTGATTTCATACTCTCAATGCAAGCACCAAAATGTTGACCTTTAAAATTGGCCAATGGTCGTATGTAAAGTATACGACACCTTTTGAACGGAATGAATATAATATACGACGGAGTAAAAATATCTAAACAAAACACACAAGAATTTATAGTGGTTCAGCCCAATTCTTCTGAACAGTAATAACCTAATCCGAGTTTATCCTTGTAATTATCTATCAAGCGTTTCAATACAAAAGACTAAGTGGATTAGGTTATTACTGTTTAGAAGAACAGGGCTGAACCACTATAAATTCATGTGTGTTTTGTTTAGATATTTGTACTCCGTCGTATATTATATTCATTACATTCAAAAGGTGTCGTATACTTTACATATGATCGTTGGCCAATTTCACAGGTCAACAGAAATAATGGACGATCCTATAGAAGACCCAGATAGGTATCAAATTCTTGTTACTCATTTCACATGAGATAATGGAGTAAATAAGGTGAGAGTTACGACTAAAGAAGAACCAGACAGATCTAAGTCTAAGAAGATCAATATTTTAGAATACTACCTTACCCTAGAGGCATGTGAGCAAGTAATAAAGACCATACTAGTTATTCCGCCAGAAACCTTTTTGGGAAACCTAAACCTAGATTACCCAGAAATCAATGAAAACCTATTTTGGGAGGAATTTTATGGGGAATAGATTAGGCATCCAATAGATCAAGTCCAATTTATGTTTTCTGTCTTTCTTATTTGATGTATTAAACTCTGGGTTCTTTTAATTGAATATATGAATAAATTGTTGTTTTCTTCATTTTTGAGCTTATTTTTAAATTTTATCGTTTTTAAAATTAGGTTGTGTACAATAGTATATTACAATGGCACCAGGAAGGGCAACGCGGGCTGCAGCTAGCAGAGGAAGAGGAAGAGGAAGGGGAAGGGGAAAAAGAGCAACTGATACCCATGCTAAGATTCCTAATGCAAATGATGCCCCCCAATGTTTCTAATGCCCCTGGAAATCCAGCGGAGCCAGAAATTGAGGATCCTTGGTTAGAGATAGCTAGGCTGTAGAAATAGATAAGGCTAAGAGATGAGGAAGTAGCTCGAGTTGAAAAAGGGCAACCTCTGGTACAAGCACCACCGCAACATGTGCCTATTGGAAAGTTGATGGGGGCAAGGAGGGCACATAATGGGACAGTTTATACCTGAGTTTGAACCCTTGTATGAACGATTTCAGAAGTAGCATCCGCCCAGTTTCAAAGAGATTGCCAACACTATTGAAGCAGAGGAGTGGCTCAGGATGGTAGAGTATATTTTGGAGCACATGTGCCTGAATGACGAGGACAGGGTGTCCTATGCATCACATTTGATGATGAAAGATAGTCCACATAGAATGCACAAGGTGCAACTTTAGGCTTGGACATGTATAGAAGCGAAAACAAGTAACGCAAGGATGTAAGGTCAACATTTTTACAAGGGATACACTTACGATTTAGAGCGAAGTTCCATTTATAAATAGATAGATAGAATATATACCTTGTGGGGTATTTAGGGAGATTTTATCCATGATACCTACCATTTAGAGAGTGATACAATTAATTAGGTAGATACGTGCGATGACAAAAGACTTGATCGAGCTGGACGCGAACAACCACGCCGCAAGAATGGAGCATTATCAACAAGGAAAAGGGGGCTAAAAGATAGAGTTACTTCAGGAAAGTTCATGTGGTCATCTATGGTGGTTACAGGCAGTTCCAATTACGATCAAAGATAAAAGTGCCCAGGAAAACTTGATTGAATTGGACATAATGAACTACGATGTAATTCTTGAGATGGATTGGGTAGAGAAGTATGGGGAAACCATCGACTGTCGAGGGAAATCTGTGGTGTTCAAGGTGGATGACGAAGAGTTGTTCATCTGCAAGGGAGAAATGTCAGGATTCCAAACACCGATTATCTTAGCACCAAAGATGAGGAACAAAATCCATAATGGATGTCAGGCATACCTTGCAAATGTCTTGGATAAGACAAAGGAGACGTAAATAAATCCCCAAGATGTTTGGATAAGCATACGAGTTCCCAGAAGTATTCCCAGAAGACCTACCAAGTCACCTTCGAACAGGAGAAAATCGAGTTTGTAATCGAACTAACACCAAAGACTGCACCATTATCCAAGGCACCATATCAAATGGCACCAGTAGAGCTACATATATAATTGTAGGAGTTGTTGGACAAAATGATCATAAGACCAAGTTATTCTCCATGGGACGCACTGACATTGTTTATCAAGAAGAAAGGCGGGAGCATGTGGATGTGCATCTATTACAGAAAACTCAACAAGGTGACCATTAAGAAAAAGTACCCCCTACCGAGAATTGAAAACCTATTTGATCAATAACAATGAGTTGTAGTGTTCTCAAAGATTTGTCTACGGTCAAGGTATCATAAGCTGAATGTGAGGGAAGAGTACATTCCTAAGATTGCATATAGGACTAGGTACAAACACTATGAATTTTTAGTGATGCTGTTTGGACCCATTAACACCCCACCGGCATTTATGGATTTAAATGAATAAAGTATTTAAAGATTATTTGGACAAGTTGTAGTAGCGTTGATGGAAGATATCTTGATCTACTCAAAGGATGCAGCCGAACATAAGGAGCACCTTCGAATGATATTAAGTAGACTTAAAGGACATCAGCTATATGCAAAGCCGAGGAAGAGCGAGCTTTGATCACAAGGAGTGGCATTTCTAGGCCATATAGTGTCTAATAAAAGAGTGACAGTGGACCCATCGAAGATGGTAGTCATTAGAGATTGACCAAGGCCAAAGAACGTGACAAATATTAGAAGTTTTCTTGGCCTAGCAAACTATTTTCAAAGGATTATAAAAGGATTCTCCAAGGTTGGAAACACCACTAAACAATCTCACTTGCAAATGACAGAAGTTAGCCTTGTCAGAAAAGTGCGAATGGAGTGAGCAAGAACTAAAGAAGAAGTTGATTCAGCTCCACTGCTGTTGTGTACATAGTAACGATGAGAAGTTGGAGTATACTCAGATGCATCCAAAATTAGGATTGGGATGTGTATTGATGTAACACAATAAAGTAGTAGCCTATGCCTCAAGACCAGGTGAAGGTGTATGAGAATAGATACCCCACTCATGACCTTGAGTTGGAAATGGTGGTCTTCGTTTTAAAGATTTGGAGGCCCTATTTATATGGGGAAAAGTGTGAAATCTACACAGACCACAAAATCCTGAAGTACGTCTCCACTTTGAAGGAACTGAATATGGGGCAACAGAGATGGTTAGAGTTGGAAAAAATTATCATTGCAAAATCATATACCACCCAGGGAAAGTCAATGGGGTGGTATATGCATAGAGTAGGTGCAAGTATGGGAGCATCTCTGCATTCAGTAAGATAGAGATGCCTCTTCAAAAGGAGATTGTGAAGGTGTGGATCGAGCTAGTGATTGCGAGTATGTCAAGCCTCACCCTACAAACGACCTTATTGGATAAGATGAAGGAGAAACATAAAGGTGAAGAGGCGTTTGTAAACAAAGAAGCGTTGATTCAAGTGGATGGTGACAATAATTTCATTATGTCTAGTGGGGGATTGGTTCGTTACAAGAACAAGAGATTTGTGCCACAGTGCGATTAAGGGCAATATCATGGAAGAGGCACACACCTCACCATATTCACTACACCCTGGGTCAACTAAGATGTACAAGGACCTGAAGACGTTATATTGGTGGGCAGGGGATGAATAAGGGCATAGTTGAATATGTTGTTAAATGTCTGACTTGTCAACAAGTTAAGGCCGAACATCAAAGACCAGCTGGGTTTCTGCAACCTATTAGTATCCCATAATGGAAATGGGAAGAAATAGCCATGGACTTTGTGGTGGGATTTCTAAGGAACACAAAGAAGCACGACTAAACTTAGGTGATTATTGATCGACTCACGAAGTCAGCACATTTTCTTCCAGTTAAGACAATTTATACTACGGATCAGTATGCAGAGTTGTATGTGGGGGAAATCGTGCAATTTCACGAGGTACCAAAGTCCCTCATATCAGGTAAAGGTTCAGTATTTGCCTCAAATTTCTGGAAGAGTCTACAAAGGACCATGGGTACCAGGCTTAAACTTAGTACCACATTTTATCCTCAAGCTGATGGGAAATCAGAGAGGATAATTAAAATCTTTGGAGACATGCTGAGATCATGTGCGCTTGACTTTTTAGAGTCATGGAGTCGCTATTTACCACTGATGGAGTCTTCTTACAACAACAGTTACAAATCAACTATTGGGATGGCGCCCTACAAGATGCTTTATGGATGGAAGTTCCTGTTACTTCTTCATTGGGATGAAGTAGGTGAAAATTAGATACTAGGCCCCGGAGTAGTTAAGGAAGCTAGTGAGGCAGTGGAGAAAATCAGAAAGAGGATGCTAACTGCCCAAATTAGACAGAAGAGTTATGCAAATCTAAAATGCCGGGAAGTCTAATTCGCAGTATGTGACCTTGTGTTTCTAAAAATTTCACCTATGAAAGGCATGGTGCATTTTGGGAAGATGGGTAAGCTAAGCCCAAGATACATAGGTCCATTCGAGATATTGGACAAGGTTTGGTAAGTTACCTATCGCTTAGCTTTACCACCAGCCTTGGCAGATACGCACAACATTTTTCACATTTCTATGCTGCGAAAATACGTGTCAGACCCATCCAACATGTTGAGTTACGAGCTGTTAAAGTTAAGACAGGACCTCAACTATGACGAGCAACCAATGAAAATAATAGAAAATGAATCAATGAACTAAAATTCAAGAAGATTCCACTAGTTAAGGTCTTGTGGAAGAATAATTCGGTGAGGGACGCAATCTGGGAATTGGAGGATGACATGAGAAAATATTAACCCGAGATGTTTGGCTAGTCAAATTTCGAGGAAAAAATTCCTTTTAAGGATGGTAGATTGTAATATCCGGACGCACAATTTTAATTTGATTAATTATTATTTTATTTATTTATTTTAATTTAACTATTTTATTTGGTTTTTCTTTTACTATTGTCTTGTTTACTTATTTTAATTATTTATCATCTTATTGACTATATCAGTTATTATTTTTATTTATTTATTTTATTTATTATTTATGCTTTGAATTAATTAGATGTGATAAATGTGTGCACATGTGTGTATGGTAATGCCTTTGGTGGGTGCTCTGTTGGATCAAGAGGTGATCACATTGATTTTTTTGATAATCAATGAAAAGAAAGGATGGCAATCTTGGTGAATATGATTGGAATGAAGGTGATCATGATTTGATTGTGAAATACTCTAAAGAATTTCTACTCATTAAGTGTAATTGATACAAGATAATGAAGGATGATCAAAGAGTGATTGTTCTTTCCATTTATAAGTGATTTTCAAAAATTAAGGGGATAAGAGAGAGGATTTTGGGGAATCATGGTGATTTGATATGTAATCATGAACTTGGTACAAGGAATAGGCTAGGTTCGTAAATTTTATGATGGAATCAAGTGTATGAATAGTAATTAGAAATTAAGATCAATTAGCATTTAAAGGGTGATGGAGAAGGATTTAAGTAATTAATATTTTATTGGAATTAGGAATCAATTAGGTTTTTTGATGGAATATCGGAATCAATCAACATTTATTGAGAGAATTTGATGAGATTTTAGATGGGTGGCCTTGGAGCCTATAAATAGATAGGTGAAGCTCTCATTTTTGCACAACATGAGAGAGAAAGAGATAGAGGTGGGTGTGAGGAGAAGAAAGAAAGAAAAAGAGAGTTGAGTTGAGAGCAAGAAAGAGAAGAGAGGGTGGGAACCGAAAGTTGGAGCTCAAAGATCTAGGGCTCGGGTTTGGACACAAGGTTTAAGGTAAAATGTTGCTTTTATGGCTAAGTCTTCAAGTTCATTCTATTCTTGTTCTTTTGATGGTTATTGGAGGGACGTGGTTCTTATGACTAAGGTTTGAAATCTTAAAAGTGGTAGTGCTTCATAGTGGTTCGGCTTACACATCTACTTAAGGTATTTTTGGTTATTTTTTAAGGTTGTTTTGTGCTGGTATTAGGATAAGTTCGATTTATGGGAATAGTATACTATTGATTTATGGAACATAGCTACGTGTTGCAAGGCTCATCAAAGAGGTTTTGGGTGTGTAACTTATGTTTTAAGCATGATATTGTCTGAATAAGGTTATTGTTAGTTTATGGATGGGCTTTGATCGTTAAACGAGATCACTTTCTTCTTTTTCAAAGCCTCCACATATGCACCAAGGTAAGGAGGTTAAACATGTTTGCTTAATTGCTAAAGTTTATGGAATGCATGTTGTATGCTAAATGTTTCAGGGCATGTACTTGGACAAAGGTAAAAGGTTGACAGGTAGCCCTAGTTTTGACGATAGTGATCGTAGAGAGGACCACAATGCTTCCTCATAGTATCTCTCCCATTTACATGTGTGGTGGGCGCATAGATTTTCCGTATGATGATTTTATGTCTTGTTATGATATGAGATTATGGTTTGCTATTTAGGTTTGCTTATATGTTGGTTGTTTGGTTTGAATCTTCTTACTGGGCGTTTGCTCACCCATTTTTTTTTCTTTTCGCAAGCAAGTATTAAATTATGTGATGGCATGGCGGCTTGGGGACCGTTCCAAAAAGGTGTATGTACTCTGTGCGGGGACCGCATGGACGACGACAATCCTAGAACACCATAGCGAATTTCTATTTTATGAAATAAATTTTATGATATTTATGTTGGGACATATTTTATTAAATTTCATGTTTTAGCATTATTTTTGGAAACTTGGATCAGAATTATTTATAAAATTTAATTTTCTTTAGCATTTGAAATTTTATTCAAAGAATATATCGTAGTTAAAATTAGAGGTGTTACATTATCGCTTACCTAGTTGTTCATGTTGTAGGTAAATGCAAGGATAAGCTAGGACAGTGAGCGCTGGGGTCTACTTACGAAGATGTACATGTGGTCTGAACTCTGGGGAGCCTGCACTTTTGAAATATTATTTTTAATTATGTTTAAAAGTTTTGGTTCACTAGAAGATTTTTAAGTTTAAAATGTAAATATTTTTAGTGTGTGCACACATTATGTTTAAAAGTTTTTTTTTATATAAATTTTTTTAGTCCTTTAAATTATGGAAATTGTTTTATTTCCACAAAATCGATGTTAGAATTTTTTTTTTTTTTGGGTTGTTACAATTGGTATCAGAGCTCAAGTTGAGGTGATTCTGTAGACAAACCCACATGAACATTCCGCAAGGTAGACCGACACTCGCTATAAGTATTGTCTTTAAATTATTTTAGTTGATTTATTTCTCTTTTACTCACCTAAATTTCTATAAATTGTAGGTTAGAATAGTTGAACAATTTGAGGTAGAAAACCCAATTATAGTTGAACCACCCATAGGATATACCCTTCGGCAAAGAACTAAAACCTACCGCTCCTTCACTAGTATAGGACCTTGCTAATACCATGGAGAAGATAAATATTCTGAAGACGTTTGGTCTTGGACCTACACCATAAACACTATATTTAAAGACAATAGTACACCCCTGAGTTTTAGGGTAAGATTAGACACTTGCGCCTGAGAGGCCCAACTCTACGATGGTGTTAATTTAGACACTTTAGACTAGATAGTCTTAGTTGGAATGTTTTCCGAGTCTATTTAGTTGACATTTGGACCTATTTAAGGGAGGTCATAATGGTTTCAAGAATACCGGTGGCACATAGGTACAATGTGCTCAAGACGAGGCTACAATGAATTCGGTAGTGGTAGCAGGCCCAATAGAGGCAAACCGGAGGGCAGCTCGAGAGAAGGTAGTCGACTAGGCGGCAGTGGCAATCCCGACGAGGAAGTGATGGATGCAGATTCCAAGGAAGACTTTGACATGGAGGTGGACCCAGAAGAGGACTCGACAGAGGACCTTAAGGAGGACTCAAAAAATGAGGTCGAAGAAGAAAGAATCATCTATAAGATCCATGAAGACTCAGATGAGGATACTGACATCAATCTAGATATCATAGACTAAGCAAATATATAGATTTATTTACTTATTGGATAGTAACCACACTTTATGTGTATACTTTGGATCAGTGGTATATAGGACCCATCTGTTATAACTAAGTTTTATAAATCCGATAGGATAACTAAGCTCAATTAACCTATACCTTAGGGCTAATTTTCTAAAACTTATAGGACGATCGAGTCCAACTTAAAAAATGTATAAAGTTAATTTATTATGCAATCAAGTATTATTCTTGTTTTATTGTCGATTTTGGTGTTATGTGTTATATGTTTGGTGTACTTAATTTTTACATTAAGTAGCTCTCTATAATGTTGCTAATCCATCGTTGCTACCTCACTAAAGGAAATTCTACATACAACCAAACATTGCACTTATAACTAGAGCACAATGAGCTCAACCTACATCATCCAAGCAACTATAAGAATTGTAGAGAGCTCTAGAGCAGTATAGAAATCTAAGGAAAAAAATAGAAAATGATAGGTAGATGTTGAAGCCCGTCATGCTAAAATGCTCTAGAATTTGCTGCAGCGACTTCCGGCAGCACCAAATAATGCTAAAAAAATGAAGTACTACCTACTGTTGAGATACGAAACCCTCTACCACAGTCTGAGGCCGAACAGGGTAACTTTCCAAAACTGCCAGTCTTTGAAGTGACTACTTACCCCATGGAAAGAAAAGAGCCCCAAAGGATTGAAAAGAAAAGATACACTTCAATTAATCCAGGCCAATAGAAATGGACAGTAGGGAAGATTTACTCCCAGGTTCAACCAAAGTTCTGGAAGTTCAAGCAATTAAGGTGGCTTAAGAACTAACAATAATGGAGGCAACAAGAGGACGGAAGGACCTCTCACTTGGGGGTCAAATTCAAAAAAGCAACCCATACATGACTTTGAGAGTTGGCGTACCAAGTGCAACCAACGCCATCCAGGTGAATGTCACTCCAAGGTATGTTTTACATGCAGTGGCTACTGACACTTTGCCAAGAAATGTACAAAGTCGAGGCTAATAGGAGCCTCGCCTCAGATCTTTGCTCTCACTCAATGCGATAAGGGAGCTAGATCGTTGGAAATGGTGGCAGGTCAGAGTCCTCCCGCCCAAACTTCAGCTTATGCATTGATGAACACTATTGCACCACATTCTTTTGTATATGCTTACTATGTGGAGAAAATAGATAGAAGGCCTGAGCTCATGTATAATATTTGTGAAGTATCCTTACCTTTGGAAAAGGACATGCTAATGTGGTCATGGGTTAAAGTCGTAACAGTCTAGGTAGAAGGACATGAAATGACAATCGACGTGTTAGTTTTTTATTTACACGAGTACAATATCATATTTGGTATGGATTGGTAGACCAAATATGGGGTCGTTATCAACTGCAAGCGCAAAAAGGTGGTATTCACTCCGGTAGGCAAGCAACCATTTGAATTCAAGGGCACATCCAAAGAAAAGAAGTGGCCATTGATCTCGGCATTGAAAATGAGGAATATGCTGGATGATGAATGCATCAAATACCTTGCAAGTATCATGGACAAGGGGAAAAGACAAAGCTACAACCGACCGACGTACCGGTGGTATGAAAATTCCCTGAAGTATTTCCCAAGGATCTTCCAAGGATACCACCAGATTGAGAAGTTGTATTTTAGATTGAGCTAATTCTGGGAACAACACCATTCTCGAAAGCACCATTCTAGATGGCATCAGTTGAACTCAAAGAGCTACAGGCGCAATTACAGGAGTATTTTTACAAGAAGTTCATCAGACCAATCAATTCTCCATGGGGAGCCCCAGTTCTATTCGTGAAGAAGAGAAATGATATTGTGAGGATGTGTACTGATTATGGAGAGCTGAACAAGGTGACAATCAAGAACCGATATCCTTTACCCAGAATCAACAATCTGTTTGATCACTTACAAGGAGCATCGGTATTCTCTAAGATCGATCTATGATCGGTTTATCACCAGCTAAAAGTGAAGGAGTCAGACATTCCAAAGATGACCATTGTGAGTTCATAATGATGTCCTTTGGACTCACCAACGCATCTACAACGTTTATGGATTTAATGAATAGGGTGTTCAATGAGCAATTAGATAAATTCATTATTGAATTTATCGACTATACCCACAACATAGCATATGTCAGGTCTAATACATAACATTGCATACATTAAGCTCTCTACTGTGGACGCATAGGGTATCCATCTCATTTCCTCTTCCTCATAGGGAGTTTTATTACATTGGTCCTTGGAGAGGTGAACTCCATGTCGAGAATATAAGTTTCTCGTTTTGGAATTCTACATCACATACTTTTTAAGTATCTTATCTATATAAGATGCTTGAGATAGAGCCAACAACTTTATCTTGCGATCACGAATTAACTGTATCCTAAGAAAGTTTGCTTCTCCCAATTTCTTCATTTGGAATTGGCTAGTCAGCCATCCTTTTATGTGAGATAACATATTTACATTATTCCAAATAATTAACATGTCATATACGTACAATACTAGAAAGACCACTTTTTTCATTATCGATGTGCTTGTATACACAAGGCTCATCAACATTTCAGTCTTAGCCATAAGATTTAATAGCTTGATCAATTCTTATGTTCCAAGACCTAGATATCTATTTGAGTCCATAGATGAAAGACTAAGATGTCGTCAATGATTTGATGAAGTTGAAGAGAGTTTCCAACAAGGCAAGGTGCAAATGTTTCGCACTCATGCTCAATGGAGCCACTTACAAGTTGTTGTCCAAAATTTTGGTCAACAATACTAAGTCAAATTGAACTATAGTAAATAATTTAAGGAGTTGAATTCATGTAAAACAACGCAAAGAATTTATAGTGGCTTAGCCCCAAGAATTGGTAATGACCTTCATCCACTTGCACTTTTATTAGCCAAATAGGTCTCAAACTTAAGATCAAGAAGAACAAGGTTCAACTGGGTTTCCTAAGCCTGAGAGAAAATACAATTTGATAGAGATTTTTTATGTAAAGTGTTCTTAAGAGAATAATGAATATGAGATTTCTCTATTTATAGAGTCTCTTAGTGGGCCATGGGCCTTATAAACATGATCTAGGCCCTACACGTGTAGTGTGAATTGTTACAACTGATTACTTATTAAAAGAATATGAAAAATATATTTAAATAACATTTACATAAATATCCCTTAAAACTCAGGTAATTCTTGTTATCTAATACATCATCATGTCCAATTTCGGGTTGAGCATCCCCCCCCCCCCCCACCAGCACTAGCTAAACTTTCATTCTTCAACCAGGTTAGTACCCATTTCAAATTTTGACACATTAAAAAATGGAGTACCACTTTTTACAAGTAATGATGATACTTTTTGATAAAGTAAGTGGCGGTTTTAGGTTTCTAAGGCATATTGACACCATATTTTAGGCAGTAATGATAGTCTTTTCATTTCCCCACGCAGCTGATGTCACATCACTTTAAAAACAATTACAACCTTTTACTATGATGACTTTAGCTGCTCGTGGAGGCTATATATAGCCTTGCCTCTTCCCATTCTTTTCACCTTCTTCAAATGCTCCAAACTTTCTCTCTCTTCAAACCCGAAGCTTCTATCTTCCAATCTCTGATTCTTCATTCTGATTTTTCATCAAGTTTTTCTTCAAGATCATTATTCAATTAAGTTTCCCGATCACTCTCTTATGATTTTTTTTTTGCTGTAATTTTTTACGAAGTCCGTGATAGTTGTGCACTCTTCATTTTTGAGTTCTTGGTGTTCTTGAGAAAACCGTAAGAATTTTAATTTTTTTTTTTCAAAAAGCTTATGATTTTATGGGAAAATGTGTGTACGAGAAGCAGGAAAATGAACTATAGGCTTTGAGTTTGTTTGATTGTATGTTTTATCCTAGGAAAATCCATATAATTGAATGGAATTTCAATTTTTGAACCCTAGAAAAAATGTTGGGAAATTCCCCCCCAAAAGGTAAGTGAAAAAGTTTGTGAAAAAACTTTTCAACTGCCTTTTGGATCCCTCTTGAATCTTGGTCGAATATACCGTTGTATTTATTTGACCAGCACACTTTTTGTAGGCACACATATACTGGTCGAATAAACCACTAGAAACTATTCCTATTTTACGACATAGATTTTATTAATAATAGTAAGGTGTGAAAGATGGAGATGGAGAAAGTGACAAAATTAAAAGAAAATGAATGAATGAATAAACTCACTTGAAATTTACATGACCCACAATCCTACAAGGCCAAAATGAACATGTGTACCTCACTTCAAAACACCTAAAACATTTACATGATGAAACCATAATCCAACAAGGCCAAAAGGGACAACATGTAAACCACACTTGAAAACACACAAGAAATTTACATGAACCACAATCCAGAGATCACAAAAACAAGGACAAAAGAGACGTGTTAACCTCACTTGAGATCACAAAAGCAATGCCAAAAGGGACGTGTTAACCTCACTTGAGATCACAAAAGCAAGGCCAAAAGGGATGTGTTAACCTCACTTAAAATCACAAAAGAAAACCTCCGCCTAACATCCAACCACCAAGTACCCACTTGGCATGTGGTTCATCGTGCAAGCACCAGCGCCGCCTATCATTCCTCAATACAAGATGTGGGCTTGTTAACCTCACTTCAAAACACAAAAAAAAGGTCACTTAAGAAAACACATGAGCACCAAGCACCTATGTTCATTGGTTGAACACTTGGCCAACTTGGTAAGTAAGCCCAATACTTGGTCGTTTCTGCTGCTCACTTGGGCCCAATATGTGTGTTTGTGGAAATAGGCGAACCGACCAAGACTTCGCCTTACATTTCTGCAAGGGGAATGTCACATGATTTGGGCACACTAGTGTTAACGGAAAATACCAAAAAGACCAACAGTTTGACTACCAAACACTCTAGTAACCCCAGGACTCCAAATTGTAGAGTTATAAAAGGGGGAGGGAGAAATCTGAGGGAAATATGGATGAATCTCAATGGATCGCGACAGCAGGGCCACTTTTGCACTTACAATAACTCATCGCGTACTTAAGTCATCTGCAAAGGTTTCCACCCACCGCTCGGTAGGAATTGTACTTCAAGGCCACTAACATAACTTGTCTGTTGTGCGAGCTTCACCAACAACATGTTACTTTGGGGGGCCGAAGCCCCTACTATAGGTCGGTAGAAATTGTACTTCAAGGCCACTAACATAACTTGTCTGTTGTGCAAGCTTCACCAACAACATGTTACTTTGGGGGGCCGAAGCCCCTACTATAGGTCGACAAATGGACGACAAGGCCATGAATCATTTCTAGCCCAAATTCTGACTTAGAGGCCTTAAGTCATAATACAGCGCATGGTAGCTATGTAAGACACTTTTTGTAGGCACACATATTGTGTCCTACCATATGTATGCACGCGATCACTGGGGAAGTGATTATTCAATAGACCCTGATCTACTTCAAACGTTGGTCAATCATGTAGACCAGAATAGACCCGATATTGATCTCAACCATGATACTCCTAAACCTTCAGCCCAATCTGGGGAGCAATCCCATCAATATCTTTTCAAATTTGTCCCCGACCAGGAGTATCATCGTAAGGTTGATGATTTGAACAAAGGAATGAGGAAATTCCTTCCAAAGGACTAGACCTATGTTGTTCATCCTAACTTTGTTGATACTCTCTGTAACGACCCGGATTTTCAAGACTCAATAATGCGGAAATATAAATGTTTTCATTTAACAAAATGTCTCAAAAACCCATAGAAAAAAAAACTTTTTAAAAAGTCGTATGGCCATACTTAACATTTAGTTACAAACATGTTTTATAAAGAGTAGAGTGAGCCTAGTTTAGGAAAATTACACAACATTTCCAAAAATAAAACGGCTTCCCAAAAGGTCGGTCCACATGTACATTTGCAAGGAAGACTCCAGCGCTCACTGCTCTGCCTTGCCCTTGCACTTACCTACAACATGAAACAACTAGGTAAGCGAAAACGCTTAGTAAGATCAACTTTCAAACAAAGCATGTAGAGAATTAGGGTTCCGGACCCATCCGGACCCTAAACAATCAATTTCAAGAACGCTAAAGCGTCCTGGCAAACTTATGGTCATGCCTGATAACCAATGATAAATTAATTCGTAACTAGATAAAAATCATGCACTCAGAAAAATCCCAGAACAAGCAGATATATTATATCACAACTATATCTTACCAACAATTATATCCCTGCACTCAGAAAATCCCAGAGAAAGCAGATATATTATATCACAACTATATCTTATCAACAATTATATCCCTGCACTCAGAAAATCCCAGAGCAAGCAGATATATTATATCACCAAATAATTCGAGACCAACGCTCGACAATTTCCAACAATTCATGCGTAACGCGCCCTCCAACATAATTGCTAATCTGTAAAAGAGAATTGAGTCCCCACACTAAGATCTAGCCAATAAATATTCTCATCAAGGGTAACTATCGTGTTACCTAGGGCATCGCTACATATTCAAGAGTGTAATCCAATTTACACGATTTTATGGAGACTTCTATGTTAATCAGTGGTGCTGGTGAGCAGCTGCCCCTAGGGTGTTCAACCTCACTCTATCTTGGCAACCCCTAGTATCTCTAGGCACTCTCACGAAATGGCCAATATTCACAGCTGCTATCCGGGAATAACTTATCAGAGCACTTGCTCGGATTCTAACCGTCCAATGATTAAGTAAGCATGAGGGCCCCTAGGTCCCATTTATCTTGGCGCCCCTAGGTTTAACCGGCTTATCCTCATCTCATGGCCACTCGTCTCGGTAATGAACCGGACATAAATAAAATCAAGCAGTGTGACGGGGATCAACCGTCTAGGATATGACGGACTTCTACCGTTCATATTTTCTAAATCAGCACTCACTAGACTAACGTCTCTAAGCAACTTTCTATGACAGCCTATGTATATGCATGTATCCCTATACTAACATACAAGACAATAATCATTTCATGTTGCAGCCATACAATATAAGTTGACTTACTTGGAGTCCTTAGCGCTCAGCAAGTTTTCACCCTCCAACGTTCAGTCCAGTTACACTTAGCCAATACTGTAGTTATCCATACAGTATACTCGGATTAATTATGGCACTCATAATTCATTATTATTATTTTGGGCAGTTTGGTCATTTTATTAAAAGTCATTTGTAAGGATTTACAATCCTTATTTGGTTTTAAACCTATTAAGGAAAGTTATACAAAATATTCGAGACTAAACCCTAAGTCTCGGGGAGACCTATCCTAAGGTCTCGATACCTAGGCTCGGGTATCACAATGGTATTTCCCACAATCCGCTAAAAATCTTATTCTTTCAAGGTATCGCTATTAACCCGCACTTTCAACTAGTCGGTTAAAATATGTAAGATTTTAGCCGGTATTATATCCAGAAAATACAAATAAATTCCTTAATTATTTTTAAAGAAAATAAACTCTTTAAATTTTCCTTTTATTTTTCTTAAGGTTTTAATATCTAAAAACCGTTTTAAGAAAATTGCCTAATTTGTCTTAATTAGGAAAACCGTTATAAATTTCTCATCTTGACTAATTAATTTTCCAAAAGCAATTAATCAATTTTACTTACTAGGAAAATAATTTATTTAATTATTTTCTCAAAATATAGGGTTTTAAACCCTCTTTTAATTTATTAACTATTAATAAATTAAATCTCTTATTTTTAGAAAGAATAAAAACTCTTTAATAAAAATAATTCATTTAAACTCAAAGGGTAAATTTTAGTGAAAATATGATTTCAAGACTTACCATTTTATATCTTGAAATAAGCAAAATTTTACTTTTTACCTTATGTTCCAAAATCTCATTTTTACACTAAGTGTGAAAAACCTATTTTTCACATTTTTAACTACATACTTCGTTAGTTCATAACTTGAAATTTACTTACCCAATTGTTACCAAAATTTCCCAATTCCATTTTTGTTATGCCATTTAGGTCTTTGAAAAATCTTAGGTCAAAATGAGCATTTTTGATTGGTGAAATCATTTTCCAACAATGAGGTAAAAATGACATTATTTTCAAGCCCTTATTTTTTTTCCAAACTTTGACAGTTAATAACTTTCAAACCGTTCAATATATTCTTACCAAATTTTACAGTGGAATAATAGGTTATGCCAGTAATATGTCCACAAAATTTTAGAAAAAACTGGGTTCATTTGCCCTATACAGTGGCTGTCCAAACTTGGTTCCGAAAATAAGAATACGAAAAAACAGTTTTTTACCTAAACTTTGAAATAGCATAACTTACTCATTTCTAAACATTTTTTTGTGTTTCAAAAGCTCAATTTTATGTACTCAATCTCAACAACATCACAGTACAATTAAATTTTACAAAACCAATATACAGTGGCTGCTTGACCCCTTGGAAGTCACAGCTCAAAACATGTTTTGTTTTAGGGTATCCTACAAAACCCTTGGGGGTTTTGGTTCCCATTTTCAAAAATCAATACACATGCATCATAAAAATTATTAAACAACTACCATAACCTTATTACATCACCAACAAGAAACTTTAAGCATTAGATATACAAAATAATGCTTAAAACTAAAAACCCTACAACAAAATCATCAAAAGTAAACTTTTTACCTCTTTGGTGTTCTTGCTTAAGGTTTGGACCTTCCTATTAGCTTTGGCTCCTCCAAAACCTTTCAAAAACCCTAACCAACTTCCCCCAACAACATTGGTAATTAGCTATTTGAAACTCTATGATTAAAACTTGACAAAAGTCTAGATTAATGAAACTTTACCTTAGGGAAGACCCTTCCTAGACCAAGACTTAGCTTCCAAGTTTCTTTGGTGTTCTTGGGGTTGAAAATGGAGAGAACACTTGAGAGAGTCTTCAAAAATCAGATGAGAGTGAATGAGGGAGGGAGAGTGGTCGGATTTGGGGGTTAGAATGGCTCACACAACTCTTCAAAATATCACAAAACACTTGAGTGCTTTTCTACCCACTTGCCCACTTGACTTCTTACACCTTTTTCACTCTCATTAAGTTTTAATCACCAAACTTACTATTAATTAATTAAATTAAATGTCTCTCATATTTAATTTAATTAACCACAAAATAAAATTTAACCTAAGGTCCATTCATGGAATAAAATTCCCCATTTCGGAAAAATTAGGCATTTACCACAAAATGCCTTAAAATTTCCATTTTCTTTTAGGTTTATTATTTTTTACCAAACTTTAACTTTTATGAATGTATTTTATGCCCAAAATATAATTTCCATGATTTTTCATTTTATTTTCCGAGATTTTTACCCGATCAGGGTTTTTGTGTCGGTCCAGGACCGAAAGTCTTATCTTGACTTTTAAAATCACAAAATTCATATTTTGGCTAGCAATAACTCATGGAATACTTACAAACAAAATATAATATTATTTAAAATAATATTCTTAACCCGGGGGAAAAATCCCGACCCGAGTCGTTTAAAGGTACCCGAAAACGTAGGACGTTACACTCTCCTAGTTGGAATCCTCACCAGTGGGAGGGCAACGAGTAGGACTTCAATAATTGAAAAGGTTTTAACTATTTCTTTATGTTCTCAAGATATGGCCAATTTAAAGAAAACAACCAGACAATGAATAGTTCCAGACCCACACGTCACAAGGCAAGCGACCAGTGGGAATAATGACTAGCATCAATGGTAGAACAAGCAGCCTGAAGTGGTTGCACCAACTATGGAGGTGACAAACACACTTCGACTACAGGCGCAGTTCAAGCCTCGGAAGAAGAAAAATGTGGCCTGGCATGTTGTTCCAGTAAGCACTCTTTCGATCAGTGCTCTTGAAGGTTACCCCAAGAGTTACAACATCCAGGGGATTAGCATGGTGAATCCTCAGGCCGACCAGCAAGCTAACTTGCCTGGTGGAGCCTTTAGCGCCTAGTTGCGTCTCCACATACATGCCGACACCACACTGCCGCTCCACGAGTACTTTAGGGGCATATATGAGTACTTCGGTATTTCCCCTTTCCAAATTACTCCAAATTGATACTTAATGATTTCATCATTATACATCCTCTACCACCTCTATAAGTGGAAACCTCCAACTCCTCACGAGGTCCATTACCTGTTCGAGCTTAAGTCCAATCCAGGTCAGCATGGTACTGAATTTTTTTATTTTTGCTACAGGGACACGAACAAATTGTTCCTGACCGAGCCAACATTTAGGAGCGATGTGGGTGCATACTTCTAGGAGTATTTTCTAAAGACAGACATGGTCGCAGAAAATATATCCTTCCAACAAAGAGCTAATGAGCTTTTCTTATTCTCTTTTCCCTTTTATAAGTTGATACTTAACTTATTTTACCTCGCTTTTTAGGCCCATGGGAACGACCTCTTCCTACTTTGGGAATGCTTACTCGAGCAGCTTTACTAGACAACCCCACGCACAATGAGAAAAGTTGCAAGATGCTAGTAAATATGCCAACCGTAGGTTGGTTGGCTTGCTCGAACCCCACTAGACCAACAAAGACACCACTACTGAAAGTGTTACTGGTGGAAGAGCCACTGAGCAATAAGCCGGTGAACAGATGGGGAAAAATGAGCAGCACCAACTGACCCCTACTTCCACGAGGAGAAGAACAGGGGGAATGAGCATTAGGGAGGAAGAATATGCTCCTCATGCCAAAGATCCAGCTACCTTCGAAGATAGAGGAAAGGGTAAACAAGTGTTGGTCGAAGACGAAGATCTTCTAAAAATCTCAGTTTCCTCTACTAATGATGGGAGGACACCCCAAGTAATAATTTAGAATATTGCATTACTTCTCAAGTAGTTAAGTGTAGACGTAGGCTTTTTAGTTCACCTTACAAGAGCAGTAGTGTAGATATGGGTATAATGCTTACTTTGTAACTGTTCTACTCATTTTTTTATACATTTATTGAATTTTTCTATCTGCTAATGATTGCAGTCATGCCAGCCTCTAAAGATTTCGAGTTGTACACTTTAGCTTCCCTCCTTGCCTCGACCATGAAGGCCCCGAAAAGGAAGGCCACCGCTCGTGTTGAGACGAGCAAAGAGCATGCACGGAGTAAAATAATAAACCTGGGAAACCGAGGGGAAGATGAAAGAATTATACCCGCAATTGTTTTAAGTTTCGAATATTGAAACTTGTATAAATTGTAGGTATTACAATGCCCCACATTTAGGGCAACGGGTAAAATTCAGGTTTACGGGAAATTTTATTCTCAGAAATTTTATTTCCAAGTATTTTGATACTTGTAAGAAGTATGGTATGCCTTGTATGTGCGTTATGTGTTTAAATATTGGTTATTATATAATAAGTTTGGTTATGCAATCAAACTAAGACTGCGGTCGGGGACCGAGTCAAAATCCCTAATTGGGTAAAAATCTCTGATCTAAAATATTCTCCAATAATTATGGCAAAAAGAAAATCAACTTGAGCATAAAATAATTGTGAAAAAGAAAAAAATAATGAATTTTCCGGGAAAATTTAATATGTGCAAGCTATGGGAAAATATTTAATCCTACTTAAGGTGGAATTAAGACAAAAAGAAATTACATAAGTAAAATTATGTAATATTTATTTTTGTAAGAATAATGTCATCAAATTTTTTGGTATGACATTCAATTAAATTAAAAATCCTAAGTTCTTTTAGTTGAAAACTATAGGAAATTAGTTTTTTTTACAAAAAGTACCATTCTAGCCTTGGGCAATAAGTAGCTTTATTTAAAAATAAAAGAAAATAGGAGGGCATAAGTGTCTTTTAAAGGGGTTGGCTGGCATGTGACTGGTTTGAGAGTCATCATATTCCTATTGTCATGTCAAGTCTTACACTAAACTCTCTAAGAGCAAAACCAACATATCATTATTCCTCTTTCTTTTTCTCTCTACACGCCTAGCCTCTCTCTCTCTCTCCTCTTTCATATTTTTTCTTCATTCCCTTCAACATTTCAACAAGAAAGCTCTCTCATCTCACTAGAAAATTCTAAAAGTAAATCTCCCTCTCTCCTCACAAGAATTCCATTAGACCACCTCCAAGCTTTAGCTCATCAAAGAGGTAAGTTTATCATGAACATTCTTGTTATTCTTCCCTTCTTTTGGCTGAGCACCCTTGGGTGCTTTCTCATTTCATATTTTTGAGTTAGAACTCTATTTAACTTAGAACATGTATATTGAAAGAGTAGGAATCCATTTCAAGTAGGAAGAGCAGCTAAAAGCTTGTGCATGCAAGCCTTATTCTAATATTTCAAGGTAAGATTTAGGGTTTCAAAATCTCTCAATTTCCTTCTTTATTCTAAGATTGGTTTGAATCTAATCATGGAGAGTTTTTTATGAGTGTTAAGGTGCTAAGAGGATAGAGGAGTGGGTCAAAAATCTCAAGGACCCAAGAGAAACAAAGCCTAGAACTTTAAAGGTAAAAATCTTGAGTTTTTGTAATAGTTTATGTTTAATCTTCTGATTTGTGTATTTGAGATGCATTGGAGGTTTTTATCTCTTGTTTATGTTTTAATAAGGTGTGTGATAGCATTAGATTATGCATGCATGTGTACTATGTTGATCTTTTAGTGGAAATCCAAAGCTTCCACATGAAGTTTATAAAAAATTCTTCCTGCCAGATTTTATGGGTGACTTCCACCGAGTCAAACCCTAATTTTAAAAATCTGTTACCATTAAAAAAATTGCACCACTGTTAAATATGGGATGACTACATAAGTTTAGACTTCTTAACCACTGAAATTTTTTTTGTATAACTCAAGTAATAAGCATTTTGGGATTGCATGTGCAATCTGAAATGTTGACTTGCAGTTTTAATACTGAGACTTTGAGCAATGATTTGAATGGGTTAAACTAATTATTTATACCTGACATCTTACCTAGACATTCTTTGTATATTTAATATTAAACATATGAATTAGTTTTAAAAAATTGACTATATTTTGGGAGTTATGAATTTTCTAACTTAGATGCTCAAAACAGTTTGCTCCGAGGATGGTGTTGTTACAATGGTTTCCAATGAGTCAAACCTTAGGTTATTGGTCAAAATTTTCAAATGGGACTTTTAGAATTTCATTATTATGGAAGATTAATTTATTTTATCATTTTGAAACATCCAAAAATGTTATGTCTAGCTCAATTATAAAATTTGTTTGTGATTGATGTGCAAGGTGGAGTGAAAGACTGATATCTTGAAGAGTGCAGTTTGAACAACGTTTTGGCAAGTTTAAAATCAACATTTTTAGCTGGTTAACTATTTAGACTCTTTATATATTAATTAAAAGTCTTGAAAGAGTTAACTAAGAAATACCTCATAGATTGTGAGTTTAGATTTTTCTAAAAAGGTTATCAAATCAAGTTATGTTTTGGATAGTAAGTCATAATTTATTAGTCAAATCATGTTTTTTTTTTCTTAAAGTAAATAAAAGATAACTTTCTATGAATTAAGGGTTAAGATTTAAGTTGCTTAAAATATAATGAGGTTTTCTATTTTATTGAAAATTCTTAAAATAGTATTCTTGTGTGAGTTAGGACTTTATTTTTTTCACAAAAATAATGATCACTTTGGACTAAAATTTGTTTATTTGGTTATTTAAGAAAATAAAATCTTTTTGGATAATTAAATTAATGGGTTTATTAATTTATTAAAATGGATATTTTAAAATTAAAATATTAGTAAAATAAACATCTATTTTTCAAACTTGGTAATTCTAATTTCAGAACGTTTTCCTTTACAATTTTAATAAATCGGGAGAAAGCGTTTAATACTTTTATTTTATAAGGAAAATAAGAAAATAGTAATGGAAGTTTTCTTTAGGCTTAAGAATGTGGTCTCTTTATGTAATTGAGAATTTATTTCTAAATTTCTGGCACCATTATTCGTATGCATGTTTTTATGAATAATGTGATAAGGCTATCAATTCAAGGGTTTAGTCTAAGCTTTAAGATTTAAGAACAAATGCTTTTAAAGTGTTGAAAATTAGTTAAGTTCCTCTCTAATCACTCAACTTAAAGACATAAAATTAATTAATCAAATGTCATAATTAATCCGAGTCATTGTATGAATTTCCATTATAGTGTTATTTGCACGGGAAAGCTCATTTTTGGACTCAGGAATCCCGCTTATCTGCTAAGGAAAACTAGTAAGACAACTTATGAATGTTTGGCTACAACATGACATAACTATTTTTAATTTAAAACTCAAATACACAGTTGAAAACTAGTTCTAGAAGGTTACTTAATATTGTTATCCTAAGGAGGTTCACATACTCATAAGTAAGATAAGCAGTTATGATTATGACATCCGGCTAGCTACCGGTATCAAGTAAGTAAGAGCTGGGTAGCTCCTGATAAGTAAGTAAGCAAGCATCAAACACCTCCAATGACTTTGTAAGTAAGCTCGGTTGGCCACCGTTATAAGTAAGACATCTGGTTTAACACCCATGACATAAGAGCCTGGTTAAACTTCGTGACATGTAAGAAAGACGTCCGGTTTAGCACCCGCGACATAAGAGTCTGGTAAACTCTGTGACATATAAGTAAGATGTCCGATTTAACACCCACAATATAAGATTCCAGTTAAACTCTGTGACACATATGTAAGATGATTATGGAATCAATCCATTAAGATTATGAGAGTATGTTAAATTCTCCTAGGAGTCTTAGTAACTGGTGTATTTTAAGTATACACCCGTGTTTGTGCTGAGTAAGTTAAGTAAGTTAAGTATGATAAGTACGATATGTATGGTATGCATGTTATGTATGATAAGATGATAAGTATGATATGTATGGTATGTAAGTTATGTATGATAATATGATAAGTACGATATGTATGATATGCATGTTAAGTATGATAAGATGATACGTACGATATGTATGATATGCATGTTGAGTATGATAAGCTTATAAGTACGATATGTATGGTACGAATGTTTTTTAAAGAAAACATATAGGATTGAATTTTATTAACTAGTTGGTCGTTTAAAAGGGGCATAAACATACCTTACGACCAAATAATTGGTTATTACAAAAATGGTCAAAAATGTGCCTTTACCACCAAAAATAACAAAAAATACGAAATACATTGGTTGTGAAAAATGGGCAAATACATGCCTTCTGAACAGTGGTATTGATCATGGTTACCATTGATAATATATTTTTTAAATGTTCTCCATTCCACTATGTTGCGACCAGTTCATCGTTCAATCGAGCAAGTTTATATGTGCCTGGATGTAATACATCTACGATCTATTACTATCCTTCCCAATTAGACCCCAAAACTCTTGTAGGATCCTTAGTGTTCTGGAACACTTGTCACAAGACTAGATCTCATGTGGCAAACTTTCTATCCTTAACTCGAGAGTTAGAATATCTAGCAACTTTTGCTGGTAAGCAGCTACCCACAACTGTGATTGTTCTCATCGTTCGTCAATCAAATCAAGAGTCTCATCTAACAATTGATGATTTTAGGCTTGGTCATATGTACTTCGTCGATGCAAAGTGGGGGTGAACTCGACTGGTATCATTGCTTCATACCCATATGCCAAGGAAAATGGTGTATGATCAGTTGATAAGTCTTGTTGACAGCTTCAACTTGTCCATTCGCTTGAGGATGAGCAACTACAGAAAAATTCTTTGTAATACCATGCCTTACACAGAAGTCTGTAAATAGATCACTATCAAATTGAGTACCATTATCTGAAACGATCTTTTTTTGTAGTCCATATCTGAATATAGGTTTTTTACCTGAACTTCAAGTATTTTCTTTGAAGTTATAGTTGCTAGTGGTTTCGCCTTAATCCACTTGGTAAAGTAATCTGCTGCAACAACTGTATACTTGACTCCTCCTTTTCCCGTAGGTAGTTACCCAATTAGAATTATCCCTCATAAAGCAAAAGGTCATGGACTTTGCATTTATTTTAGCTTATTAGGAGCTGGTCTAGGTATCTTAGAGAATCATTGACACTTGTCACATTATCACATGTACTCCAATGCATCTTCATTCATAGTTGGCCAAAAATACCCTTGCCTAAATATTTTTTTTCTAACTCTACTCCCCTACATGATTGCCACAGAACCCTACATGTACTTCTACCATAAACAATTCAGCTTCTATTCTAGTGACACATCAAAGTAGAGGTATTGAGTATCCCCTTTTGTACATTACTCCATCAATAATTACATATCTAGCAACTTGCCTTGAATCTTTCGCGCTAAATTTTTGTCTTGGGGAAAAATCCCCTACTCTAGATAAGTAGCAATCAGAGTCATCCAGAATGGAGAATTGTCTAGCAGTAACACTTTCTCTGTTTCATTAATAATCTGTTGGGCAAGGTGCTCAACTGGTATTATGTTCAGAGTGTCTACATCTTTAGCACTTGCTAGCTAGGCTAAAGCATCAGCGTTTGAATTATTATCGCGTGGTATTAGCTTTGCTCAGGGAGGAAGCCATATTTATTCCTCAAGCTTGGTGTTCCCTCATGATTTGGTTTACGACTAGCTGTGAATCACTATAAATATCCACTGATACAACTTTAACATCTCTAGCAAGTCGAAGTCCAATGAACATGGCCTCATATTTTGCTTAATTATTTGAGGCATTAATTCCAAATCTTAATGCACAATGAATGTGATGTCCTTCAGGTGTAGTTAAAATTATACCAACTCCAGAGTTGTGCTCATTTGAGGAACCATGTTGGCCAAGTATCCTCTTTTACATCCGGTGCTATTACTTGCTCGTTTTCATAAGGTACACCTGTGCATTCAACAATAAAATCTTCCAAGGCCTGCCCTTTGATTGATGTTTGTGGCTGGTAGGTAATTTCGTATTGCCCAAACTCTATTGCCCATTTGAGCAATGGACCTGATGCTTTAGGTTTTTGTAGAACCTACCTGAGAGGTTGGTTGTTTAGGACTATAATCGGGTGAGCTTGAAAGTACAGCCTCAATTTTCTTGCTGAAATTAGTAGGCAATATGCTATCTTTTCGATCAAGGGATATCTTATTTCAGCTCCTACCAGCCTTTCGCTCATATAATACACTGGATGCTGGATTTTTTTCTTCTTCTCTTATAAGTGCTACACTAACATCATTCTTAATGACTGCTAGATATAAAATAAAGGTTTCGACATCCACTGGTTTTGACAAGACTAATGGTTGAGCTAACTGCTCCTTAAGAGCCTGGAAGGATTTCTTACACTCTTTGGTCCATTCGAACTTGCTATTCCCCCATAGCAAATTGAAGAATATAACACATTTGTTGTTGACTTCGAAACAAACCTACTAAGTGTAATGACCCAACTATTTCTAAGACATTAGATCATTAAAACTACTATGCATAGCTACTATTTTGGGAAAACATACATAAGGAATAACATAACTTTATTTAAAACCCCAAAATAAATATTGTGCAAAATACAAAGTAATATACAAGCCAAGCTCCCATGAATCTTTCCGCCTTCCATAATCATTTTTCTGCATCAAGCTAAAAATAAAGGAATGAGCCTAATGCCCAGCAAGGAAAATCTACTAAAAACATACATCATAAGACATAAGATTATAACATAACATATACTATAAAACATATGACTATAAAAATGTATATCATATAGGACTACAATAATAATGGCCATTAACTCATTAATATGGCATGTGATAAACCATCTAGGTCCTCTGTCTACTAATCGAGGTAGGTTAGATCACATGGTAGTATATGATAACCCATCTAGGTCCTTTATCTACTAATCGAGGTAGGGTAAATCATAACTCTAAACCATGAAAATGATAAAAATTCTTGGGGTTTGCTATCTAAGCAACTATAAGCCCCAAGCGACATAAAACTATTTTGGGGTTTGCTATCTAAGCAACTATAAGCCCCAAATGACTACAAGACATATTTAAATATATAGCATAAAACATATCATAACATAAACATATAAACACATAAAATTTATCCTATTTTCCTTACCAAAAACTGGGATATTTTAGAACAAGAACGGGATTAGAACACTCCTAAAAACCAACAGTAAGAATGGTGAGTTTCTAAAGAAAAGAGATGAAAAGAAAACTAAACCATCAAAGAAGAAACTTACCGAGAAGAACCTTAAGTTTTCAAGAAACTTAAACACCTAACCAAAAATCATAAACAAGAGTTAGGATCTGAAAAGAAAGAAAATAAAGAAAACTAAAGAGCCATAAAGAACTGAACTTAAGGATAAGAATACCTTGAATGATCTTATGAATTGATCTAAACTTCGATACCGAAATCTCACTATATCTCACTTCCCCCACGTGTTTAGAAAAGCTTAGAATGATAAAGCTTTTAACCTAAAAGCCTAAGTGTTTCTCTCTATAGCAACACTAGCAACTTGGATGCTCTGAGTACTAGGTTCTATTTATAGAGTTCAAGGAGTGAAACTAACCCCTTTTAATTTTAATAGATAAATGAATTTAAAATGAAAAAGATTTGAATTTTCGTTCAACAGATGCCCAAAACTCGGTCAAAATCGTTCAAAGGCAGGTCCAAGTGGTTAAGGCTATTTTTAAATTTAAAAATCCTCAAGATTCAAAAATGTAGCACCATGGGCGATATATTGCCTACCCTGGGCGATATATCGCCTAGACCATTTTCCCGAGCCCCATTTGAATGTTCGTGCAAAGTAGACGTGTTTTCCATATCTTCCGTAGGTGATATATCGACCCTATAGTTGCGATATATCGGCATACGTTGATATATCAAACACGTATTTGCACTTTTTAGCATATTTTGAATTGAGTAAACAGCTTTGACTGAGTCATAATACGATCCTAACAGCTGTTGGAAGGTTCTAGAACTTCTAGATCTTTCTTTTAATTAAACTATTCATCAAAATACTTAAATCCTTAATAAACATGCATATGACAAGTGTCACCATCTTATTAGTTCTATCTAAACTTTAGGTTATAATAAACGACATCTCTATAATCAGCTATATTAATCAAACTTTATGTTATAATTAATATTTCTAAACTATAGGTTAAACTTAAAAAATCCATAACTGTTGCTATGAGTGTCCAACTAAGTCCCGACTTGAACCAAAATCCACGGAATCTAATATACTACAAACTAATAC
The DNA here is from genome assembly GCF_963169125.1 of Humulus lupulus. Classification (NCBI taxonomy): domain Eukaryota; kingdom Viridiplantae; phylum Streptophyta; class Magnoliopsida; order Rosales; family Cannabaceae; genus Humulus; species Humulus lupulus. Next base: position 174,092,595 of record NC_084794.1, on the reverse strand, counting down.
TAACTACTACTATTATCTATCTAGGTAAGTAAATATTCTGGGACCCTACAATTCTCCCCTACTTAAAAGAATTTCGTCCCCGAAATTTACTTACCAAACAATTCTGGATACCGAGCTAACATGTCTTCCTCCAACTCCCACGTTGCCTCCCGTTCAGAACTATTACTCCATAGGATCTTGATTAACGGAATACTCTTAGATCGTAATTCCTTCATCCCTCTATCTAGGATGCTAACCGGTCGTTCCTCGTAACTCAAGCCTTTCTGGAGTGCTATCGTAACGTACTTGAGGACGTGAGATGGGTCTGACACATATCTACGCATCATTGAGATGTTGAACACATTATGCCTATCTGCTAGAGTTGGCGGTAGGGGTAATCTATATGCAACTGTTCCCACCTTGTCCAATATCTCAAAAGGACCTATAAATGGGGGACTAAGCTTGCCTTTCTTCCCAAACTGCTTTACACCTTTCATAGGAGATATCTTTAAGAAGACTTGATCTCCGACTTTGAATTCCACATCACACCACTTGGCATTCACATAACTTTTCTGACGGCTCTGAGCAGCGAGCATACGCTTTCTAGTCAATGCTACTTCATCCTGAGCTTCTCTAATAGCTTCGGGTCCAAGAATTTTCCTTTCTCCTACCTCGTCCCAATGTAATGGCGATCGACACCTCCTTCCATAAAGTAGCTCATATGGTGCTATCCCGATCATTGACTGATAGCTATTGTTGTAGGAGAATTCTATAAGTGGAAAATACTTACTCCACGATCCTCCGAAATCAAGTACACAAGCGCGCAACATATCCTATAAAATCTGTATGGTACGCTTGGACGGACCATCGGTCTGAGGATGAAATATCGTACTAAGACTTAACTTGGTACCCATGGCTTGCTGCAAGCTTCCCCAAAATCTCAATGTAAACACCGATCCTTTATCGAATACTATGGTCTTAGGGATTCCATGCAGTCGTACTATTCCCCGGACATAAATGTCTGTGTACTGATATGATGTGAATGTAGTCTTGACAGGCAAGAAGGGAGCTAACTTGGTTATTCTATCTACTACTACCCAAGCCAAGTCGTGCTGCTTATTTTTTCATGGTAGTCCTGTCACGAAGTCCATGGCTATGTCCTCCCACTGCCATGCTGGAATACTAAGCGGTTGCAATAAGCTTGTAGGCCGCTGATGTTCTGCTTTCACTTGCTAGCATATTAAGCATTTAGACACATATTTCGCTACATCTTTCTTCATTCCTGGCAACCAATTCAATGCCTTAAGGTCGTGAGTCATCTTGGTCGACCCTGGGTGAACTGAGTATGGGGTATTGTGCACTTCTTCTAAAATATTCATCTTAATTCCATGATCATTCGGCATGCATATCTCAAGAACCCCTGTCCTGATATAGAGAAATTTTTGGCATTTCCTTCTTTGACTACAACTATGTAAGATACTAATGTGTCATCATGCCCTTGTCTGATCCGTATATCTTCTAACAGACTTGACTAGATGGACAAGTTGGCTAGATTACCAATGACTACTTCTATTCCAGCATTGATCAACTCTTGCTGAAGCGACTTTTTTATTATGGATATTGCTGCTAGATTCCCGTAACTCTTTCTGCTTAGCGCATTAGCAACTACGTTTGCTTTTCCTAGGTGGTATAGGATTTTGCAGTCATAATCCTTTGCTAGTTCTAACCACCTGAACTACCTCATGTTATGCTCCTTCTGTGTGAAGAAATACTTTAAGCTCTTATGGTCCGTATAAATCTCACACTGTTCTCCATAAAGATAATGGCGCCAGATTTTCAATGCAAAGACCACCACCGCCAACTCCATATCATGCGTTGGATAGCGTTGCTCATATTCCTTCATCTTCCTTGAGGCATAGGCTATTACTTTTTCATTCTGCATCAGCACACAACCCAAACCTTGCTTCGACGCGTCACAGTAGACTACAAACTTGTCATTGGGTGTCGGTACACAAAGTATTGGTGCTGAGCATAGCATATCCCTAAGCAACTGGAATCTCTCTTCACATATGTCCGTCCAGTTGTACTTCTTTTGTTTCTAGGTCAAGTTGGTAAGCGGAGTGTCTATCATAGAAAAGCCTTCTACAAACCTCTGATAATAGCTTGCTAGCTGGAGAAAACTTCTAACCTCTGACGCATTCTTAGGTCTTGGCCACTCCTTTACGGCCTCTACCTTAGCTGGGTCTACTGCAACTCTGTCCTTGGACACTATGCGGCCGAGGAACGCTACTTGGAAAAGCCAAAATTCTCACTTCTTGAACTTGGCGTAAAGTTGATGCTCTTTCAGTCGTAACATGGTCATCCTTAAATGTTTTTTGTGCTCGACTTCATCCTTGGAGTACACCAAAATATCATCGATGAACACTACGATGAATTTGTCCAAGTAATCCTTGAAGACCCTATTCATTAAATCCATAAATGCGGCTGGAGTGTTGGTAAGACCAAAAGACATAACTAGAAACTCGTAATGTCCATATCGAGTTCTAAAAGTTGTCTTAGGAATATCCTATTCCCGTACCTTGGGTTGGTGATACCCGGACCATAAATCAATATTAGCAAACACGGTCCCTCCTTGGAGTTGATTAAACTAGTCGTCAATCTGGGGTAGCGGGTAATTATTCTTAATTGTCACCTTATTCAACTCGCGGTAATCTATACACATCCACATGCTTCCATCCTTCTTTTTCACAAATAGAACCGGTGCTCCCCTGGCGAATGGCTCAGTCTAATGAAACCCATGTCTAAGAGTTCTTATAATTGCGTCTTTACTCCTTGAGTTTGGTAGGTTCCATCCGGTATGGTGCCTTTAAGATAGGCTCGGTGCCCGGTACTAGTTCGATTGTGAAGTCAATTTCCCGAGTCGGTGGCAACCCTGGTAAGTCGTCAGGAAATACTTTTGGGAATTCCTTTATAATGCGGGCGTCTCCAACCTTTAGTGGTGTTTCCTTTACCACATCTGTGACGCTGGCTAAGAATGCGTGACATCCTTTCTCAATCATCCTTTGAGCTTTGAGAGATGAAATAAGAGGTGTTCGTAGTCCTAATACTTTTCCCATAAAACATAGCTCTGACCATCAAGAGTTTCGAACATCACTTGCTTGCGTCTACACTCGATGGTTGCGCCATGCCTTGCTAGCCAATCCATGCCCAGTATCATGTCATAGTCTTTGATCTCTAACTCTATCAGGTCTCCTTCTAGTTCTACGTCCTCAATTTTGATCGATACGCCTCGTACTATCCGTGATGATAGGACTACTTCGCCCGAAGGAAGTTTTGTCACAAACCTAGTTCTAAATCTTTCACAAGGTTTGTCTAATTTCCTTATCATTCCTAACAAGATATTTGAGTCTGATGCTCCCGAATCAAATAATACTGAACATATATCATCAAGGATAGGAATCTAACCTGTGACCACTTTATAACTAGCTTCAGCTTCTCCCTAGGTCAGGGCAAAGAATCTGGCAGGAACCATCTTGGTGTCCCTTTCCTCTTCTTGCTTGAGTTGTGGACATTCTTTCTTCCGATGACCTTCCTGACCACAATTGTAACATCCCTTGGTGTTTGTATGACACTCACCAGGATGTTTCTTTTGGCATTTGGAGCACTGCGGGTATTCTACATAACCCGATCTATTTCCCCCATTGTTTGTCTGTGCTCTTTTGTCATTGTCGGATTTCTTATTGTCAGGATGCCATCTCTTCTGACCATTGTTGTTGCTATGCTGATGGCTGTTGTTGTGGTTCCAACCATTCTAGGGTTGATTCTGTTGCTTAGGTTCAGACTTGCTAGCCTCCTCCTTACTAACATTTGCCTGAAGCCTTTCTACTTCTATAGTCGTTTCTAAAGCATCAGCATAAGTAGTAGTTCCAGGAGTTGCTAGCTTGACTCCTAGGTCAATCTTTGGTCTGAGTCCTCTAACGAACTTGGTAACCATCAAAAATTATATTGGAACCAACTTTGGTGCAAACTTGGCTAGTCGGTCGAACTGACTAGCATACTCTGCTACCGATAAGTTGCCCTGCTTCAAACTGGTGAACTCTTCTACCCTTGTGGTGATGACTGCAGAGTTATAATACTTCTTGTGAAAGAGCTCCACAAATCTAGCTCATGTCATGGTGGCGACATCGTTAGTCGGCTGTACTAACTCCCACCATATTCTAGCATCCTTCTTTAGAAGAGAAGAAACGCAGGATATGCAGTCCGCGTTGCTGAGATTCATGTGTACTAGGATCGACTCTACATTCCTGAGCCATTCTTCCGCCTCGAAGGGGTCAGTTGTCCCTTCAAAGTTTGGAGTGTGTTGCTTATGAAACCGCTCGTAGATTGGCTCCATGTACTGAGCTGGGTAGGGTGCATAGTTCGCCATTGGCCAACCCCCATAAGGACCTACTTGTTGGGGTGCTTGAACCGCTGGTTGAGGTTGCGGTTGCGGCTAAGGCTGAGGCTGAGTCTGAGGCTGTGGCTAAGCCTATTGTCATTGTTGCTGCAGAAGTTCTTCCACTTGTTGCCGTAGTCAGACAATTTCAGCGGTGTTGTCAACTGGAGGCGACGGTGCACTTCTGTTAGTAGCAGTATTGGTAGCACGCGCTCCCCTTCTACGAACTGGAGGGGCTTCGCTAGTCTCATGGGCGGCGCTGGAGGCATTAGCATTTGTGCGTGCAGACCTTCTGAGCGACATCTTCAGTAGAGTTCTAAGAATCGAGAAAAATATGTTAGAACTTACCTTAATAGGCTCTAAGGCAAAAACTTAATCTAAGCAAACATAACTCGGACCTATTAGTTATGATTTCTTATGAAAAATTATATAAGCCTTCTTTATAATTAGGGTGTGTTTCTATACTTAGAAAAATAAGTCATCTTTATTATTTTCTAAGTCTGTTTCTAATAATCCTATATGACTTAATTCTCAGGCTTGAAACTCGTCGTTGTTCCAAAGTTAACCATATTGATGGAGGGCTGGGATCAGTAAAATCGTTCCCACTACTATGGCCCCCTAACTCTCAATATAGAACCCAGACCATTGATTTGTATCCACCCTCACCGAACTTGTTCATTATTCATTAAATTTATTATTTATTATGATTAAAAAAAAAAATCAAACTCATACATGTCATTCAAATATAACAATAATACTCATTTGGAAAAAGGTTTTCACTAAATACAATCATAAATGCAAAGATCATAAATAAATAAAGAAATAAACTAACATAACTAGGGTGAATCTAAAAATCAGGATCTTCTACATCTGACCCTTCATCTAACATATCATCATCTATCTCCTCATAATCATCATTATCTTGAGCCTCAAAATTTCCTCGGGGAAGATTCATAAAGATTTTATGCTTTTGCTCATTAGTAAATTGAAATTCCAACTTAGAGGTGAACCTAAGTATGAGAAAATAATATCTCATGGCTACAAGTAAATCATCTTCATCATCTATAGTCTTCCATATTTCTTATAAAGTTGAAATTACAGAAGGAAAATCTTTAAAAAGCCTAATTACTAAGACATATTGCTCTGTAGCTCTCATCATAATTTGCTTAATAGTCTGAAGATGAACTATCTCCTTGCGGAATAAGATTAGTCTCCGAGTGATTCTTTCCAACACTCCTATTGTATTCCTTGGCTCTCTAATCCTTTTCAATGCCTTAATGGCTCGGATATCCTCATAGGTCAAGGCTCCATCCATCCTTAACTAAAAACATAACGGCTAAACCGTTAGCTATAAACATAAACATAAGCATAGTAAACATAAACACTTACATTGGCGGTTAGATTCAGAGCTTGTGCGTGTGTATCAAGGAGAACTTCATGCATATGAACTATGCTCTGATACAAACTGTAATGACCCAACTATTTCTATGACCTTAGATCATTAAAACTACTAGACATAGCTACTATTTTGGGAAAACATACATAAGAAATAACATAACTTTATTTAAAACTCCAAAATAAATATTGTGCAAAATACAAAGTAACATATGAAATATAAAATACGGTATGGGTATCCATTGATTAATACATAAAAAAAAACATAAAACATAACTTAAATCAATTGTTTAAAGACTAAGTGCGGAAATACATAAGACATAAATAAGAAGCTTAAAAACAACGTCATCCTCGCTCGACACGCAGTCCATTCAATACATTCATCCTCAACACACAAGCCAAGCTGCCATGAATCTTTCCGCCTTCCATAATCATTTTCCTACATCAAGCTAAAAATAAAGGAATGAACCTAATGCCCAGCAAGGAAAATCTACTAAAAACATACATCGTAAGACATAAGATTATAACATAACATATACTATAAAACATATGACTATAAAAATGTATATCATACAAGACTACAATATTAATGGCCATTAACTCATTAACATGGCATGTGATAAACCATCGAGGTCCTCTGTCTACTAATCGAGGTAGGTTAGATCACATGGTAGTATATGATAACCCATATAGGTCCTTTATCTACTAATCGAGGTAGGGTAAATCATAACTCAAACCATGAAAATGATAAAAAATCTTGGGTTTTTCTATCTAAGCAACTATAAGCCCTAAGCGACATAAAGATAATTTGGGGTTTGCTATCTAAGCAACTATAAGCCCCAAATGACTACAAGACATATTTATATATAGCATAAAACATATCATAACATAAACATATAAACACATAAAATTTATCCTATTTTCCTTACCAAAAACTGGGATATTTGAGAACAAGAACGGGATTGGAACACTCCTAAAAACCAACAGTAAGAATGGTGAGTTTCTAAAGAAAAGAGATGAAAAGAAAACTAAACCATCAAAGAAGAAACTTACCAAGAAGAACCTTAAGTTTTCAAGAAACTTAAACACCTAACCAAGAATCATAAACAAGAGTTAGGATCTGAAAAGAAAGAAAATAAAGAAAACTAAAGAGCCATAAAGAACTGAACTTAAGGATAAGAATACCTTGAATGATCTTATGAATTGATCTAAACCTTGATACTGAAATCTCACTATATCTCACTTCCTAAGGGCTTAGAAAAGCTTAGAATGATAAAGCTTTTAACCCAAAAACCCAAGTGTTTCTCTCTATAGTAACACTAGACTAAGTACTAGTTCTATTTATAGAGTTCAGGGAGTGAAACTAACCCCTTTTAATTTGAATAAATAAATGAATTTAAAATGAAAATGTTTTGAATTTTCATTCAACAGATGCCCAGAACTCGGTCAAACTCGTTCAAAGGCAGGTCCAAGTGGTTAAGGCTATTTTTAAATTTAAAAATCCTCAAGATTAAAAAATGCAGCACCCTGGGCGATATATCGCCTAGACTATTTTCCCGAGCCCCGTTTGAATGTTCGTGCAAAGTCGACGTGTTTTTCGTATCTCCTGTAGGCGATATATTGGCCCTATAGCTACGATATATCAGCATACGTTGATATATCAAACACATATTCACACTTTTTTAGCATATTTTGAATTGAGTAAACAACTTTGACTGAGTCATAATACGATCCTAACAGCTGCTGGAAGGTTCTAGAGCTTCTAGATCTTTCTTTTAATTAAAATATTCATCAAAATACTTAAATCCTTAATAAGCATGCATATGACAAGTGTCACCATCTTATTAGTTCTATCTAAACTTTAGGTTATAATAAACGACATCTCTATAATCAACTATATTAATCAAACCTTATGTTATAATTAATATTTCTAAACTATAGGTTAAACTTATAAAATCCATCACTGTTGCTATGAGTGTCCAACTAAGTCCCGACTTAAACCAAAATCTACGGAATCTAACATACTACAAACTAATATTAACTACTACTACTATCTAGCTAGCTAAGTAAATATTCTGGGACACTACACTAAGTGTTGCTATTTGTCCAGTGAGGCTCTGTACATCCTCTTTCTTGGTTGGTGAATTCATGTCAATTAAAGCCTTGATTTTCTCTAAGTTAGCTTCTATGCCTCATGAATTGACAATGTATCATAGAAATTTTCCTGAGCCTACCCCAAATGAGCACTTTAAAGGGCTTAGCTTCATATTGTAATGCTTTAAAATATTAAAACATTCAATTAGATCTTGAACATACCCTCAGCCTTTTTGGACTGAACCAACATATCGTCAACATAGAATTCCATGTAGTTGTCTATCTGATGCTTGAATATCATGTTGACTAACCACTATACATTGCACCAACATTTTTTAGTCCAAAGGGCATTATCTTGTAACCGTATAAGCCTATGTAGAACCTAAAGCTGGTATGCTTCTCATCGGGAGGGTGCATGCTAATCTAATTGCACCTTTAGTGAGGATCATAAATGTAAGGACCTCATGCCCTATCATGGCATCAACTAGCTAGTCAATTCTTGGCAAAGGGAAGTAGTCTCTCGGGAAATCTTTGTTTAAGTTTGTGAAATCAACACAGGTCCTCCATTTTCCATTGGGCTTTGGTACTAGATCAGGGTTTGCAACCCATTCAGGGTAGAAAGCTTCTCCTATAAAACCATTTTCTTTCAGCCTTTCAACTTCCTTCTTTAAGGCCTTAGACCTTTCTTTGTCGAGCAACCTTCTTTTCCGTTGAATAGGCTGGAAATTTTCCTTGTCAATATTCAAGGCATGGCTAATTATAGTACGGTTGATGCCTACCATGTCTTTGTGAGACCAGGCAAACACATCTTGGTTCAATTTTAAAAAACTTATGAGTTCATGTTTTACCTACTCGGCTAGGTTTTCACATTTTTACAATCTTGGTTAGCTCATCTTGGTTGAGTGGGACCTCTTTGAGGTCCTCAATTGGTCCCACTCTAGTGTCATAATCCCCAAAGCGAGGATCAAAATCTACCTCATCGCTTTGGGTAGCACCTTATTTGGAGGCGTTCTACTCGTTTAAGGAAGCTCGCTCCTGTCCCTCTGATATGCTAACTTCCATTATTGTTGTTGGCTTGTTTTCCACTAGTCAAGCAAAAATCATGTTGATCATTACTAAGCCTTTTATAAAAGTTGTAATGAAAGAATTATAGCATTCTCGAGCTTTCCATGGATTCCCTTTAATACATCCAATATCATAATTGGTTGGGAACTTCATTATTAGATGAAAAATGGATGTGATAGCTCTCAGATCAATAAGTATTGGCCTTCCAAGAAAGGAGTTGAAAGTTGAGGGAAGGTCGACCACAACAAAAGTGGCCATGACTGTGTTGTTTGTTGGAGAGTTTCAAATGTAACAACCAGTCTAATTGTCCCTGCTGGAGTAATTCCTTCTCTACAAAATCCATATAAAGTCTGCGTGCAAGGCTCAAGATCTCAAACAGAAAGCTTCATCCTTTCGAGAGTGGTCTTAAAAAGGATATTAACTGAAGAACCATGATCCACCATGGTTTGTGCAATGATGATATTGGCAATTTGGGCTTCTATTACTAAAGGATTGTTGTGCATGAACCTGACGTGAGTGGCGTAATCCTAGGAGAATGTAATAGGCTTACACTCGTACTAAGGCATTTTGAGAGTATGTTCCTCAACGGCCAACACCTCTTCTCTTGGTTCATGGCATAACGTTCAGGCATATCATTCTATAGCCTTTCTCCTATCGCCATCCAGGTGCAGTCCTCTACAAATCATGTCTAATTGAGCTGCTACAAGGCCTGATTGCAATGGTTTTTCTGGCGAATCAAGAGTTCCTACAGCAGGTGGATTCTGCTCGATTGGGAAATGAATATATCTTCTCATCTTCTTATGGTTTTGATGAATCAGAAACTCGATTTTGTCCTTAAGTTTATTACACTTATTAGTGTCATGTCCATTATCGTTATGGAAGAGCATAATGTATTGGTCTCTCTCTTGCTTATGTCTTTCCTAATAGGTTTTGGCTTCCTATAGGGTACTTCAGCTTGTGTAGCTTGAAAGACTTCTACTCATGATCCTAAGAGAGTAGAATAAGTGGTAAAATGAGGCACATATTCTCGTGGCTTGTCATTGGACATGGCTTGTTTATTGTCGTTAATATTGCCACTGTTAGCATTTTTGTTCCACTTAACACTATTCTGATTATTCTTGGTACCATTATCATTTGTTGTCTGGTTAGTTGCACCTGAATTTTTCATTGATGCGACATAGGCTCCAGCTAGATTAGCTTTCCAAATAGCTCTTTCTTGTTTTATAAACTCATTTTCTTGATCGAGAAACTCTCCAGTTGAGTAGATAGTTTTTCTTCTAAGGTCGATCCAAAGTTGTAATGCCCTACTAATCCAGGATCGTTGCACAGTGTGTTTAAAAGGGTGCTTAACTAGTTAAGCGAGTCATTTGGACTTAAACGTGTAATTAAATTTAAACAATGGTTTACGTATTAAAAATTTTATTCAAAGAAGCTAAACTTTTCATTAAAATTTTAAGTATATACAAGGGATCCCAAAAAGAGTTTGTAAACAAAATACAAATACATAAACAGTACAAGAATGGTCAGCCTAAGCAGCAAAACAAGACATGAACCCTAGTCCCTCAAAAGAATCACGACTATGGATGTCAAGCAAGCTGAGTATTTCCAACTCACAACTGGTCCAGTTTCCTTTTACCCTTACCTGCACCACAAAGAACCCGTGAGCCAAGGCCCATCAAGAAAACCCAACCAAACAGAAGCACATATACAATAGAACATAATTCATAAATAACATGCTTCACAATTATAAACAAACTTATGCAAGAATCAAATCATTTACACGGCCTGTGCCTAATGAGTTTGTACCGCACTCTATAGTTGCCCTGCCATTATGACTTACATTCTGCATGATTATCGCTGAACCTGACCCATGCCGCTTATTTACAAGCAAACACACCACAACAGATGCAACATATATAATCTCATTACAAGAAAATAAAACTTTAATCATAATTAGTACACAGTTATAATCGTGTTCAAAAGACAAGACCCATGCCCTAAACATGGAGCTTGTGCCAATTTTCTTACCTCGAGTCATGCGAAGAAAACAAAACAACCCCGAGCGCGATCCCTTTCTCGAGCCTTACAAAAATTCTAGTCACAACATAAATGGTATTCTCATTAATAACTAAGTTTAAAAACGGGTTCCATGACTAATCGTTAGCTCTCGGGACATCCAATTCCATCAAACCGGGTAGTGGAATCGTCCCCCGAGTCACCTGAACCTAATGCCCAAAACCGTAAAAACATGTACCCTGAAAATGTATTAGCACCGCGAGCCCTCCTAAAGCGTCGCAGCGCTACCGAGGTCAGAGAGAAACCTCTGAAAATTAAAGCACATTAGCGTCGCAGCACCCTCTTAAGGGTCGCGATGCCACAAAGGTCAGAGGAAAAATCTTTCCCTCGATGAAACCCATCCATGTCGCGGTGCCACCTTTAAAAACCTAAAAAATGTCATTTTCATAAACTTAAACCGACCCCAGACCTTCCCCAAATCACATTTTAGCCAATCTTTCACCAACATCGACTTCCATAACAACAATACACTAAATATATAACATCCTAATGGTCTCAAACTCCCAAATTCATAGCCTAACAATAAACCTCAAATTTGAGCAAGAATACCTAAAAAAAATGAAAAACTAAGAATAATTTTACCTCTCCTTAAGCTTTAAATTTGAACTCTTGTGGAAAAAGTGACCTTGGCAGCTCTAACTCCTCCCTTGCTACTCAACCCCTCCAAGAATTCTATAAAACTTCAAGAACTTGATCCTTCACCAAAGTGTTGGTCTTGAAAGAGTTTGGAGGAGAAAAAAGATAAAAAGAGTAGAGGGAAAGGAATGTACATATGACTGCTGACTTCTAGGGTATCTGGGTACTTATCATTATACTCACGGGCAAATGACCATTTTTCCACTATCACCAATTAACCCTTTAACCATTAACAAGGGCACTTTGGTCATTTCATTTAAACTCCCACTAAACCTCAAATTTCACCACCAATTCACAATTTAATCCACCAAACCCAAATATCTCTCTCAATTAATTCCATTTATCAATAAGTCCCAAAATATCCCAAAAATTCCCAAAATACCCCTAGGCTCGACCCGAGCCAGACATTTATCCCTATTGTGACCTTTCCGCTAAAATGCCCGAAAGGACCCACTCAAGCTGAATAATGCAAATATATCCACATAATAATTTGGTCTCAAGCATATAGCACAATAAATCACAAATATACCCTCAAGAGGTCGAAATTATGAAAATACCCTTCTTTAATAAAAGCGGGTGTTTAAACACTTTTAATACACATAGTCATGCATAAAGCAGTCATATAACGATATAATTCATATAATCCACACACAATTATCCAACGTGTCTCCTCGGTATGCTAACCAAAGTACTAAACCTTATTAGGAGTTTTAGGATGCTACAAAAGTGGACCCTTAACTTGGATCCCATCCATGATGGCCATCAGTTTTCCATCATCGCTAACTATTTTAGAGCGAGTAGCTTCTTGCATGAAACTCTACACATAATCTTTAAGGGGCTCGTTAGGTCCTTGTTTAATATTGACAAGGTCATTGAGCTCGGCTAGTAAGGTTTGAGCAGCAAAGAATTGTATGTAGAAGAGTCACAAATATATCCCAAGAATTAATGGTTCCAGGCTCTAGTTTGAAGAACCATTGTTGTACTAACTCTGCCAAAGTAGAAGGAAAAATCTTGCACTGAACATCATCGCAAACTCCTTAGAGATCTGTTTGCATCTCAAATTTGTTCACATGGGAAACAGGGTCTTCTTTACCAGTGTACATCTTCCAAGTTGGAATCATGAACTTATGAGGAATTGAAAGGGCATTTATTCTATCATAGAAAGGAGAGTATTTCCTGTTAGGATTGATGCCCTAAAAGCAAGTAAAGACATTTTATTTATTTTAAATAAATGTAAAATTTTATTATATTTGAATGTTATAATTATTGTTTGAATTAATTATATAATAATATCAAGAAAATTCTCTTTTCATTTATGAGAATATGATCTTGTATTAGAACTAGAGAATTAAGATCTATAATAAATAAAATAGTCAATAACATATTAAAGTATGGAATCTTTAATGAATGGTTACTAGTACGGTTCACTAAGTATACGAGATGCGAGTAAACTAGATTCGGATTACTGATGTGGATAGACATCTTAGTAAATGTGTTGTATATAATAGAGATTATATATGACAAGACCGATGAGAATTAATTATCTTAATAAACTTGTCGTTTGACATAAAGATTTAATTTTTATCATAATATCTTATCATTTGTAGATGAGTCTAAATCCTGAGTATTCATGAACTCCTATTTATGTTTATTGGATCTTTTGATTCACTCGTTTTGGTCTCTTAGAATAATGAGGCTAATGAATTTTGTTTTGGAAATAGAATATCATGGATGGCTGGGAACATGAATTACAATAATGGAATCCATGCTTTTCTAACGGGTCGAATATTGGTTCACTTAAGGGTTAATTCTGGAACTGAACAATTATTGAGCTCAAATCTATAATTAGATTACAGATTAATTATTCGTTAGTGAATTAATGGTACTTAAGGATCAAGGATCAAGAGGTAATTAGAAGGGTAAAACGGTAATTTTGACCATCTCTAATTAACGAACCAATAATGGAGGACGAAACTACATATATTGATTATATCAATGGACTACAAGAGAAAACTCTGTAGATATAATTCTATAAATACTTTGAGTGCAATTCCATATTTATAGTGGAGTAATCATGGAATTAATAGATAAGATTATTAGATTAAAGAATTTAATTAATAATCTGGTTTATTGGAGCTTCATATTATAGGTTCATGGTCCCCAAATCACCTCTGCCCTACACTGTCAAGGGTAAGGATGTCAAAAGAAAGATTTGTAAAGAGAAAGGACTAAATTGCAAAGGAATTAATTTTCTAGGGCAAGGAAATAATTATGTGATAATTATGGGTAATTGATTAATTTTGAATTAATTAATTATTTAACTATATATTTTTTATTTTGAAAAATTATAGGTTAAAATTAATATTAATCTTGTTTGGATTAATATGAAGATAGAGAATAATAAATATCTTATTTACAATATGATATTTATTTATTTAATTTAAAACTGATATTTTAAGATAAAGTTAATATTGAATTAACTTATATTTATGTTGGGATAAATATATTGCATTAAAAATTGATTAAACAAACAAATGAGAAAATCAGGGAAACCATGATTAGGTTAGGCGACACACACTGTGGAGCACAGTGTGTGGCGCGTAACTCAGAGATTTTTATCCCTAGGAAATGAATTTTGAATTTCAAATAATTTTGTTTAATGAGATATTTAATTATTATTTTTAAATATGATTTAAATAAATAACTAAATGTAAATATCTGATCAATTTTAATTTGAATTATATTTTTAATAAAATAAAGATTATTTAATTTGATTAAATATCTTTATATAAGTCTGATAATACGTGACTTTTAGAAGAAGCTCACCCAACCCTGAGTGTAGAGCTTAGGTGATGATGTGTGCATATGTGGTTGCTTGACCACCACGGCCAAGGAGTTCTCAGATGAACTAGGGGGTTTGCCCAATTTTTGCCGCTTAGGTCGGCGGGTTTGTAAATTTGAATCAATGGTGACCATTTTGCATTTTAAACAGCTTGTAAATGTTTTGATGAGCTCATGAACAGTTTTATATACTTAATAAAGCATATCCTTTCCTTTTACTGATTTTCCACCTTAGCTTGTTAATAACACTTAAAACACGTTTTTAACCAAAGGACTCGGGTAGCGGGTCAAATTTCTGGTTCACCGTTCACCGTAACTGTTCTGGGGTAGCCAGGGGATTACATTGAACATCCTACTAGGATGGTTATGATGATGAGGGAGATAATAGATATTATCAACCCTGTAATAATAAATTATATGAGGATCGTCGTAATGATGGATATCCATGAGGACAATTTGTGCCACCAAGGCCACCTGGGCCTTAGAACATACCTGCTCGTTAAAATGTGAAGCCTGCTAGTGCTCCTCGAGCAGATAGTCAAAATGCTGGGGGCAACCGAGGTGAAATAGTGTCTTTAATAGACTTAAAAATTGGGGATAAGACTTACGCGACGTCCTCGACCAGCTTCAGGAAGGTAATGGCTCTAATGTTGTGGGACCCATTGCACAAGTAATCCCAAAATAAAGTTGTAGCACTCCCTGTCGCTGCTCCATCAGTTGTTCTGCTGGTCGCTCTAGCCATTCAGGCACAGCTGGATGCTCTAACTCAGATGGTTTGAGAGTTAACAACCCAAAACCTACTAACATTGATTTAGAGAGAAGTAAATGTTGGTATTAAATGATCAA
This sequence comes from Humulus lupulus, assembly GCF_963169125.1. Taxonomy (NCBI): domain Eukaryota; kingdom Viridiplantae; phylum Streptophyta; class Magnoliopsida; order Rosales; family Cannabaceae; genus Humulus; species Humulus lupulus. The sequence continues at coordinate 174,077,228 of NC_084794.1, read as the reverse complement.
ATCAAAGGTACGCATCGGAATATATAGACCCATTTAAATAAATATTAATACGAGCTAGGAACATATACATATATAAATATTAAATCACATACAAAACAGATCAATGATTACCTCTTGTAACCTATAAAGTGTCCTTGAATCGTTTTGTATAAAATCAACGATTTTTAAATCCAGCAATCTGAAAGCTCGCATCCTAATCTTTCAGATCAATCCTCAAACACACAAGGACGTGTGTGGGCACATAGAATTCAAAAGGTTGATTTTGAGAAGGTTTAGAATAGTTTTCAGGTTTTGAGAAAACTATCGCTTTAGAGAGAAATAGTCTATATTTTTATTCTCAAAATAAAAATAAAGCTTCTTCTAAAAGTCACGTATTATCAGACTTATATAAAGATATTTAATCAAATTAAATAATCTTTATTTTATTAAAAATATAATTCAAATTAAAATTGATCAGATATTTACATTTAGTTATTTATTTAACTCATATTTAAAAATAATAATTAAATATCTCATTAAACAAAATTATTTGAAATTCAAAATTCAAATCCCAGGGATAAAAATCTCTGAGTTACGCGCCACACAAAATTATTTACATGGGGTGCAAGTGGATCTATAAGAAGAATAGAGGAGATGATAGAAAGGACGAGACATTTAAGGCTCGACTCATAGCAGAGAGAGAAAGTTGACTTAGAGAATGTTTTTTTTCCAGTAGCCATGTTAAAATTCATATATTATACTCTTATCCATAGCCACAACTCTTGATTAAGAGATAAGAAGCATTTTTAATGGCTACCTTGTTCAGACTATAAACATGAATTAGTTAGAAGGATTTAAAGTAGCTCGACAAGAAAGTCGACAAGCTGAGCAGGTCTATCTATGGAATTAAACAAGCTTCACGCTCTTGGAACTTAAGGTTTAATGGAAACATTAAGACATGTGGTTTTGAAAAAAATGTATTTGAATCTTGTGTTTAACCAACTCAAGAAGAAAGACATTGTGGTGTTCTTAATACTTTATGTAGATGATATCTTACTCATTGGAAACAATGTCAAGAAATTATCAGACATAAAGAATTGGCTAGAAATGAAATTCCATATTTCATTGTATCAAGTCGTGTTCTTGGTATCTAGATCATCAGGGATAGAAAGACCTAAATTTTTGCTCTAACTCAAGTGATCTGTTTAAGTGAGGTGCTTGGGTGTTAATCTGTAACAAATTCTGAGAAAGGATGTTTAGCATCTTGACATGGAATTCATTTTTCTAAGCAGCAGTCTCCACAGACTCCTCAAAGAAAGAAAAAATGTAATGAATTCCATTGGCATTTGCAATTAGAAGTCTAATGCATGCTATGTTGTGTGCTGCGACCGGAGATTTGCTATGCAGTGGGAGTGGTGAGCAAGTGCCAGTAAAACCTTGGAAATGAACTAAAGATAGCGGTCAGTATCTTTGATGGACTAGAGACTATATGTTAGTCTATTCAGGTGAATCTTTGAACCTGTTAGGCTACACATATTCAGATTTTAGACTGATGTTGATGTCAGGAGGTCTACTTTTGAAAAATGTGTTTACTCTTGGGGGTGGTCCTATGATTTGGAGAAGCGATAGATTTTCTGCCATCTCAATAGCAATGATTTGGAGAAGCGTTATGCTATCTACCATTTTGGATTCCACCTTGGAGACTGAGTACATTGCTATGTCTATGGCAGCTAAGTAAATAGTCAGGTTGAGGAAGTTCTATACGGATCTCAGCGTTATTCCAAAAAAGGATAAACTACTCATTTTGTCTAGTGACAGTAATGAGGCAATAGGAAATTCTAAAGAACCTGGAAGCCACAAAAGGGAAAATCATATAGAGAGAAGGTACCCCATTATTGGGGATGTGTGGTGAAGACATGATGTGAAGGTGATGAAGATAGCATTAGAAGGAAATCATTCATATCCTTTTACAAAGATATAAGCAAATAGCATAATTGTGAAGCGTGTAGAATGAATGGTTTTGAGAAACATGTCCCATTTGTTTTAAAAGGGAAAGTGGGGGTTCGCTGGGTTTTATGCCCGTATAAAACCATGTTTGACATGTACCACAATTTTATATTGTCAATAAAATTAGTAGAAATCATTTAGTTTAACAAACGTGTTGCTTCCTTGTTTTAGTACATGATTATTGAAATAATACAACATTTATAAAATCCCAAGCATATAAATAGTTACAATTATAGTGACTAGGTCACAGTGGATTATAGTTGTAATTATATGTTCAAAAGAACAAGTCCTAAGAATAGATCAGTGCATTGAATTTTCACTGATTGGGCAATCTACGATGTGATCTACTTCCACATTCGGGGTGTGATGTCTTGTCCAAGACATTGACCAAGTAGATCTGATCAGATGTATTTGATTACATCAAAATAAAATCGATGTTGATTATTGATAGATAAATATCAATAACCTTTGAAAGCACTCATTAACCTTTGAAGGGATTTCAAGAGCGTTGGTGTTTCATCAAAGAAATTGGATTTGTTGAAGGGTGTACAAAAGCTTACGAGACAAGTATAGTGGAGTGTATCTATGTATAAGTCAACTAGGATTTTGTACTTTGTGATACCTTACTAATCAGTTTCATCTCTGGGCGTGGCCCCGTGGACTAGGTTTTCCCGAACCACGTAAAAATATCTGGTGCTGATTTTTTTTATACTCATTTTTAATTATCCAATAACCTGTTAAGATAATGGGCTTCGTTGTTAGATCAGATTCTAATTTTTTCAAAACATCTTAATCACTATTTCACATTCTATTAAGTTGTTTAATATTAATCACTTAGTAAACATTAAAATACAGAATTTCAATTGGTATAAGAGCTGGTCACTAGTGAGATCTTGTGGTTTTCCGTTTATTTTGTTTCTTGTGAAATGTCTTTCTTTGCAGAAGGTGGATCTATAACTCGCCCTCCATTTATGAATGATAAAAACTATCCCTATATTGGAAAGTAAGAATGAAAGCTTTTGTCAAATCCCTTGATGAAAGGGCTTGGAGATCTATATTGATAGGTTGGACACCACCTGTCGAGATAAATTCAAAATCCTGTAAGACAGGTAAAATCTGAACTTGAATGGTCTAATGAAGAAGATAAATTGTCAATTTTTAATAATAAAGCTTTACGTGCAATTTTTAATGGTGTTGGGGAGAGTTATATAAAATTGATTTCATCTTATGAGTCCGTTAAAGATGCTTGGGAAATCCTTCAAACTCAATCTGAAGAAACCACCGATGTTAAGCGGTCTAGGCTTGTGATGATGACCACAAGGTTTGAAAACCTTCATATGTCTGAAAAAGAAACCCTCACTGAGTTTTATGAAGAATTTTCTGACATTGCTAATGAGTATTTTGCTTTAGGAGAAAAGTTGTCTAACTCTGTTTTGGTTAGGAAAATTTTTATATCTCTTTCTCACAGGTTTCAATTAAAGATCATAACCATTGAGGAGGTAAATAACCTTGACACCTTGAAAGTTGAGGAATTGATGGGATCTCTTAGGACTTTTGAACTTAATCAAAAGATTCTCCAACAAGAGAATCCAATTGGCGTGAAGGAGAAATCGATTGCCTTGAAATCTTACAAAGAGAAAATGGAAAGCATGGATGATGTAACATCCAAATAACGTGTGTTAAAAATAGTGCTTAACTCATTAAACAAGTTATTTGGACTTAAAAATGTAATTAGGGTTAAACAATAGTTTCTGTATTAAAAAATTTGGCCAATGAAGGTAAACTTTTCATTAAAAAGGTTTGACTAAATATGATGGATCCCAAAGGATTTAACTCAAAAATACAATTGCAATAAAATTACAGAATGAGCCAACCTAAGCAGAAAAATCGAGCCAATAACCATTGTTCCTAAAAATATCTTGACTGTGGCGGCGGAGCAAGATGAGTATGTACACGCCGCCCCTACAACTCTCCAACTCATGGATGGTCCAGCTTCCTTTTACCCTTACCTACTTCATAAAGCACCCGTGAGCCATGGCCCAACAAGAAAACTATCACGACATGTAAAACGCATAATAAACATGACAATAGATAAGACAATTCATGTCAATCAAATATTCATTCATACGACCTGTGCCAAACCAAGGGGTTGATAAATCTTTAAGTGGCCCCTCCATCTCAACCTGCATTACACTTGCAATTTTTTGAATGTGCTCAGTGTCGATCACTCACAAATAATTATTTAGCAATAAGATGCAACAGATAAAACCAGATAGAATCACACAACCATTACTCAGAACTTACGTACAGTCGTAACTTATTTAAGATAATAGTGCCAATGCCCAACACATGGTGAAAACGCCAGTTTTCTTACCTTGAGCATCTTAGCGAAGCAGCCTTGAGTACGATTACATTCACCCAAGCCTTGAAGAAAACCCTAGTCACAACACCAATGCTAAATTTTATTAGGGATAATTCAGATAATAGGATCCAAGACCAAGCCCTAACTCTTGGGACCTCGGATTCCACTAAATGGAATAGAAGGATCGTCCCCCAAGCATCCCAAGATAACTCCCCAAAACCCCAAATCAAATGCACCATAAACTGTATTAGCGCCGCAGCGCACCCCTACAGCGCCGCGACTCTAAAATAAACTGAGAAGCCCCTTTTGTAAAACTCGTGCATTTTGAGCCGCGACGCTTCCCCTAAAGGGCTGCAGCGCTCCACCAAATATAGAGCTCCTTTACTATTTTTTCCCATTTAGGGCCGTGGCACCCTTTCTAAATTTTTGTGGCGTCACGACGGGCCGAGGAAAACCCTCCCTCGAAGGAACTCAAGCGAGTCGCGGTGCTCGCCCCAAGCACTGCGGTGCTACCGCGAGAAAAACAAGAATTACATTTTTTCAGAAATCCCAAACCAAACCAAATGACCCAAAAATTGACCCCAAATAAGTTTTATAGCAGATTTAACACTCCCAATTGACCATAAAACAACAACATAACTTGTCCATGACATCAAAACACCCAAAACTAGAACAACATACATTAAAACCAAAATTATCATCTTTTGAGTTTTGAATGAAAGTTTACCTCAAATCCTTGATTCCCAAGACAAATCTCAAGTTCTCAGTTCAATTTCAAGCTTCAAAGCAGCTAATACTTGCATTCCACCATCAACATTAACACGAAATTCCCTAGAAACATCCAAATTCTTAGAATTTACCTTAACCCCAAAACTATCAAGAACACAAAACTTTTGAAATGAAAAATAGATTAATTGGCTCTTACCTCCTCTCAATTTTCAAATCCTTATGCTAATAGTGATTTTGGCAGCTCTAACCTTCTCCTTCTTGCTGCTAAATCCCTTTCCAATATCCTCAAAATTCCATGGATTGGTTTATAGCTTGGCAATTTGAGTGTGCGCCTTTTGTGGTTTGAAGAAAGATCACACAAGGTGAGAGAGAGTGAGGCAATAACGTGAAAATGAGGGCTGCCCACACTTAGCTGCATTTGTCAAATATTAGATCAAATTACTATTATGCCCCTTTCTCTTAACCTTTTCCTTAAAGCCCCACAAGGGCAAAACGGTCATTAGCCTTTAATTCACACTAATACTCAACTTACCCAAATAAATCCGCTAATCTTCCAAATACAATTTTTTTCTCCAATTGTATTTCATATTCCATTAATTCTCAAAGTACGTAAAATTACTAAAATACCCATTGGCTCACCCCGAGTCGGGTATAAATCCCTATTGTGACTTTTCTGCTAAATTGATCAAAAGGATCGACTCGTGCCGAATATCTCAAATATATCCACATGATAATGTGGTCTCAAGCACCTAGCATATAAAATTGTAATTATACCCTCAATGGGTCAAAATTACGAAAATGCCCTTTTTTGACAAAGGAGGGTCTTTAAGCATATTTAATACACATAAACATGCATAGAAAGTAATATCATAATATAACGCATGTAGTTCTCACAATCACACACACATATATATATATTCAATTAAAGTAACAAAATTCAAAGATAATTCCAATTATGCCCTCCCGGCACACTAACCAAGGTACTAAACCTCATTAGGAGTTTTGGGACGCTACAGATGAGAAAGAGGATGATGAAATGATCTTGTTATAAAAAAACTTTAAGAAGTTTATGAAAAAGATTGGTAACAAGAAAAACATGTCTAAATCTTCCAAAGTTAATATTTTTTTCCAAACCTTTTGAATCTACCAATTAGAAAAGTATTCAATGCAGGGAGTGTGAAGGTTTTGGACATATTAAATCTATATGTGCCAATACCTTGAAGAAAAATAAGAAGGTCATGGTAGCCAATTGGAGTGACCATGACTTTGAAAGTTGTGACGTGGAAAAAAATTTCTAATCTTGCCTTAACATCTGTTTTTCTAGCTTACCCCTTTTTGTGTAGGTGAATGAGAACCTTATCTATTTAAATAATACTATTTCAGCAAAAGAAAGTTCTGATAGTGATTTGGATGAGGATTCCTTGAAAGAAACATACAAAAGCATGTAGATCAATGGTTGAAAGTATGTTCAAATAATCATTTGCTGGCAAACAATAACAAAGTTCTCAAGAAGAGAAATGAAGAACTTGACTCTCGTGTTAAAAAATATGAAACTGATATTTTTGCTAAAGATTCTGAAATCAAACGTTTGTCTAATGAAGTTGATCATATGGTGAAATGTGTCAAAATGCTTAATTGTCGATCTATGGTTTTGGATGATGTTCTAGTTGCAAGTCCAAAAGTTGGTAATTTTTTTCGTTAGGATCAAATAGATCTAAACTTAAAGTAAAATAATTTTTGTTTCTAGTAATCTTCCTATTATTTCGACGACTAGCCCTTCTGCAGAAACAACTCGGACTCATATGGCATTAACTTCTCAATCTGTCACAACACATGCGAAACAGACCAGAAATTTCCAAAATAAAAAAAATTTATCATTTTATTCCAATTTTCCATTTATGTGGAGTGAAATGTCATATTCAACCTAAATGTTTTACCTTGATTAATTTTCTTGAAAAAAATTACTTTAATAATTGTGGTAATTTGAGACAAATGCCCTTGAAGAAAAGGACTCCACCTAAGAAAGTTGGGTGAAGAAAAATAAATTCAAATGTCTTGCTACCTTTACTTGTCTAAGAACATGTGCTTCTAACTCTTGGTTTTTTGATAGTGGTTGTTCTAGGCATATGATAGGTAACAAATGCATACTCACTGACTTCAGGACTTTGAAAAATGGGGAAGTCACATTTGAAGATGGCATTTCTTGTAAGGTACTTGGTTGTGGCCCTCTAAATTCTGAGGGACTACCAAAGATGCTAAATGTTCTTTTGTTTGATGGAGTTAAAACTAACTTAATTGGTATAAGTCAGATTTGTGACCAACACTTGTTTGTAAATTTTTCTCATGGTGATTGTTTTGTGCTTGACGAAGATGGAAATCGTGTGTTGAAAGGATATAAATCTCTTGAAAATTGTTACACATTATCTCAATCACACACTTGTCACATAGACTCAATGAGTGATACAAATTTATGTCATGAAAAACATTGTCATGTGGATTTTGAAAACTTGAGAAAAATTGGAAGTGTAAGTCATGTTCTTGGTTTACTGAATTTGGGAAAATATTTGAAAATTTCCCATAAGAAATATTTTTGTGTTGACGATGTGTCGATACACAATGTAACTTGTTGAAAAAAAAATTTGGTCTTGGAATATGTTGAGACTGCCAAACAAATTACAAATATTTTCACAAAAATCCTAGATGCTGTCAAGTTTGATTCCACTAGGAAATCCTTCGGGGTTTGTACTAATTAATTTTTTTTTTATTGTTTTGGTCATATCCTTGAAATTGTTTTGCTCTAAAGTTGTCTTGTTCTTTTCCATATGGAGAAAGTTGTAAACATTAGTTTTTAACATTATTTTATCACTTGGTTAGTTTTTCTAGTTAATATATCATGCTTAGTGGTCTCGAAAAACAGACAGGCCTATCCATTTAATATTTTTTTGAATCAATATGTGTATGTTGTTTATGATTATATACATTTTTGATCTTGTCTCAAGCTCCATCTTAAGAATAAAGGTACTTGCATTGGTGTGTGAAAGCCATCAATGAGTAAGTTGGAACTATATAACTAAAATTATGCAGAAGATACTCTACTGTGTGAAAAGGGCTACAATCGGTGTAGTGTGAAAGCGTCTGAGTTGGGTACTTCATGCAACTTGCGAAAAAGACTAAAAATTGCCACCAAAGGGCAATGTCCCACACTTTCACATGCACACACAAATGCTTGAGACTAATTTTAAGTGGTAAAACAAAAATATTAAAAGTTATATATACCATTTGAGTAACTTTAAATAGTTCATGGGATAGGGCTAATTATTTTTCTTGAGACAAATAAAAACATGATATGTAAAATAGATTTACTAAACATTATAGTAAAAATTTGTCAAACTGCACTAATGTGGTTCTTTCTCAATGGACATGTCATGAAAGATTTTGGGCATAAAAGGATATTTTGGCATTTTTATATTTACATATATATACCTCTGTGTTACTATAAAAAAGAAACATAAAATGGTTGATTGTGTGTGGGAATATTGGAAATATTTACAATTTCTTTTGTGCATTGTAGATCATATTCTTAGACAAGAAAAAGTTTTCATTTTTTATTTTCCCAATTTTTGTGGTGCTTTGGTTGTTACCCATTATTTTTTTTTCTTACACTTCATTTTCTCTTCTTTTTCTTGTTTCTTTGTTTCATTTTTCATATAACATGTGTGTAGGCAACCATGGTGATGAATTGTGATGGAAGTGTGTTTGGCCCCTAACAGTGTTCTTTTGGCTCATTTGATAGACAAAAAGGGGGAGAAGAGTTATTTAGTGGGAATACAAAAAGTTTCATGTTCTTGTGCTAATCGATCAAGTTTGGAACATGTTTTTTCATTATGTGCCCTATTTTTTTTATTATGTGTCCTATACTTCAACTAATGTGTGTTTTTCACATACTTTTGAGTGAGGATAAAATAAGTGATTTTTGTCTGAAAAGATGGGGGAGATTGTAAAATACTAAATTTGCTATCTTAAATCGACAATATATTTTATAACTCATTTTTTTACAAGTTTAAAGTAGTTGTCACGACAGGTTTATGATCTGTTGCGACAAATTGATTTTTTCATATATGTTTTCTCAAGTCTTAATTCTCAAGAAATTATCATATATGTTTATGAAAATTTTCTTCTTTATATTTCGTCCATAGATGTTGATATTCTCCGAGAAAAGATTATTTTGTTTATAAGAATATTTTTCTTTAAACAGAATATTCTTATTTTTTTAGACTTTGAGACTTTTTGTCAATTGATTAAAGAATATTTTGTGATATTTTTTATTGACAAAATTAATGGCAATGGTTGGCTATGAAAAGAAAGATTAAAAAAAATGTAGTTTCCTTTTTTTGGAAAAGAAAACTTTGTGTAATAAAGAAATTTTTTTCAACTTTCTTCATTTAAATAATATTTTATGATATTCCAATCCTTTACTGAAGATAATGAGCTAAACTAGGAAATGATTCAAAATTCAATTGATAAAAAAATTTGTTGGAATGACAGACTGGCATAATAGAATATGTTGAGACAATTTTCCATTATGTCATAACAAAATCTAACACTCTGGCAGAATTTTCTAAATAAAGAACTTGTGAAATATTTTCTTTGATGTTTGTAAATTTTGTGGATTGCTTTGATAGACCATTTCATCTATAAATAGAGGACCAAGCAGCCACAAATCTTTAGCTCTTTCACATCTTATTTTTTATTATCATTTGTATTTTTGAGAGAGTTCTTTTTGTGAAATTAAGAGTGTATACTTTAATCTAGTATCTAGGAACTTTGTAGCATCCTTTTGTGTTCATTTATTTCTTTTAGAAGCAGGTGTCATCCGTTGATAACGAGTTCAACAATCTTTGGGAGAAGATTTTGCCAAGATTTTCTTCGGGAGGAGAAAGCACTCATTAAACTTTGAAGGGATTTCAAGAGCGTTGGTGTTTCATCAAAGAAATTGGATTTGTTGAAGGGTGTACAAGAGCTTGCGGTATAAGTATAGAGGGAGTCTATATATGTATAAGTCAATTGAGATTTTGTACTTTGTGATACCTTACTAATCAGTTTTATCTTTGGGTGTGTGATGATCCCAAAAGAGGGTATGTTTTAAATATTTATACTCGCAAGCGCACGAATCGTATTTATAGAATAGTTTTCGTGTAAGCACGAGATTGAATCCAAAGGAGTTGACTAAAATCGAAAAAGAGAAACTATTTTAAACCAAAATTAATAAATTCTAACCTAGCTCCAAAGATTGATGAGAGTTTTGTATAATGAAAATAAAATAAAAGATAATAATAAAGATATTAAAGACAAATATATAAACATAAATTAAAAGTAAAAATCAAGATGGTAAAATAAGATTATTAAGGATTAGAATCCACAAAATATAAGTTCAATAATATTTATAAGTACATTGATTCCCAAATTTTAGTAATAGTAGAAATTAATCAAACCATCACTTATCCAAACTAGATATTCTATTTAAGCACAAGTTTTTATAAAAATATAGGATTTATCTTCACTTTTCAAAATTATAATTTCAAAGCATTTAGTGTAAATCAATCTAATGAAATAACAAATAAATCAATAAACATTATTTATAAGGCAAAACATAATATTTTTGTTCTAAGCATGGATGTGTACAATTTAATGACACATCTTACACAAAGAATATTATGTTTTTGCACTAATGAAGAAAAAAGTGTAAATATGTGCTAACAATCCAAAATACATGATATTTAAGATGAAAGAAGATATTTGAACAAGAAAATTCCATAAACTTTGTTGCACAAAATGGGAAATCAACATACAAAATAAACACTATCTAGTTACAAATTGTTTCATCATCACCTTAATAATCTTAAAAAGATTAGAAATACATAACTAGAATATCAAATACAAACTAAAAATTACAAATATAAATAGGAAAATTTGGAGGAGAAACCCCCAAATATTTCCTCTAAAAATACATAGAAAATAACCAAAAAGAAGAAAAAGATGAAGAGAATGGAGAGGTTTTGAAATGTGTAGAGTTTTTGGTATGGTAACCTCCCCTTCAAAAATGGACACCCTAAATGGTCTTCAAAACTCCATATTTATAGCCAAAATGAGTAAATTAAAATAATCACTTTAAATTAATTAAATTGATTAAATTAATTAACTTAATAATAATATGGAAAATAGGGGTAAAGTATAGGGTGTAATTATGATGTTTTGGGGTAAAATGTGTAGAAAGTGGGGTAAAAATGTGGTATTTTTGGCAAAAGAGAGAAGGGTACAAAAGCATTTTTGTTGGGCTCAATAAGTGGCATGCATGGGTTTGGTGGCTTTGGGGCTGCTTTGTGTTGGCAGCTGGCTGGGTGCATGCCCAGGCGTGGAGATAGCCAGGCGTGAGGACTGAAGTGGCTGGAGCAATTGGCTGCATGTGATGGTGAGCTTCAGGAGGCATATGTGGACTACTAGTGAGGTGGAGATGAAGGAAGGAGCTGCTGAATGTGGCATGATGGCTGGAGCATCAAATGGCTTCGTGGGCTTGGAGACTTGGGCCTTGGTTGAAATTGTTTCAAAAATGCCATTTTCCACTTCTTTTTCACCTTTTTATCATTTTTTCCAAACATAAAAATACAATAAAATCCCTACAAAATAAACATAAAATAAATCATAATAAAATATTTTCAACTATAAAATAAATCAATTTAATTATTTGAAAATATTAATTATAACTTAATCTATATTTAACATTTAAATTCAATAATACAACAATTTTTTTTACCTCAAATTCAACTACAATAATTCAAATAATTAACTACAATATTTTATAACAAAATAACTATAAAAACACACAAAAATCTATAAAATTAAAATAAACCTAATAAATTCAAAATTACTTAAAAACTGAATAAATCAATTAAAAACTCAAGAATTAAGCAACAATTAGCACATAAAAAGTGGTAAAATAACTCTATTTTGTAGAGTTGTCAGTGTGGCCCCGTGCACTAGGTTTTCCGAACCACATAAAAAATCTCCGATGTTGAATTTTTTAGACTCATTTTTATTTCTTTAATAACCTGTTCAGACAACTGACTTAGTTGTTAGATCAGATTCTGATTATGTCAAAACATCTTAATCACTATTCCACATTCTATTAAGTTGTTTAATTTAATCACTTGGTAAACATTAAAATACATAATTTCATATGTTGGAAACTTAAATATAAATGCAATATAATTTTTATATTTCATTTATATTTGGTTTGATTTCTAGATTATAAAATTTATGAGATTTTTTTACAACATATGGAATTGGGCGATGCTCGTTTTTGTAGACTATAACATCATGCACAGTGCTACAGAAACAAGTATTGTCCAATTTCTTGTTCTTAGAACTACAAAAATAGGCAATATAGAAATGGATAATGTCCGTTTCTGTATCTTCGTACCTATGGAAACACCAACATTGGAATTGGGCTTGTTACCCTTTTCATAGGTGTCCTTTTTGGTTTGTTTAATGATTATAAGTTAATATGTGAATTGATATTACTAATATGTTAGTTTTAATCAATTACTTTAGATATGATTTTGTTGTATCCTAAAAACACGAGTTTTACTATCTTGCTTGGGGAACATCTGACACATACTAAATAAAAGTTGCAAGACTTCAGAGATGTTTCGATAACTCCAGACCAAGTGGCTCAGGGCTGTGTCACTAAGTTTTGGACAATTGAATATCCTTTAGATCGTTGGAGATTCCAATGACAGAGATCGAGATGTCCAGTGTCCAATGTCCAGATCGCCCTCAATAGGCATGAGCATTATGTAAGTCAAGCCGTCCTGTTATAGTCATATCCAGTTTGAGAATGGCATCTAGCTCGAGGTGGTTCAAAGACGCGCTTATGGAAGAATACCTACAGACTTGAATGTCCAATATGTGCAATAAATGCACACAATCATTATATACATTTATCGATCGATGTAAATGGCAATAGGCTTAATTAGGCTAGTTATGTATCCATTTATTTGAAAAGTTACTCAATCCTGTATGGTACCATTTATAGTATTGTTACCCAATATTGTGCATCACAATTCCTTATAAATATAAGGGGAATTGACAGTAAAAGGGACTGACATCTTGTATGCAAAAACGATGCTAAAATTGTTATATACAATCTCTTCAAGAGTTTCTAAGCAAGAATAAGAATGGCTCGTGGACTAGGTGAATTTTAATAACAAAACCACGTTAAAATCTTGTGAGTTTACATTTTCTCTTTATTAACAAGCTTAATCCCTCTAATTTGGTTTCTTAATCCCCTTTTGGCAAAAAAACGTGTAAACAGATTGGTGCTCTCATTGAGAGCATATTAGGCTTAAAATTTGTCAGAGAATATTCGACACAACAATCAACATGGTGGTAACATGTTCCATGTTCAAAAATGAATCAGATAGACCTGGTGACCATGGAGATTACCATGCGGCTGACCCAACTAGAGAGGGCCTCTCTCTCTAGCATTGTCTTGGAAAACAACAAGTAAACTAGGATGATAATGAAAGTTTCACTTCGCGCCCTTCGAACCCAAACCTGTGTATCTGACTACCATCGAAATGGAGAATGCTCAATTAAGGAGCCACCTCACCCAGGCTAATAGACGAATAGACGAGATAATGGACCGACTACCTCCTCCTGCAATCGATGAGAATGTCAAAAGGAGGCAAAGTGGGTCCTATAGATCTCAGTCCCACAGAAATAATCAACCCAACGTGAGTCAAACATCCTCGAGTTTTGTGCCCTTTGAATGGACTCTTAGAAACAACCCACCTACTAACAACCGCAAGAATGAACAAGCGACTCACATCCCTAAAAGCAATAAAGGGTGATCTTGGACCGTATCGAGAAGGGCGGAGGTCCCTGCAAATCCACCAGCAACTTGTCCAGTAGCTCGGGTACAAAAAAATGAATCTGTATTGCCATTAGTTAGGGAAATTAGAGTAGACCATGGATGAGATAACCTAGCCCATCCAGATGGGACACAAATTGCATCGCCAATAAGGCATCCTCCTCACCTATATGTCATCCAATGCCACCTCGCCCATCGAGGAATGCTTCAGTTCGTGGGAATGACAGGAGAAATTCTATACCTGCAGAAGAGACGTATGTCTTACGACCTCATGGGAATAACCAAGCCCCATGACCTTAATCGTGAGTAGTAAGCTTTGCAGATGGTAGTTACTAGACAGAGAGCCAACGTGGGGGGATACCCAGGAGTATCCGCAATGCAGATCCCCAGAGACATGAGAGCAATTTGAGAAATCAGTTGAGCTCGACCCAAAGCTTGTGTTCCAATCCTTAGTCTGATCTGTGTGATCATTTAAATATGCAAAGAGGACAACCAACCCGATACAATGTTCTGAGCTATACTCAAATAATGGGAGATCCGTCTATTGTATGAGACAATGGGAACGTCCCGCCCAACCGAGCTCAGGCTCAGAGGGACAATAGCCCACATAACACACACGATTGGTTGGGATCTGATAACTAGTTCCCAAATAACCTAGAGACAAAGGATCAAACCCTTGAACGATTAGCTCTAATGGAAAAGAAAATGAAGAGACTTTTATCTGGGAAGAATGTGGACGACTGCAACTCTGATAAGGAGCTTGAGCCTTTTGCTCCTCACATCTTGGCAACTCCTTATCCCGTTTGCTTCAGAATGCCAAATATCCCAACATATGTTGAAACTACTATCCCGTCTAACCACGTTGGGACCTTCAACACTTTGATGATTGCCCATAACGTTAGTGTTGACTTGAGGTGTGTCTTGTTCCCAGCTACTTTGATAGGACCGACCAAGTTATGGTTTAACAAGTATAAGAAACACTCGATCACCTCTCGGAAAAAAACTGCCCACTGAGTTTAAGAGGCAGTTTCGAGCTGCAAAGGAAGTTCGAGTTGAGGCAGACTCATTAGAAAACATTAAACAACAACTCAGTGAATCCCTGAAGGCCTACCTTAAATGATTCACCAATATAGTAGCATGAGCTAGAGACGTTGATGACAACGCCAAGCTAATGGCTATGAGGACAGGGATCGCCGTGGGTGGAGAACATGGAACTCGAAAGGAATGGAGTATAGACTATGGGTGAGCTATTGGCTCGAGCTCAAGAGTGGGTCAACCTAGAAGAAGTAGAGTCTGCAGTCACAGGAACCGGCCAGGCCCCTATTCAGCCCGTTGGAGTGGCGACGGGTGCTATAGCTACCACTCAGCTCGTGGCTCATAACAACTAGGCAGGAAGTAATAAAAGAAAGGGGAATTGTGAGGGCGACCAGACTAGGTCCAAACAGAATAAGCCTAGGGAGAGGTACACTTCTATCTTCACCACGTACACCGACTTAACAGATATGTGGGAACACATTTATCTGGCTAATTCTTCCCGTCTTCCATGGAAGAAGCTAGAGCCCCTGAAGCATCAACGGGCAAAGAGAGAACTGACCAAATTTTGTCATTTTCATAACGACATTGGCCACAACACTCACGATTGTTTTCAGAACGTTAGCGTAATATGCTCTGAACCGAGAGCCCTAATAAACCGATAGTGCAAAATCATCAACCAGCTCAAGGAAATCAAATCAATCCACTAGTAGCTCTCCCAACTCTTGATAACCAGATCATCCCTTCTCATGTTGAAGGAAGAGATATAGTCACCATTTCCGACAGATCTCACCCAGCAAGTACAAGCAATGGATCTCAAAAAAGATATATCTAGGAGCTAAAAATTCATGAAGGCACAATATTTACTTCAGAGCAAAGGTTATTTAAACAACAACGATTGGATATACAAACCAATCATTTTTATGGAAGAAGATAGTTGCCATGTCTAATTCCCTCATAATGATCCTCTGGTGATAACCATTCAACTCGCTAAATGGAGGGTGAGAAGATTCTTGATTGATAATGGGAGCTCAGTTAATGTGCTATTCAAGTCCACTCTTGAATAGATGGGACTATCTGTAACTGACCTTAAGGAAACCTCCATGACTCTTTATGGGTATTCGGGAGAAGGAATGGAAACAATATGAATGATCAAGCTCATTGTAACCTTGGGAGAAGAAGCACGACTGTTGCTAAAATGCTTGAGTTTGTTGTAATTGACTGCCCAACTGCTTACAATGCAATCTTGGGGAGACTAGCGTTGACGGCGTTCGAGGCCATAACTTCTGTTCACCACTTGGCCATAAAGTTCCCTTCATCCTCGGGGATACGCACTTTAAGAGGGGATCAGTTTGCTGATAGGGAATGCTACAACATTTCCATAAAGGGAAAGTTACAACCCAAGCAGTAGACCATGGTGGTAGTTGAAGAGAACGAGGAGTCTCAGGCAATAGAAATTGCTGAAGAGGCAGAAGAATCTCAATAGACAGACAACGAGGTCGCCCAATTAGATGAAATAAACCCAACAACAAGTGAAGATCAATCTAAGCTCTACGTTCTAGATGAGCTCGAAGAAATAATTCTCGACCCAAAAACACCTTCGAGGGTGGTGAAGATTAGGAAGAATCTAGGAGGAGAACAAATAATATAGACCTATTCGCTTGGTCACATGAAGATATGGTAGAAATCAGTCCAAGTGTGATTATGCACACCCTAAACTTTGACAAAAATGTGCCTGCGAAACAGCAAAAACAATGGCTATTGGGGAAGGAGTGAGGATAAAGTTTAGAGGAAGAAGTAGTTTGCCTATTGAAATGCGGGTTCATTGGAGAGGCAAAATATCTAACTTGGATTGCCAACCCTTTTTTGGTTCCAAAGCCAAACAAAAAATGGAGGACCTGCATCGACTTCTCCGACTTGAATAAGGCATGTCCAAAATATTGTTTTCCACTGTCAAGAATAGATCAGCTGGTTGACGCCAGGGTTGGCCATGAGCTCATGTCCTTCATGGATGTGTATTCTAGATATAACCAGATCGCGATGAACCCTACAGACCAAGAGCACACCAGCTTCATGACCAAACACAATGTATACTACTACATAGTCATGCCATTCGGGATAAGGAATGCTGGTGCCTCATTAACCAGATCAGGAAAAACATGGAAATGTATGTCGATGACATGCTCGTCAAGTAAAAAATTGCCAATAACCATGTGTTCGATCTAGAAGAATGTTTTGGCATATTGAGAAAGTATCATATGAAGTTGAACCCCCAGAAGTGCACCTTTGGCGTCTCATCAGGTAAATTTCTAGGCTTTATAGTTAACTTAAGGGAGATCGAGGCAAACCCTGAAAAAATCAGATCATTGTTAGAAATTTCGTCATCCAAGTCGTGGAAAGAAGTCTAGAGTTTAACTAAAATAGTCGCGGCCTTAAATCGGTTTGTGTCCAAGTCCTCGAAAAATTGCCTCCATTTTATAATTTGCTCAGGGGAAAAAAACAATTTGAATGGATAGAAGAATGAGAACAGGAATTTCAAGATATGAAGACACATTTAGCCAAACCCCCCATTTTATCAAAACCAGTTGCTGGGGAATTTTTATACTTATACCTAGTAGTAACGAAGAACGCAGTTAGCGCTGTGTTAATTCGAGAAGAAAATCGAGCAAAAAACTGTGTACTACACAAGTAAGAGGATTTTGAGAGTTAAATCCAAATTTCCTTTGATTGAGAAGCTCACGTTTCGCTTAATATTTGCTTCGAGGAAGCTCAGGCCATATTTTAAGTCCTACACCATACACGTCTTAATCGATCGATCAACCTTTAAGGCAAGTCTTGAAAAAGCCTGAAGCATCGGGACTTCTGTTTAAGTTGGCCGTCAAACTCAATTAGTTCGAAATATTATACAAGCCATGGACAACAATAAAGGGCCAGGCGCTCGCAGATTTCATAGCTGAATCTACCAGGTTCTAGAACGAGCCTATAAGGGAAATCGATACAAGAATTGTGGAAACTCTTTGTTGACGGGTCATATAACACTCAAATTTGGTTTTGACGCATCTAACAACGAAGCGGAGTAAGAGGCTTTATTGGCTGGAATTTGGGTAGCAAAAGAATTTAAAGAAAATGCGATTCAATGTTTTAGTGGTTCTCAGCTCGTGGTTAATCAAGTAATGGGGGAATATCAAGCTCGAGGAATCAAAATGGCAGCTTATCTAGCTATGTTGAAAAGAGAATTGTCAAATTTTGAGTTCTATTCTATCGAACAAGTACCACGCGAGCATAACACAAATGTAGATGCTTTAGCCCAACTTGCCACCACCAAAGAAACAAACACATTGAATGTGCTCCCCGTAGAATTCTTGGACAAACCAAGCATAGATGAAGAGATGAGAGAGGTCGGAATGATTTCCGAAGGACCGACCTGGATGAATCCAATCATTGAATACCTCACATCTAGAATACTGCCTGAAGACTGCAAGGATGCACAAAAATTGTTATACCAGGTCTCGAGGTATGTTATAGTCGAGGGGATTCTATGTAGACGAGATCATTTTATGTCTCTTCTAAGATGTTTCTTGCCCAAGGAAGCACAAGCTATCCTCAAAGAGATTCACAAAGGGTTTTGTAGAGACCACACTGGGGGGCAAAGCTTAGCCCTAAAGGTGTTAAGGCATGGATATTTTTGGCCCATACTGAAAAAGGACTCAGCCTCATATGTCCTTAAGTGTGAAAAATGACAACGTTTAGCCACTATCGCCTGAGCCGTACCCATGGAGCTAACCATGATATCCTCACCCTGGCCATTTTTCGTATGGGGGATTGACCTAATTGGATCGTAGCCAACTGGAAAAGGAGGATTTTGTTCGCTACGCTGTTGTCGCAATTGACTATTTGATGAAGTGGGTTGAGTCTGAATCGTTGGTAACTATAACCTCGAAGAGAATACTGGACTTTGTGGTAAAGAACATAATATGCAGATTTGGACTCCCAAAGTAGATTGTCGGACAACAGACTCAGTTTGACAACGACTTGTTCAAAACTTTCTGTAAGAAATACGACATAGTTAAGAGTTTCTATTCAGTGGTGTACCCTCAGACCAATGGGCAAGTTGAGGCAGTAAACAAAACCCTTAAGGTGAATCTAAAGAAATGACTAGAGGATGCTAAAGGAATATGGCTTGAGTAACTCCCACAAGTACTCTTGGCCTACAGGACCTAACATCGAACTTTCACTAGGTGTACTCTCTTCTCTCTAACTTTTGGAAGCAAAGCTATGCTCTCAGTCAAGGCTTTGGTAGCGTCACACATGCAAAAGACCTTTGATTAGGATCAAAATCATGACCTACTTAATGCATCCCTGGATTTAATTGAAGAGTGACGAGAAGAATCTAAGCTACAACTTGCCCATTACCAGCAAAGTGTGACACACTACTTTAACTCAAAGGTCAAAGAGCGAAGAATCGAACTATGATACTTGGTGCTCTAGAGGGTGTTCCTAGCTAACAAATACGGTAAAGACGGTGTACTAGGACCGAACTGGCAAGGACCCTATTAGATTTTGGAGATCTAATGGGAAGAACCTTCAAACTAGCTCAGTTAAATAGAGAGATAGTTCAACAAACTTGGAACGCCTTGCATCCCAAGAAGTATTATCAATGTTAATAAATATTTGTTTGACTTTATTCATTCAATCTCTTGTAAGGCTTAAGTATAACAACCATATTTCGTGTTATTTCAATTTGAATAGTATAAGGTTGCTTTGTAATTTAAACACGGTGATAGAATTTTTAAATTTATTCTTATTGTTTAGCACGAGTTGATTATGTAAAAGAGATCTAGAACATTTTAAAATTCTGATATCTTGGGGGGCATACAACCCATAGTCTTTAGAATATTCAGCAACTTAGAATTTGGAAATTTGGAAAATTCGAGGCTTTTGAAAGCTCGAGTTTTCAAAGAAATTCTGAATGCTATTTAAGTTAAGGAAACTCAAAGCGAAAATAAAAATCCTAGAATTTAACTAGGTTCAAAAATCCCAGAGCCAAACTAGGTCCGAGGCCTGAATCCTAACAGGTATGCACAAATTGGCAGTCAAAACTCCTAGATATAACCCGGTCAATGATTAGAAACTAACTGATCAAGTCATCATGCTCATGTCTCGATCTAAAAATCACTCCCTACTACTATTCAAGTGTATAAAAGCTTAAAAAGTTTATAAAAATGATGTAATCAGTGGAAAGGGAAAAGAAGAAAGATCAGACATAAAAAATCAACACATATGAAGAAAAAATGTATAAATTGAACGAGGATAATTAACCTCAAAGCAATGCCCTAAGGAAATTGTCTCGGCCTAAAAGGCCTCCTTACAAAAGTTTGTAATACTAAAAAATAAATAAATATATGTATGGAAGATCCCTCTCATCCCTGAGCTCTAGCTATTTGCTCCTGGGATTACACATCTTCCACTCCTCCATTAGCTTCGGTCCTAGAAGCTATCTCCACTATCACAGGCTCCTTTGCCAACCAGTCCTGAAACATGGCGAGATAGCGTCTCTGGACTTCAACATTGAAGAATGAGAAATCCCCATCCTATTTGTACGCCCAAAACTGATAGAACATTTCCTCCAAGGAGCTCTCTATCCGGGCCACGTGGCCCTTTACCTGAAGATCAAACTCCTCGATCCGGGCGGTATCTTCCTTGGACTTTGATAAGGACTTCTCCTCAACCTCCGAAATCTTCAGCTTAAGGTTCTCGATCTCCTTCAGAAGCTGGTCGTGACCCTGGATCACCTCTAAAGCTTGCGCATTAGCAATTTTTTCATTATTCTGGGAGGTTTCCAGAGCTTCCATGCCCTCTTCCACCTCAGCACAAATCTGAGCAATACCTCGAATCTGAGCCATGCAAGACTGCAACCAACGATTAATGAGGGGTCAGTTTGTGAAAACATGGAACTAAAGAAGGAGGATAAGGGTGGGACTTACGCTCAGAGATATCCCCAACACGGAGTTGAGGACGGTCGCTGAGGGTTTCGCTTCTATGGCCTGCAGCTGTTTGGTACTGACCAAGTTTGCATGCAACGTCAAATGGTTCACGATCTCCTGGAGTGAGCCACGCAGGTACTCTGGATGTTTCCCCACCTCAATGTGAGGACATGGGATCGTGACAGTTGGGGCTACAGTTTGGACAACTTGGGGGACATTCATGAGATCGCGAGGAGCTAGGGGAGGAGCCTCTTTGGACGTGACCATAGAGGACTGGGTCTGCTTCTGGCCAGAGCTGGTACCCTTGGTTTTGGCTAGAGATCTAGCAGTAGCGCAGTTCTAGCCTTCTTCAAACGCTTTGCCTCTTGACGGTAGGGCCGACGTTAGAGATGTCCTGGAGGCTCATATATTCTTCGGCAAGAACGAATAGAAAAGTTAGAACAAAGACATAACTCTAACTATGTAAAAAACCAGAAGTAACAGAACAAGATCCCTAACCTCTGAACTAGAGGGGGAAATTACTACGATCAGTTCCGGATTATGGACCGAGATAGACATAACCTCTAACTCTTGGATTATTGAGGGAAGGGAGATTCTAACATTACTACTTCTCGGGATTTACTAGTAATGGGTCCCTCATCTAGATTAGGTTCATATTTGGCTTGCCTAATACCTGAGGTAATGGAACCATGGCACAAGGAATGCCATGATAGGAGGTTTGTACCATATTGTTCAAAAATGGTAGACCTGCAGTGTAAAGTGTTATCGACTACTAAGGTGTACTTAGGGTAGGAAAAGTCATGGTGAACAACCAATTGGTCGACGCATTGATGCAAGGTTACATCCAAGTCTGGGTATTCGAGATGTCTGCTCACGAGTTTCCTTAGATTGAACCAAGTTAGTACAAAATTGGCAGCAGCTCAGTTTATTTCCCTATCTTTATTGCCTTGGATAGAGATGCCGGCTGCTGCCCCTGATTTGGCATGATCTTGGTTAGTATCCTACCCGCCTTCGACAATATTTCTTTTACTCACCAACGGTGCGACATCCTCCTCTTCCTCAACCTCCTCAACGACTGGAGGTAGCCTCTTGGGAAGGCCTTGAGGCCTGATGGCCAGTGTTTGATCTTCCCTTATCAGTTTGAAGGCCACCATGGTGGTGTCATTAACCACCGCCATGAACTCTTTCTCCTCGGTAGGAGTGCTAGCCATAGTGTTGTATTGATCCCCAAGGGTCTCAAACTGAATCTTTCTCTTATAAATAGATACACGAGATAAACAAATCAATCAAAATAAGTAAAACTCAGAAAAATTAAGGAATTCAGTTGAATAGTTTAAAAGATAAAATACTTATGAGGTTGGTTGAAGTAACGGTGGTCGCAATTCCAGAATCTGTTTGACATAGAGAATCAGTCTTTTAAATCATTCTGAAGGCTGAGGAGCTCAATGATGTTGTCGGAGTTGGGAAACCAGGTGAGGTAGTAAAATCCATCACCTCGAGTTTTAATGCTCGGATTTGCCGTTAGACAGAAAAAATATAAAATATCCTCTGAGGTGGGGACCTCCCACTCATTCTTGAGGAATAGATACTTCAAAACCACAAAAAGGCGATAAGATTTTGGTGGGAGCTGAAATGGGGCAAGCTTCACGTAGTTCAGGTAATCCAGAAATTATTGATCACCTGCCTTCAGGTGTTCATCACTCCAGGCCTGAAGTCATCCTCCAACAGGGCACATCTCCGCTCACCCTCCAATGGAGGTCGAGCATAGAAGTTAGGGTTCATCTCGATCCTATGACTTAGAATTATTTTATTGACCTTGGACTAAGAAGTAATTTAAGACACAATCCTCTCGACCTCGAAGAAACTGTCAGGTCCTACTTCAATCTCCTTCTCCACCATTGGACCAAAGTGGGGGATGGGAGTCTTGGGGGCGACCTGCTTATCCTTGCCTCGAGAAGAGGATTGTTTTAGTTTGCCTGATTAAAAATGACTCATTAGAGGCGACCTAGGGATGTAACCTAGTTCTAAATAACGAAAGAAATTGCGACCTAAAATTCTAAGGCTTTACTACTCAAGATTACTACTTGACCTAAAGTATGTATGGGTTAAGTTCAGGCTTAATACCCTAACATGTGGCCTCACGTGCATCCTTAATTCACGCGCCGTAATCTCAGGAAGGTACTGAAACTTTAGGATTCGTGTGTCAGAAATGGTGATTTCGAAAAATGATTTAATGCAAAACCACCCTAGTATCGTGTCCCTAAGCTACCAAATTTGAGCCAAAACCCTTCACCTTATAAACTAAAAGACTCCCACATTTAACCTCTAAACCTAGAAAAATTACCTCTTTTATGCAATTAACTTGACTGTTTCTAGTCCAATTTGTTTTGGCCTAGTATAACCAAAATTGAACCTGTGCAGAACCAAAATAAGGCAAAAACACATTGGAAAATTTAATAAACTTGAAAAAAAAATAGTAAAAAGAAATTTAAGCCAGAGTAAAGATGTAATTATAGATTGGTTCTTGAACAAGGTTGTAAAAGGACAAAGAACGACAAAGATTGCAGAAAATCTGGGAGGTAATCGTTGGGGGATTTCTGAGAGGGAAGAAAGTTAAAGGGTTTTTGAGAATTTTTGGAGAGAAGGAAAAAAGGAAAATTCGAATGCAAATGTGGTGAATGCCAGGCCTTGTTCTCATATTTTGACGTCAAATTTGGGGACAAATCTGAGCTGCACGATTAAAGCAGGTAGAGATTCGAGGGTCAGAATTAAATAAACCAAACAACAGCAAAAGGTTTATAAGAAAACTATCACAGTACTCGAAACCCTAACAGATGCCAATAACAAGCAGACACGTGTCCCGTACTCGAGTGAGTGGGTGGGCACGTTTTCTCGCAACATAAGCCGAAAAGCCCCTATTGTGCGTGTCAAGAGTGATGTCATGCATGAGGAGAGACTTGGGAGGAAAATGTTGTACCCTAAAAACACGAGCTGAACTATCTTGCTAAAGGTACATCTGGTACGTAATAAATAAAGGTTGTAAGACTTCGAAGATGTCTCGATGTTTCGATAACACCAGACCAAGCGACTCGAGGTTGTGTCACTAAGTTTTGGACAATTCAGGATTCTTTAGATCGTTAGAGATGCCAATGACAGAGATCGAGGTGTCCAATGTCCAGATCACCCTCATTATGCCCGAGCATTATCTAAGTCAAGTCGTCCTTTTCTAGTCATATCGAGTTCGAGAATGACACCTAGCTCAAGGTGGTTCAAAGATGAGCATATGGAAGAATCCCTACAGAGATGTCCAATATGCACAATAAATGCACACAATTATTATATACATTTATTGATTGATGTAAATGGAAATATGATTAATTAGGGTATTTATGTATGCATTTATTTGGGAAGTTACCCAATCCTGTATGTTACCATTTATAGTATGGTTACCCAATATTTTCCATCACAATTCCCTGTAGATATAAGTAGAATTGGCAGTAAAAAGGAGCGACATCTTGTATGCCAAAACTCTGCTGAAATTGTTATACACAATCTCTTCAATAGTTCCTAAGCAAGAATAAGAGTGACTCGTGGACTAGGTAGATTTTAACAATTGAACCACGTTAAAATCTTGTGAGTTTACATTCTGGTTTATTAACAAACTTAATCTCTCTAATCGGGTTTCTTAATCCCCTGTTGGCGAAAAACCGCGTCAATAGATTTAATATTAATATTGAATATAAAATTAAAAAAATATTTAAAATTTAATATATTTTTAATCTAATTTAAGATTTGTTTGAGTGGATATTATTTTTAAAATAATTTGTTTAAGAAAAAAATTAAAATAAGAAATTATATAAATATAATTATTTTTCCCTCAAATTTTATCAAAGAATCAAATAGGATAAAAAAATTATAAACAAATAATTTTTTTCGTACCTTTTACCTTTCCTTACCAATTATAAAAAAAATTAGTTTTTTTTTTCCTTTTCCACACATTTTCTTTCCTCACTTTTTTCCATAAGTTTTGTTTCCTACCAAATTCCAAGGTCCAAACATACCCTAAGTCTACTCGTCATTCTTTACAAATTTGATGAATTATTCACAATCACACAGCTAATGGAGCAATGAGGAACTACATATTAGAGTTGATGAGTCAGAGTGACGAGGGCATTGTTTTTTCTGGGTGGGTGAGTAGGTGGGGGGGGGGGGGGGGGGGGGGGGGGGGGGGGGTGATTTGTTATAAGGGGCTTTGGGATGCCTGCCGGGGTTAGGAAAAATAATTTTTTATTTGGGTCCACTTATTTTCTGTGTCCATTCCTTACAAATTTTCTTATTTTCTCTTTATCACGTCACAATCTTTATATATACATATATTTAACACATTCATAACAAAATCATTTACATACAAATAAAGGAGAAATAAGCACTATTGTAATTGTACAAACACCAATATCACTAGACCTCTTATTTTCTTACACAGTATAAGCTAAAAAACACATGAGATAACTATATATTATAGAGTTATAGCACACCCTAGACTTGGATTATCGGTCCTCGAGTGAAGATGCTAACAAAAATAAAGGAAAACTTTTCCAACTCACAACAAAGATAAAAAATTGACCAACAAAAACCAAGTACAAAACACACACAATTTCACAACACAACTCAATAAAGAGGAGTCGATCTTTATATTAGAGAGCTTAAATAAAAGAAGATACTCTCATAAAAACTTATTGTTGAATGATGAAATTTTTGACCTCTTGTGCACTCATAGAAGAGTTTTCTCAAGTATTCATAATAAAAACAAAACATGCTTCGAATGCTTATCTTGTGTATGTGCATGGATTTTCATAATCCTCCTCAATTCCCTAAATCAAGCTATAGACATTAATCCTTAGGCCTAATAAGTGTCTTATTCATTGATTCCCTCTCCACTAGTATATGATAGCTTAGGAATATAGATCCTAAGTCTTTCTTTTGTTGTAATGTAAGTTGGCTTGCGGTAAGGATAAGAGAGGAAAAATTTAAGCTAGACCATCCGTGGTCCTAGTTTGCCTCGGGACCTTTAAAGAATAAGCACTATCAATCCTCAATAATATAAGACCCCATTTATGTCACTTTTATTTTTCACTCCCTTAATTTCTTTCAAACTTTGCATTTACCTTCTTCTTTTTCCCTCTTTGGGGTGTAACAACATAATAACTTTTTCTTTTCTATTCTTTCATGTTTTTACATGACTCTGAAACATCAAACATTAACACATACATGAAAAACCTTTCCCCAAAACTTGAAGTATAACATTTTCTAGACATACTCAAACCTAATAGTGGTTAGGACACAAAAAAGGGAAAATAAAGAAAGCTGGAGTTGGCTAGTAATTACAAAGGTATCAAACAAGACCAACAAGCTCAAAGTTTGTAATACGGGATAATAATATCAAATGTATGCTTGAAGCTCAAACAGTCCAACAAAATTGCTCAACTCCTATCTAAATCGCTAAGCATCTTAGAATTTTTCCTCAAGCGAATCTCTTCAATTCTAGAAACTTAGGTTCTCACAAGCACCTAACTCATTTTAAAGTCTCAAGAATTTTTTATCAAGTTATGTGCAATGAATTGGGGATCTTCACTCCACACATATCGATCTCAGCCTTTCGTGAAATTCCTCCACACCTCGGTCATTTAAAGATGGCTCTTAAATCTCTCCTGATTTTTGGGGGCACACTCAGGGGAGTGAGTTAAACCTGGCTAGTTTGTCCTTTGGCCATGCATTTTCTTTTCTCACATATCTGCCTAAGTGCCCCTGCAAATGAGCTCCTCATTCTTAAGGTATATATGCTTCGCGGTAGTGTGTAGTACATCATTCTGGTATCGATAATACTTACTTCGGTCTCTCTTAGACCTATTTTTCTACATGGGTGTTGACCCCTTGAAGGGGACCATGTTTTCATTGGTGAGGAAGATGTTCTCTCATGAATCCATTAGCTTTGTTTAGAAATTATACTAGCCCATTCTCGACTTGTTCTTTTTCCTGCTTTCACTTATGCTCTCCATTGTCCTTCAAGTACTCTTTTCTTCATAGAGTGCGTGTGGTGTTTGGCTATAGATGGCTTAGGGGTGAACTCTTGTGAAGTTTACCTCCTTCCAAGTTCTCATGATCGCCCTTCATTCGAATGTAATTTTGAGCGCTCTTGAATAAATCATCTAGGTCCTCATTTTCCTTTTTCAGCATGCTATCCCACATTTTTATCCTCGACACACTCTTGCGGTGGTGGCCATTTTGTTGGACATTTTGCCTTTAAAGCAATTAAAGTAGTTCATCATTTATGAAATTTGTAAAAGAAATAATTTCATATAATTAATATTTTTTTATTATTGAATAATATTTTGGTAAATATAAAATTTTCCTAATTATTTAATGTAGTTATAATCATGTATGCATATGAGAGGATTAAAATAATAGATAATGAATTAAATAGTCCCCAAAACACATTAAAATTATGGAATCTTTCATCAAACAATGTTAGTTCGATCCATAGGTATTATAAATACATGTGATCTAGATCAAGATCACTGATGTAGATAGACATCTCGGTGGAGGTACTTTATATAATAATGATTACATAGGGCTGGACCCGATATGTATTTAACTCTTTACTAAATAACATTATTTTCATATCAAATAATGATATGCAAAAAGCATAATGATTTGTAATCATATCTGTCGATGATCATATGCAGATCAGTTTGAACTCTGAAATGATCATGACATTTTGTTTACGTAGTTTGGATCTTTTGATTCACATGTCAAAGTTTGTTTGTAAAACATGCTTAAGTCTTTTGTTTTGGAGATTCATTAACATAGATGGCTGGCAACATGATTTATAGATATGTAATCCAAGCCTTCTTCAAAGCAAAATTGAATAAGTGTTAATTCTAGATATGAACAGTTTGGGACCTCTAATTTATAAAAAGTTTATAAATTAACTGTTCGTTAGTGAATTATTTGTACTTAAGGACAAAGAGGTAATTAGAGGGGTAACATTTTAACATAGTTCTAATTATGAACCAATTATTGGATGATTGAATTGTATGTAGTGATTAAATCGATTGACTATTTGAAGGTACTCAGTAAATTATTCTATAATTTCAAGAGTGCAATCCCATATTTTTAGTGAAATAATATTGAGATTAATAAATAAGTATTTATTATATTAAAGATTTTAATTAATATTATAATATATTGGAGCTTGAAATTATAGGTCCATAGGTTCCTTGGCCTACTCTATAAACACTGTAATACGACTTATAAGGGTATATTTGTTGATAGAATAAATTTTTGGGCAAATATATAATTATGAGATAGTTTAAAAATATATATTTATTATTTATTTCATGTAATTTTCCCAATTATCAATTTAATATATAAAAGAATGATTTTTGAAATAATTATGTGATCTTATTTTAAATTATTTTTACAAATTAATTTAATATTCAGATATTGAAAATTTGAATTAAAATGACTGATTTTAAATCAATTATCATATCTTATCTATAATTAATATTAAGATATTAATTTAATGTTTGCATATTATTAATTTAATATTTAAATATGACATATTTGATGATGGGTTGTGAGATTTTTTTTTTCTTTTCTGTTAGGTTGTGAAATTGATTTTAAATTAATATGAATTCAATTAAAAGATATTCATTAAACATAATAAATAGACAAGATCTATTTTATTTGAATTAAATTAATAAAATAAATATGAAAATTATCTCTTATAAATGTACAAGAGTTACATGTGAGTGGTTGCCTTTGAACAGTAACTTGCGCAGGCTATAGTGTTAGGGAGCTGTTGTATTTTTCCTGTCTTTTTATTTATTTAATATTAATTAAAATTATTTTTATTTAATGGAAACCCTAGATGACTAATATAAATATATATTGTTCTCTTTCTCTCTCAAAGAATAGAATATGTATTTTAGTTTTTAATAAAAGCGAGCTATTTCAGAGAGAAAAATAAAGGGAGAAAAAAAATTGTTTAAACCATTCTCTTAACCCAAACTCCATTGATTACATGTGTTGAGAATATCAACACAGTCCTAAAATTTCCTACCCACCTTAGCAGCTTGTGTGTTGAAGCTTTGAATGTAGCTCTTGAGGCTCTCATTCTCTCCCTGCTTCATGTTGGTGAGTGCTAAGACGGTATAGTCCCAAACAACATGATGTTGCTGAAGGAATTCTTTGCACAATTGTCTCCATGATGTGATAGATCTTGGGCTCAACTTCTTGAACCACTTGTGTTCAAACAAAAATTAGACATGATGATGTGGCATATGAAAATGACACATGGCAGCAGAAAGTATTAAAATTGGCGAGTATTGGTCGAGCTTCATGAGCTGGTTGAATGAGCACAGTCAATATAAAGGAAGATATCTACCTTGAAGAGATTGAAGTTTATTACACAAAGGTTACTGGTCAAAAATAATAACTTGATCAAGGGTCTACTAGTCTCTCAAGGCTGCTAGAAGCTATCTTATAGCAAACTCAAGTTGTAGTAAATCAACAAGTGTACCCTCAACCTCAGAACACTGACTGAGAAAATGCTGGGACTCAAAGCCTGGTTGGTCGAGTCCCAGAAACTGCCAAACAAACAAGGTCTCGAGACCAAGTAGTTCAACCTGGGCAGACTCGTAGTAATCACTCGAACAGAGGAACTCGATCATGAGTGTATCGTTAACTCCATTTAGATGAGCAGGTGCTGCCCAACAGTGACCAAAGTTAAGGTTGTGGTATACAAGTATGTGGAGATGGTAGGCCTGTTGATGGGCAATCAAGGTGATTGACCTTAAGAGGAGGAAAACCTCCTAACCCACAATACCCAGGACCTGGTCAGCAATTCCGACAACCAAAGAATGAATAACCAGCAAGCCAAAGTTGATATAATGAGGGTCATCCGTCGAGGAGATACCAGGGACAAAACGACTAAGAAGCAAGTAGCAGCTATTGAATGTAATGCCCCGAAATTCCTAATGCGGTTTAATGGCTGGATTAGTAGGCCAGGAGGGCCATAACTGTTTAATTATGCCATTAAATGAATATATGCATGTTTATGTGAATTAGATTATAATATGATGTTAAATGCATGCATGTGGGTCCACATTTCATGATAGGGGTATTTTGGTAATTTGGCCCGTTGAGGGCGTAATTGTATATTTGTATGCATGTTGGTGATATATTGTTAAGGCCACATTATAATGTGGATTTGTTTGAGCTATTCAGCATGAGACGATCTTTGAATATTAAGTAGTGGTTTAGTCATAACGGGATTAAGTTCGAGGCTCGGGATGAGTCTCGGGGTGTTTTTAATGATTAGAGCATTACCGGGAGTTAAAGGGTACGAGATATGAATTATTGGTATTTGGGATTATTGAGAATAGCGGGAATTGGAGAGCGTTAATTATGATTAACGAGATAGGTTGGAAATGTCAAATTTCCCCTTGGGAGCCTTTAGAAATCTTTAATTGACCTAGGGATATAATGGTCTTTTTACCCCTAGGATAGATATAAACTGAGTTAAGCTGTAAAATTGAAGAGAAAACAGAGCAAGTTTTGAGCTTACCCATACCTTCTCCTTCCTCCATCTCCTTTGTAATTTTTGTGATCTTGTTGAGGATTTAAGCTTGGAAAGTAGGCCTTGGGAGTTTGGGAGAGTGATCCACCATTGAAGAGCACCACAACCTGAACTTGAGGTAAGTTTTTAGCCACTAGTTTCCATGTATGCTCTGTTTTGGTTGTTAGTCTCAGCTCTTGATTTTGATGTGGATAGTTGGAATCAATGGGAGTTTTTGTGTAAGATTGATTGGGTTTTGATGAGGGGGTGATGTAGGTGAAGTTTAGGGGTTGAATTGGATGTTTTGGTAAGGTTTGGGATTGGTTTGGAAAGTTGGTTTCAAGGGGAATCGCAAGGAGGGAAAACCAGTGGAGCTATTGGTCTGAAGCTGGCGCCCCAACGCTATGCAGGGTAGAGAGTAGCCCTCTCTGTTTCTGGGGCAGCGCCCCAGCGCTGGTTGGCAGCGCCTAGGCGCTAGGTCAGTTTCAGGATGTGTTGTTTTTAGGGTTCGGGATGGTTTTTAAGGCTCGAGGTTTGGTTCCTTTACCCCTTTTGAGTAGATTGGGAGTCCCGAGAGTGAGGGATTGATCCCGGGAGTGTGGTTTAGATTGTGAACCATTCATTGATTTACATTATTAATGGTTTCTAATTGGTTATGATTAGGTAATCACTAAGGAATCTAAAGGTTGATCGTTCTCAAGGGTCGTTCTTATATTATTTCTCGCTCGAACCAGAGGTAAGAAAACTGCACCCCATATGTGACATGCATGGTTATTCATGAGGCATGTTGAATGTTTAAATGTGGACATGGATTGATTATTGAATGATTAGCAAATCTTGCTCACTTGTGCGTGGTACTGACTCATTAGTCAGATTTGGAAAAGGTGTCGGTATCAACTGTGAAGCTGTGACTCATTAGTCAGGTTCGGCAGTGGTACTAGGCACTGGTCACATAGAGCTGACTCATTAGTCAGGACGGCTTTAGCGTGTTCAATGCAAGCCAATAAAGATTAGATCTAATCGATAACTGCATTGGATGACTCAAAGAGCATTAATGTCGGACCGACCTCAAGCTCGTTGAATACTATAAGCGCTTGTGTGACTTACCCATCAGTCACTCATCTGTTAAGTTAGGGACTTACCCATCAGTCTTTCATCTGTTTAAGGCTAGTGGCTTACCTAGCAGCCACTTTTCTATTTAAATTAGTGACTTGCTTGTCAGTCACTCAGTATGGTTTTCTAGAACCTCAAGTGATATTCACTCATCTGTTTAAGAGCTATAAGCTTTGTGTGATTATAATGATAATCATTTGGTAATGTTTATATACAATACTGTGTTTTCTTGGTGGGCTTTGGCTCATGGGTGCTATGTGGTGCAGGTAAAGGGAAAGAAAAGCTCACCCAGCCCTGAGTGGAGAGCTTAAAGTCCAATGACACATCTACAAGATCTCAGACAATTTTAGAGTACTTAGACTCTATTTCCTGGTACTTGCCTTCAAGTCAAAGATCCCCTTTCAGACTTACCCATCGCTTGTTTAAACGCCAACGAATCATTGTTATTTGTGTCCCCAACCAGCTTGTGGGTTTCACTATCCATCTCATAGGTACCGGATTCTGAGAAACCCTCCCACTATGACGAGGCACCGTAACCTTCTGACTTGAATTAGTGGTTTCTAAATCTACCTTGTTTTAATTAACTTGCATAGGTGAGCATGGAACAATCATTTATCATTTTTCCATCTAATACTATTTTGCTATGAGGCTTGAAATTCATTATGTAGTTGTTATCAAGAAAAGTAGCGTTTGTAAAGCAAAAAAATTTCTTGTCTACTGGACTATAAAACAAACCACCCTGAGTACCTTTAGAATAGCCAATGTAACGCCCTGAATAGTCAAGACTGTTACACCGTGAGTTAAAAATAGTGCTTAACTCGTTAAGCGAGTCATTTATACTTAAAAGTGTAATTAAGGTAAATGACAGTTTGGTGTTAAAATTTTTGGTCAAAAAGTTACAAGGGATCCCAAAAGTTTCTAAATAAAATACAAGTTTATCAAAATTACAGACTTAGCCGACCAAAGCAAAAAATTTCAGCTAATGACTCCTGTTCCTCAAAATATCTCGACCATGGTGGTCGAGCCGGCTAAGTATGTACACGCTACCCCTACAACTCTCCAACTCATGGTTGGTCTAGCTTTCTTTTTCCCTTACCTGTACCAAGAAGCACCCATGAGCCAAGGCTCAGCAAGAAAACCCAAACAAATGATAAAGGTAATCAAATAAACATTAACATATATGGCATACTCTATAACCACAACTGGGTCACGTAGATTTTCAAAACAATATACGACTTATGCCGAGTAGATGGATGTCACATCTTCAAAATGGCACCACCACTATGGTGGATATCACATCTGTGTTATGGCCCTGCCACTACGGCATACATTACGCGTGTAATGCCGATAACGGCCTCTCGATCGAGCGATCAGTACAAAAAACTATAACAACTTAGATTAAGCATAACCATCTCGACCAGCACTCAGCGTGCTATTGTCGACCTTGACTAATAAGTCAATGGTTTATGACCAGCGCTCAGTGCTATTGTCAACCATGAATGATAAGTCAATGCTTTACAACTAGCACTCAGTGCTATTGCTGACCTTGACTGATAAGCCAATGTATGACCAGCTCTCAGCGCTATTGCCGACCTTGACCGATAAGTCAATGCTTTACGACCAGCGCTTAGCGCTATTGCCAACCTTGTCTGATAAGTCAATGCTTTACGACCAACGCTCAGTGCTATTGCAGTCCTTAACTGATAAGTCAAGCCTTTCTCAATAAGATAATGCAAACAAGAATATATCATATGTCCAATATCCAAATATAAAGCATTCAGCATGCTTAATCAACAATCACAAGCATAATTATAATCATGTACATTCTCAGGCGTCCATGCCCTATGTCATATTATTGTTTAATAATTCAGCCCAAGCCATAATCACATGTACCACATATTGGGTTTAGTTTTCTTACCTTTGGTCCAAGCACCAGTTAAATATGAACGACCCTCGAGCATGACCCTATCTCGAGCCCTAGTGGTAACCTAGTCACAACCATAAAATAATAATCTCATAAGATTCAATCCTTAAAAACAAACTCCGGGACCACTCTCGTGCTCTCGGGACCTCCAATCCACCTAACGGGGTAGTGGAACAATCCCCCAAGCCCCCCAAGTCCTCCCAAGCCCTAAAAACGGGCTTTGCTAAAATTTGACTAGCACAGTGGTGCTGAAGACAGCATAGGGGTGCCATCCAAGTCAGAGAGCCACCCCTGATTTCCCCTGCCTAGCGCTGGGGCACCCAGGACAGCGTTGGGGCACCATCCCTACAGCCCAGATCTTTTTGGTTCTTCCCCTGGGTTTTCCCCTGATTTCAAGCCATTAAGACCACATCTAAACACAACCCAAACTTGCAATTTAAACTCAAAACCTCATCAATACACCAACCTCAACCAAATCCAAGTTTTCACTTGATCAAAAACCCACCAAAACACATGGTGACTGCCTTTTCGCTATCAACCTTAACACGAGAGATTAAAGAAATGAACAATCAAGAACACAAAGGATTTTACGTTGCTCGGGTTATAAAAGAACCCTAGTCCACAAGTCTCTGGTATTAAGTGGATTGGAAGCTTGATGAGCCAAGTTCTAATGGTGAATTCTCACGCAACATTTAGATTGCTCTTAGTACAAGGTGTTTTCACTCTAAAAAACCTGAACCATTTACAATGAGACTCTCAGCCCTATTTATATAGGTTAGGGTCATTAATATTAATCATTAGTAATTAATACACATTCTTCCCATTATTGATGGATTAATACTAATTCAATGCATTTGGTTTCATTAAATAGAGTCCACAGCCCAAGCGAGATTTGTGGGGCCCACTGTAAAAAGGTACCTACTTTATGGGGAACATGCCCCAGGTACTATCAGGGTGTGTTGTAAGTACCTCAATTTCAGACAGCGTAGTGGGAGTGAAAATTATCGAGTCGTACACTCGAAAACACTATTGATGGATTGCCCAGAAAGGATGTCATACAATCTTCTGGCGCTGCAAACCCGCGCTGGCTGACACCTGGCGCCTTATCTTTCGTCCGAGAACTGAAACCTCGGACTTGGGAGACGACTAGGGGAGAAGAGCCTTCACCTTAATTTCCTGAGCTAGTGAACCTCCAGATCTAAGGGCAAGCCTCTGAGAGTAATCTACCTCTAAGGTATCCACGGCCTACCCACTGGCGGAGACAGGCAACCTCACCTTAAAGGATCCTCGCCTCGAATAGAGCCCTCGGGGGGTATACTCTGAAGATGTCTACGACCGTCCGAGCTAGTCATTGTGAGTTGCTACGTGTCAGAGGCAAAAATACAGACAACATTTTCCCCTCAAGTCTTTACTCGCCCTTAGGCAGTGGAGACTTAAATCCAGAGTGGTTTGAAAAATTGGAGGGAAAAAGGCTTGGGCTTTCCTCTGGCATCACCCTGAAGAGTGAACCCACGTGTCAACACCCCATTGTCGGGCTCATAAATTCATGCATTTAATTAGGGGTCAACTCCAGGATCCCAAACGTCTACTCGGCACCCAAGGCATCTTTTTCCAAAGAAACAATGATTGTGATCCATGCCTTTTGAACCCTAACCGCTGGATCATCCTCGTGACCTTATCAGAAGAAGCCATCTGAAGGTCATGGGGAAGTTGCTTTCCCCTTAAGTTTAATTGGGTATAAAATCCCATAAAGAAAAACACCTCAGTCTCACACTAACCATATGAAAACCAAAACCCTCACAGAAGCCTCTTTTCTTCCTCACCCTTATCCTCAACCATTTTTTCTAAAGCTCTGGATGATTGGCGTGAATTATCTTACTTCTGGGTAGATGGAAAACTATATTTCAAGGTCAGGACTCGCCTCAACACCTACCTTCATTTCATCTCGGGTAAGTTCTTTTCTGTTTTTATTTAAGCTTGAGGATTCTTGATATATGTTTAGGAATTTCAGTGATATGGCATGTAGGAGTTTGTTTTTAGCTTTCACTTGTCATCTTAGGCACATATTGATATTAGGAACGTTCAAAATGGCCCTTAAGAGTATTTATGTCAATTTTGCATTTCTGGGCCTGTGACTGAAATCTGGGGAATTCCCAGATTCCGATAGGTTCATCTCCTCCAGCCTGTCCTTAGGCACCGGTGATACCCCGAATTTCCAAAATCTCCTTCTTCTCCCCAGCAGTATCCCTAGAGTCACCCGTGAATTTTCCATCTTTCCTTCAGACAGAATACTAACTGCTTGGTTTTTGTCTCAGATGTCCGAGAAACTCCGACAACTACACGAACACGGGTTCTATCTCTTCAACTAGGAGATTTTAGATATGGCCTGAGAACAAGGTGCCTCCGAAGGCAGTGCAAGGATGGGAGCTCAAGAGCCAGTTGGGGAGTTAGTCATTTATCCCGACAACCAAGTGGTAGAGAGGCCCGAAACGCCCGAAGATAGGGGTTATCAGTGGAGGAGGTTAACAGAGCCTCGCTTCCACACCCTACTCAAACTTATGAGGGTGATGGGTTCGAAGTAGAGGATTACCTTACTCTGCTTTGACACCCTAATTCCATTGATGTTATCATGAGGCACTATTCAATCGGGGACAAGTGTCTCATCCGCCTCTATCAGGAGTCTGAAAGGGTGCACTGTAGCATCAACGGTCTGGGTGCCTGGAGCTAGGCCCACCTGATGGCAGGGGCTACCCTACCCCTCAAACTATACTTTGTGAACTTCCTAAAGTTCATAGGGATAGCCCCTTTCTAGCTCTCCCCCAATGGCTACAGATTTCTTGCGGGGATGTACATTCTGTATTAGAAGCAAAAATGGCTCGAGCGTTCACCGGCGGAGATCCTCTACTTCTACAATTTCCTCACCACTCCACAGATGAAAAACACCAAACGAGATGGGTATTATGCCTTGGCGAAGTACGTGGCCTCGTCGCTCGACTATAAGGCTCCTCACCACAACGAGAATCATTCTCGGGACTACAAGGACGCCTTCTTCTTCACGAACGACTTCCTGACTCACAGCAATTCGACCTTGATTCTCGACTTCTCCAGAGTTGGTGAGTATCTTCCCGACCATGTTATCTTTCACAATTTTAGGGATTTTTTTTGTTCGACACTTAGTCAATTCCTTTGAATAGGCCATTTCTGCTGAACCCACTACGTCCAATTCTTCAAGGATCATCTCCAAGCAATGAAGTCTCTCCCCAACTAAGATTTGGACCTTAGTGTCCTGGTAACTAAAGAAAATATCATTAGGTCAGGGCTTCTTAGCGTGGAACAAAGAATCAACAACTTGGAGCTGACCAAGTATCGTCAGTCCAGAAAGTCTTAGGAGTTGGCGTCCCGTCTCATCAACAACATAGACGGGCTAGCCCAGAGGGCTTTATAAAATCGATTGGTGGAGGAAGGTCAGAGAACATGCATGCCACGGAAGAAGCCTGAGAAGCCCAGGAGGATCGGGAGCTCGAGGAGGAGCTACAGGCGGGGATGGAAGCCTCGCACGCTGCTCCAGGTAAACTACCCCTCACCTTATATCACGCTCCCCGAGTAGGGGATAGGATAATCCCAAGCACGTTTGGGCCTCCCCAGCTCTCCTTCGCTGTGGACAAATTTCATATCGGCGCTGGACTAGGGAAGAATTTCAAAACTACATAGATTTAATAGATGTGTATCTCCATCACCCAAGGAGACAGTCAACTCCTCGGGGCTTTGTACCCCTAGACCTAGTGACGTCTTTCAACTCGAACTGATTTTGACAATATTGCACCAATATGAGTTGTGAGGTCGAAAATAGGATAAGACACCCTCACTGTTTGCACTGAGGCTTAACTCATGGTGGGCCTCCAAGCATCTTATGTTGTGGCATTAATT
Organism: Humulus lupulus; assembly: GCF_963169125.1. Classification (NCBI taxonomy): domain Eukaryota; kingdom Viridiplantae; phylum Streptophyta; class Magnoliopsida; order Rosales; family Cannabaceae; genus Humulus; species Humulus lupulus. Next base: position 174,039,623 of record NC_084794.1, on the reverse strand, counting down.
TACAGAGGGGAAATACACTAACTGTTTAATTTGTTCTTACAGCTCACATGGGGTTAGCCGACATTGCCCGGTCTGCCCTGAAGCTCGAAGCACCCTTAAGCTCTTCGGTGAGAGAGGGGTCATCACGCCCGTGGGAGCATCCAGAACCCCTTCCTCTAGCCAAGAGGCAGAGGGCCCTTACCCCCCCCCCCCCCCCCCAAAAAAACAATCCTGAAGTTGATCCACCCCCGGTACTGGAAATCCCATCCTCACCCGGGCCAGAAGAGGCGGTACAAGAGTTAGGGCAAGAGTCGGTTCAAGGGTTGGTCCAAGACTCGGAGCAAGAGGCGATGCCACCCCAGATCCATCTTCTGGTGGATCCCGAGAAATATGAGGGGGTCTTCCTGGAGCAATACGAGAAAATGCTTCAACATTCTGAAGTAAGGTTGGAGGAAGGTAACAAGGCCCTACATGAGACAATTGAGGCCCTTCACCAACTTAAGCCACCCCGAGAGAGGCCAGTCGTTCCTCCAATAAGTCGTTGCCCCTCTCGCCGTCGAGCTTCTTCGGGGGGTCAGCTCCACTTTGTGCGAGTTGACCACCTGAAGCTTCTCCCAACTAGGCGACAGCAACGAGGCTTCCCTCATGGCCTCATATCGTAACGCTTCTATCCGCATAAGTTATTCATTCTCACATTTTAGTTCAATTTAGCAAGGCTTTATTAGGCTAACCTTTTCCCTCTTTTATTTTTTCTTTTTGTAGTCCACCTTGGCCTGCTAATGCCTGGGAGACATCATGATGGAGAAATCATATGAACTCCAAAAGCCCCAGGACAAAATAACCTCCCTTAAGGAGAAACTCCAAGGCCCTCAGGAAGATCTTGCCTGAGCCCAGGCTGCCCTTGAAGCCGAGAAAAAACACTCTCGGGAGCTTGAGGATGCTGTCTAGAATGCCACTGAGGACATGCAGTGGGTCGAGGAGGAAACAAAAACGACCATGGAAAAGTATACAGCGAGCTCAAGAGGAGGCTAAGAAAACCATAACTGAGGTTGCCCAAGTGATCCTTGAAAACTCCCCAACTCCAGGAGCAGGCTAAGGAGGCCATCGACCGAGCTAAGTTAAGGGAGAGAAAAGCCCTACAAGCCATGGAGATGAACAGGTCCTCTCGGTGTCAGGTGGATAGGCTAGAAAAAGAAGTCAAGACAATCTCTGAGGATGTCTTCTATGTGGCATGGTATCACAACCAAGACATGAGCTTGGATTTCACGGGAGAGCCTGAGAAGTATAGACTCCACTACAAAGAGCGTCTTTAAGTGACCCAAGCTGCAGAAGTGGCTTCAGCTACCGAGGCAGTCCAAGTGGCTCAAATAGCCAAGGCGAACCCATCCACCAAGGACACCCAGCCAACTGAGGTCACTCCGGCTACTAAAACGGCCCAGGCAGAGGGTTCCCCAGGTACAGACCCGTTCATTGACCAGGTGGAGAAGGTCCCTGAGGAATTTTCATAATTTTTATACTTGGTCTTGCGTGCCATAACTTGTTGGGGTATAGAAAAACAACGTGCGAGCCCCCAAGCATAGTTGTATTTATTATCCCATTTAACTATGCAACTTGCCTTACCATTTCATTTGATTTGGTTCTCTGAATTCAATGTAACCTAATTTCCACGAGAATAAGCACTCAAATCACCTTAGACACTTGGTTCTATAAATTTAACGTAACACAACTACCACGAGAACAAGAACTCAACCCATCTTAAACACATGGTTCTATAAATTCATCGTAACATGATTGTCACGAGAACAAGAACTCAAACCACTTTAAACATCTAGTTCTATAAATTCAACGTAACATGATTGCCACAAGAATAAGAACTCACACACTTTAAACATCTGGTTCTATAAATTCAACGTAACATGATTGCCACGAGAACAAGAACTCACACCACTTTAAACACTTGGTTCTATAAATTCAACGTAACATGATTGCCACGAGAACAAGAACTCAAACCGTTTTAAATGAGATTCCAACGTTTAGTCTCTTGTAGGCTCATATTCCTAGAAGTAACCTTAACATAAAATTTACTATTGGTCCTAACTCGGTGTCCTATGCCCCCGTAATCCAAAGATTCGGGCTTTCAGGGGCCCTTGCACATGGAACCGCTTGCCCCCCGAGTATGCGATGCTCAGGTAGTCGGTTAGGGACTTTCCCTGCTTCTCAAGTGTATGTCTCAGAGATTCCCCTTGTCATTTTAGATCTCATAACTCATCGGGCTTGATTTCCTTCGGAGGTGATGCTAATAGGGTATCCGAGTACACATGACTTAGGCATCCATTCACATATCAAAGATTAGGATTTGGTTATTACTCCTCGGGCGCGCGTTGTTCTCGAGAGGTGACCTGAATCTCTAAGTTCTCGTTACACTGGGCTTTCTCCGGGTTTTCTAGTTATGGGATATAGCGAGGTTATGGGTGCTTCGCTCGTCAACTAGCCAAGCTCCACATGTCATGGATTTCCCAGGGGCTGAGTACGAGGTACTCGGCCTTCCTTTCGCATCTCGAGACTAAGAGACTTGGTTAGAGCCCCTCAAGCTCAGTTTCCATGGGAGGTGACAAAAGTCTATTCTCGTGCTACTAAGATTATCTAGTTCCTAGGTGCTAAGCTTTGTTCTGCCAGGAACAGGCTCAGTCTTCTAGGCCAAATTAGATTAGTTTCCTAGGATTTTCTATTCTCGTGGGTGGTGGCGCTAGGCTTACTCTTTATGAGCTTAGCTTTCTAGGTTGTTCCCTGTGAGGTGTAATGCTGCCTTAACCTCATGCCCCCAAGTGATCGGAGACTAGTCTGCGATCACTTGTCCAAGCAAGCAGGTGTTTTACATGGCATTAATAAAATAGAGGAAATCAAAAAATACAAGCAGACAATAAATTTCTTATCATGTTTTACATACATGGTTTTCATTAAATACGCTCGAAGGCTACAAGGGGTGCTACAGAAATAAACAATGTTTGTTGCTCATATTACTAGTAATACGGGTGAAGATGCTCGACATTCCAAGCATGATGAATCTCCTCCCCACTTATTCCGGCTAATTTGTATGTTCTTGGGCACACAATGCTCTCGACTTGGTATGGGCCTTCCCAGTTAGGTCCTAGCACTCCTGCACCAGGGTCTCGGGTGGCTAAGAAAACTCTTTACAACACTAGATCTTTGACCCCAAACTTTCTATCTTTCACTTTGGAGTTAAAATACCTGGCTACCTTCTGTTGGTAGGACGCTACTCAAAGCTTAGAAGCTTCACGCAGTTCCTCCATGAGGTCCAAGGATTCTCGACGTAAAGCATGGTTTGTGGTCGGGTCATACGTGTCCCGTCGGTATGTGGAGATTGCTACTTCAACTAGGAGCATAGTCTCATACCCATAGGCCATCGAGAAGGGAGAATGGCTGGTGTAGGTCCTGGCAGTGGTGCAGTAGCTCCATAATTCCCTAGGCAACTCCTCATGTCAAACTCATTTTTTCTGCTCCAGCAGTTTCTTCAAAGTTGACTTGAGTGTCTTGTTAACTGCTTCCACTTTGCCATTGGCTTGCGGATGGGCCACGGATGAGAAGTTCTTGATGACTCCATGTCGTTGACAGAAGTTCGTGAATACTTCACTGTCAAACTGCAATCTGTTGTCGAGGCCTATCTTCCTCGAGAGCTCGTACCAATAGACAATGTTCCTGATGACAAAGTCCAACGCCTTTTAAGAGGTAATTGTAGTGACTGGCTCGACCTCAACCCACTTCATGAAGTATTCAACAGTCAATATGGCATATTTCACTCCTCCCTTCCCCGTAGGCAAGGACCTGATAAGGTCAATGCCCCAGACAGCAAAAGGCCATGGGCTGGTCATCTGTGTAAGCTCACTTGGAGGCGCTCGGGGGATGTTGGCGAAGCATTGTCACTTGTCGCATTTCTTGACATAATCCATCGCGTCTCTATTCATGGTGGGACAAAAGTATCCTTGCCTTAAAATCTTTTTGGAAAGGCTTTGCCCCCCAGCGTGATCTTCGCAAAAACCCTCGTGTAAAACTTGGAGAATCATACTGGCTTCTTGCTTTGACACACACTAAAGTAAAGGCATAGAGTAACCTCACCTATAAAGCCTATTATCCATGATTATGTACCTCATTACTTAATAAAGAAAATTCCAAGCTGCCTTCTTATCTTGGGGCAGCTCCTCGAAGATGAGATATTTAACTATTGGCTTCATCTACCCATTTTGGGGTTGTACAGTCTCCACCTCGTCTGGAGCCGAGATACTCGAAGACTCCAAGTATTCAATGGGGACCACATTGATTAACTCAGCGTCTTTGGTTGTTGCCAGCTTAGCTAGGGCATCGGCATTGGAATTCTACTCTCGCGACACCTACTGAATAGTGAATCTTCAGAAGTTATGTAGTATTTCTTGTGCCTTTGCCAGGTATGCTGCCATTTTTGTTCCCCGTGCCTAGTACTCTCCAAGAACCTGGTTCACAATGAGTTAGGAATCGTTAAAGATCTTGAGACCCTCGGCCTTGAGCTCTAGAGCCACGCGGTTCCCAGCGATTAAGGCTTCATACTTTGCTTCATTGTTAGAGGTGCTAAACCCAAAGCGGAGGGCGCTATACACCCTATGCCCCTCAGGGGAAACCAAAATAAGTCCCACCCCGATGCCATTTTCGTTCAAAGCCCCATCCACGAACAGCTTCTAGGTTGGTCTGACCATTGGGGTACCCTTAGCCTTCTCCTAATTCCCCGTTCACTCGGTGATGAAATCCAATGCTGAACAGACTTAACTCCATTGACCACTTCAAGAGTCTTCCCGACAACTCAGGTTTCTAAAGGACTTGTCTGAGGGGATGGTTTGTGAGGACCTTAATAGGAGGCGCCTAGAAGTAGGGTCTTAGCTTTCGAGAGGCCACCATTAAGCAAAAAAGATAACTTCTCCATCAGCGGGTGCCTAGACTCTGCCCCGAGGAGTCTTTTGCTAACATAATAGACGGGATGCTTAACAGGGCTTTCTTCCCTTACCAATGTGGCACTGGTGGCATCCTCTAAGACAGCCATGTACAGAAAGAAAGGCTCTCCGTCTACTATCTTGGACAGAATTGGATGGTTTTCCATGTGCGCCTTGAGATGTTGGAACGCCTGTTCGCACTTTTCCCTCCATTCAAACCTCTAACTCCCTCGGAGGACATTGAAGAAAGGGTCACACTTATCTGTTGCCTTGAAGACAAAATGGCTCAGAGCTACGATCCTCTCTGTCAGGATCTGAACATCTTTATGTTTGTAAGGAGATGGCCTCTTGATTAGGGCCTTGATCTTCTCAGGGTTCGCCTCAATTCCCCAAGCATTGACAATGAAGCCTAGGAACTTACCGGAGGCGACCCCAAATGTGCACTTTTGGGGGTTTAATTTCATTCCAAACCGACGGAGCACTGTGAAAACCTTAGTCAAGTCACCCACATGGTTAGGGGTTGTCTTGGACTTGACCAACATGTCATCCACATAGACCTCCATGTTCTGCCCCAACTGGTTCTTGAACATCTTGTTAACCAGCCTCTGGTAGGTGGCGCCAGCATTTTTTACCCCGAAAGGCATCATGATGTAACAATAGACACCCTTATCTGTTCAAAAGCTAGTGTGCTCTTGATCTGCAATGTGCATGGATATTTGGTTATATCCTAAGTATGCATCCATGAACAACAGCTACTCGTAACAAAAGGTGGCGTCGACCATCTGGTCTATTTTGGGGAGTGGAAAGTAGTCCTTCGGACAAGCCATGTTTAGGTCTGAGAAATCAAGGCATGTCCTCCACGTGCTATTTGGCTTAGGCACAAGAACAGTATTGGACATCCACCTAGGGCACTGGGCTTCTCGAATAAATCAGTTAGATAGGAGCTTGTCCACTTCGTCCTTGAGAGCTTCTTTCTGAGTTTAATCAAATGTCTGTTACTTATGCTGGACGGGAGAAAAGTAAGGATCGATATTCAAGGTGTGGCATATGATGTTCGGATCAATACCAGTCATGTTGGAATGTGACCATGCGAACACGTCTTGATTTTCTTGGAGGAAACCCACCAATGCCTCTTGGACTTCCGTTTTCAAGCTTCCCCCAACTTTTATTTTTCTATCAGTGGTGGAGGCATCAAGAACTACCTCCTCCACTTCCTCTATTGGTTCAACGGACCTTTCTTCTTGAACCCTCGAGTCCAACTCTTCGAGCTTGATCCCCTGGACAACATGTACCTCCGACGCCTCAGGCTTCCCGGGGCCTTCCTCCACCACCATCATGGGAGTTTTGAGGGAGACATTGTAACATTGTCTCCTTGGGGAACTTCATGCACAAATGGCGGATGGAGGTGACGACTCTGAACTCCACCAGTGCAGGCCGTTCTAGGATGGTATTGTACATCGAGGAACAGTCTACCACCACAAAGATCCAGTATTTGAAGGCCTGGCGAGGTACTTCTCTAAGCATTACAGGGAGCTTTATCTGTCCCATTGGGATGATGGCCTCCTTGATAATCTGTAGAATGTCGAGGCACATATGGATAAGTCTGTCGTGGTCAGCCCTATCTTCTCGAAGGCTGACTTAAACATAATGTTCACCGAACTCCCGTTGTCTACTAGGATCCACGCCACCATTTTGTTGGATATTTGGCTCTCAATCACCAACGGGTCATGATGTGGGAAATGCATTCTCCGAGCATCATCTTCGGAGAATGTTATGACTTGGTCATTCATTCATGTCATTTGGGCAGGCAACTAAGCCAAAGCCATTACCTCATCATCATGATTCAAAGCTCGTGCATACCTGTTCTGCGAGCTTCATGAGGTGCCACCCAAGTGGGGCCCTCCTGAGATGGTTCATACCCGCTTGTTCACTAAAAGAGGTCCTTGGGCCACTAGACGTTGGGGAACTACAGGAACTACTGCTTGGACCTGTGGAGCAACAGGTGGTACCGGCGGTCCTGCCACGGGAGTTGTGCTTGACGCGCTCCACCCTTAGCATATTGATGGAGGTGTCTCAACTTGATGAAATTCTCAATCTTATCCTTGAGTTGGTGGCACTAATTGGTGTGGTGCCCTATGTCGTTGTGGAAACGGAAAAAAAAATTACAGGGTCTCGCCTTTCCTTGTCTCTCCGGATGGGTTGTGGCTTCCTGTAGTGAACGTGTTGCGTCGTGGCCACGAAGATATTCTCTCAGGAGTCTACCAATTTGGTGTGCTCAAAATACTGCGAGACATACTTCTCGCCAGATGTGACTCCCTGCTCGGCCCGTGCGATTCCACTACCCCTGGGCTTCCAACCCTTGCCCTTCCCCCCGTGTCTACTACTGCTGGGAGCTCGACTAGACTCTGTAGGCTGGGAAGGAGCAGCAACTCCAGCACTGAATGCAGGTTGAAAAGCATTGTATCTAGTGGATGCTGCCCCATACCCTGCTGGAGCAATACTAAATCCAGAAGTGGGCATGGTGCTATAACTGGAAGGCGGAACACTTTGGCTAGGTTAGACTCCCCCCAAGCTCGGTTGAACGGGAGCAAAGGGGGAATATTGGATTCCCGAAGCCATGGGGCCAGGCGTGGCCGAAGTAGGGAAAATGGTGGGTGCTCCAAATGTCCCAATCTGGGTATCCTCGCAGCTGATATATTCCTAGGCTCGATGAATGAAGTCATCGAGTCGTCAGCATCCCCTTCATTGGAGGTCTTCCCAAAGTGGGGACCCTACACGGATGCTAGCTTGTAATGCCATCAATTTCTAGCCATCATCAACTATTTTGGTTCTCGCCACTTCCTCCTTGAAACATTTGATGTACGTCTTGAGAGTCTTGAAGGACCCTTGCTTTATATTGGCCAAGGCATTGACCTTAAAGCTTACCTTCCGAACTCCTATGAACTATCTTCGAAAGGCATATGATTATTGATGCCACGATTGAATGGATCCCGGTTGGAGCTTTTTGAACCATTCATTCACTGGTCCCATTAGGGTGATTGGGAAAACATGACACTTAGCATCATCGGAGACACGATGCACCAACATTAATCTGTTGAACTTAGACAGGTGGTCCGTGGGATCCCAGTCATCGTCATAGGGTGGTATGGTTGTCATTTTGAAGCCTTGTGGTAGATGGGCCCCAAAAATGTGAGGATCACATGGCTCCACTTCTTCGTCTTCCGATTCAGATTTGTGGCCTTGCTGCCTGGCCATTCTGAGCATGATCTGTTTCAGAATTTCCAACTCTAAGCGGAGCGGGTCACGATCTCGGTCGATGCTCTGAGCTGGGTTATCTCTTCTCTGAGTGTTGAGATTATCCCATAGGTATGATAGACCTCTCCTGAGGGGCTCGAGTCCTTCTTCCTTATTGCTTCTTTGGGTATTGATGTTGTCTCATAGGTCAGTATGTCCTCAAAACACACAGTTATCCTTGGGACGAGCCACTTTGGTTTCTCCGTCGAACTCGACATTTTCGTTTACCGAGATACTAATACGGCGTTATAAGTTTTGCGGGGCATTCCTCAGGTGGATCCCTAGACCGCCATTCCTTCAGGGCTGGTGATGTCCAAAGGGGATACCAGCTCTAGGCCTCGCGCGGTCTGTATGAGCGCGTCGTGACAGAATGCCCCGACCTCCATGGGCGCTGATAGCCTGGTGGTGTCCTCAAGCCCCTTGGCCATTACCTTTACCAGTCTGTTGAGGAACTTGATGACCCTCAGAATCCTGACAAGCCCTCTTCTGCTTTGGAGCAGGATTATCGTTAGCCTTTCCTTTACCACAATCCTGTGGTAGCATCGGGGTTCCAACTCCTGCTGGGTGCCCAGCGGGCACCTCAGCTGGCAGAACTCGCACCTTTGCAGTAGGGTGCTCAGGAGGAACCCCAGCTACATTAATAGGTGGCAGTCCAATAGGGTGCGCATGTGGCACGCCAGTTTGGTGCCCAACTAGTGCATTTCCATTGGGGTCTACTCGCAGCCCCTGGGCTGTAAGAATGGCCTTCATGGCAAGCACCATCTCCTGCAGGGTGATGATGTTACCCTCTTGCATATTGATATTTTACTGTTGGGTGGCCACCTGTTCATGGAGCATCACCACCTCCGGTGTCTCCTCCACCTCCATGGGCTAAGGGTATTCTTCCTGATAATACCCCCGGTCGACGTTGTCATCCTCGTTGTTGTACTCGGCTTCTTCGCTGTAGTCCTCTACCATCTCAGGCACGTTCTGAGGCGGTTGTCTACCAGGTTCCCCTCCTTCGACTCCGATAGGAGGGAGCATGTCATCTGCAATGTTTCTTCGAGTAGTCAACATAGTTGTAAGTGTTCCAAATTCTTTCTTCAAACTCTCAATGAAAGCACCAAAATGTTGAATGCACTTTTCACTATCAACCTTAAAACGAGAGATTAAAGAAATGAACAATCAAGAACACAAAGGTTTGAACGTTGTTCAGGTTATAAAAGAACTCTAGTCCACAAGTCTCTGGTATTAAGTGGATAGGAAGCGTGATGAGGCAAGTTCCAATGGTGTATTCTCAGGCAACGTTTAGATTGCTCTGAGTACAAGGTGTTTTCTCTCTAAAAAATACGAACCCTTTACAATGAGATTCCCAGCCCTATTTATAATGGTTGGGGTCATTAATATTAATCATTAGTAATTAATACGCATTCTTTCCATTATTGGGGGATTAATACCAATTCAATGCATTTGGTTTCATTGAATAGAGACCACGACCCAATCGAGATTTGTGGGGCCCACCGCAAAAAGGTACCTACTTTATGGGGAACATGCTCCAGGTACTATCAGGGTGTGTTGTAAGTACCTCCATTTCAGACAGCGTAGTGGGAGTGCAAATTATCGAGTCGTACACTTGAAAACACTGTTGACAGATCGCCCAAAAAGGATGTCATACAATCTTCTAGCACTACAAACTCACGCTGGCTGACACCTGGTGCCATATCTTTTGTCCAAGAACCGAAACCTCGGACCTGGGAGACGACTAAGGGAGAAGAGCCCTCACCTTAATTTCCTGAGCTAGTGAACCTCCAGATCCGAGAGCAAGCCTCTGAGAGTAATCTACCTTTAAGGTATCCATGGCCTACCCACTGACGAAGACAGGCGACCTCACCTAAAAGGATCTTCACCTCAAATAGAGCCCTCTGGGGGTGACATACTCCGAAGACGTCTACGACCGTCTGAGCCAATCATTGTGAGTTGCCACGTGTCAGAGGAAAAAATACGAACCACAACACAAAAATCCATGCTTGAGCTTTGAAGCTTAAGAACAACACAAGAACATGAAGAACTTAAGCAAAATTTACCGCAAAACTCAAAGAGTCCTTACCTCAAACCAATGGTCTGCAAGCCCAAGCTGTCCCTTAGCCAAACTATGGCTTCAACCTCTTAATCCTTGAGCTCTTCTTCCTCAAAAATCCAAAATCCCCCTAGGTACAAGAGAGAAGAGAGGAATCGAGTGAGAGAAAGGGGGAGAGTTGCTTGAGGTGATGCTTTGTTTTCTGAGGTTTCCTTCAGTTGAAGTAACCAATCCTAAGCAATTACTTTTGGCACCAAAGGACCATAATGCCCCCTTAGCCTAAGCCTTGCCCTCTTAAACTCTTAACGATAAATTTGTCATTTGCCACTTATCCCGTTAATCATAATTAACGTCTCACAATTCCCGTTACTTCCAATATCTTCAAATAATTTCCCTATTACCCGATTCTGGTAATGTACTAAATTACCAAATCACCCCTAGGCTCAACCCGAGCCCGATAATTGACCTCGTTGTGACTAAACTGCTACTTTGCTCACTAAGATCATCTACTGCTGAATAATCCAAATATATCTGCATAATGATGTGGTTCCACACATATATCACATATATGCCAAATATACCCATAACAGGCCAAATTATGAAAATTGCCCTTTTAATTAGAAATGGACCCACATGCACATATAATACACTTAAACATGCATATCAAGTCATATTATAATATAACTCACATAATCATATAATGATACACATGTATATCACATAATCACATAATTTCCATAATTTTCCATCCTGGCCCCCTAATCAAGGCCCTAAGCTTTATTTGTTAATATAGGACGTTACAACTATCCCCTCCTTACAAGAATTTCGTCCTCAAAATTTTATCTGAACAACTCGGGATATAGATCCTGCATGTCTATTTCCAGTTCCTAGGTCGCTCCCTCAAAGACATAGTCACTCACTTAGAACTCTATGCTCCTGCATTTCAGATCAACATAACTTTTCTGTCTTCAATGAGAAGCAAGCATCCCAAGTCTAATCTTTTCAATAGCCTCAGTGGTCCTCTGAACTACCTCAGGACCCAAATATTTTCTCTCACCCATCTCATCCCAGTGAATGGGTGATCTATGCTCCCTACCATACAGCATCTCATAAGGTGCCCTTCCAATAGTCAATTGGTAGCTATCACTATAGGGAAAAATATTCTATTAGAGGCAAAAATTCATTCTAGGACCCTTCAAAGTCCAATATACATGCTCTCAGCATGTCCTCCAATATCTGGATAATCCTCTTTAATTTATCATTAGTCTAAGGATGATAAGCAGTACTGAACTTTCGCTGTATATCCATCACCTTCTATAAAATTTCCAAAAACTTGGAAGTAAATGTGGGGTCCCTATCTGTTAGGATAGAGATCAAAGTCCAATAAAGGCTTACTATCTCTCTCATCGAGATCTAAATACTTGTCAACTATATTGCTCGTCCTCACTGATAAAAGTGAGCTGACTTTGTGTACCAGTCTATAATGACCCAGACTGAATCATGCTAGCCCACTATCCTGGGCAATCCCACCATGAAATCCATCATGATGTCCTCTTACTTCCACTATGGAATACACAAAGGTTGTAATGGACTTACTAGTTTCTGATACTCTACCTTGACCTGCTAACAGGTCAAGCATTTTGCCACGTACTCAGTTACATCCTTCTACATCCCAGGCCACCAATATAAAGCTTTCATATTCGGGTACATCTTCATGGTGCCTGGATGTAGAGAATGAGGGGTAGTATGAGATTCATCCAGAATCTCCTGTCTAATCCTAGTGCCCATCGGAACACAATTATGATCCTTATACTTCAATATACCCAAGTTTGACATTGTATAGTCCTTAGCTATTCCAACTAAGGCATCCCCTCTACTATTTCCCAATTGTGGGTCACTCAACTTTTTTCTTTTGATCCTCTCTAAAAGAGTAAACTAAAGTGTAATGATGGCCAACTGGCCCACCAGTAACTCTACTCTAGATCTGGTCATATCCTTCAACTGACATGATGCATAGGCAATCACCTTTCAATTCTTGAAAGTTGTTCTCACACTTATCTAACCATGCAAACTTCTGATTTTGCATGTCAACTCTATCAACGAGGTAACAATCCTTGAGAATTCTCCCACAAAACACATGCAATACCCTGCCAATCCAAGGAAACTCCTTAACTCTAAGGCGTTAATTGGCCTTGGCCAATCTTTGACTGAGAATATACCAAAATATTATCGATAAAGACGACCACAAACTGGTTTAGATACTCTTTGAACACCCTGTTCATCAAATCCACAAGTGTTGCCGGAGAATTAGTCAATCTAAATGACATAATTAAGAACTCATAATACTCATTTCTGGTACAAAAGCAGCCTTCGGTATATCCTTCTCCCTGATCCCCAACTGGTGATAACCAGATCGAAGATCCATCTTGGAGAATACCATCTTACCCTGTAATTGAACCTTTAGTTCCTACAACTTTGTTGGAGGCATTCACTACGGTGCCCTAGACATTGATTTCATCCCTGACATCAACATAATCACAAATCTATTTATCTTGGTCTAGAGGTAACCCTAACATATCCTTTGGAAACACATCCAGAACTCACAGACTAATCTAGTTTGTCCTGGTCCCACTGGCATAATTTAAGTGGTATCCACCACACTAGCTAAGAATCCTATGTATCCCTCTTGCAATAGGTCTCTAGCTCTCAGTACAGATATCATAAGTATATGGGGTCCATGCATAGTGCCAACAACTACAAAGGATTTCTCGCCCTCAAGCTTAAGGGTTACCATATTTTCTTGCAATCTATCCTTGCCCCGTACTTGGCTAACCAATCCATATCCAGGATCATATCATAGTCGGTCATAACCAACTCTGTCAAGTCAACTGATGAGTCTTTTCCCACAGTAATCTAACCCATCTCTTAAAAGTTACCAATAGGGTACCAAATTCTCATCACAACATAACCATGTAATCCACATACTATGTCTATGCCTCTACTAGATGTAGGAAAACAAAGAACCACATGGCACCAAAACCAATCAACATAAAATAAGAATCAGAACTAGGAAGCTGAGGTGTCACTACTGAGGGACTAGCTTCAGTCTCAGCCTCTGACTGCATCAGAGCAAACACTCGAGCTGGAGTCGAGTTGTCTGGCCCCTTTGGCTCGTCCTTCCTCAGTCTTGGGCAATCCCTTTTGAGGTGCCCAACCATCCCACATAAGAAACATGCCTTTGCTTAGCATCCCCCCTGATGGTGTCTCTTACACCGAGCGCATTCTAGGTACAATTTCCAGTACTCTACCTCGCTTTGATGGCCTATCTGAGCCATCTGGAACCCATTTTCTAGTCCAGGAGTGTCGAATATAGCTTTTCTTTTCTGATCATTGGGGCCTCTACCCCTGCTTAATCCAATAAATGGAGGTATCACTGCCTCAGCTCTGCGCTCTCCGGCATTCTCCCTCCAAATCTCATTTCCTGTGCTCTCAACGACAAGGGCCTTCCCCACCACCCGAGCATAGGTAGAGATCTTATGTATCGGGGCTATTCTAACACCCTGAGCTATTCTGGAATTCAATCCCTGGATAAATCACTCCTTTCGAACCACATCCGTGGGTACCATATCAAAAGAAAACTTGGCCAACCCATCGAATTTGTTAACGTACTCTGTTACTGTTGTATTTCCCTGAACCTGGTTCAGAAACTCATTTGTCTTAGCAGTCTTAACTGCATCACAATAATATCTCTCATTAAACAACTACCTAAATTCTTCCCAATTCATTGTAGTTGTATTTCGTGTATAGGATACCACTTCCCACCACGTCTGGGCATCTTCCCGTAGCATCTATATAGCACAGATCGCCCTATCGTGACCCACCACCCCCATACTATTGAGGATGGAACTGATCATGCCCATCCATTGTTCAACTCTGAATGGATCTAGGCCTCCCTTAAAAACTGGAGGGTAATATTCCTGAAATCTCGCATATAATAATTCCCACTTCTTCTCAACCCTAGGTGAGCCAAAACTTATGCCACTCCTGGCATAATAAAGGAAGAGGTGTTCCCTGACAGAACATGCTGTTTTAAAGACCTGATCTCTTCGTCTTGCCTCTGCAATCTTAATTTCATATATGTAAACACATGCTGCCAATTCTGAAGGGCAGGTGGAGGGCTCAAGCTCTGGCTATAATTCCCAACCTCAAATTAAACACCATCGGGTCCCATTAACTGCCTTGGGTACATAATCTCTGAATTAGTTTGCATTCAATAACTTGACCCATTAAGCATGATGAGTGCATTCAAAAGCCTTCCCCATGGGAAAATCCAACAACACCACACTCGCATACCACTGTGGTACTAAAATAGATGCCCATAACATTAATGCATCAATCAATAACCCCTAGTCTTACAACAGAATCTCATGCTCTTAACTCTAGCATGGAGATAAAGAATTCATATATCAACCGAGCAGGCAAACACATAATCATATCAAAAGTCAAAGGCCAGGCCCTATCAGAATATCTCATGCTTCCTAATAAGGCATGGAAGTAAGACATTCGTATCCTATTTAAGCAATTAAACACATAACCACATAAATAGTCACCATACCCTGAGTGGAGCTTGTCTTTAGTGAAGAGTGTACATGCCCAGCTTGTCTTCAGGAACCCTTAACCTTGGCACGCTCTGATACCAAGTTGTAATGCCCTACTACTCAAGGACTATTACACTGTGTATTTTAAATAGTGTTAAACTTGCTAAATGAGTCATTTGTCAATAACCGTGTAACTAAACGTGATTAACGGTTTATGGTTAAAAATTTTGGTCATAGGTACAATCATTTCATTAAAATTTTTACTTCATACATGGGATCCCAAAATTTATTTAAAAGGTTAACTACAATGACAAAAGTTACAACCTACCGACCTAAGGGCCAAAAGAGGGTTCTTTAAAACCTTGGTTGTGGTGGTCGAGCAACCGCATATGTACACATCGTCACCTAAGCTCTCCAACTCGTGGATGGTCCGGCTTTCTATTTCCCTTACCTGCACCATATAGCACTCGTGAGCCAAGGCTCAGCAAGAAAACTTAAACATGCTCATAAGCAGTTAATAACATGTTACCAAATCATAATAATCATGCCTAGCAGTAATAACACTACTCATGCATGCATACCATTCATATAAATGACTACAGTGTCATATGGGTCCAATAGCCCATGATAAATAAGCAATGAATCATACCAGGGCCCAATGCCCAAAATAGATGCTTAATAAATCATACCGGGGCTCAGTGCCCTAATTCATGACTAGTAAGTCACACTAGGGTTCAGCATCCTAAGATATGGGACTAATGAGTCACCTCGGGGTCCTTTGCCCTATCCTCTGTACAACCAGCCTTGGAACTGGCCCAATGTACCTGGCGCTCTAGTTTTTTCACGACCAATAGGTAGGTCAAGCGTATGATGCACTCCTAGTTAGGCATAACCATAACGACTAGCGCTCGGTGCGCTATTTTCTTCCTTGACTCATAAGTCAATGCTTTTTTACCAGCACTCAGCATGCTAATTTTTTCCTTGACTCATAAGTCAATGCTTTTCGACCAGCACTCAGCCCTAGCCTAGGATATGGGACTAATAAGTCACCCTGGGGCCCATTACCCTATCCTCAGTATAACCAGCCTTAGAGCTGGCCCAGCATACCTGGCGGTGAGTTTTCCCACGACCAATAGGTCGGTTAAGCGTATGATGCGCTCCTGGTTAAGCATAACCATCTTGACCAGCACTCAGCGCTATTGCCGACCTTGACTGATAAGTCAATGCTTTACAACCAGCTCTCATCTTTATTGCCGACCTTAACTGATAAGTCAATGTTTTACGACCAGCGCTCAGCATTATTGTCGACCTTGACTGATAAGTCAATGCTTTATGACCAACGTTATTGCCGTCCTTGACTGATAAGTCAAGCCTTTCTCAATAAGATAACGCAAACAAGCATATATCATATGTCAAAATCCAAATATAATGCATTCAGCATGCTTAATCAACAATCATAAGCATAATTATAATCATGCACATTCTCAGGCGTCCATGCCCTATTTCATATTCTTTTTTAATAATTTGGCCCAAGCCATAATCACATGTACCACATACTGGGTGCAGTTTTCTTACCTTTGGTCCAAGCACCAGTTAAATATGAACGACCGTTAAGCACGATCTTGTCCCGAGCCCTAGCGGTAACCTAGTCACAACCATAAAATAATAATCTCATAAGATTCAATCCTTAAAAAAAAACTACAGGACCACTCCCGTGCTATCGGGACTTCCAATCCACCCAACGGGATAGTGGAACCATCCCTCAAGCCCCCCAAGTCCTCCCAAGCCCTAAAAATGGGCTTTGCTGAAACTGGACTAGCGTAGGGGTGCTGAAGACAGTGTAGGGGTGCCATCCAAGTCATAGAGCCACCCCTGATTTCCCCTGCCTAGCGCTAGGGCGCCCAGGATAGCTCTAGGGTGCCGTCCCTAGAGCCCAGATCTTTCTGGTTCTTCCCCTGCATTTTCCCCTGAATTCAAGTCATCAAGATCACATCTAAACACAATCCAAACTTGTAATTTAACTTCAAAACCTCATCAATACACCAACCTCAACAAAACCCAAGTTTTCGCTTGATCAAAAACCCACCAAAACACAAAAATCCATGCTTGAGCTTTTAAACTCAAGAACAACTCAAGAACACGAAGAACTTAAACATAATTCACAACAAAACTCAAAGAATCCTTACCTCAAACCAATGGTCTACAAGCCCAAGTTGTCCCTTAGCCAAACTATGGCTTCAACCTCCTAATCCTTGAGCTCTTCTTCCTCAAAAATCCAAAATCCCCCAAGGTACAATAGAGAAGATGGGAATCGAGTGAGAGAAAGAGGGAGAACTACTTGAGGTGATGCTCTATTTTTGAGGTTTCCTTCAGCTGAAGTAACCAAACCTAAGCCACTACTTTTGGCACCAAAAGACCATAATGCCCCCTTAGCCTAAGCCTTGCCCTCTTAAGCCCTCAAGGGTAAATTTGCCATTTTCCACTTACCCATTAATCATAATTAACATCTCACAATTTCTGTTACTTCCAATATCTTCAAATAATTACCAAATAATTTCCCCATTACCCGATCCCGATAATGTACTAAATTACCAAATTACCCCTAGGCTCAACCCAACCCCGATAATTGACCCCGTTGTGACTAAACCGCTAATTTGCTCACTAGGATCGTTTTGTGCCGAATATTCCAAATATATCCACATAATGATGTGGTTCCACACATATATCACATATATGCCAAATATACCCATAACGTGCCAAATTACGAAAATTTCCCTTTTAATCAGAAATGGGCCCACATGCATATTTAATACACTTAAACATGTATATCAAGTCATATTATAATATAACTCACATAATCATATGATGATACACATATATATATCACATAATCACATAATTTCCATAAATTTCCATCCTAACCCCTTAATCAAGGCCCTAAGCCTTATTAGGTGATTTGGGATGTTACACATATGCATCCAAGAAAAATTTTATTATCTTCGGTTCCATATGCCTTGTGTACCAGGCAATCTTGTGCCAATTCCGATCTCCTTGCAGTTGGAAAAACTCCCCTTTAGTGTACTTATAATCAAGCCTTGCTCCAAGATGCTTTGCAGCATTTGGTGCCTTACCAGTGGACTTCTTATTATTTTTGTTTGAATTTCTTCCTCATTTTCTCTTCAAAGAAGAAGCTTAAGGCAGCTTCTCCTTGAGAATGTGTGGTAGTATTAGCCTTCTTTCTTTTGCTCGGTCCACCATCAATAATCCTCTTTGAAGGATTTGGTGATTATTGCATAGGAAACTTAGGAATATATTTGATTATCACGAACTCGATGTTGTCCATAATCAAAACCATGTTGATGTTGGACAAACATTTCATGAGGTTTCTCCATAGAGTAACCTTTTAGAGATTAGAGAGAGTATGGAGTGGGAAGCCTAGAGCTACGATTATCAACTAAGTAGAAATTAACGCATTGTTTGACAAACATTTATTCATCAAAATTTTAGAAATAGCATAACATACAAAATATTTTGAGATAAGAAAAATACTAAAACACATATCTTCTATTTCTTAGGTACTTTAACTATCCATGAACTCATGTGTCCTGGTAGGCGAGAGTCACAAATATCACTTATATTATTTACCTATCCATCTCAATTAATAAAATTTTCTAGGCTTTTATTAATTAATAAAACATCCTAGACTTTTATTAATTACCTATTTGACCCACAGTTTCAATTATTATAGACTTAATTCCTATAGTCACCACAGGGACGAGTCTATAGAAGGCTCATCTATAATCATCTAAACTAAGAAATTTAACCATGTTAAAAAGACCAGTGAACACCTTCCATAGGGAGACGACATCAAAGCGCCATGAGGCCCCACTAAAATCTAACCTTGTTAAATCATCGGTGGAGATCGAATTCAAATTTTAAAAACTCATTATTTAATTTTTCTCGATTTAGTATTTTATTCTTTTGAAAATAACCAACTTAGATTTGCCAAATTATTAAAATAATCAATAAGCTATAGTTATAAATTGTGTATCCTAATTTCAGCATGAGTCTTTCACTCAGATCGTGTACAACTGGCAAATAAATGAATGGAAGAAAATAGCCAAGGAGTCCATGTATTCTCCACGTAGACAGCATGGTTTTCATGATGGTTTTCCGAGCTATGGATGCAAAAATTAATAAGGGCAAGCTTATAATATTTATAAGGCACGGCCTCCACAATACGAGATCAACAATATATCCAGCTCGGGGTAATTTGGAGATATGGCATATCTGCAGATCCCCGAAGACCCAGATACTATATACGATCGTTTATGGCCAGCCTGTGATATTTAATGTCCCAGATATTAGGAGACTATTTATTTCATGATCAAATCATATCCTAGTATAAATGGGAATATTTCATATTAAACTTAATAAATGTGTAAATCCTTGATTGACTCACGCGGTTACCCAAACATGTCCAAGGAATTTCTCTATAAATACTGAGAATATTGGAGAGGAAGGGAGACGATTATTCTGTAATACCGAAACTCTGTCAAAATAGAGAGAGAAAAGCAGTAATAATATAAACTCGTGGACTAGGTGGATTTTAACCACTGAACCACGTAAAAAGACCAATGTTCTTGAGAGTTATTTTCTTACTTTGTTTTATCATCAAGCACTAGTTCAACCTTGTTATTTTCTTAATTCTCTGTTGGCGAAAAACTGCACCAATAGTTTGGTGCTTTCATTGAGAGTTGAGATTAGTGCTTTCATAAAAATCTAAATCAAATCTCATCATGGTGGTCACTCACTCGATGCACGACAATGAGATGGAACAGCCTGGTGGGCAGGGGGCCCACCATACCACTGTTTCAAATGAGCATGGCCCTGAAGTTCGGCAACGATCGGGAAAGCAACCGGTGGGCCACGGCGATACTGGGAGTTCGGCGTCATTTCCGCTGAATCCAAACCCAAACTACTTAACTATGGTAGAACTAGAAAACATGCAGTTGAGAAGCCATCTTGCTAAGGCAAACAGGAAAATCGATGAGGTTTTAGCTCGGTTACCCCCTCTTGCAACCGATGTTAATGTTGGAAAGAGGAAAAGTGGGTCTCATAAGTCCCACAAGAATAACCGATCAAAACCAAGTCGGTCAGTCAGAACTACCACCCCAAGTTTTGTGCCCACAATGCGAGATCGCCAAAATGCTCAACCTAGTGGCCCTCCCAGGGGTCATCGGCAGGTCAGTCGATCAGTTAGAACCGCGACCCCAAGTTCGGTACCACCGTCGCACGTGCCTGGGAATACCCATGGCAACCCATGAGGAGGGGCCAAAGCAGGATCACTGAGACAACATATTCCAGCCAACCCTCCTGCATCATGATTAGATCGCCAAACGCAAAGAACTAGAAATGGTGGGGCGGAGCGACCGCGGGCTAATTTAGTTCGTCCTGATGGAACAAGAATTGCCTTGCCAGTCAGGCATCCCCCATCACCCATAAGACATCCGACACCACCTTGTTTTGCACGGGACATTCCTGCTTATGGGGATAGCAGGAGAAATCCTCCTCCATCTGCCCCTACTTATGTCCCACGGACACATGTCAATAATCCAGATCCTCAGCATCAACCGCAAGTAGTGAGCTTTGCTAATGGAATTTATTGATCTGAAATCCATCGAAGTGGCAAGTTCGAAGCTGATTTGAGAAATCACCTAAGTTTGGCTCAGAGTCCTCGTTTCGATCCACAACCTGATCTGCGAGATCACCTAAACTCACAGAGAAGAAATTCAGCCTGAAATGAAGGAGTTAGTTAGACTCATCAAGGGGGAGGTCCTTCCAAAGTACATGATAACGGGAATGTCCCACAAAACTAAGCTCGAACTTCGAAGGACAACAACTCGCCGAACGCGTACGATAGGACAGAAGCTGCTGAATAGGCCCAAAATAACCAAAGAACCAAAGACCAAACCCTCGAAAGGCTAGCCCAGATGGAGGAGCTAATGAAGAGGCTCCTATCGAAAAAGAAAAAAAAAAGATGAGTGTGATTCAAAGGATGAGATCAAGCTTTTCGCCCCGAATATTGTGGCAACTGCATATCCATAGGGTTTCAGAATGCCACATTTGTCAAAGTTCGACGGACATGGAGATCCGTCTGATCACTTAGGGATGTTCAACACCATGATGATGGCCCACAACATCGGGCCCATGCTAAGATGGCTAATATTCCCCTTGACTCTGATTGGGCCAACTAGGCAGTGGCTCAAACAGTACAAGAGGCATTCAATCAACTCGTGGAAGAGTTTTTTCGCCGATTTCAAGAGAGCATTCAGGGCTTCTCAAGCACCTTGGATTAAGGTTGACTCTCTGGAAAATGTAAGGCAGCAACCCGATGAACCTTTGAAAGCATATCTAAGTAGGTTTGCGAATGTTGATGCGTGAGCTAGAGACGTCGATGAGAGTTCTAAGCTCATCGAAATTAGGACGGGAATCCTTGTGGGAGGTGACCTATGGAAAGAGCTACAAAGGAAAGGAATTAATACTGTGGATGAGTTCTTGAATCGAGCTCAAAGGTGGGTTAATCTAGAAGAGGCGTGAGCTTCTGTCACAGGAACCAGCCAAGTCCTTGTCTAGCCTGTTGGAGCGGTAACAGATATAGTAGCTACGGCTCAAACAGTTGCCCAGAATAACTAAGGGGGAAATAATAAGAGAAAGGGAAATGGTGAGGGCGACCAGAACAGAACAAAGAAAAACAAGTCCTTGGAGAAATTTAAACCGGTATACAAAACATATACCGATCTCACGGATACTAGAGAATCCATCTTCTTGGAAAATTCTACTCGCCTTCCATGGAAGAAGCCAGAACCGTTAAAGAATCAAAGGGCGAAGAGAGATCCTTCGAAGTTATGTCGATTCCACAATGATATCGGTCATAACACTGATGACTGCAGACACCTGAAGGATGAGATCGAGAATCTCATTAGGGCAGGACCTTTGGCTCAGTATGCCCAGAATCGAGCAACTCCCAGTCAACCTGCTGGAAAAAACACTCTGTCAGCTCCAGAAGCTCCAGTGAATCAATCCGGAGCTCAGGTGAATTAGGGCAATCGTCCTCCGATACAGGAGGAGATATAGCCACCATTTCGGGAGGACCTCATCTGGCAGGCACGAGTAAAGGTGCCCAAAAGAGATATATCAACGAACTGAAATCCCATAACAGAGTAAAGTCCATTTCGGAATAACGGTTATCAAAACAGCAGCGATTGGAAAAACAACCATCATTTTTATGGAGGAAGATACCAGCCATGTCCAGTTCCCACATAACGATCCTCTGGTCATAACAGTTCAGCTCACCAACCGAAGAGTTAGGAGGACACTAGTAGATAATGGAAGTTCTGTGAATATACTCTTTAGGTCCATCCTAGAAATAATGGGATTGTCTATAACCGAGTTGAAGGCAACTTCCATTATTCTATATGGGTTTTATGGTGAAGGGTCAACGGCTATCGGAACGATCGAATTAATGGTAACATTGGGTGAAGGTCCATGAACTTTCTCCAAGCTTCTTGAGTTTGTGATCATTGATTGTCAAGCCGCATACAATGCAATTTTGGGCCGACCTGCGTTGATGGCGTTTGAAGCCATAACCTCTATCCGCCACCTAGCAATCAAATTCCCTTCATTTGGGGGAATATGCACTATGAAAGGTGATCAACTCGCTACCAGGGAATTCTATAGCATTTCCATGAAGGAAAAACGCAACCCGGGCAGTAAGCAATGGCCATAAGTGATGGGGGTGAGGAGTCCCAGGAAGTGGAAGTTACCTCCGGGACAGAAGAACCTTAAGAAACAAAGGATAGAGATGTCACCCCAAGTAATGATATCAAACCACAAATGGATGAGGACAAGTCAGAGCTCCAAGCTATTGAGGAGCTTGAGGAGACAAATATAGATCCCAAAGACGCTTCAAGAGTCGTTAAGATTGGGAAAAATCTTGGCGATGATAGGAAAAATGAGCTGGTTAAATTTTTACAAGGGAATCTAGATGTGTTCGCCTGATCGCATGAAGACATGGTAGGAATAAGCCCGAGTGTGATCATGCACACCCTAAACTTTGATAAAAGCGTGCCTGCGAAATCCCAAAAACAGAGACGTTTGGGAACAGTCCGAGTTGAGGCATTGGAAGAAGAAGTAGCTCGGTTATTAAAGTGCGGGTTCATTCGTGAAGCAAAATATCTGATCTGGGTCGCGAATCTTGTCCTGGTCCCGAAGCCAAATGGAAAGTGGCGGACCTGCATTGATTTCTCTGACCTTAATAAATCTTGTCCTAAGGATTGCTTCCCATTGCCGAGAATTGATCAATTGGTAGACGCCATTGCGGGACACGAGCTCATGTCCTTTATGGATGCGTACTCTGGATATAACCAAATCGCGATGAATCCTGCATACCATGAGCATACTAGCTTTATGACTCCAACAAATATGTATTGTTATAAAGTTATGCCCTTTGGGCTGAAGAAGGCCGGGGCTACCTACCAACGGTTAGTCAACAGAATGTTCATTGGTCAAATCAGGAAAAATATGGAAGTGTATGTTGACGATATGCTAGTCAAATCCAATACTGTCGATAACCATGTTTATGATCTAAATGAATGTTTCGAAATCTTGAGGAAATATAATATGAGGCTGAATCCCCAGAAATGTACTTTTGGAGTGGCGTCGGGAAAGTTTCTGGGATTCATAGTCAATACAAGGGGAATGGAGACGAACCCAGATAAAATCAGGTCATTATTAGAAATGTCTTCGCCAAGCTCACGTAAAGAAGTTCAGAGCCTGACTGGAAAGGTGGCAGCACTAAATCGATTTATTTCAAAGTCCACTGACAAGTGTTTGCCATTCTACCACTTGCTCAGAGGAAACAAGAAATTTGAATGGACTGAGGAGTGCGAGCAGAAATTCCTCGACCTAAAGACGCATTTTGTCGAGCCCCCAGTATTTTCCAAGCCTGTATCTAGAGAGCCCCTGTTCCTTTATTTGGTCGTGACAAAAAATGTAGCCAGCGCCGTGTTAGTTCGGGAAGAAGTCCGTGCTCAAAAACTGGTGTACTATATAAGCAAAAGACTTCTTGGGGCTGAATCACGGTATCCGCTAATAGAAAAGATAGCATTCTGTCTAATATTAGCTTCCAGGAAGCTTAGACCATACTTCCAGTCTCATTTAATCCACGTCATGACCGACCAACCTCTAAGGCAGCTATTGCAAAAACCTGAAACGTCAGGACGTCTTCTAAAATGGGTGGTTGAACTCAGCCAGTTTGAGATACTGTACGTACCATGGACCTCGATCAAAAGCCAGGCCCTTGCTGATTTTGTGGCTGAATGTACTGGATTTCAAGAGGAGTTCTTGAAGGAACCGGTGCAGAAGCTGTGGAGAATATTCGTGGATGGCTCATCTAACGAGAATGGGTCTGGAGCTGGGATCATATTGATCTCTTCGGAGGGGCATCGATTCCATACAGCTCTGAGATTCAAATTTGAAGCATTTAACAACGAAGTCGAATATAAAGCTTTGCTAGCCAAACTTAGAGTGGCAAAGGAATTGAAAGCAAGGGCCATCCAGTGTTATAGCGATTCCCAGCTCATGGTCAATCAGGTGTTGGGGGAATATCAAGCGTGTGGTACCAAGATGTCGGCTTAACTAGCTAAGGTGAAGGGAGAGCTATCAGAGTTTGAATATAGTACTGTTGAACAATTCCTTCGTGAGCAGAACTCTAATGTTGACGCTTTGGCAAAGCTTGCCACCACCAAGGAAGCTGAGACTTTGAATGTAGTACCAGTGGAATTCTTGGAGAGTCCCAGCGTGGCAGAAAAAATGGTAGAGGTCGAGATGATTGACACTAGGCCGACCTGGATGACCCCCATAATGAAATATCTTACAACAGGAAGGTTGCCTGAGGAAAGAAAGGACGCGAGAAAAATACTCTATCAAGCTCCGAGGTATGTGATGGTGGATGGAACATTATACCGACATGGTCATTCACTGCCTCTTCTACGGTGTGTTCTGCTTGAGGAGACTAAAACCATTATGCAAGAGGTGCATGAAGACTTTTGTGGAGATCATGTTGGGGGCAAAACCTAGCTTTAAAAATATTAAGGCGTGGTTATTTTTGGCCCACTTTAACAAAAGATTCCATCTCCCATGTTCAGAAATGCGACAAATGCCAATGCTTCGCCACAGTCGCCCGAGCTGCTCCAGTCGAGCTAACGATGATCCCATCCCCATGGCCATTTGCAGTATGGGGAATTGACTTAATAGGATCCTTACATATGGGAAAGGGTGGAGTTCGTTACGCGGTGGTGGCAATTGATTATTTCACGAAGTGGGTAGAGGTCGAGCCTTTGACAACCATCTATGTAAGGCTTAGTTATAAAAGCCATTTAATTAAGTAACGGGGGATTATTATGTAATTTTTCTTGTTAGCATGGTTTTAAATCATTTTTCTTTATAAGGTTATTTATAAATTAGCTCGTGTATTGATGTTTGTAAAAGCAACCAAGAAAGTCTTTACATTATGGTTAATTGGGGGACATATAACCTGAGGTGGATCAAAACAAGGTTGCCAATTGAGTTTAATTTTTTTAACTACAGAAAATCCTGGATACAACCAGGTTAGAAACTTAGAAGCTTGGAAAATTGATTATCCGATGGCTTTTTAAGAGCTCGAGGTATCAATAAACCTAGCACAAGCTAAGTTCAAATCACTTAAAACCTTGGATACAACCAGGTCCAAAACTTGGAAGTTAGCAAAATTGAATATTTGATGCCTTTTATAGAAGCTTGAGATGTCAATAAACCTAACACAAACTAAGTTTAAAATATTTAAAATCCTGGATATAACCGGGTCCAAGGCCTGACACTTAACAGGTATGATATAAATCAACACATTAAATTTGGATATAACCAAACTCAAAATATCTATCCCGATCTAAAAATTGATTCCTAAAATCTCGAATGTGCAAGTTTAAGAAAGCATAAACATGAGAGATAATCAAGGAAAAGACAAATAGATTAAAAGTTAGATATATGAATTGAAATTGAAGATGTCCCGATGAGAAAAACCTTGAACTAAGCCCAAGGGAAATTGTTTACAAACAAATAAAAAAAAGAAGGAAAGAGCAAAACAACGAAGAATTCATTGAGCCCCTCCAGGACATTCTGAGGACATGACCTCCTCGATCTCTTGCTCGCCCGCTATAGAAGTGTCCCCTTTTTCCGACGGCTCTTGAAAGATCCGGGCCTTGAATTTTTCAAGATATGGATCCCACAGCTCGGGAACCATGAAAGAAAAGTTGCTATCCTGGTTAAAAGCCCAGCAATGGTACAACATGTCTTCCATGGAGGACAGTGAGACCGCCTTCTCTTCTTAACCGCAGCCTCGGCCTCTAGCTGTTTTGCTTTGGCTCAGCAACCTCGACCTGGAGAAGCAGCCAAGGCAATCTTTGTGGCCTGCTCGATTTCTTGAGATGATGTAAGGATGAACTTGGCACCGTACTCACTCTTTTGAGAAACTACAAAGGCAGCTTTGGCAGCTTGCTTGCCTTCTTGAGCAGCGGTCAGAGCGGTCTTGGCGGTATTGAGCTCAGCTTGGAGTTCGTCATTTCTAGCCCTAGCTTGGGCTATACTGCGGTGTTGAGCTATGGCAGACTGCAAATAAAGAGGCAAGTTAGATTTATACTTTGGCAAGATGAAGAGAAAAAATTCACTAAGGAATGATATCTTACTGTGAGGGTCATCCCCAAGGCTGACTCCAAAATGTTCTCCAGGCTCCACTCTACTATCATCCTTAGGTCCCTCCGGTTGGCTTTATAAGTGTGCCCCACCATGTGGCTCGCTGTCTCGTAGAGGATTCCCTGAAAGGCATCGAGGATCTTCTCCAGGTCCTGGGGATCAACTGGGATGCGCACAGTTGCAGCTGAGACAGGAGGAGTTGGGGGATCAGCTTATATTACTTGATCCTGAGCAGACGCAAACCAAGGAGGAGGAGGATGAGGAATCCTCTTCTCCGTCACGGTAGATTCCGGAGCAGTTGAGCTCATGCCTTTCCCCATAGCAGGGGATTTGGAGGTGTTTCCTACCGCAGGAGGGGTTTTGTTTGTAAAGAGGGGCTTCTTTACGACAAGATCCGAGTCGGACTTTCTGCCCTGGAAAGTTGTACGGAGATCAGGAGCTCCAGGTCGATCCATCTCTTTGCCTGAAAAGAACAAAAATGGAATTAATTCACAAATAAAGTCAAAAACATACACAAAGGAAATAAATAAAGGTCCTACCCTCCGAGCTGGGGGAGGAGTCTATTATCATGTCCTCTGGCCTTGGGACTACTGGAGGAGAAGGAGATTCTAAGTCTAAAATTTCTTGGATTATAGGAGGTTCGGGCTCAGATTCTACCTCGGGGCTAGACTCATCTACATATTGCCTAAATATAGGGGCAAAGGCGCTCTAGAGCAAAGAAGGCCACGACCTATGATTGGTCCCATACTCCTCAAAAATGGCTGACCTAAAGGTTGAGGTATTATCTACAACAATAGTGCCCCTAGGGTAACTCATATCATGGCGCAATACTAAATGATCCACGCACTGGAGTAGGGTGATGTTATAGTCTGGATTGTTATGGTGGCGATGGACGAGCTGATTTGGGTTAAATCTAACTAGCCTAAAGTCGGCAACAACCCTATCTAATTTCATATAAGGGTATGGGTTACCTTGGCCGGAGGGGCTGGCTGCTGCCCCCGATGCAGCTCCTTCTAAATTAGGTTCCCGAGCCTCAGGAACCCGCCTCTTTCGCACAAGAGGCACCTCATCCTCCTCTCGCTCCTCATCTTCAGCAGCTTCTAAGTCTTCTTCTCAGGAAGGTGGGAGCTCGAGGACTATCAGAAGGGTAGCCTGGGTCCTTCTTAAGGCCAACGTCTGGCCTTTGCCGATCAACTTACACGCCAACATCGTGACATCATTCACGAGCTGGCGATAGTCTTTCTCGCTAGGTGGGAGCCCAGACAATGTTTCATAATGACCCCCAAGGGTCACTAACATCCTCGTCCTCGCGAATATGGCTGCACAAAAAATAAACTCAATTAACATATGCACAAGGAGTGTGTTTTAAAAAAAAAGAATGACTTTCTGAGCTGAGAAAAGAAAGAAAACTTACGAGGGCAGTTGAAGTATTGATGCTCACAGTTGCAAAACCCATTCGACATAAAGAACTGGTCCCTGTAGTCGTTGGGGTAGCTTGGGAGCTCGATGACCAAAGTGAAGTTCAGGAATATGGTGAGGTAGTAGAATCTGTCACCTCGCCCTTTTTGCTCTGGGCCAGCCTTAAGGCAAAAGAAGTATAGAATATCTGCTGGAGTGAGGACCTCCCACTCGTGCTTCAAAAAGAGATATTCCAGCCCCGCCAGAAGTCTGTATGAATTTGGGGGGAGCTGAAAAAGTGCCAACTTCACGTAGTTCAAGAAGTCAGCGAAGTATTGATCCAGGGGAAGGAAGGCCCCCGCCTTTAAATGCTCGTCACTCCAGGCCGCGAAGTCATCCTGGAGAGGCGCGCAGCTCCGTTCCCCTTCGAACAGAGGTCGGGCAATGAGGACTCCGAACCCGACCACTATATTATGGCTCAGCATAATTTTGTTGACCCTTCCTTGGGTCGTAATCTATGAGGCGATTTTCTCTGCCTCAAACAACGCGTTGGGGTCGACCACAACCTTCCTCTCCACCACTGGACCAAAGTAAGGAAGAGGAGATTCAGAGGCGATCTTTTTTCCCTTGTTTTCTTGTTGAGCAAACGAGCCAGATGCATTCTTGTTTGGTGCGTTCTTCTTGGGTGCCATTAGATCGTCTAACGAACAAGAATGATGAGTTACTTAGTAGGCGATCTAAGATTTTGTAAAGGTTATGACACGGATGTATAGTGGAGAATGCTATCTCTAATATACGAGTTGAGTTAGTCTCAGCCCGTTGCGTGATCCCACGCGCTACCCTACGCTAAGCGCCTTGGTTTCCCAATAGATCCCTGATGTTTAGGGATTCGTGTGTCAGAAAATCCAACCACTACTGTCCTTGGGGGTGGTTTAGAGAAAACCCATCCAAGAAGTATGTTCCCTAAGTAATCTGGTTTCGAACCCTAACCTTTCATCTTCTATATCTCGAATGGGTATTTCCTAAAATTCGCCATAAGCTACCAAAATTTACCCATAAATGACCCAATTCTGTGAATATCATAGTTTTAAGAAATATTCTAAGATCTTCTCAGTAAACCTAAGTTGAAGCCTATGTGCCAAAAACATTGAGAAAATAACCTAATATTAAATACGGTGAAGCATGGGTGAGCATGGTAAATAAAACACAGAAATCTGTAAAGAAAAAGTTTCTTCGAAACAATAAGACTTACAATGTGTTCGTTGATAGAAGAAGTATATTTCACAAGGGAGAGTTCCTGGAAGACTCCTGAGTAATTGAGTAACTGGGTTTCGAAGAGTTTTTGCAACAGATGGTTTTTGGGTTTTTCTCTAAGAAAGAAAAAGGGTTTGAAAATGCAGAAGAGAGAAGATGAAGAAAGATTTCGAATAAAAGGTGGTGAATTGTGGAAATTGTCTATCCTATTTATACGTAAATGACATAGATCAATTTGAGCTATCCGATTTGGTCAGTAAAAGATCCAAGGGCTATGTTTCAAAGGACAAAACGGCGGCAAAAAGTTGACAAGACAATTATTGCAATCCTCAAAACCTGAACAGGCGCCAATTTTAGTGTTCCACGTGTCCAGTACTCGAGTAGTGGGCAGGCATGGTTTATTTCAATAGAAGTCTAAAGGTCCCTACTGTGTAGCTCAGAAGGTGACGTCATAAACCACGAGCAGGGACTTGGGGGGAAAATGTGTATCGTGATTTCAGCACGAGTCTTTCACTCAGATCGTCTACAGCTGGAAAATAAATGCATGGAAGAAAATAGCCAAGGAGTCCATGTATTCTCCACGTAGACATCATTGTTTTCATGATGGTTGTCCGAGCTAGGGATGCATAAATTGATAAGGGAAAGCTTATAATATTTATAAGGCACGGCCTCTACAGTACAAGATTGACGGTATATCCAGCTCGAGGTAATTTAGAGATATGGCGTACTCGCGGATCCCCGAAGACCCGGATACTGTATACAATCGTTTATGGCCAGCCTGTGATATTTGATGTCTCAGATATTAGGAGACTATTTATTTCATGATCAGATCATATCCTAGTATAAATGGGAATATTTCATATTAAATGTAATAAATGTGTAAATCTGTGATTGACTCACGCGGTTACCCAAACCTGTCCAAGGAATTTCTCTATAAATACTGAGAATATTGGACAGGAAGGGGGACTATTATTCTGTAATACCGAAACTCTGTCAAAATAGAGAGAGAAAAGCAGTAATAATATAGACTCGTGGACTAGGTGGATTTTAACCACTGAACCACGTAAAAAGACCAGTGTTCTTGAGAGTTATTTCCTTATGTTGGTTTATCATCAAGCACTAATTCAACCTTGTTATTTTCTTAATTCTCTGTTGGCGAAAAAACCGCATCAACAATAATTTTCCCATTAATTCTAAAATTATCCATTGAAATAAATCAAAAAATTAGAATTAATTTATTTCTAATCAATTATTAGGTACAACTAAAAATATTAACCTAATACAATTAAGTCCAACTTAGGTAAATGGGCCTTAACAATTCGAGTTTGCATGGAGGAGAGTTGGGTTTAGTATGTCGGACTCACTACTAAGGCCTCCTAACTTTCATACAAAGCCCAAAAAGACAAGAATTTGAACCTTCATTTTATTAATTTTTATTCAATTGATTAGCTCAATTTAGTAACGCAAAGAAAATGAGTCTTTTACAAGTGGATGCACCCACAAAAGAGGAATTTAAACTTTCAATTTGGCCCAAATAAAACCTAACATTTTATGAAAGTTTTATTTGAG
Organism: Humulus lupulus; assembly: GCF_963169125.1. NCBI lineage: Eukaryota > Viridiplantae > Streptophyta > Magnoliopsida > Rosales > Cannabaceae > Humulus > Humulus lupulus. The sequence goes on along the minus strand of NC_084794.1, from coordinate 174,008,709 downwards.
TTTTTCCACATTTTTCAAAACAAAAATTGGGTCATCATTATTCCTATATTTAAAGCCCAAATGCAAATAAATAACTTAATAATAATGTTTGATATGTTAATAATTGGAGGGACCTAACATGTTACATATGAGCATGTATTATTAAATTATGCAAATATACCACAATAATATACTATTTTGCAAAAATACCATAATTAATTAACATAGGATTCATCAAACAAAATGCAATATAATTAATTAAATAAGTTACAAAATATTAAATTAATTAAAATAGAATTTCTCAAACAAAATTCAATTTTAAATAATTAATTTAAACTAGGTTGTTAAGTTGTTAAGAATGATAAGATAAAATATTTTAACCAATTTGAAAATATCAAAATATCTTTTACCCAAATTTAAATATCTTAAAATATCTAGAATTATCAAAAAAACTAATTTTAAATATTTTAAACAATAAAAATATTTTGAATAATCAGATAAGCAATTTTAATATTTCAATTATTATAAAATCAAAAAAAAATCTTAAAATATCCTGATTATCAGATAACCAATTCAAAATATTTTAAAAAGCTAAAATATCTAAAATAGTCATACAATCAATTTTAAATATTTTAAATTTAACTGCACAAAATATTCATTTTATAAAAAATAAAATTTTTAATTTTTAATTTTTTTTGTGCAAAGTGTCGTCGCGGGGCCAACACCGACGTCGTGCGAACGTCTGTACTGCCGAGGTACCAATGGCTCCTTCATGCGACACACACTACCCAATCAGTCCAAAAAATATTTTAATCTAGGCAGTTTTCAATCAAAAAACAACCAAATTATTGCTAAATTTACATAACAAAACATAAACATGCACCAATAACATATACCATCTAATTAACACCCTAACATCTCAATCAATTTCACACATATACAATCATGAAAATAAACTAGCAAACATGGCTCTGAGGCCAGTTGTTGGAAATGCATGTTACAGAGGAAGATTCAGATATTGAAGGACATGCTTAGGGATGTGTATTAGATTTCAAGGGATCTTGGAGTAAGTATCTCCCCTTGATTGAGTTTTCCTACAATAGCAGTTATCAGTCAACGATTGGAGTGGCTCCATACGAGATATTGTATAGTAGGAAGTGTAGATCACCCATTCAATGGGATGAAATGGGTGAGAGGAAATACTTGGGTCCTGAAGCGGTGCAGAGGACTAGTGAGGCCATTGAGAAGATTAAAGCTGGGATGCTAGCCTCACAAAGTAGACAGAAAAGCTACGTTGATCCTAAGCGTAGGAACATGGAGTTCCAAGTTGGGGACCATGTTTTCCTTTGAGTTTCACCACTGCGAGGAGCGAAACAGTTTGGGAAGAAGGGTAAGTTAAGCCCTAGGTTTGTAGGACATTTTGAGATCCTGGAAAGGATTGGGCAGGTAGCCTGTAGACTGGCTATGCCTCCAACCTTGTCAGAAGTACATAACGTGTTTCATGTATCGATGCTAAGGAGGTATGTATCGGATACGACTCATGTGTTGATTTATGAGGATCTGGAGTTACAAGCAGATTTATCCTATGATGAGCAACTACTTCAAATTTTGGATAGGAAGGACAAATTCTTGTGAGACAAGACGATTCCATTGGTTAAAGTATTGTGGAGGAACAGCAAGATCAAGGAAGCGACTTGGAGGCTAGAAACAAATATGCGAGATCAATATCCCGAGCTTTTCAAGTAAATTTTGAGGACGAAATTTTTATTAGGAGGGGATAGTTGTAGCGTCCCAAAACTCCTAATGAAGTTTAGTACCTTGGTTAGTGTGTCGGGAGGGCATAATTGGAATTATCTATGAATTTTTGTGATTTTAATTGAATATATATATATGATTATGAGAATTACATTAACCCTCTTTTGTCAAAAAGGGCATTTTCGTAATTTTGACACGTTGAGGGTATAATTGCAATTTTATATTTTAGGTGCTTGAGACCACATTATTATGTGGAATATTTGTGATATTCAATACAAGTCAATCCTTTCGAGAAATTTAGCAGAAGAGTCACAACGGAGATTTATACATGGCTCGGGGTGAGCTAAGGGGTATTTTGGTAATTTTGTGTACTTTGAGAAATAGTGGAATATGAAATATAATTGGGGAAAATACTTGTATTTGGAAGATTATTGGATTTAGTTGGGAGTTATAAGTATAAGTTGAGGATTAATGGAATTAAAGGCTAATGATTGTTTTGTCGTTGTGAGGCTTTAAGGAAAATGTTAAGAGAAGCATATTGGTCATTTGACCTAATTTTTGACAAATGCTGCTAAGTGTGGGCAGCCCTCATTTTCACGTTATTCCCTCACTCTCTCACCTTGTGTTATCTTTCTTCAGACCACAAAAGGCACACACTCAAATTCCCAAGCTATAAGCCAATCCATGGAATTTTGAGGACATTGGGAATGGATTTAGTAGAAAGAAGGAGAAGGTTGGAGCTGCCAAAATCACTATTAGCATAAGGATTTCAAAATTCATAGGAGATAAGAACCAATTGCTTTATTTTTCATTTCAAAATTTTGGTGTTCTTGATAGTTTTGGGGTTAAGGTAAATTTTAAGAATTTAGATGTTTCTAGGGAATTTCGTGTTGATGTTGATGGTGGAATGCAAATGTTAGCTACTTTGAAGCTTGAAATTTAACTGAGAAATTGAGATTTGGCTTGGGAATCTCGGATTTGAGGTAAACTTTCGTTCAAAACTCAAAAGATGAAAATTTTGGTTTTAATGTATGTTGTTCTAGTTTTGGGTATATTGATGTCATGGACAAGTTATGTTGTTGTTTTATGGTGGATTGGGAGTGTTAAATATGCTAGAAAACTTGTTTGGGGTCGATTTTTGGGTCATTTGGTTTGGTTTGGTTTGGGATTTCTGAAAAAATGCAATTCTGGGTTTTCTCGCGGTAGCGCCGCGACACTTGGGGCAAGCGCCGCAGCCCGCTTGAGTTCCTTCGAGGGTGGGTTTTCCTCAAACCGTCGTGGCGCCGCGACCCTAATTGGTAAAAAATGGTAAGGGAGTTCTCTATTTGGTGGAGCATCATGACCCTTTAGAGGGAGCTTCGCGACCCTAATTGGGAAAAATGGTAAGGGATCTCTCTATTTGGTGGAGCGTCGCGGTCCTTTAGGGGAAGCACATCAGCTCAAAATACGCACGTTTTACATAAGGGGATTCTCGGTTTGTTTTAGAGCCGTGGCGCTGCAGGGGTGCGTCGCGATGCTAATACAGTTTAGGGTAAACTTTATTTAAGGTTTTGGGGAGTTATCTTCGGGGCTCGGAGGACAATCCTACTATTCTATTTAGTGGAATATGAGGTCTCGAGAGCTAGGGCTTGGTCTTGGAGCCCATTATCTAAATTAGCCCTAATAAAATGTGCCATTGGTGTTGTGACTAGAGTTTTCTGCAAGGCTTGGGTGAAAGGGACCATACTTAGGGTCGCTTTGCTAAGTTGCTCATAACTTACGGTAAGAGAATTGGTGTTTGCACCATGTGTTGGGCATTGGCCCTATTATCTGGAATCAGTTATGATTGTACGTAAGTTGTGGGTAATGGTTGTGTGATTCTATCTAGTTTTATCTATTGCATCTTATTGCTAAATAATTATTTTTTAGTGATCGGCATTGGCCTCATTCGGCAAATTGCATGTGTAATACAGGACGAGATGGCGGGGTGACTTAAAGATTTATGAACCCCTTGGTTCGGCACAGGTCGTATGAATGAATATTTGATTGACATGAATTGTGTTATCTATTGCCATGCTTATTATGTATTTTAAATGTCGTGATAGTTTTCTTGCTGGGCCTCGGCTCACAAGTGCTTTATGGTGCAAGTAAGGGTAAAGGGAAGTTGGACGAGTCATGAGTTGGAGAGCTGCAGGGGTGGCGTGTACATACTCAACCTTCTCGGCCGCCACGATCGAGATATTTTGAGGAATAGTAGTTATTTACTTGATTTTGCCGCTTCGGTCGGCCCATTCTGTAATTTTCTTGTAATTGTATTTTTGATTTAAAACCTTTGAGATTTCTCGTATTTAGTCAATCCTTTTTAATGAAAAGTTTAACTTCATTGACCAAAATTTGTAATGCCGAAACTGTTTTTTAACCCTAATTATACTTTTAAGTCCAAATGACTCGCTTAATGAGTTAAGAACTATTTTTAATACACAGGGTAATGGCCCTGGATTAGTAGGATGTTGTCCGTGTTTTCCATTTTCTCTTTGGAAGATTTCAAGGCAATCAATTTCTCCTTCACACCAATTGGATTCTCTTGTTGGCGGATCTTTTGCTTAAGTTCAAAAGTCCTAAGAGATTCCATCAATTCCTCAACTTTCAAGTTGTCTAGGTTCTTTGCCTCCTCAATGGTTGTGTTCTTTAATTAAAACATGTAAGAAAGAGAACTAAAAAATTTTCTAACCAAAACAGAGTTAGACAACTTTTCACCTAAATTAAATATTCATTAGCAATGTCAGACAATTCATCATAAAACTCAATGAAGGTTTCTTTTTCAGACACATGAAGGTTTTCAAACTTTGTGGTCAACATCACAAGCTTAGATCGCTTAACATCAGTGGTTCCTTCAAATTGAGTTTGAAGGATTTCCCAAGCATCTTTAACGGACTCATAAGATGAAATCAATTTTATATAACTCTCTCCAACACCATTAAAAATTGCATGTAAAGCTTTATTATTAAAAATTGACAATTTGTCTTTTTCATTAGACCATTCAAATTCATATTTTACTTGTCTTACCAGATTTTGAATTTGTCTCGACAAGTGGTGTCCAACCTATCAATATATATCTCCAAACCCTTTCATCAAGGGATTTGATAAAATCTTTCATTCTTACTTTCCAGTATATGGATAGTTTGCATCATTCAGCAATGGAGGGCGAGTTATAGATTCACCTTCAACAAAGAAAAACATTTTACAAGAAACATAACAAACGAAAAACCACAAGATCTCACTAAGAGTCAAGTGACCAGCTCTGATACCAATTGAAATTTTGTATTTTAATGTTTACCAGGTTATTAAATTAAAAAACTTAATAGAATGTGAAATAGTGATTAAGTTGTTTTGATAGAATCAGAATTTGATCTAACAAACTAAGCCCATTGTTTGAACAGGTTATTACAGAAATAAAAAAGAGTACAAAAAAATCAACACCAAAGATTTTTTATGTGGTTTGGAAAACCTAGTCCGCGAGGCCACGCCAAGAGATGAAACTGATTAGTAAGGTATCACAAGCACAAAATCTCAATTGACTTATACATAGATAGACTCTCTCTATACTTATGTTGCAAGCTTTTGTACACCCTTCAACAAATCCAATTTCTTTGATGAAACACCAATGCTCTTGAAATCCCTTCAAAGGTTAATGAGTGTTTTCTTCTTCCCGGAGAAAGTCTTGGAAAAATATTCTCTCGAAGATTGTTGAACTCGCTATCAATGGATGACACTTGCTTCTACACGAAATAGATGGACACAAAAGGATGCTACACATCTCTGAGATACTAGATTAAGGTATCCACTCTTAATCTTACAAAAAGAACTCTCTCAAAAATGCAAATGATATTAAAATATGAGATGTGAAAGAGCTAAAGATTTGTGGCTGCTTGGTCCTCTCTGTATAGCTGAAATGGTCTATCAAAGCAGTCCACGAGATATGCAAATATCAAAGATAGAATTGCGCAAATTCTTTATTTAGAAAATTCTGTCAGTTTATCAAATTATGTTATGACATATTGGGAAACTGTCTCAACATATATTGTATCTGGACAAACTGGCAATCCATATTCATTCCAACGAATTTTTTGATCAATTAAAATTTGAATTATTTTCTAGTTTAGCTCATTATCTTTAGTAAAGGATTAGAATATCATAAAATATTATTTAAATGAAGAAAGTTGAAAATATTTTCTTTATTACTCAAAGTTTCATTTTCCAAAAAAATGAAACTACATTTTTTTTAATCTTTCTTTTCACAACCAGCCATTACTACGAATTTTGTCAATAAAAAATATCACAAAATATTCTTTAATATATTGACAAAATGTCTCAAAGTTTAAAAAACAAATAAGAATATTTTATTTAAAGAAAAATTTTCTTATAAACAAAATATTTTTTTCTCATTGAATATCACATATATAGACGAAATATCAAGTAGAAAATTTCCATAAACAGATATGATGATTTCTAGAGAATTAAGACTTGAAAAAATAAATCTCGAAAAATTAAGTTGTTGCGATATATCATAAACCTATCGAGACAACTGCTTCAAATTTGTATGAAAAATACTTTTGAGTTATAAAATATATTGTTTATTTAAGATAACCAATTTAGGGTTTTAAAACATATTTCTAAATTTACAAAAATTTATTTTTCTATATTAAATATTGTTGACGCGGTTCTTCGCCAACAGGTAATTAAGAAAATAAGAGAAAGGGATTAGTGCTGAATAATGAACCAAAACAGATGAATGGTCTTAAAATGGACTAATGACACAAATACGTTTTTAGGTGGTTCAAAGGTTAAAATCCTTCTACTCCACCAGCCAATATTATTGCTATACTTCTGGTATTCTTTACAGGGTATTTTGTTACACAATATAATCCAACCTTTTGCAACTCCTAGGGTCTCCATATTTATAGGAGAGGGCACCTGGGAGTTGGTAAGGGGGGTCATCCCGCGAACTTCTGATCCATCATGTCACTTCTGTGACATTCATGATTAATTCCTAAAACCTCACAAATGAAGTGTGGTCTAATCAATAAGTAAGGGGGATAATGGGCCGCACAGCCCAACCCAGTCGTGGGTGCCTGAACACGCACGTTCATGCGACGTGTCCGAGAATTTAGGGATATATCAGATACGTGGTGTCTGATATATGCACGTTTAGACTTTATAAAGGGTCACCGCTTCCAACTCCAGCTCGTGCCTCGAGCTGGACGCCTTCTTGACCTGCGGTCTTTATTTTCCTGACTCGGCCCTTAAATAATCTTGATAAACCTTTGGCTACCCGAGCTAAAGAGGTAGGACCTGGCAGCAACAGCTCCGGCCATGTGGGGTCCACGTGGCTGATATAATTATGCCATATCTCAGCTCGCTAATAGCCCGTGGAAAATTAGGGAGTACATTTTCCCCCCAAGCCTCTGCTCGTGGCACACGACATCATATGGGGCCACCGTGGGGGCTTTTAGGCTTCTCCATGGTCTCTCCATATTCCACCTATTACGCAGGCGCCGAATACATGGAGCATCGTGGTTGGTGACGGTACGTCTTCCAAGAACCGCATTAAATGGCCTAGCCTATATTCAGCCGTCGTTTCGCCTTTCGAGTGGAGAGCCTCGAATCCCACATCAGGGAAATCCAACGGTCCTCCTCACATGGCCTTTCACGTATATAAAAGGGGTGGCCACCTTACACATGGGCCACCCGTTTATTTGAAAATTTTCTAAATTTCCCATCTTCTTCTCTCTTCTCACCCTAAAAAAAAACCCTATTTTTCTCCCGGTTACTGTTCCCAGCATTCCCGAAGATCAGATGCAAGGGATCCTCTAAGATTTTGCTACCAGTCATCCCATCGAGGCCCCAACCCAGACGACCCCTTCATCTCCCCCATAGCAAAACATTTTGTAAATTTTCTGACTGTGCATGCTTTAAATTTTCTTTTCACTGTAGCCTAGGTAAATAGTTACTGTAGCTGCATGCAATATTCTGCTGGTCTTTGTGAGTATGGAGGGTGTAGGTTTTTATTTTAGGGCATTGATTGTAGAAGAAAACCATTTAGGAGCATGGTTCATAGGGTGCGTTTTCTAGGGAAATTTTCTGGGTAGGATTTTTTTTTTGTATGCCTGTTTAAAATATCCAGCATTTTGGGTGCAAAACCGGGTAGCTTAGGGGACACGCTTCACAGGCGGTTTTGCACCTCTTGCTTACTGAAACTTTCCTTCCAAGGCAAACTTTTATCCTGACCCTCCTGACACACGAATTCCGAGTAATCGGGGATCTGTTGGGAGCACAGGCGCGTGTTCATAGAACTGCATGGTCTCACTCTCCACGGGCTGAGCTTACCTCAGCCCGTGCAAATGAAACACTTCTATTCAGATTCTTTCTTATGTTTAGGTCGCCCTTTCTAAAATTTCTTCTTTTGTTCGCTAGGCGACCAGATGGGACCCAAGAAGAACGCTCCTAAGAAGACCGCAGGCAGCTCGTCCTCTCAACAATCCAAAGTAAAGGAGGTGATGATAGACTCCCCAATCCCCATCTTTGGGCCGGCCGTGGAGCAGGAGCTCGAGGTGACGCCCGATGCTTTTTTCGAGGTCGAGAGGATCGTCTCGAAGATCACCGACCAGGGGAGAGTGAATAAAATATTCCTCTCCCACAACATCGAGCTGGGGAGGGGCGCCCTAATCGCCCGACCTCCCCTAGAAGGTGAGCGGAGCTGTGTACCGCTCGACGAGGAATACGCGGCTTGGAGTGATGAGCACTTCAAGCCTGGGGCGTTCCTCCCGCTGGACCAATACTTCACCGACTTCCTCAACTACGTGAAGTTGGCTCCTTTCCAACTCCCCCCCAACTCCTACCGTTTGTTGGCAGGGTTGAGATATCTGTTCTTGAAACAGGAATGGGAGTTCCCCACTCCGGCAGACATCTTATATTTTTTCTGCCTCAAGGCCAGCCCGGAGCAGCAGGGCGAGGCGACGGTAACTACTACCTGACCCGCTTCCCAAACACGGCTGTGGTCATCGAGCTGCCTAGCCACCCCAATGACTTCAAAGACTTGTTCTTTATGTCCAAGGGGTTTTGCAACTGCGAACTTCATTACTTCAACCATCCTCGTAAGTACCTTTTACTCTTAGCTCGTAAGTTAAGTATTGATTAGCTCCCCTTTATCAGTTTCTAACTTAGAACAATTCTGCAGCCATTTACGCGAGGACAGACAAGTCTGTGATCCTTGGGAGTCAGTACGAGACACTGGCGGGTCTGCCCCCCATTGAAAAGGACTATCGCCAGCTCGTGATAGACGAGACGATGTTGGCATGCAAACTGATCTCTCCAGGCCAGACTTTGGCCCTGAGGAGACCCCGGGGGCTTCCCCCAGCTCGCGAGATGAGGCCCATCCCCGAGGAGGAGGCCGCGGGGGAAGGAGAGGATGAGGACGAGGAGGACGAGGTGCCCCTCATAAGGATGAGGAGGAAGCGGGCGCTGGAGGTTGCCCAAAGAATGGACGAGGAGAGGATCCGATCCGGAGCAGCCGCAGGTCCCTCTGGGCAAGGTAATCCTTACATGTTCAGGGGCTTAGATAGGGCCACCACCGATCCTCGGTTAGCTAGGTTTAATTCCAAGTAGCCCGTCCAACGCCATCGAAACGACCCAGACCTCGACATAACCCTACTCCAGTGCATCGACCGACTCGTGCTGGATTACGAGAGTAGCCGCCCTAGGGGTACTATAGTTGTAGACAACACCTTAGCCTTTAGTTCGGCCTTCTTTGAGGAGTATGGGACTAATCTTCGGTCATGGCCCTCTCTTCGGGAGGGTACTGTAGCTCCGGGTCTTAGGCAGTATGTAGAAGAGTCTAGTCCCGAACCAGATTCGAAACCAGAATCTGTTCCAGCTCGCGAAGTCATTGTCTTAGATTCCCCCGCACGAGCTCTAGGGCTGATGGTCGTGACCATAGATTCCTCTTCTAGCTCGGGGGGTAGGATCCTTTTCAATATATATACTTGAGTTCTGCTTTTTCCCCCTTATTTTTGTTCTTGCATAAATGCTTATTTGTATACTAATGTTGTCTTTGTTTTGCCAAAGGAAATGTCTCAGCCCGGGAATAAAGACCTGCGAGCTATGTTCACCGGAGGGAACTCTTCTGCTGGGGCCCTGGGCCCAAATGAAGAAGCTCCGGGTGGCGAAGAAAGTCGCCGGGAGCCAAAATATTTGGGGGAGGGGGCCCTTCTTAGACTAACGTAGTTCCGCCACTGGGACGAGTGATTTTTGAGATAATTTCAGGTTTTTGGTGTTAAAGTTGTGTTTTTAGTGGTAGTTAGGTAATTTTAAGAAAATTCAGAAATAGTTTTGTGGGGCATGGCTTTAGTATTATTGGCTATATGAGGCACATTTTGTGGAGTTTCCCAAAAGAAATAGGGTTTCCTAAATTGTACCCTAATTGAGTATTAATTGAGTAAAGAAGACCCGCCATTGGTGCCATCTTCACCATCACCATTATGCAGAAATTACCCAAAAATGAAGAGAAGAAGAAATACAAGGAATAGGAAAGACAAGGGAAACTACACTAATTGACCCTAATTAACCCTATATTTATAACTCTAACCCTTAGTCAATGTTTTTCACATTATTGACTCTTTAAGACAAAATTACCCCTATGTTAAACAAACAATTAGAAACAAATATAACCCTTACATTTCCATCTCTAAGCTTCCCACTGAAAACCCTCCCAAACCCAGATATCTTCAACGTTGTTGTCAAATAAGCTTGGGTGGTGTTGTCGTCTCAAGCCAGCACCCACGTCATCTCTGCCACACCAACGCATGTCCACCCAGCTGCATCGTCGTCTCCACCCAGCAGCACTGCGTCTTCGTCTCCGCCCATCCGTCGAGTCCCCTTCAATGAAGCCTCCCACCACCACCCTTTGTGTATCGTGTTTCTCCAAAAACATAGATTTATATACAACTTACAATCAGGTAATGTAATTGTTGTTTGATTATATTTTGTATTTTCATTGTTTATGATATTCTTTTGTAGTAATTTGAAGCATATTTGTTGAATTTTCATAGTGCCCACCAAGTATTTGTAATAATGCTCAACTAAAAATGCTTGGCCTCAATTTCTAGCGTGATATATATTTCTTTTTCTAATATTATTAGTTTATTGGAATAAATTTATTAGCATATTATATATGATATATAAGTGAAAATCAATTATGGAAGGAACTTGTAACTCAAATGCACTAGTTTGTTATCAAATATATGAATGAGTATTAGTTAATGCCAAACATGATCAAAGTAGCTAAAGAATAGGCACCATGTTTATCTCCATTGGTTTGAATTGAATCCTCATGGAGTGTGTACTTCGCATCAATTTATGATCTTTTAATGTTTATATGTGAATTTAATTGAAAAACTAGTATCTTTTAATGATATAAAAAAAACTCATTTGAAATATGATTTCATTTCTGCAGAATGTAAGTAGTATTTTTGTAGTTCTTGGATTTTTGAGTGAGAAATATCTTACCTCAAGCAAGACCAACAGTGGGATGGATTATGGATTATTATGGGTATATACTTGTTAAATACTAATTTTGTTAGAATTTTGTGTGAACAAGAGGTGAATTTGATGCGAACTATGTTTGAATTCGGTGTGAATTATGTGTGAGGTTGGTGTGAATTTGGGTGAACTATGTGTGAACAAAGTGTGAACCATGTGTGAATAATGTGTGAACCATACAAAGTGTGAATTATGTGTGAACCATGCGTGAATCATGTGTGAATTTAGTGTGAACAATATGTGTGAATTTGGGGTGAACTATGTGTGAACAACGTGTGAATTTGGCGTGAATATGGTGTGAATTATGTGTGAGGTTGGTGTGAATTTGGGTGAACTATGTGTGAACAAAGTGTGAACCATGTGTGAATAATATGTGAACCATACAAAGTGTGAATAATGTGTGAATCATACGTGAACCATGTGTGAATTTAGTGTGAACAATATGTGTGAATTTGGGGTGAACTATGTGTGAACAATGTGTGAATTTGGTGTGAACAATTAAGGTGTAGATTTGGTGTGAACCATGTGTGATTTTAGTGTGAACCATGTGTGAAGAAAGTGTGAATATATATGAGTTATGTATTATGCGCTTATTTAATTTACATTTTTAGATGTCACTCCTCATGCTTCCTACTGAAAGGCATTATCCAGCAAAGGCTGCATATAGGGGAGGGAGCATTATGAGTACAATAGTAGCGAAGTTCACTGCATTTAACTTGTTGGAACGAGCGAAACAGTCACCATTCAAGAAATTCTTCTTAGCTCCGCCTCTACAATATTCAGGAGTTATTATTCACCAGTTACTGCTTAGGAGAGTTGTTGATAGAGGAAAGAACGAATACTGCTTGAATTTTAATATTTGTGGCCAGAATACAAGGTTTGGAATTAGTGAATTTGGTTTGATCACTGGATTGAATTGTGTAATTTCTCTAGATCAGGAAAAGTATAAATATATGACCAAGAGTAAAAGACTTCTCCAGACATACTTGAACAATAAAGAATGTTTGTCTTCTGAAGAGTTGGAAGATGTATTCAAAAGGTGCGATGTGAAAGAAGACGTATGGAAATTAGGTCTATGTTTTTTGGTAGACTCTCTTTTATTACCCAGTGAACCAAAGAAGAAATGCTTTATTGATGTCCTTTCTATGGTGGAAAATAAAGATGACTTCTTCAACTATCCTTGGGGGAGATTATCGTACGAGAAGACATTATTCGTCTTGACAAAATATATGGAAAGGCTAAGGAATAAATACTTGAAGAATGTTGAGCAAAAGAGAAAAAGACCAGCACCTCAGTACACAATTTATGGTTATGCCATTGCTCTGCAATATTGGGCCTATGAAATTTTCACAAAGTTCGCTGCATTTGCTGATCAACAACCCCTTGCCTTTCCAAGAATGCTTAGCTGGTCATCGCATAAAATGCTTAAAGAGAAAGATATTGAAGTTGTATTTAAGAAAAAAAAAGTATGAGTCGTTGAGATTTTATTTGAGTTTGTCATTTATATGTAATGTTTGTACCTTATTAATTTATTATTTTATTGCAGGATCTTGTGAAGGCCACGCTCAATCCAAGACCCGAAGAGAAAGAATTTCATGACTCTGTTATTCAAGGACCAGATGAACTACTCATGGGTCGTGTTATTACCTTTGTAGACAATGATGTGGAATTGGAGTTTGAAAGGGAAGAACGTGAGGAACCTCCCACAAAGCCCGATGTAGCAGATGGGCATCGTCACGAGCAAGACCAAAAAGAGATACAAAATCCAATTAACACTCACCATGAAAATTTGTTAACTGATGTTAACACCTTGAAAAGTAACCAACAAAGAATGGAGGAGAAGTTGGATTATCTAATTGAATTGGTGCTCTCGCAACGTAAATGCAGTGATTCTGAGGATTCAGTATCAGATGGGCATCTTGCTTCACCACACCGTACATATATTGTGGAGCACGTTGTTGGAGAAGATAGCCCTAGTTGTAAGGTGGTATCTTATGAAGATATGGTTGGGGTAGAATTCAAGAGAAGGAGGGTTCCAACGAAAATAATTTTTGGTGTCGAGTTTACTAATCCAACTAGGAAGAAAAAGAAAGCAAAGACAATTGTAACTAATCCTTGTGAAATTAATCCCCTACAGCCATATGACGAAAAGCAAATGAGACGTTTTAAGAAATGGGTAATTAGTTTAAAAAAGAATGATAAGCCAATTTCTCTCTTAGCTGGTTCATGCACAGCGAAATGGTTTATTCAGCTACTTACACCACGTACATGGCTTGACGGACTGGTAAGAATATTGAAATAATTTTTTAAAATATATATATAACTTGAATGTGATGTATATATACTTATAATATTTGGCATGCAGCACATTGATGCAGCTTTAGGGTTGATGAAAGAACAAGTGTAAACTTACAAGAAGACTTACTCCGAAAGACTCACCATCGTGGATTCTATGTTCCAACAGTTCTTCGAAGCACATTGGGAACAACTCAACAAGAGGAAAATCAAATCAAGCTACATTTGGCCAAAGGAAGTGTTTGATTACTTGTTAGGTGATGATAACAATTTCAAAAGGAGTTGGAAAGATATTAACGATGTGGTTGCCCCGATTAAATTTTTTGGGACACATTGGATGTTGTTAGAGATATCACTGACAAGCTATCTTATAAAAGCTTATGACTCTGATATCATTGTGGTCTCCAACAAGAAGTTTGAGAATAAAATGAGCAGATGGGGAAAAATGCTACCATATCTAATTCAATCCAGTGGGCTATTAAGCCATGGGAAAGATGTCCAACTACAAGCAGAGAAAGTACATTTTGAGTTCACAAGACTTGGCACAGAAAAAGTGCCACATACCAAAACTAGGTATAACTATGTTAACCATATTTAAATTGTAAATAATCACTATGGTCTTCCAATAATTAAAAAAATTTATATCCTTTGCAGTGGCGATTGTGGGGTATATGTCATCAAACATCTGGAGTATTTGCTAGCCAAAAAACCGTTATCCGAAGTAAATGACAACAACACGGATTTCTTTAGAAAAAAGATTTGTTTTACCATAACTTACAACCATAGTTGTTTTTTATTTAAATATATGTATCTTATTTTTGAATGTATGAAGAAAACTATGTCAACTTCATCTCATTAAATGGTATTGAATGACTTCGTCAATTTCATCTTAATAGTGGAATAAATATTTATCACTTTTATCTTATTAAGTTATGTATGAATTAGGTGTGAATTAAGTGTGAACTATGTGTGAACCAGGTGTCAATTACGTGTGAACTATGTATGATTTAAATGCATGTGTGAATTAGGTGTGTCCGAAACAACAAACTTTAACACAAAAAGTCGTATTACTGAACCAATCTAAAAATTCAAATTCTGCAATTGAAGAGTTCAAAGTAAAACAATCAAAGTAAAAACTAAGCATGTCTAGACGGTGGGGGACAAACGGTGGTGCACATCACTCGATTGTGGCCCAGGACACCACATCTACTACATCTATGTTGTTTGCTATTCTTCGAACCCTTTAATAGATGTCGTTTCTTCTTTGGACGACCAGCCTTCTGCTTCACTAAAGGAGGAGCTATCATCATACTTCCTATGTCATTTGGTATCACCCAAGATTCTTCATTACCTAGCGTATATACAGATCCACCATAGGATGACAACCATGCTTCAACTGTGTAGAATCTGGAGCATAAAGTATATGGACTAATGCCATGATCTCGAGCACCAGCTAGAGCATGTTCACAAGAAAGACCTGTCAAATCAAATCTTCTACAACTACATTTTTTCGTCCTCAGCAACATCTCCATCAAGGTCATCGTCCAATACTGTTATTTCATATTGACTAGACGGAAAAGGGACCAAGGTAATGGACATGTCTGCTAACTTTCACAAATCAGCTTCCACTTCTGTGGCAAGAGGACTTGTAGCCACTGATGTTGCAGTTCAATGCTCGAAAAACCATTTTTGTAAAGTGTGCCTCATAAATTCCATGAGACTAGTAATTTTCCACCCACGTACCTCAGCAATGACATTGTTTTAGCTTTCCGCAGTACCTGTAGTCATTAAATTATATCGATGACCAGGAAAAAAAGAACGAGCCCACTTTTCAAAACCCATTTGATTCTCTAAGTATTGAGCAATTTCAAGACCTTTGAATTTAATCTTCTCAAAATGGCGTAAAAACTCTCGCTTTCTATAAGCTTTCGCTGCAAGGAAGAATTCTTCATGGCAATGGTTACTTTTGAACTTCGCACGGATATTCATGCTAACATGATGTATACAAGCACCGTCGTGTGCCTCGGGAAAAATTTTAGTCAAGGCACTTGCTATACTAGTATGTCTATCAGAGACGAATACTAGATTCTCTACTTCACCAATCGCTTCCTTCAACCTCAATAGAAAATACAACCATGAGTCATTATTCTCTTAGTCAACTACTAAAAATGCAACTAGATATATTTGCTTGTTAGCATCTTGTCCCATGGCACATAACAAAGTACCTCCACACCAAGTAGTCAAGAAGGTTCCATCTACACATATAACTGGGTGAATAGATGTTTTAAAGCCCGTTATAGAAACACCTAAGGCCATGAAGCAATATTTGAACCTACCTTCGTTGTCCATCTGCAAATAAGTAACAGTTCCAGGATTTTTTTGCTCCATCATGTATAGAAATGAGGGAAGTTTCTGAAATGATGATTCTCGTGTACCTCTTATGTAAGCTAATGCATGCTCTCGACACCTCCAAGCTTTAGCATAGCTCATATGAACTCCATATGATAAACTCATATCTTTTACAATTGACCTTGGCTTGTAATTAACATCATCACCCTCAAATTTTCTCCTTATGACATATCCAATAAGCCATGGGGATGCCTGACAGTGATCTTTATGTCGAACATCAAATGAGCATGTGTGTTCACCGAAAAATTTACGAACCTCGAACATATTGGAATTAACCAATTTTGTAGCCCTCAACCTCCATTTGCATTTATCATCAACACATATTGTACACCATATATTTTTCGCAAACTTCTTGACTTTAAACGCAAAGTTTTCCTTTAATGCATAAATATGGAGTTTCATCTTCAACTCTTACTTGTTCTCAAATATTTGACCTTCCTTTATTTCCCATGAATTGATACTCGAAGAAGATGTCAGTAATTGTGCCATTGATGCTGAAGTAGAGCCTCTTTCCCCTTGATTCAACAAAAGTGAAGTACTCCATAGATTATCTTCACCAACCCATCTTACTTTACACCCTCTATTGTTTGAGGAATCATGGCTCTTCAATACTTCATTGGAGGTTGACTATTGTAAATTATGCTTCACAAGTACATCATTGCATGTAGGCTTATCAGTATTCTCATTATCATCTGAGCTTAATGCATCACTGTTATCATCATCACAACTATCTTCATTGCCATCAATGCAAAAATCATCATTCGCTTTGGTTTCAACTGGAGGAATAGTATACAACTCACGCATTTTAGTAACCAAAGGATCATTACTTCTCTTCTCTATAGTAGACACACATAGGGGTGTCCGATGATTGATAGATGTTCCTATCTCATCAAGAAAAAAAAAAGCAACATCATCATCATTACTAATCAAAGATGGAGGGATACATTTACTTCCAAAATGATAGATTACATTTAAGTCAAGATCTATACGAGACTTGTCAGCTCCAATTAAAGTATACAATTGATCAACAAGACTATTGTAAGTGATAGTCTTTGGCACCTTCATACCCTTGCTTTGTTTCGCACTAAATGACCAACCTTCGTTCAAAACTTGTTCCCACGATCCATCATATAACACCACAATATTTATATGTGTTTGACCTATATAACATATGACAAAAGGTTAGGAACACAAAGGTTATTAGGTAAAACTAGCCAAAATAAATAAGAAATAAACGTGTGAAGCAAGCATGTGTGAACCAAGTGTGAAACGTGTGTGAACTTCGTGTGAACTGTGTGTGAAGCATGTTGTGTGAACAATGTATAACCATATGTGAATCATGTGTGAACCAAGTGTGAAGTATGTGTGAACCAAGTGTGAATAATGTGTGAACTCATTTGAACAATGTGTGAACGCAGTGACCTAAATCGTGGAAATCATTGAACCGTGTGTGAACCATGTGTGAACTAAGTGTGAAGCATGCATGTGTGAACAATGTGTAAACCATATGTAAATTATGTGTGAACCAAGTGTGAATCATGTGTGAACCAAGTGTGAATCATGTGTGAAGTAAGTGTGAACCAAGTATGAATCATGTGTTAACCAAGTATGAATAATGTGTGAACTATGTGTGATCAATATGTGAACGCAGTGACCTAAATCGCAAAAATCAATCGAAAATTCGTCATCTCAACATAAAATTATTTATTTTCACAGATTCTTTAGTGTAGAGTAGTTCAAAAATTCTATTTAAACTATTACACAAGACACCCATAACTTATTAATAAAAAAAAATACTTGCTCATTATCAAATCAAATGTTCAATCTTCTTCAAGTTTGGGAGATGATTTTTCTATAATCTTCAATCTTCTTCAACTTGCGTGAGAAGAAAAAAAAGTGTGGTAGATTACATCACTTTCCAAAGCTTCGTGAGAAGAAAAATGATGATGATCTCTCTTTGATGATGATTAGAGAGAGAGAAGGAAGAGTGATTGTTCTTTTTGTGAGAGAGAATGTAGCTGAAAACGAAATGGGAAGGGAAAAGGGAGGAAGAAACCCTAATGTTAATAAGGGTAACTCAGTCCTTTCACATGGGTATAAGGTTAAAAACATGAGAAACATTAAAGTGAGGTTAAAGTTAGTATTAGACTATTAAATAGGGTTAATTCATGGAGTTTCCCAAAGACAACTTGTTGTTCCCTTTTTTACCTTTCCTCTCTTGCACTATAACTTTTATATTTTGATTTTATAACTCAATGGTTGATTTGAATTTAGGCATTTTTATTAGCTTAAACATGAATTAAACTCTATTTTGCTAAAATTATTAATGAACTCTAGGATGCGATTTTTGGTGATTTGTTGCAAGAATGGTTTAGTAAATCAATTTTTGTTCATTCAAGTGTATTTAATGCTAATTTCTAATTTTTGGTGATTTGTTGCAAGAATGGTTTAGTAACTTTTTTAGCCATCAAATGTGGGATAATAGATTAATTTTAATGCTTGAAAAATTAAATTTAATGAACACAAACTTGAATGATGCAAGATCGCCGTTTTAGATTGGGATTTGTGAATTGTATAAGAATATATTGTTTGTCATGCATGACCTGTACGAATTTGTGTTTGTATTAGTATTCTTGAAGCTAAATTATGTTTAATTTAGTTAAAGAATCAAAATCATATTAACTTAGAAAAATGCTAATGAACATGTTTGGATTTCTTAGTTGACAATGTCTAGTTTGCTATAGCATTCATTTGCAACATCATCGTATTTTTAGAAATATTTAATAATGCTAGCTTGTTTCTTTACATAATTTGTAGTTAATTTTTATTTGTTATCATCACTTTTGTTTTATCTAATTTTTTATTTTCATTTAAGCCAACTTTGTGAGATTAGTTTTACAAATTTATTTCCAATCTTCATGTAGAGTCCAAGAACTTTACTTAGCTAGTTAGATAGTAGTAGTAATAGTAATAGCTAGTAGTAGTTATAGTATGTTTACGACTTTGGATTTTGGTTCAAGCCGGGACTTAGTTGGACACTTGTAGCAATACTTGTAGATTTTATAAGTTTAACCTATAGTTTAAGAATATTAATTATAACCTAAGGTTTGATTAATATGACTAATTTTGAAGATAATAATTATAATACTATAAGGTTTAGATAGACCCAATAAGGTAATGATACTTGTCATGTGTATGTTTAATGAATAATTAAGTATTTTTTAGGAATAGTTTATTAAGAGTAAGATTTGAAAATCCTAGAGTCTGCCAGCAGCTTTGAAATCGTTAAAGGACTTAGTCAAGGCTGTATACTCAATTCAAATTAGGCTGAAAATGTGTAATTACGTGTATAATATTTCAGCGTATGCCGATATATCGCCACACGGGGATACGAAAAACACGTAACTTCGCACGACCACCTCGACGAGTCTCAGGCATATGAGCCCAAGCGATATATCGGCCCTAGGGCATAAATTTTGAATGATTTTGAAACCGAGCTCATTTTAATCCTTAACCTCTTAATAAGTCCAGAATCTTTTTGACCGAGTCTTCAGCCTCTGCTGAACGATTATTCAAATGTTTTTCAATTAAGAAGCCATTATTTTATTCAAGCTAAATGAAGATCTTTTCATTCTTGAACTCTATAAATAGGACCTAGTACCCAGCCATTTCTTCATTCTTCAAGCTGAGTTCAGAGCCTACAAGCTGCTAGGATTACTTTAGAGTGTTAAACACTTGGGTTGGGGTTATAAGCTTTATCATCTTAAGCTTATCAAACACTTGGGAAGTAAGGTTTATAGTGTATTTCGGATTTGAGGTGTAGTTCGGGTATAGCAATTTCAAAGGTATCCATATTCTTAGTTCCTTTCTGTATTGTTTCATTAAGTTCTTATAGTTTTTCTCTACTCAAATCCTAACTCAGTATTCTTTATTCTTGTTTAGGCATCTAAGTTCTTTGAACTTGAGGTTCTTGTTGGTAAGTATCTTTTCGATGGTGTAGTTCATTCTTTTCATCTCTTTTCTTTAGAATACTCACCTCTCTATTAATGGTTTTTAGGAGTGTTCCAAAATCCCGACCTTGTTCTCATCATCCCGGTATTTTGGTAAGGAAAATAGGATAGTTCTTACGTCATATGTGCTATGTTTATATAAAAGTGTTATGATTATGCTATAGTATAACTTTATGTGTTATGATATATGTATGTGTGGGGCTTATAGTTGTTATATAGCAAACCCTATCACTTTTATGTTTTGGGGCTTATAGTTGCTACATAGCAAACCCTATCACTTTTATTTTATTTTTTGGGCTTATAGTTGCTTAACTAGCAAACTTCATTGTAGTCTGAGGCTTAAAGTTGCTTAGTTAGCAAACCCCAATAGTCACCATGTACATGAGTTAGAATTATATGTGTTATAGTATATGATATATGTTCATAGATTATGTTTCATGCTTATAGTAGATTTTCATTGCTGGGCATTAGGCTCATTCCTTTATGTTTTATATGTGCAAGAAAATAGTATGGTGGCGGGAAGGTTCTTGGCAGCTTGGGAATGTGTATTGAGGGAGAACGAAATCGGTGATCTGCGCGAACGATTCGAGGATGAAGTTGTTTAAGAATCTCTAAATTATGATTTCTATGTATTTCCGCACTTAATTTTTGTAACCAATTTATTTAAGTTATGTTCTACTTTATTACAAACAATGGGATCCCATATCCTAACTGAATTTTTATGTATTTTAACTTTGGTTTTACAAGTTTTTAATAAAGTTACGACTAATTTGTATGTAAGTTTTCTTAAGATTAGTAGTTATTAATGGTCCAAAGTCTAGAATAGTTGGGTCGTTACACTCCAATTCATGTGAAGACAATATTTGACTTTTATTATTATTATTATTATTGAAAAGGGGATCAGGGGTGTCCTCACGCCCCCAACCCAATGTTATTTCAAGAATCTACTAGAACTACAGGTTGTAAAGAACTTGTCTTATGTTTTTCCAATGACTATCTATAAAGTCTACCAAGCACCAGGGGCCATTTCAACCTAAGAATGGCATATCTACATGAGAGGTAATAATTTTAACCTCACTAAGGCTAGTGGAAATCAATCTCCTTTGCTATTATGCCACCACCACCAATGGTCATTTTATTACTTGTTGATTGTGTGCACTTGCACACTATAAGTAAAACATCGCAACAAGATTCTATTTATTTTTTTGCATGAAAGTTACTTTGCCAATGGTAACTTTATAGAGGGGAGACATAGTACATACAACTCCTATATTTGGAGAAGGGGGGTTGCAACATCAATTTTGCTAGTGTATTTCCCTTGCCTTTGAGGTGGTTTTCTGAATCCTATCTAGTAGATCCTCAATGCAGATGGTGAAGGCTTTTTCCATGAAGCTTGGGCTTGGACTTGGCCAACTGTCTTCATCTATAGATATCTCATATCACTGCAGATAATAATAAGGTGATTCCAAGCTTGAATGGTGATGATCCGTTTCTTTTTTTCTTTTTTTGGAATGGGATTAGTCATTCAGGATATTAAGGAGGCAGTTAATTTCAAGAATTGTTCTAACTTCCTCCACTCTTGCAGGGATTCGAATTTGAGAGCTCATAGTCCTTCCCAACTTGGTTTAAAACTCTCTCTTGAAAGTGTTTGTGAAAATGACTTAAGCCTTAGTAACATCTTAGTCTGAATGCTCTTATTTATATAAAGAGGATTACAACTAATGAGTTAGTTACAACCAAAGAGTACAACTAAACACTCTTAACAAAGTTAACAAACTTGAGTAAATAGTGCTTAACTAACTAACTAATATTGTCTTCAACCCCCCCCCCCCTCAAATGAAATTGTAACGCCCTACTTCCTTAGAGTCGTTACTAAGTGATTTATAAATGTGTCATTAGCTCGCTAATCGAGGTTTAAGACTAGAAAGTGTGTTCGGATAAAAAAAAATATTGACTCATTTAATAAACATTAAGTATAAAAGTTGGTCTTTTATTAAAATTCGTAAAAATATGACATTGGGATCCCCAAAATACTGTTTCAAAATACAGTTACAAACCAAAGATATGGTGTAGTCGACCTAAGCGACAAAACCAAACATTTACCACGTGTTCCTTAAAATAACCCCAGCCGTGGTGGCCAGGTAGGCCAAACATGTACACATCGCTTCATGCCCTCCAACTCATGGTTGTAAGATCTAGCTTCCTACCTCTCACCTACACCACAGAGCACCCATGAGCTGAGGCCCAGGAAGAGAACTTCTAGCATATCATGCAATAAGAATATATCATGCAATAAACCATACTCAATCAGAGCCACATACAGATACCAGATCCTACTAGCATGCTCAAGGACACAGTATCTAGACCAGCTTAAAAGTACAATAGCATATCAGCCTAATAATACAGCAGTGTGATAACACATTAGCACTATAATCAGACAATATAATAATACAACAGTATGTTCGCATAGCAGCTCAATACTACAACAACATATAACAAAACAGCCAATAGGCTAAACACATAGCGGCCATGTCGTCCCAAGCGCTTTACCAAACCCTGGGTTTGTGGTCCACACCATGAGGATATCCCAGGTATCCTTTAGGGTCTCGCCCTGGCAACTCTCACTCCGCGTTCTAAACGCTGCTCCCGGCCCCTTTCCGTACTCAGCTCTTGCTGCTCCCGGCTCTTGCCGATCCCGACCCTTGCCTCTCCCGGCTTTTGCCTTTCCCGGCTCTTGCCGCTTCCGGCTCTTGCCGCTCCCGGCTCTCGCCGAACATTCATAATAACACATATATGACATAACAAACATAAACAATTCATATAGTACTATACACCACATAGCTCTACGGGTACAAACAGTTCTCTTACCTGGTGTCCCGAGCTGACAATCCAAAGCGATCCCGAGCACGATCCTAATCCTGAGCCTGAGCAGTAAAACCTAGCCACAACGCATCAACAATAGTCGTCCATCAAGTTCTATTCTAGTAAATAACTTCGAGCTACCATTCTAATCCCTGAAACTTTGAATTCTATCAATCCGGGTGATTAAATCCATCCCGAGCCTTAACAATTGGGTTCCCAAGCCAAAAACCCACAAAACACCCAACATTTTGAACTAGGGTCGTGGCCCAACCCCTTAAGGGTCGCGGCATGCCTCAACACAGAGGAAAAATACCTCCCTAGAAAGAGACACAGGTCGCGGCATACTTAGCCAAGCGTCGCGGTGCACCTCAAGAACAGAGGCCTCCCAAGGCCTCACGCACACACGGACCGCAGCATGCCCAGCCTTGGGCCGCGGCTCGCACCCCCAAACCCAGAAACCCCACCATTTTCCTGTGTTTTCTTCAAGCCTTACCCTAATTCTCACAATTCAAACACCACTTAAACTCATAATTGAACCTAGATCCCTTGTCTACACAACCTAGGCATCATATCCACTTAAGAACAACCCTCTAATCCCTACTAACACCAAAAGTCAAACCAAGCACAGCTAACCAAACCACACCTCATATGCAAGCTTAGGTCCTTAACACAATCAGAGTAATTCAACAGCTAGATGCAACCTAAGTGATCAAGTAGAAGTCTTACCTCTGAGTTTAATTACTCCTCTAAACCAACTCCTTGAGTTCCAAGCTCCTCAATCCTCCAATTCACCAGCCCAAGCTCTTCAAGATTTCCTCCAAAGCCCCAATACCCCAAGAGGAAGAATCGGCAGAGAGAGAGAGAGAGCCAAAGAAGATAAGCATCCTTCTATTCCTTTCCTTCTTTTCTGTTCCAGTACATTCCCCAGCCAAGTGTATATCCACTTACCAAAAAGACCAATCTACCCCTAAGCTTAACTTAAATCCTCAAGTATCTCTAAGGGCAATTTCGTCATTACCCAAATCCCATTAAGTCCCCGAATATTCCTATAAACCCCTGTTTAATCCCAACATACTAAATCATTGACAAATTACCAACCATTACTCAATAAATCCCAAACTCATATTATATCCCTAAAATACCCCTAGGCTCCTCCCGAGCTGAGTATCCGACCCCGTTATGACTTTCTAACTAAACTGCTCCCTAAGATCGTCTCGGATCACACATCTCAAATATATCCCCATAACACTGGGGTTTCACCCACAACACATGCATATCCACATTTATGCCCTCCCCCCCAACGGCCAAAATTACAAACACGCCCATATTCACATAAATGGGCCCACATGCATATTTAATACACACAATCATGCATGTCCAATCACATAATTACCAAATTCATACAATATCATAGTTAAATCAATTATTGCCCTCCCGGCACACTAATCAAGGCCCTAAGCCTTATTAGCAAATTTTGGGACGCTACAGAAATGGTCTTGGAAGGACAGTAAGTTTGCTTCGCAGAATAAAGAACCAAGTAGCTAGAAGATGTTTGGTGAAGACATCTGCAATTTGATCTTCAGTAGGAACATACTTAACAACAAGTTTCTTCCTTAAGACCATATCATGAATAAAATGGAAATCAATCTCTATATGTTTTGTTCGAGCATGGAACATAGGATTGACAGCTAAGTGAGTTGTATAGATGTTGTCACACCACACTACTAGAGTAGAAGGAATAGAGATTGCAAGTTCTCTAAACAAACATCAAAACCAAGCAAGTTCAGCAACCACACTAGCTAAGGCTCTATATTTGGACTCGATACAACTTCGGGACACTACTTTCTGCTTCAAAGAAGATCATGAAACCAGGTTATCACCAAGGAGAATACAATAGCCCATATACTCCTTCTGTCATCAGGGCAAGCAGCACAATCTACATCAGTAAAGGTGTATAAATGTAGTGTGGTAGGCTTAAGAGTTAGACCGTGAGTTAGAGTACCTATCAAATATCTTAAGATTTTCTTACTTTCCAACCAATGAGAATTAGTAGGAGCTTGCTTAAATTGACAATCTCTATTGACTGCAAAAGAGATTTCTGGTCTGGTCAAAGTTGCATATTGTAGGGTGCCTACAATGCTTCTATATTCACTTGGATCTTTCAAATGAGTACCTTGAAATTTAGACAATGGCTTGGTAAGAGTTCCAGGTGTGTCAATAGCTTTAGAATCATACATAGCAGCTCTGAGTAAGACATCTTTGAGATACTTTTTTTGAGAGAGGTGAAGCTGATTGGAATGATAATGAACTTCCAAACCGAGAAAATAAGAAATGCTACCAAGGTCTCTCAAGGAAAACTTTGAATGAATAGAATGAATCAATGCTGCAACTTTGGATGATGAGATACTTGTAACAAGGATATCATCCACATATAGAAGAATAATGAGCATTGTAGAGGTAGAGTTGTACGCGAACATGGAGTTATCATACCGAGCACAAGTGAAACCCCACTCAATTAAGGCATTGATAAGCTTTGTGAACCAGGACCGAGGTACTTATTTCAAGCCGTAAATAGCTTTGGTGAGCTGACACACATATGTAGGATGAGCGGAGTCCACAAAACCAGGTGGTTGGGTCATATACACTTGCTCATTAATGCCACCATTCAAAAAAGCATTGTGAATATCTGTCTAATAGGCCAGCGATGAGAAAATGCAAGGTTGAGGATAAATTTTACCGTAGGGATCTTAACAACCGGACTAAAAGTCTCAAAATAGTCAAGACCATAAGTTTGGTTGAATCCTTTGGTGACCAGCCGGGCCTTATATCTGTCACTGAACCATCTACCTTGTATTTTAGTTTGAAAACCCATTTAGAGCCTATTACATTAGCACCAATGGGAGAAGGAACAAGAGACCATGTCTTATTTTTGTGTAGAGCAGCTAGTTCACTTTCCATTGCAGCTTTCTAGGAAGCATTTTGAAGAGATTTCTTGTAAGTGGTAGGCTCAGAGCAACCAAGATCAACAAAAGGAAGTAGAACTCGAGGCTTAGTAATTCCACTCTTCGACCTTGTGACCATTTTGTGCATATTCTGAGTTACAATAGATGCCTGCAAAAACGTATGTGCAATATCCTCACCA
Source organism: Humulus lupulus (assembly GCF_963169125.1). Lineage (NCBI taxonomy): Eukaryota > Viridiplantae > Streptophyta > Magnoliopsida > Rosales > Cannabaceae > Humulus > Humulus lupulus. Next base: position 173,982,681 of record NC_084794.1, on the reverse strand, counting down.
ATAGGAGGTGTAGAGGCAAATGAGTTGTTAGTTATAGCATTAGTTCCATTAAGAATATATGTTGAGTCTTGTAAATGACATTCAGAAAGAAACAACACTTTTAGACTCTATTGGTGACAAAGGTAGAACGGGAGTGGGACTGATTTGTGGAGAAGGGAAAGATGGAATTGATAATGGAATAGACGCATTATGGAGGGACGGATAATAGCTGGAGTGAGGGAAGAAGTGGAGGGTGGTACCGTGGGTTTGGAAGTAGAATAGGGAAATTTATACTCATCAAATATGACATGTCTAGTTATATACATACGATGAGAAACAAGATCAAGACATAAGTACCCTTTATGGATTGTGCTATGCCCAACAAACATGACTTAGAGGAACGAAATTCTATTTTGTGCTTGTTATAGGGTATGAGATAAGGAAAGCACAGACAACCAAATATGTGAAATAAAGAGTAATCAGGAGTTCTATTATAAAGAACTTCATAGGGAGATTTAGAACCAAGTACAGGAATTAGTAGTCTATTAATAACATAGACAGCAACTTGAAATGTAAAAGGCCAAAAACGTAAAGGAAAAGAGGCATGATTTAACATAGACAGATCATATTCAACTATATGTTTGTGTTTCTTTTTAACACGACCATTTTGAACTGATGTATAGGGACATGGCTTCCTAAGAGAAATACCACAAGATGTGAGATATATTTGGGAAAGATTGTTCATTCCCCACCATCATCACACTGGAAGTGTTTGATGGAAGTGGAAAATTGATTTTCCACTAAAGTTTTAAGTTTTCGAAACACGGTAAGAGCCTCACTCTTAGCACTTGTGGACTTTTGCCCCTTCTGTCCAAAATAGTAACGGTTTGATGACGTGGTAGTTAAAAAATATTAAAATTATTTTTATTAATTAATTGATTTTTTTATAAAATAAAACATTAATAACAACTTATTTTTAAATTTATTAAATTATATAAATCCAATAAAAAAAATTAATCCAAATGTAATTTTAAAAAAAATTAAACTCAATATTTCTAACTTATAGTTTGAACTAAACTAAATTAAAATCTTTAATTTTTTTCTTGATTGTTTTCTAAATGTGTTTAATTATCTACATTTGAAATATAGATTTGGTTGAGTTTTTAATTTAATTTTAGTTTAGAATTATAGATTTAGTTTTTTAAAAAAAGTTATATTTGAATTAAAAAAAATTATGTTTTTTGATTTTATATAATTTAATAAATTTAAAAATGAGTTGTTATTAATTTTTAATTTTAAAATGATTTTTATTTAATTTTATAATTTAAAATCAATTAATTAATAAAAAATATTGTTTTAACTGTCACATCATCAAGCTGTTATTACTTTTTATGGAATGAGCAAAAGTCTACAAGTGTTATAGTTCGGGGGTATTTTTGTCAAGCAAAAAAAATCGGGGGACAAAACTCTACAAGTGCTATAGTTCCGGAGAAAAAAAAAACATTTCGTTAATAGAAGTAGTCTATTATCCCAAAAAAAAAAATATAAAAATAAATAAACATTTTAATGCAGATCAAATAAAATATAATATAAACAGGAATTATAAATAGATCAAAGTTTACTCGAAGAATTTGCCACCCAAACATAACAAAATTCTCTTCCACTATGATAAAATCACTAATACATTAAAAAGTAACCTTCCTATTACATATATAGAAAAAAGGGAATAGATTTGAGTCAAGAAATTAAAGATTAATGAATCACCTCTTCCCTTGGTCCTTCATCATACTTTTGGTGTCAATCATTACCAAAACAAGCTTTGACAGAAGCGCGGGATCTAAATTTATTCAATAAAATATGCCATTAATACATTAGTTTTTTATAGTAACCTTGAATTACAGAAATAAGATGAAACCAGTACAATTGAATCGACATCAAGAATATGCCAAAGTAACTTCTTCCCTATTCCAACCGTGTTGCACAGACCAAATTCATCAATCCAACTGCCTTATGTCAAGTTATTTGATAGTAAAACACTAATCGAGTGTCATCAATAATATTTGAACTTTTTCTAAAGAGACTAGGCATGAATTTCATTAATCCTTCCACCCCTTGCATGCTCTTCCTATACAAACTCAATGAGTATGCAGCACTTGATGATGTCCGCTATAAATGTCAACAATAAACACATTTTTTCTATTCACGTTGAAATGACAACATTTCACATTCTTCCTCTTCCCGCTCATGTTTATCAGACAATACTTACATTCTAGATATAGACACACCTTATATGGCCAGAACAATTTAAACTCTCTAAAGTTAAAGCTAGAGGCTTAAACAAGTTTCTAGGACGAATGAATTGCTTAAGACAAAAGGATAAACTGAAAAGCAATTGACCAGAGCTTAGATCTGCACATCTGATAAGGTCATTTTTGTATTAATATTTGATAAGTTTTTCTTTGCTTGGATGGTATTATGATAGCATTTTTTAGTAGTTTTAACTTAGTTTCGTAAGTCTACAATCGTAGTTTATGAATCATAGGTTGAAAAAGACTCACTGAGATGAGGTTAAAATGAAGTTTTAGGAGCATTCCTGGCTTTCGGGATTAAAGGGTTGAAGTGGTGGAAGCGTACAAGCTCTCTAAGTTCGAGAATTGAAGAAATTGAAGCTAGACCGCGATACTTTAATTGGAATTGATGTTACAAATTGCATGCTCTAGTCGAGTCACTGCCTAGAAAAAGTAGGTCGCTGCCTACTGTGTAGAAAATTGAAGTTGGGTCGCTGCCCAGATTTTTCAGGTCATGGCCTGCGTGACCAGTTTTGCTTATATTCTGTTTTAGGCCGCAGCACGCAAAAATTCAGGCTGAGGCCTGCAACACTGTTTTCATATTTTAATTACATTTTAAATATAATTTAAAGGGGACTATAAAAGATTATTAGGGTTAATTAGAGATTAAGCTTTTATTGCGGTTTTTGAGAGAAAAATACTCAGAAAGAGCTGGAGAGAAGACTTCAACACTACAACACTATCGTTCATCAATCTAGTTTCTTTTCTTCCCTTAATTTCTTTAATTTTAATTATAATTATGTTTGTTATTATGATTGCTATTATGGAGTAGGTTCTTTTTAGGTTAAGGGTTAATTCGAAACCCAAGACATGAATTCTTGATTGTTGATAATGAGTATTATTCTTTAATTTCTCTCAATATTAAATTGTTTCTATTTTTCCAATTGAATGTTATGAATTTTGTGATTTCTTGTTAGGTGGCTAACTAATTAAGGTTTTACATTATTCAATTGTCATCTTAGAATTACTACTCACCTAATAGTTTAGGATTCCACGTGTATGTGATAAATTGCAATTGATAGTAATGTCAAAAGAATTGTTGATTGTGATAAAAAATAGAACCTAGGTTAAATGAATTATATGCTTCATTAATTTATTGCCTAGATTAACTTGTCTCTATAGGACTTAATGCTTTACCTAAGTTAAATAGATTGTATGCTTCATAGATTTATTGTTTGGCTAATAGAGTTAACTATTGAGTGTTTCGCATTGATTACTTGTAATAGGGAAACTGGGATAATTGTTTGCTTCAACGTTATCTGTGGGGTTAATAGTTTAATTGAGAAATCAGAATAATATTTATTATTAGTGATTGGGAATGATTGTTGAGGGTGGAGATTAAACTTTAACTATTTTTTAATATCATAATATCAATCTTTATTTGATTTCTAGTTTATGTTATTTAATTTTGAGTTTGAAATCTAAATCCCCATTTTTAGTCTTAGTGCTAATTATTGAATAATAAAGTTAATGATAGTTCTCGTGGGTTCGACCTGTGCTTGCTATTATACGAAAAATAATTGGAAGTATTGAAAGAAAAATAATTGTTAAATTTGTTGTGGTATACGACACGCATCAAATTTTTGGCGCCGTTGTCAGGGACTATTGTAAGTTTTTTTATTATTCAATTTAACTAACTACATACTCACTCCACTTGTTGCAGATGTCCATCTCCTCTTCGTCAGATAAGTCTGTAAGCGAGCGTACTCCACAGGAGTTCATGGAAAGGGTGAAAAGGATTTTCCCTCACTCCACTTTATATTTGTTCAGTGAGGAAGACTTCTTGAAAAGGTATAGCCCAATGGTGAGAGTAAAACAGACAACTCGGCAACCCTGCGAAGATAATCCCCAGATTGCCAGGCACATCACTCAGGGCTCTAGCTGGCTTTTCGTAGTTCTCTTCTCAGCATAGTACTCCTTGTGGCTCTCAGGGCACATCTCAGTGAAGTCACCCTTCTCAGCGAAGTCTGTTCAGTCAGTGGGACTCCTTGCCACGCCTTTTGAACTGGGATACCAATCGAGTTCCCCATCACTCCTCTTCTCAGCGAGAACATGCCGAGGGCTCTCATCGCCAGGCTACTCATCCTTAGGAGCATTCTATTCACAAGTTCCGTCCTAAGGTGGTTCTCCCTTCTCCCAAGAGCAAGACAATATCGCCAGCCGCGCAACAGAAGAAGAGACGACAAAAAAAGTTCCATTCATCAGATACTGGGGCCACCTTTGCCAGTGAGATCATATGGAAACCGGTTGAGAAGCCTCGCTCTGCTGATTACGAGGTGGTTGGTTCAAAGGGTTTGCCTCTGACATGACTGAAGAGAAGGTAAAAAACTTAAGGAAGACCTTTGACCTCTCTGGCGTTTCTATTAATATCCCTTGTAACGCCCTGGGTAGCCAAGACTGTTACACTGTGTATTTATAAAGGTGCGAGACTTGCTAATTAAGTCATTTAGTTAAAAACATGTCACTGACATCACTAATGAACTATGGTTAAAAGGTTTTGGTCATAAAATATACATTTCACATAAGTAAACATTTTACACAAGGGATCCCAAAAGAAACAATGTTTGAAAGTCAGTTTACAAAATTTCCAGAGTACAAACAACCACTAGCCACTCTAAGGGCAAAACCGATGTTTATGGTTCCCCTGTTCCTATCTCCCCTCAACCGTGGCGGTCGAGAAGCTGATCATGTACATTCTTCCTTCAGAGCTCTCTGAAAGGCTGATCAAGCTTGCCCTTGCCTTTACCTGCACCACGTAGCACCCGTGAGCCAAGGCCCAGCAAGAAAACATAATGCTATAGTACAAATTGTTGGAAAAGCTTATACAGGATCTTTATTTATTTTCATGTATATCTAATATTAAACAAATTAATACGAGATAGCCTAAAACATGTTTCTAAAATTGAATTCAAAGAGAAACAAAGAATGGAATACATACAGTATACGCAGCGGAATGAAACAGTCCTTCCTTCAGTTTCTCTAACTCTTGTATCCTCTCTGTCGTAGAGTATTATCAAGAAACTGAACCGATCTACTATTTTCTTCACAATCTTCCAATGTATCCTTAGAACCACCTAGACTAGTGTGGGCAATTCTCAAAACATGAGATAGATATAGAGAGAAAAAGAGAAAATAACAAAGAGGCTTAGAAAAGGACTTGTGTTTAGAGAGAATCTAAAACTATCAGAAAACCAGTGATTAAACTTCTCTGTTGTCTCATAAATCTTCACTGATGACTTCTCTCTAAGCACTCCTTTTATAGACTCAATTAGGCCATTTAATTTAATTAAAAAATCAATAAAATAATAGCCATTTTAAAGCCCTAGGTCGAAATTATTATGGGCTTTAGGCCCGTGAAATTTCCCATTTGATTATAAGCCTATTGGACATAAAAACAAGGCCTATATTATTTGTCTTCTGAACCATGTCTGGCCCCAAATATTTTCTCTCACCCATCTCATCCCAATGGATGGGCGACCTACACTTTCTTCCATATAGCATCTCATAAGGACCCACTCCAATCGTGGACTGATAACTGTTGTTATACGAAAATTCAATCAACAGGAGATACTTACTCCATGATCCCTCGAAGTCAATCACACACGCCCTAAGCATATCCTCCAACACCTGAATCGTTCTCTCAGACTGTCCATCAATCTGAGGATGAAAGGCTGTGCTAAACTTCAACTGAGTCCCCATGGCTCTCTGTAGAGCTCCCCAGAACTTGGAGGTAAAGATAGGGTCTCGATCAAATACAATAGACTTAGGAACCCCATGGAGACGAACTAACTCCCTCACATACAACTCTGCATACTATTCCACTGTGTAAGTCGATTTCACTGGAAGAAAATGATCTGACTTGGTGTATCTGTCCACTATCATCCACACTAAGTCATGAAGTCCCACTATCCTGGGTAGACCTCCCACAACATCCATAGTAATGTCCTCCCACTTCCACTCAGGAATACCCAAAGGCTGAAGCAACCCTGCTGGTCGTTGATGCTCAGCTTTCACCTGCTGACATGTCAAACATCTGGCCACATACTCTACCACATCCTTCTAGGGGTGAACATTTGACCCAAAAAAACACGCAAAACCCGCAAACCCGTCCCACCCGCAACCCGAAAACCCATTTTTTGGGAAAACTCGTCGAATTCAGGTTAAATCTGACCCGAATCCGACAAAAAAATCGGGTTCGGGTTTGAAATTTGTTAAAATCGGGTTCAAGTTCAAACCCGAAATCTGAAGAAAAAAAAATGGTATTTTTGAAAAAAAAGTGTAAACAAAATGGTATTTTTGCAAAACTTGGCTTTTCGGCCCAAAACCCATTAGCCCCAGCCCAACCCAAAATCAAACCCGAAATCTAAAGAAAAAAAATTGTATTTTTGAAAAAAATGGTATTTTTGCAAAATTTGGCTTTTCAGCCCAAAACACAAATGGCCCAGCCCAACCCGAATCAAACCCGAACCCGAGTAAACTCGAAACCCGAAAATTTCGGATCGGTTTTGGTACCATTTTTCTCAACCCGAAACCCGTAAAATCCGAACCCGATGAACCCGAAACCCGAAAATCTGACCCATGTGCACCCCTACATCCTTCTTCATCCTGGGCCACCAATATAATGTCCGTAGGTCCTGATACATCTTCGTGTTACCCGGATGAAGCGAGTACGGCATAGTGTGAGACTCATCCAGTATCTTTCGTCTGATCCCTTCATCTATCGGAACACAAATCTGTCCCCCGATATCGAAGCATACTAGCCTCAGAAACAGAATAATCCTTAGCTACCCCCGCTAAGACATTCTGTCGAACTTCCTGTAACTGCGCATTTACCAATTGACCCTCATTGATCCGCTCTAGCAGAGTCGACTGCAAGGTAACATTCGCCAACCAGCCCACCACCAGCTCTATCCTTGCCCTGGTCATCTCATCTGCTAATTCCTTGGAGATTTGAACAGAACTAAATAAATACCCCGAGCCCCTCCGGCTCAATGCATCTACCACAACATTGGCTTTCCCCGGGTGGTAAATAATGTCACAATCATAATCCTTAACCAACTCTGACCAATGCCTCTGCCTCATGTTCAGATCCTTCTGGGTGAAGAAATACTTCAAACTCTTATGGTCAATGCATATCTCGCACTTCTCCTCATACAGATAATGTCTCCACACCTTTAGTACGAATACCACTACTGCCAGTTCCAAATCATGGGTGGGATATCGCTACTCATACTCCTTCAGCTGTCGTGATGCATAAGTTATAACTTTCTCATTCTGCATCAACACACAACCTAAACCCATCCTCGATGCATCACAGTATACCACAAAATTTCCTTCCTCCGAAGGAAGACTCAACACAGGTGCAGTAATAAGTCGTTGCTTCAATTCTTGGAAACTGTGCTCACACTTCTCCATCCAAACAAACTTATGATTCTTTTGTGTCAACTCTGTCATCGGTGAAGCAATCTTCGAGAATCCTTCTACAAACCTCGTGTAATAACCTGCTAACCCGAGGAAACTCCGTACCTCCGACGCGTTCCTTGGCCTCGGCCAATCTCTCACTGCCTCCACCTTGGACGGATCCACCTTAATCCCCTCTGCTCCAACTATATGCCCAAGAAAAGTAACCTATGGCAACCAAAACTCACACTTCTTAAACTTGGCATATAACCGATGCTCCCTTAACCTCTGTAAGACCTGTCGAAGATGCGCTCATGCTCTGTCTCTGAACTAGAGTACACCAAGATGTCGTCGATGAAGACAATGATGAACTGATCCAAAAAGTCCTTTAACACTCTGTTCATCAGATCCATGAAAGCTGTCGGGGGATTGGTCAAACCAAAAGACATGACCAAGAACTCATAGTGTCCATACCGTGTTCGGAAGGCCGTCTTCGATATGTCCTCGTCCTTGATCCTCAGCTGGTGATAACCAGATCGAAGATCAATCTTTGAGAACACCGTCTTTCCCTACAGCTGATCGAACAAGTCATCGATCCTTGGTAGAGGGTACTTATTCTTGATGGTCAGCTTGTTCAATTCTCTGTAGTCTATACACATTCTCAGAGTCCCGTCCTTCTTCTTAACAAACAAAACTGGAGCACCCCATGGAGAGTAGCTAGGCCTGATGAATCCCAAGTCCAGAAGTTCCTATAGCTGTATCTTCAATTCCATCAACTCTGCCGGTGCCATCCTATATGGTGCCCTTGACACTGGTCCTGTCCCCGGTGCTAACTCAATAGCAAACTAAATCTCCCTGCGCGGCGGCAATCCTGGTAGATCCTCGGGAAATACATCCAAGAACTCACAAACCACCTTGGTCTCTCCCGGCCCCACTGGCAAAACCCTGGTAGTGTCCACCACACTAGCTAGAAAACCTATACATCCACCCTATAACAAGGTCTCTAGCTCTCAATGCTGATATCATGGGTACGCGGGGTCCACATACCGCACCCACGAAGACAAAAGGATCCTCGCCCTCAGGTTCAAAAGTCACCATCTTCTTCCTGCAGTCAATAGTAGCCCCATACCTGACCAGCCAATCCATCCCTAAGATCATGTCAAAATCCTCCATGTCTAACTCAATCAAGTCTACTGAAAGTTCCCTACTATCAACCATCACTAGCAGTGCCCTAATCCATCTCCTAGAAACTACTAGTTCCCTAGTAGGCAATAAAGTCCCAAACCTCGCAGTCCGATACTCACTAGGTCTACACAATCTATCAATCACTTTATTAGAAACAAATGAATGTGTAGCACCAGAGTCAATCAATACAGTAAAAGGAGAGCCAGCACTAGAAAGCTGACCTGTCACCACCGAGGGACTAGCCTCGACCTCTGCCTGTGTCAAAGTGAACACTCGAGCTGGAGCCAAGCTATCCACCTTTCCTGCTTCCCCTTTCTTCACTATTGGGTAGTCCTTGAGGTGCCCTACTATTCCGCACACATAGCAGGCCTTGGCCCAACATTCTCCCTGATAGCGTCTTCTACACCTCGGGCACTCCGAATAACTCCTCCATGCCTCACTGCCGCCTTGACGGCCACCCTGACCACCCCGACCCCTCCTATCCGGACCAGCAGTGGTCGAAGTGTCAGGGGTCTTCCTCTTCATATCACTGGGGCCTCTGCCCCTACCTGACCCAGAAGAAGGAGGCATCACTCTACGACCCTCGCGCCTCGCTGCACTTTCCTTCCAAATCTTATTCTCTGCTTCCTCAATGGTAAGAGTCTTCTCAACAGCCTGGGCATAAGTTGTTCCCCCAGGTATTGTTGTAATTCTAACATCCCAGGCTATCATAGCATTAAGCCCTCGAATAAACCTATCTTGCCTAGCTACATCTGTAGGCACAAGATCTGGTGCAAATTTCGCAAGTCTATCGAATTTTAGGGCATACTCAGTAACAGTCATACTACCCTACACCAATCCCATAAACTCATTAACCTTTGCTGCCCTGATGGCAACATTGTAGTATTTCTGGCTGAACAGATCCTTGAATCCATCCCAACTCAAAGCAGTGATGTCCCTAGTCTGTGATGCCACTTCCCACCAAATGCGGGCATCCTCTCTCAACATATAGGTGGCACAGGCCACTCTGTCATATCCCTTTATCCTCATAAAGTCCAGGATAGTAGTAATCATAGTCATCCATTGTTCAGCCTTCAGTGGGTCAGGTCCTCCCTCAAAATTTGGGGGATGCTGCTTTCGAAACCGCTCATACAATGGCTCCCATCTGTTCCCAGCCTCAACTGGTTGAATAACTGGTGTCACTACATGTGGCACAATAGGTGCAGCACTCCCTGCTATCGCAAAAGATGAATCTGTTAATCTTGGCTCTGAAGCCACGCTTGCATCTCTGCCATAATCTGCTGCCAGTTCTCAGGAGCTAGCGGAGGAATCTAGCCCTGTTCATCACCTCCGGTCCCAAACCTAGTGCCGGCTAATCGCGTAGATTTTCTTGGACGCGTAGCTATCCAAGTCAATCTTCAATCAACGACTCGGCAATTAGACCATGATGACAGGGTAAAAGCTTCTCCAACATCCACCAATGGAACATAATCAATCACAAACAATCAAGATATAGGCATTCATCCATACATTCACCCATATATACACAATATGCAATTAATCATTCAGATATTCATTTACATTCACAACGATGCTAATAAGCATGCCTCAATATCATCACACAGTAGTCAAGGCCCAGGCCCTATCAATACTCATGCTTTCTATTAATTCAATAGATAACCAAATTCATAATTCTTTCCAAACATACAAGCATAAAAGTACATATACACATTACCAAACCCTGAATCGAGCTTGTCTCTAGCAGCGAATGTACATGTCCAGTCGGTCTTCAAGAATCCTTAAAACTAGGACGCTCTGATACCAAGTTGTAACGCCCTGGGTAGCCAAGACCGTTACACTGTGTATTTATGAAGGTGCGAGACTTGCTAATCAAGTCATTTAGTTAAAAATGTGTCACTGACATCACTAATGAACTAGGGTTAAAAGGTTTTGGTCATAAAATACACATTTCACATAAGTAAACATTTTACACAAGGGATCCCAAAAGAAACAATGTTTGAAAGTCAGTTTACAAAATTTCCAAAGTACAAACAACCACTAGCCACTCTAAGGGAAAAACTGACGTTTATGGTTCTCTTGTTCCTGTCTCCCCTCAACCGTGGCAGCCGAACAGCTGATCATGCACATTCTGCCTTCAAAGCTCTCTGATTCAGGGCTGATCAAGCTTGCCCTTGCCCTTACCTACACCACGTAGCACCTGTGAGCCAAGGCCCAGCAAGAAAATATAATGTTATAGTACAAACAACGATAACAATTGAATAATTATTGAAGCATGATCATATACATAGCATACCACATTAATCACATAGTCCACAGACATATCCAGAGAATCAACAAACCAACACTCAGCTATTCAGCATGACAAATCCACCTATCATTAATAATAATCAAATCACATGATAATCAGGGTCGACACCCTTAGGTCGCACCCTCTGTTTACCCCACTGACTCCGATCTGCTTAAACCGAACTCAGTGCATAATAAGCTGTCCTCAATTACCAGTGGCTGAGCCGAGCCCTATGCGCTAATGTAAACTCCTGCACTCTTAGGCCATTTGTTTATTATTCACATGGCATAGTACCATTCTTTATAAAGCATACAAAATAGGGAACCCTTAGTCCCACTACAAATTCACAACCGGGTGCAATTTTCTTACCTTTAATTTCCAAGTATACTGATTACGAGAGTTGCCTCTTGAACAAGATCCGTTTCCCGAGCCCTAGCTTATACCTAGTCACAAATAAGATAAGAGATACCATTAATAATTGTAAAAAGGTTTCTGCATAAAGGTCTAGCCTCTTGGACATCAAATTCCACCAAACACGGTAGTAGAATCGATCCCGAGCACCCTAGGTTAGGTTCCCACGCTTAAAAACTCCAAAAGGCCATAAATGTCCTTAAGGGTCGCGACTCAAGCCCCCTATGCCGTGGCATGGCCCCAACCAGAGGCTCAGCCTCGCCCAAAAACTGACATGGGCCGCGGCCCTACATGCCCCATGCCGCGGCCCGCCCTTCATCTTCAGCACTTATCAACTTCAAAGGGCCGTAGCACACCAAGAACTATGCCGCGGCCCGACCCCTTTGAACCCAGAAAAACCACCATTTTTAACACCCCAATCTCACTCAAAACCACCCATAACCATCCCAATAATATACCTTAATTATCACAAACATTCCTGCATGATTTCAGAAGCATAAGCTAGCAGAAACCTAATCTAAAAACTCATCAAACACCATTTTAATTTCTGAAACTCACACACTCAAGAACTCCAAAACCAGTCAAGAAAACACTAAGATTCATACATTAGATCATAAATTCGAGCTTACCTTCATTGATGAACCAATTCTCTAAGAAATCTCTGAGCTAACTCCCAAGTTCCAAGCTTTAATTCAGTCCTTCAATGTCAAAACCCATAAACATCTCAAAACTCATCCATAACCATAGAATTTAACCACCATGCATAAAGCTTATGGCTTACCTTAACTCTTGATTGAATCCTTAGCTAATCCTTGAGCTAATCTCCTAAATCACAGCTCCAATTCTCTGAATTCCAGCCAAGTTCTTCTTGGTTCCTTGTGGTTTCCTTTGAGAGAGAAAGAGAAGTGGAGGGAAGGCCAGTTTTTTTTTGTTCCACCGTGCTCTATATTTTACTTGGTCTATCCTTAAGCACTTATGTCAATCTCGAGGCTCGGGGTACTAGAAACGTCCCCGAGGGCAAAATGGTAAAATTCCCCAGTATTCCCACCTAAGCTTCCTAACCTCAAATATATCTCCAATTATTCATTTCCATAACCCAATAACCCAAATAACCATCTAATACCCAAAATACCCCTTGACTTGCCCCAAGTTAAGTACTAGGTCCCGTTGTGACTTTCCTGCTAACTAGTTCCCTGGGATCGCCTCAAGTCGCATGCTGCAGATTTTCCCACATAATAATGTGGTCCTCACAATTATAGCATACAATCACATTTACATTCATATAACCATACAAGCATGCTTATCACAGAATCACGCATTAAACTAATAAATTCACACATAAACCAATTATGCCCTCTCGGCACACTAATCAAGGCCCTTAAGCCATATTAGTGATTTTGGGTCGTTACATCCTTAGTCCAGATGACAAAGCTGAGGACCCCCCTTTGGGTATGTGCACCTGGACACATTCTGTCATCAAGTCTGGTGTCGTACTTCCTCTTCATCCATATTTCCGGAGCGTGGCGAATTTTTTTGGTATTAGGCCCTCTCAGTTGGCTCCCAATGCGATCTTGTTATTATCTGTGTTGTACATTATCTATCATCGTAGAAAATGGGCTGCTCCAATACCTCATGAGATCCATTTCTTATATGATCTGAAGATGAACCCTTCTCAGCGCAACCCGGGGTACTTCCACTTCCACCATTATACGAGTGAGGGTACCGACACCTTCTTGGAAGTGATCTCTGGATAGCAAGGCGCTTAGATATGCCAACAACTATTTCTTCACTAAGGATGCAGAGGCCAACTACTCCGAGTTTAAACATGCCAGGCCTTTTTATAGACTGCTCCTGACCCAGGCTATGACTGTTAGGGCTAAGACATTGATTGCCATGACCCCTGAGGAGAAGAATATCAAGACCCTCGTTACTTAAAAGAGCCTTAGGAAGGTCGGGTTGTTTCCTTCTATCGTCGATGTTCCGAATGAAGATGGTTCTAAGCCCGTGAATTCCATAGACTCCCCGAGACCTATTCATATCGAGGAGATACCCTCTTCACCCGTGCTAGTTGGACAGGAGGGTGATGAGATGGGTGCATCCGTGCACTCACTTCTTTCTTCATATGATTTTGATGAAGACGCGTTTGAACCCGAATCTCATTCAAAAGGTTCAACACTTTTATCATCTTTACTTTATGTTTCGTCTATATTTGATATCCTGCTAATATTTGATCTTCTTTTGCAGGTTCAAATATGTTCGGCTTTGTTCACACCCAACAAAGGTCGACTCCAACTGAGACTTTCCTTTATGTCCAAGCGGCCAAGAGGGCCAGGGTTAAGCCTAAGCCGCCAACAGAGGTCCCTCCTGAGGTGACTCATTCGGCTCCACTGGCGTCCAGTCCTGTCGCCGAGGTAGAACCATCATTTCCCATGCCGGTTGCTCCCAGTGTTATTGATGGGGGTGCCTCCTCTTCTACTCCTGCTCCCTTATCTGAGCCACACCAGTCTGCCATACGGAATTTAGGTGCCATCATGGACCAAGCGTCTCATCTGGAGCAGACGACAATGGCTTTTAATGGGATTAATGAGGACTTGAGCACCATCCTCACGAAGTCACTCCTTGACATTCAAAGTGTAAGTCCTCTATAGTTTTCTTTTTGTTTGGTTAACTTGTGTGCCGACGTTATCTAACACTTGTATGTTTTTTACAGGCGCTGATGTTGGTCTCCCATGTCCGTGATAGGTTTGTAGAGTATACCTCTATGCTTTCCAACCTTTGTTCTGAGCTTGAAGCTGTCCGCCATGAGGTGTTGGACCTTAGGCGCATTCTTGGTTCTAGGGATGTGGACATTGCTTTGAAAGATGAAGAGATCAGCACTCTCCGCAGTACCATGGAGCTTAAACAGCAGGAAGTGACCGAGTTGGCTCTCAAGGTAACCCAGATGGAGGGGAAACTTGCTGATCAATTCAAATAGTTGAGAAGGAGAATCTGATTTCTGACATGGATCAACTACAGAAGGATGCTCTTGTCGAGAAGAAGCAAGAGGTCAAGGCTGACGACAAGGCTCGAAAGGAGTATTCAGAGATAGCTTTCTCTTGCTTTTACTTGATCTGGAATTCCAACAAAGATCTGAACTTGGATTTCCTTCCCGAGAAGACGTAAGCAAAGGAGCTTAGAAAATGTCTGCTCATGAGGCTTCCGAGGCTCAGGGTGGTCTTTCAAATGATACTCCTTGCCCTAGTTAGTCTTTTTTTGGTCTCTTACTCTGTCTTTCCTTTCGTGCCATTGGTGGGGCACCTTGTACTTGACAATTTTTACATATGACATTTTATGCCTTTATGCTTTTTTGTTATGAGTACTCAGTGTATTTATTGAAAAATTTTATTTCCAATGCTTATTAAGTATATCAACTCACAACAATCATTGGTTTAGGTATCAGTATACTCTGAACACATGTATTTCACGTGACATACTAACATTACTCCTTTGCATTTTTCATGCTAACAACCATGGTAATGTGAGTAGTACGATACTTCACCAAGTACCATGAACAAAACAGTCAGGTCGACCACCCCATGGGTGACAGGCTGACCACCCTATAGGGTTGATGATTTGGTCGATCACCCTATAAGGGACTTGGCTAGGAGTCTCCCCACCAATGCCTTTTTTGTTTTTGTTTTTTGCACTTTCGGAACATATGTTGAACAAATGTCCTAGAAAAACTTGAGTGTGCTTCACATCCTCATTGCTTGTGTATACCCCAATCGGTATGTACTATATGCCCCCCAAGTGATCATGGGTTTAAAATCCTTGGTCACCTGCTACTTGACCATGCCTTGCTTCGAGCGTTTAGACACATAGTACTATCTTTTTCACCCAATGATGCAAGCAGCAAATGCTTGTCTCTCATTGGTATTTGGGTGATGGTTTCATACTCAGTAATGATACCTATACACAGATGAAAATTGTGTAGAAAGTGTCAATCATGATCTACGTAATCTCTCGTGTACTCGTTATAATGATTGTAGACAGAAGTGTCTAGGTTTGACCAACCGGGTCTTGATGGGCTAATCAAGCCCGTAACGAGTCTTAGATCAAATTATTGATTGGTCCCTCAAGGACCAGATTCGATTATGATCCGATGATGGCAACTGGTCTTCGAACCAGTCTCTTTTTTGATCATTTGGGTTGATAGGTTCCTTAAGAACTAGGATCGAACGTGATCAAATAATGGCGACAGGTCCTCGGACCAGTCTCTTTTGTTGATCGTATAGGTCGATAGGTTCCTCGAGAACCAAGATCGAACATGATCAAATAAATTGGGGACAAGGTCCTCGGACCAGTCTCTTGTTTGGATCGTATGGGTCAATAGGCTCCTCAAGAACCAAGATCGAACATGATCCATAATTTGACAACAAGGTCCTACGACCTGTCTCTCTTGTTGATCGTGTGGGCCGATAGGTTCCTCAAGAACCAAGATCGAACATGATCAAACAGTTTGGCGACAAGGTCCTCGAACCAGTCTCTTATTTGGATCGTATGGGTCGATAGGCTCCTCAAGAACCAAGATCAAACATGATCCATATTTTTACAACAAGGCCCTAGGACCTGTCTCTCTTGTTGATCATGTGGGTCGATAGGTTCCTCAAGAACTAGAATTGAACATGATAAAATAGTTTGGCGACAAGGTCCTCGGACCAGTCTCTTGTTTGGATCGTATAGGTCGATAGGCTCCTCAAGAACCAAGATCGAACATGATCCATAATTTGACGACAAGGTCCTAGGACTTATCTCTCTTGTTGATCATGTAGGTCGATAAGTTCCTCAAGAACAAGGATTGAACATGATCAAATAATTTGGCGACAAGGTCCTAGGACCTGTCTCTCTTTTGGATCGTATGGATCGATAGGTCCCTCAAGGACTAGAATTGAACATGATCTGATGATTTGACAACAAGGTCCTATGACCTGTCTCTTTTTGAATGTAATTTAAAGAATTAAGTGAAACTTAAGAAATTAAATTCATTCATTCATTGAAGCACAATGGTTGTTACATAGATAATTCGAAAGTAATACATTTGTCTCCTGCTCGGCTATGCTTCTTTCTGCCAAGTATTCAACAGGAACAACATTTAGGGTGTCTGCATCTTTGGCACTGGTAAGCTTGGCTAAGGCATCAGCATTGGTATTCTGCTCCCTCAGGACTTGTGTAATTGAGTATCTCTTGAACTGTGTCAACAAGACCTTCACCTTGTTCAGTTATTGCACCATCCTAAGTCCCTTGGCTTGATTCTCCCCCAGTACTTGGTACACCACTAGCTGGGAATCGCTAAATATCTCCAAGGACTATGCATGCATATCCTGAGATAAGCGTAATCCTGCTAATAATGCCTCGTACTCAGCGTCGTTATTTGAAGCGTTGAATCCAAATATGAGAGCACAGTAGATTCGATGATTCTCCGGAGTGATTAGTATGATTCCTATGCCTGAGTTGCGTTCATTGGATGCTCCATCAACAAATAGCTTCCATACAGGAGTATCTTCTTCCTTCTCGGTATCTTCATTCTCCGATTGGTAGGAAGGGTCTTCAAGGTTGGTGCCTTCGACTATGAAGTCTGCCAATGCTTGTCCTTTTATCGCCATCCTTGAATGATAAGTGATGTCAAATTGTCCTAATTCCACTGCCCACTTGAGTAATCATCCTGAGGCCTCTAGTTTCTGAAGAACTTGTCTCAACGGTTGATTGGTCAAGACTCGGACGAGTGAGCTTGGAAGTATGGATGCAGCTTTCGAAAGGTGATTACTAAACAGTATGCTAGCTTTTCAAGAGGGGGATACCTAGACTCCGCACCGACTAGCCTTTTACTGATATAGCACACAGGGTGTTGTACCATGTTCTCTTCTTTAACCAAAGCAGCGCTGATTGCATGCTCGGTGATTGCCAAATAGATGTATAGTACTTCACCTGTTGGGAAAACTTATACAGGATCTTTATTTATTTTCATGTAGATCTAATATTAAACAAATTAATATGAGATAATCTAGAACATGTTTCTAAAATTGAATTCAAAGAGAAACTATGATAAGAATACTTACAGTATACGCAGCGGAATGAAAGAGTCCTTCCTTCAGTTTCTCTAACTCTTGTATCCTTTCTGTCGCAAAGTATTATCAAGAAACTGAATTGTTCTTCTAATTTCTTCACAATCTTCCAATGTATCCTTAGAATCACCTAGACTAGAGTGCGCAATTCTCAACACATGAGATAGATACAGAGAGAAGAATAGAAAATAACAAAGAGGCTTAGAAAAGGACTTGTGTTTAGAGAGAATCTAAAACTATCTGAAAACCAATGATTAAACTTATTTGTTGTCTGAACTTATGTTTAGACTTTTGTTTTCAACTCTCTCTAAGCACTCCTTTATAAACTCAATTAGGCCATTTAATTTAATTAAAAATCAATAAAATAATAGCCAATTTGAAGCCCTAGGTCGAAATTATCATGGGCTTTAGGCCCATGAAATTTTCCATTTGATTATAAGCCCATTGGACTTAAAATCAAGGCTTGTATTATTTTCTATTGATTTAATTAATTAAATAATTATTTAAATCCTTTATCAAATTAATTATTTATAATTTTAACCTTGATTTAAACTTATTAATTTAGATACCAATTTATCTTAATTAATAAATCTGCCCTAATTTCTTTTTTCTTCTCAAAATTACATAACTCTGTGAAACTATCCAAAATTGACCTGGTCAACTTTGATAATTCTAATTGATAATTAAATCAATTAATTGAGACTATCTAGATGATTTTTTGCAAGGTACAATGGGGACCATGGGCCTATGAAATCAAGCTCCAATAAGTTATCATAAATCTAACAAATAAATTTACTAACTTATTAATTCCTCGTGACTCCACTATAGACTCAGGATTGCACTCTTGAATTCATAGAACGCTCTATAACAAATATAGATACACTATTAATTATCCATTGTTACAACCATAATTTTCACTCAATCCTCTATAGACGATCTACAATGAGATAGGACTAAAATATTGTTTTACCCCTCATTGTATTTTATCCTTAAAACACTTAGTTCCTTGTAAATGACATTTCAGTAAACTAATTTAATTACTGAAATGAGATCTCTATCATTTAACACTTTGAACCAAACTAAAAGGAAACCATTGTTTCACTTCTTCATCAGAAGCTATAGATGTTCATATCTATGATTAACACTCCCACTCAATTATACTACCGAGTTCCCAAGATGTAAGTATGGGCTAGTCCATAGGGTAAGCTGGTAACGAACAAGTCAAAGAATTCAAATAACACAATCAGTTAGAATACTAACCACTCAGAATTGAGATTGAATTGACCTATGGTCAACTATATGATATGACTAGAATAGATAATAACAGTATGTTTACTTATCTTATCAACTGTCAATATCGGTCCTATCCGATGTAACAAATACATCCGATCTTATCTACTTTGCTAATGTTTTGGAAAGAACATAACACTGTAATGTGTAGGTAGATCATATCGTAGATTGGCAAGTCAGTGTAAACCATGTGCACTGACTAATCTTAGGACTAACTTATTTTGAACATATAATCATATTTATATTCCACTGTAATTACGTCACTATAAATAAGATTAGCTATATGCTCGGGATTTAATAGAAGTTTATATTAAAAAAATAATCATGAAAATAAAACATGTGAACAAAGTGATTGACCAAGTCAAAAAATGATTTCTATTCTTTTATTGATAATAAAATGAGATTACAAAGAATTTGGATTTTAATTAGGGCACGGCAGGCTAGGTTTTCAAGTGGGGATACCTAGACTCTACACTGACTAGCCTTTTACTGATATAGTACACAGGGTGTTGTACCATGTTCTCTTCTTTAACCAAAGCAACGCTAATTGTATGCTCGGTGATTGCCAAATAGATGTATAGTACTTCACCATCTATTGGCTTCGCTAGGACGGGAGGTTGAGCGAGATGCTTCTTCAAGGCTTGGAAGTCTTTCTCACATTCCTCGGTCCATTGGATCTTCTTGCTGCCCCCTCAGTAAGTTAAAGAAAGGGATGCACTTGTCCGTAGACTTTGATATGAACCTACTGAGGGCAGCTACTCTCCCTGTTAAGCTTTGCACTTCTTTGATTATGGTAGGTGACTTCATGTCGATCCATGCTTTGATCTTCTCTGGATTAGCCTCGATTCCACGTGAATTGACTATGTATTCGAGAAACTTACCAAAACCAACTCCAAATGAGCACTTGAGAGGATTTAACTTCATGTTATATGTTCTAAGTATTGCAAAGTATTCCTCAAAATCTTGAACATGCCCTCCAGCTTCTTTGGACTTGACCAACATGTCTTCTACATATACCTCCATATTTTTTCTGATCAAGTCTTGGAACATGCCATTCACTAAACACTTGTAGGTGGCTCCTGCATTCTTCAAGTCGAATGGCATTACCTTATAACAATACAATCCCTTGTCCATCAGGAAGCTGGTATGTTCCTCGTCGGGAGGGTGCATACTTATTTGATTATACCCAAAATACGCATCCGTGAATGAGAGTATTTCATGTCCTATAGTTGTATCATCCAGTTGGTCTATTCTGGGTAGTGGGAAGCAGTCTTTGGGGCAAGCCTTGTTCAGATTGTGAAGTCCACGAATGTCCTCCACTTCCCGTTTGGTTTTGGGGCCAGCAGGTTTGATACCCAATCTTGGTAGTAGGCCTCCCTTATAAAATTGTTTCCTTGAGCCGTTCAACCTCCTCCTTCAGGGCTTGACATCGGTCTTTGTCAAGCAGTCTCCTTTTCTGTTGCATTGGAGGGTAGTTTTTTCCACATTGAGGACATGGCTTATTACGGACGGAGAAATTCCAACCATGTCCTTATGTGACCAGGCAAAGACATCCTAGTTCTTTTTCAAAAATTCTACCAATCGTGCCTTAAAATCCCTTTAGCGCCTTCCCGACTTTGATTACTCTTGTAATGCCTCAAAATCCCTAATGAGGTTTAATGGTCGGATTAGTAGGCTGGGAGGGCCATACTTGATTTATTATGTCATTAAATGATTATATGCATGTTTATGTGAATAATATTATTATATGATGTTAAACGCATGCATGTGGGTCCACATTTCATGATAGGGGCATTTTGGTAATTTGGCCTGTTGAGGGAATAATTGTATATTTGCATGCATGTTGGTGATTATTGATGAGGCCACATTATAATGTGGATTTGTTTGAGCCATTCGACATGAGACGGTCTTAGAATGCAAGATAGCGGTTTGGTCATAACGGGGTTGATTTCGGGGCTCGGGGTGAGTCTCGGGGTAATTTGGTGATTAGAACATTACCGGGAATTAAAGGGTAATTGGATATGATTTATTAGCATTTTAGAATATTGGAAATAACGGGAATTGTAGAGCATTAATTAAGATTAACGAGATAGGGGAAAAGGACGATTTTACCCTTGGAAGCCTTTAAAGGACTTTAAATGACCTAGGGGCAATATTGTCTTTTTACCTAAGGGATATATGTGAACTAAGATGGCTGTAGAAACTTAACCAAAACAGAGTACGTTTTCTTCTTCTCCCGAGCACCATTTCTTCTCCTTTTCTCTTTGGATTTTTGAGCTCCCTTTGAGGAATCAAGCTAGGGAAGTGAGTCTTGAGGGATTAGGGTTGTGTTCCACCATTGAAGAGGGTTCCATACTTAGCTTGAGGTAATTTTCTAGCCATTATAACTCTGGTTTTGCTCTGTTTTTCTATTAGTTTTCAGCTAAGATTTTGAAGTGGATAGTTAGGGATTTAATGAGGTTTTTGGCAAAGGTTGATTGGGTTATGATGCCTAGTACTTGTAGAGTGGATATTTGGGTTCAATTGGGAGTTTCAATGAGGTTTGGGAGCATGTTTTAAAGGTTGTAAATGGAAGAATCGAAGGAGGGAAAAACCAGGGCTGATCAGCCTGGTCCTAGCGCTACAGCACCCAAGGGAGGGCGCTACAACGCTAGCCAGGGCCATTCAACCCTGCTTGTAGCGCTGGGGCACTAGGGGGGCAGCGTTGTAGCGCTACCCTATCTTTCCTTATTCCTATTTTGAGCACTTTTGAGGGTTTTTGGCTCGGGGTTTCAATTCCTAAGGCTCGGGATCGAATCTACTCACTATTTGGGTACGATTCAAGGTCCCGGGAGTGAGGTTTAGGTCAAGAACCTTTCATTGCTCATTTTCATTGATGGAGATTATATTTGGTTATGAATAGGTGACCTCTAAGGAATCAAAGGAATTTATCGTTCTCAAGGGTCGTTCTTGTATTATTTCTCGCTTAAACCAGAGGTAAGAAAACTGCACCCCATATGTGACATGCATGGGTATTCATGAGGCATGTTGAGTGATGTATATGTGGACATTGATTGCATATCAAATGCTTAGAAAATCCTGCTTACTTGTGTATGGCATTGACCTATGAGTCAGGAATCAGCAATGGTGTCAGTATTGACTGTGAAGCTGTGACTCATTAGTCAAGTTCGGCAGTAGAACTGAGCACTAGTCGTATGGTATTGACTTATGAGTCAAGAATGGTATTAGCGTATTTAACGCAAGCCGAAAAGATTAGATCTAATCTACATAAGCATTATCATCATAAGCATGAAATGCTTGACCGACCTTAAGTTCGATGAAAAAACAAAAGCACTTGTCTAGTCTAATGGCTAGTTACTTAGAGCCGGGGCCAGAAGGCCCAGGTGATTGTATCGTCACACGACTGTGGGTGCTGAGCCCAATTTCATGACTCAAACATGAGCCACTTATCTGATTCAAGTTTGTGACTCCATAGTCACTCATCTGGTTAAAGTTTGTGACTTACTCATCAGTCATTCATTTGATTCAAGTTAGTGACTTACTCATCAGTCACTCAGCTGATTAGGGCTACACGCCCCAGTATGATTATTAAAATCTCAATATTATCTGATTAGGGCTACAAGCCCCAGCATGGTTACCAGAACCTTGAAGTGATATTCACTCATCTGTTTAGGACTATAAGCTCTATATGATTATCGTGATCATCATTTTATATTATATACATGCAATAATGAGTTTTCTTGCTGAGCCTTGGCTCACGAGGGCTATGTGGTGCAGGTAAAGGGAAAGAAAAGCTCACCCAGCCCTGAGTGGAGAGCTTAGGTGGCAATGTGTACATATGCGGCTGCTTGACCACCACGGCCAAGGTGTTTCTCAGAGGAACTAGGGGTTAACCCTATTTTTGCCGCTTAGGTCGGCAGGTTGTAATTTTTACACTGTAATGACCATTTTGAGTTGTAAATAACTTGTAGACGCTTTTATGGGCCCATGTACAGCTTTATATTCTAAATAAAATATATCATTTCCTTTTGATCGAGTTTTTCACCTTAGCCTATTAATAACACCTAGATGCACATTTATAACCAAATGACTCGATTAGCGAGTTAAGCATGGTTCAAAGCTCATAGTAACGGTCTTGGAGTAACTAGGGCGTTACAACTCTAGTCAAGTCCTCCTCATCTAGTAGGACTTCATCAAGATCTTTGACTGGTCCTACCTCCATGACGTCATCCCCAAAGCGAGGATCGATGTCATTCCCCTCACTTTGGGAAACTTGCTATAATAACAAATCTTCGTTAAAAGGAGCCCCCGGCTCCAGTAGAGTGTTTCTTTCAACATCAACTTCCATGTTGACAACCCCATCGGTTCCTTCATTCCCTTCGCAGCATGTTACTACCATGTTGTTTACACATGGACCTTTATTTACCTTGACCCTAACACATTATAGCATTCCCGTGCCTCCCTTTGGTTACCTTGTACGCATCCTTGCCCTGCGCTTGTGGGGAACTTCAAAGACAGATGCCAGATAGATACTGCTGCATGTAATGCCATCAGGAGGGGTCTCCCGAGCACTACATTGTAAGTCGATGAGCAATCTACCACCAGGAACTCTATCATCACAATCTTGTGCCTAGGGGAATATCCCACCATGACCGGTAGTCTAATAGTTCCTACTGGTGCTAGGCATTCTCCCGTGAACACATATATCTCTTGGGAACACGGTGTCAGGTCCTTGACCGTGAGCTTCATCTTCTCGAGGGATGATTTATAGATGATATCTACTGAGCTTCTCGTATCCACCAAGCATCTCTTCACTCGGGCATAGGCAATTTGAATGGTAAGGACCAGAGGGTCATTGTGGGGGTACCTCATGTGTCTGGCGTCATCCTCTGTAAAAGTGAGAGTTTCACTTTCATACTTCAGATTTTTTGGAGATCGCTCCTCGACTGTCATGCACTGAGAAGACTCCCCTACCTCATGTCTTAGGGTCCTTGCATATCGCTCACGAGCATTGTTTCTATTGCCTGCTATGTGGGGCCCCCCACATATGGTATCCAATGTGAAGTCTACGGTTGCTGGCTCCAGTGGTGGATTCCTCTGCCTTTAGAACTCTGGATTCTTGCTCAAGGTTTCAGTCTTGACTCGGTACCTTGAAAGTTTTCATAATCGGAGGAGAAACTCTATCTCATCCTTAAATTGTTTGCAATCTTTTGTGTCGTGCCCATAATCATTATGGAAATGACAAAACTTATTATTGTCCCTCTTTCCTTCTAAATGTAAGGGTGGTGGCTTTCGGTATGGTACCTCTTGGTATGTTGCCAAGTAAATCTCGGCCCTTGATGTAGTCAGATTAGTATAATTGGTGAACATGGGCTGGTAGGGATGATGCTTAGGCTGTTTGTTGGTTGGTGTGACATAGCCTTCTTTTCCCCACCCTGCTCGACCCCTGAGGTACTCCTCTTTTTACCGTTGCCCCCATTACTGCCCTAAGGGTTTGCAGCGATCTTGTCTGCCTTGATAATGGTCGCATGATTTATGCCTTTTTCTTCCTTCACAATAGTGTCATCTAGCTTCATGTATTTGTCTGCTCGGTCCAGGAACTCCTGCAAGGTGTTGATGGGGTTCCTGTGTATGCTATCCCACAATGTACTACGATAAATTATTCCTACCAAGATGGCAAAGAACTTCCCTTCATCTTCTACTTTGGACACTCGGTTTGCCTCTCTTGTGAATCTTTGAATGTAGTCCTTCAGGGATTCATCCTTCCCCTTCTTGATGTCAGCTAGCAGATTGGCATAAACTGGTTGAATCCATCCGGCACTGAAAACCTTGCAAAATTCCTTCCCGAACTGCTCCCAGGAAGTGATGGATCTAGGTTTGAATTTCCAATACCATTCCTGAGATGAGTCGGAGAGAGTGGTAGGGAATACCCTGCACCTATAATCATGCTCCACACCAAGTAACTCCATCTGATCCTCAAACTTTCCAATGTGTCGTACTGGGTCCTCTTTCCCAGTGTATGTTGGAAGTTTTGGGGTCTTGTATTCCGGTGGTGGTTGAGCAGCTTGGATCTTGGCACTGAAGGGACTCCCCCTTCTATGAGCCAGCTTGATATCGGAAGGTTTCATTGTCAGACCATGAACATCCATGACGAGTGCATCTATTTGAGTCTGCACTGCTGGTGGGATCATTGCTCCAGGTGGGGGAGACGTCCCCGATTCCCCCTCCTGAGCGCTGGTTCTCCTGTTGATGACCTCCCTCAGATCCTGAGGTTGTGCATCTTTCCTGAGTCTATCGAACACGGTATTAGTGTTGTTCATCGGTTCCTTTCCCTTGCGAGACTGAGGGTGTAGGGGTGGTAGGTTCGCATTGCCCTTGCTGGAGCGACCCTTCCCCCGAGCCTCTCCTCCTACATGACTTTGAGACTTTGAGCAGTCATTTCCATTCCTGACACGCCTCTCAGATGTTTGACCTTCCTCTCCTGTGTTGTTTCGTCTATCCCCCTAGGAGGGGGCCTTCGGGCTAGTAACACTCTTACTCCGAGATGAAGTGTTATTCTTCTTAGTCATGGAGGAGGCAGTCTTGGACTGCGCCTCTTCATCCTGTCTCTATGAAAGTGGCTCTGAGAGCATCCTTGGGTTCGACTCCTCCCCTGGGACTCCCTGTTACTGTTGTCTCACATCCCTGCTGTTTTGGCCTAAGTCTCCCTTACCGCCTGAGCAACAGCTTCAGCGTTAGCTCGGGCTAACTGGGTAGCCGCCCCCAGGGCCATAGTAGCCTCCTGGTGCCTCCGGTCAGCTTCCTGCTCCCTCTGGATCATCCTCTGAACCTACTCATCTATCTCTTGTCATTTTAGTTCCATAGTCATCCTCTAGAGGGCAATTTCTGCAACAATGGATTTCTACCTCGCCAGAAATTGTGCCATCTCCTCCTAGTGAGCATCCTGTGGATCCACCTGAGGTTCGTTAACGGGATGATGGGATCCTGAGTGGTGGAATCCTTGGGAGTCGTCTTCTTTGTCTGACTGGGTTTTGGAGGCATCCTAAAACTAATGAAAGTGTGTTTCTTGATTTCGTACTCTCAATGAAAGCACCAAAATGTTGACCTGTGAAATTGGCCAATATTCGTATGTACAGTATATGACACCTTTTGAATGAAATGAATATAATATACGACAGAGTACAAATATCTTAAATAAACACACAGAAATTTTAGAGTGGCTCAACCTTGTTCTGATGAACAGTAATACCCTAATCCACTTAGTCTTTGGTATTGAATCACTCGATAGACAATTACACGGATGAACTGAAGTATTCACTTGTCACCAATTTGCCCAAAGTTTCCCCAAAATATTCGTCAGATCAAGATCAACTCCCTTTCAATGAAGCCCTGGGTCCTTTATTTATAGTACTCAAGGGTTGTTACATGATCAGTCATACTGGGATCGTGGTTTGGTACACGATTATTGGGTAGTGGAGATATGTGTCCACCTCCCCATGATTATGAGATCGTGGGTCTTCTCATTGTTTCTTTGGATCATGGTTGACGATGCACGATTGAAACCTTCAGGAAATGCTAAGTCTTGGTTGGTCTATGAGACTTAGGTGCTAGACTTGATGACCCTTTAGAGCTTGGGTGATGGGCCTAATGACCCTTTGGGTACTAGGCTTGCTGATCTTCTGGGTGCTAGGCCTGATGACCTTCTGGGTGCTAGGCCTGCTGATCTTCTGGGTGCTAGGCCTGTTGATCCTCTGGGTGCTAGGCATGTTGATCTTTTGGGTGTTAGGCCTGATGATCCTCTGGGTGCTAGGCCTGTTGCAATGAGCGTGAACTTTATCCAGCGAAGTGTATTTGGGAGTTTAGGCGGACCACCCATGTGGCTCTTGAGCATGTCAGACCGACCACCCCTAGGGGTTGGGGTCAAGCCGACCACCCCTAGGGGCTAGGGCCAGGCCGACTACCCCTAGGGGGTCTAGGCCTGGTCGACTTCCTTATAGGTCCTGGACCTGTCTTTTTTTTCTCATCGGTCTTTATTCAATACTTTGTTATTTTTCTATGACTAGTGATGTCATGTGCCGCTTTCTCATTCGCCGCGTCATCTCTTGAATTTTTAGGGATAACAATTACAGCTTTTGAGAGAAAAAGACTTAGAAAGGGCTGGAGAGAAGACTACAACACTACAACATTATTGTTCATCAATCTAGTTTCTTTTCTTCCCTTAATTTCTTTAATTTTAATTATAATTATGTTTGTGATTATGATTTCCATAATGGAGTAGGCTCTTTTTAGGTTAAGGGTTAATTCAAAACCCAAGACATGAATTCTTGATTGTTGATAATGATTATTATTCTTTAATTTCTCACAATATTAAATTATTTCTGTTTTTCCAATTGAATGTTATGAATTTTGTGATTTCTTGTTAGGTGGCCAACTAATTAAGGTTTTACATTGTTCAATTGTCATCTTAGAATTACTACTCACCTAATAGTTTAGGATTATAAGTGTATGTGATAAATTGCAATTGATAGTAATGTCAAAAGAATTGTTGATTGTGATGAAAAATAGAACATAGGTTAAATGAATTATATGCTTCATTAATTTATTGTCTAAACTAACTTGTCTCTATAGGACTTAATGTCTTACCTAAGTTAAATAGATTGAATGCTTCATAGATTTATTGCTTGGCTAAAAGAGTTAATTATTGAGTGCTTCACTTTGATTACTTGTAATAGGGAGAATTGGATAATTGTCTGGTTTAACGTTATCTGTGGGATTAATAGTTTAATTGAGAAATTTGAATAGTATTTATTATTAGTGATTGAGAATGATTGTTGAGGGTGGAGATTAATTTTTAACTGTTTCTTAATATTATAATATCAATCTTTATTTGCTTTCTTGTTTATGTTATTTAATTTTGAGTTCAAAATGTAAATCTCACTTTTAGTCTTAGTTCTAATTATTGAATAATAAAGTGAACAATAGTTATCGTGGGTTCGACCTATGCTTGCTATTAACCGAGGTTTTCGGTAACTATATTAATAAATATTATTTAAGGGTAATAATAATAGAAGTAGAAGATTAACACGGGGTTTTTACGTGGTTGGGGCGTTAATGAGCCTTAGTCCACGAGTCTGTAGTATTAGAGCTTGGAAAACCTTTTACAATGGAGTTTCTCTTTGTATTTTGACAGAGTAACTGTATCTTAGTTGAAGGGAGATCCCTCTCTCCAGTGTTCTGTAGCCTGTATTTATAGGCTTATGGGAACACTGGGTCTAGGCCGGGTATGACCCGGGCCCATCAAAGATACGGATATTCTTGGCCTTTCTAGTGGAAGCCCAATATAAAAGATATAACATACATGAATTCCAGACCAGCTAAGGCCCAATAAGTTGACTCAAGAGCTATATCTCGCCCGACAAAATGGTGCTTTTGGTCTGGACACTTCGAGTTACGAGGCAGATTCAGGAGACAAGACCAGTCAGAGTACTTGGCAGCGCAAACCTGAATCGACAGCGTGCAATCCCGAGGTGGCCTTTTCCGCAGGCGAAAAGTGGGGACAACCCCCACGCGGAGTGGGGGGGCTTCAGGGTCCTGGATGCTTGGTCCCTCCAACCGGGGACGCTATGATCCGGGTTCATTTACCTTTGTCCCTCTTCATTTACCACAGGCCCGGACCGTACCAGGGTCCGGGACCTGGATGCGTATGTCGTGGGGGGTTCGAACGGTCTGCACGTCTCTCGGATGACCATACCGGACCCCCCCTAATGTGCCCAGAATTACACCCCGGGCCCGTACCCTTCTTGGACACTCCCGTACTAAGAGGCCTTGGGCCGGGCTCGCATGCTGAACAGTCCCTGACCATGGGCCCGGACGAATGTCCCGGGTCCACGCAGGAAATGGGGATAACATTTACCCCCCAAGCCTTCACCTAGGCCTGCAAGGAGGAGGTTTGCATCGTCCCCAGAACGCTCGCACAGTTGCCTTCCCAGTTCCTGCTTGATATCGCGGGTCCGTGATAGCGGGCTGTGGTATTGGCCGTATGCCTAGCCCGGACCGCTTACCAATGTCCGGGGACGTTTACCTTTGTTCCGCTTCGTGGCAAGGGTACACGTGTCACCAGGCGATTGCTGCACAGGTCTTGAAAGGTCGCCTAGCCCTCCCAAGGGTCGCTTGGCCTAGGCTAGTGTGTCAGCACACGTCACGAAGCGTCCCATCCGCACAGGGGTCCATCATTAATATCCTTGGGATGAGGTGGACCGTAGGATGGGGCGACCTTTGGCATCCACCCCTCCTAGGCCGTTAGATCCGAGATGGCGAGGATCCAGTCTGAGGGGCTCATAAATATCCCTGCGCGACTCCCGACCGTCCGATGGGGAGACACCTTTCCGTTGGATCTGAGGCCAGGATTTGGGGCCATTATAAATACCCCACGAAAGCCAATTTGGCATTTTTACACTCTCAAACCAGTTTAAGAACCAATAATCTCTGCTCGAGCCTTGCATGTCCGACATCGCCGACAGCATACACTACCTTCTGCTGACTCTGCGCTGCTGCCTGTTCCCCAGAACCCCAACTTCTGCCCTTCTACCTGAAGACGCGTCTTCGGCCTGTCATGTCGACAAACTGCTAAACCGGCTACACCATTTCAAGAACGAAGTTCTGCCGTCCTTACAGTCGGACAACCACCACCTTTTACGGCCAACAACTCACAGTAAGTCCCCTTGACCCTCTTGACGACTATATGAACTTATGATGTTCTTTTAATCTGTGCGTTTAGGCTTTGTATTTAGGAGTTGTTAGGAAGGCCGCCTGGTTCGGGTTGCTCTGTATCCAGATGCTTCCCGGACAAAGGGCGGGTCTTAATAGTTTCTTCTTTCCCGATCGGAGTCCCGGGGCTCTTCGGTGTCCCGGACCTGATCCGAAGGGGCTCCAAGCAGTCCTTAGGAGACCCCCCGTACCTTGACCGACTTTCTTGGGTTTAGGTACTGACTGCTTGGCTTTCTTTCTTTGCTCCCAGATCGTCATCTACGGAAACGGGCGTTACGCTCCATTCTGAAGAAGAGGTCAATAGGGCCCCTGTCGTCGTTCTTGGATCCCAGACGCCCAAGGGCAACAGGTGGGAAATGGACGGACGCCTAACTTGTTCCGGAATTACCGGATGATGCTGCTCCTGGAGCAGCGTCTGGGCATCGAATCAACTCCTGGATTCTTTCACAACCGCATGGCCAGGATCGAGGAGCGGGCGCATACGCCCGTGGAAGGATTTGGGGCCTGGAGCGCCGGTCACATCAGGGTGGGAGCTACGCTCCTGCTCCACGACTATTTCGTGCGGTTCTTGACGTACGTGGGAATCGCACCATTCCAGCTTCTGCCTCAAGCGTACCGGCTACTTGCTGGATGGCGGGTGTTTTGCATCGCGAAGGAGGTCGCGGAGCCCACCCCTGCTGAGATCCTGTACTTCTACAAGCTGGAGCCGCAGGTCAACGTCAAAGACAAGGCCCTGGACGGCTTTTATAGATTGAAGCCGCGGAGTGGCTATCCCGCTCCTACCAGCTCCTGGAGGCATCCCCCGGACGTCAGGTATTATTGGTTCCTGACGTTCGAGTTCCTTGTGGACAAGAACCCCACACTGCTGCTGGACTTCCAGCGAGTGGGTAAGTATTTTCCCGGTCCTCTCTTTTATTCCTTATCATTTTTCGTCGTCTCTTATCATATCTTCCGGGTGGCAGGGCCTTTCGCTCAAACTCCCCTTACCGAGTTCATTATGGAAAGGAGGAGGTTTTACTCCGGGTTGAGCGCGGAGGATCTGGATGTGGGTGGCTACGTCACGGACGACAATCTCCGACTGGTCGGGATGCTCGCGGCCACCCAAACCATTGTTATCTCGAACCTTCGGGGCATCCCCTGCGAGAAGAACGTCGACGTTCGGGAGCAGTTGGCCCTGGACCACATTGCCAGTGTGGAGAGAGTGGCGCGAGCCGACGCGGCCCGGCACAAGAAGGACCAGGCCCTGACAGAGGCGACCACCTCAGGGGAGCTGGAGGAGCTCTTCGAAGATTCCCTACCAAACATTGGGACTCCCGGGGCTAGCATATCAGGGCGAGGTAACTCCCCTTTAATCTTAACTTACGCTCCCCGAGTCGGGGACTTAGCTAGGGATAGGCTAGTACCCTCGGGCCCCGCGTTTGGGTCCGATGGGGAGATGAGACCTTCAATTCCCGTCCCCGTAGGCTCGGAGGTCCTCATGTTCTTATCTGGGTTCATCCAGTACGGAGGTTTCCTGAACCCGGACAACTTAGGGGATCGGGTCCATTCATTTGCTTTAGAGGAATTGAGTCACGCCCGGGGCATAGATGAGGGTTCGTCCCAGGTCATTTTTAGCTTTGACATGCGTGTTTTTGTTTCTGTTTGGTTTATCATCCTAAATCCCTTTTTTGTACTTGTGCAGGGGATTCCGATATGTCAACCCCTGCCAACGAAATGAGGCGGCTCATCAAGGACAGGGCGACCAAGAAGGCGGCCAGGAAGAACAGCGAGGTGACGGGCCCGGAGCCCAACCTCACCAAGGAACTATCCGGGACGGAGCTCCGTCCCGGTGAGGGAGTCCTGGCCGCGATCCCCCTCCAAGCCGTGGAGCCTATTGCAATCTCCGCCCCCGCCCAGCACCCCGTAATTGACTTGGAGGCGGGCGCAGCGGTCAGCCGAAGCTCGGGGAAGAGGGGCCCAGACGCTGGCGCCGGAGAGGGCAACACCGGGAAGAGGCCCCGGACGAGGCGAACTGGCCTAGCTGAAGAGTCACATGGTGAGAGTCGGCTAGCTGCAAAGGAAGTCCCTCCATTGCCCCTTCTCCCCATACGCCCGACTCTTCTCGAGGAGGGGGAGTCCGCCTTGCGGGATGAGCAGTCCCGGCTGATTAACCGGACCTGGGAAAACGGTCGCGGCTGGAGGGACGAAACTTACAAAGCCCTGACGATCCGTCGTTAGGTTGAATTCGCAGAGCGTCCTGCCGAGTTCAGCGCTCCTCAGCCGATCGTGGATCGGCCAGCCGCCGAAGCGGGCTTCCACCCTAAACTCGGACAGGACACGGCCTCCCTGGCGACTGACCTGCTAGACCAGGTGGGGAACACCATGTCCAACCTCCAGCTCAAGAGGTACACCACGATAGCCAACTCGGACGTACTGTTCATCTCCCAGGCTCTTCGCCACCAGGCCACCGCAGTAACTTTTACTTGTCTTCTTATACTCCTTCCCTTATTTGTTGATGAGGATTTTATTTTCTAACTTTTCTTTGCTCCAGGTTGACCTGTTGTCCCATCGGAGTGCCAATCTAGTGGCCGAGCTGGCCTGAAGATGGAGACGGCCAAGTTGGAGCTGGAGGCGGCCGTGAATCAAAGCGAGGCTGCCAAGGAGGCCCTTGGCCGGGAGATGGCCCGTGCCAAGATGGAGCGCGAGGAGCTCGACCGCGCCAAGGCCGGACTGGAAGAGGAGTTATCTCGTAAATTGAAGGAGGCCGATGAGCAGGCAACACTCTTGGAGGCGACCGCGGCTCAGTCCGTCCTGGATAAGGAGGAGATCCAGGCCTTGAAGGTCCGGGTCTGCGAACTGGGCGACTCCCTCCTTGGGGAGAAGGCGGCGTACGAAATATCCCGCCGCGAAAAGGAGGAGGCCGAGGGCTTGCTGGATGTCACTTTTGATGAGGCCATTTACATGGCCTGGTGCAAGGACAAGAGTATGAACCTCCTTGTCTTCCCTGATCCGGAGTCGAAGCGGGCCGAGTTCAAGG
The DNA here is from genome assembly GCF_963169125.1 of Humulus lupulus. Taxonomy (NCBI): domain Eukaryota; kingdom Viridiplantae; phylum Streptophyta; class Magnoliopsida; order Rosales; family Cannabaceae; genus Humulus; species Humulus lupulus. Next base: position 173,949,897 of record NC_084794.1, on the reverse strand, counting down.
CCAAGGAGAAGGAGGACGCAGACCTTCGGGCGGACGAGTTGTAGGCTCGAATCCCAGCCTTGTCCCCTTTTCTTTTTATTTTTTATTAGTACTTTTGGCTTGTAATTAAGTTCAAAACACTACTACCTTCTTTGGTTTTTATAAAGGCTTCCTTTCGTTATTTCGAGTAGAAATTTCATTTTGTTGTAGTGATTAATTGATTGTGAGGGTTTAGTTCCGGTTCCAATGGCCTGGACTAGACCCAACGACTTAACTCACCGAGTTTTTAATCCTGGCACCAAGTCCAGCGCTGTCGGGGCTTAGTTTAACTTGGAGCTTTGTTCTCCTTTTATCAGCTTTAGGCCATGGCTTTGCCCTGGGGAAAACCGGATGCTTCTATCTCCCGGACATCAATTATCCGGAATGGACGAGCCTTGGGCTCGGTCCTCTCTATTTTATACCCCCGGACATCGCTCCTCTGGGGTGGGACCGACCTTGGGCTCGGTCCTCTTTGTTTTATACTCCCGGACATCGTTCGTCTGGGGTGGGACCGGCCTTGGGCTCGGTCCTCTTTGTTTTATACCCCCGGACATCATTCATCCGGGGTGGGACCGGCCTTCGGCCCAGTCCTCTTTATTTTATACCCCCGGACATCGTTCGTCCGGGGTGGGACCCGCCTTGGGCTCGGTCCTCTTTGTTTTATACCCCCGGACGACGTTCGTCCGGGGTGGGACCGGCCTTGGGCTCGGTCCTTATTTTATACCCCCGGACATCGTTCGTCCGGGGTGGGACCGGCCTTGGGCTTGGTCCTCTTTGTTTTATACCCCCGGACGTCGTTCGTCCGGGGTGGGACCGGCCTTGGGCTCGGTCCTTATTTTATACCCCCGGACATCGTTCGTCCGGGGTGGGACCGGCCTCCGGCTCTGTCCTCTTTATTTTATACCCCCGGGCATCGTTCATCCGGGGTGGGACCGGCCTTGGGCTCGGTCCTCTTTGTTTTATAGCCTCGGACGTCGTTTGTCCGAGGTGGGACCGGCCTTGGGCTCGGTCCTTATTTTATACCCCCGGACATCGTTCGTCCGGGGTGGGACCGGCCTTGGGCTCGGTCCTTATTTTATACCCCCGGACATCGTACGTCCGGGGTGGGACTGGCCTCCGGCTCGGTCCTCTTTATTTTATACCCCCGAGCATCGTTCTTCCGGGGTGGGACCGGCCTCTGGCTCGGTCCTTATTTTATACCCTCAGACATCGTACGTCCGGGGTGGGACCGGCCTCCGGCTCGGTCCTCTTTATTTTATACCCCCGGACATCGTTCGTCCAGGATGGGACCGTGGGGTTTGCGTCGGCCGGACCTTGGTTGTCCGAGCCGGGACTAGCCTAAGCTTGCGCCCCGCCAGGTGTTTCCTTATACCTGGGATACCCCCACAAGTGAGCGGAGACGAGTCTGGGGTCACTTGAGAAAGATTAGCATAGTTTTACAACATTTCTTTATGACGTTTTGCACACGCCATTTTCATTGTTTGAAAAGGTTCGCCCTGAGGCGTACATTGTTTACAACGAAAATATTAAACTGGGAAACACTCTCTGACTACTGATAGTATTTACGGAGATGCTCTGCATTCCAGGCTCGCAAGACTTCCGAGCCATCGAGCCACTTTAAGCGGTACGTCCCGGGGCACACCTCGTGTTGGATCTCATACGGCCCCTCCCAATTTGGGCCCAGAACCCCCACTCTCAGATCTTGAGTAGCAGGGAATACTCTTCGCAAGACCAAGTCGTCAGTTCCAAACTTACGGCTCTTGACTTTGGAGTTGAAGTGTCGCGCGATTTTGCCTTGGTACATCTTCAGCTGCACCTGCGACTCTTCCCAGATCTCTTCGATGAGGTCTAGTGACTCTTGGAGTAAGGCGTGGTTCTGGACGAGGTCATACGTGTCTCATCGGTGGGACAGGACGGTCGTTTCGATCGGGATGACGGCTTCGCATCCGTAGACCATAGAGTAGGGGGTGTGTCCGGTTGACGTCCTCTCGATCGTCCGGTAAGCCCATAGCACGCGGGGCAGTTCCTCGGGCCAGTTGCTCTTACAGGCCTGGAGTTTTTTCTTCAGTGTCCCCTTCAAGATTTTGTTCACGGCTTCTGCCTGCCCGTTTGCCTGGGGCCTGGCAACCGCGGAGAAGCTCTTCACTATACCGTGCCTCTCACAAAAATCTGTGAAGTGGGCGCTGTCGAACTGCTTCCCGTTGTCAGACACGATTTTGTAGGGGAGGCCATACCGACACACTATGTTATTGATGACGAAATCTAAGGCCTTTTTGGAAGTGATTGTGTTCATGGGCTCCGCCTCAACCCACTTCATGTAATAGTCCACGGCCACGATGGCATACTTTACCCCTCCTTTCCGGGTCGGGAGAGATCCGACGAGATCGATCCCTCACACTGCGAAGGGCCAGGGGCTATTCATCAAGGTTATCTCTGTCGGGGGGCCCGTGGGACCTTCACGTATCTCTGGCACTGTTCGCACTTGCGGACGTAGTCAATACAGTCTTTCTTCATGGTTGGCCAAAAGTATCCTTGGCGCAGGATCTTCTTGGACAGGCTGGACCCGGCAGTGTGATCTCTGCAAAAACCTTCGTGCACTTCATGCATGATGGCGCTCAGCTCATTCCCGGACACACACTTGAGGTAAGGCATGGATAAACCCTGGCGATAGAGTTTTCCGTCCATCATGACATATCGGTGGACTTGGTACTGGAGTTTCCTGGCTGCGGCCCGGTCGTTTGGAATTTCCCCGGTAGACAGGTAGCGAATGAGCGGTCCCATCCAAGAAGTGGAGTGATCGACGGTGTGGACCGCGGGGGCCCTAATGCTTGGGACGGGGAGATGGTTGACGGGGACCAATCCGACCAGCTCTGCCTCGACGTCGGTGGCCAGTTTCACTAGTGTATCTGCGAAAACATTTTGCTCCCAGGGGATTTGGCGGATGGAATGTGTTGTGAATGCCTATAGCATTTCCCTCGTTTGAGTCACGTGGGCCGCCATTCTCTCTCCTTTAGTCTGATATTCCCCCAAGATTTGTCTGACAACTAGCTGGGAATCGCTGTAGATTTCCAGGTTCGCTGCCCCTACCTCCCGGGCCAAACGCAGCCCGACTAGGACAGCTTCATGCTCTGCTTCGTTATTTGACGCCTTGAACTGGAAACGGAGGGCATTTTGTAACTGGTGCCCCTGCGGTGATATCAAGATGATCCCTGCCCCTGCCCCTGCCTCTGCCCCGGCCCCGTTCTCATTCGAGGCTCCGTCCACGAAGACTTTCCATACGGGCGCCGCGGGGGCCTCGGGAATATTGTCTTCCGGAGGCACCCTGGAACATTCAACGATGAAATCGGCCAGGGCCTGTCCCTTGATGGACACCCTAGGGACGTAGGATATATCGAACTGGCTCAGCTCCATGGCCCACTTCAGGAGTCTTCCCGATGACTCGGGCTTTTGTAACACCTGCCACAGGGGGTGGTTGGTTAGGACCTTTATGGCGTAGGCCTGAAAGTAAGGTCAAAGCTTTCAGGATGCCATCAGCAGGCAGAAAGTCAGCTTTTCGATCAATGGGTACCGAGACTCAGCATCTAGAAATCGCTTGCTCACATAGTATACCGGGAGTTGTGCTCTTTCTTCCTCTCGTACCAACGCGGGGCTGATCGCGTGCTCAGTCACGGCCAGGTATAGATACAGGGGCTCCCCTTTTACCGGTTTTTCCAGGATTAGGGCTTGGGCCAAGTGTTCTTTCAGCTTACTAAAGGCCTCTTCGCATTTGGGTGACCATTCGAAACGCTGGCTTCCCCGAAGGACGTTGAAGAACGGGACGCACTTGTCCGTGGCTTTGGAAACGAAGTGGCTCAAGGCGGCTACTCGCCCCGTCAGGCTTTGTACATCCTTGTGCTTCCGGGGAGAGGCCATGTCAATTAGTGCCTTGATCTTATCTGGATTGGCTTCTATTCCCCGGAAACTCACTATGAAGCCCAGGAACTTCCTAGAGGCCACGCCAAAAGTGCACTTTTTGGGATTCAGCTTCATCCCGTACTTCCGGATGACTACGAAAGCCTCCGCCAGGTCATCCGAATGGTTTTGGGACGTCTTGGACTTGACCAGCATATCATTGATGTATACCTCCATGTTTCGCCCTAACTGGGCCCGAAACATTCGATTGACGAGCCTTTGGTAAGTTGCTCCGGCATTCTTCAGTCCGAAAGGCATGACTATCTAGCAGTGGATTCCCTTGTCGGTTTGGAAACTGGTGTGCTCTTGATCTGCCATGTGCTTAGAGATATGATTGTAGCCGGAGTAAGCGTCCATGAAGCTCAAGATCTCGTACCCGGACGTAGCATCCACCATTTGGTCGATCCGGGGGAGCGGGAAACAATCCTTCGGACAGGCTTTGTTGAGGTCCGTGAAGTCGATGCATGTTCTCCACGTCCCGTTCGGTTTCGGCACCAAGACGGGATTGGGCAGCCACACGGGGTACACAGCCTCGTGTATGAAGTTGATGGAAGATAGCTTCTCAACCTCCAGCTTAAGGGCCTCGGCCCTCTCCGTCCCCAAAGGCCTGCGTTTCTGGCGGACCAGGGTCGCGTTTGGGTCAATACTTAATGTGTGGCAAATGATTTTGCGGTCAATGCTAGTCATGTCTGAGTGAGACCAGGCCAGGATATCCTGGTTTCCCTTAACTTGGGCGATGATGGCGGCCCGAACGTCTGCCGGCGGACTTTTTCCGACTTGGATGATCCGGGCCGGATCGGTTTCGCCGATGCACACCTCTTCTATCTCGTCCATTGGTTCCAGGACGCAGTCGTCCCCTATCCGCGGGTCCAGGTCATCTTCTTCCTGGACCACCCTCACAGCAGGCGGGAGGGGAATGGGTTCGACGAAGTCCTCAACGGGCTCTTCCCGGATCATGTATATGGGTCGGGCTGACACATGGTAGCACTTCCGGGCGCTCTTCTGGTCTCCCCGGACAGTCCCTACCCCTCCGCTGTCGCATGGGAACTTCATGCAAAGATGGCGGATGGAGGTGATGGCTCCGAACTCGACCAATGCGGGCCGGCCAAAGATGACGTTGTAAGTGGTGGGGCAATCCACCACTACAAAGGTGCAAAACTTGAACGAGTGCTGCAATTCACTCCCCCAGCGTAACTGGCAACTGGATCTTTCCCATGGGGAGAAATGCATCTCCGTTGAAGCCGTAAATCTGGGTCGGGCACGATGCCAGATCCGCTTTAGTCAAGCCAATGGCGATGAAAGCGGGCTTGAACAACAGGTTGACGGAGCTCCCGTCGTCCACCAACACGCGAGACACCAACTTGTTGGCGATTTGAGCATCTATGACCAACGGGTCGTGGTGCAGAAAGTGGACATTGCGGGCGTCATCCTCCGTGAAGATGATGGGGAGGTTTATCAACTTAGGGCGCTGAGCCAGAGCCTGGACAAGGGCGCACACCTCCTGATCGTGGTCCAGCTCGCTTAGGTAGCGCTTTTTGTCATTCCTGGATGGCCCTCCCAAGTGAGGTCCGCCCGAGATGGTGGCCACATGTCCGTCAACTCGAGGGGGTGCTGCCCCGGAGGGGTAAGGTATTCCGGGGCCGGGAACCTGCGCTACGGGGGCCCCCTGAGGGGCTTGCGCTGGGGGTCCCTGTGCATACCCTCCTTGGGGGGAGGTATGCACGAGTCGTTCCCGGGACCGCGGGTTGTCCGGGGCTTGCTGACAGGCCCGGGACTCCCACGGGCATCGTTACCCAGTGGTGGAGGTGCCCCAACTTGATGAGATTTTCAATCTCATCCTTGAGCTGCCGGCATTCATCGATGGTGTGGCCCACATCCTTGTGATAGGTGCACCTTTTGCTGGTGTCTCTCGGATTCCTTCCTCCTTTGAACATGGGGCTAGGCTTCCGGTAATGAACCGCCCTTTCTGTTGCCAGATAGATGTTCTCCCTGGTGTCCACCAGGTTGGTGTATTTTGAATATTGGGGCTCGTAGCCCCTCTTCCCCTTCTTGACCGGCTCAGGCCGGTTCTGGCCTTTGCCCGATCGCTTCCCCCGGGAGGGGTTCACGCTCGCCTCAGTCACTCCTGTCTGTGACTGCTGGGCCCCGACAGGGGCCATGTTGTGTCCTGCCGGCGCAACGCCAAAACCGAAGAAGTGGGTGGATTGGGCCAGGGCATACCCTGAAGTGGTAGGGTCGTACACCGTAGAGGTGTAGTTGACCCCGGGCGCGATGGCCGGTCTCGAGGCAATGGGGGGCGTGGTGTAGGACTGTGCCAGGAACTGTCCCCCATGTCCCGGGAACGTCTGGGGGACGGGATGCGGAGCCAGGGGCCACCCGAAGGCCTGGATCTGGGCTTCCTCCCAGTTGATGAATCCTTGGGCCCTCCTGGTGAACTCTTCCAGGGTAGCGGCCTTGCTACGGTGCATGTCATCCCAAAGGGGGGACCAGGCCCTTATCCCGGACTGCAGTGCCACCAGGCGCTGTCCGTCGTCCACTTTCCTCTTCGAGGCTTCTTCAGTAAAGCGCTAGATGTAGGCCCTCAGTGTCTCCGCGGGGAGTTGCTTGATATTTGCGAGAGCGCTGATCTGCATATCCATCCTCATGGCGGCCACGAACTGCTTGCGAAACGCTGACTGCAGCCCGGACCAGGATTGGATGGATCCTGGCTTAAGTCTCTTCCACCACTCTTCGGCGGGACCGCCCAAAGTGATCGAGAAGCAGAGGCACTTGCCGTCGTCACTAACGTGGGTCACTGTCATGAGCCGGTTGTATCGGGACAGATGGTCCCTGGGGTTGGTGTTTCCAGTATAGGCGGTGAGGCTTGGCATCTTGAACCCCTTGGGGAGTATGGTGTCCAGGATGTTCCTTGCACAGGGCTCTTTATCCTCTTCGTCGGAGTTGGTGTCCGCGCCTTCTTGCTTGCGGACCAGGCGATCCATGACCTTTTTCAACGCGGCCATCTGCTCCATGAGCTGCCTGGCCATGCCATCTTCTAGGGGGATTTTCTCATTCCTCGTGTCGTTGATGTTGTTCCTGAGGTCGCCATCTCGGAGGAGGATCTTTTCCTTTCGGGCCCGCTCCTTCCGAGCGTTCAGTCCATCGCGTAAGTCTATCTGGGAAGTGTCGTCCCCTGAACTGAGGGCATGACGTTCCTCGTGGCGAGGTCGTTCTCGACGGTTCTTGTTAACCAAGGCACTTAGGTGCAAAGATCTTTCCCGCCCGTCTCGCCTTGAGGCATTCCGGGGCTGTGCGTTCCGCGGCCGCGTCCCCTGCCGGTCGATCGGGTGGCCTCGTCCTGGGACGGGGCGTACCTTCTCTTTCCTAGGGAGCGGCCAGGAGCAGGTCCCAGCTTTTACGACGAGGGCGGTCTTTTCTCGGGTCTTTCCACCGACCTTCTTTTTCTCCCTGTCCGGGTTTCCTGGAGCTGGCTCAGGAAAAGGCTCCGGGGGAGGGGCCGGGCTAGCTCCTTCAGGGATCCCGACTCGCTCTTGCGAAGCAGGCTGCTGCGCTTCTGGAAGTGGGCCAGTTGCAGGATTGGCTGCCGGACCCTGCACGGCTATGAGTGCCTGCAGGGCTTGGAGAGACTCTTGCATCCGTCGATGCGCCTCCGCTTGCGCAGCGATTCTGGCTTCCTGATCCAGGACTTGTTTCCTTAGTCTATTCACCTCCAAGTCGGGCTGGTCGGGCTCTCCTTCGGGGGTCTCGGGATCCGCAGCTTCGTCGCGGTACTCCCCCTCATTTTCCTCTTCATAATATTCCTCCTCGTTTTCCTCTTCGTATTCTGTCCCACCCTCGTAGTCTTGTGACTCGTCATGGTGAGATGTTTGAGGAGGCGCATTCTCGGGCAGATCCTGAAGGAGATGCTGTGAGGGCAGCGGGTCTCTGTTGCCCTGCCCTGGATTGCTAGGGTCGAAGGTTGTGTGTCGTGTGTTCACCATTGTAGTAAAGGCCTTACGTTAGCACTAGCTTCTTTCAACTTTCAATGAAAGCACCAAACTGTTAACCGAGGTTTTCGGTAACTATATTAATAAATATTATTTAAGGGTAATAATAATAGAAGTAGAAGATTAACACGGGGTTTTTACGTGGTTGAGGCGTTAATGAGCCTTAGTCCACGAGTCTGTAGTATTAGAGCTTGGAAAACCTTTTACAATGGAGTTTCTCTCTGTATTTTGATAGAGTAACTGTATCTTAGTTGAAGGGAGATCCCTCTCTCCAATGTTCTATAGCCTGTATTTATAGGTGTTGACGCGGTTCTTCGCCAACAGGTAATTAAGAGAAGAAGAGAAAGGGATTAGTGCTAAAGGTGAACCGAAATAGATATATGATCTTAGAGGATGAAAGAGGTGACTCAAGACACGTTTTTTAAGTGGTTCGAAGGTTAAAATCCTTCTACTCCACTAGTCAATATTATTGATCTATACTGAGTATTTGATTACAGAGTATTTCTTACAAGAGATTATTTTTCCAACCCCTATCAACTCCCAGGGTCTCCATATTTATAGGAGAAGGCACCTGGAAGTTGGTAAGAAGGTCATCCCGTGACCTTCTTACTTGTCGTATCCATTCTGTGACATTCATGATTAATTCCTAAACCTGACACATAAGTGTGGTCAAATCAATAGGTAAGGAGGTAATGGGCCGCACGGCCCAACCTAGTCGTGGGTGTCTGAATACGCACGTTCCTGCTGCGTGTCCGAGAAGTCAGGGGGATATCAGACACGTGATGTCTGATATATGCATGTTTACCTTGCGTGTGTTGACTTCACAAAGGGTCACAGCCTCCATATCCAGCTCGTACCACGAGCTTCATACTTAGCTCGGTCTTCGGCCTTCGGGATCCCTGCCCCGGCCTTGGGCGGTGAAGGCGAGCTCTTGGGGCTTCCTCGAGCTAAGAAGGCACGACATTACGACAGAAGCTCCGACCCCTGGGGATGATCATGAGGTAATCATAGTTAGGCCGCAGCTCGGCTTGCTAATCAGCCCGTGGGAAAATCAGGGCGTACATCTGCCCCCCAAGCTCCTGCTCATGGTATATTACGTCGTATATAAGACCACAGTAGGGGCTTTTAGACTTCCCCATGAACTCTTCGTATTCAACTTTTTACGCAGGCGCTTGATACGTGGAACATTGTGGGTGGTGACGGTACGTCTTACGAGAACCGCATTTAATGGCCTAGCCTATGCCCAGCCGTCGTTTCGTATTTCGAGTGGAGGGCCTCGGATCCCTCATCAGGGCCATCCAACGGCCCTCTACACGTGATCCTTTACGCATATAAAAAGGGGTGGTCACCCTACGCATGGGCCACCCTTTCATTCGAAATTTTTCATACTTCTCTTCTTCTTCTCTCTTTACTTCAGAAGAACAAACCCTCTACTCTGTTACTGTTACTTTCAGCGTTCAAGAAGCTTAGGCGCACGGATTTCTTCAAAGCTTTGGAAGCCAATACACCGACGAAGCTTTTACCAAGGCGACACCTCCATCCACCTCCCAGCCACACACTGTAAGTTTCCTGACCATGTGCGTTTTGAAAATATATGCCACTGTAGCATAGGTAAAAAATTTACTGTAGCCGCATGCAAGGGTTTACTAGGTTTTGTGGATACGGAGGGTGAAAGCCCTTTTTAGTTTAGGGTATCTTTGCTGTAGGGAATCATTTAAGAGTACGTGTTTTAGGATGCTTTCTCTAGGGAAAATTTTCTGGGTAGGAGTTTTGGTAATTTTGGGTGCAAAACCGGGTAGCTTAGGGAACACGCCTCACAGGCGGTTTTGCAATTTTCTACCTACTGAAACTTTCCCCCCAAGGCAAATTCTATCCTGACCCTCCTGGCACACGAATCCCGAGGAATCGGGATCTGTTGGGAGCACAGGCGCATGTTCATCGAACCGCGTGGTCCCACTCTCCACGGGCTAGGCTTACCTCAGCTCGTGCAAATAATAATTGCTTTTTCCTCATGCTTGGGTCGCCTTTTCTGAAATGTTTTCTTTTGTTCGTTAGGCGACCAGATGGCTCCAAAGAGGAATTTCCCACAGAAGAACGTTAGCAGCTTGGCCTCCCAGCAGGACAGAGGAAAGGCGGTGATGCCTAGCTCCCCGATCCCCCGCTTCGGGCCGACAGTTGAGAAAGAGGTCGAGGTGGCTCCTGATGCATTCTTTGAGGCGGAGAGGATCGTCTCAAAGATCACCGACCAGGTGAAGATTAACAAAATCTTCCTTTCCCACAACATCGCCCTGGGGAAAGCATCCGTAGTGGCCCGACCTGCTTCAGATGGCGAGCAAAGCTGTGCGCCGCTCGACGAGTCGTTCGCGGCCTGGAGCGGTGAACGTTTTAAGGAAGGGGCCTTCCTTCCACTGGATCAGTATTTTGCTGATTTCCTCAACTACATGGGGTTGGCCCCATTTCAGCTCCCCCCCAACTCCTACCGTCTGCTGGCAGGGTTGAGGTATTTGTTCCAGAAGCACGAGTGGGAGGTCCCCACTCCTGCAGACATTTTATATTTCTCCTGCCTCAAAGCCAACCCGGACCAGCGGGGGCGAGGCGACGGGTTTTACTATCTAACCCGGTTTCCCAATACGGCAGCGATCATCAAGCTGCCCAGCCACCCTAATGACTTTAAGGACCAGTTCTTCATGTCAACTGGGTTCCGAAACTGCGAGCACCACTACTTCAATCGTCCTCGTAAGTTCTTTTTATCTTTAGCTCGTAGGTTAGATTTCGTACAATTCCTGTGTCCCTTTCTGACTTGGATTAATCCTGCAGCTATCTTCGCGAGGACAGAGAAATCTGCAACCCTCGGGGGTCAATAGACACTGCGGGCTTGCCCCCCAGTGAGAAGGACTACCGGGTGCTCATGACGGACGAGACGATGGTGGCTTGTAAGGAGGCCTCGGGGGCCTCCCCCAGCTCGCTCCTCTATGCCCATCATCGTGGAGGAGGTCGCGATGGACGAGGACGAGGAGGACGAGACTCCACTTGTGAGGAGCAGGAAGCGGGCGCTGGAGGTCGCCCAGATAACAGACGAAGAAAGGATCCAGTCCGGAGCAACCGCGGGTCCCTCGGGCCAAGGTAACCTTTACATATTTAGGAACTTAGATAGGGCCATTGCCAACCCCCGGCTAGCTAAATTCAACCCCCGACAACTCGTCCATCATCACCGAAGTGATCCGGACCTGGACACAACCCTGCTCCACTGCGTCGATCGGCTCGTGTTGGACTACCAAGATAGCCGACCTAGGGGTACCGTAGTAGTAGATAACACCCTAGCCTTTAGGTCGATCTTATTCGAGGAGTATGGGACCAACCTCCATTCATGGTCATCCCTCCGGAGGGGTATCTTAGCCTCGGGGCTTAGGCAGTACGTAGGAGAATCTAGCCCTGAGTCAGACCCAGACCCAGAACTTGCGCCAGTTTAGGTTCTTCTTCCAGCTCGGGGGGTAGGGCTCCTTTAGTATTTGCATACTTTTTACCTTTAACCCTTTGTCTTTGTCTCTGTATGGTTGCTAACTTGTACTAACCATGCTTTTGTTTTGACAGAAGAGATGTCTCAGCCCGAGGAGTGCTTGCGAGGCGCAGTCTTCGGGGGGAACCCCTCAGCCGGGCCAAGACTGAAAAGGCTCCGGGGGTCCAAGAGCGCCGCTGGGGTCTCCACCAAGTCTCCGGCAAAGGAGAAGGAGAAAACCCCGGCAGACCAGGTCACGGGAGCGATTCTCCCTGCTGCAGGAGCAGGCCAAATGCCTCCACCACCTCCGCGAGCTCCAGCCGCCACCCAGGACACAGGATCGGAGCTCAGGACTTCGGCCGTGGTGGCCTCCGATGTACGCATCCCACTCCAAGATCTGGAGAAGATCACAGAGGCCTTCCGGGGAACAGTGTATGAGTCGGCAAACTACGCCGTCAGCCATATATACAAGTTCACCGAGAAGGAGCTCCGGGCCATTGAGACAATGAGCCCGGTTGGCATAATGGAGTCTTCAATGGGCATGACCCTAACGGTAAGCTGCCCTGTTCTCTTAAAGCTTTTACCATTACACTTTGCCCTACTTTTCCTCTAAGGCAATTTATCTTTCATTTCTCGCAGGGCGTCGTCGCTCTTCACCGGAGCATCGTCAGGGCCAAAACTCAGCTCGAGGATATGAGGACTGAGCACCAGGCCTCTCTTCAGGAGGCTAAGGCGACTAAAGATGCCTTGGCAACCTCAAAGGCCGAGTTGGAGAAGACCCGCTCGAAGGTCCAAGAGCTCGAGACCTCCCTTGCCACCTCGCGGACAGACCTCGAGGCCGCGAAGACTGAGATCCAGGCCACCCAGGCCGCCCTGGAGGCCGAACGGATCACTTCGGAGCAGTCCATGGAAGATCTGTTCTATCACTGCTGGGTCTACAATCCGGAGGCTGACTTTTCCTTCATGTCACCGAGTCTCTCGGCGCGCTTGCTGGTGAAGTTCCAAGCTCGCCTTGACAAAGAGGCGCCGCCTTCGGAGACTGGGGAAGGCTCTGGCGCGGCGGAGCAGGGTGAGACAACGACCTCCCAGTGGCCATCTGACGGAGTTTAGGGCGTTTTGTCTCTTTTGCCCTTGAATATTTTTAAGTATTTTTTTATGTAACCTTTGCATGAGGTGTTTTCACCTCGAGACAATTTGCTTTGACGTTTTCAATATATGCTTTTTCTTGCCTTTTCGCACTTCGGTTACAATATTTTGAAAAACTTAGTTCGCGTTAAATTTTATCCATATCTCGAGCTCTTTAGGAAGAACATCGATCAATAGATTTAAATTAACTTCTAAGTTCTTTGACCCGGTTAAAACCAGGAACTTAATTTGAAAACTTAGTTCATGTTAACTTTTATCCATATCTCGAGCTCTTTAAGAAGAACAACGATCAATAGATTTAAATCAACTTCTAAGTTTTATGACCCGGTTAAAACCAGGATAGGACTTAGTTAGCGTTAACCCTTATCAATATCTCACGTTTTTAAGAAAACAACGGTCAATCGATAAGAATCAACATCTAAGTCGTTAAGGAGACCTGGTTATATCCAGGTACCATATGCCCCCCAAGTAACTGGGAAAGGGTCTTTCGTGGTTACTTTAAGATTATACTTGCAAATATGCATAAAAAGCTGATTTTCATTAATACATAAAAAGTGGCCTTCCAGGCCTTACAAGTGGATCATTGATAGTATCTCTTTAAGTGGATGGCGTTCCAAGTCCGCGGGACCGCCCCTCCATCAAGTCGAGCTAACTTATAAGTTCCCTCCTTGATGACTTCGACGACCTGGTATGGTCCTTCCCAGTTCGGTCCCAAAACTCCATCTTTGGGATCTTTATCGGCGAGGAAAACTCTCCTCAGGACCAAGTCGCCCATGCTAAAGGCGCGTTTTTTGACCTTGGTGTTGAAGTAGCGGGTGATTTTCTGCTGATAATGGGCGAGCTGGAGTTGCGAATCCTCTCGCCTTTCCTCAACCAGATCGAGGGAATGGCATAGGAGCTCATGGTTTCGATCCTGGTCATAAGACTGGACTCTATGCGAAAGAACCTTTATCTCCACGGGGAGGACTGCCTCACTCCCAAAGGTTAGGGAAAAGGGAGTATGACCCGTAGGAGTTCGATGCGAGGTCCGGTATGCCCATAGGACCTGGGGGAGCTGTTCTGGCCAGACCCCCTTCGCTTCATCTAATCTTTTCTTGAGGCTCGCCTTTAGGGTCTTGTTGACAGCTTCGACCTGGCCATTAGCCTGAGGATAGGCCACGGAGGAGAAACTTTTTACAATCCCATGTCTTTCAGAGAACTCAGTGAACAGGTCGCTGTCGAACTAAGTGCCGTTATCGGGGACGATCTTCTTGGGCAGGCCGAAGCGACAGATGATGCTTTTAACCACGAAGTCAAGCACCTTTTTGGACGTTATCGTTGCCAACGACTCTGCCTCAGCCCACTTAGTAAAGTAGTCAATGGCTACAACGGCGTAACGGACCCCGCCCTTTCCAGTGGGGAGGGCGCCAACCAAGTCTATCCCCCAAACGGCAAATGGCCATGGGGACGAGATCATCTTCAGCTCGACCGGAGGAGCTCGAGCAACTGCAGCGAATCGCTGGCACTTGTCGCACTTCTTCACGTACGAGATCGAGTCTTTGGACAGAGTTGGCCAGTAATACCCTTGCCTGAGAACCTTTAAGGCCAAGCTCTGCCCCCCGGTGTGGTCTCCGCAGAATACTTCGTGAACTTCCTGCAGGATGGCCTTCGCTTCACTTGGAAGAACGCATCGGAGGAGAGGTAGGGAATGCCCATGTCGATACAACACCCCATCGACTATCGTATATCTCGGAGCTTGATACAGGATTCACCGTGCATCGTTACGCCCTTCAGGCAGCTTGCCCTCGACGAGATATTCAAGAATGGGGGTCATCCAGGTCGGCCTGGCGTCGACCATCTCGACCTCCGCCCGGTCTTCTTCTATACTTGGTATTTCCAAGAATTCTATTGGCACCAACCCCATGGTCTCCGTCTCTCCCGAGGTGGCGAGCTTGGCAAGAGCATCTGCATTAGCGTTCTGTTCCCGGGGTATCTGTTCAATCGATCCTCGCTCAAAGGTGGACAGCTCAGCTTTTACCTTTGCCAGATAGGCGGCCATCTTGGGTCCCCGCGCCTGATACTCGCCCAGAACCTGGTTTACCACGAGCTGGGAGTCACTGAAGCACTGGACAGAGCTCGCCTTTAACTCCTTGGCTATCCTCAGCCCGGCCAACAAAGCTTCGTACTCGGCCTCGTTGTTGGAGGCCTTGAATCCGAACCTTAGCACCGAGTGGAATCTATGTCCCTCGGGGGATATCAGAATGATTCTGGCCCCGGAGCCATTCTCGTTGGATGAACCATCCACAAAGATCCTCCACAACGATTGGGGCGAGGTGACCTGAGGTGAGCCCTCTACTGGATTCTCCTGGAATCCCGTGCATTCTGCCACAAAGTCGGCGAGGGCCTGACTTTTTATAGCAGTTCGTGGAGTGTAGAAAATCTCGAACTGACTGAGTTCGACCGCCCATTTTAACAAACGTCCTGATGCTTCAGGTTTTTGCAAAACCTGCCTTAGAGGCTGATCGGTCATGACGTGTACTGAGTGAGATTGGAAGTACGGCCTGAGCTTTCGCGAGGCTGTGATTAGGCAGAACGCCAATTTTTCCATCAGTGGGTATCGTGATTCTGCCCCGAGAAGTCTCTTGCTGATGTAGTAGACTGGCTTCTGAACTTGGTCCTCTTCTCGTACCAGTACGGCACTAGCTGCATCCTCAGTGACAGCCAGGTAGAGAAAAAGAGGCTCTCCTGCCTTGGGTTTGGATAGCACGGGTGGTTCAGCCAGATGTGCCTTCAGGTCGAGGAATGCGCTTTCTCATTCTACTGTCCATTCAAACTTCTTGTTTCCTCGGAGCAGGTTGTAGAAGGGCAAACACTTATCGGTTGACTTGGAAATAAACCGGTTGAGCGCTGCCACTCTTCCTGTTAAGCCTTGGACATCTTTCCGCGACCTGGGCGAAGGAAGCTCGAGCAGTGACCGGATCTTACCGGGGTTTGCCTCGATTCCTCGGGTATTGACTATGAACCCCAGGAATTTCCCTGACGCGACTCCAAAAGTGCATTTCATGGGATTGAGCCTCATGCCATATTCTCGTAGTATTTTAAAACATTCTTCCAGGTCGGAAACATGGTTATCGGCAGTCTTGGACTTGACTAGCATGTCGTCAACGTACACTTCCATGTTTTTACCGATCTGGTCCGCGAACATTCTATTTACTAGCCTTTGGTAGGTAGCTCCGGCGTTCTTCAGACCGAACGGCATGACCTTATAGCAATAGACATTAGTCGGGGTCATGAAGCTGGTATGTTCCTGGTCCGCCGGATTCATCGCGATCTGATTGTAGCCTGAGTACGCGTCCATAAAGGACATGAGCTCATGCCCCACCGTGGCATCCACCAGCTGGTCAATCCTTGGCAATGGAAAACAATCCTTGGGGCAGGCTTTATTCAGGTCGGAGAAGTCGATGCAGGT
This sequence comes from Humulus lupulus, assembly GCF_963169125.1. Classification (NCBI taxonomy): domain Eukaryota; kingdom Viridiplantae; phylum Streptophyta; class Magnoliopsida; order Rosales; family Cannabaceae; genus Humulus; species Humulus lupulus. The sequence continues at coordinate 173,933,852 of NC_084794.1, read as the reverse complement.
CCGCCATTTCCCGTTGGGCTTTGGAACTAGCACGAGGTTGGCGACCCAGATTGGAAACTTGGCTTCACGGATAAAGCCACATTTTTTGAGCCAGGCTACTTCTTCTTCTAGGGCTTCAGCCCGGGTTGTTCCTAAACATCTTTGCTTCTGAGACTTGGCAGGAATGCTTTTATCCAGGTGAAGCGTGTGCATGATGACACTCGGGCTAATCCCCACCATGTCCTCGTGGGACCAGGCAAATACGTCTAAGTTAGCTCGGAGAAACGTAGTCAGCTCCACCTTCCTCTTGCTACAGAGATTTTTCCCGAGCCTGACCGTCCGTGACGGATTCTGTTGATCAAGGTTCACCTCCTCGAGCTCCTCAATAGCCTGGAGCTCGGATCTGTCTTCGCCTACTCGGGGGTCAATATCCTCATTTAAAGCGACATTTCCCCCTTTGGCGTTTTGAGGTTTTTCAATCTCAGGGTCCGCTGAGGGTTCCTGAGATTCCTCTTCAACCAGAATGGCCATAGTCAGCTGCCCGGGTTTAGATTTTCCCTTCATGGAAATGTTGTAGCATTCCCTGGCAGCGAGCTGATCGCCCTGGATAGTGCAGATTCCTATTGAAGTAGGGAACTTCATGGCGAGGTGTCGAATGGAAGTGATGGCCTCGAAAGCTATGAGCGTAGGTCGGCCCAAAATGGCGTTGTAAGCAGCGGAGCAGTCTATGACCACGAACTCGAGTAGTTTGGATACTATCCGAGATTCTTCTCCTAGGGTGATCACTAGCTCGATCGTCCCTATCACTGCTGATCCTTCTCCCGAAAAACCATACAGCATCATGGAGGTTGCCTTTAGCTCGGCGACAGTCAAACCCATCTTCTCTAAGGTGGATCGGAATAGGAGGTTCACCGAGCTCCCGTTGTCTATTAGTACCCTCCTCACTCTTCGGTTGGCGGGCTGAACTGCTACAACCAAGGGGTCATTGTGAGGGAACTAGACATGGCCTGCATCTTCCTCCGTAAAAATGATTGGTTGCCTCTCCAATCGCTGCTGCTTTGACTGACGTTGCTCCGGGACGAACTCCACTCCGTTATGAGCCTTTAGTTCATTCACGTATCTCTTCTGGGCACCTCTGCTCGTGCCAGCCATGTGCGGACCTCCAGAGATGGTGGATATCTCTCCTCCGACCACGGGAGGAGGGACATCCTGATCTACCCGAGACCCGGGCTGACTGGCTGGGGCTTCTGGAGCAGGTCGACTCGCTGGAACCCTGTTCCGCGAGTATTGAGCCAAGGGGCCGGCTCGGATGAGAGTCTCGATCTCATCTTTTAAATGCCTACAATCATCGGTATTGTGGTCCACATCATTATGAAAACGGAAAAATTTGGAAGTGTCTCTTTCCCGTGTGGTGCTTCAATGGCTCCAGCCTCTTCCAGGGGACCCGAGTAGAGTTGGCCAAGAAGATACTCTCTCTGGACTGGGTGAGCTCGGTATACGTCGTGAAAACGGGCTTAAACTTATCTACGGTCTTATTCTTCTTTTGGCCGTGCTGACTGTTTTCGCCATTGCCCTTTCTTTTTTCTCCACCGGGCTGGTTGCTCTGTGCAACGTTTGGGGTCGCTGCCACGACCTCCGTCCCTACTCCCGCGGGCTGATCGGGAACCTGGCTGGTTCCCACAGCTGAGGCTTCGGCTTCTTCCAAGTTTATCCATTCTTGGGCCCTGTTAAGGAATTCGTTGACCGAGCTGACTCCCTTCCTCTGTATATCCTTCCATAGGTCTCCTCCGACAAGGATTCCGGTTCTCATGGCCATGAGCTTGGAGCTATCATCCTTGTCTCTAGCCCGAGCAGCGACGTTCGCGAATCTGCTCAGGTAGGCCTTCAGAGTCTCACCGGACTGCTATCTCACATTAGCCAGGGAGTCGGCCTGAACACGGGCGGCCTGGGAGGCTCGGAATGCCCTTTTGAAGTCGTCTGAGAAGGTCTTCCAGGAACTGATTGACTGTCTTTTACTTTGCTTGAACCACCGTCTGGCAGGTCCGGTCAGTGTGGAAGGGAAGATTAAGCATCGCAGCTCCGGGCCAACGTTATGGGCCATCATTAGGGTGTTGAACATCCCTAAATGGTCCGACGGGTCTCCGTCCCCGTTGAACTTTGACAAGTGAGGCATACGGAAACCAGATGGGTATGCCGTTGATGCTATATTGGGTGCGAAGAGTTCCATCTCGTCCCCTGAATCATATTCGTCTTTTTCTTTTTCAGACAGGAGCTTCCTCATCAGCTCCTCCATCTGAGTCAGGCGCTCGAGGGTTTGGTCTTGATGTCCTTGGTTATTCCGGGGCTGTTCAACAGCTCCGGATCCATTGTACACATTTGGTGGGTTATTGCCCCTCCTATCTTGAGATAGGTTATTTGGGACATTCCCCCTGTTGCGCACTTCGGACAGAACCCCCCCTGAACTAGCCTAGCCATCTCCTCCTGCTCTGTCCCCTCTATGAGAGTTGAGGCGATCTCGCAGGTCACCTCCCTGGGTGGTCTGGTGACTTTGTGCCGAACTTAACCGCTGACGCAGGTCTCCCCCAGAGAGATCACTCCGGCGACTGCCGGTTCAGTGGCTCCTGCTGGATAGGCTTGGAGTCCGCCTTTGGTGGTGACGACCTGAGCTTTCCCCTGGCGCCCTGCTGCGCCGGGAAGGTCCAGCTGATGGCGGGTTTCTCCTACTACTCCCATTGGCTGGGATGTCCCGGACGGGCCAAGGAGGAGATGGATATCTGATCGGAGATGGAGGATGCCTGACTGGGGAGGCGATCCTAGTTCCGTCTGGACGGATCAAGTTTGGTGGGGGCCTTTCGGCCCTGCCAACCTGCTGGTCCCGCGCCGGCCGATCTGGACGAGGTGCAGGACGGTCGTCGGGGACGGGCTGACGTCGCGAGCCCTCCCCGGATCTCCTTCGGGAATTTCCTCGAAATCTCCTGGGCGTCCTCGAGGATGGCTGAGAGCTAGGAGTTAACGTCCTGACCGAACGGCTGTATTGCTGTTGTCCGGTCCTAGGCATTTCCTCGAAGTTTGCCTCTCGATGGTGTGATGAAGGGGTGGAGTTGGCTGCCGGAAGTCTATCCGAACGACTATGCCTGGACTGGTTACCCCGGCGAGACTTAGGAGCCTCACCTTGCCTCTCTCCGACGTTAACGCCGGTTGTGAGAGGGGGTAATCGGGCCAGGATATCCTGGATTTGCTGGCTAGCTGCTGCTAACTGACTCCTCAATTGAGCGTTCTCCATTTCCACCGCAGTATAATAACATGGGTTCGGATTAGGTGGCCGAGGCGCCGAACTGCCGGTATCATCTTGGCCCACCGGCTGTTTTCCTGGCTGCTGCTGGACTTCAGGAACTTGTTCATCAGGGATGGTAGTATGATGAGCCTCCTGCCCATCATGTTGTTCTGTCTCGTTACCATGCTTGGACCGAGTAGTCACCATAGTTGGATGTTTGCAGCAGCACTAATCGAACTTGCTCTCAATGAAAGCACCAAACTGTTGACGCGGTTCTTCGCCAACAGGTAATTAAGAGAAGAAGAGAAAGGGATTAGTGCTAAAGGTGAACCGAAATAGATATATGATCTTAGAGGATGAAAGAGGTGACTCAAGACACGTTTTTTAAGTGGTTCGAAGGTTAAAATCCTTCTACTCCACTAGTCAATATTATTGATCTATACTGAGTATTTGATTACAGAGTATTTCTTACAAGAGATTATTTTTCCAACCCCTATCAACTCCCAGGGTCTCCATATTTATAGGAGAAGGCACCTGGAAGTTGGTAAGAAGGTCATCCCGTGACCTTCTTACTTGTCGTATCCATTCTGTGACATTCATGATTAATTCCTAAACCTGACACATAAGTGTGGTCAAATCAATAGGTAAGGAGGTAATGGGCCGCACGGCCCAACCTAGTCGTGGGTGTCTGAATACGCACGTTCCTGCTGCGTGTCCGAGAAGTCAGGGGGATATCAGACACGTGATGCCTGATATATGCATGTTTACCTTGCGTGTGTTGACTTCACAAAGGGTCACAGCCTCCATATCCAGCTCGTACCACGAGCTTCATACTTAGCTCGGTCTTCGGCCTTCAGGATCCCTGCCCCGGCCTTGGGCGGTGAAGGCGAGCTCTTGGGGCTTCCTCGAGCTAAGAAGGCACAACATTACGACAGAAGCTCCGGCCCCTGGGGATGATCATGAGGTAATCATGGTTAGGCCGCAGCTCGGCTTGCTAATCAGCCCGTGGGAAAATCAGGGCGTACAATAGGCTTATGGGAACACTGGGTCTGGGCCGGGTATGACCCGGGCCCATCAAAGATATGGATATTCTTGGCCTTTCTAGTGGAAGCCCAATATAAAAGATATAACATACATGAATTCTAGACCAGCTAAGGCCCAATAAGTTGACTCAAGAGCTATATCTCGCCCGACAAAATGGTGCTTTTGGTTTGGACACTTCGAGTTACGAGGCAGATTCAGGAGACAAGACCAGTCAGAGTACTTGGCAGCGCAGACCTGAATCGATGGCGTGCAATCCCAAGGTGGCCTTTTCCGCAGGCGAAAAGTGGGGACAACCCCCACGCGGAGTGGGGCAGCTTCAGGGTCCTGGACGCTTGGTCCCTCCAACCGGGGACGATATGATCCGGGTTCGTTTACCTTTGTCCCTCTTCATTTACCACAGGCCCGAACCGTACCAAGGTCCGAGACCTGGATGCGTGTGTCGTGGGGGGTTCGAACGGTCTGCACGTCTCCCGGATGACCATACCGGACCCCCCCTAATGGGCCCAAAATTGCACCCTGGGCCCGTACCCCTCTTGGACACTCCCGTACCAAGAGGCCTTGGGCCGGGCCCGCATGCTGAACAACCCCTGACCATGGGCCCGGACGAATGTCCCGAGTCCACGCAAGAAATGGGGATAACACTTGCTATTATACGAAAATAATTGGAAGTATTGAAAGAAAAATAATTATTAAATTTGTTGCGGTATAAGACAAGCATCAACATCTTTGATCACCCAAACTCTAAAAATAAAACTCAAATGGAAACTACCATACGACTTTCCAATAGGCTGATCATCATTATATGCTAACTCTGAACTCGCCATGGAAACTAAGAAAAAACAATGAAAGGAAAATGAGAATACCAAAATTTTGACCCACGATCCAATACCAAGTGAGTCCATTCTTCTCATCAAACTCTTTCCCACTAAGTTTTGCATCCTATCCGCACTATTCTTCTCTAGTGCCTGGAAAACAACACCTAAAACCTATCCAACACTATAATATTTAATACATATTCAAAGTAACAATTGGGATAAAATTGAATTCTTTCCTTTATGAAAGGGTTGCGTTGCGGATCAAGTAGGCAAAGATAATAAGACTGTCTAGTATCGAAAAATCCTCCCTAGTTTCCTTGCCACGGGTTGGCAAATCACAAAACGGTATTTCCCTCTTCATATATTATCTCATTTAGCATTATTTGCCAGCGAGAAAATAGCACCATCCACATTAAATGATGCACTTCGCACACCAACCCCAAGAGTAACAACCATCTATGGCTCAGAAAGAAAGTGTTGTATATATCTTACTAATTACAATATTCTTGAACTGAGGCTCTCAAAAAGGTAATTATTTATCTATTCCCAAGAACCAATATTCAAATAAAACAGCTGCGTAGTTCAAGTTTCTGACCTTATTAAAAATGAAGGCAAGAACCCTTTTGCATCAGTCCCGGAAAAATGGAAAATGAGGTTGAAAAAAAAAGCTCTTAATTAAAGGGGAAAACATTATGTAAAAACAACCAAAAGTATCCTTTACTTTTTTCCAACTACTAACTTTTAAGCCTCATCATCTGAGTGCTGCACAATTCTGTCTCTCCTTACCCTCTTAGCATTTGGTATACCTCCATCGTCTCCATCATTAGGCTCAGGATCTGGTTCGGGAGATAAAACCTTCTGATTAGATCCATTGTCATCGGAATCTTCACATGTCTCGTTCTGTGCTGCGTTTGAATTGTTGTTACTTACAGCTTCATGATCAGGAGCAACTTCTTCACCTGTAGTGTTGTTGTCAATTATTTTGAAGTCTCGAGCAGTGCTGCGCTTTGCGTGTCTCAATAAGTTGATTTTGCTTGCCTTGCTAAGCTGGATTAAAAACTTTTCATAATCTTCGATCTGGAATATCAGATCTGGAACACATCTATTCTCTCTTTTAATCTTGTTGATGATTCCTTTACTGCTAGCATTCTCTACTTGAACCTGCAAATCAAATATGAAGAAAACCAAGCAATCATTATCTTTTATTTAGCATACATAAATACACGTGTGAATATTCATATAAACGAAAGAATGGCTCCCCAAAGAATAGATGTCAATACCCTCTGCATCTCAGCTACAAAGTTATACAAAGGAATAGTCAGCTGCTTGCATGTTATGTCCACAAGCTTCTGGAACTCAAGGGAAGGCAAAACCTGCTTGCAACCTTTTGGAGCAATTCTAAGCTTTGATATTTGAGCCAAGTGCTTGTAAAACCTTGCAGCCAATCGGAGCAGAGTCTCAGCTTGAGCATCTGCATATAAAAATTCATAATTCTACGGTTATGCACTAAATATTATATTGGTTATGGATACTAGTCTCTGTTTGAAGGTTTTTCAGACAAAATGCATTAGTTAATGCTCTGAAAGTTTATATTGTTAAAAGAAACTTCTTTCATACCCTTTAGGCTCATTAAAGCAAAAGAAGCTAGTACTTTTGCAACTGCTTCTGCCCTAGAGCAAAGATGCTCCTCAAACGCCTGGCCAGGAATGTGCTCTCCATTCGGATTAACATGAATGCTTTTGTAGGTGAGTAAATTGAAAGTCTTCAACTTTCTTATGGCCCAATCCATATCAACAATAAACATTTCCATTAGGTGCAGCATACAAGAACTAACGGCACTATTTGTAGAGGTATTTACAAGGGTATATACTTTAGACACTGTCACTGGTTCATGTGCCTCTGATGCCATAACTTTTAACAGCTCTGTGGCAATTTCTTGTGATGTGCTTAAATCGTTTGGAGGAATGCTTAAGGAAACAGCAAGTGTAATAACACTTCTTGCAACCTTGGAATCTGTTATTTCCTTGGTTTTACAGACACGAATAGCCCAGGCTCCATGAGAGTTCCGCAACTCACATGGTATGGTCTCCCCAATCATCAACATCATGCCACAAATAACCTGAATTTAGCAAAAATCTCAATATGTGTATATTTATAAATATTATACAAATTAATATACTTATAAATCAGAAAAAGTGCAAAGTCGCTACTTGTGTATATTTGTAATGAACAATAAATATTTACCTCAACTGCATCAGAAAAGGAACGTTGAAGAAGTTGAAAAAAAAGTGGCTTCAAAGTTTTCATAATAAACAATTCTTTGTTTCTTGTGGGTTGATCATCAATCCTAGAAGCCATTTGACATTCCCCATCCAAACTGGAATCCTCGAGAGTGGAAACTGAGAGCAAATCTTCAAGTAAAGCAGTGATCTCTGGACTCTTTAGACAAATCATTATCAGTTCCTTCAAGCATACCAAGGCTAGACAAATATATTCCCTTTGTTCTCCAGCATCTCTATTTCCCTTCACCTCTTTTTTCTTTTGACTTGCTTCAGACTTGCCCACTGATTTAAGGAGATAAATTAATCTCAACAACGGAGGTCCCAGATTCCTGATATCCCCATATATCAAAAATCTCAACGTATCATCTTTTCTGAAAACAGGGAATAATTTTATATGACGAAGGCAGACATTCAGAATAAAAGAAATAATCATAGAGCAACCTTTTGATCTCTTGGTTGTAGATGACCGGTCATGGTTTTGAGAAGTTACAATCTTACTGAAGCTTTCAGGATTAAATAGTTTTGGAATCATTTGCATAATCTGGCAGATACTCGAGGTTGCCAAGAAAGAATTTTGTCTTTGAGTCACTTTTGAGTTGCCTGGTTCAAAGTTGTTGTGTGTGTCGTGAGCAACAGGTCGGATACTCCCCTTTCTAGTACCCGTGCTCTGCCTTAGCATGGATAAATCCTTTTCCAATGATTGATGAAGTTCAACAAATTCAACAAGCTCCCTTTCAAGATCCAACCTATTTGCATCTGTTGCTTTCTCCAAATCATTAGCAATTGCATTCAATACTACTTCAATTATTCCAGATAAAACCAAAGCACGACATTTACTTTTGTCCAAATCAAGAGATGCCAACTCTCCATCCTGACTTTGACCCAAGATGCCTGATCCAACATGTAAAACAACACACAGCTGGTATGAATTTTGCAAAATGTGGTGAGTATAAAATTTTCAGAAAGACTACAAATGTGTGTAGTGAGGGGGATGTGCAGATAATTATTGGAGCAAAACATCTCCCGACAAACCTCCCAGGTTAAGATTTTTTAGAAACTTCTGGATCTTCTGGAAAGCACTGGAGAATGAATCACTAGATGAACACCTTCCTGTCTGCTGCGCATAAATTTTTGACATTCAAATTAACTCTATTCACTTCTCAAATCAAAAAGAAGAAACCACATATAAAAACAACCTGCTCTACTTTGTTTATGAGCAACTAGAATACCTCATTCTCCGGCGTAAGGGAGAATCCAAAACATGCCCATGAAGAATCCAAAGCATGATCATTTTTACCATGTCGTAGGAGCAAAATCCAAGAGACGCAGTGTAACAAACTATCCAAGGGCTCATCAATATAAACTTTCCCATTCTCTAATTTAACACAACTGCAAATTCCAAGCTCTACCTCCACACCCTGCTATCATAAGTTGCATAACATTTAAAAGTTAAGAAAAAAATTAATGCATAGAATACCATGTATACATGATACTATGTAGCAGTATTTAAAACTCTCTTTCCATGCATATAAAAGTTTTAAGGAAAAAGCAAAGAGGCATCTGTTGTGCCTAGCACCATAAGCGGATTTCACATGAAAATTTAATATTGTGAGCCCAACTTTATTAGTGTGTGGACTTAACACCTCAAGTGCCTCTTAACAGTACTCAAAAACATAACTCAAAAACATAAGGGCTCGTTTGGAATGCAAGATTGGACTATACTAAACTGGACTATTAGTTTGGACTGGACTGGACTAGATTATCTTAGTATTATACTAAGTTTGGTGTAGTATGGAACTAAATAATTTTTTTATATAATAAAATTTTATCAAATAGATAAATTTCAAAATAATTCAATAATATTTTATAAAATATATTTTTGTAAAAATATATATTGAAAATAACTTATATTAATATTTTAATACTAAAATTTGTATTTAAATTTTCACAAATATTATATATATATATGTTGACCACGATTTTGGCCAACTACGAGTAGACGCAAAAACGACAATTAACCTTGAATAGAAAGTAAATAATACAAATAATTTTTATAGTGGTTCAGCCACAATTCGTTGGTAATAGCCTAATTTACTTGGAGTTGTGATATATGTATCCTACACTTAAAATCAGATGAACCTGAGCCAATTGAGTTTCTTAAATGTAAGTAAAAAAATACAGAGTTCCTCTCTCTAGAGAATACAAGCTTTCTCTCTCTAAGTTCTCTTAAAAAATGCCCCAAGAATACCCCAAGTAACAGTTCCAAAGTCTCAAAATTAGAGTCTCCAAGTGTCAAAATGATCAGATCCCCCAAATGATGCCATGAGCCATTTATTTATAGGCTCATGGATCGTACATGAGAAATATCTCGTTTTGACGAGGTCCTTGGTTGTTTCAACCAACTTTAATTAATAAATAATAAACAAATTTAAATTACAACAATACAACTATTACTACGGGATATTTGAGAGATTCGCGCAGTAGTTGCGAGCATTTCGGGTTGAAGTTGTTACTGAGATTCTGTAAAGAAGTCACTGGGCAGTTAACTCCTGAGATTCTGACACATCCGGTTGTCTGCACTCCTCAATCTAACATAGCTGGTCGGATGAAAACCATTTCTTAGATGTCTGGTTGGCTATATCACGTTGTTGAAGTAACTAGTCGGTCAAAGCACACCACTGGTCAGGCATGGCACATTACTGGTCGGGCATTGCACATCACTGGTCGGGCATAACACATCTCTATTCGGCTAAATTTATTTCCTGACCAATAATATCCCAACTCTTAAGGTCAATTATCAACCTTTACACCTCTTTAATTAACACATTTACTGACTATTAATGTATCATTTATTGACCATGCACTGCCACTCGTCCATCTGATTGCCACGTCATTGAACAAAAATTTTGGAGATAACATTTGCCCCCAAGTTTATTATATGATTTTTTCATATGATAAACTTTTCCTCTTACTCTTTGTAAAGATCCACAGTAAATTTACTAATTATCGTATCCTAAAATTCCAAAAATGACCTTTGACATTTTTCTCGCCTTTTGCAAATAAAAGTATAATTAAATTTTTCAGCCATGAAAATGGCAGTTACTCGTTTCTAATCGTGGGAGAGAGAATACCAAGAGTCTTCAAGGTGAGTGGGAGTCTCCCTTTCTCTCCTTTAAATAGACTCACGGCTGCCCAATACTCCATAAGCAAAAAATTTCTTCATTTCCCTTGGCTAAAACCTCTACAAACTTCCAAGGCATTTCACCTTCTCCAAACAAATCCAAGCTTTCTCAAGAAATCAAAGGCTCTTCAATACATTTGGGTAAGCTTCTCCTTCTCCATCTTTATATTTAAGCTTTGTAAACTTAAAAATCAACACAAAAACTTATTAGAATACACCATGCCGAAACCCCCATTTTGAAACATATTCTTGGATTTCTTCATGATAAATCTTTGTAGGAAAAAGGCATTGTGGCTGATATAATGTAGCTTAGGCTTTGGGTTAATCAATTTTTCTTTCAATTTTATGAAATTTTGCAAGAAAAATGATTTCCCACTACACATTTTAGTTTTGGGTTTATGGGTTTAAGAAGAGCATATAATATTTCCTTGAGACTTGTTGAACTCTTAGAATTCCACTGTTTGATCTTGTTTGCATAGTACAAAATTAGAAAAAAATGTTTATACATCATGCTATGCTCTTTACCCTTTAGCCCATCAAACCCATTCCTTTTGCCATACCCAGCTAATCGAACCTTGCTTGGCCCTCAGGTGTTTTGTCTCCCAGCTGCTCGATCACACATCTTTGCTCCTTGGACACGCTCCAGCACTTTGGACAGCCAGGTTCTCGGACAACCAGCTCCTTTAGACATGCCCAGCTCCTCGAACAGCAGCTCCTCAGACATGCCCAGCTCCTCGGGAATGCTCCCATCCATTCGAGGGGCACGCAAGCTCCTCTGACAGCAGCTCCTCGGATGTGCCCAGCTCCTCGGGCACGCATCCCCTCGGACGCGCATCCCCTCGACGTGCTCCTCGAGCCGCTCAGACACGCAGCTCCTCAGATGCGCCAGTTCCTCGGACACGCATCCCCTCAGACGCGCATCCCCTCGGGCATGTTCCCCCTGCCGCTCGGCGGCATTGCACAGCTGCTCGAACGCACACTTGAATGCTCGGACATCACCTCAGGCCTTAGTCCTTCAACATTCAGAATTATCTATTTGAATCTCTCAAAATTACTATTTTTTCTCAAAATGTCTTTCTTTGGGGAAAATTGATTTCTCTTCTCAAAGAATTTTTTCACTGTGTAGTGAATATTTTTGCTTTGCACTTATTTTCTATTTGGTTTACTTACCTCCCCTTATTTTTTGTAGATGAATCGCTTTAACTACAGGGGAGGTGACAACCAAATAAACTCTGATTGCTCATCTTCCGCTTCAAGTGATACCCTTTCGAGGAGTGATTCTTCTTCCAAATCTCCAAGCCAACGAACCTCGGAAGACCGTCTTTGTCATCTCAAGAAAATCCTTCCGCAATCAGCTTTATACTTCCTTCACGAAGATCAGCTCCTTAAGCAGCAACGTCAGCATCAACCAATGAGGGTGAAAAAGTCCAATCGACTCCCTCAGGAACAAGACCCTCAAGTAGCCCAAAGAGTAACACAATGTAGTGGAACACAATCTAATAGCTAGAGAACTCTTGGTAGAAGAAGCTCAAGCTTGAGGAGCTTCTTCAAGGCCTCCTCGCCAAGACCGAAAAGCTAGCAGACCGAGGAAAAAGGCTACCTAGACTTTTACAACTAAGATTCAACAAATAGCTGCTCTAAAATCAAGAAAAGATAAAGATGGCACGCCTTCTTGGTTCATAGCTAAGCCTTGTAAGCTAAACTCCAAAATGTTTGATAAGCATATTCAGACTTTGGGTCTTGAAGGAGTTAATGTGATATGTCTGCGACCTCACCAGAAAGCTAATAATCCTTGTGGAGCTTATTGCGTCTGGTCTAGATACCATGTTTATGTAGGAGCTACTATCCCTCTGCATTCTTTCTTTCGATCAGTAGCAAATTACTTCAATGTCTCTCCCTTCCAAATAGCTCCAAATGGAATTCAAGCATTGTCTGCTCTATACATTCTCTACCACTTCCAAGGCTGGAACTCACCTAGTCTTCACGAGGTACACTATTTGTTCAATTTTAAAACTAACCCCAACCACAAGAACACAGGTTTTTTCCACCTCTTTCACAGGCAAAAAGGGGTTAGGTACCTTCATGGTATCGCTCATAAATCAAATCCTGGAAAATATTACACGGAATACTTTCTTACTTCATACATTAGGGCCAACAACTTGGCTTTTACGCATGCAGGCCCTTTTCATAAACCTTTACTGACCAGGGAAATGTATTCCCGAGCAGAAGAACTTGCTAACATGCCCTAAGGAGAGAAAGATGTCAAGGAGCTGGTCAACTTAGAAAACCTTAAATTGGTGGGGTTGTTACCAAACAATCAAAACATTATAGAAGGCATTACTATTGTAGTTGTTTTGGGATTAATTCTTCTAATCTGATTTTATTGAAGAATAGAAAGGCCAATATATAGGCAAATTACAATGTACAAGATAGCTAAAAAAGAAAAGAAATAAATATTACAACCTATGCTTAGCTGTCTGATAGGCTTGATAAACCTATGATTCGGTTCATATACACTAGGAGGGGGTCGGGACACAAAGGCCAAGGGTAGGCTGGGTCATTTGATGGTTGACGTGGAGGGTAGTTTGTTAGAGGGGCAATTTGGGTACTGAGTAGCCTATTAGTGGGAAAAGGAAGCTAGTAATTAGTTATGCAAGAATTAAGAGAATTCTGGCATCATGGAGATCTTTTTCTCTGTGCTTGTATGAAACTCATATTTTCCTTCAATAACGCTTCAGAATTATTCACTCTTTGGTTACTGTTTTATTGCTTATTATTGTCTATTCTGGTTCATTGTTTCTGGTTTATTGGATTATTGGGGCAGGTCCTATTAATTGGTATCAGAACCAGTACCTGGCACTCTGTGTATGCCGGTGTCGACAAGGATGGACAATCGTGTTGTTGGCGTTGAATCTGCCTTATCCAGTGTCCAAACTCAGCTCAACGATCACGGTGCGCTGCTTAAGGATCATGCCCTCGAGCTGGGTTCTATGAAGGAGGTGCTGGATCGTTTGGTTACTGCTCAGGGACGGGTGGCTGATGAACTTGCCTCTCTTCGCGAGGGGTCTCCTGGAATTCCGGGCTCGGGTCGTCGTCTTCCTGGCGAGGGGTCCGCGGCGACTGGCGGGGGTGCCTACACGGGCCATGTCGCTGAGGGTGGGGACCGGCGATCTGAATTTCGAGCTCGGAAGATCGAATTACCCGTTTACATGGGAGAGGACCCGGATGATTGGACTTACCGTGCTGAGCGCTACTTTAACTTACAGCGGTTATCTCCGGGCGAGCAATTAGAGGCCGCTGTCTTGTGTTTGGAAGGGGCGGCTCTCAGTTGGTTTCGCTGGGAAAATCAGAGGCGCCTCATCACCACGTGGGAAGAATTGAAGTTGTTGCTTCTCCGGCGCTTCCGTCCCACTCACGAAGGCTCGGTGTATGATCGTTTCTTTGTCCTCCAACAGGTCACTTCGGTCCAGGACTATCGCAGGAGGTTTGAAGCTCTCGCTGCTTCGGTGGAGATGATGGGGGAGGCTGCCTTACGGGCTGCTTTCTTAAAGGGCCTCAAAGTGGAGATCCAGGCCCCCTTGAGGATTTTGGAGCCAAATGGGCTGTTACACATGATGGAGTTGGCTGAGCAGATTGAAGCCAATCAGGCCTTCACTAAGGGATATCGAGCTGGGCTGAGTGGGCCCATTCGGGCCAATCCAAGACCCCCTTTGAGCAGCCTGTCTCTCCCTGAACACGGTAAGGGCACATTTGTCCTTTCCCCTTCTTCTTCTTCATCATCGACCCCGACTAGTGCTAGTCCTAAGACAGCCGCGGCTCCGGCAACGTCCGTGGCATACCGCCGCCTGTCTGAGTCCGAGATTCAAGAGAAGAAACGTTGTGGGGTTTGCTTCAAATGTGACGGGCGCTGGACTAGAGGGCACGAGTGCTCTCAAGCGGAAGTTCAGGTCATTATTATCCAAGAAGAGGCCGTGGATGAGCCGGCCACTGACCCGATTGGGGAGGTTCTCGGCATTGCCGATGCTATGGGCGCGGCAGAGGCTCATATGGTGGAAGTATCTCTGAATGCCGTGGTTGGTTTGACTTCTCCAAAGACCATGAAAATTCTGGGCTCTATCATGGGTCACGAAGTGGTAGTTTTGGTGCATAGCGGGGCGACACACAACTTTATTACGACGGAATTAGCCCAGAAACTAGCGCTGCCTATGTCCACGACTGAAGCTTACGGAGTACAGATGGGCAGTGGTCAGGCGGTGAAAGGGGAGGGTATTTGTCGCTCGGTGCCGTTACACTTGCAAGGATTGGAAATTATCGACGACTTTCTGCCGTTGCAACTCGGCAGTACCGATGTTATCTTGGGCGTCCAATGGCTGCAAACTTTAGGGGAAACCACGCATCATTGGAAGGATCACACGATGAAACTACGAATCCAAGGTCAGCCCGTTGTTTTACATGGCGATCCTCTGCTTCACAAGACGTGTATATCGTTGAAGCAGATGGTATGGCTGTTACAACATGAGAGACAAGGAGTTTGGGTAGAGCTGGGTTGTGCATCGGTTTCTCAGGATCGGGCTGCCTATTCAGACGGGATACATGAAGTATTACAGCGGTACGGCACTGTGTTTGCTACACCGACTTCGCTGCCGCCGCAAAGACAACATGATCATGCCATTGTTCTTCAACCCGGCACCACCCCCGTGAGTATCCGCCCATATCGATACCCCCATGGTATCAAGGATGAGGTAGAGAAAATTGTTCGAGAGATGCTGCAATCCGGGGTGATCCAGCCGAGTAACAGTCCCTATTCGAGCCCAATTCTCTTGGTTAAGAAGAAGGATGGCGGATGGCGATTTTGTGTGGATTATAGAGCTCTTAATCGAGCCACGGTCCCCGACAAATTTCCCATCCCAGTTATTGACGAGTTGATAGACGAGTTGCACGGGGCTCATGTATTTTCGAAGTTAGATTTACGTTCGGGGTACCATCAGATTCGGGTGAGGCCGGAGGACATCCATAAAACTGCCTTTCGAACTCATGAAGGCCACTACGAGTTTGTAGTGATGCCCTTTGGGCTGACCAACGCCCCCGCCACCTTTCAATCTCAGATGAACGATATTTTCCAGCCGCATCTTCGTAAAAGAGTATTGGTCTTCTTCGACGACATCCTTGTCTATAGCCCGGATGAGGAAACTCATGTCAAAGACCTTGAGATAGTGTTACAAACTTTGTCAGACCATCAATTTTTTGCCAACTTAAAGAAGTATTGCTTTGGACAGCGACAAGTCGAATATTTGGGACATATTATTTCAGGTAAGGGAGTGGCGGTGGACCCTTCCAAGATTCAATCTATGCTCGATTGGCCGCTGCCAAGAACGATTAAGGAGCTGAGGGGGTTTCTTGGTCTTACTGGATATTACCGGAAATTCGTCAAGAATTATGGGGCCATCGCTAGACCTCTTACTGATCAACTAAAAAAGGATCAGTATGGGTGGACCGCAGAAGCTACTGCTGCCTTTGAAGAACTGAAGAGAACGCTGACCACAGTTCCTGTTTTAGCACTCCCAGATTTCACTAAGTCGTTCGTAGTTGAGACTGATGCTTCGGGGTTTGGAGGGACGCCCACTGGCGTATTTCAGTCAGATGCTGAAGCCCAAAGCTCGGCTGAAATCCATCTATGAAAAGGAACTCATGGCCATTGTCCTTGCGGTACTCAAGTGGCGACCTTACCTCCTTGGAAGACGATTTCTTGTCCGAACAGACCAAAAGAGTCTCAAGTTTTTGTTAGAACAGCGGCTGGTTACTCCTGAACATCAGAAATGGTTGGTAAAATTGTTGGGATTTGATTTTGATATTCAGTACCGCTCCGGGGAAACAAATCGGGCGGCTGATGCTTTATCTAGGGTCGGCCAAGTGGAGTGTTCCTTGTTGACGTCTACTACATGGATGGATTGGGAGCTTGTTAACCGTGAGGTGGCAGCAGACACATTCCTGTCTCGGGTTAAAGCAGACGTGGCGCAAGGTAAAATCATTGCTGGGTTTTCGTTACACCAACAGCGGCTATTGTACAGGGGTCGTTTAGTTTTATCTGCCACTTCAGCTTTACTGCCCCATTTCTTACGAGAGTATCACTGCTCGCCCATCGGCGGCCATTCGGGGGAGCTGTGGACTTATCAACGGCTGAAAGGAGATGTGTATTGGGTCAGCATGAAGGCTAAGGTCTTGGAGTTTGTTCGTTCTTGTGATATTTGCCAGCGGAACAAATATTTGACAACGTCTCCAGGGGGTTTGCTGCAGCCACTCTCGCTGCCAGCACAAGTTTGGGAGGAGTTAACTATGGATTTCATAGAAGGGCTGCCTAAATCGGAGGGTATAGATACTATATTAGTGGTGGTGGACAGGCTTAGTAAATACAGCCACTTCATAGGCCTTAGACACCCATTTACTGCCAAAACGGTGGCTGAAGCATTTGTTACACATGTGGTAAAGTTGCATGGGGTTCCGTTGTCTATTGTGTCTGACCGTGACAGGATTTTTCTCAGCCATTTTTGGTCTGAATTGTTCAAACTGCAAGGGACGGAACTTCGCCACAGTACTTCCTATCACCCCCAAACAGATGGGCAATCGGAGGTAGTAAATCGATGCCTTGAGACATATCTCCGTTGCTTCGCTTCGAACCGTCCAAAAGCTTGGGCTAAGTGGTTAGCTTGGGCTGAGTACTGGTACAACACCACTTATCACTCATCCTTGGGCTGCACTCCGTTCAAGGTTTTATACGGGCGTGACCTCCCACCGTTGATTCGTTATGCAGCAGGTACCACACATGTACTGGCTGTCGACCAGCTGCTTGAGGAGCGAGACTCATTCTTGGACGACTTGAAGATGCACCTGCTGCGAGCACAACAAAAGATGAAGGAAGGAGCTGATAGGTCGCGTAGGCAGGTGGAGTTTGTGGTGGGAGACAGGGTATTCGTTAAATTGCGACCCTACCGACAGAAATCACTGGCCATTAGAAAAAATGAGAAGCTGGCAGCAAGGTATTATGGACCTTTCGCAGTTCTGAAACGCATTGGCAAAGTGGCATACCATCTAGACTTGCCTCCTTCGTCAGCTATCCATCCGGTTTTTCATGTGTCGCAACTCCGAGCTGCTATCGGCACCGCTCATTCGTCCACTACACTTCCACCTACTTTAACGTCAGATCTGGAGCTTATTGTGGAACCTGCTGAAGTGCTGAATGTCAGGCAAAATCCCGCTTCTTCAGATCAAGCTGTTGAGGTGCTTATTCGCTGGAAGGATTTGCCTGTTTTCGAAGCTACCTGGGAGAAATTTGAAGCTATCCAAACTCAGTTTACAGCTTTCAACCTTGAGGACAAGGTTCACAAATTCGGGGGCAGTAATGATAGGCTTGATAAACCTATGATTCGGTTCACATACACTAGGAGGGGGTCGGGACACAAAGGCCAAGGGTAGGCTGGGTCATTTGATGGTTGACGTGGAGGGTAGTTTGTTAGAGGGGCAATTTGGGTACTGAGTAGCCTATTAGTGGGAAAAGGAAGCTAGTAATTAGTTATGCAAGAATTAAGAGAATTCTGGGCATCATGGAGATCTTTTTCTCTGTGCTTGTATGAAACTCATATTTTCCTTCAATAACGCTTCAGAATTATTCACTCTTTGGTTACTGTTTTATTGCTTATTATTGTCTGTTCTGGTTCATTGTTTCTGGTTTATTGGATTATTGGGGCAGGTCCTATTACTGTCTAATATTACAACCTATGCTTAGCTGTACAAGACACCCTAGATATTTACACATGTGCTATCACTATTTCTACACTCCCCCTCAAGCTGTGTTGTATATGTTATACAAACCCAGCTTGAAATTAAATTCTTCAAAACTCATTCTTGGTAGGGCTTTTGTTAGGATGTCGGCAATCTGTTTCTTTGTGGGAATGTAATTGAGCTCAATAACCTTTGAATTTACTTTCTCAAAAATAAAGTGTCGGTCAATTTCAACATGTTTAGTTCTATTATGGTGAACCGGATTCTTAGCAATGTTGATTGCAGCTTGACTATCACTATACATCTTAAATGACTCAAGAAAGTCAATTCTCAACTCATTCATTAGCCTTTTGAGCCACATTCCTTCACATATACCTAAGGCCAAAGCACGATATTCTGACTCTGCACTACTCCTTGAGACCACAGACTGCTTTTTGCTTCTCCAAGTGACTAAATTACCCCATACATAGGTGCAATAACCACTAATTGATCGTCTGTCGATCAGCTCTCCAGCCCAACTAGATTCTGTGTAGACTTCTAAGTCTCAATTGTTGTGTTTTCTGAAGTACAAACAAAGACCTGGTGTCACTTTTAAATATCTTAGAATACGACGAACTGCTTCCAAATGCTCCTCGAAAGGATTGTGCATATGTTGGCTTACCACGCTGACAGAGAAAGCAATATCAGGTCTAGTATAAGAGAGATAGATTAGTTTCCCCACTAATCTTTGATAACTCCCCCTCTCTACTAGAGTTGAATCCTCACTTCGAATTGCTTTCAAGTTTGGATCCATTGGAGTGTCAACAGGCTTACTCCCAATCATTCAAGTTTCTTTTAAAAGGTCTAAAATATACTTTCTTTGAGATATAACAATTCCATCTTTGGATCGGGCTACTTCCATTCCAAGAAAGTATTTGAGGGGTCCTAAATCTTTAATTTCAAACTCTGAGGCAAGAAGTCTTTTGAGATCTGAAATTTCGCATGAATCGTCTCCAGTTAGGATTATGTCATCCACATAGACAATGAGAATTACCAGCTTCCTTGTTGAAGAGAACTTAACAAACAGGGTATGATCAGCCTAGCTTTGAGTATATCCATGTTTAATAACTATCTTTGCAAATCTATCAAACCATGCCTAAGGTGACTGTTTCAAGCCATAAAGAGATTTGAGAAGTTTGCACACTACTCGACCACTGGAGTATTTTTTCATCCCTGGTGGAATTTCCATATAGACTTCTTCTTCGAGTTCCCCATTCAAGAAGGCATTTTTTACATCCAACTGATATAAGGGTCAATCACAATTTACAAGTAATAACAAAACTCTTACTGTACTAAGCTTGGGGACGGGAGCAAAGGTCTCTTGATAGTCAACACCATATGATTGAGTGAACCCTTTCGCGACCAACCGAGCCTTGAATCTGTTGATACTCCCATCTAAGTTATATTTGACGGTGAAAATCCACTTACAACCAACTGTCCGCTTTCCTTGAGGTAACTCAGTGAGAACCCAAATACCATTTTTCTTAAGAGCATTGATTTCTTCATCGACTGCAATCTTCCATTTAGGATCTTTCAAGGTCTCATAAATGTCCATAGAAATCTGAATAAGATCAAGGGAAGAAACAAAGGCTCAGTATATAGGTGTTAGTTTCCCATAGGCAACATATTTCTCTATTAGGTGATTAGTACAAGTTCTGACACCCTTTCGAAGAGCAATAGACAGGTCAATGTCATCAATAGTAGGAGAAATTAACTCATGAGTCATAGAATCCATACATTCATGATTTTCAAGGTCACGAGAGCTCAGTTGAGTGTTTGAACAGTTCTTGTCTTGCATGTTGACCTCTATATTCCCAGCTTTTCTCCTGCTATAAACACGAAGTTCTTTGTTACCCATATCAAATTGTGCTTGAGTTTGAAGTGGCGATACATTTGAGAGAGTGTTTGGATTTTCATCGGCGGAAAATGAGGTCGGACTGACTATAGGAAGTGAGGAGGACGGGCCGGATGTATTTTCTGCGCTGAGATTTGGTTGGATAGGCAAAGAAGAAGGCAAGGGAGAACCAGTTGACTGTGACAACACAGATAAGGGTTGAGCAATTTGATGATGTTCATGTGTGAAGACATTGGGTTGAAGAAATGCAGCCTGATGATTATGAAGAGTTTCCCAAAGCTAATATTCCTTTGAATGCTCCCCCTGAATACCAGGTTTGGGAAAAATAGATTGGTGTTCAAAAAAGGTAACATCCATAGTGTTATAAACCCTCTTTGTAACTGGGAAGTAACATTTGTATCCCTTTTGAGTGCTGGAATAGCCGATGAAGAGACATTTGTGAGACTTTGGATAAGCTTTGTTCTTTTGTTATCATAAATATGGACAAAAGCTATACAACCGAAGACTTTGAGTAGAAGATTTGAGGAGAAAGTTGAGATATGAGGGAATGTTGCGAGTAACAGATTTCTTGGAGCTTTGAATTGTAGTACTCGGCTAGGCATACGATTTATGAGATAAGTGGCTGTGAGTATGGCTTCCCCCCAAAACTGTTTCGGAACATTGTTTGAAAACATGATTGACCTAGAAACTTCAAGAAGATGTCTGTTTTTTCTCTCAGCCACCCCATTTTGTTGTGGAGTACCAACACATGAATTAATATGAACAATCCTTTGCTCTAACAAGTATGGACCAAGAATGGAGTTAAAATATTCCTTTCTATTGTCAATTTTCAAAATTTGGATTTTTTGGTTGAATTGATTTTGAAGAATGGAATGGAAATTTTGAAAGATAGAAGCAGTTTCTGATTTTTCTTTCATGAGAAAGGTCCATGTTGTCCTAGTGTGATCATCGATAAAGGATACGAACCATCTAGATCCATTGATATTTGTTACCCTTGAGGGTCCCCAAATATCACTGTGTATCAGTGAAAAAGGTTTTGAAAGTTTGTAAGAAAAATTGGGATAAGAGTTTCGAGTGTGTTTAGTAAGTTGACAGCCTTCACAGTGAAAGAATTTTAGTTGTTTGTGAATAAATAACTGAGGAAAGAGTTTTTCAAGATAACCGAAATTTGGATGTCCAAGTCGAAAATGCCACAATATGATAAGATTGTCATTTGAAACAGACACAGAATGAGAAATAGAATTTAAATGGTTACCACAACTTGATTTGTGAACTTGTTTACTTTTAGGAGAATCCTTGAGAATATAGAGTCCATCATGCATTTCAGCACTGCCAATCACCTTTGCCGAGCCCACAACCTGAAATTCACAAAAATTTGGATAGAATTTAGTCACACAATTCAAATCTCTTGTGAGTTTGCTTATTGAGAGAAGATTGCAACTTAATTTAGGGACAAATAGAACAGATGAAAGGAGAAGATCATTTGATAATTTTACAGAACTACTCCCCATCACTTTTGAGAGGGATCCATCGGCAATTCTGATTGTGGGGCAATGAGCACATTGTTTGAAGGTGGTGAAGACTTGTAAATCGCCCGTCATGTGGTTGGAAACCTCTGAATCCACTATCCAAAGACCTTTGTTGGCGGATGCAGTAAATGTGTGAAATGAAGAACCTTGATGACACATTATACTAACGTTTGCCTCAATTGTATGTGGTTGTAGCTGCTGCAAAAAATGTCAAAGAGGGTTCAGAGGTATTTTGAGAGGTGGCAAACTTTATTCCTTTGAGATGTGGCTGACTTTGTGATAGTTGGTTGGTAGAGGGTTCTCATGAAGTTGAAACAAATTTATGAGATTAATTGGCTGAGATGGAGGAGCCATGAAATTTGGAGATTGGATTTTCATGATGAATGGGCAGCAGAGAAAACAATGGGCAACGAAAAAAAAAAAAAAATGTTATGAACTCAAAATAGATGGAAAAACTTAGCACAAAAATGCAATTCTTTGATGAAATGGTGGGAGAACTCGAGATAAAGAGTCACAACCACAATAGGAAGTGTCGAGGAGGAAGACGCTAGAGAAAGATGGTCGGCGACATTGTCACGCGCCTACACGCGCGCCTGCGCGGGAGAAGACGACAGGGAGTGTGGAGGCGCGTGTGACTCGCACGCCACTCTTATAGACCACGAGATTTGGGGTTTTGCCGATCGGAGGTGGGGCAAGCTTTCTGGGCAGGAGGTGAGATTAGAAGACAATTCTAAAAAGGATTTCTAAGTTTGATCCTCAAAGAACGAAACCCTAATTTTTTTTTAAGAAATGGCAAAGAAAAAAAATTGGAAAGATTTCCCAATTTTTGGACTACAAATGCTCTGATACCATGTAGTTGTTTTGGGATTAATTCTTCTAATTTGATTTTATTGAAGAATAGAAAGGCCAATATATAGGCAAATTACAATGTACAAGATAGCTAAAAAAAGAAATAAATAAATATTACAACCTATGCTTAGCTATACAAAACACCCTAGACATTTACACATATGCTATCACTATTTCTACAACTACTGAAGAAGCAAACACAACCGACCAGTCAAATGTTGATACCAAAGTAGTGACTGACCAGTTCTCTCCTGAACCATCTCCCCAGTCACGCCAACCAGGTGATCTTATTATTAGGGAACGGGCTCCTCTAGATCCTCGTAGACATGCCTTTCCTACCAGACCCGGGAAAGGAAAAAACACTGAACTCCTTAGAGAAGACAACTCATCATCTAAAGATGAAGACGACATTCTCGATGAAATTCTGAACTCAAGTTTTTCTACCATAGTTTTTCTTGTTGTAGATAAATTTTTTTAGACTAATTGTGTGAAATCTGTAAAGTCATTTGGTCATACTAAAATCTTCATTTCCTTATATTTATCTTTCATTTCCACTGACCAGTTTTGCGCTTCACTTTTTTGCAGATCCAGACATGTTTAAGCAATCCAACACTTCCTCAACCCAAAAGAGGAAACCTGGTGAAGGTAGTAGCTCAAACCCTCCGAGCAAGGTTGCGAAGACTGTACCGACCAGCTGACTTAAGTGAACCCACTCACATTGTTGGTGAGTACGACAAAGAGTTACTAGACCATCCTCTCCACCATTCAACGACAATTCAGACCTTCGAGACTTTACCTCGACAAAGCATTGAAGTTGTCATTCACAAAGGCTTTGCTCAAATTATGAGCGTAAGCATCTTATCAAAAACACTCACTTTCTTATTGATTGTTCTTATTCTGTGTAGATTTTTGAATAATCGATATATTATTCATCAAAGAGAATTTCCTATTAATAGGCAGATTACAACAGAAAACTATAAGCTAAGCTATACAATTAACCTAGATCAACTAATCTCCTAAAAATCAAGAATATACAATATATTAGGAAATAAGATAATTCAGTTTCCGTAAAGGATTAATACCAAATAAATACAAGATATTTACATAATTCTACACTCCCCCTCAAGCTGGGTTATGTATATCAAACATTCTCAGCTTGCACACTAATTCATCAAAGACAATTCTAGGAAGGGCTTTGGTAAAAACATCGGCTGTTTGAAGTCTTGATGGAGTATAGATGGTTTGAACTGTGGCACTCTCAATCTTCTCAATGATGAAGTGTCGATCTATCTCAATATGTTTTGTCCTGTCATGATGAACAGGATTTTTAGCAATACTAATAGCAGCCTGATTATCGCAAAGCATTTTTATGGACTCGCCTGCAAATAGTCTTAGTTCACTCGGTAATCTTTTTAGCCAAATCCCTTCACAAACACCTAGAGCAAGAGCTCTAAATTCTGCTTCAGCTGAACTTCTGGAAACCACTGATTGTTTCTTATTCCTCCAGTCACTAGATTACTCCAAATATAAGAACAGTATCCTAAAGTACTCCTCATGTCTGTTATGTCTCCTGCCCAGTCTGCATCAGTGTAGACTTTGATCTCTCTGCTATCACTTTTCTTGAATAGAAGACCTTTCCCAGGATTCATCTTGAGGTATCTTAAGATTCTAGTAACATCTTCCATGTGTTCTTCAATAGGATTGTTCATGTATTGACTGACAACACCAACTGAAAAACCAATGTCAAGTCTAGTATGAGATAGGTAGATCGGGCGTCCAACTAACCTTTGATATCTCCCCCTTGTCTACTAGTGTCATGTCCTTTCCTGAACCCACTTTCTTGTTGGAGTCCATTGGGGTTGAGGCAGGATTGCATCCAAGCATTCCTGTTTCCTTCAGTAAGTCTAGTACATACTTACGTTGAGAAACAAATATGCCATGTCTTGATCGAGCAATTTCCATGCCAAGAAAATATCTAAGATACCCAAGATCTTTAATCTCGAATTCCCTAGATAAGAAATCTTTCAATCTCTCCATCTCCTCCTTGTAATCACCTATAAGTATTATGTCATCCACATAGACAATTAGGATAGCTATCCTTTTATCTGACGAGAATCTAACAAAGTGTGATCTGCTTGACATTGAGTATACATATTCTAAATGATTTCTTTAGTGAATCTGCCAAACCATGCTCGTGGAGATTGTTTAAGACCATACAAAGATTTCTTGAGTTTGTACACTTTGTCCTGATTTGAAGAGTTCTCGAAGCCCGGCGAAATGTCCATATAAACTTCTTCTTCAAGGTCACCGTTCAGGAATGCATTTTTCACATCAAGTTTGTGTAGGGGCCAATCTTTATTTGCAACAAGGAATAACAATACCCGTACAGTGTTAAGCTTGGCAACAGGCGCAAACGTTTCTTGATAATCGATTCCGTAGGACTGAGTGAAGCCGTTAGCAACAAGGCGAGCTTTAAACCTCTCAATGCTCCCATCTGCTTTGTGTTTAATGGTAAAGACCCACTTGCAACCCACGGATCTCTTCCCAGGTGGAAGACTTGTGATTGTCCAAGTACTGTTTTTCACCAAAGAACTAATCTCATTTTCCACAGCCTCTTTCCATCGAGAATCAATCAGAGCCTCTTAAACTGTGTGAGGAATCTATATGTTATCAATAACAGAGACAAACGCCTGATAGGATGGTGATAATGTTTTGTAAGATACAAAATTGCCAATAGGATGTTCTGTACATGCACGAACTCCATTTTTCAATGTAATCGGCAAATCTAAATCATCATTTATTTGAACAACATTATCATGGTTAGAATTATTTAAACCTGAATGAGTTTTTGGAGAATGAGGATCCGGTTCCGATTCATGGTGGTCCTCCAGATATGTTGTGTGCTCTATATCTTTACCAGGTTTTTTTCTTCTCGTATAGAAACGAATTTCTGGTTCTTGACAAGGTGCAAGAGCCATGGATGGACCTAGAGAGTTTTCAATGATTTTGGAACCTAAGGGTTTAGAGGAAGATGAAACTTGATTTTCTATGACTTGAGAGTTGGAAGAATCCTCTTGGTGAACACTCGGAGATGAAGTATTATTAAGACTCGGAATAGTGTCCCAAAGATGAGATTCACCTGCACTCCCCCTGAATCTCAGATTTGTAGTAAGTATGATTTTCAAAAAATGTGACATCCATAGTGTTATACATTTTCCTAGTTATAGGTGAATAACATTTATAACCCTTTTGATGAGAGGAATAACTAAGAAAAATACATTTGATAGATTTAGAGTCTAGCTTACTACAATTTTGAGAATGAAGATGAACAAAGCCTGTGCAGCCAAAGATCTTAGGATTAAGAAGACTAACGAATTTCATATGAGAGAATGATTGCAAAACTGTGTGACATGGAGTTTGAAAGTTGAGTACTCGAGATGGCATTCGGTTGATTAGATAAGTGGCTGTAAGAACAGCGTCTCCCCATAAATATTTGGGAACCTGAGTAGAAAACATGAAAGAACGAGCAACTTCTAAGAGATGTCTATTTTTACGTTCAGCAACCCATTTTGTTGAGTATCAACACGAGCTTAAGTGTAGAATACATTGTTGTGTAAGGTAAGGACCAAGAATAGAATTGAAGAAATCTTTGG
The DNA here is from genome assembly GCF_963169125.1 of Humulus lupulus. Lineage (NCBI taxonomy): Eukaryota > Viridiplantae > Streptophyta > Magnoliopsida > Rosales > Cannabaceae > Humulus > Humulus lupulus. The sequence continues at coordinate 173,907,576 of NC_084794.1, read as the reverse complement.
CCTTGTCAGTCTTGAGGATTTGAATTTTAGTAAGAAACTGAGTTTGAATCATAGAATGAAAATATTTTAAAATTTCACTTACTTCTACTTTTGATTTTATGAGAAACACCCAAATTAATCAAGTATGATCATCAATAAAAGATACAGACCATTTTTGTCCAGTTATATTGTTTACACGTGAGGGACCCCACACATCACTATGGATCAATGAAAAAAGTTTGGAAGATTTATATGGTATTCTAGAATAGGTATTTCGAGTGTGTTTCGCAAATTGATAGATTTCACAATAAAAAGAGTTTGGATTTTTATTAATAAATAAGGAGGGAAACATTTTTGACAAATATAGAAAATTCGGATAACCAAGACGATTGTGCCACAACATAATATCACTATCTTTATTTGAAATAGACTAATTATTTAAAGAAAATAAACTGAATTTCTGAGTTGTCCTAACAGAAGTGTCATCTTGTAGGATATAGAGCCTAAAACACATCTTAGCACTGCCAATCATCTTCCCCGAATCCAATTCTTGAAACACACAAATTTGAGTAAAACTTAGTCACACAGTTTAGGTCACGAGTAAATTTACTAATAGACAGTAAATTACAATCCAGTTTAGGCACATAGAGAACAAAAGTGAGAGTTAGGTTCTGATTTATGTTGACTGAACCCGAACCCTCAACCTTAGAGGATGTGCCGTCTGCAATTTTCACTGTATGATGCTCTAGACTTGTGTGAAATTCAAAAAAAAATATTTGCATCTCCTGTCATATGATCTGATACTCCCGAATCAAGAATCCAAGGGTTAGTTGTTCTTTTATTGACGATAAAAGCTACTGAATGGTTACCTTTCATGGCCAACAGCCCTATACCTGGTGTAGTATTCGGCTTTGCAGCGAGGTGTGACTGACATAGGAGTTTTTGAAGTGCCTCTAACTATGCTTTAGAGGACGGTGATGAATCAGATGTGTCCCCTTTTCCTTCAGCAGCAGCAATATTTAAAATGGCAGGGACATTCTTGTGACTCTCTGTCTTTCCATGATTTCGGCTTCCAATCGGCAGGCTTTCCATGAAGTTTCCAGCATGTTTCTTTGAAATGCCCAGGTTAACGACAGTGATCGCACCATGGTCGACCCTTCTGCTATCCTCTTGCAATAAGAGCAGAGGACTCTTGAGTAGATGGAAGAAGAGAAGCGCCCATCATGACCTTCTTTCTGCTTTCTTCATGTCGAACCTCTAAGAATGCTTCTTTGACTGTCGGAAGTGGCTTGATACTCATGATCCTACTCCTGACAGCATCAAGTTCCTTATTGAGACCATGAAGAAATTTGAAAGTTCTCATTTCTCTACAATACTTCGGTATAGAGTAGTATCATCTGTACACTTCCAAGAATAGATTTCAAATAGGTCCAATTGATGCCAAAAATGAGTAAGTGTTAAAATATTGTGCGACTATAGTATCTTCTTGGCGGAGATCGTAAAGAGCAGCTTCAACCTCAAATAATTCTGATGTATTATCAGAACGAGAATAAGAATCTTTGACAGCATCCCAAAGTTCCTTGGTTGTCGAATATAAAATAAAGTTTTCTCCTATATCATTATTCGTTGAACTAACCAGCCAAGATTTGATCATGTGATTATCTATTTTGCAAGTTTTATACTTTGGATCGTCTGATTTTGGAGTCTCAATCTCCCCTGTGAGATATTCCTGCTTCCCCATTCCACCGATATACATCATTACTGACTATGACCATTGAAGATAATCATGGCCATTGAACTTGTGGCTGGTGACCAGAGAAACAACGACATTACTGTGAGATGAAGAACCGATTGATGCATGTGGATTAGAGAGGGTTGATGGATAAGAGGATGCATCTGAGTTTAGGCTTTCTCTTTCAGTAGCCATGGTGAAAGTGATGTGTGAAAAGATGAACAAAGGAGAAGGGCTGGTACGATTTAGAGAAAGAATGAGTGAGAGAGGCTAGTGCGATTAGGGCAGAAAAGAAAGAGAAGGAAAAAAAATATTGCGATTAAAACTACTCCTACTCTGATACCATGTAGATTTTAGAATAATCAATATATTATTCATCAAAGAGAATTGCCTATTAATAGGCAGATTACAACAGAAAACTATAGGCTAAGCTATACAATTAACCTAGGTCAACTAATTTCCTAAAAATTAGGAATATACAATATATTAGGAAATAAGATAATTCAGTTTCCTTAAAGGGTTGATACCAAATAAATACAAGATATTTACATAATTCTACATTCTGAATACTTTTTCAGTTATCTGCTTCAAGGACTCGTCACTGTTAGTCATGCTCAATGCCGAGCAGTAGACTATAAGGAGCTGGTCAAGGTCTTGAATGATCAATTGGTGGAAACCCAAACAAAGATTGCAAGTCTAACTAAGTCTGAGAAAGATCTTCAAGAAAAGACTGAGCAGGCTGAGAAAACAATTATTGACCGAGATAGATCGTTGAAGGAGTTGGTTGATGAGAACAGCAAGCAAATCCAGGCCAATAAGACAGTGACCGACCATCTGGAGAAGAAGACTTAAGAAAATGAAGAGCTGAAAAAGGAAAAGGAAGCTGATCTGGCTCGTTATGAAGAAATCAGCTTCAACTGCTTCTATCAGATTTGGAAGTTAAACAAGCCTCTCAACCTCGAATTTCTCTCTGAAGAAGCCAAGGCTGTTGAGGAGGCAGCTCTTCCAACTAACATTGTGCCTGCCTCTCCTGCTCTATCATTCTGACCAGAGGAGGTCCTGGATATTGACAATGGTGTTGACCAGTCAGAGACTAGTTTACCCAACCCACAGACACTCTTAGCCGACCTGAAAGCTTCCTATCCAACAACAAAATTTCCTACTTGACCATTGATACATGCTGAGCTGACCAGGGAAGTTGTATCTGCTCTCCCAACCAGGAAAACTTTGCACCTGACCAGCTAAACTTTGTACCTGGCCAGTAGTTTACTCTTTTTTCTTATATTTTTGTGAAGACAATTATTGCTTAGCAGCTTTGATATTTTTCTCAACAACCGAGCTGTTGGCATTTATATTTTACTTTTTTTTACTAACTTGAAACATTCTAAGTCTTTTTAGACTTAAAACATTATAAGTTTTTTATGAATAGTAAAGTCACTCTAATATATGTCATATATTTTCGCATGAGTACTTAGTTTTCTAACTTAGAAATTCTAGATATTTCATAAGTCCTATTAAGTATACTTTCTCACACTCTTATTGCTCTAACATTTTATGAGCATAATATTTATTGTCACACGAATATTTGCTTCTAACTTGAAATTTTGAAAAATTCCAAATTACTTAAGCTTTGTCAAACAAGTTAGCTTAATGGCATTTTTTAACTTCGACAATTTACAAGTCAGCCTAAAAACAAATATCTTAACTCGTATTCTTATTGCTTGTGTTAAATTATATACCAGTATGCCCCAAGTGCCCCCCAAATAATCGAGGGTTGAAAGATCCTTAGTCACTTGCTACTTGAGCGAAACTGTTCGAGCAATTAATTACTCATGAAACACATAAAATATATGAAAAATATTTGAGCAGTTGAACACTGTTTGAACATACCGAGCAGTTAAACACTATTCCGATTTTACCGACCAGTTGAATACTCTTCGAAAAATTAACACATGCATATTTGTAGCAAGAATTGACCACGTTGCGCGTAGTCTCTTTTATTACTCATAAATTAAAAAAGGACAAAACGTGTGTAATAACGAGTCTTAAATAACCAAAATTGTTCAAAAATAAATAACTGGTCAGCAAATAACCAACTCATAAACCAAACTTAAATAACAAGTTAAACATGAAATTAAGCTACCACTCTGAAAGCAGTATTTAGTGATAATATATCATTAGATGCTCGCCATTCCAGTAGCTCTTGATCAGGCTCCATTCAGCCACTAAAGTTTGTTGTAAGTGCCAGGAAACAAAACTTTCTTCATCTTATAGTCTTTCCCAATTTGGTCATAGCACTCCAACTGCTGGGTCTATGATAAACACATTTCTCATGACCAAATCACCGACATGGAACTTTCGATCTTTCACACTGGAATTGTAGTAAGAAAAATTATATACCAGTATACCAATGTGCTCCCAAGTGATTGATGGTTAATTACTTATGAAACACAGAGTATATGGAGAATTTTTTAAGTTGTTGAACACTGCCCAATTACTATTAGTTTGTCCGACTAGGTGAATACCGGCCAGGTGAACACTGCCCAATTTTTACTAATCAGCTAACAACTTTTCAAATTCACCAACCAGTTGAACACTCCCCAGTTTACTGACTAGTTGAACACTGCTTGATCTATCGACCAGTTGAACACTGGTCGATTTGACTTTTCAAAGGGCTTAGGATATAGTTACGACTTCCCGGCTCAACCCCGGCAATCTCTTCCTCCTTGTTGGTCGTTACCCTCTTTCTCCTTTGACTGATCGGTGTGATGACTATCAGCTTCATCCCGACCATATCCGTCTTTAAACTGTGAAGTTTTCTTATCTCGAGGAGTCCTGGTCTAATTATGCCTAGGTAGAGTCTTCTTATTGCCTAACAAGTGACTCCCTGATCTAGAAGCTTCTGACTAGTGGCTTCTGGAAGAGGTTCTAGAATTCTCCCTTTGTGTCGAGGCAGCCCCGGAGCAGACCCCATCATTTCCCCGACCAGTGGGATTACTTCTACTTCTGTCTGGACCCCAAGAATCGGCTCTGCTAGCGGGGGACTTCTGACTAGCGTTGTCCTTTCGTGCTCCCTAGACAGCTGCTCGTGCCGCAACTTGGGCATTGGCATGGGCCTATTGAGTATTTGCTTCTAGAGCAAGTGCTGTCTCGCGATGTCGTCGATCGGCCTCCTCCTGCCATCGCCTGATCTCTTCGCTTCTAGCATCCATTTCCCATCTTTGCTGCTTAGATGCAGCTTTCTGCCTGACCATCACCTCAGCGAAAGACTCCTGCCGAGCGTTGAATTGCATCATCTCTTCCTAGAAAGCCCCCATGGCCTCTTGGAATTGTTCGACTTCTGGAGTTGTCTCCTCGAGAAAGACCCTAGGCTCAGTCTCAGGATTCTAAGGTCCAGGACCTTCTGATCTAACAGACTCTTTTGATGTACTAGGTTTCGTGGGTGCCATATTGGTAGGATAGTAGTGTATTTCTTCTATTCAAACTCTTAATGAAAGAACCAAAAATGTTGACCACGATTTTGGCTAACTACGAGTAGACGCAAAAACGACAATTAACCTTAAATAGAAAGTAAATAATACAAATAATTTTTATAGTGGTTCAGCCATAATTCGTTGGTAATAGCCTAATTCACTTGAAGTTGTGATATATGTATCCTACACTTAAGATCAGATAAACCTGAGCCAATTGAGTTTCTTAAGTGTAAGTAAAAAAATACAGAGTTTCTCTCTCTAGATAATACAAGCTTTCTCTCTCTAAGTTCTCTTAAAAAATGCCCCAAGAATACCCCAAGTAACAGTTCCAAAGTCTCAAAATTAGAGTCTCCAAGTGTCAAAATGATCAGATCCCCCAAATGATGCCATGAGCCATTTATTTATAGGCTCATGGATCGTACATGAGAAATATCTCGTTTTGACGAGATCCTTGGTTGTTTCAACCAACTTTAATTAATAAATAATAAACAAATTTAAATTACAACAATACAACTATTATTTTGGGATATTTGAGAGATTCGCGCAGTAGTTGCGAGCATTTCGAGTTGAAGTTGTTACTGAGATTCTGTAAAGAAGTCACTAGGCAGTTAACTCCTGAGATTCTGACACATCTGGTTGTCTACACTCCTCAATCTGACATAGCTGGTCGGATGAAAACCATTCTGAGATGTCTGGTCGGCTATAGCACGTTGAAGTAACTAGTCGGTCAAAGCACACCATTGGTCGGGCATGGCACATAACTAGTCGGGCATAACACATCTCTGGTCGAGCATGACACATCTCTGGTCAACTAAATTTATTTCCTGACCAATAATATCACAACTCTTCAGGTCAATTCTCAATCTTTTCACCTCTTTAAATAACACATTTATTGACTATTAATGTGTCATTTATTGACCATGCACTACCACTCGTCCATTCGATTGTCACGTCATTAAACAAAATTTTTGGGATAACAATATATATATTTGATATAATATATTTAATCTATAAATAAAAAGTAGAAAAAAAAAGAAGTCACAATGGATTATTTTAACCCATCTATTAGATGGGTAATAATAGTCCCTTAAATATGGGACTAAAATGGTGGGCGCCAAAATCGGCCTAACCCTTGGAGAGTGCCAAACATAGAACTGTCTAGTTAAGTCCAATCCCATAGTTTTGTCCTGGTTAACAGACACGAAGGGCCAAATTTGGCTTAAAGGATCAAGCAAACTAAAAAGTTTCATCAATACCTCCTGAAAATACTGGGAGAAGTGAGGCAACAAAAGATCAAGGACTGCTCCCCCACTTGACGGGTCCACCAAGACAAGCTTTATAAGTCCACGATACATGGTCTCTTTGATATTTGCCTATGAACAATGATCTAGCTGTAATTGGAGATAGGGTTCAAAACAGAAGTAACGTGCATGACTCAAAACAAATAAATAAGTAACACCTGCTGATAAAGACACCTCTGCAGCAAACCGCTCAGCTGTTGAAATAGCCCTACACTGCCGGATATGTCAGCTTGTTGGCTGCAACTGGCTTGGCTGGATGATTCGTGAACAGAAAATGGACCATCTCTCTTGGATTGCTTTTCAGCTAATATAAGATTAATAATAGCACTAGTTGCTGCAAGACGAACTGCTTCTTCCTGTCTAAACATGGCCTTGCGCATGACCAAAATGGTGTAATCCTGCATCATTTAATGGTATATGGTAACAGAAGTTCTTTGTACATGAGGATTTCTACAAGATTTCAGATATGTTTCATAAGGTAAATTTGATGTCTATATGATCCACATAAAATCTCTAGGGAGATTTACTTCTGGACCTGGTGAGCTAATTTCATTTTAATATTCTTTAGATAATGAATATCAGTTAGTTTGAAACTTTAAGCTCCCTATCATCAATAATATCTATTATGTTTCAAAAAAAAAAACCCTGCAAGCTGAATTGTATTCTAACTTTAATGGTGGAAGTACCTGAAGATCACGGCTGAATTTGGTTAGGGGTACAAGAGCAGTAACAATACCAGAAGCAACCTTTCCATTCATGAAAGTAAAATAATCCAACAACTCCTTGAGACGAGATACATGATCTAATAAAAGATATGGACTTCTTTGTACCAGACTACCAAGTAACCTGGATGTCAAAGTTTTAATACAGCACACTTCATCATAAAGGATTCGGATAGAATACTAAACTAGTCCAAAAGAAAACTAAACATTACATCTAGGCAGTTGACCAGTTACCTTGTAATTGCTGCACTCTGCTCGGGCTTCAAAGATAGGATCCGAAATTTGCATTGCTCAATTATCTAGAGAACCATAACTGTATCAGTCATTATTTTATATCTTGAAAAAAATGATATGAAATTAAAGGTGTACATGCATTGTTGTCCTCCACTCCCAAAAAAGAGGTGCCAATTTGATATACATGGTCATATAGTGGCATTAACCTCATTTCTAGCTATATCTTGGACCTCAAATAGAGTTTTCAGCATCTCAGAAGCAAGACCTTCCATGCCTAAGAGACCATTTGAGTGGCAGAGATCTTTACAATTTGCCTCTTCCACAGATTCTAAGAGCAGAAAAGCAAACTGCACAATGCTAGGCACTATATGTTCTCTTCCGTAGTTGCTCTCATTAATCTGAAAATCAGTAAAACAAGTAATATAATTGACAATGAAACTATCTCAATTCATTGTGAGCTGAATTTTGAGGTATATGAAGAGACTTTAGAAAGATGGAAATTACAGCTCTTAACATGGCCTTTTCAACTAATTTGACATTTTTCTGGTACCCTTCCTTCAAGTCATCAGATAGCCACTTGCAGTCTCTATAAGAAAAGAAAAAGATCACTAACATTCTTCATGTAAGATGAAAAAAAAAAATCTAAAAAGGAAATATCTATTACATTTATATATGCTTTTTCTACCAAATTGTCAAATAGATTCAACTTATAAGGTACAGCCAGTAATAGAAAATTGCCATACTTAGCAAACTTGCAATCGTGGTATGCTGTAACAAGAGCTGTTTTCAAAATCCCAATCGCACTGTCACCAAACTTCCGAACCCTTGCAAGGGATAAAAGAATAGCGACTGTGAAATGATTGAAAGTTCTAGAGTCTGACCTTACAAGCCCCATAACCTCTTGGCCCAATGAAGGGTCCTGCTTCACCGCAAAGTTTAAGTGAAGCAAAATAGTACCTTCAACTTGCCTAACTATGGAGCTTACCTTCCTCTCCATTTTAGACCCAAAAAACATAACAATCCCCTCGATCACCTCTCTCTTGCTAAACCCTTTGGATGCCAAAACCAATAACTGATAAACAAGCGAAGGCAAATCCTGTAAATCCACACGAGTCATTTCCACAAATACCTTGTCTACAAACTCACTAACCCTTCCCTTGTCGAGAACGGGAAACTCCCTAACGAGCGAAACCATTTTCACTGATAACCCTTTTGACCAACTGCAACCTAGAACCCGATCCACAACCGAGTTCACCATATTCCCACCACTTTCAATCTCCGCATTACGGATCAAGTTCAAGCACCTGGGAAGGAGTTCGATGATCTGGGTATCGTCCGAATCCACAACTTCGGGCAAATACGAAGCAACTGAGTCAGCAATCTGGAGTAGAGCAGTAATGGGTACATGATCGATAAGGGTAATGAAGAATTGAATTGTTTTGAGAGAATTATGGTCATGGGGAATACGGATAGAGGTAAAGAGGTGAGTATAGGAGAGGAGGAGAGAACCGAGAAGAGAAGAAAGGGATGAAGTTTGGGGAGAGAGAGAGATGAAGTAAAGAAGAGACTGTGTGTATTCGGTGACGGCAAGAGACGGAGAAGAAGAGGACGAGCGAGAAGTGAGGTGAGAAAGGAGAATAGGGTGTGAATTTGATGAGAGGAGGAAGGAGGGAAGAGGGGAGCAGGTTTGTGCCAAGCGAACGATGTCGTCGTCTGTTATAGGTGTTGGCTCTGCGGTGACCGCCATGACAGCGTCGTCCACACTGCTTTCTCTTCCTTCCTTGGCACCTTTCAATTAGTTTTTCCAAAAACAAATTTGAGAATTTTAAATGATGATGTCCCGCCCCCGCCCTACTTGCACAGTACGGAAATTTGACTGTGAAATTTTTTAATATGCCTTAAGATATTATTCCATGTCATTTTTAATTTTTTATACAAAAATATTTCTAATAATCAAACATTTATTTTTTCTCTCAATCCAAACTCTTTTTCTAACATCTTTTATTCTTTCACTCTCTCTCTCATTCTAATGTTGTAGATCTCGAAAAAATACCAAAATTTAAAAAAAAAAATCATTTGCAACAAACATTTGAGTGAAAAAATATGAACCTCCAAAGTTTTCATCAAATTTCAGTACAGAGTATCGAAATTGCATCGAAAAAGCATTGTTTTGGCCAAAAAATCAATTTTTCATGATTGCATCGTAACAACATCGAAATACAATCGATTTTGCATCGAAACGTTATCGATTTTACATCAAAATTGCATCGAATAAGCATCGTTTTGGCCAAAAATCAAGTTTTCATAATTGCATCACAACAGCATCGAGACATCATCAATTTTGCATCAAAAAAGTATCATTTTGGCCAAAAGAACAAGTTTTCATGATTGCATCGCAAGAGCATCGAAACATCATCAATTTTGCATCGAAAAAGCATCATTTTGGCCAAAAATTAAGTTTTAATGATTGCACCGAAACACCATCGATTTTGCATCGAAAAAGTATCGTTTTGGCCAAAAAAATAAGTTTTCATGATTACATCGCAAAAGCATCGAAATTGCATCGAAAATGTATCTTTTTTGCCAAAAATCAAGTCTCATGATTGTATCGCAAGAGCATCGAAATTGCATCGATTTTGCATCAAAAATGCATCATTTTGATGCTTTTTTTTATTGTGTTTTGATGCAATTTCAATACAAAATCAATGGTGTTTTGATGCAAAATCGATGGTGTATCGATACTCATGTGATGCAATCATGAAAACTTGTTTTTTGGCCAAAACGATGTTGTTTCGATGCAAAATCGATGGTGTTGCGATGAAATCATGAAAACTTGATTTTTGGCCAAAACGATGCTTTTTCGATATAATTTCAATACTCTGTAGTGAAATTTGACGAAAATTTTGGAGGTTCATAAATCTACAAGATTAGAATAAGAGAGAGAGAATGTGAGATGTTAGAGAGAAAGTTCAGATTGAGAGAAAAAATGGATGTTTGAATATTAGGGATATTTTTATCTAAAATATTAAGATTGTCATATATTTGGGATAGTATCTTACGTTAGCATATTAAATTAATTTATTAAATTATAATGCATAACACATAAAATTTCCCTACCATTATCACTCAGATAGCCATTCTCTCTATAATTGGTGTGTGAGACTCACTTACTAATTGAGAGAGTCACAAAATAAAGGGCTGCTAAAAAAAATGTGGGGACCACATGCTAAAAAAACGGTTGCACAAATGCTCTCCCACACGGGCAAGAAAGCCACATACCCTTCTATTGAGTCGTGAGACACAGACACACTCACGCATGAAACAAGAAACAAATTGAGAAATATATTGGCTGACTTGGCCATAAAGAAAGAGAAATTTCACAAATAATACTTAATAATGCCTAATATTACTAAAAAATCCTAGCACTGTTAATCTTTTCAATTTGATGATAAACATTCCGCCCATACCCAAAATACCCCTCCCATTATATCAAAAATCCTAAAACCTTCTCTTCCTCTCTCCTCCCTCTCTCTCTTCCATTCTCACGAAATCATCCCTAAAACCTACAGATTTGTATGATTTTCTTGTCAAAATCGTTGTTAGCCACCTCCATTGTCTTTGTGAAGTCATCAATATCAAAGGCAACATCTATTTTGAGGGTTTTTGGAGAAGAAAAACCATGGGTAATAAGATTGTACATTTTATGTGTTGGGTATTATTTGTTTACATTTTTTTGGCTATTTTGAATAGATCTGAGCCTATATTGGTGTGTTTTTTGGGTTTTTTAGAGAGATTTCACGATCTGCGTTTTTCTGGGTTTTTTGCAACTTTTTTGCTCGATAGGAGCTCGATAACGGTTCGATATGAGCTAGATGGTATGTAGAAGAAGGTCTTTTTATGAGCTTGATTATAGCTCGATAGGTTTAGGTTTTGTTGCTCAATTGTGCTCGATGGCAACTCGATAAGGGTTCGACTGGACCCTACAATATTTGGTGTAGTTGTTTTCTCGGTATGTGCTCGATAGAAGCTCGATAGGGTTCGATGGAGGTTTTGGTTAGGTTTTATGTTCAATTTAAGAAATGGTAGCTCGATACTAACTCGATAAGAGCTCGATTGTGGGCTTGATGCTAACTCGATAAAGTTCGATGATAGCTCGATAAAGCTCGATGATGTTCTTTTTTCATGAATTTCTAAAGAAGAAAAAAATGACAGTTTTCTTGACAATTTCAATATATTTTTTTTCCAACACAGGCTCTATTGTCTACGTTTTTGTATCCTACAATGGTGTTTGGGAATTACAAGAGAATTAGTGGATTTTCAAGGACCCTCAATGCATGGTGATATCGATGGAGGATACTGTAACATACTTGCAACTTCTTGACATATTGCACAAGGAACTTAAAGTTGATAAACAGATGTATGGGTTGAAATTGGAGGTTCCTTACACATGTGACGACCAACCGTTTACACCCATTCATGTTGAAAGTGATCTTGGTGTCCGTGCATTCTTAGGAGTGATATCTAAAGAAAGGTTGGCCTTGTGTGTCACTCCTGTTAAAAAGATTGTCATTGCAGACCCATATTCCACTTTTGGACATGAGGGAGCAGCCAATACTTTAAGATGTCCTATTAGTGACCCGAGGGACAACCCCTATGTGAATGACAATCCAGTAGCTGAACATAATGAGGACTTAAGATACAATTCAGTGAATGACGATCCAGTAGTTGAACATTTGCAAGTAGAACAAGCACAAGAACAACCAATACGTCATATTGCACGGGCTAACCCACCAAGTCAAGGACGTCAAACACCTGGCACCAGCTCTAGTTGCCCTGGTGGAACAGAATATAACTATACAGGGAACATTCCAATATGTTCAACAGAAAATGGAGTGCTCCCATGTTTACAAAAGAAGATATCATGGCTTCTAGTCATTCTGAATCACCCTCATCCGGTGTAGCATTAGGGGAATTACATCTTGGGAAGACTTTTGAGAACAAGATGGAATTGAAAACAAAAGCAGCTCTTTTTGCAATGAAGAATAATTTTGAGTTTATGGTTAAGAAGTCTGGTACTGATGTGTTGTATATCACCTGCAAGGATCCTGATTGTTGTTGGAGAATAAGAGGGAAACAAGTAGCGCGATCGGAGATGTTTGAGATCACTGTTTATAATAGTGTACATACTTGCTCACTAGAATTGCGACAAAAAGACCACCGTCAAGCAGCACCTTCTGTCATTGGGCACCTTATCAAGAACAAATATGCTACTGATGGCACTAGCTACCCACCAAACTGTTGGGGTTTTATGCCCTAATTAAAACTCAAATTCTTTGTAATCTCATTTTATTATCAATAAAAGAATAGAAATCATTTTTTTGAGTTGGTCAACCACTTTGCTCACATGTTTTATTTTCATGATTATTTGTTTAATATAAACTTCTATTAAATCCCGAGCATATAGCTAATCTTATTTATAGTGACGTAATCACAGTGGAATATAAATATGATTATATGTTCAAAATAAGTTAGTCCTAAGATTAGTCAGTGCACCGGATTTACACTGACTTGCCAATTTACGATATGATCTACTTACACATTATAGTGTTATGTTCTTTCCAGAACATTAGCAAAGTAGATAAGATCGGATGTATTTGTTACATCGGACTAGACCAATATTGACAGTTGATAAGATAAGTAAACATACTGTTATTATCTATTCTAGTCATATCATATAGTTGACCATATGTCAATTCAATCTCAATTCTGAGTGGTTAGTATTCTAACTGACTGTATCATTTGAGTTCTTTGACTTGTTCATTACCAGCTTACCCTACGAACTAGCCCATACTTACATCTTGGGAACTCGGTAGTATAATTGAGTGGGAGTGTTAATCATAGATATGAACATTTATAGCTTCTGATGAAGAAGTGAAACGATGGTTTCCTTTTAGTTTGGTTCAAGGTGTTAAATGATAGAGATCTCATTTCAGTTATTAAATTAGTTTACTGAAATATCATTTACAAGGAACTAAGTGTTTTAAGGATAAAATACAATGAGGGGTAAAACGGTATTTTAGTCCTATCTCATTGTAGACCGTCTATAGAGGATTGAGTGACGATTATGGTTGTAACGATGGATAATTAATAGCGTATCTATATTTGTTATAGAGCGTTCTATGAATTCAAGAGTGCAATTCCAAGTCTATAGTGGAGTCACGAGGAATTAATAAGTTAGTAAATTTATTTGTTAGATTTATGATAACTTATTGGAGCTTGATTTCATAGGCCCATGGTCCCCATTGTACCTTGGATAAAATCATCTAGATAGCCTCTGTTTACCGAGTTTTTCGGAAACGAATACAAACAGAATAATAAAAAGATAAGAACTGTAGAAGTGCTGAAATGTAACTAAACAAACAGTGTTTTTACGTGGTTCAGGCGTTAACAAGCCCTAGTCCACGAGTCGATGTTATTATACTTGGAAAGGACTACAGTAAGATGGCTGGTGTACAAGAACTTCACACACTCACAGTGTTTCTCTCAGGTTCTCTTGAAGAAGATGAAGCTAGAGAGATTTTTGTAGAGTTTTTGCTATGTGATCTGTTGGCCGTCCCCCTTCTTGTAAAATAAAGGGGTCTTTATAGCTAGGGTTTCGGATTAGGGTTTTTCTCTACGTACATGAGTCTTAATTACACTAGCCATAAATAGGGGATACAATTACTGTAGTAGCATGGCTACGAGACTCTATGTGGGTATATTTACGTGAAAGTATGGGGAATACACAAAGTCAGCCGTCTTTTCCAAGTTGTCAGCGGAACAGTAGGCGAAAAGGTACCCTTAGGCGTGCTGGGATGTGTGCGGCTTTGACCTGTCGGGCGTGTCAGGCGGGATCCTGTGTCAGGTGGATATCATTCCAAATATGCCTCCTCCATGACTCGACCGCTTGGTTTTGTTCCGTGCGAGGCACGGAACTGTTTCCGCGAAGACCGCTTGAAGAGCTTCTCCTGGAAGGGGCTTCCCCGAAGGATACCCCTTAGGGAGTCCGGGAGGGTTGACGAGCTTCCGTGTCGCGTTTGCTTGGAAGAGTAATCCGGACCCTAAACAGGAGAGGCGAAGCCTTTCTGTCCATCCGCGAGCTCTGGTCGCCTACCGTGAAAGACATTGGTAATTCTGCTTCCCCGAGGATATCAATCTAAATGCTATCCGGAAATCTGGATAACATTTACCCCCCAAGGTCACGGAGCTTTGAGAGGTCCGGGAGCTTGTACAGTCCTCCGGGTACTTCGGTTTCTTAGATTAGGCGAGGGGCCACCTTCTGTGTTCCCGGAAGGATTCCTTTTTCCTTCCTGAACGTTAGTATGAAAAAGAAAGGGAATTTCTTCTGTTTGAACTCAAGTACTCAAGTGCGGCAAGGACCACGCGTCATGCTGGGAATGGTTCTGCGACCAAGACGTGTGCGTGAGGCGACTGGTTGAGTATGCGTGCGTCAGTCATCTGAGTAATGATTTGACGGTTTTTAATGGTACTCCGGGCCCGAGGTGGTATAATGATGGGAAATAAATACTTTATTCCCATCCGAGGAGTCATAAATAGGATCGTCGCTTCATCTCCAGCCGTTGGATCTGATGCACACGGAATGGGAAGATCGGGACCGTCCATTTGAGGAATTCGAAACGACTTCTTCCCTGCTATAAAAACGAGGGAACGGACCTTTCTTCCTCTTTACGCTTTCAAATTCTCTATCTTTCGGATTTTCAGATTTTCAAACCTTCGAACTCTCAGGCTTCCAAGCTT
This sequence comes from Humulus lupulus, assembly GCF_963169125.1. Classification (NCBI taxonomy): domain Eukaryota; kingdom Viridiplantae; phylum Streptophyta; class Magnoliopsida; order Rosales; family Cannabaceae; genus Humulus; species Humulus lupulus. The sequence goes on along the minus strand of NC_084794.1, from coordinate 173,892,338 downwards.
TCATTCCTTGCCACCTCTTTTGGTAAGGGATCTAGAAACTTTTCTTTTAGTTTGGCAGTGGGCTTATTCGCCGAAGTTCAGGGTTTGAATTGTCGTTCGTCTTTGCAGCTTTTACTTCTCGCGATTGTGCTGTGCAGTGATCCGGTTACTCCTTCAACCTCCGACTACCCGAATATCAGTAAGTATTTCTACTTTGCTCTTTCCTCCCAAACCTTAGGTTGTTGGTAGTTGTTAGAGTTGGGGTTTCTGCCATCATCGCTTATGTGCATGCGTGAATAGGGCTTTGGTAGGCATGTGATTGATGTGAGTCGATAAGTAGCCTTTTTTGCATGCTTTGACGATTTGCGTTTGGAAAGTCGTTCCTTGTTTTGCTGTTTTAGGGCATAAGCATGAATGCCTTTAGGTTGTCTTTCTCTGGAAAAACACTTCTTTTGGTGGGCTTAGGCTCGGAGTCTGAGTCTGGTTCCTTGCTGCCCTTCTGGTGGCATGGTGCCAATCCCTCGGTAAGCTCGGTGGGAGCCTCTCCAAGCAGTTTTCGGGGAGAGTCTCCCCGACGCCTTTGATACCACTAGGGTATGACAAGGGTGCTGACTGCTTAGAGTGTTTTCTTCTTTCTTTCTTTTGTCCAGTGACGAACATCTCAAAGGAACAACTCCTTGCTGTGGGGGAGGCTGATTCTGCCCAGGAGAAGGGTTCCCCTGTCGCTGGTGCAAAGGGGAAAGGAAAGGCGAAAGTGGTCGCGGCTAGCCCACCGACTTCCAATAGTTCAATCTGGGAGATGGACCAAAAGCCGAACCTTTTCAGGAATTATGGCATGCTGGAGCTGTATTCCTCCGAGGCAGGCCTGAAGAACATCCCAGGTCTGATGTGGCACCGTCTGTCGGTGCTGGGCGAGTCGGCTAGCCAGAGTCACGAGGGCTTTGGTGCCTGGAGCTGGGCACACATAGTGTGTGGGGCGCACTTGCCCCTAAGAAGTTACTTTGCCAATTTCTGTGTGAAGGCGGGGATTGCCCCCTTCCAGTTGATTCCTCCCAGCTACAAGCTCATAGCGGGGTGGTTCATCTTTTGCAAGTCCCGAAAACTGGAAGCTCCTACTCCGGAGGAGGTGCTGTACTTCTACGGGTTGAAGTCTCAGCCTATGAGGGGTCATTCAGACAAGGTGGGGTTTTACAGGATGGAAAGGCACCCGGACGTGATGTGCCCCACCTGTCATACCGCGAGGGTTCCAGACCTCCGGGAATACTGGTTCCTGACGACTGGCTTCCCGCTGAAGAGGGTGCCAGCCCTATCTTTGGACTTCAAAATCCCTGGTAAGTGCTCCTTCCTCTCCTTTTCAACTTTGTTTCTTTGCGTTTGATTTGCCTTTTGGGAGGATCTCTAATGCTTGTATCTGAATTTTGCAGAAGTCGTTCCGCGGACACCTCGCTGTGCGGAGATGATAAGGAGGTCCAAGTTCTACGAAGGGCTTTCTGAGGAAGAGTTGAAAGTGGAGGGACTTGTGACCTCCGAATCTTTGAGGGAGTATGGGCTACTCGCCTCTTTCCAAAACATCGAGCCAGTGAGTGGCAGGAGGCAAAGTCAGGTGTCTGCCGACATCCGGGAGCAGATTGCCCTGGAGCTGTCCAAGGTGATCAACCAAGCAGCCCGGGACGAGAATACTTTATCTCCTAGTTGGGCGGAGAGGTTCCCCGACCCCCAGCCGGAGGAAGAGGAGATCGAGGCCCGCCACGCCGCGGCTTACCCTAACAAAGGGGCTCCGGGGGCTAGTACCTCCGGGAGAGGTAAGACTAGTTTTCGATTGATCCACACCCCCAGCCTGTCTGAGGTTTCCCGGACCTCTCAAATGGGGTTCGATCCCCGCTTCCTTAGGCTAGATCCGCGTAGGATACCTTTTGACAGATATTGCGATAGGGTAGATGAGCTCCTCGGGTGTCTGAGTGACGGTAGTCTGCCAGAAGGTGTCATCATGGTTGACCCTTCTTCCCTCAGCATGTCATTCCCGGACTTCAAGGAGTACGGGAGCTTCCTGGAGCAGGAAGCGGTGTTTTGTTTTGCTCGGGGAAGGCCATCCACGTTTCTCGTGCATGGTCGTCCCTTTCAAACTTTTCTTTTTCTTGTTTCTTGTTCCCTGCTGGCGGGCTTGCTTGTGCTTTTATGTTGTTGATTGTCTTGTCTTCCGCTTATCTTCTTTCTCATTGCTTGTTGGTTCGTTAACCTTGCTTTGTACGTTTCTTGCAGAGTATCCAGAAGCCAAGATGTTGGGGAGGGTTACTTTGCTCATTAAGAAGGCTGCCACCAGCCAAGACCCGTCCACGGGGAAAGGACGGAAGACCAAGGCTGGTAGGGGAGGTAAAGCTGCCTCCCCCAAGAAGACAAGTGGCGAGGCGCAAGCGTCTCCGGGGGTAGAGAAGTCTCCTGCTGACGGGCCTTCCGAGACTATGATGGTCTCGAGTAGCAGCAGCGACGGGGAAGGGCTTGTGTTCCCCGTGAAGACAACTGGGGTGAGCAAGCGTCCCGGAGAAGATGCTGAGGGCGCTAAGAAGAAACGCCTTAGACACTCTTCTCCTGGTCGAAGGCAACAACAACAGCAACGACAGCAACCACAACTACAACAACAGCAGCAACAAGAACAACAGAGACAATCACCAACGTCACAGCAGCAGCAACAACAACATCCAAACCAGCAGCAGCAACAAGGGCAATTACTTCCGCTGCCGCAGCAGCAAAAGCAACAGACCGGGGCCTTAATACCCCGTCTGCCTCCTCCTCCAGCCCAAAGGGGGTCCACCCTTTCGGGGTCTCCTTCTTCTCAGACAACCAACCTTCCTCTGCCTGGCCTGAAGTTCCACTTCCCGCGGAAGCCAACCAGTTTCCCCGCTGCCCTCCTGGAGGGTGTAAGACGGGCCGATAGTTTTTTGAAGAGGCGGTTAGAGGCGGAGAAGGCTGTTACTCAGGGAAGGGCAGATAACTTGTCTGCCGTGAAGAGAGCTGAGCTGGCCGAGGGGGTGAGATCCCTTCACCTGGCCGGAGTGGTTTTGGATGGTCCAGCCTTGGAGAAGAGGCTGGTGCCTAGGCTCGGACGTGCATTGGCGTCGTTCGGAGCTGAGATGATGGAGGACATGGCCCTGAGCTTGTGCGAGCTCAATTCTGAGAAATGGGCCATCAGTAGCAGTAAGGATCCGCTGTTGCTGACACACGCTGTGAAGCAGCAACTGTCCGGGGTAAGCCGTCAGTTGTTGTGTTTTGGGATCATCTGTCTTTTGGTCCGTCTTAACTCATTCTGTTGTCTTTCCTTGCAGGCCTCTATGATCGCGGAACGCTCGTTCCGGGAGGTTGGTGCAGTTCTGGTTCAGCTGGAGGAGAGCCAGCTAGCTCGCCAGGCCTTGGAGGCGGAGAAGCAGAAACTGACCCAACAGGCCTTGGAGGCTTCGGAGAAGATTGATCAGGCCCGGCGCACGGCTGAGGAAGAGGCGGACAAGAAATATCTTTCCAAATATCAAGAGTACCAGGCCAAGGCAGAGAATGAGTTTAGACAGCGATCGGATGGGATGAAGGCCGAAAACTCCAAGCTCCGGGAAGAGCCGTCCCAAGCCAGGGTGGAGAAGGATACCTTGGAATCCCGCTTGCAATCAAAAAATGATCTCCTCCTTAAGCAGCAAGAGGAATATTCCACTCTTCAGAGTAAGCTGCACGAGGAGGAGCAACTCCATAAGAGGAGCAGGGATCTCGTGTCTATGCTGCAGTTGGGGCTCGCCGAGAAGGATAAAGAGATCGGGGCCTTGCAATTCACTGCCAAGGGGCATGTGACCGAGAAGCAATCCGTGCTGAACCAAAATAGGGAGCAGCGCAAGGAGATTGATTCTCTTAAGGGGGAGCGGGATGCCTCCAAGGCCGAGATGGACAAAGTAAGGGCTCAATTAGCTGTCGCGGAGGCACAGCTGGCAACCTCCGAGGCGGAGCGCTTGAAGGAGAAGGAGGATGCTGAGGTGATACTGAACAGGACGATTAATATATCGCATGTGGTCGTCATGCATCAACTCTGGAAAGTGAACCCGGAGGTACTAGGCTATCTGAGAGAGGATGCCGAAGCCATGAGGGAGAAGCTACTCGTATGGGATCAAGGCCCAGAGGCGTACGTCCAAACTTACAATATTGACGAACGTGCTGGAGCCCCTGAGGCGGGAGATCCCGGAGAGGCGGGGACCTCTGAACCTTCCCGTGACAAAGTTCCGCCTTCCAATGAGCCGACCCCGCCAGCCTCAGTTGAAGCCGATGCCCCCGAGGCCGCGGTCGTGGAAGCTGCAGCTACCCCCAATGCTTGAAGGGGTTTTATCTTTAATTATTTTTCATTTGAGTTTTTCATTGCGGACATATTTTCCATAATTATAGCATTCTCCTTTCTTTTCTGCCAAGTTCTTTATTTATCTTTGCGCTTAGGGTAGACTTTTATACGGTAGAAACTGTTGTAGGGGCGCATGAGGTTTTGGTTCCAACGGCCAAAACCTATGCACTTCCCACTTGAAGCTCTAACGGCTGATGTCTTTTCCCACGTAGTTTCTAGGTTACGAAGGTTTCCTGGTTCCAACGGCCAGGCTCCTTTCACCGTATTTTAGCTTTCCTAAGGCAAATAGCCAATCCCGGGACTTGTAGTTATACTGTTCGCTGGGATTGCTAAGGTGAGCCGTTCCATGGTTTGGAACAGGAGTTCTTTTGGTGAGCGTCACTAGACTTAAGGTTAGATTTTTGCGAAGCAAAACTAACTGTTGTTGCGAACCTCATGGTGGCTGACTTCAGGGACCTGGCATGGAGCCCTGCGAGGCAAGGCTCGTTGCTGTCGGGGAAATCGCCACGCCCACCAGGTGTGATCTCGGAGCAGGGGCTTTGCGAAGCAAGGCCTGCTGTGAGTGGGGGATCGACCATGTCTGCTCCTGGAGCTGAAACTTGCAATGGTCGAGGAGCTCGCCATGCATTATTTTGTGAGATCCGGAGCTGGAGCCTGCGAAGCAAGGCTTACGACGGTCGCGGATCTTGCCACCTTTCGCCTTGCGGGACCCGGAGCTGGAGCTTGCGAAGCAGAGCTCTACAGCGATCACGGATCTTGCCATCTTTCGCCTTGCGGGACCCGGAGCTGGAGCTTGCGAAGCAAAGCTCTACAGCGATCGCGGAGTTTTCTGCAAAGGACTTGTCAGGGAGTTGGGGGTGTTTCGGCGTAGCTCTATGAACGTGCCTCAACCCCCAGTCCTGTCCATCGCTGGGCTACACAGGAGATAATTTTCATGATACATAATGGCAGGCATTTCCATGGCAATTTTCACATAAGCACATAATGCACATATGACACGTAATGCAAGCATGCTCATGGCAACAAATAAACCTAAGCTTAACAATTTAAACATTTCAAACAATTTAAAAATTTCAAACACAATGCTAGCACATAAGTGGTGTTCTGTGTATGTTTTGTTCAAGGGGCGTATGGCTATGCCTTAGCCATGTATACCCCCCAAGTGAGCGTGGGGTCCGGACGTCTCCGGACCGCGTGGTCACTTGTTAAAACGCAGCTTTGAACACAGGGATAAAAAGTGCAGTAAAAGCGGAGTGAATCTCTCCGTGTTTCATTAAATTAGCCTGCTAGGCGTGAGTTTTACAACAGGGAGGATTATTTCCACATTTTTCACTTTTGCTAATTTCACCAAGGACTTCCGACTAGATGGTCCGGGGCCTACTGGTAGTAACGGCGGAGGTGCTCCGCGTTCCAGGCGCGCGGGACTTTAGATCCGTCGAGTCTCTTTAAGTGATACGTCCCATGGCCCACTTTTTCTTGGACTTCGTAGGGGCGTTCCCAGTTGGGTCCGAGGACTCCCACTCCCGGATCCTGCGTAGCAGGAAATACTCTCCGTAGGACAAGATCCCCAACTTCGAATGTACGGCTCTTGACTCTCGTGTTAAAGTGTCGGGCTATCTTGCCTTGGTACATTTTTAGTTGGACCTGCGACTGCTCCCGGAGCTCTTCGATCATGTCCAAGGACTCCTGGAGAAGGGCATGGTTCCGGGTAGGGTCGTAGGTATCTTGCCTGTGAGAGGGGATCATAGTTTCTACTGGGATGACGGCCTCGCAACCGAAGGTCATGGAATAAGGCGTGTGCCCCGTCGAAGTTCTCTCTGTTGTGCGATAGGCCCAAAGTACTCGCGGAAGTTCTTCCGGTCAGTGAGCCTTGCAGGCTTGGAGTTTTTTCTTCAACGTGGTCTTTAATATTTTGTTTACAGCCTCCACTTGCCCATTAGCCTGGGGTCTGGCGACTGCGGAAAAGCTTTTGATAATTCCATGCGAAGCATAGAAGTTCGTGAAGTGTTCACTGTCAAATTGCTTTCCGTTGTCGGACACAATTTTTTGTGGAAGCCCAAAACGACACACTATATTCCTGATGACAAAGTCCAGTGCTTTTTTAGATGTGACCGTGTTCATAGGTTCAGCTTCAGCCCATTTGGTGAAGTAGTCTACCGCGACTATGACATACTTCACTCCACCCTTTCCAGTTGGAAGGGAACCTACTAGGTCAATGCCCCAAACGGCGAACGGCCAGGGGCTGGTCATTAAGGTAATTTCTGTAGGCGGCGCTCGCGGAACCTTGGCGTACCTCTGGCACTGCTCACATTTTCTGACATAATCCACACAATCCTTCTTCATGGTGGGCCAGAAGTATCCTTGTCGAAGGATCTTTTTGGAGAGGCTCAGCCCGGAGGTATGATCGCCACAGAAGCCTCCGTGAACCTCATGGATGATGGCACTGACTTCGGTTCCGGCAACACACCTAAGGAAGGGTATGGACAACCCCCTGCGGTAAAGCTTTCCATCCATAACCACGTATCGGGGAGCTTGATATTGGAGCTTCCTTGCGTCAGCTTTATCAGTGGGGAGCTCTCCCGTGGTGAGAAATCTGAGGATGGGTCCTATCCAGGAATGGGAATGGTCGATGATGGCGTTTATCCTTCGTATCTCAGTACTGGGGGCTTCTAAGTGCCCGATGGGGACTAGGCCATACTGTTCAATCTCCGGGTCCGTTGCAAGCTTGGCCAGCGTGTCCGCGAGTGAGTTCTGGTCCCGGGGGACCTGGCGGATTTGGTAGCCTTTGAAATGCTGCAGTAGGTCGCGGGAGAGAGACACGTAGGCAGCCATTCTTTCGCCTTTCGTCTGGTATTCCCCGGATATTTGGTTTACCACAAGTAGGGAGTCGCTGTATACTTCGATTTTTTGGGCTCCGACTTCTCTGGCCAGTCGTAATCCAGCTAACATGGCTTCGTGTTCTGCCTCGTTGTTGGATGCTGGGAACGCGAAACGGATGGCGCTCTGGAGCTGATGCCCTTGGGGAGATATTAGGATGACCCCTGCTCCAGCTCCTTTTTCATTTGAGGCTCCGTCTACATAGACCTTCCACGTGGGAAGTTCCGGGACAGGATCTTCGGGAGGTCATTCATTCCCGAGCATTCCACAATAAAGTCCACGAGAGCTTGACCTTTTATGGAAACACGTGGTTGGTAGTGGACGTCGAACTGGCTCAGTTCCATGGCCCACTTAAGCAATCTGCCAGAAGACTCGGGCTTCTGCAACACTTGTCGGAGAGGGTGGTTGGTGAGTACTTTGATGGTGTGCGCCTGGAAATATGGCCTTAGCTTCCGTGAAGCAATTAGCAAGCAGAGGGAGAGTTTTTCGATCATTGAATACCTGGACTCGGCGTCTAGTAACCTCTTGCTTACGTAATACACAGGGAGCTGGATACGGCCATCTTCCTGGACAAGAGCGGCACTCACTGCGTGCTCTGTCACAGCTAAGTATAAGAACAACGCCTCTCCTTCGACAGGTTTGGACAGAATGGGAGCCCGGGTTAAATGTTCTTTGAGGTGTTGGAAGGCTACTTCGCATTCGGGGGTCCACTCGAACTTCTTGTTTCCTCGCAACACATTGAAGAAGGGGATACACTTGTCAGTGGCCTTGGATACGAAGCGGCTGAGAGCAGCTATCCTTCCGGTAACGCTCTGGACATCCTTATGTTTCCGGGGGGAAGGCATATCTATGAACGCCTTTATTTTCTCAGGGTTGGCTTCCACTCCGCGGGAGCTGACAATGAAACCGAGGAACTTCCCAGACGAGACCCCGAAAGTACATTTCTTTGGATTCAGTTTCATCCCGTACTTTCGGATCACGGCGAAAGCTTCCTCAAGGTCGTCACTGTGGTCCCCGGAGGTCTTGGATTTTACCAACATGTCATCCACGTACACCTCCATGTTCCTCCCCAGTTGGTCCTTGAACATCCTGTTTACTAGACGCTGGTACGTCGCCCCAGCATTCTTCAAACCGAAAGGCATGACCACGTAACAGTAGACACCCTTGTCCGTGAGGAAGCTGGTGTGTTCTTGGTCCGCGACATGCATCTTGATCTGGTTGTATCCGGAGTACGCATCCATGAAGGATAAGAGTTCGTACCCGGAAGTAGCGTCTACCATCTGATCGATTCGCGGAAGAGGGAAACAATCTTTCGGGCAGGCTTTGTTTAGGTCCGTGAAGTCAATGCACATTCTCCAGGACCCATCGGGTTTCGGGACCAGAACTGGGTTGGCCAACCACACGGGATAGTGTGACTCCTGGAGAAAGCCTATGGACATCAGCTTGTCCACTTCAGCTTTGACGGCTTCGGCCCTCACTGGGTCTAACGGCCTCCTCTTTTGGCGAATTGGAGTTGCAGATGGGTCTATGTTGAGTGCGTGGCACGCAACATTGGGATTAATCCCTGTCATATCAGCGTGGCACCATGCCAGGATATCCTGATTATTCTTCACAGTGGCCACGATCTTATCTCGAATGGCCGACGGCAGGTTTTTCCCCACCTGAATGACTTTGGTGGGATCTCCCGGGTTGAGGATCACCTCTTCGACTTCCTCCATCGGCTCTATTGCTTTCTCGATTCCCACTCTTGGGTCGAGTTCGTCAAAGTATGCCTCTTGAGCACCCCCAGTTTCTGGTAATTCTTCCGTCAAAGGGATGGCAGCAACCGTCTCCTGGACCGTGTAGACGGATCGGACGGAGACGTTATAACAGCTTCGTGCACTTCGTTGGTCTCCTCGGAGGGTGCCGATACACCCATCGTCGCATGGAAACTTCAAGCATAAGTGGCATATCGAGGTTATGGCCCCACAATCTATTAGGACCGGTCGGCCTAGGATGGCATTATACGCCGTGGGGCAGTCGACCACCACGAATGTGCTGTGCTTGAAGGCACAAGCGTCGCTTTCTCCTCTGAGGGTGACTGGAAGTTGAATTTTGCCTAATGGCATGAGTGCATCCCCATTGAACCCTTGAAGCTGGATGGGGCATGGGGTCAGGTCTGTCTCGGTTAATCCGATCGCGTGGAAGGCCGCTTTGAAGAGGATGTTTACGGAGCTTTCGTTATCGACCAAGATCCGTGAGACCTTCTTATTGGCAATCTGGGCTTCCACCACGAGGGGATCGTTGTGGGGGAAGTGCACATGTCGAGCATCGTCCTTCGTGAAGGTGATGGGAAGATCCATCATTCGGGGACGTTGAGCAGGTGATTGAACCAAGGCGCACATCTCCCCGGTGTGTTCTAACTCCCTCAAGGGCGGATATGGGTTGCCAGGCCCTGGGGCCAACAAGGCAATGGGTGCCGGAGCGGCTGGAGCAGGAAGCGCTGGGAACTGGGACCCGGGAGCTTGGGGGTGACCGGCTCCAGGAGCGCTAGCGGTCCCCCTCTGTCCCGGGGAATATGCAGCTCCGTGAACTACCCCCTGTCCGGGATAGATAATGGGTATCCTCACCCACTGACCGAGGTGTCCCGCTCTTGCCAGGGACTCGATCTCATCCTTCAGCTGAAGGCACTCGTTCGTGGTGTGCCCCACGTCTCCGTGGAGCTCACACCTCTTATTGGAGTCTCGCGGACGCCTTCCTCCGTGAGACACTTTCGGGGGCTTCCTGTAGTTGACCATATTACAGGTCGCCCGATAGACATTCTCTCGCGAGTCTATCAAACTGGTATATTCCGTGAACTTGGGCTCATAGTCCTTCCGGGGCTTCTTTGAATGGTCTCCCCGGTTGGAGTTTCTTCCGCTTCGTTTGCTCCGCGATTGGCTCAAATTTCGTTCTGGGGCTTCCGCTTGCGGCTGCGGCATGCCAGGAGCGATACTACATCCGGTTTGTACAGCTCCGTACCCAGAGAAATGGGTTTGACTCGGCGTCTGAGCAGACGCGGAAGGCCCATACACACTTGGAGTGAATTGGGCTCCTGGAAGCGTGAGGGCTAGTGCGGGAGCTTGCGAAGCAAAGCTCGGCGCAGTCACGGAAGGCGTTGGAGCTGGGGGAACTCCAAAGGCCTGCTGGTAGGCATCCTCAAGGTTGATGATTCCCTGAGCTTTTGACATGAATTCGGACAGCGTTTCTGCCCGTCTCCTCTGCATTTCCCCCCATAGCAGGGAGCCGACAGTAAGGCCCGATTGAAGGGCGATCAGCTTCATGTCATCGCTGACCTTGGTCTTTGCAGCAGCTTCCATCATTCTCTGAATGAAAGCTTTAAGGTTCTCATTGGGCTGCTGCTTGATGTTGGTTAAGGAACCAACCTCCATGTCGTGGTCGCGGGCAGCAATGAACTGCCTCCTGAATGCGGACTGTAGCTCCTTCCAACTGTGGATTGATCCGGGAGCTAATATTTTCCACCAGTCCTCCGCGGACTTGGTAAGGGTGAGTGAGAAGCACATGCATTTGGCGTCCTCACTGACACGCGCCACTTGCATCATTTTGTTGTATTTAGCTAGGTGGGTACGCGGGTCTGTCCTCCCATCATATAATTCTATGTGAGGCATTTTGAAGTTATCCGGGAGGGACGTTTCCGCGATCCTCCGAATACATGGTTCCGGGTCTTCCTCCTCAGAGTCTGACAGGGCCCCACTTTGCTTCCGGACCAGCTTGGTCAAGGCGGCAATCTGTTCCTCGAGCCTCTTCGTATCACTCTCCGGGAGGTCACGTCCCCGGAGCTTGTCATTAATATGATTTCGGAGGTCATCTCCGCGAGGCCGGGCCTTTTCTCCTTTGGCCTTTTCATACTTGGCCTCCAACCTTCTTCTTAGGTCCACCGTGGACCAGCTATCTTCGGAGTGCGAGTTCGCAGCCCGACCGTCCTGGTTGACGGAATCACTGGGGCGGTTGTTCCTTCCCCTAGGCCTGGGTGCCTTAGCACTGGGCCCTTTAGGCACGGAGTGCCCCCTTGGGGCTGAAGGACGTCTGGGCTTAGGAGCGCCAGAGACCTTCTGCGCGCGGGGGGGGGGGGGCAGTCGGCCTGGTGATTCACGCCTTTAGGAGGTGCAGGGGCGTCAGCGCGTACAGGCTCTCCAAATTTTTCTTTGCCCTTGTTAGGGGCGGCTTTGGATGGTCCAGCAGCGGCTGGATCCGGCATAACGGCATCAGCACCACCTAAAACAGAGGCGTCCTCGTCCGAGTCGCCTAGGTCTCCGAACTTGCTTTGGAGGCGCTCCATCATGCGCTGCATTTTTTCGGAGAGGCCCTCCTGCTCAGCAAGCTTGGCTTTGGTGACCTCCAGTTCTTCGGCTACTTGGACCAGTTCTGGGTCCTTCTCATAGTAGCAGCCGTCCTTGTAATAACCGTCTTGGACATACTCTTCTTCGTCTTCTAAGTATGTCGTATCTTCGGTACTGACCCGATCCTGGCGGGATGTCGGGTCTTCACCTTGGTAGTCCAAGGGTTCGCTTTGCACCGCATTTTCCATCGCAGTATCGGGGTTGACCCTAGCATTTTTGTCAACCGCGGATTTTCTCGTAGTCACCATCTCTTTAGCACGAAGTGAATACAAAAAACGTACACAGAAAAAGAGCTGACTAACAACTTCCTACAGCTCTCAATGAAAGCACCAAAATGTTTACCGAGTTTTTCGGAAACGAATACAAACAGAATAATAAAAAGATAAGAACTGTAGAAGTGCTGAAATGTAACTAAACAAACAGTGTTTTTACGTGGTTCAGGCGTTAACAAGCCCTAGTCCACGAGTCGATGTTATTATACTTGGAAAGGACTACAGTAAGATGGCTGGTGTACAAGAACTTCACACACTCACAGTGTTTCTCTCGGGTTCTCTTGAAGAAGATGAAGCTAGAGAGATTTTTGTAGAGTTTTTGCTATGTGATCTGTTGGCCGTCCCCCTTCTTGTAAAATAAAGGGGTCTTTATAGCTAGGGTTTTAGATTAGGGTTTTTCTCTACGTACATGAGTCTTAATTACACCAGCCATAAATAGGGGATACAATTACTGTAGTAGCATGGCTACAAGACTCTATGTGGGTATATTTACGTGAAAGTATGGGGAATACACAAAGTCAGCCGTCTTTTCCAAGTTGTCAGCGGAACAGTAGGCGAAAAGGTACCCTTAGGCGTGCTGGGATGTGTGCGGCTTTGACCTGTCGGGCGTGTCAGGCGGGATCCTGTGTCAGGTGGATATCATTCCAAATATGCCTCCTCCATGACTCGACCGCTTGGTTTTGTTCCGTGCGAGGCACGGAACTGTTTCCGCGAAGACCGCTTGAAGAGCTTCTCCTGGAAGGGGCTTCCCCGAAGGATACCCCTTAGGGAGTCCAGGAGGGTTGACGAGCTTCCGTGTCGCGTTTGCTTGGAAGAGTAATCCGGACCCTAAACAGGAGAGGCGAAGCCTTTCTGTCCATCCGCGAGCTCTGGTCACCTACCGTGAAAGACATTGGTAATTCTGCTTCCCCGAGGATATCAATCTAAACGCTATCCGGAAATCTGGATAACAGCCTCAATTAATTGATTTAATCATCAATTAGAATTATCAAAGTTGACCAGGTCAATTTTGGATAGTTTCACAGAGTTGTGTAATTTTGAGAAGAAAAGAGAATTTATGGCAAATTTATTAATTAAGATAAATTGGTATCTAAATTAATAAATAAATTTAAATCAAGGTTCAAATTATAAATAATTAATTTGATAAAGGATTTAAATAATTATTTAATTAATTAAATCAATAGAAAATAATACAGGCTTTGATTTTAAGTCCAATAGGCTTATAATTAAATGGGAAATTTCACGGGCCTATAGCCCATGATAATTTCGACCTAGGGCTTCAAAATGGCTATTATTTTATTGATTTTTTAATTAAATTAAATGACCTAATTGAGTCTATAAAGGGAGTGCTTAGAGAGAAGTCAAAACATAAGTTTGATAAGTCACAAGTCAGATTTTCTGATAGTTTTAGATTCTCTCTAAACACAAGTCGTTTTCTAAGCCACTTTGTTATTTTCTCTTCTTCTCTCTATATCTATCTCATGTGTTGAGAATTGGCCACACTAGTCTAGGTGGTTCTAAGGATACATTGGAAGATTGTGAAGAAAATAGAAGATCGGTTCAGTTTCTTGACAATACTCTGCAACAGAGAGGATACAAGAGTTAGAGAAACTGAAGGAATGACTCTTTAATTTCGTTGCGTATACCGTAAGTATTCTATTCTTTGTTTCTCTTGAATTCAATTTTAGAAACATGTTTTACGGTATCTCGTATTAATTTGTTTAATATTAGATATACATGAAAATAAATAAATATCCTGTATAAGTTATTCCAACACAAACAACATAAAGGAGGATATGAAGAATAATTTTGGGATCGATATAAATTATATGAAGGCTTGGAGATGTAGAGAGAAGGCACTCGGTTATGTCAGGGGGACACCTGAAGTGTTAGGAAAATATATATTGCCTCAATGGAAATGGTAAGAAAATGTTACAACTCTATGCAAAATATTACAATAGACAAGGATTGATTAAATAAAGTGTTACAACTCTATAACTGGAAATACAAATAAAACAAAGGAAATGAAGAAGATGATGAAGAGGAAGAGAATAGTAAAATACAACTCTAAGCAAAATGTTACAAATAATGTAAAGTGTTTGAAACAAAAGAAAAAAAAAGATTACAACTCTTGAACAAGAAATACAAGTAAAAAGAACAAGAGAATAAGAAGAAAACAATACAATAGAAAGGAGAACTGAAATACAAGAAACTCTCACTTACACAACCTAAGTGAAGAGGGTTGGGGATCACCAACTTGAACAAGGTTTAAAACCTTTGTCCAAAAGCTTATTTCCCCCTAACTCAAGCACTAAGGGATCTCTCTTAGATATTGGAAAAGCTTTATGGAATTATCAAGCCTCAAGGTGTTTCTAGCCAAGTGCTCTAATGGATAGAAATGTTTTGTCTTACAAGTGAGCTGTAGGCTCCTATTTATAGAGTTTAGAGACACCCTTTGAATTTAAAATTCCACCAACCCCCATGGCTGTTACCAATGTTTAATTGGATTAATATAGAATTAAAAATGAGATTTGGGAGTTATTTGGGTTTTTTGAGCCGTTCAACAAAAATTGAAAATTTGAAAAAATGGTCAGTTTTTGGCCTGTGGCCGCGGCCAGAGACATTAGTGGTCACGGCCACCGACCATTTTCAGCACTAAAAAATGTGCTGTTTTTCCAAACGGTTCCAAACCCTCCCAAATGATTTTGTAACTCCCAAAACACATTATTGGGGTTAAAATCATATCTCTAACAACCATATCACATATGGCTTTATGAAATTCATCTCAATATTGTGTAACAACAATTTTACACAATAAAGGGTAATATTTGGAAGTTACAAATTTGTAACACCAAATATGTTACATTATTTGGATATATCTCATATATCTAAATATTGTAACTCTCTATTATATGTTACAATATGTGACACACTTTGTCACATTTATTTAATCTAAAACATTATATTATAATATAATATAATATTACATTATATTATAAAATAATATAACATTCCCCCACTAGATTAAATAGTTATCTATTGTAACACTTATTTAATCAATCATTATATTTTGAAATATAACATATCCCCCACTTGATTAAATAAGAACTCTCTCTTATAGGAGTCATTGCATTAGTGCATAAAGCAAAGTGTTTTTCA
Source organism: Humulus lupulus (assembly GCF_963169125.1). Taxonomy (NCBI): domain Eukaryota; kingdom Viridiplantae; phylum Streptophyta; class Magnoliopsida; order Rosales; family Cannabaceae; genus Humulus; species Humulus lupulus. Next base: position 173,877,309 of record NC_084794.1, on the reverse strand, counting down.
ACTTGAATTTTACTATAGTGTAATTATCACAAAATTTGTCGAAAATTAGGTTGCACTAGGCATTGAACCATCTTTTCATGATGAAAAATCGGTGATAACACACATACCTTTGCAATGTTCACTTGAGACCTCTATGTCTCGCTTTGCACTGTTAATGGCCATGTGCACTTTCCATTCATGGACGTTCTTGAGAATACTCCCAATTCTCATGAGAGGCGGCACCACCCCTAGGTCCATATAGGTAGAATTCTTATAGTATTTTGTTACCAGAAATACTTGTCTTTACAAGACTGAATTCTATTAAAAAACCTTTCGGTTTTAACCCTCAACTTGGTAACACACAAGTACTCAATATCTCAGATGGGACTTGTTTTGAGTACACCTAATATTCACTTGATTGACTTGTTGTTACCTATTGAACCTAACACTAGTTGAATAACTAGTGTTAAGATATGTTACCATCAATCGTGAATCTCTTTAAGGAGTTTAAGTCCCATCCCTCGAGATGATGCAGCCACTAAATCCCTCGTTAGTGGCTTAGTGAAAGGATCCGCCAGGTTTTCACTTGTTCTCACATAGGATATTGAGATGACTCCTCTTTGAATCAATTCTCTTACATATCCATGTCTTAGACTAATATGTCTAGACTTCCCATTATACACTCCGCTGTATGCTCTAGCCAATGTCGCTTGGCTATCACAATGTATCGATATAGTAGATACATTATCTTTGATTAGGGGAATCTCTATCAACAGATCCCTTAACCATTCGGTCTCTTTGACGGTAGCAGCTAGAGCTATGAACTCTGCTTCCATAGTGGAATGAGATATACAGGTTTGTTTCTTGGAACCCCAAGAAATTGCACCTCCACCAAGTGTAAATACCCAACCAGTTGTAGACAAGTTGTTCCTAAGATTGGATATCTAACTTGCATCTATATATCCTTCTAATATCGAAGGAAATTTGGAGTAGTGAAGGCTTAGTCCTTTGGTTTTCTTGAGATAACCTAGGACTCTTCCAATTGCCTTCCAGTGATCCACACTTGGATTACTTGTAAACCTACTAAGTTTACTTACCGCAAATGCTATATCAGGTCTAGTACACTGGGCAGCGTACATTAGACTCCCTATAGCACTAGCGTACTCCAATTGAGCCACTGCTCTTCATTCATTCTTCTCTAGTTTTACACTATGATCGAATGGAGAATTGGCATCTTTAACCTTGAGATGGTTAAATTTGTTCAATACTTTCTCAACATAGTGGGCTTGCCCTAACGCAAAACCCCCACTATGTTTCTTTACTTTGATACCGAGTATGGTATCAACTTCTCCAAGATCTTTCATCTTGAAGGTTGATGATAGAAACCTCTACGTTTCTTCTATCCCTTTCATGCTATTACTTAGAATAAGCATGTCATCCACATATAAGCAAACAATGATCACATATCCCTTACAAGTTTTGGAATACAAACACTTGTCTCCATTGTTATGTCTAAACCCATTAGACATGATGGCTTGATCAAATTTCTCATGCCATTGCTTAGGAGCTTGTTTCAATCCATATAAGGATTTTACAAGTCTACAAACTTTATGTTCATATTTTGGTAGGACAAACCCTTCGGGTTGTTCCATATAGACCTCCTCATTGAGGTCACCATTAAGGAATGTCGTTTTGACATCCATTTGATGAACATACAAGTTGTGTATAGAAGCTAAAGCGAACAAAATTCTTATAGAAGTTGTTCTTGCAACAGGCGCATATGTATCGAAATAATCGATACCCTCTTTTTGCCTAAACCCTTTAGCTACTAATCTAGCTTTAAAGGTTTGGATAGTGCTGTCAGTGTGGTATTTTCTCCTAAATACCCACTTACACCCAATTGGCTTAGACCCCGGTGGGAGGTCTACCAATTCCCAAGTGTTATTAGAAAGAATGGAATCCATCTCATCATTGATGGCTTCTTTCCAAAATGCACTATCTCTCGATTGCATAGCTTCTCTATAAGTCCTAGGATCATCCTCAACGAGAAGTTCAATAGGAATTTTCCTAATGACTTCCTCTCTATTTCCTTCTACCATGTAGAATGAAATTCGTTGAGAATCTATCTCATCCACTACTAGACTTTTATGATTTTTAAGCCTTTGACTTCTTCTAGGTTCAAAGGGTTGCTTTACATCCTTTTGAGAATTCTCCTCTTGAGAATCAACTTTGGATGTAGAAGCTTGAGAATTGCTCTCGTATAACAAATTCTCCTTTAGAGATGTTGAAGCTTGAGAATTGTTGTTACATAACATATTCTCAAAGAATTCAACTTCTCTAGATTCAATCATAATATTAGACTCTAAGTCTAATAGCCTATAAGCTTTGCTATTGTTGGCATAACCAACAAAAGCACACTTTATGGCTCTTGAACCTAACTTTGTTCTATTAGGTTCGTTTTTCTTGCAATATGCAAGACACCCCCACACTTTGAAGTACCCTATGTTGGGTTTTCTTCCTTTCCATAACTCATATGGAGATATCTCATTTTTCTTCATCGGTATTCGATTAAGAATGTGACAAGCAGTTAAAAGCGCTTCACCCCATAAGTTGAAGTTCAACTTAGAAAATACCAACATAGAATTTATCATCTCTAGATAAGTCCTATTTTTCCTTTCGGCAACACCATTTTATTGAGGTGTATAAGGTGCAGTGCACTCATAAATTATACCATTTTCTTCACAAAATGTATTGAATTCATTAGAGAAGTACTCTCCTCCTCTATCACTTCTTAGCACCTTAATCTTTTTATTTAGTTGATTTTCAACTTCTAACTTATACAATTTAAAAGCATCAAAAGTTTCATCTTTATGCTTTAAAAGGAACACATAGGTATATCTACTAAAATCATCTATAAAAGTAAGAAAATACCTTTTACCACCTTGTTGACCCAGATTTTGGTCAACTGACACGGAGTCAGAATATGCTTGATGTGAATAAATGCGTTGAAGAGAATCGAATGACAAAAATAATAAGAACACAATATTTTATAGTGGTTCGGCCCCAGGATCTGGTAATGACCTACGTCCACTTAGATTGTTATTGATATGAGAATCAAATGAGTGATCAAAGAACTAGGGTCCAATGAGTTTCACTAACCTCTGAAGAACAATACAATATTTCAAGTAGAATTACTCTAGTATCAAATAATTCGAAAGCCAAAAGTCCCTTCCTTGAGCTATCTTTCTCTATTTATAGGCTCAAGGGGGTTTACACGAGATTGTTACAGATATTCTCTCCTGAATAATCGGATATTCAGGAGATTGTGTGAGTTAATTTCGGGATTTACAAAGATCTTTATTGGAACATCATGCTGTATGCGGAACCATCGACCAGACTGGTCACAGGAAAGAGCGGACCGCTTACTGCCTATAATGTATCTTCTGGTCGATACAATAGCAGAGCTCCTCCAGATGTCAGCCACGTGTCCAGGGATCACTTGCCACGTCATCAATGCCAGTTTTTTGGATAACATTTGCCCCCCAAGTTTATTTATTACGAGCAATAAATAAACTTTTGAATGAACGACCCTTCGGTGACCCCGCCATACGTGTCAGAACCTTTCGTGTGCTCTTGGAAAAAGCAACCTACTATTGTCTAATCATGACTTTTCGGTTCCCCAGTAATAATTCGACGGCTATCTCGCTTCCCCATGCTTCGAAAAAGGGAAACTGATGATTACACCTTTTTAATGCCGCAGACAAACTTATATAACACCTCCGAAGTTCTCTTTTTTCTTTTTACGCACGCCATTACTCATTCCAAAAACCCTAAAACCAGAGCTTTCGTCCTCTCCCAGAGATCGTTCTTCTGCACTCTCAAGATTCAGCCCGAGAGCTCCTCGACTTCCGAAGACTCTTTATCATTCTCCACAATCTTCTTTCTGGTAAGTCTTCGAATCTTTATGTTTTGTATTTTTGTAATGCATGCTCCTGTATGTTGACTGTTGAGTTTATCTCCTGGGTTGAGATGTTTGTCAATAGAATGTCTTGTAGGTGAAAAAGATTACGAGTTAGTTTAATAGTTGGGATCATACTTTTAGGATGTAAAATCGAAGTAAAAATTCGATTTTCAGGCCAGTCGAAAAATAGGTTTTTCCCGCCCTAAGGGGAGTTGAAAAAGCTTTTTTGAAAAACTTTTTGCTTTCACCCTTTGATCCGTTTCTCAAACTATTCGTGTGGAAAAATTTAGCTTTTTGTTAGAATGCTGCTGTATAAAAGTTTGACTTTTATACTCGATCAGCGTTATTCTAAAAAGCCTTTAAAAATTCTCTATCCTCACCTCCCCATTCTTCTGTTTGCAAACATTGATGCCAGATTTGTGGGGAGGTGAACAACCCATCGACGACGATCTTCTCGCCCAGCTACTCGAAGGCGAAGAATAATCGACCGACCGAATTCACGAGATTCCTTTTTACGATCTTCCTCCAGACCTCGTCCTTCTCCTCCTCAAATGGCTCGTTCCAAATCCTTAGGCAAGAAAAGACCTGAATCCGACGATAGTCCAAACCCTCCTGCCCAGCCTGATTCATAGGCCAGGGTTCCTTCGACCAGTGGCCGAGAAAATCCTGCTCCTGACCCTAACATCCAAACTAGAGCTTACCCACGCCATCAGAATCTGCCTGATGTCGAGTGGTATTTCTCCCCGACCAGCCTAGTGACCCCTAGGATGCTTGCTAACTACCTTAGGAAGTATCCCCTCACAGGGGTTACTCTCAAAATTCCTGCTGCAGACCAAAGGGCTAACCTCCCCGGAGGTGTATACAATGCTTGGTCTCGGTACCACATAGAGGCGGGGGCTATCCTCCCTCTTCATCCTTTTTATCAGGGGGTGGCTAATTATTTCGATGTTGCCCCCTTCCAGATTACTCCAAATGGATATAGAATGCTGGCCACACTCTATATCCTGTACAAACTTAAAAAATGGCTAGAACCTACCCCCCATGAGGTCAATTATCTCTTTGACCTCAAGTCCAACCCTCAACAGTATGGGACGGGCTTCTTCCATCTTTGTCACCAGGAGATAAACCGGACGTTCCTGAGTGCCACCACGCACATATCCAACGCGGGGCAGTACAACAAGGAGTACTTCCTTACTCCGGACATAACCAGCAACAACTTGGCCTTCGCTCGAGGAGGTAAGTGTTGCTTTTACTGGTCGATATTTTTCATCAGCGAATTTCCCTTCATTTTTCTTAAAGTACATTTTGTCTTTCAGGCCCATGGTTACGTCCGACCCCAACACCAGACATGGTGTTGAGGTCCAATGCACTGGCCAGGATGACAGACGTAGAAAAAAGCATCAAGTCCCTGGTCACTGATGAAAATCTGAGGCTAGCTGGCCTCCTGGTTCCTCGCCATGAAACAAGAGGACCCGTGGTAGTCGATGCCACTGCCGAGGGGGTTCCCGAGCAGCAACCTCCTACGTCCCTTCCACGAAGGAGGCCGACGGGGGTTACAATCAGGGAACCCACGGGCAATCCTTCTGCAGAAGGGCTTTCTGCTCCCCAAGGCAATGGGAAACAAAAAGGCAAAAGAGCCGATTGTGGACTTGGGGGAATCCTCTGATGAAAACGGTACAATAATTTTGCTTTTAAATAGCTTGCCAATTCCCTGTCACTTGTTTGACGGGGAGGGCAACTTTACATATACTCCAAATCTAGGGCCAGACTTCTTCATGCCAGATAGTGAGTGTATGACTAATAGAGTCAATAGTGTAGCGACCAGTAGTTGTAGCTCGAGTATTAACTTTGTGACCTCTTTTCTGTTTTATCGAGAGTTTTTATCTGCCTTTATCTTATCATTTGCATGTGTTTACTTGTATGCAAATATGGCCACTCCCAACGTTTTTGACTTATACCAGGCTGAGGAGGAAGTAGAAGTTCCTCTGGTTCGGCGGAAGTCGTCTAGGAGACACAACAGCGAAACAAGCCAGGGACCCCCTGCCAAGAAGGGTCGAACATAAGATCCTTCCAAGGACGTGCCAACTGGGCAAACTTCTGCTCAGCCTTCGGCTCCTGCTGAAAAGGAAACTCCGCCTGTGACGACGACCCCTCAACCTGCAGCTGCCAAGGAACAAACTCAGCGGGACGAAGCCCTTGGGGCCAAACTCTCGAACCGCGCTCTGCGAGCGGCCAAGGACTGCCTTGCACACATCGTGAGGTACGACCGTTGTAAGGAGGCGATGGCTGAGGCAGAGACTATGGGGGTCGATCAAATTATGAACAGGGCCCTAAATGAAATGGCCAGCGTAAGCACTTCTTATCTTTTTGGCCTTAGTCTTTTATTCTTTGCAACAAGTTCTAACTTTATCCTTTGTCCACAGGTTTTGCTGACTGCAACTGCCGCCCGCACCCGTGCCCAAGCTACCATCGACCAGGCTCGGGCGAAGGTTGTCGAGAGGTACCAGGTGAAAGCAGCCGAGGACCTTTCGGCTGCAGAGGCCAGGCATGCGAAGGAGTTGGAGGCGGTTGTTCAGCAGAGGGATGCTGCGGTGACAAAGCTATCGGAGGCTAAAGCTTCGAAGGCAGCTATAAGGAAGCAGAGGGAGGAGTATCAGGAGTCCAGCCGAGTCCAATATCGAGAATGCAAGAGACTGGGCGAGGAGCTCAAGTCCAAGGACGAGGCCATCACTACTCTTGAGAGCCAAGTAGAGCAGCTGAAGCTTTCCAATGCCAAAGATCTGGAAAGGTACAAGAATGCGACGCTCCGGTGTTTTTATAACTTCTGGAAAAACAATCTGGGCGCCAACTTCGGTTATCTTTCAGAAGATGTTAGGAATGCTGAGCTGGCCCGCTGCACTGCCCAATTGGCTGAAGAGGAGGCAAGAGCAAGGATCCCTGCTTCCCCAAGCATCGCTGGCGTAGAGGAAGAAAGGGTCGTTGAGGATGCGACCAATCAGAATGCTGATAAAGACCCTCCTGCTCCCAACGTCTCTTGAGCTTTTATTATTATTTTTCCTTTCTTTTGATTACACGACCCACGGGTCGTGATGTAAAGACAATATCTCTTTTGAATTTGCTGCATGGGCAGCAAACTTTTCCTTTTATTTGAACAGTTACATCCAAGCAGTGATGCTTGCGGTGTAAAAGATTGCTTTATAATGTTATAATATTTTCATCTACTACAACATCTGTCCGCATGACCGAACTTAGCATAGTACTTTGGCTTGATTTAACAAAATATAAATTTTGAAAAATACTCTAAGTACCTTAGCATGCTTTCACTCATTTTGTTCATGTGTTTACATACCTCATGGTACTCTTTGCTATCGATGTGACTTATATGCCCCCCAAGTGATCGAGGAGCTTTAGGTCCTTGGTCACTTGCCTTGACCATGACCTGTTCGAACATTTCTGCTCGGGTGGAAAAGTAATACTTGTAATACAGCAAAACAACACACGTAATGAACAAATACTTGTAAATATAAATTTACAAAGGTTGGCAAGAATGACTGGCTGCGCACAGTCCCTTATAATCTCGTATTAAAAATGGACTAAACATGTCTTTACGAGTGATTCTAAAATAGAATCTTACATATACGAGCGATTAGCCATACAACGTGGCTAACCCTCTTTGCAAAACTTGTAAAAAGTAAAATTTAATACAAGCCAGTCCTTTAAAAAGGACTGTTCACTGATAATACTTGCGCAGGTGTTCTCCATTCCAATAACGTGGAACAAGATCTCCGTTTAGGCGTGCAAGTTTGTAGGTGCCCGGATGAAGGACTTCTTCAATCTGGTAAGGTCCTTCCCAATTAGGTCCGAGTACTCCAGCAGTGGGGTCGCGGGTGTTTAAGAAAACTCGTCGTAGCACTAAGTCACCGACATTGAATTTTCTTTCTTTAACTTTGGAGTTAAAGTACCGGGCGATTTTTTGCTGGTACACAGCAACTCGGAGTTGGGCCTTCTCTCGTATCTCGTCAATTGAGTCTAGGGACTCCATCATTAGTTGGTTGTTCTGGTCCTGGTTGTATGTTACACATCAATGTGAGGGGGGATCTAACTCGACAGGTAACATAGCCTCATATCCGTAAGTTAGGGAAAATGGGGTATGACCTGTCGCTGTTCAGTGAGACGTTCTATACGACCAGAGGACTTCAGGCAGCTGCTCCGGCCATGCTCCTTTAGCATCTTCAAGCCTCTTCTTCAGGGTATCTTTAAGAGTTTTATTCACGGCTTCGACCTGCCCGTTTGCTTGGGGATGCACAACTGAAGAAAAGCTTTTAATAATTCCATGCCTTTCGCAGAAGTCGGTGAATAAGTCACTATCAAACTGGGTTCCGTTGTCCGAAACGATCTTTCGGGGCAAACCATACCGGCAAACAATGTTCTTGATGACAAAGCCAAGAACTTTCTTGGTCGTTATGGTAGCGAGTGGTTCAGCTTCGGCCCATTTGGTGAAGTAATCAATTGCCACGACTGTGTATTTTACCCCACCCTTTCCTGTGGGTAGGGACCCAATCAAATCTATCCCCCACACCGCAAAAGGCCACAGACTTTGCATCTGTTTCAATTCATTTGGAGCTACTCGTGGAATCTTGGAGAACCTTTGACATTTATCGCATCTTCGTACAAATTCCATCGAATCCTCGTTCATGGTTGGCTAGAAGTATCCTTGCCTTAGAATTTTCTTTGCCAAACTCTGCCCCTCAGCGTGATCCCCGCAGAAGCCTTCATGCACCTCTTTCATGAGTTCCTTAGCTTTTTCTAGTGTAACGCATCTGAGTAGCGGCATTGAATACCCTCTTCGGTACATAACACCATCGACCAGTATGTACCTAGCGGCCTGCCTTTGTAGAGTTCTGGCTTTGTTTCTATCTGTTGGTAGCACACCGTTCGTCAGATACTCCAAGTAAGGTGCCATCCATGTATCCTCCATTCGAATCTCCATATTGGTCTCAACCGCTTGTATGCTTGGCTCACTCAGTCTTTCCATTGGCACAATGTTCAAAGTGTCAGCATCCTTCGCGCTCGCGAGTTTGGCTAAGGCGTCTGCGTTTGGATTCTGATCCCGCGGAATTTGCTGGAGGGTGTACTCCGTGAACTGGGCTAGCAGGTCTTTTGTTTTATTCAAGTAGGCCACCATTTTTAAGCCTCGCGCTTGATATTCTCCTAGAACTTGATTCACCACCAGCTGTGAATCACTGTAAATATCAAGCGTCTTTATGCTCATGTCTTTCGCCATTCTCAATCCAGCGAGGAGTGCTTCATTGTTCGACGCGGTGAAGTCGAACCTAATAGCGTAGTGAAATCGATGTCCCTCCGGTGTTATCAATATCACTCCCACTCCTACGTGGGATTCGTTGGACGACCCATCCGTGAATAACTTCCACGAAGAAGCTTTCTCTTGAGGCTCAGGCGCACTAGGCTGTTTGCACTGCTCGCTGTCTGGGAGTTCGGTGAACTCTGCAATAAGATCAGCCAAGACTTGTCCTTTTACTGCTGCTCACGGTGAATAAGTTATATCAAATTGCCCTAGTTCGACTGCCCATTTTAATAATCGTCCAGCCGCTTCTGGTTTTTGGAGGACTTGCCGAAGGGGCTGGTCAGTTAAGACTGTGATAGGATGGGCTTGAAAGTAAGGGCGCAACTTCCTAGAGGCCAGGATTAAGCAATATGCTAACCTTTCAATGGGAAGATATCTCAGTTCTGCCTCGATCAGCCTTTTGCTTACATAGTAGACCGCTTTCTGTACGCCTTCTTCTTCTTGTATTAGCACCGCGCTCGCAGCAACTTCTGTAATCGCCAGGTAAATAAACAAAATTTCTCCTTCGATTGGCTTTGATAAGATAGGAGGCTGTGCCATATGAGCTTTCAAGGCCTAAAAATCTTGCTCACAGTCTCCTGTCCATTCAAACTTCTTATTTCCCCTAAGTAGATTGAAGAAAGGGACGCATTTGTCTGTTGACTTCGAAATAAATCTACTTAGGGCTGCGATTCTCCTGGTTAAACTTTGTACATCTTTGATCCTTTCCGGCGATTTCATGTTGATCAGGGCTTTTATCTTGTCGGGGTTGGCCTCGATTCCTCTTGAATTTACAATGAACCCCAAAAACTTCCCTGATCCAACTCCGAAGGAACATTTGATGGGATTTAACTTCATCCGGTATTTGTTCAATACATCGAAGCACTCTTGTAAATCCTTCACATGTCCTTCTGCCTTTTTAGACTTTACCAGCATGTCGTCCACGTATACCTCCATGTTTACTTCGATAAGCTACTTAAACATGTGGTTGACTAGCTGTTGGTAAGTCGCACCTGCGTTTTTCAATCCGAAGGGCATTACTTTATAACAGTATAAGCCCGTATCGGTCCGAAAGCTGGTGTGATCCTCATCAGGGGGATGCATGCTAATATGGTTGTAGCCCAAATATGCATCCATGAACGAGAGGATCTCGTGTCCTGCAGTAGCATCGACCAGCTGGTCGATTCTTGGGAGTGGGAAGTAGTCCTTTGGGCAGGCTTTATTGAGGTCTGTAAAATCCACGCAGGTTTGCCATTTGCTGTTAGGCTTGGGAACCAGCACTGGATTGGAGACCCACGATGGATAAAATGCCACCCTGATGAACCCATTCTCCTTTAATCTTTCAACTTCTTCCTTTAAGGCTCTCGATCTATCCTTATCGAGCAGCCTTCTCTTTTGTTGCACGGGTGGAAAAGTCTTGTCTATATTCAGGACATGGCTGATAACTGCAGGGTCTATCCCAGCCATGTCTTTGTGCGACCAGGCAAAATCCTCCTGGTTCTTCCGCAAAAATTCCACCAGTGCGTGCTTCGTGGTGGGCTCTAGGTTTTTCCCGACCTTCACAACTCTGGTCGGGTCTTTTTCGTCGAGTTGGACCTCTTCCAGGTCCTCGACGGGTCCAACGTTCTCTTCAAAATCCCCAAAGTGAGGATCTAAGTCTCTATCCTCACTTTGGGCAACACCCTATTTGGTGACTTCATCACCGGATTGGGCTTGTGTATCAACTACCATCTGCAACCTATCCGAGGTAGTTCTCTTCGGTGTTCCATTTTTCGCCTTTGTGATTGAGGCGTTGTAGCACTCCCTGGCTTCCCTATGGTTCCCCAACACGCGCCCTACCCCTGCGTCTGTCGGGAACTTCATGGCTAAGTGCCACATAGAGATGACGGCCCGTAGATCAACTAGTATAGGCCTTCCAATGACGGCATTGTACGCCGAAGGACAATCGACCACTACAAAAGTGGCGAGTAATGTCCTGGTAGCAGGCGCTGTACCTGTCGTCACCGGTAGTCTGATCAATCCGGCGGGGGCGAGTCCCTCTCCAGAGAAGCCGTATATCGTTTGGTTGCAGGGCTCCAGGTTCTTAACGGACAACTTCATGCGTTCCAGCGAAGACTTATACAGGATATTCACCGAACTTCCTGTATCGACCAGCACTCTCTTTACCATCATGTTAGCCATCTGGATATCCACGATCAGCGGATCGGAATGTGGGAATCGGACGTGTTGGGCATCGCCATTAGAGAAGGTTATTTTGCCTTCTTCTGATCAAGCCTTTTTTGGCGCGCGGTCCTCCACAGTCATCATCTCGATGTCCTGGTCGTGGCATAGGGTCCGAGCATATCATTCCCTGGCCTTTCTGCTATTTCCCGCGAGGTGCGGGCCTCCACAAATGGTCAATAATGTGCCAGTCACGGGGGCAGGCTGTAAGGGTGGTGAGCGTTGGCGCGTGGGCGCCTGCTCGTTGCTACCCGGAGCTTCTCGTTGGGAATTTCCCGAGGCCCGTACGTATCTTCTCAAGTGTCCTTGTCTAATAAGGAACTCGATTTCGTCTTTCAGCTGGTTGCATTCGTTGGTGTCATGTCCGTAGTCGTTATGATAACGACAGAACTTGGTAGTGTCTCTCTTCGAAATATCCTTTCGAATGGGGCCAGGTTTTTTATAAGGCACACTAGAACTTGTGGCCTGATAAACCTCTCCCCGAGACTCAACGAGGGCAGTGTAGTTAGTGAACTGAGGTTCATAACGGTTACCCTTAGCTCGTTTATTGTCGGAGGTGGAAGGCTCATTGTGCGGCCGTTTTCCACCATTCTTGCCATTGCCTTTGCCGTTAGGTTTGGACCCATTGGCGGCTTTGGCGGGCTCGGCTGCTTTCTTTTCCTTGCCTGAGGGCTTTCCATCGTCGGCAATGGCTTCTTCGAGCTTGATGTAACGATCAGCCCGGTCCAAGAATTCCTGGGTAGTTCTAACTCCATCCTTGCGGAGGCTCTTCCAGAGGGGGGAGTGACGCTTAACTCCTGTGGTTATGGCCATCATTTTGCCTTCGTCCCCCATTGTTTTTGCTCCAGCTACTGCTCGCATAAAACGCTGGATGTAATCCTTCAGCGACTCTCCATCCTGCTGGCGAATTTCAACCAGCTGGTTTGCTTCGGTCGGGTGCACACGACCCGCATAGAACTGTCCGTAGAACTCCCTTACGAACATTTCCCAGGAAACTATGCTTGCGGGAGGGAACTTAAAAAACCACTCCTGTGCGGCCTCAAAAAGTGTTGCAGGGAAGATCCTGCACCGAGCGTCTTCGGACGCTTTCTGAATATCCATCTGTATCTCAAACTTATTAACGTGAGATACCGGGTTACCGTACCCATCAAAATTCGGTTGCGTAGGCATTTTAAACTTGCCAGGAGTCTCTGCCATAGCTATCCTCTGGACGAAAGAAGTGCCTTTCCTCCTATCGTGGTCGATGTAAGATGTCCTTCCCCCGACCAGCTGTTGCACCGCCTAGTTGAGGGCATCTATCTGGGCCTGTACAGCGACATGAATCGCTGTGGCCTCTGTTGATGGGGGGACGTTCTCGTCATGCCGCTCGCGGCGATCGTTGAGTATGTCTCGCAAATCCTCGTCTCTTCTCTGCTGCTCGCTACCCCCGAGCCAGTTGAAGACATTATTTTGCCTGGGCTGCCCCCCAGCATCCCATCTATTGGGTTGGTCATCTTGAGGTACCTGGCTCCCGCCTCTACCTCTTTCTTCATTCCTCTGACCAGCATTTCCCTTGCCTGAGTCGGCCTCATTATAACCATGTCCATCTCTGAACCTCGATTGGCTATGGTGGGATCGACTGTTCCCTCGATTTCCATCCCTGGCTGAAACGTCCCGAGCGTTAGAGGGTGGCCTGCACTGGTCGTTGTGTCCCCGTGCATTATCATGCCGTGGGGGACCCTGGACCGCAGAGCCTAACTCTGAGTTTCTCCTGTTACCAAGAGGGTACTGACCTCTGTTCGGTAGGTTTGGCTCATCACCCCTATGGCGTCTAGGACTGCAAGGCTGATGCTCGGTCCTATTCTGCCTCTATTGCGGGGGATTGCCGCGACCAGCCTGGGATGGAGGTTGTGCCTCAGGGTCCAGCGGGACATCGTCATGGGGCACCTGAGGCTGCTTGGGCCTTTGTGGACTCGAGGGCTGGATTGGTGGGCTAGGATTAGGACCTCTTTGGGGTGGCCCATTTGTTGGGTGTTCAGGCTGCGAGGCAGGCGCAGCCTGATTCCTAGCCAACTGTAAGGCTGCCTCAAGGGCTGCCATGGCTTCGCCCTGGCGGTGGTCCATCTCCGCCTACCTTTCGCTTAACTCCGCGCGCTGCCGTTCAATCTCCTGCTGCTATCGCGCCATGACTTCGGCAGCACTTTCTTGACTGGCCCTCAGATTGGCCAGCTCTTCATGCAACACCCCTAGAGTACTTTTCAGTGTCACATCATCCATTTCTTCCTCCTCAAAGTCTAAATGTGGCTCATCCTCAGCCACGCTTGCAGGAGGAGGAGGTGGCGGGTTTGACGGTGCAGCGGCGGCCGCCTATCTAGTTTTCCTTGCAGTTTTCGCCATTGATTTTTTTCAACGGTGATATGTCAAGCTCTCAATGAAAGCACCAGAATGTTGACCCAGATTTTGGTCAACTGACACGGAGTCAGAATATGCTTGATGTGAATAAATGCGTTGAAGAGAATCGAATGAAAAAAATAATAAGAACACAATATTTTATAGTGGTTCGGCCCCAAGATCTGGTAATGACCTACGTCCACTTAGATTGTTATTGATATGAGAATCAAAGGAGTGATCAAAGAACTAGGGTCCAATGAGTTTCACTAACCTCTGAAGAACAATACAATATTTCAAGTAGAATTACTCTAGTATCAAATAATTCGAAAGCCAAAAGTCCCTTCCTTGAGCTATCTTTCTCTATTTATAGGCTCAAGGGGGTTTACACGAGATTGTTATAGATATTCTCTCCTGAATAATTGGATATTCAGGAGATTGTGTGAGTTAATTTCAGGATTTACAAAGAACTTTATTGGAACATCATGCTGTATGCGGAACCATCGACCAGACTGGTCGCAGGAAAGAGTGGGCCGCTTACTGCCTATAATGTATCTTCTGGTTGATACACTAGCAGAGCTCCTCCAGATGTCAGCCACGTGTCCAGGGATCACTTGCCACGTCATCAATGCCAGTTTTTTGGATAACACACCTCTAGTTAAAACACCATTTAATTCACAAAGATCACTATGGATTAAATCTAGTAAATTAGATGATCTTTCTACACTAGGAAATGGTTTCTTAATCATTTTTGCCTTAACACATGTTTCACATTTACCATAGTTTTTAATATTGCATGCAATCATATCACATTTTACTACTCTTTTCATGGTTGAAAAACCTATATGTGATAGTCTAAGATCCACAAAAATAAAGAATCATACTCAACAATATAGGCGGAATTAGCATTTTTATTGATAACATTGTAAGTTACATCATTGGTGCACAATTTAACCATACCCTCACAAGAGTACCCCTTTCCCAAAAATACATTTGATTTGGTAAGTATAAGTTTACCAAACTAAAAAACGGTTTTAATGCCGGGCTTGCCAAGCAAATCACCACTTACCAAGTTTCTACTCATTTCGGGAACATAAAGTACATTCACTAATGTAACTTTCTTGCCGGAGGTGAAAAAGACTTCAATGGTACCTTTGCCAAGTACCTTGGATTTGCCCTCATTGCCCATTTGTATCTCATGGTTTCCTTTTGACTCTTCAAAGGTCTTGAACAATGATTTGTCATAGGTGACATGGACGGTGGCACATGTATCATACCACCACCCTTTCACTTTGCCTTGGATCGCATTCACCTCACTAAGGGTAGCAACTATGTTTTCCTCTTGAGTTGCGTTCACCTTAGGTCCTTGTTGGTCTTTTCTATGCCTACACTCTCTAGCATAGTGACCCTTTTTCCCACACACAAAGCAAGGACCTTTCTCGCCCTTAAACTTGTTTGGGTTGGTTTTTGGACCCAAAGGTTTCTCATTACCCTTTTTCCCTTTGTTTTTGGGATGTTTTGGTTGTGACACCGCATTTGCTTTGGAAGTCTCTCCATTAGACCCCTCCACAAGTTTATCTCTGCATATCGATTCCTCTTCGATTCGAATATGTTTTTGGATTTCCTCCAAAGAATAATCCTCATTTTTATGAAGGATTATTTTCCTATAGCTCTTCCAAATTGGTGGTAATTTAGCCACTATAGCACCAACTTGAAAGACCTCAGGAAGCTCAATCTTTAGCACTTTCAATTTGTTAACAATTATTTTCAATTCATGAATTTGAGGAAGAATAGGTTTATCACCAAAAAATTTGAAATCAAAGTATTGAGATATCAAAAACTTTTTAATACCTTCCTCTTCCGCCTTAAACTTTTTCTCAAGTGCATCCCATATCTCCTTGGCCGATTTGGTCTCGGCGTAGAGGTCATAGAGCCTATCGGATAGGGCGTTGAGGATATGACCCCTACAAAGAATGTTTTCCTCCTCCCTCTTCCTTCTCTTCTCCACCTCCTCAGGAGTGTCTTTGTCGGATGGCTCGGCTAGAGGTGCCAAGGATGACTCAAGGATGTAGGCGATTTTAAGAGTGGTTAAAAGAAACCTCACCTTGTCTTGCCACCTAGTAAAATTGGATCCATCAAACCTATCCAATCTCACTAGGTCTTGGTTCATGATCTTGATTGTTTCCCCTTCCATTGAAACAAAAAAGGGATAAGCTTTTGAATGTTAGGAAAATATAAATTGCCTCAATGGAAATGGTAAGAAAATGTTACAACTCTATGCAAAATATTACAATAGACAAGGATTGATTAAATAAAGTGTTACAACTCTATAACTGAAAATACAAATAAAACAAAAGAAATGAAGAAGATGATGAAGAAGAAGAGAATAGTAAAATACAACTCTAAGCAAAAGGTTACAAATAAAGTAAAGTGTTTGAAACAAAAGAAAAGAAAAGATTACAACTCTTGAACAAGAAATACAAGTAAAAAGAACAAGAGAATAAGAAGAAAACAATACAATAGAAAGGAGAACTGAAATACAAGAAACTCTCACTTACACAACCTAAGTGAAGAGGATTGGGGATCACCAACTTGAACAAGGTTTAAAACCTTTGTCCAAAAGCTTATTTCCCCCTAACTCAAGCACTAAGGGATCTCTCTCAGATATTGGAAAAGCTTTATGGAATTATCAAGCCTCAAGGTGTTTCTAGCCAAGTGCTCTAATGGATAGAAATGTTGTGTCTTACAAGTGAGCTATAGGCTCCTATTTATAGAGTTTAGAGACACCCTTTGAATTTAAAATTCCACCTACCCCCATGGCTGTTACCAATGTTTAATTGGATTAATATGGAATTAAAAATGAGATTTGGGAGTTATTTGGGTTTTTGGAGCCGTTCAACAAAGATTGAAAAACTGAAAAAATGGTCAGTTTTTGGCCTGTGGCCGCGGCCAGAGACATTAGTGGCCGCGGCCACTAGCCTCTGTCCCACAGGCCGCGGCCACCAACATTCAGTGGCCGTGGCCACCGACCATTTTCAGCACTAAAAAATGTGCTGTTTTTCCAAACGGTTCCAAACCCTCCCAAATGATTTTGTAACTCCCAAAACACATTATTGGGGTTAAAGTCATATCTCTAACAGCCATATCACATATGGCTTTATGAAATTCATCTCAATATTGTGTAACAACAATTTTACACAATAAAGGGTAATATTTGGAAGTTACAAATTTGTAACACCAAATATGTTATATTATTTGGATATATCTCATATATCTAAATATTGTAACTCTCTATTATATGTTACAATATGCGACACACTTTGTCACATTTATTTAATCTAAAACATTATATTATAATATAATACAATATTACATTATATAATAATATAATATAACATGAAGAATCGTACTCCAAGTTACCTTCTTACTTGTACATGCTGCAACAAAAGAATCCAGGTACAATAACTGATTTTGTCACAGATGACGGTCGCTTTCTTTACTGCTTCTTCTCACTCGGAGTTTGTAGAAGGGGATTTACATCATGTCGTCCTGTTATATGTGTGGATGACACTTTCTTGATGTCAAGGTACGGTGGCCACATGTGTGTTGTTGCATTGGATGCGAATAACCACATTTATCCAATTGCGTTCGCGATTGTTGACAGTGAGAATCATGCTTCTTGGAAGTATTTCATGATGAAATTGAAGGAAGCCACTGGAGTTGTTGATAATCTGTCTTTTGTATCAGACAGGCATGCTAGCACTATTCATGCTCTTGAGTTGGTCTTCCCTGATGCCTACCACGACACATGCTATTATCACATAAGTATGAATGTAATCGCTAAGTTCAAGACCGATCACTATCACAAGGAGATGTGGAATGCGGCATATGCAATTTGGAAGTCAAAATTTCACAGGTTCTTCAACAATATAAAGCAAATGGATCCTGCCATAGCTCAATATCTCGAGGGTATTGGCTTCAATAAGTGGACTCGTGCTTACTTTCCTGGGAATCGATACAATGTAATGACAAGCAACTACGCTGAAAGTTTCAACAACAAAACTAGAGACGCAAGAACCTTCCCAGTCACTACTTTTGTGGAATTCATTCGTTTCACAATTTAGTCATGGTTTGTCGCGCGTCGTGAGGAGGTAGAGAAGTGCACATCCAAATTAGCAACAATATATGAGAAAGATGTCTCAGGCATTGCGGATGATGCAAGGTACTTGAAAGTCCATCCTCTTGGACAGTTTGAATTTCATGTGGTAGACCCAGGAGGTGATGGTGAGGTGAATTTGATGACCAAATCATGCTCTTGTGGAAAGTTTCAAATAATGGGTTACCCTTGTGTTCATGGTGTGGTTGCGGCCATCTTGCGCGATGTCAACATTTACTCACTGTGTTCACCATATTACACTACTGAGATGTGGAGGGAGTCTTACAAAGAAACAATTTACCCAACTGACAACGAGGATGATTGGGAAGTTCTCAAGAACATAGAGAAAATGCAAGTTGGGGTTCCCGTTGAGAAAATAACCAGTTGGTCGACCAAAGAAGAATAAGGTGGGAAGAAGGAAGACAAACCGCTACCCATCGAGTGGCGAAATCATTCGCAAAGAGCGCAAGTGTAGCATGTGTGGTGGTCTTGGCCACAATAGGGCTACATGCAGAGCTAGGCTATAAACTCTTTTTTCCCATTTGGACTTGTTGTATTAATAACCTAGCTTGTTTTCCCTTATTTTTTATTTGATTTTTCTTAAAAGTTATGTTAAGCTTGATGTAAACTCGATATGAACTCGATAATATGTATGTTAGCTTCTAAACTAACTTCAAATCGTAGCTCGATAATGGTTCGATAGTAGCTCGATATAACTCGATAGTAGTTCGATAACGGTTCGATATGGCTCGATATTAGTTCGATAACAACTATATAATGGATATGAAAATGATATTGCTTGATTGAAGCTCGATATAACTCAATAATAGTTCGATAATGGCTCGATATCAATTCGATAACAGCTATAATGGATATGAAAATGATATTGCTCGATTGAAGCTTGATATAACTCGATAGTAATTCGATAATGGTTCGATATGGCTCGATATTAGTTCGATAACATCTACATAATGAATATGAAAATCATATTGCTCAATAACAATTCGATAACAGTTCGATATAGCTTGATATTAGCTCGATAACAACCCATGAAAGTTATAAAAAAATGTGAACAAGAAGCTGTACATGTAAAGACCCTGTATATATACAATCATCAAGGTAACAAATTTTGATACCACAAGTCTGTGGTCCACTTGTTCCTGAACACCTCCATATTTTCATCGCAGATAGTTTCCAATGGAAGGCCGACCATTAGATGCTCAATATGCTTGACAACATACACACCACAATCCCCACTGTAAAAAAAAAAGTAGACATTAAGTGTACATTACTATAATTTTAGTTAGAAACAAATTTAGTATGAAGATGATGTTTGTTACCTTCTCTTTGACTGAGTGAGCTCGTGTTTATGTTTGCGACGCCATGTGAACTGATGCAGCCTTTTTCCTGCTGATGGAATCTTCAACATCAAGCTATCAGTAAATAGTTTACTCTGCATTAACAGAGAAAGAAGCAAAAAGCACCATGGACTCATAATTTCCTCAAGCTTTGTGTCACTAATCACCGAGTTGTTCGAATCGTAAACAATAAGGGTCCAACTAGAAATGGAAGCCTCAATGGCAAAGCAATGTTGTTGTCCATAGTCTGGCACCAATATACATCCTCAACTCCTCCCCAAGATGCCAGAAACTACTGCTCGATGCCGGTCAACATGGACATAACGTCAGAATCCCACGTATACTTTGTTTTGTCGGCAATTTTCTTGTACTGATCATATCGGGCAGGTATCACTTGTGAGAAATACATGTTCATCACAACTGCATTCTGTCGATATATATTGGGAAAATACTTGCGACGCATACGAAGCATGTGTTCTGCCTCATCAATATGCTACAAAGAGAGTATGATAAAAAAAAAGTTAGCAAAGACCATCATAAATTGCTATTGTCAAGCTCCATCGAGCTCACATCGAACTACTATTGAGCTACATCGAGCTCACATTGAGCTAATCTCAAACAGTAAACAACAACCCTAATTTAACATCAGTATCGAACTACTATCGAGCTCCATCGAGCTAATCTCAAACAGTAAACAACAACCCTAATTTAACATCCGTATCAAACTACTATCGAGCTCCATCGAGCTCACATGGATCTAATCTACAACAGTAAACAACAACCCTAATTTAACATCTGTATCGAACTACTATCGAGCTCACATCGATCTAATCTCAAACAGTAAACAACAACCCTAATTTAACATTCGTATCGAACTACTATCGAGCTCCATCGAGCTCATTTCCAACAGTAAATAACAACCCTATTTTAACACTCATATTGAACTGCTATCGAGTTCCATTGAGCTAACTGTTTACCCAAAAATGGCTCCTGATAACGTGGCAGTTCTAAGTGAAGGGATCATGTTCGATCATCGACTAGATAATTGTTGGTTTGTCAAGTCTCGCGGTTACGTGCGACCAACTGGTCGCATACTTCCATTTACTTCCTTTGGGATACACAATCTTGTAATAATTATATTCATTATATTTCTTTTTATTACCTTGATACGCTGATCTTAATGGTAATTAAGGCCCATTGGCCCATGTAACCCCCTTGAGCCTATAAATAAGAAAGAGAGGGCTCAAGGAAGGGACTGTTTTTTAACTTTTAATCTTTGGATTCAGAGAGAAAAGCATAGTGTGATTATCCACCGAAAGTTGTAATACTCCCAAGGCTTGTGAAACTTAAGAACCTTAGTTCTTTGATCATAATTTTGGGATTCAATAAAAATAAGAACACTAAGTGGACGTAGGTCATTACCATCCAACATGGGTCGAACCACTATAAATCACTTGTGTCACTTTCTTTCCATTTGATTCTCTTCTTGATTTCTTTTTGTTCTTTGTTGTTCATTTGACTCCGTTTCATTGACCAAATCAAGGGTCAACATTTTGGTGCTTTCATTGAGAGTTTAAACAAAAAACTTCAAGAAGATCATATAGCGAAGACATCCAAGAGAGCTGGACAGGCTGCTGGCGCTGCATCCTCTCAACCTCCTCTTCCAAATGTGGATGAAAATGAGCCACACTTGGATTTTGAGGAGGAAGAAATGGATTCTGAGATGTTGAGGACAACACTGAGTGTGTTGTAGGACGAGTTGGCCAATCTAAGGTCCAATCAGAAGAATGCGGCAGAGACCTTGGTACTGCAGCAAAGGGAGATTGAGCGTCAGCGTTAGGAGCTGAATGAGCGGCAGGCAGACATGGACCATCGGCAGAGAGATGCCACGACCACTCTTGAAGTAGCCATTCAGTTGGTTCAAGGACAAGCTGCGCCAGACTCTCAACCGGATCAGCCACCAAATGCACCACCGCAGCGGGCCCTAAATCCAAGTCCTTCGCTCCAGCCAGCAAGCCCTCAAAGGCCGGAGCAACTGCCTGTTGCTCAGGAGGATGTCCCAATTCAGGATCCTGATCAACAACCACCTTCTCAAGCTGGTCGCGGCAATCCCCAGCGCTAGAGGCAGAATAGGGCCGGGCAACCTCCCTGAAGCCCTAGACGCCTAGGGGACGATGAGCCAAATCCATCGAGCAGGGGGCAACATCCTTCTGCTAACAGAAGGAACAATGAGTCAGGCTCTGCGGTCAGGGGCCCCCCACGACATAATAATGCACGGGGACCCACCGACCAACGCAGGCCTCCCCCTGATGCTCGAGAGATGCCAGTTAGAGGAGGAAACAGCGTGACCATCCGGTCGCACCATAGTTGGTCACAGTTTAGGAATGGTCATGACTATAATGAGGCTGATTCCGGCAGAAGGAATGCTGGTTGAGGGCGTGAGGAAAGAGGTGGAAACAGAAACCTCCCCCTCGAAAGAAAATAGGCCTGCGAGCCATAACGCTGAGGGGCAGCCCAGACAACATAACGTCTTTGATCGGCTGGGCGCTAGTGAACAAAGGCACAGAGATGATGACCTGAGGGGCGTGCTCAACGAAAGGCGAGAGAGGCACGATGAGTATGCTCCTCTGGCACCAGTCACCCTAGCGATCCCAGACGTTATTCATGCTCAAATTGATGCTTTGAATCAGGCAGTACAGCAACTAGTGGGGAGCTGAACATCCCACATTGAGTACGATCGGAGGAGAGGCACTCCGTTTGTATAGAGGATTGTTGTGGCAGAATCCCCCAGCAAGTTCAAGATGCCAGTGCTACCAAACTTCGATGGGTACGGGGACCCAGTATCTCATGTAAACAAATTTGAGATACAGATGGATATTCAGAAGGTGTCGGACGATGCCCGCTGCAGGATCTTCCCTGCCACCCTATCCTACACTGCTCAGGAGTGGTTCTTTAAATTCCCTCCTGCTAGTATAGTATCATGGGAGATGTTCGTAAAGAAAATTTAAGGACAATTCTACGCTGGTCGCGTACACCCCACTGAGGCCAACCTGCTGGTCGAGATATGACAAAAGGATGGAGAGCCCTTAAAGGAATACGTCCAACGTTTTATGTGAGCAGTTGCTGGAGCTAAAACAGTGGGCGACGAGGGAAAAATGATGGCCCTAACAGCTGGGGTAAGACGCCATTCTCCCCTCTGGAACAACCTAAGAAAGAATGGGGTAAAATGTACCCAGGAGTTTCTTGATCGAGCTGATCGATACATCAAGCTCGAGGACGCGATTGCCAACGAGGAGAAATCACCTACGAAAGACAAGGGACCAAAGGAAGATCCCGCCAAAGTCGCCAACGGGTCAGATAAACCCAATGGCAACAGAAATGGTAAGAATGGTGGAAAAAGGGCGAACAATGAGCCATCAACGCCCGAAAACAAACGCCCCAAAGGCAATAGATACGGGCCGAGATTCACCAACTATACGGCCCTTGTCGAGAGTAGAGCAGAGGTCTACCAAGCGACCAATGCCAATGTCCCGTATAAGCGACCAACACCTATAAGGAAGGATATCTCCAAGAGAGATACAACAAAATTCTGTCGTTTTCACAATGACTACAGACATGACACCAATGAGTGTAACTAGTTGAAGGACAAGATTGAGTTCCTTATCAGACAGGGACACCTAAAGAGGTATGTACGAGCTGCAGGAGGGTCCCAGCGAGAGGTTTAAGGAGGCAACGAGCAGGCGCCTGCACACCAACGCTCGCCACCTTTACAACCAGCTCTTGTGGCAGGTATGTTACTCACCATCTGTGGCGGCCCACACCTTCCAAGGGAGCAATACACTCGGACCTTACGCCACGATCAAGACATCGAGATGATGAGTGTGGAGGATCAGGCTCCTAAAAAAGCTCGAACAGATGAGGAGTTGATTACCTTCTCTGAGGACGATGCCCAGCATGTCTGATTCCCACATTCAGATCCATTGGTCGTGGACGTCTAGATTGCCAATATAATGGTTAAGAGGGTGTTGGTTGACACAGGGAGCTCAGTCAACATATTGTATAAGTCTTCACTGGAGAGGATGAAGTTTCCTGGAAGGGACAAAAGAAACATCTTGTTCTTTTTTCAACAATTTTTGATCTCTAGTGGACCTCTCAGTAGGATTCGAACCCAGATGAAGTTCTGACCATCTATCAGAGAAAAAAGAACGAATAGATCTTGTAGGATTCCCAAGAAATTCTTTGATTTCTTCCGGAAGCAGATGAATAATCATCTGCTTCTCACGTTCTGTGAATAGCTGAGACATTGAGGAATATCCAGAAAGACATTTAGGGAATCGGTCTAATTCTCTCTCTGTTCGTTCCGTTGTCCGTCAAGGACTTGGAGCCGTGCAACCAAACCATATATGGTTTTTTTGGCGAAGGGGTCATGCCGACAGGGTTGATTAGGCTCCCAGTTACACTAGGAATTGTGCCTGCAAACAGGACATTACTCACTACTTTCATCGTAGTTGATTATCCTTTTGCGTATAATGCTGTAATTGGGAGGCCTATTCTGGTCGACCTGCGAGCTGTAACCTCCGTCTGGCACCTTGCCATGAAATTCCCAACTGACGCAGGGACAGGATGCGTATTGGGAAACCAACGAGAAGCGAGGGAGTGCTACAACGCCTTGATATCTAAGGCAAAGAAAGGTGGATCGAGGGAAAACGTCGGAAAAGAGTTGCAAACGGCCAATGAAGTGCAAGCCCAATCAGGTGATTGTGTCACCAAATAGGGTGTTGCCCAAAGTGAGGATAGAGATTTGGATCACTTTAGGGATTATGATGAAGAAGTGGGACCCATTGAGGACCTTGAAGAGGTCCAACTCGATGAAGCAGATCCGACCAGGGTTGTGAAAGTCGATAAAAAATTAGAGACAACAACAAAACAAAAACTGGTGGAATTTTTGAGGAAGAACCAGGAAGTCTTTGCCTGGTCGCATAAAGACATGGTTGGGATAGACCTGGCAGTTATCAGCCATGTCCTGAACATAGACAAAAGTTTTCCACCAGTACAACAAAAAAGAAGGCTGCTCAACAAAGACAAATCAAAAGCTCTGAAAGAAGAAGTCGAGAAGCTAGAGGAGAATGGATTCATCAGGGTAGCATTTTATCCATCGTGGGTCTCTAATCCCGTACTAGTTCCCAAGCCGAATGGCAAGTGGAGAACGTGCGTGGATTTCACAGACCTTAATAAAGCCTACCCTAAAAATTGTTTCGCACTCCCTAGGATCGACCAGTTGGTCGATGCCACTGCAGGACACGAGATCCTATCATTCATGGATGCATACTCCGGGTAAAATCAAATCAGTATGCATCCACCTAATGAGGATCACACTAGCTTTCAGATCGATACATGGCTTTACTGTTACAAAGTAATGCCCTTCAGTTTGAAAAACGCTGGTGCGACTTACCAGCAACTAGTCAATCACATGTTCAAGGAGCTAATCGGTACAAACATGGAAGTATATGTTAATGACATGCTGGTTAAGTCAAAGAAGGCAGAAGGACACTTAGGAGACTTGCAAGAATGCTTCAACGTCTTGAATAAATATCAGATGAAGCTGAATCCCCTCAAGTGTTCCTTCAGAGTTCGATCAGGGAAATTCTTGGGATTTATAGTAAACTCACGAGGAATTGAGGCCAATCCCAAGAAGATCAAAGCCCTAGTCGATATGAAATCGCCAACGAAGATCAAAGATGTTCAAAGTTTAACCGGAAGGATTGCTGCTCTAAGTAGATTTATCTCCAAATCGATGGACAAATGCGTCCCATTTTTTAATCTGCTTAGAGGCAATAAGAAGTTCGAATGGACGGAGGAGTGTGAGCAAGCTTTCCAAGCTTTAAAGACACACATGTCATAGCCATCGATTCTATCAAAGTCGGTTGATAAAGAAACTTTGTTCATTTACTTGGCGATCACAGAATATGCTGCTGGTGCTGTTCTAGTAAGAGAGGTGGAGAATGTGCAAAAGGTCGTGTATTATGTAGGCAAAAGGCTAATAGGAGCAGAATTGCGATATCCTCCTATCGAAAAATTATCTTACTGCTTGATCTTAGCCTCCAGAAAGTTGTGGCCATACTTCCAAGCTCACCCAATCACAGTTTTAACCGACCAAACTCTACGGAAAGTTTTGCAAAAGCCAGAAGCCGCTGGCCAATTATTGAAATGGGTGGTTGAACTTGGACAATTTGATATCTCTTACTTACCACAAGCAGTAGTAAAAGTACAAGTGCTAGCCGACTTCATTGCAGAGCTCACTGGGCTACTAGATAGCGAACAGATAGAAGCGCTTGAACCTCAAAGCCAAGCTCCCTCATGGAAATTGTTCACGGACGGTTTGTCTAACGAACATCACCCTGGAGCCGGAGTGATTTTGATAACGCCTGAAGGGCATCGATTTCACTGCGCAATCAGATTTGACTTCACTGCTTCTAACAATGAAGCCGAGTATTAAGCGCTCTCGCAGGATTACGGTTAGCCGGAGACATGCACATAAAGTCACTTGAAATCTACAGTGACTCTTAGTTGGTGGTTAATCAGATCATTGGAGAATATCAGGCTCGAGGTCTAAAGATGGTTGCCTACCTGAATAAAGCAAAAGATTTGTTGGCCCAGTTTGAGAAGTATACCCTCCAGCAAGTACCTCGTGACTAGAATTCAAACGCCGATGCTTTGGCCAAATTAGCGAGTGCCAAGGATGCTGACACCCTGAATATTGTACTTGTTGAACGGCTACCCGCACCAAGCATCCAAGTGGAAGAAACCTCTCAAGTGATTCAGGCGGCAAATACATGGATGACACCTTTCATTGAGTGCTTGACGCATGGTGTGTTGCCTACGGACAGAAAAAAAGTCAGGACTCTTCAGCGGAAGGCTGCTAGGTTCATCCTGGTCAATGGAATTCTGTACCGAATAGGATACTCTATGCCGCTCCTCAGATGTATTTCAAAGGAAAAGGCCAAAGAATTAATGCGAGAAGTCCATGAAGGGTTCTGCGGAGATCACGCTGGGGGGCAGAGTTTATCAAAGATGATCCTAAGGCAAGGATACTTCTGGCCAACAATGAATGAAGATTCGCTGGAGTTTGTGTGAAAATGCGACAAGTGCCAAAGATTCTCCAAGATTCCACGAGCAGCCCCTAATGAGCTAAAACAGATGCAAAGTCCGTGGTCGTTCGCAGTGTGAGGTATAGACCTGATTGGATCTTTGCCCACAGGGAAAGGCAGCGTCAAGTACGTCGTAGTGGCGGTCGATTACTTTACAAAGTGGGCTGAAGCTAAGCCACTTACAACCATAATGACCAAGAAAGTGCTGGACTTTGTGATCAAGAACATAGTGTGTCGCTATGGATTGCCAAGAAATTTTTTCTCAGAAACGGTACGTAGTTTGATAGTGATCTATTTATGGATTTTTGCGAGCGGGGTGGAATTATCAAGAGCTTTTCTTCAGTTGCTCACCCGCAAGAAAACAGGCAAGTCGAGGCTGTCAATAAAACACTGAAGGATACTTTGAAGAAAAGGCTTGAGGAAGCAAAGGGGGCATGGCCAGAGCAGTTGCCTGAAGTCCTCTGGTCGTACAGAATATTCCATCGAACAACAATGGGCCATACTCCATTTTCCCTAGCTTATGGATATAAGGCTATGCTACCTGTTGAATTAGGTCTGCCATCGCATCGACGTATAGCATACGATCAAGACACCAACAACCAGTTATTGATGGAGTCTTTGGATTTGGTCGAGGAAAGACGCGAGCAAGCCCAATTCCGAGTAGCAACTTACCAGCAAAAGGTCACCCGGTATTTCAATTCTAAAGTACGTGAAAGGAAATTTAGTGTGGGAGATCTGGTACTTAGAAGAGTCTTCCTTAACACCCGCGACCAAGCTTCTGGGGTACTCGGACCTAACTGGGAAGGACCGTACCAAATTGAAGAAGTCCTCCATCCAGGTACTTACAAACTTGCTCGCTTAAATGGAGATCTCATTCCTTGCTATTGGAATGGAGAACACCTATGCAAGTACTATCAATAAACAATTCTTCTTAAAGAAGTGGCTTGTATTAATTTTACTTTTTACAAGTTATGAACAAGGGTTAGTCATTTTTGTGACTGATCGCTTTTAAGTGTAAGATCATTTATTGATCACTCGTACAGACACGATTGTCCATCTATTATGAGAAATAAAAGGGAGTGTGTGTAGCTAGTCAATCTTGCCAAACTATTGTATTTATTACAAGTATTTGCTCATTACATGTGTTGCTTTGCTATATTATCGTTTTAAAATTTCTACTACGAGCAGAAATGTTTGAACAGGTCCTAGTTAAGGCAAGTGACCGAGGACCTAAAGCTCCTCAATCACTTAGGGGGCATATAAGGTATCTAGTAAGCAAATCATATCAAAAAGTATCACTACAAGAAAAAAGGTTTTTAATAACACCAAAAATGTGTTATCAAAACCTACGATAACACTTTCTGATGTGTTAAGACAGACTGTGTTATCGTAGGTTAGAGTACTTACCATAACACTTTATCAGTGTTATACAGATGTGTTATTGTACTGTCAACGATAACACAATTTTTGTGTTATTTTAATATATAGATAAGTGTTGAATTACGTTATTTATAGTCGATACTATAACACTTTTTTTGTGTTATACTATACTTTAGTATAACACTTTTTTTGTGTTATACTACACTTTACTATAACACTTTTTTTGTGTTATACTACA
Organism: Humulus lupulus; assembly: GCF_963169125.1. Lineage (NCBI taxonomy): Eukaryota > Viridiplantae > Streptophyta > Magnoliopsida > Rosales > Cannabaceae > Humulus > Humulus lupulus. The sequence goes on along the minus strand of NC_084794.1, from coordinate 173,849,158 downwards.
CTTTAGTATAACACATTTTTGTGTTATACTATACTTTAGTATAACACATTTTTTGTATTATACTAGACTTTAATATAACACATTATTTGTGTTATACTACACTTTAGTATAATACATGTGTTATATTAGCTTAGAGAAACATAATCTTTTTTCACTTACACAAAACTAGGAAAACAAATATGAAAGTTTAAGCCAAATAAGATAACATAAATAGATTTTTATTAATTACTCAAAATGTAATTACAATATTTAGTCTACTAGTCTAGGCTTAAGAAATCATATTACAACATAATTTATGCCCAATTTAGATTCCTTTATCACTAAATACCAAACAAGAAATGTACACAAAAATTAGTGATATACATTCTTCCATTCTAAAAACCTTAACTACAAATGTTGTCAAGAATTGCTCCAAAGAAATCATCTCAATATACCTGCACATTGTAAAAAAAAAGTCATTTTATTATTAATATGAAGAAACTATGTGGTAATTCATTTCAAGAGGGAAACTATAATATTTTATGAACATAAGAAAGGTCCAGCCTAATTCATTGCAAGTATAAAACAATAGCAAACAGGGGATAGGATACAGCAAAAAACACAAAATAACAAAGAAACCCAACAATAGCAACAAACAAGATTTCTAATGGAAATTCTGAATTACAAAGCAAGCTGGATTGATGATAAATTTATACATAGCTATTAGATATGAAGAGCATGAAGAAACAAACTATCACCAATATCAATCAAATCAACTATTACTGGTAAAAGATGTTGTGGGTAGTGGGTACTAGTCCAGCAGTCCTTATGGTTTCAAATTTTTTGCAATAAATAAGAAGAAACGTCGCTAAAGCTTTTTATATTCTAGAGAAAGCACAAAAATTACCCTCAAATTTTATTCTAGAGAAACTATATAATGAGAAGTAAAATCACGCAATACAACACTCAAATTTTATTAATTTAAAATTATCATCATAACATAACATACTCACAGCAAAAGAAAGGCCTTGCTTGAAGCACCATAAGGTGGGACCAAGCAAGACACCAAATATCAAAGGTGGGTCATGATTTTTCTTCTCAAGAAATGAAAAGTTGCATTTCTACATGCAGCTTTTCTTCCATGGAATTCAAACAAAGAAGTTGGACTAGAAAGTCCCCAAAGTGATTGACCTAACTGAATCTCAAGTCTTCTTCAAGCAGCTGTATGGGAAATCGAGTCTAGTCTACCCTTACCTAGTCTTCCAACAGGAAAAGAAGCTCTATACCTAATAAACTTACAATAGAAACTTGAACAAAACTAAAAGAACAGCTCCCAACAGCAAAGAAACAGAGCCAAATGACTCTGTTTATTTGTTAGCAAACTATGGAATTGATTTTTATTTTGTTTTTCTTTCTCATATCAGAAAAATTAAGTTACAATTATGCCTAGCATCTCTGATTTAACAAATAAGTAAAGCAAGAAAGAAGGAAATAAAAAAGAAAAGAATAGCAGAAAAACCACAAGGGTAAAAAAAAAATTGCCTAACATACACTACATCCAACCAATAAGAGAAAAAGAAAAATCTAAAACGCAACTATAATGGAGGCTATCTAATTGCCAGAATAAAGAACTATATAAAAGGAGCACCCAGCAGCATAAATAGAAAGTAATTGGACAAAAGGGTTGCAGATGTGGTAACTTCTCTACAGGCTGTTGTACAAATTTATTAAAAGAAAATAATACATGATGTGTAAATGTGACAAAATTACCATATTCATTTCATACACCAAGAAACACTACTTGTGCAAGGAAACCTCTAAGAGCCAGACCAATGACTAATGCTATTCCCAGAACAATAGAAGAAAAGCTTCAGACAAGACATAGTATGGAACTAAAGAAGTTCTACATGTTAGCATTCAGAGTGAAGAAAAGAAAAAATCAAAGAGGGTATGAGTTAAAAGGATTGACTCACTCAAACCATTACTATCAGGAACTTAATAAATGCTTTCTCTTGTCAAACAACAATACTAAGTGAGATGAGATTAAAAAAAACTTTAATCTTTATGCAATGAAAAATAGAAGAATTTCATAGCCATTAGCAAAATACGAGAATCACAAAAGTAGTGCTAACAATAATAACTAACTTACCTGTAATGATCTGTGAAGCCTAGTTCCAGGAATGTTTATTGGTAATGACATGAGGCCTGCAATGAATTCTTGAAATTGTTTTCTTAGAGACTCCATTTCCTCACCAGGATCCAAATTAATCAATGCCTTAACTAGTACTTGAAATGCAATCTGAGAGAGAGACCAAAAGGGGGTTTAGTCTTATATGTGTTATTAACTTTTAAAAAGTACCATTAAACATAATAATTGTGAATCTGTTTTGACAGACAATTATTCAAACAAACTTATTCTGAACCCCATAACAACTGGTTCACCTTTTCTATTTAGCAAATCATTTTCAAACCTAAGTAGAAGCCAGAGATGGGGTATTTCAAAAATCAATAATTATTACTTTCACTGTTTCACAGACAGATTCTTTATCCCCCAAACAAATAAATATTTATGAATATAAATAAATCACCCCCTAAAAATATCTTAACCACACAAAAAAGGCCAAAGGTTTAAACTTTAAAGATAGAAGGCATCTTTTGTTTTTTGCTGTATTTACTTCAAACTCTTCCCAAAAAAACTAAACTCAGATGAACCAAGTAATAGTCTTTATTTTTTATTTTTCCTTTCTAAACTTCAAATATTAAAGTTTATGTATGTATGTATGTATAGAGAGAGAGAGAGAGAGAGAGAGAGAGAGAGAGAGAGAGAGAGAGAGAAGGCTTATAATGCAAAACCATGAAACTGCTTCTGAAAATTAGATTTTCCATCACAGGGCAAATAAGCATGCAAAGAAAGTGAAAACTAACAAAAAAAAAATGACAATATCTTCATATTATTACATAAGGCAAGAAAATATATATTTTGTAGCTGTAAAAAGAGACCATTTTAATATATAAATGCCTTTAGAGATTAATGCAAGAAATTTCATGAACATTGAAAATTCATTAAGAACCAATCACATCTTCAAGGTTTAAACACCACCACTTCAACCATCACCTTTGGCATTCACCACCACCAACAGCAAACACAGATCATCATCACCACAGCCAACATGAGAAAATAGTAATAAATAAATAAATAAAATAAAATAATGGATCATGGTGAGTACCAAAGATGGTGAGAGCAGAAAAGATGGAGGCTCAAAATGAAATCAATGCACATATCAATACAAAAATAAAAGTTTTCATCATCAGGCACAAAGTAATCTAGAAACAAAACCAAGTACCATGACTCATCATAGTTGCAACAAGATAATGCAGTCTTTGTAGTTACCCCAACTGGTCCTGTAACTAAGAGGACGTTTTTCAGCCTATCCTCCTCATATTGGCTTCCTGAATCAGAGTCACTTTCAGAATAGATATAATCATCTTTTTCCCTATCACTTGTATCACAATCAATATGATCCTTGCATATTTGAAACTTTCTTTCACGCCATTGTTGTAGCCACCCACTCAAAAACTTCACAGATTCATCATTAACACAGACCTGCAGGAAAATGTTTTTTTTTCCAGTTTAAGAGACTGAAGAAACTTCTAAATGTACTAGTCAAAGAAGAAATAGTCCAAGAAATCTAACCTCCATGGCAGTTTTTGGCTTGTAACTGTAAGTCCATAAGCTATTCCTTGGTTGATTACCACAACCAAAATAGTATGACTTCATTCTGCAATAAAATGCAGCTATAAGCTTAATAAAATCTCTAGATAGACTAAACAATTAAAACTAAGAACAATGCTTAACTATTCAAACACATTATGATAATCAATTCAACACTATTGGAGCAATTAAATGAAACATATTTAATATTGACTCTACTAAAAAAGCCAATGTAAAAATTAACAGCTACAGAAAATTTTATTATTTTTACCAAGAAACTATAATAATTGTTATGTAGTATTCAGGAGGGACTCGAACCTCAAACCTTGTGGCAGCAAACCACATGCCAGACTATTTGAACTGTCCTCAAGTGATCTACTTCCCCTCCTAGTGTTTGGCTTTCTTACCACACTAGTAGGTCCATTGAAGGAATCAACTTTATTTATCTCACTATCCTGCACAATAATTAATTTGTAATGAGAATCACAGGATGACAATTACAAAAAAGAAACAAATTTTTACTGAAGCACCTGCATCCTAACATCCCTCTGTTTCATCATCAGTTGGAAATGTTTCATAAATACAATCATCTTGAATAACACATTCTGAAAAAACATTATCCTGAAAACTTGATGCATTGTCGGGGTGTAAAATAAGGGGAAACTTTTGAAAACTTAAGCACTCAATGGAGCCTTCAACAATAGATTCGCATGTGCTTTCTAGGTCACAAATATTTCTCCTAAAGATCTCCTCAGAAAATTTCCAGGTGCCCCAGTCAAGGGGCATGTTAGTGTCCTGTTGCAAAAAGTTTTAACAGAACTCAGAACAATAACTGCAGTCTCAGTTTCCGCAACTCGAAAATTACCATAATAGCAGTAAGAGCTAGCCCTAGATAAGCTTACCTGGCTTCTTTCAAATACATGAATCGGGGAATAAGTCTTCTCTTTATTTTGCCTACCAACTGCTAACTTTTTACCCTCTGCATCAATTACCCCTCGATTATTCTTGTCTTCCTTCCAAGATGAAAAAAAGGGATGAAGTTTTTTTCCTGCAAACATCCGTGAATTTTCCTGTTGAAAGTGAACGAAGGAAACTTAGCACCACATCAATAGGTAATGTGGAAATCAAAGCTAATAACTCGAGTTAAAATCTTGCCATCATCAAACCAACACCACTGTAATTGACTATATTTTGAGAAGCTAGATTAAGGAACAACACTAAAGAAAAAAAGAACGCTGAGGGACTATAATGCCTATAATTGATTGAGTTCAGAACAACTTTATTTTGTTGGAGGTTACAAAAGAAGCAATTGAAAAGAGACTAGTTACACAGTGAACATTCCTTAAGGCAAGAGATCACATTGACTAACCTGGGCTGTCAACCTTGCCTCTAACCGCAAATCAGGCATAACAACAGCTACATCTTCCATCTGTGTATTTGTTGAATTTTTCTTTGGAGTACTATTTGCAGATCCTCTTCTTCTCGCCTGCCAAAAATGCAATTAAAAAAATAACTGAAAGTTCCAATTCACATGTCTCTTTGCATCATTCTGAAGAAGAAGAAGAAGACATGGAATCAATCCACTCAACTACAATTCATTTAATTTACCTTTCCAGAAGCTGATCCCTGAGTAGGTGATTTTCGATTAGGGGTTGTCATTTGCGCTTGTTTATCAGGGCTAACAACAGTTACATCTTTGCTTTGTGTATTTGTTGAATTTTTCTTCGGAGCATTCAGCATCATGCGCAGATCGTTTTCCTTTCGCCTCCCAAAAACACTGTTCGTTTTTGGGTACATCATAATGACCAATGGATATTGCCCACACCCACTTAGGTGATCAGTATGAATTTAGACTGTGATTGTGATATTGTTTAATTAAATAAACAGATAATTAGAACATGTACATAAAACAATACTTTTGTGTAAAGTTTCAAGAGAAACATGTACATAAAGGTAAGCAAAATGAGACAACTTCCTTGCTCCATGGAATTCAGAAAAGCAGATAGAATCAAACTTAGTGACTGAATTAATAGAATCAATTCTCATTAAAGAAGTAATGATACAAAAGAGTATATATACAGAAAAGACAAAAACAAATTACACTAGCTATTAAAGCAGAAACTACATAAATAGGTAAATAAAAATAACAAATAAGAGCCTACCTTTTAACTGATGTAACAACATCTCCAGATGCACTGTCTTCTGGATCCAAGACCCCGCTTACCCTACTGGTAAATGCATCAAAAAAAAAAAAAAGCAAAAACAACCTCTTAGTACTTGGTGAGAATGATCAAGAAACAAAAATACTGTATCATTATTTTGCAACTTCAGAAGTTCAATCTTCCAACTTCTAGATAGCCATAAGTTATCCACCACCCAGTAAAATCCCCATCCTAAGAGAAACCAGTAAAATCCAGTAATAAAAAAGATAGAAGCAACTAGCATGAGTATCACATAAACAACCAAGTAAAGTGAACAGCAAACTAAACTAAACCAAAGACAGCAATAAGCAAAGGCATTTGACATATAAAAGTACTGAAATTAAAAAGCTCCATTTGACAAAGCATCGATTTTTAAAGCTACTTACTGGGTTAAAAAAACAATGTAAATATTAAGCAACATGATGGAAAGCTTTATTAGTTGAACACAATCATGTGTAAACGTGTTGTTTTTGGTCATTCATATAACTTCAAATATGGAATTACACATATTCTTTTTGTTGGCATCTATGTAACTAAGCAAAGTTCCCTCTCCAGTAGTTGCAATTCTAGGAAATTACCTGAGGCAGGAGTTCTTGAATGCCCAGCAGCTCCCTCCGAAAATGAGGACTTCTGGGATGTATGCCTTCGAGAATGTTCTAATGGACTTCCTTCCTCTGAAACATATGCTGATTCAAATTTAGATTCAGATCCATCATTCCTGCTGACCCCATCAGAAAACCAACTCATTGAAGTCTCTTCTCCAGCAACCCGTCCTCTATGATCCCATCGAAAGCTCCATGTTGGGGAACATGGAATGTTCCGATGCAAAATTTCACTAGTCGACCCATTTGTTATAGTCTTCTCCTTAACAGCCACACAACAAGCAGCTCCCATGCTCAAAAATTGACACCACAATTAAACTTGTAATCATAAAACCTCACCTCTTGCTCCACATTCTCTCACCCCAAAAGCAGTTCCTCTGAAAAATTGCAATAAAAAAAACGAACAGAACCCATCAATTTAAATGACCAGCAGACCAGCAGTAGGTTCTCAAATTCCCGTAATCACCACAATAAACAATGATTTGAACACAATAAAATAAACCTAATTGCTCAAGATAAAAGATTCCCAATATAAAACGAGTCACGGGTCTCAAATCCTTTCCTGCAACAAAAAGGGTTATCAGTAAACAACACTAAGAATCATCATCACCAACCCATCACAAGATCTAACAAAGATTCGCTCCCCAAAATCATCATCTTTATACATACATATATATATATATAAAGACGTGAAAAGATTGGTACAAACCTGGCCTATAGTAGTAGAAGTCGAGCAGTGAGCAGTGGAAATCCCAGATTCTGGCTCCATAGCCTTGTTTATCTCTCAATCTCGTTCTCGTTCTCTCAATCTAAGAACGATGAGACCACTGGGTCGAAGGCATGCAGAGGTGGGCTCGCACCTGGGGTCACTTGGTTCGGGGGTTGGGTTCACGGGTGCCTGAGATTTGGAGCTTGGCTCGGAGAAAAACGGGTGTGAGGATGGTGGTTAGGTGGTCGGAGTTGTGGATGATGGTGGTTACGGGAGTGCGGCTAGGGCAAAGGGAATAGAGAGACGAGAAGGAGAGGGGGGAAAAAGGCATGAGAATTGGGTCACTATCGGGTCTCAAAAAATTTGAGGTCAAAAATGAAAAAAAATCTAAGTGGCGCCCTTTTTTATTACCGCCTTTTTTTTTCACAAATGCCCATTATACTCTAGCATAACTCTTTTTTATTAGTATTATATTAATGTGTTATGGAAATAGGCATTTGGTGTAGTGTATGTAAACACATGAGCAAAATAAGTGAAAGCATGCTAGGGTACTTAGAGTATTTTTCAAATTTTTTGTTATTTTGTTAAATCAAACCAAGTACTATGCTAAGTTTGGTCATGCGAATAGATGTTATGATAAAATGCAAGTATTATAATATAAAAAATGAACCCCTTTACACCGCGAGCAGTCACTGCTCAGATGTAATTGTTTGTTAAAAGGAAAAAGCTGCCCATGCAGCAATAAAAGTTAAAAATTGTCTTTACATCATGACCCGTAGGTTGTGTATCTCAAAAATAAAAGTTAAAGAAAAAAAGCAGATAGAATTATGAGGCGGCTGGAGGATCCTGTAGAGGCTTTTGTTGTTGCTGGTCGACAGTAACTCTAGTGTCTTCCCGGGCGCCCTCAATGCCTGTTGCAAGAGAGATCTCGAGAGACCCTTGAGTATTTTCTTCTTCTAAGTGAACAGCACACCTCGCCAGCTCTGTCTCCCTTATATGATCTGCTAGATACGAAAAGTTGGTGTTGGGATTGCACTTCCAGAACATATAGAAGCATTCAAACGCCGCCCCCTCGTAGTGTTTGAGGTTGCGGGCGTTCGCCTCCTCTAGGGCAGCAGTCTCCTTGCGGCTAATCTCCAGCTCTGCTTGCAGGTTGTGGGCTTCTCGATAATTCATAAGCGAGGCCTCTTTATACTGCTCCTTGGAAGCGGTGATCTTGGCAATGCTTGCTTCTTTCTTCTTCAGCTCCTATTCGAGGGAGGCGAGTTTGGCCGCAGCCGTTTGCTGCGCCTCGGTGTGTGTTGCCTCGATCACCTTAAGTGCCTCAGAATGCTTCGCTTCAACTTCCTTGAGCTGCTCGACATGTTTAGCTTCGATGGCCTTAAGCTGCTCAGCATGTTGGGCCTCAACTATGCCATGCTGGTCGCTGAGTCTTTTCTCAAACTAGGCAGCCAGTGTCCTCGAACTCCGCTAGCCAAAACTCATGGTGAGAACTCCTTGTGATCATAAAAAAGATAAAGCTGTTAATAGGAATAAATTGACGAAGAACATTAGCAAAGTATGGTGAAAACGACGACTTATAGTAAGCACTTCGTTCAGTGCACGGTTGAAGACCTGATCGACCACCATGGAGCCAGTCTCTTAGATTGCCTCTCAGCTGCGGCGGTGCTTTGTTATTTTGGTCAGCCTGTCTTTGGCTTAATTGAGCACCACACACGAGAGATCTTCTCTCGAGGCTTCTTCTCAGCGACCAGCAAGCATCTGGTCGGTGGAAGCTGGAGGAGTGAGGTCAGTAGGAGCTGCAGGAGGAGTCTGTTCGACTGGAGCTGGGGGATCTTGATTCACAAGAGTTGGCGGAGTTATCTCTTTGGCAGAAGCTGGTGAAGGAGTTGTCTTTTTTGTGGGAGTTAGCGCAAGAGGATCCTCTGTTCGAGCCCTCTTCGCGGAGGGGTTGCTGTAGCCTTCCCCAGACTGGCGCTTGCTAGACTTTTTCTTGCTCGCCGATTTGGCGTACAAGTCAAAGGCTCGGTCAGCAGGCATGTCTGCAAGGGAGAAACAAACGAACAGTCAGGCAATATAATAAAAGGAGCTTCCTAAGTTAAGGAAACAAGGGCGAAGAAATTAAAAGTATAATACCTGAGCTATAATTACTGGTCGCTACACTATTTACTTTACTAGTGCTGCACTCACTCTCTGGCCTGAAGAAATCTGAATTTAAAGTAAGGGTGTATTTAAAGTTTTCGTCCCCATCAAATAAGTGACAGGGAATAGGCAGACTATCTAAAAGCAAAAAATGAGTACCGTTCTCATTCAATGATTCAAGAATAGGCTCGGAAGCCTTCTTCTTGCCCTTCCCTAAAGGGACTGAAGCAGCTGCAGGTCGCGGGGCACTGGATGGTTCATTAATGGTCACTCTTGTTGCCCTCCTCATCGGGGGTTGTGCACATCTTGTTGTTGTTCGGGGACTTCTCCGCCAGTGGCACTCCTTGCTGTGGATTCCCTCACATCCTGGTGAGGTACCAGAAGGCCGACCAGCCTCAGATTGGCCTCTGTGACCAGCTCTTTGATGCTTTTTTCCACGTCGGTCATGCTGGCCAAAAGGGTCGCTTGTATCTCCATCTCTAGAGTAGGAGCTGGTTGTAACCATGGACCTGAATGGCATAAAGGTTATAATAAATGTGCGGGAAAGCTAAAAGGAATTTAAGCAACTAGTGAATAAAGAATTTACCTCCTTCCATGAAGGCTAAGTTGTTGGCAACCAGGTCTGTGGTTAAAAAGTACTCCTGGAAGTACTTTCCTACATTGGATTTGTAGGAGGTTTCACTCAGGAAAACGCGAGCCGATTCCTGGTGGCAGAAATAAAAAAACCCCATGTTGTTCTGGTTAGGGTTGGACTTGAGATCAAATAAGTAGTTGATCTCACGTGGCGTGGGGACATGCCACTTTTTATGGCTATAGAGGATATAGAGGGCAGAAAGCGTTCTATACCCATTTGGAGTTATTTAAAAGGGAGCGACCCCGAAATAATTGGCCACTCCCTGCAAAAAAGGATGGAGAGGCAAGATTGATCCTGCCTCGATGTGGTATCTCAACCAGGCGCTGAAGGCACCGCCAGGCAGGTTTGCCCGCTGGTCAATGGTGGGTTTGAATAAAGTTACCCCAGGAAGTCTGTACTTCCTGAGTTAATTGCTTAGCATCCTAGCAGTAATATTGCTAGGGGTGCAACGTATTGCTCGACGTCTGGTCGAAGGACATCTCGAGGTTTGGCTTATGTTTGGATTTCTAGCTCAAGAGTATTTTTAGCTCGACAGCTGGTCGAAGGAATTTCAGCCCGAGGAGCTGGCTGATTTGCTTGAAGGTCGGTTGCTTGAGGGATGGTTGGTTTCTTTTTCTGGGCGGTGGATTTTACTCTACTCATGTTTGATGGACTGGTTGAAGGTCTATTGAATGAGGTATGGGAAAAAGGGATCCCCAGAATAAGTATCGACGACTGTTCTTTGTCCTCGAGCAGCTGAGCGAGCAGGTCGTTGTCGATTGGCCTCTCACCTCCCCACGGATCGTGCATGAAAATCTGCAAACAGGGAAGGGGAGATGAGAATCTACGGCCCAAAAGATTAAGAGGTGTAAAGAGCTGGGATAACATTGCTCGCGTATAAAAGTTAGGCTTTTATATGACCAGCAACATTCTAGCAAAAACACTAAGTTACATACGAACAGTTTGGAAAACGGATCAAAAAGTAGAAGTAAAAATTTCAGGAAAAACATTTTCGACTCTGAAAGGGCGGGAAAAACCCAGTTTTTCTATAAGCTTAAAAATCGAATTTTTACTTCAATTTTACGCCCTAAATTCATGATCCTAACTACCAAACCGATCCTTAACCCCTGCAAAGTATTATTTCTAGCTCAAATCTACATGCCCTTTTACCCTGAAACAAATTTTTTCAAGAACAGTAAAAAATACTCAAGAACTCATAATAAAAAATAGAGATAAAATGGATATTGCATGGCATATCAACAACTGAAAAGTTCGAGAAAAGTACTTGTATAAAAGATGGAGTAGAGTTCTGAGACGCTAAGTCGATTTGGCTGGGTAGGAGATTCGTGGATCGACAAGAACTGCCTGAGTTTCTGCAGGTTTTGCGCCTTGTTCTTTGGTTTTCTTGAGGATAAATGTAAAATGTAAAAAGTGAAAATTGATTACGAAGGACTATTTATATTAGTCGAGGAGCAGTTACCGAGGTAATCATAAAGGGTAACTTTTCAAGGCATGGGGAAGTGTAATAGCCATCAAACCACTTTTGGGAAACCAAAAAGACATGATTAGTTGCCTTTTTCGAGAAGGCATGAACGAATTTGATAGATTTGATGGGGCATGTGAAGGGTCGGTCTCTTAAGTTTACTTTATGTTGGTCGCAGTAAAATAAACTTGGGGGCAAATGTTTACCCAAAAATGGCTCCTGATGACGTGGTAGTTCTAAGTGAAGGGATCATGTTCGATCATCGACCAGATAATTGTTGGTTTGTCAAGTCTCGCGGTTAAATTCGACCAGTCTGGTCGCATACTTCCATTTACTTCCTTTGGGATACGCAATCTTGTAATAATTATATTCATTATATTTCTTTTTATTACCTTGATACGCTGATCTTAATGGTAATTAAGGCCCATTGGCCCATGTAACCCCCTTGAGCCTATAAATAAGAAAGAGAGGGCTCAAGGAAGGGACTGTTTTTGAACTTTTAATCTTTGGATTCAGAGAGAAAAGCATAGTGTGATTATCCACCGAAAGTTGTAATACTCCCAAGGCTTGTGAAACTCAAGAACCCTAGTTCTTTGATCAAAATTTTGGGATTCAATATAAATAAGAACACTAAGTGGACGTAGGTGATTACCATCCAATAGGGGTCGAACCACTATAAATCACTTGTGTCACTTTCTTTCCATTTGATTCTCTTCTTGATTTATTTTTGTTCTTTGTCGTTCATTTGACTCCATGTCATTGAACAAATCAAGGGTCAACACTAACATCGAGCTAATATCAAACAGTAAACAACAACCCCAATTTAACACCCATATTGAACTCTTATCGAGCTCTATCAATCTCACATCGAGCTAATCTCAAACTGTAAACAACATCCATAATTTAACACCCATATCGAACTACTATCGAGCTCTATTGAGTTCATATCGATCCTGGAAACCCCCATCAAGCTCCTATCGAGCTATCATCGAGCTCATATCGAGTCAATAAAAACAGAACTTGTAAAATTGAAAACAAAATATAATTTCTACCACTATCGAGTCATTAGGTATAAATGGCTTACCCCATCATTGAGCCACGACTGGGGTGTCTTCCACGTCAGAAACCACGTTGGACCGTGATTCCCAGTCTTTACATCCCTCGGGGTCTTGTTGGGCATGTCTCCAAGCAGCCACTTGCACATTGTCCTATATTGTTTGTGATCTGGCTTCTTGAGAGGGTCCAGCACCTGTGTAGCCTCCTCTTCTGGTACAGCTACATCAGTGCGAGGTTGTAATGCCCCAAATTTCCTAATAAGGTTTATGACCTTGATTAGGAGGCCGGGAGGGCCATAATTGATTTATTATGTTATTAAATGATTATATGCATGTTTAGGTGTATTAAATATGCATGTGAACTCATTTCTGAGTAATTGGGTGATTTTCATATTTTGGCCATTTCAGGCATATTTGGCATATATGTGATGTATGTGTGGTGCTTTATTATTATTTGGTTATGCCAGGGTTATCCAACACGAGACGATCCTAGGAAGTAAGCTAGTGGGAAAGTCACAACGAGATTTATTCTTGACTCGGAGTGAGTCAAGGGGTATTTAGAGCATTACCGGGTTATTGGGTAATGGGAATTAATATTTGGTGATAAATTGGGAGTTAGTAAGATCAGGGGGAAATTCTGGAGGTTTTGACTATTTTGTCCCCAGGAGTGTTTTCTGGACCCCGAGCGTTAGGATTTGTTTGAGGCTACTTAAGCTTAAAGTAACCTTTAAAAGAAATAAAAAGAACGTTCAGTAAGTTCTCTCTCCCTCTAAGTTCCATTTTCGTCTCCCGATCACATTTTTGAAGGTAACTTGAGTTCTAGGACTCGGATTCAAGCGAGGATCGAGGAATAGCGATCCTAGGGAAGATTAGAAGCTTATTAGCCGAAGGATTTAGTTAGGAACAACTCAATCGAAGGTAATTCAAGTTTTAAGTTTTAAGTTTTTTAAAGTTTTTAAGCTTGAATTGGACTTTGTGTTTTGATGAGTTTTTTTGGGTGATTTGAGACTTGGGTTTTATGGGTTTTGGATCATGGGGATGTTTGGGAACTTTGATTTTTGAGTTTGGAGATGTTTGGGTATGTTATTGGGAGGTTTTAAAAGGTTAAATTCGGAGAAAAATGGCTGGTCCGAGGTTAGGTCGCGACCCTGTTCTTGGGCGCCGCAGCCCAAGCTCGATGAAGCAGGTGGAAGGCTTTGGGAGCTCTGGGGGTCGCGGCACTAGGTGTAGGGAGCTGCGGCACTTGCCCCTGATGTTCTTGTTTTGGTTGGGGGCTGCGGCTCAGTGAGTTGGGGCCGCGACGCTTGAGGGTACTTATGGTCGAAATGATGTTTTAAGCTTGGGAACTCAAACCTCAGGCCTCAGGATCATTCTTACTACCCGGATTGGTGGGGTTTGATGTCTTGGAGGCTAGGTCTTGGTTCTGGGATTGGTTTTAGAACTTGAATTTAATGGATCACCGTTTATGGTTTGGAGTAAGGATCGTGCTTGTGGCTCGTTTATTGGTAACCTGTGCTTGGACCAAAGGCAAGAAAACTGCACACTGTGTACATGTGACATGCATGGTTATTCTTGATGCATGTTGGATGTTTAAATGTGACATGAATGGTTATTGTTGAGGCATGTCAAGTGATTAAATGTGATGCATGTGTTGCACGAGGAACATGTGGTTAGGGCATGCTATGAGTATTGAATATGAGATTGTTCAGAGCTTGAGCCTCTGTGTTTATGCATGGTCCTAATTATGCTAGAAATTGTTAAGTAAGCATGTTAAATGCCCTATATTCGGATATTTGACATATGATATATGCTTGGTAGCATTGCTTACTTGTGTGTGGCACCTACTATTCAGGATTCGGCACTGGTCGCGTATTACTGACCTGAGAGTCAGAAACAGCATAAGCGTCGAGAACGCAGAGCCGATAAAAATATTAGATCTAATCGATATCAGCATTGAATGACTCATATGGGGTATTAATGCTGGATCGACCCTAAGTTCGATGAAAATTATAAGCGCTTGTCTAGTCTAAGACTAGTTACTCAGAGCCAGGGCCAAAGGTCTAGGTGACTATTTTGTCACATGGCTGAGGGAGCGGAATCCCATATTAGTGACTTGATAATTAGTCACTCGTTTAAAGGTATTGACCCCCTTTTAGTGACTTGATAATTAGTAACTTGTTTAAAGGTATTGACCCCTTGTTAGTGACTTGGTAATTAGTCACTTGTTAAAAGGTACAGACCCCCTGTTAGTGACTTGTTGACGAGTCACTCATTCATTGTTTGAACTTATTTGCCTGCTTGAATTGAGCTGTATTTGCTAGGCATGTGCCTTATGATTTGATGACATGTTATTACTGTTCATGAGCATATTGAGTTTTCTTGCTGGGCTTCGGCTCACAGGTGCTATGTGGTGCAGGTAAAGGCAAAAGAAAGTTGGACCATTCTTGAGTTGGAGAGCTTAGGTGGAAATGTGTACATATGCAGCTGCTAGACCGCCACGGTCGAGGGTTGAAAGAGGAACTAGGGTTAAACCCTGCTTTTCCGCTTAGAACGGCTAGTTGTAAATATTTCCTTGTAATAGACCTTTAAATTATATTTTTGGGATCCTAATATATACAGTAAACGTTCTAATGAAACGTTATATCTTAACCAAAATTTTAAATCCCTAAACCGCTAATCATACTTAGTTACACGATTTTGGCCAAATGACTCGATTACCGAGTTTAGCATTGTTTACAAGGCACATCATAACGGTCCCTGGAGTTTAGGGCGTTACAACTTGGTATCAGAGCTTGCCAAGGTTTATGGTTCCTGAAGACAAGCTGGGCATGTACACTCATCACTGAAGATAGCTTCACTCAGGCAATGGTAACTATTTCTGTAGTTATGTGCTTAATTGCTTAAATAGAATGTAAATGCTTTACCTACACATTGTATTAGGGAGCATGAGATTCTGATAGAGCCTGGCTCTTGACTACATGATTATATGCTCCGTGAATATATATATATATATGAATGTGATCATATGATTACCTGCTCCATGAATATATATAATTGTGATATTTGCATTGAGTTGGAGGCATGGTGTGAATGTTGGAAGAGCAGGGATTATGATTGATGTATGAATGCCATGGGCATGTTTATAGCACTGCAAGTGATTTGTGAATGTGGTGTGGTAAGATTTTTTCCGTGGGAAAAGCTCTTGATATGCTCATCATGTTTGATGGGTCAAGTTATTGACTACAGATTCAATTAGCAGGTTTATAGCCAAGGCAGATAATGAGGCCTGGTGGTGGTTACACGGAGGCTGGGAGTTACAGCCAGGGTATTAGTTCTTCATCTGCTCCTATGAATTTTCAGCAGACGTTCACAGATTTGCAATCAAGATTGCAGAGGCATGAGGAAGAGATCAGGTGTCTGAAGCAACAGCGGAATTTGTTGGGGAGCACTTCTTCCTTGGTTATGCCAGGAGTGGCATCAGCTTTGACTCAGGGTTGAGAATAGATGGGAATTTCTCTGTGGAAGATTCTAGGAATATTACCCTCCAGTCTTCGAGGGAGGCCTAGATCCATTCAGAGCTGAGCAATGGATGGGCATGATAAATTCCATTCTTGACAGTATGGGGCTGGTAGGTCACGATAGGGCGATCTGTGCTACATGTGTACTGCGGGATGATGCCCGGATGTGGTGGGAGATAGTATCCCAGACACGAGACACAACTGTGATGGACTGGAAATAATTTAGGCATCTGTTCAATGAGAAGTATTATTTTGATGTAGCTAAGACTGCTAAGATGAATGAGTTTCTGAATCTCGTTCAGGGAAAGGCATCAGTGAAAGAATATGTTAACATATTTGATGGGTTTGCTAAGTTTGCTTTTGACATGGTACCCATAGATATAGCTCAGAAGGAAAGGTTTATTAAGGGGTTGAATCCCAGAATAGCTCAGGGCATTAGAGTTGCCCCAGTGCATGAAATCTTTACCTATGCTCAGGTGGTAGGGAAGGCTTTTGCTGTTGAGAGCGCAGGACATCAGAGTGGGCAGAAAAGTGTCAGAGAGCACGGAGCTCAGACAGTGGTACTTCCACTTATTGGAGCAAGCAATAAGGAAAGTCGGAAGACATATCCAGTATGTGCTCGGTGTAAGAGGCATCATCTAGGAGAATGCCGAGCAAGGGCATGTTTCTCATGTAAAATGTTTAGACATCGCAAGAAGGATTTCCCAATGCTGAGGAGGGATGAGCAAAAGGGGATGGACAGCTCGACCCCAGCTCGAGTGTTCATTCCGATGCAATCAGAATTTAAGACTGAGACTAGTTCCTCAGGGGTGGCAGGTCAGTTTTCTAGTTTTGATTTTTGAGTTATGCTGACTGGTTTTGGTGCAATGTTATTCCTTTGTTTGTTGCATATAGAAGGGCATAAAGATGATATGCAGATCACATGGTTATGTTGTGATAGGAAAGTGATACTATATCGGTGATTTACGAGATGAATTGGATTATGATAAAAAGGACTCATCAGTGACTTTGATAAAGCTGGTTATGACTGACTTTGGTATGATCTGGGATATGGATTGGTTAAGTAGGTATGGGGCAATGTAAAATGGCAAGTAAAGGATAGTAACTCTTGGTTTTGAGAGTGGAAGCCTTGTTACGGTTGGCAATGTGCATGGATTATGTATGCTTATGACGTCTGTATTGAGAGCTAGAGTTTTATTGCAGGGGGAGGCATAGAACTCTTAGCTAGTGTGGTGGATACCACTTAGATTGTGCTAGCGGGATCAGAACAGACTGACTAGTCTGTGAGTTTCTGGATGTGCTTCCAGGGGATCTGCCAGGGTTTCCTTTATGTGAAAATAATAGGATGGTAAATGGATTGGTGCCAGAAATGGAAACAGATTTTAGGGCACTGTTTTGAATGGTTCAGCAAGGCTGTAAGAACTTAAAGTTCCGTTATTGAGTAAGATGGAATTCTCCAAGGTGGATCTTGGATCTGGTTATTACCGACTAGAGATCAGGAAGAAGGATAAGTAGAAGATTGTTTTTATATTAGATAAGAGCACTAAGAGTGCTGAGTTATTTGAGAGGGTAATTAATGTTGAGTTGTCTTGTTGAGTCAGATGGGCAGAGCATTCAAAGGATTATTTGAATGGGATTTGTGATTGTCTTGGACGATGGTATTGTGGTGTATTCTCTGCGAAGACTTGCCCAGGTCAAGGAACGCCTTAGGGGCAGGAGTTTCCTTGGATGGGCAGAATAATACATGTACCTTGGGAAAGGGGTTCTGAGACTTCTTGCATATCAGAATTAGTTAGTAGGTGGTTATGACACCTTAGTGACAGAGAAAAGTGATTGCTTATGCAACATGTTGGTTAAAGGATCTGACCAAAACTAGAGTAGAGTTCTGGTGGGCCAGGTGGTCAGTTTTATGTTTGAGATTACTATCTCGGAGAGTATCAAAAAGGAAAGACAGTTAAGTGAACCACAGATAGGAAAGATTGAGTGGAAAGTCTTAGCTGGATTAGCTAAGGATCAAACAGCTTCAGGCATGAATTTATTATGGTATAAGGATCGGATTTGGGACCCGATGAGCACTGGGATTACTTGGGAGATTTTGGATGAATCTCGTGCTACTTTTGTTTTCTCTTCATTCAGGCATCATGATAGTGTTCCAGAGTTTGAAAGTTTATTATTGATGGCCTGAGATGGAGAGGAGCATAATGGAATACGTGGTAAAGTATTTAACCTGTTAGCAGGTCAAGTCAGAGTATCAGAATCAGCAGGGCCATTGTAGCCTTTGAGTATTTTGTAATGGAAATAAGGAAACATCACGATAGGTTTCGCGATGGGATTGCTCAGGTTAGTGGGTCAACATGAATTGGTTTAGGTCATTGTGGACCAGTGTTTCGAGTGAGTTCATCTTTATTAGCAAGGATGAATAATGTAGCTGATTAGTAATCAGATATCTATGTGAAAGAGGTAGTGCGCCTTCATGAAATTCAAGGTCTATCTTATCAGATGGAGACTTTATTGCGACTTTCAGGTTTTGGAAGGGTTAAGAAAGGCGATAAGTATATCGATGGGATTAAATAAAATTTATTATTCTCAGACTGATGGTAAATCAGAGAGGGAAAAAAAGAGAGTTATCCAGTATTGGAAAGATACCTTATGAGATAAGGTATGATAGAGAATGTTTATCACCAATTCATTGGAATGAGAAGGATGAGATGTTATATTTGGATCCTGAGGTAGTTCAGGGGACTATTGAGATTATTAGAGGTTAAAGCTTGGATGCTCACTTCTCAGAGTAAATGGAAAAGTTTTACTGAATTGAAAAGCAGGAACATAGAGTTCCAGGTAGAAGGTTGTATCTTCCTCAAAAGTATCACCATGGAAAGGGGTGAGGAGTTAAGAGCAAGTTGAGCCCTATAATAGTATAATAGTTTAGTCCTAGATAGGACTAGTTGGATTTACTTTGGATCGATCTTATTTTTGGCACTGTTGGTTATACACAGTGTATTATGTATTTCCATGTTGAGGACATGGGTTAAAAGAAACTCATGAGTTGAGTTATGAGAATCTGGGGATTTGAGGCTAAGTTATCCTGTAAGGAATAACCAGTCCAGATATGAGACAGAAAGAATAAGGTTATGAGGAATAAGAGTGTACCTTGAGTTAAGGTAATGCTACAGAGACAGTGAGGTCAAGGGAATGACCTGGGAAACTGGAATCAGTTGTGCGGAATTCTTATTCCGGGCAATTCAGATAAATTTTGAGGACGAAATTTCTGTAAGGAGGGGATAGTTGTAATGCCCCAAATTTCATAATAAGGTTTAAGACCTTGATTAGGAGGCCGGGAGGGCCATAATTGATTCATTATGTTATTAAATGATTATATGCATGTTTAGGTGTATTAAATATGCATGTGAACTCATTTCTGAGTAATTGGGTGATTTTCATATTTTGGCCATTTCGGGCATATTTGGCATATATGTGATGTATGTGTGGTGCTTTATTATTATTTGCTTATGCTAGGGTTACCCAGCACGAGACGATCCTAGGAAGTAAGCTAGTGGGAAAGTCACAACGAGATTTATTCTTGACTAGGAGTGAGTCAAGGGGTATTTAGAGCATTACCGGGTTATTGGGTAATGGGAATTAATATTTGGTGATAAATTGGGAGTTAGTAAGATCAGGGGAAATTCTGGAGGTTTTGACTATTTTGTCCCCGGGAGTGTTTTCGGAACCCCGAGCGTTAGGATTTGTTTGAGGCTACTTAAGCTTGAAGTAACCTTTAAAAGAAATAAAAAGAACGTTCAGTAAGTTCTCTCTCCCTCTAAGTTCCATTTTCGTCTCCTGATCGCATTTTCGAAGGTAACTTGAGTTCTAAGACTCGGATTCAAGCGAGGATCGAGGAATAGCGATCCTAGGGAAGATTAGAAGCTTATTAGCTAAAGGATTTAGTTGGGAACAACTCAATCGGAGGTAATTCAAGTTTTAAGTTTTTTAAAGTTTTTAAGCTTGAATTGGACTTTGTGTTTTGATGAGTTTTTTGGGTGATTTGAGACTTGGGTTTTATGGGTTTTGGATCATGGGGATGTTTGGGAACTTTGATTTTTGAGTTTGGAGATGTTTGGGTATGTTTTTTGGAGGTTTTAAAAGGTAAATTCGGAGAAAAATGGTTGGTCCAAGGTTGGGCTGTGGCCCTATTCTTGGGAGCCGTGGCCCAAGCTCGATGAAGCAGGTGGAAGGCTTTGGGAGCTCTGGGGGCCGCGGCACTAGGTGTAGGGCGCCGCGGCGCTTGCCCCTAATGTTCTTGTTTTGGCTGGGGGTCGTAGCTCAGTGAGTTGGGGCCGCGGCGCTTGAGGGTATTTATGGTCGAAATGATGTTTTAAGCTTGGGAACTCAAACCTCAGGCCTCGGGATCATTCTTACTACCCGGATTGGTGGGGTTTGATGTCTTGGAGGCTAGGTCTTGGTTCTGGGATTGGTTTTAGAACTTGAATTTAATGGATCACCGTTTATGGTTGTGACTAGGTTATCACTAGAGGCTTGGCGTAAGGATCGTGCTTGTGGCTCGTTTATTGGTAACCTGTGCTTGGACCAAAGGCAAGAAAACTGCACCCAGTGTATATGTGACATGCATGATTATTCTTGATGCATGTTGGATGTTTAAATGTGACATGCATGGTTATTTTTGAGGCATGTCAAGTGATTAAATGTTATGCATGTGTTGCACGAGGAACATGTGGTTAGGGCATGCTATGTGTATTGAATATGAGATTGTTCAGAGCTTGAGCCTCTGTGTTTATGCATTGTCCTAATTATGCTAGCAATTGTTAAGTAAGCATGTTAAATGCCCTATATTCGGATATTTGACATATGATATATGCTTGGTAGCATTGCTTACTTGTGTGTGGCACCTACTATTCAGGATTCGGCACTGGTCGCGTATTACTGACCTGAGAGTCTGAAATGGCATAAGCGTCGAGAACGCAGAGCCGATAAAAATATTAGATCTAATCGATATCAGCATTGAATGACTCATATGGGGTATTAATGCTGGACCGACCCTAAGTTCGATGAAAATTATAAGCGCTTGTCTAGTCTAAGACTAGTTACTCAGAGCCAGGGCCAAAGGTCTAGGTGACTGTTTTGTCACATGGCTGAGGGAGCGGAATCCCATATTAGTGACTTGATAATTAGTCACTCGTTTAAAGGTATTGACCCCCTGTTAGTGACTTGATAATTAGTCACTCGTTTAAAGGTATTGACCCCTTGTTAGTGACTTGGTAATTAGTCACTTGTTAAAAGGTACAGACCCCCTGTTAGTGACTTGTTGATCAGTCACTCGTTCATTGTTTGAACTTATTTTCCTGCTTGAATTGAGCTGTATTTGCTAGGCATGAGCCTTATGATTTGATGACATGTTTTTACTATTCATGAGCATATTGAGTTTTCTTGCTGGGCTTCGGCTCACAGGTGCTATGTGGTGCAGGTAAAGGCAAAAGGAAGCTGGAACATCCTTGAGTTGGAGAGCTTAGGTGGCAATGTGTACATATGTGGTTGCTCGACCGCCACGGCCGAGGGTTGAAAGAGGAACTAGGGTTAAACCCTCTTTTGCCGCTTAGAACGACTGGTTGTAAATATTTCCTTGTAATAAACCTTTAAATTATATTTTTGGGATCCCAATATATATATAGTAAACGTTCTAATGAAATGTTATATCTTAACCAAAATTTTAAATCCCTAAACCACTAATCATACTTTGTTACACGATTTTGGCCAAATGACTCGATTAGCGAGTTTAGCACTGTTTACAAGGCACATCGTAACGGTCCCTGGAGTTTAGGGCGTTACAGAGGTCTTTTCCTCATGGGATCAGTGTAGTCCTCAAACCAATCTAGCTTGCGTCTTTGGTGTCTAGTCCTCTGAAACCGAACTGCAGCAACGTCCTCAGGGTTGACAATAACGACTCCCAGAGTCCCAGCATCAGGTGTCACAATGATGGTAGGAGGCGTAGTTGGATCATCAACATAGTCCAGAGGAATATCCAATGACTCTGAGTCTGAATCTTCATTGGAGCCCCTTGGTTTCTCCTTAATAAATGTCAGGATCTGACTGACTACGTCCAAGATCACTGACTGGTTCTTCAGGAGGGTCTCTTGTCGACCCTCGAATCTATCCAACCGCTCAATCAAGTCGGCGAGCTCAGGGGCTGAGGCTGAGGCTGGTGTTGGGGTTGGTGTTGGGGCTGAGGCTGAGGCTGGGGCTGATGTTGGGGCAAAGGCTGAGGCTGGGGCTGAGGCTTGGGCAACAGGAGGGGTGGGACCTGCCACCTCCTCCCCCGGGGCAGCATCAACAAATATCTTGGCTGCCTGAGAAACTATCTCCGCGATTTTCTCAAAAGTCACATCCTTCTCCTCATCAGCCTCCGAGGGATCCTGGCCAAGCCAAGGATAAAGGGGAAGATCTCCCTCTGTCAAAGACAAATAATAGTCTTTTTCTGTTGGTCGAGGCTTCAACATCAGAAGGACAATCAACTGCAAACAACATAAAACATTTAGTAAACTCAAATAATGATAAAAGATATGCATATAGATAAAAAATATATATATATATAACTTACATTCTTCTTTGATAACATCGGTGAGATGACGGACTTGGTGAAATCCTTTTTCCTCCGATGCGACCAACTAAGCATCCTCGGGACCATGTTTCCCGAGCTCACAACAAACTCCGTCGTAAGCTGTTGGATAGCCTCATATGCCCAGTACTGTAAGGCCGGGGCATAACCATACATACTGTACTTGGACTCTTGCTGCACCTTGGCATCCTTCTTGGTATCATAGTTGGCCTTTTGCTTCACCATCCTATAAGAGTACTTCCCCCATGGATAGTTGAAGAAGTACTCTACGTCC
This sequence comes from Humulus lupulus, assembly GCF_963169125.1. Lineage (NCBI taxonomy): Eukaryota > Viridiplantae > Streptophyta > Magnoliopsida > Rosales > Cannabaceae > Humulus > Humulus lupulus. The sequence goes on along the minus strand of NC_084794.1, from coordinate 173,826,242 downwards.
TCAACAATTTTCAAAATATCTCGCCAAATGTGCAACTTGCCCTCAATGGCATTCAAAACCCCCTCAACCAACAAACATAGACCAAGCTTGTACACATTTTCCACAACAGTACAAGTCTTGAAAGCATGGTCCACCTGTGAGAGCTTTACTTTCTCAGCATCGTTGAAATACTCCTTTATCAACCGGTCGCTGAGATTATGCCCTTCCAACTCTTCTAGTGATGGGAAGGTACTGAAATTCAACCCCGTCACCAGGGCAAACTCTCCCATGCCGAATCCACAAGACTTTGACCCCAAGAAGAAATGCACCTGACCTTCGTTGTTGTTGGCGATTTTCCTCAACAACAGTTGATGCACCAAGACTCTGGAGAAATTAAACTTCGAAGCCAAAAAGAACTGCTTGAAATGGGATTCCTTAGCCCTTTCAAGCAGCCCAAGCTCCATAAACCTAGTATTAATGTGATTAAAAGTGCTACTACCCCGATATGTCACTCGACCAGGAAAGTGATCACTGAACGGAACAAGCAACTTAGGCATCTGTAACAACACATTAAAAAAATTGGTAAGAACACAATTTGTCAAATAGAATATGGATTTTTAAAAAAAAAAATCATCACAAACCGAAATAAACACTGCCATCGAGCTTATATCGATCTGTTATCGAGCCCTATCGATCCCTATCGAGCTCAATCGATCTATTCATTGAGCCTTTGTCGAACTTCCATCAAGCCACTATTAAACCTAATCTTTAGTATACCATCGATCTTATATCGAGCTAATGTCGAGCTTCCATCAAGCTTAACTATATCAAGCCTACTATCGAATCATTCAACTACCCTATTGAGCTCATATCGAGCAAGTATCGAACCATTCAACCTACCCTATCGAGCTCATATCGAGCAAGTATCGAACCATTAAACCTACACTATCGAGCTCCTATTGAACCATAATCGAGCATATCGAGCTTGTTTTATCTATTACCAAATATCACTCGATCCATTATCGAACCTGTATCGAATCTAGATCGAACCTATTGAGCTACTGGTGCAAAACCAGAAAAAAAAATCCCCAAGAAACGATGAACACAATCCACTGATCACAGATTCAACAAAATGCACTATCAAAAATTGAACTGGGTTTGAGATTTTACCTTTGATTGTCAAACTTTGGAGGAAATGGGTCCGTGTGGGTCTCAATTCTGACAGAGATATGGGAGAACGGGTCTTGGTTTCATCGTGGGTCTCGGTTTCGATGGAGGTGGTGGCTCAATGAAGGTGGGCTCGATAGAGGTGGAGGCTCGATGGAGGTGGGCTCGACAGAGGTGGGAGTTGAACGTCTCTGGGTTTTTTGTGAGAATTGGAGAGAGAGAGAGAAACCGAGAGAGAAGTGAGATATTGATTTTTTTGCTCGATGGAGGTGGGCTCGACAGAGGTGGGAGTTGAAATTTCTCTGGGTTTTTTGTGAGAGTGGGAGAGAGAGAGAAACTGAGAGAGAAGAGAGAGAAATGAGATATTGATTTTTTTGGGTATGGAAAAATGAGATGAGTATTTTGGGAAATAGGGGAATGTTTAACATCAATTTGAAATTGTAATTAGTGCTAGAATTGTTATGTAATTATCCCTATTAGTCTGTATAAAAAGTGAAATTTCCCTAAAGAAAACTTATCAGACCAACTTGGTTATGGTTTATTGTCATGGTGACATGTGCAAGTGCAATACACTATCCTTCTCATTTGGTGGTGCAACTCACGTGCGGATGTAGAAGCGTTTAGCAAACCATGCCTTGTTTAATTAATGGAGTCCAAGCATGTAGAAATTGACAAGTGGCGTAGGTAAGATGTGGTGGCTCCATGGCTTGGCTCAGTAATATGAGTAATAAATGGCTACGGGCTGGGCTCACCAGCTGGGCCTGGGCTCTTCTCCATACTTTTGCAAATTCAATTCATTTCATTTACAAAAATACTACATCTTCCTATAAAACAAAATAAATCAAATTAAATATTTCTAAACTAAAAATATATCAATTAAATCTATAAAAATATTAATTTGAACTAAATTTATTTTTATAATAATAAATTTATATTTTTACTCTTAAAATTATTTATAGACCAAAAATCACAAAATACAAAAAAAAAATTAAAATCTTTAAAATAACTAAAAATTAACAATTTCTAAGCCTAAAGAAATTAAGAAAATATAATTAAAATTGCACTTATCAAATTCCCCCACACTTAGATTTTGCTAGTCCCTTAGCAAAGACAATAAACAAAACTAAGCTAAACTAAACACATCAACAATAAAACTATAAAGCCACGGTCTTATAAAAAATAATATTTGTCTCAAAGATTGCACAAATATATAATTCTAAGCAAAATCTAGATTTACATTCCATAGAGTTTTAACTTTAGTATGATCACCTCTTAAACTCAATTCTTATTTGTGTGTATGCACAATCAAATTCACTATATCACTAGTACCCAAATCAATTTATACATGTCAAAACTAATTTAAAAATTGTCTCTTATAAAGGTAATATTGGAACGTCCCAAATATGCTAATAGGGTTTAGTGCCTTGATTAGCGTGTCGAGAGGACATAACTGGATATATGTGTGATTAACTGATTAAACGTGTGACTATGTGGCATGCATGATATATATGATGATGTGTGTATGATTATATGCATGTTTATGAGTATTAAAGGTGCGTGTGGACCCATTATTGATAGTTGAGGCATATTTGTAATATTGGCCTGTTGCGGGCATAAATGTTAATATATGTGAATAAATGATTGAGACCACATTATTATGTGGATATATTCGCAGTATACGGCTCGAGGTGATCCTAATGAGCGGATTAGTGGAATAGTCACAGCGGGGTTTAATACCCAGCTCGGGGCGAGCCTAGGGGTATTTTGGGAAGCTTAGTGTATATTTGGGGTTCATCGAGTAATGGGAAAATATTTGGTAAATAGTTGGACATGTCGGGATTAATTGAGAATTTATAGAACTGTTGGAGAATTAGTGGGAAATGGGACACAAAGATTGTTTTGCCCTTGAGGGGCTTTGATGGGAGATTGTTAAGCAGAGGTATAGTGGTCATTTAGCTAGAGGATAGGTTTAATAATTTAGAAACCAGAACACTCTGTTTTCTTCACCACTCCCAACCGACCCTCTCTTCTTCTCTCTCAATTTGGTGGAACTTTGAGGAAGCTAAAGGGAATTGGTGGCTGAAACTTTGGGAAGTGAAGACTTGAGGCCTAAAAGTTGGTTAGCTACAGCTAGGGGGAGTATTTCACAGCCAAGGTGAGTTTTGATTACTGTTTCAATGGTGCTTTGCTTTGGTTTTATAGTTGTTCTTATTTTTAAGGTTTAAAATTGTGAATTTGAATTTGGATGGAAGTTTGAGTGTGTTGAGCTGGGGTTTTGTTATTGGAATCATATTGGTGTTATGTTGGGGATTGAGTTATAGTTTTAGGATATATATTGGAAGTTTTGGTGGACTTTCGGCTGGGAAAAACCTGGAAAACCCAGGGGATTCTGGGTTCACGGGGGCGCGCCACGACCCAATTCATGGGCGTCGCGCCCGCATGCCCCAGATGCCTTGGGAGGATTTGCTGATTTGTAGGAGCGCTGCGACCCTAGGGGGCAAGTCGCGGCCCGCCTCCCCCCCAGATGCAGAGGCTGCGCCTCTTACTTGAGGCACGCTGCAACCCTCAGGGCCAGGTCACGACTCACCTAGATAGTTTTAGCCTAGGTTTGTCTTAAGGCTTAAGAAGGCACGGGGATCTAAACTTAAGCGCTCAGGACAATTTCTACTACCCGGTTTAGTAGAAATCGAGGTCCAGGAGGCTAGTATTTTAATCCAAAGCTTTTAAATGGTTTAGAATCTTATGGTTATCCATTATCACATTGTGGCTAGGTTTTTACCGCAAGGGCTCAGGAATTAAGGATCGTGCTCGGGGTCGTCATATGCTTGCTGCTCTGGATACAAGGTAAGAGAATTACACCCATGTGGTTGTCATTGAGACTGAGATTCCTTGTAATTGAATATATGTGTTATGTGAGTTATAAATCTGTTATGTGGGATATGAGAGTACGACCTAAGGGTGCCAGAGCTGATGATAAGTGTTTTGGACGCAGCTCGGCCTAAGTGAGCCAAGGTCAGCTAAATAATCAGAGGACTCAGCCTAAGCGAGCCGAGGTCAACTAAATAATCAAAGGACTCGGCCTAAGCGAGTTGGAGTCAGCTAAGTCACTTGAGGCCTCCCCCTAGGGGTGCCGGCACCTAAGTATTTGTATTATAGTTTGAGTTATATGTGAAAGTATATGTTAATCGTTGCCTAGCCTAATACTTGTATCCTATTGATTAATTGGTTGAAAGTTTATTAATCGCTCTTGTGCTATATATGTTTGTTTTTTTAAGTTTTCTTGCTGGGCCTTGGCTCACGGGTGCTATGTGGTGCAAGTAAGGGAATTGATAGCTGGACCAGCCACGAGTTTGAGAGCTTCAGGGGCGGTGTGTACATATGCAGCTTGCTCGATCGCCACAGTCGAGATAACTTGGGAGGAACTAGGGTTAAACCCTGTTTTGCCGCTTACGATGGCTAAATTGTATATGTTTACCTTTTACAAGTGTATAAATTGATTTTTGGGATCCCGTGTACAAACTTAATATTTTAATGAAAAATAATCATTTTGTTGACCAAATCTTTTATTACTTGACCTTAGCTTAGTTTTTTAATTACACGTTTAAGCTCAAATGACTTGCTTAGCAGGTTAAGCACACAGTGTAACGGTCTTGGTTATCCGGGCGTTACAACTTGGTATCAGAGTGGTCTAGGTTTAAGGGTTCTTGAAGACTAACTGGGCGTGTACACTCGCCGCTAAAGGTAAGTTCGACTCATGGTTAGGTATTTAATGGCATAATTATGTGGTTATTTGTTTAAATTAAACCTACGTGCCTTATGTGCATGCTAGTATAGGAAGCATGATGTGTATGAGTATATTTGGTAGTAATGGGATTTGATAATTAATGCATGAGTAATGTAGATTGGTGCCTTGATATGTATATTGTGCGTGTGATTATTGTGATTGTTTAGACCTGCCCGTGGGATGATTCTGGATATGAATACTAGGGCCGAGGGGTTAAGTCGGTGATTGCGGACTGGTTCAGAATGTATGGACTCAAGATGGTTAATTGGACCTGGTATTGTTAGAATGGGAACTGTAGATGATAGTTAGGGTCGGAGCCCTCCATCTGCCCCTGGAATTCACAGCAGATGTTTGCTGGTATGCGAGTAAGGTTGCTAGATCAGGATAAGGATATTAGATGGTTGAAACAGCGAGTTTCATTGGGGAAATGCTACTTCATATATCTTGTAGTAAGGGCACCAGTGTTGGTTCAATCTGAGGATGGAAACAGATAAGAGTTATCGTATGAAAGGCTTTAGAAGCGTTATCCTCCAGTTTCAGAGGGAGGTTTAGGTTTGCTCAATAACTGATCAATAGATGGGCGTGATTAACTCCATCCTTAATGATATAAGAATGGTAGGCCATGATAGAGTAGTTGCGCCATGCGCATGCGACGGGAGGATGCCCGGACGCGGTAGGAAATAGTACCCCAGACCCGGAATGTTGTCATGATGGGTTGGGAGGAAATTCAGACAATGATTTGATAAATGAGACTAATGTGACGTAGTTTGGACTGCGAAGGCTAATGAGTTTACGAACCCGGATTAGAATGGTAAGACAATGATAAAGTACGTCAATAAATTTGACGGGTTGGTCAACCCGCTTCTGATTTGATGCAAGTGGATGTAGCCCAGAAAGAACGATTTATTTAAGGAGTGAACTTTGGGATGGCCCAGAGCATCAAGGTCTCTTCAGTACATAAGATTTTTCATCTATGCTCGGGCAGTAAGGAGGGCCTTGTTATTAAAAACGTAAGAGATGAGATATGGAGTGTGAATGTCGTAGGGCAAATAGCACAGGTAATGGCATTCCCATTTGCGGGATTAAGTAAGGGCAGATGCCAAGTAACCAGAAAGGAAGGACCCCTGATAGTTCTACTACTCCTGGTTTTGACAGGAAGGGTTATAATTTACAAGTTAGCCGCTAGGGCGACGGTGGGACCTGGTAAAGTTATTTAGTATGTGCCATTTGTGGGAGACGTCATCTGGGAGGTCGCTAAGTGAAGGCATGTTTTCTACATGGAATAGTTAAGCACGTTTGGACGGATTGCCCGAGATTAGAGAAAGGAGGACTGGGTCTGCCTCGTTATAGTCAAAGCTTGAGGATAGTCTCTCGGTGGCGACCGATTGACTAGTTAGTCCTCGTTCTTTTTTATATAATGAGCTGGAAGAATTCAATGTTGCGTATCTCTCAGAAAAGATTTAGATATGAAGTACATGCCTCAAGGTTGTTATACAATGGGGCTTGAGATATTAGTGCCTGCTAGGGAAGAGTTGGTAACTTTCAAGAGAAGAATTGGAATATGAGTGGTAAAGGTTTACAATAAAAGTGATTGAGCTCGTCATATGAGAGTCTTGATATGAGCCTGAGTAAGAGCCAATCTGTTAAATAAGGGACAACCATGGATTGCAGGAGATGGTAATAATGTCTGGATTTGGAAGGGAAGGACCTGGTTGCATCTACGGGATGCCTGGACATTGGGGTGGAAATCACTTGGAATATATCAGTCAGACTGAATGGAAACTGGATTAGCTAATAAGGTTTCAGATGGGTGCACAAAGAATTATTGGGTACACTGTGGGCTTTGGGTATGGACAAACTCAATATCAGGGACATCATGAAGAATGATATTAGTTTAGCAAGAAGAATTAATGGTTTAGTTGAAGAAGTATTTGATTTGAGGATGGATCAGATGGAGCATCGTATCGTGGGACATGTCGACATCGCCTGTTAAGGATGAAGGATTCAATTGCCCAGTGTGCAAGACAGGACAATGTTCTCAGGAATTGATCTTCGATCTGGTTATTACCAGCTGAGGATCAAGGAAAGAGATATTCTAGGAATTATTCCTTGCACCAAGTAGGACATGATGGATTATTAGTGAAGGTTCTTAACCAACCAATGCTTCAACGACACAGGTAGGTTTGACAAGCAGAAAGTACAGGAACAACTTGGCTGAGCCACATCCGGATTGGTTTGGAATGTATTGGTCTACTCCCAATTAGAAGCAGAACGTGAACGACTACTACTTTGACAATACTAAGACTGATGAAGCAGGGATTCAAGTAAGGCTCCAAAAAGTGTAAGGTTCAATTTCTCCACGGGTACTCAAGGTCACGTTATAGGAAGTGATGGAATCATGTATGAAGGAATTCAGTCAGAAGCCACAAAGAAATTATTAAAGAACGCCTGAGGGGTGAGAAGTACAGTGAGGCCAGTAAGACACGTCAGTTACTACCTGAAGCATCTTCGAAGACAGCTACACCCAAGATTGGGGATTACACAAGAACCTAAAGATGGACTGAATGGATAGTTTTGTATCAAATTTTTTTGAAAGTAGAATAAGAATTGGTTAGCACCCTATGGTATTAGAATCTATATGCAGTGGACGGATACGAGAGGACAACGTGATGGATATTGTTTTTGCTTGAGAGATGAAACCATAAGGCGGTGCATCAAAGATTAAGACGCGCCTAGGTATAGACTGAAAGGATGGTTAGTCATGCTTCATGGTAGATAAAAGAATAAGAACACAAATGTTATCTAGATAGCCACGGTTAGGATGTAGTGTTTGCACCCACGGAATAGAGGTGAATGTATTAGCGCAAAGGATTCAAGCGTTTGGTCATCTGTAGAGGAATAACCTTGAGACCAAGACCTAATGGAAATTAATGGGTGATTCATATTGGAAACCCTTGATTGCATAAGGGAAAATTAATATTGAAGTTGACCTCCTAAGTTGGAAAGATCTATGCCAGTTGGATAAGACGCTACGGATTATAGTAAAGTCAGACAAAGTAACGATTCAAGATTTATATAGTATTTGCAGTTCATAGTGGACATATCTTTCTCTATAGACAATGAAATTCAGAGGGAAGATCTTGTAGGATTGGTTCAGGATCCTACCATTGTAGTATGAATGAATTAAGATATGAAGAATAGATGAGTGATCCGATGGAACCTAGAGTTGAGGTGGAGATTCCTGATGAATATTGTACTACCTCCTTATAGATATTGTAACTAGGAAGTTTAAATGGATGTTAAGATCTATAATCCATATATTGGAAGGTAAAAAGGTATATTAGTGGACCGTAGGAGTGGACCACATTAGACTGCAAGTAAGAAGATTGGACATGAAAGGTTGTGACTCAATAGATTGAGTTAATACACCTCAGTTCGTGTGAACGGGTATCATAATAATGCGTATGGGTGAAGGGAGACTTTATGTCTCCATGGGACACCAAGGTCGATGGTGTCAGACTAAGATTCTTTATTTCCCAAGTTTTGGAAAGGATGTTGAAGACAAAGGGTATAAGATTGAGACTTAGAATTAATGGTTACCTTCAGATAAACTGAAAATATGAAGGAGTGACTCAGATTTTGAGAATTATACATCGAATGTCCAAGTGTTTGGGGCATTGAGATAAGTACGATCCCTTGATTGAACAGTCACAGTGGTGAATGCCGGTTAGCAACTAGGGTGACCCTGCATAAGATTTGGTAAGGTAGAGAGCAAGAGATACTTGTTCTAAGTAATGAAATGAAAGACAGAGAATATTGTGGTTCGGTATTGGTTTGGAGAAACCAATGAAGTTATTAGGATTGTTAGGGCAGAAGTGTCTGCATATCTGAAATAACATAAGAGTTCGCAAATTTCAAGTATGGGAAAATGAAGTTCCAGGACGTGAGATTTTGTATTTCTCCGAATATTGTAGACAAGGAAAGGATAAGATATTTTGGGAAAGAAAGAGGAGTTTTGACTCCCGATTTAATAAGACTTCCAAGATCCTACCAGGGACTAGGCTAGGGGCCTGCAGATTAGCCTTACCCTAGTATGGGTGGTGGATTTTGAATGTTACTGGTGCCAATGTCAAGGAAAGAAATGTATGATATCACCGCTGATGAGGTGAGGAGACCCAAGGATTTCAGCGAGAGTTGTTGCGCAAGGAAAAACTAATGGTATTATGATAAGGAGATAAGGTCTTCTGGAATAAGATTGTCACCCTGATGAGAATGTTACTGAAGGATTAAAGGTAAAGGACTGGACTCTGTGATTACAGCCAGATTCACGGAATTTGTATCCCGAAGTGTTTGAATAAATTTCGAGGACGAAATTTCAGTAAGGAGGGGATAGTTGTAACGTCCCAAAAACACTAATAGGGTTTAGTGCCTTGATTGGCGTGCCAGGAGAACATAACTGGATATATGTATGATTAACTGATTAAATGCATGACTATGTGGCATGCATGATATATATATGATGATGTGAGTATGATTATATGCATGTTTATGAGTATCAAATATGTGTGTGGGCCCATTCTTGATAGTTGGGGCATATTTGTAATATTGGCCCATTGCGGGCATAAATGTTAATATATGTGAGTAAATGATTGAGACCACATTATTATGTGGATATATTTGCAATATACGACTCGAGGCGATCCTAGTGAGCAGCAGATTAGTCACAACGAAGTTTAATACCCAGCTCGGGGTGAACCTAGGGGTATTTTGGGAAACTTAGTGTATATTTGAGGTTCATCGAGTAATGGGAAAATATTTGGTAATTATTTGGACATGTTAGGATTAATTGGAAATTTATAGGACTGTTGGAGAATTAGTGGGAAATGGGAAACAAAGACTGTTTTGCCCTTGAGGGGATTTGATGGAAGATTGTTAAGCAGGGGTATAGTGATCATTTGGCTAGAGGATAGGCTTAATAATTTAGAAACCTTTAGAAACCAGAACACTCTATTTTCCTCACCACTCCCAACCGACCCTCTCTTCTTCTCTCTCAATTTGGTGGAACTTTGAGGAAGCTAAAGGGAATTGGTGGTTGAAAGCTTTGGGAAGTGAAGACTTGAGGCCTAAAATTTGGTTAGTTGCAGCTAGGGGGAGTAGTTCACAGCCAAGGTGAGTTTTGATTGTTGTTTCAATGGTGCTTTGTTTTGGTTTTATAGTTGTTCTTAGTTTTAAGTAGGGGTGTTCGTGGTGCGGTTTTTCTCTAATTTTTTGGACCAAATCGCATATGCGGTTTGAACAATTTTCCAAACCGCAACCCGCACTGCATAGACCTCAAACCGCATAAACCGCACCACAAAAATGTGGTGCGGTGCGGTGCGGTTTTGGCGGTTTATACCTATCGCAAAATAATTTAACAATTAAATATTATAATTAAGAAAGATTCATAATAAATCTCATAACCATAAAGTGCTTAACAAAAGAATTAAATGTACAACAAGCTAATAAACTTTAAGCAAGACAATAAAAATATAACAAACTAATAACAAATAAAAAATGTAATATAAAAGTAAATATTATTTTAATTAAGGAGGAATATCTTTAGATTGAAGTAGAATATGTGTTAACATCCTATGAAACATTATATTTCTTTCTAGATATTGTGTATATTATATTATACTATATAAATATTTATGCATTAACTTTAAATGTAGTAAAATTGAAAAAAATAATATAAAAAAGTTAATATATATAATGATGCGGTGCGGTGTGGTTTGAATCGCATTTATAAAATTTAAAACCGCAAACCGCACCGCACCGCGCGGTTTGGCAAAAATACAAACCGCAACCGCACTGCGAAGGGTTCTAAACCGCAAATTGCGGTGCGGTGTGGTGCGGTGTGGGCGGTTTGTACGGTGTGGGCGGTTTTATGAACACCCCTAGTTTTAAGGTTTAAAATTGTGAATTTGAATTTGGAAGGAAGTTTGAGTGTGTTGAGCTGGGGTTTTGTTACTGTAATCATATTGGTGTTATGTTGGGGATTGAGTTATAGTCTTAGGATTTATTTTGGAAGTTTTAGTGGACTTTTGGCTGGGAAAAACACTGGAAAACCCAGGGGATTCTGGGTTCACGGGGGCACGCCGCGACCCAGTTCATGGGCACCGCGACCCGCGTGCCTCAGATACCTTGGGAGGGTTTGCTAATTTGTAGGCGTGTCATGACCCTAGGGGGCAAGTCGTGGCCCGCCTCCCCTCAGATGCAGAGGCCACACCTCTGACTTGAGGCACGCTGTGACCCTCAGGGCTAGGTCGCTCCCCGCCTAGACAATTTTAGCCTAGGTTTGTCTTAAGGCTCAGGGAGGCTCGGGGATCTAAACTTAAGCGCTCGGGACTGTTTCTACTACCCGATATAGTAGAAATCGAGGTCCTGAAGGCTAGTATTTTAATCCAAAGCTTTTAAATGGTTTAGAATCATATGGTTATCCATTATCGCATTGTGACTAGGTTTTTACCGCAAGGGCTAGGAATTAAGGATCGTGCTCGGGGCCGTCATACGCTTGCTGCTAGGGATCCGAGGTAAGAAAACTACACCCATGTGGTTGTCATTGGGACTGCGATTCCTTGTAATTGAATATATGTGTTCTGTGAGTTATATATCTGTTATGTGGGATATGAGAGTACGGCCTAAGGGTGTCGGGGCTGATGATAAGTGTTTTGGATGCATCTCGGCCTAAGTGAGTCGGGGTTAGCTAAATAATCAAAGGACTCGGCCTAAGCGAGCCGGATTCAGCTAAGTAACTTGAGGCCTCAGCCTAAGGGCGCCGACACCTAAGTATTCGTATTATAGTTTGAGTTATATGTGAAAGTATATGCTAATCGTTGCCTAGCCTGATACTTGTATCCTATTGATTAATTTAATCAATTGGTTGAAAGTTTATTAATTGCTCTTGTGCTATATATGTTTGTTTTTTTTAAGTTTTCTTGCTGGGCCTTGGCTCACGGGTGCTACATGGTGCAGGTAAGGGAATTGATAGTTGGACCAGCCATGAGTTGGAGAGCTTCAGGGGCGATGTGTACGTATGTAACCTGCTCGATCACCACGGTCGGGAATGCTTGGGAGGAACTAGGGTTAAACCCTGTTTTTCCACTTAGGACGGCTAAATTGTATCTGTTTACCTTTTACAAGTCTATAAACTGATTTTTGGGATGCTATGTAAGAACTTAATATTTTAATGAAAAATAATCCTTCCAAATCTTATATTACTTGACCATAGCTTAGTTTTTAATTACACGTTTAAGTTCAAACTACTTGCTTAGCAGGTTAAGCACTATTTTAAACACACAATGTATCGATCTTGGTTATCCAGGGCGTTACAAATATAATTTGATGAACATCCACTAAATAGGCTTATTATCTAATCATTCTCCAGTAATGCAAGCACACATATTCAAAGAATCAATAGGACTTAATAGGCTTATAATGTAAGGCTAGGGTTAGAGGTAGATAAGAAAAATAAAATTCGACTTAAATCACACCATAGCATACATTTTCATCTACTTAAATCACACCATAGCATACATTTTCATCTACTTAAATCACACCATAGCATACATTTTCATCTACTTAAATCCTTACAAACAACTCTAACAATTCCCAAATATTCTCTCTTTTTTCTTTTCAATCTCAATATTTCCCACACTTTAATTTTTGTGAGTGTTTTTTTTCATTGATATTCTTTTTTCTTTTCTTTTCAACTTGCAAACTTTTTTTTCTAGAAAAATAGGAGATTTTATACATTTGAAGTACAACCCCAATACAAACCCTTAATTACAATATTTCCCCACTTTACAACTCCCTCACAACAAACAAATAATAAAGCACTATATACCTATGGTGTGACGGGTTTAAGATAAGGATATTTTTATGTTTCGTTTCATAATGCTCATGTATAAGGGTAAATAAAAAAAATATCAATAAAGATCAAAATTGGTAGCTGGGGAATAAATAAATAAGGTAGGCTTGAAAGGCTAAATTGATCCAAATAAATTGTCTATATCGTATACCTAATCATGTGTAACTTGTAATTTTGCCTCAAATAATCATCAAATAAGTTCTAAAGTGGTAGAGACTAAACAAAAATATTATTTTAGCATGCATAAATCTCTAAGTACTAGAAACTAAGTAAATTCAATCATGTGCATAAGTTCAAAATTAAGAATCAAGCCTAAGCAGTAATCAAAATAAAAATCAAGCATACAATTCATGTAGAATCTCTCATTTTCCTAAAATCATATCAATCACAATAAAAAATCTTATCATAGACTAATCATTTTCAAATTAACCATGCTTTTTTAAAACTAATGAAAAATAAATAAATAGAATACGACAATCCTCCCCTCCCACACTTAATGTAAACATTGTCCTCACTGCACAAATTAAATAAAAATCAATGCAAAATAAAAAGATAAGGGTAAGAAAAACTCTCGCAAGTGCTTTTTGTTTAACGTCGTTAGCTTGACTGAACGCTCCTCTCGGGATCTTTATGTTGGATATTTTAATGAAGTCTCATTCTTCGTGTACTCATCAGTGGAATCAAACACATTGAATTTGATAACTTGACCATCAAATTCCATTATCAACGTTCTTGCTCTAACATCCAGCTTTGTATTTGTTGTCAGCAGGAATGGCCTCCTGATTAAAACATGTATCATATTGTCTATGGATGCATCCTCCATTTCAAGTATATAAAATCTATTGGAAAGAGAAGTCCATCAACCTTCACCATCACATCTTTAACTACTCTTAAAGGATAAGCATTCATACGATCGACTAGTTGAATGATAACTCATGTCTCCTTTAGTGGCCCAAGATTTAAGGAAGCATATGTTGAATACGACATGACATTAATCGATGCTCCCAAATCTGTCATACACTACTCAATCCTTTTATTCCCAATCATATAAGGAATTTTAAAGGTTCCAGGATCCTTGCATTTTGCTGGCAACTTCATTTGGAGAACAGGAGAAACGTTCTCCCCCACACTTATCTTCACATCACCCTTCAGTTTATTCTTATTCGTGCACAACTCCTTCAAAAATTTAGCATATCGAGGCACTTGTGTAATAGCATCAAGTAATGGAATGTTCACCTCTGCCTTTCTAAATGTTTCTAATATCTCCTTGCCTGTCTCTTCTTTTTTAGTCTTTCTTAATCTACTTGGAAAAGGTGGTGGAGTGACATAGGTTGACATAGATGGTTTATGTGGCTATTTATGTGTTAATGGCTCATCATGGATGGATTTGTCTACTACTTGCTTTTGCACTCGAGCTAGAGATGAAGGATGTACTGGTGGCTCATATTGTACACCACTTTGCAGTGTTATCGCACTTACATTTACTCTTGGGTTCTTCTCTGGCTGGGAAGGTAATCTTCCAGAATTTTGAGCTTCAAGCTTGCTAGCATGTAGCAATCTGTCCCATTGTGTTTTCCAAATTCTGAAGAGATACTTGATTACTCTGACGAATGGTATGTGTGTTTTGCTGAAATTGTACAAGACCTTGTTCCATTTGAACATTAGTAGCAACTAAAGTTTTCATCATATCAGGAAGAGATAGCTCTTGTTCTTTTGAAGTGTAGGTGGGGGTTGTTGAGATTAAGGCACAAAAGTATGCTAAGATCTTTGTTGAAAACTGAATCCTGGTGGTCTAACAGGTGTCGCTTATTGTTGGTTCCCATATCTTAAATTAGGATGATCCCTCTTTCCCTCATTATAAGTATTTGAATAGGGATCATATTTTCTTGGCTGCTCAGGAAACCCTCCATTGGCATTTACTTGCTCAGGAGCACTCTCTTGAAGAGTAGGACACATATTAATAAGATGTCCCACCATCATACATATATTGCATGGTCTAGTCTATTGTCGTAAGGCTAATTGATGCACCATGGAAGTGAGTTGAGCTATCTGTTGTTGTATTGGAGTGCTCACTTCATTAACCTTCTGAGGTGGTGGCGGTGTTTCGTTTCTCATCCCAACCTGTTGTGAATTGGCAGCCATATTCGATATTAAATTCCTAGCAGCATCAAGTGTCTTGTCTACTAGAGCTCCCCCACTGGTTGCATCAATCATGCTCCTCTCCATTGGAAATAACCCCTCATAGAAATATTGGATAAGGAGTTGCTCAATAATTTGGTGATGGGGGAAGCTAGCATAAAACCTCTTAAATCTCTCCTAGTAATCATAGAGAGTCTCATCACTGCACTGTCGAATCCCACATATTTCCTTCCTTATACTTCCAGCCTTAGATACCAAAAAAATATCACTCCAAGAATAACATCTTCATCTCATTCCATGTATCCACTATTCCCGGAGGTAAATAATATAACCATATCATAGTGGAGTTCGCTAAAGAAAAAGGGAAGGCCCGAAGCTTGACCTGTTCCTCAGAAATCCCTGCCGGCTTCATAGTTGAGCACACTACATGCAACGTCTTAAGGTGCTTATCCGGATCTTCACCAAGAAGTCCATGGAAAGTTTGAAATAAATGAATAAGGTCAAATTTTAGCTCATAGTTTACCTCAAGGTTTGTATATTGAATACATAGCGGTTGGTGGTCAATATCAGGTGCTGCCAACTCCTTCAAAGTTCTATTATGATTGTTTTGAGCCATAGTGGCCTGAGATTTTTCTAACGACTCACATTTTTTATCTGATGAATCTGATTGAACGCCAATCTTAGAATCCATTGGTTGTGAAACAATTCGTCGATACAATTAACTTGAGGTTATTCTTGGAATAGTGGAAGATTCTTGAGATGGATTAGATGATTTGGACTCTAGGAAGGATTTGATCTTTTGTACTCTTTGTTCCAATTCTCCATATGTAACACCCTGGATAGCCAAGACCATTACACTGTGTATTTTAAATAGTGCTGGACTTACTAATCAAGTCATTTGGATATAAACATGTAACTAAGGGTAATTGATAGTTTAAGGTTTAAATTCTGATCATAGGAATAGTGATTTTCATTTAAAAGTTTGACTCTGTACATAGGATCCCAAAATAAGTGTTTACAAGGCATTTACCACTTCAAAAAAAGTAATTACAATATAAGCCGGCTTGAGCGACAAAATTAATAACAGGCTCTAGTCCCTGTTGAACCCTCGGCCGTGGCGATCAAGCAGCTGCAAATGTACACGCGGCCCCAAAGCCCTCCAACTTATGGCTGGTCCAGTTTTCTCTTTCACTTACCTGCACCACATAGCACCCGTGAGCCAAGGCTCAGCAAGAAAACTTAAATCAACAGATTCAAATAAGCAACATGATATAAACAACAAGCTTAGCAGTATCAATCCTGCTCAAATAAACACATAGCTCAACTTAAACAATAAATGATTTAGACAAGTGCAGACAACACTTCTAATTATTTAGGTGGTGTTCACGCTAGCCAAGTGCATATCGCACTCCCAGGTTGCCCTAGCCAAATGGCCTGCGTTCCGCACGCTTATTTCCGTCCTCGGTGCCCTTAGGCCGAGCTTTTAGATTAGATATAATCAAACATATAGATTACATAACGCACAATCAGATGTAGCATATACAAGCATGAATAACCAGATAATCACAAATACAATAATAGTCTTATTCATTAACAGGGGTCGAGCCCTGATTACCACCAAGGTGCAGTTTTCTTACCTCGAGTCCCGAGCAGATAATGTATGGCGATCCCGAGTACAATCCCTACTCCCGAGCCCTAGCGGTATAATCTAGTCACAACGTGATAACGGTAATCATCAAGATCTAAATTAATTAAAAGCTTCAAAATTACTTACTAGCTTCCAGGACCTCGAATTCTACTAAACCGGGTAGTAGAATCCTTCCTGAGCCTTTAGGTTTGAGTTCCCAAGCTTAGAAACCCTAATTGATCAAAAACCCCCATTTGAGCTGTGGCGCCTCTCAAAAGCATCACGACCCTCTACAAGTCAAAGAGCCAAACCCCATAATACCCTAGACACGTGCCGCGACGCAACTCCACGGTGCTAAGGTGGTTCAGTGAACCACCCTAAGCCTCTGAGTTCAAGCTGGCCGCGATCCTCCAAGAACAGCGCTGCGGCATGGCCCTGCGAACCTAGAATTTCTAACATTTTTTTCCGAGTCCAAATCACCAAAATTCACCCTAAACGTGAACTAAAGCTGAAATTAAACCCCTACACATCAATACTACACTCAAAGCAGCACAAACGCCTAAAAACTTAACCAAAAACCTCATAGAAACTAAGAATTCAAAAAGAACTTTTAAAACTTCAAAACTTTAAAACTCAGAACCTAAAACTTCAAATTACCTCTATTCAAATCATTCCTAGCTGCTCCCTTAAGCTTAGAAGCTTCCAGCTCTAACTGAGCTTCAATTCCCCAGCAAGCCTTGCCCCAAAATTCAAAGAATCAATGTTTTTCCCTTCAATTTTCCAAGGTCCCAACAGTGAGAGTGAGAGAGAAAAAAATGAGGGAGAGAGAGAGACTGAGTGTTTAGTGTTTTCTGCTTATTTTGAAGGCTTCCTAAGATCTCTAAGTGGCTAAGGCAGTCCAAGGCTAAGGAAAAGACCAAATTGTACCTAGCCTTAACCTTGGTTCTCTAGCGCCCCCAGGGGAAAAATCGTCTTTGTACCACATTTCTCGCTAATCCTCAAGTAGCCCTATAAATTCTCAATCAATCCCGACATACCCAAACAATCTCTAAATAACTACCCATCACTCGATAAATCGAGACTATGCACCAAATTACTAAAGTGCCCCTAGGCTCACCCCGAGTCAGGTATTTGACCCCGTTGCGACTTTTCCGCTAATTCGCTCACTAGGATCGCCTCGAGTCGAATATCACTAGTATATCCACATAATATGTAGAGTCCCATAATTTTACTTAGATAGTAGCAGCAGCAGCAGCAGCAGCAACAGTAGTTAGATAGTAGTAGTAGTAGTAGTAGTAGCAGTAGTAGCAGTAGTAGCAGTAGTAGCAGTAGTAGCAGTAGTAGCAGTAGTAGTAGCAGTAGTAGTAGTAGCAGCAGCAGCAGTAGTAGTAGTAGTAGTAGTAGTAGTAGTAGTAGCAGTAGCAGTAGTAGCAGCAGCAGTAGCAGTAGCAATAGCAGCAGCAACAGTAGTTAGATAGTAGTAGTAGTAGTAGTAGTAGTAGTAGTAGTAGTAGTAGTAGTAGTAGTAGTAGTAGTAGTAGTAGTAGTAGTAGCAGTAGTAGCAGTAGTAGCAGTACTAGCAGTAGTAGGAGTAGTAGCAGTAGTAGCAGCAACAGTAGCAGTGTCGGTAGCAGCAGCGGTAGCAGTGTCGGTAGCAGCAGCAGCAGCAGCAACAGTGGTAGTAGTAGTAGTAGTAGTAGTAGTAGTAGTAGTAGTAGTAGTAGTAGTAGTAGTAGTAGTAGTAGTAGTAGTAGTAGTAGTAGTAGTAGTGGCAGCAACAACAATAGTAGTAGTAGTAGTTATAGTATGATAGTTACTGTGGATTTTGGTTCAAGTCGGGACTTAGTTGAACACTCATAGCAACACTTATAGATTTTATAAGTTTAACCTATAGTTTAAGAATGTTAATTATAACATAAGGTTTGATTAATATAGCTGATTATAAAGATGTCATTTATTATACAATAAGGTTTAGATATAATTAATAAGAACATGACACTTGTCGTGTGCATGTTTATTTAAGGATTTAATTATAGTTTAAATAAAAGAAAGCTCTAGAATCTTCCAAGACCATTAAGAGCATGACATTTGTCACAATCTTGTTTATTTGAGGATTTAAGCATTTTAAGTGGATAATTCAAAAATAGAAGTTTCTAGAAGCTCTAGACCTTTCCATAACTTGCTGGAATCTCGTATTACTCAGTTAAACCTGATTAATCAATTCAAATTATGCTAAAAAAGTGCAATTACGTGTTTAATATATTCACATATGCCGATATATCGCAACCTAGAAGCCGATGTATCGCCACACGGGGAATACGAAAAACACGTCAACTTCGTACAAACGAAACAACGAGCACTTGGGACATAGGGCCAGATGATATATCACCTATTATGGGCGATATATCGGCCCTAGGGCCATAATTTCAAACGTTGTTGAAACCGAGCTTGATTCATTCCTTAACCTCTTGACTAGCCTCAGAACATTTTGACCGAGTCTTCAGCACCTGTTGAACGAATATTCAAATATTTTTCAATTAATACTCATTATTTTTATTCAAGCTAAAAGGAGATAGTTCACTCCTTGAACTCTATAAATAGGACCTAATACCCAGCCATTTTTCTCATTCTTCAAGCTGTGTTCAGAGCCTTCAAGCTGCTAGGATTACTATAGAGTGATAAACACTTGGGTTGGGATAAAAGCTTTATCATTTTAAGCTTTATATACACCTGGGAAGTAAGATATAGAGTGTGTTTTCAATATCAAGGTGTAGATTGGTTCTAATACATTCAAAGGTATTCCTATTCTTAAGTTCATTTCTGTATGGTTCTTTAGTTTCCTTTAGTTTTTTTTATTCAAATCCTAACTCGATGTTTTCAATTCTTGGTTAGGTATTTAAGTTCTTTGAACTTAAGGTTTCTTTTTTGTAAGCTTCTTCTTGGTGGTTTAGTTCATTTCTTTATCATCTCTTTCTTTATAAATGATGGCTGTCGTATACCACACAAATTTAACAATGATTTTTCTTTCAATACTTCCAATTATTTCAGTATAGTAGCAAGCACAGGTCGAACCCACGAGGACTATCGTTCACTTTATTATTCAAGAATTAACACTAAAACTTAAAAGGGGATTTTGATTTCTAACTCAAAATTTAAATAACATAAACTAGAAAGCAAAATAAAGATTGGGATTACGATATTAAAAAAAAACAATTAAAGATTAATCTCCACCCTCAACAATCATTCCTAATCACTAATAATAAATATTATTCCAATTTCTCAATTAAACTATTAACCCCGCAGATAATGCTGAAGCAGTCAATTATCCCAGTCTCCCTATTATAAGTAATCAAGGCGAAGCGCTCAATAATTAACTCTTTTATCTAAGCAATAAATCTATGAAGCATACAATCTATTTAACTTAGATAAAGCATTAAGTTCTATGGAAACAAGTTAATCTAGGCAATAAATTAATGAAGCATATAATTCATTTAACCTAGGTTCTATTTTTCATCACAATCAACAATTCTTTTGACTTAACTATCAATTGCAATTTATCACACACACTTAGAATCCTAAACTATTAGGTGAGTAGTAATTCTAAGATGACAATTGAACAATGTAAAACCTTAATTAGTTGGCCACCTAACAAGAAATTACAAAATTCATAACATTCAATTGGAAAAATAGAAACAATCTAATATTGAGAGAAATTGAAGAACAATATTCATTATTAATAATCAAGAATTCATGTCTTGGGTTTTGAATTAAACCTTAACCTAAAAAGAATCTACTCCATAATTGTAATCATAATCACAAACATAATTATAATTAAAATTATAGAGGTTAAGGAAAGAAAAAAAACTAGATGGATGAACAAGATTGTTGTCGCGTTGTAGTCTTCTTTCCAGCCCCTCAGAGTCTCTTTTTCTCTCTAAACCGTAATCAAAACTTTTTCTAAAATTAACCCTAATAATTATTTATAGTCTCAATTAAATTCTAATTAAAAAGAAATAAAAAATCTGAAAACGACGTCGCGAGCCGCGGCCTAAAACGAAATCTATGCCTAAATCTGTCCCTCAGGC
The DNA here is from genome assembly GCF_963169125.1 of Humulus lupulus. Classification (NCBI taxonomy): domain Eukaryota; kingdom Viridiplantae; phylum Streptophyta; class Magnoliopsida; order Rosales; family Cannabaceae; genus Humulus; species Humulus lupulus. Next base: position 173,805,552 of record NC_084794.1, on the reverse strand, counting down.
AGCGGCCTGGCACCATAGGCAGCGGCCTGTCTGGAAGAAAAAATTCTGACATTGCAATTTCCAATTAAAGTGCCGCGGCCTACCTCCGAATTCTTCAATTCTTGATCTTAGAAAGCTTCCACATTGCCACCACTTCCACACTTCAATCCCAAAAGCTTTGAATACTCCTAAAACTTTATTTTAACTACACTTGCCATCAAAATATCAGATTTATCATCATAAAACGCAATGTAGAAAATATGTAGTAGAATCAAAAAACGTAGTGAAAACTATTAAAAATGCTATCATAACACCATCCAAGCATAGAAAAACTTAACAAATATTAATACAAAAATGACCTTATCAATAAATACTCACTATTCTTGTTGTTGGTTTTAGGAGTGTTCCAAATCCCATCCTTGTTCTCAAATATCCGGGTGTTGGTAAGGAAAATAGGATAGTTTCTATATGCTTATATGTTATGATATATATATGAATATGTTTTTATGTTGGTAGGGGTTCATAGTTGCTTAGCTATCAAACTTCAATGTATTTTGAGGCTCAAAGTTGCTTAGCTAAGTAAACCCCAATGTTTGTATGTTATTTAGGGCTCATAGTTGCTTAGCTAGCAAACCCTAATGTTTACCATGTACATGGGTCAGAGTTGTGATATATGTTTTATAGTATATGTTTATGTTTTATGTTTTATGCTATATGTGCTAGTAGATTTTCCTTGCTGGGCATTAGGCTCACTCCTTTAATTTTTATGTATGCAGGGAAATAGTTATGGCGGCGGAATGATTCATGGTAGCTTGGCTTGTGTATTAAGGATGAAGGGATTCGATGGACTGTGTGAAGATTCGAGGACGATGTTATTTTTAGTGTCTTTAAATTATGTTTTTATGTATTTTCCGCATTTAGCTTTGTAAACAATTTCCTTTAGTTTAAAGTTATGTTTTATTTTAAAACAATGGGATCTCATACCCCGCATTTATGTATTTCAATATTTACTTTGGAGTTTTTAATAAAATTATGATTATTTCTTATGAATGTTTTCTTAAAAAAAGTGGCTATGTCTAGTAGTTTTAATGGTCCAAAGTCTTAGAATTAGTTGGGTCATTACATAATAATGTGGTCTCAATCACATAACACATATAATTACATTTATACCCCTAATGGGTCAAAGTTACAAATATGCACTAATTAACAAAAACGGGCCCACATGCATATTTAATACACATAAGCATGCATAAATACGCATATCACCATATAAATCATATATGTCACATAATCACACATATATTCAATTAATTTCACATATAAACATAATTATGCCCTCCCGACATACTAATCAAGGCACTAAGTCTTATTAGAAAATTTGAGACATTAGACCATACATAAAACCCTAAGGGCAAACAACAAGAGAAAAATAAGTTAGTAATCAAAAAGAAAAATGAATAATAAAAAAGAATGAAAATAGTCCCAGCAACGGCGCCAAAAACTTGATGCATGTCTTAGTCATACCAAATTTAACAAATATTTTATTTTCCAGTATTACCAATTGTTTAGTATAATGGTAAGTACAGGTCGAGCCCACAATGACTACTATTAAATTATTATTCAAATGACGAAAAAATTAATAAAGACGGGGTTTTAAAAATAAAAATAACAATAAAGATAATATAAAAAAAAGTTAATGGTTAAAATAATTAAGAGGTCATTCTCCACTACTAAATATTCATTCAAGAATTTCAATAATAACATTGATCTATAATCCCTATCAAATTATTAACCCCACATTTAACACTTAAGCAATCAATTATTCAAGTTTTCCTATCACAATTAATTAAAGCTAAGAGCTCGTTAATTAATTCTTTTTACCAAGCAATAAACCCATTAAGGATACAATCTATTTAACTCAGGAAAAACATTACATTCAGTGAAAACAAGTTAATCTAAACAACACATTCATTAAGCATGCAATTCATTTGACCTATGTTATAAACTTCATCACAATTAAAAGCACCTTTGATATAACCCTGAATTTCAATTTATCACCAAAAACCTAGAATTCTAAGCGATTAGGTAAATAGAAACCCTAAGATGATAGTAGAATAATGCAAACCCTAATTAGCAGTCGTCTAAACAAGATTTTACATTAATCATAAAATTAAGCACATAAGAATATAAGCAATTCGACATACGAGAATAAAAGAGCAATGGAAATTATTTAAACCAAGAATTCATATTCAGGGCTTTGAAATCACCCTTAAAAATAAATACAACAATAAATAAAATAAAAACTAAATAAAAGAAAGAGTAGAAGAGAATGTCTATCTAAAAGAGAGAGTAGAAAGTTTTAAATAAAAACTGACCTCTATTTATAACTAGAAAACATAACTGCGCTTCGCACAGTCTTTTGTAATCATTAAAAAAAAATATATATTTGTGATTTTTTTTGGAGATTGCATAGTAGAGATTCTTTTTTATCCTACTCGTACAACATGCTTCTTACATGGACACGTGAGGATGTCTTGACCATAGTTTTTTTAATGATTATATTCATTGTATAGCAAATCTCCTATAGGTTTTCGAAAAATTATGAATAATAAAGGTTATTTTGTCCAATTACCCATTTGAATAATTTATTTTAAATGTTGACCATGATATTGGCCAACGATGAGTAGACGTTAAAACTACAATAAGCCTTGAATAGAAAATAACGACACAAATAACTTTATAGTGGTTCAGCCACAATTTGTTGGTAATAGCCTAATCCACTTGAAGTTGTGATTTATGTAGCCTACACTTAAGATCAGATGAACCTGAGTCAACTGAGTTTCTTAAGTGTAAGTGAGAAAATACAGAGTTTCTTTCTCAAGAATACAAGCTTTCTCTCTCTAAGCTCTCTCAGAAAATGCCCCAAGAATGTCCCAAGTCACAGTCCCAAAGTCTCACAATTAGAGAATCTAAAGTCTCAAAAAGATCAGATCCTTCAAATGATTCCATGAGCTCTTTATTTATAGGCTCATGGATCGTACATGAAAAATATCCCGTTTTAACGGGGTCTTTGGTTGTTTCAACCAACTTTAATTAATAAATAATAAACAAATTCAAATTACAACAATATAGCTATTACTTCGGGATATCTGAGAGATTCGCGCGGTAGTTACGAGTGATTCGAGTTGAAGTTGTTACTGAGGCTTTATTGAAGAGTCACTGGACAATTATCTCCTGAGATTCTGACACATTCGGTCGGCTACACCCTCAATTTGACATAGCTGGTCGGCCAAACCGTGTGTTTGGTCAGGTGAGCTCCATTCCTGAGATGTCTGGTAGGCCAAACCACCTCCTGAAGTAATTGGTCGGCCAAAATACATTACTGATCGGACATCACTATTCTCTGATGTGACTGGTCGGGCACAACATCTTACCAAAGTGACTGGTTGGACAAAACAACTTCCTGGTCGGGTAGAATACCTCATTGGTCATTCAAAAGCCTTACCTGGTCGGGCAAATCACTTCCTGACCAGGTAAATTTATTTCCTGACAAATAATATCTCAACTCCTTAGGCCAACTTCCAACCTTTACACTTCCTTGGTCAACACACTTATTGATTATTAATGTGTCATTTATTGACCATGCATTGCCACTTGTCCCCTCCGATTTCCAAGTCATCGAAAAAAATTTTGGGGATAACATTTGCCCTCCAAGTTTATTATATGATTTCTCATTTGATAAACTTTTCATCTAACTCCTTGCAAGAATCCACAGTAAATAATTATTGTGTCTTAAAATTCCAAAAATGACCTTTGGCACTCTCTCACCTTTTTCAAATAAAGGTATAATTAAATTTTTCAGTCCACTAGAAAGGCAGTTACTAATTTCCCAAAAAGTAGGATAATGGGATAATGGGATACATGAAAATGAGGAGTTGGGGACTCCCTCTTTTCCTATAAATAACCCCATTCTTGCCCCACTCTCTCATACCAAAACAAACACCATAAAAAAGAAAACTCCTCCTTCTTGTGGCCAACCTCTTCATTAAGGCTTCGTGTCTCTCCAAGCAATTTCAAAGGAAACTCTCAAGAAACCCAAAGCTCTTCCACCCATTTGAGTAAGTTTTCTCTTCTTGATATTTACTTTCAAGTATTTTAAGCTTTAAAATTCTGCACAAAAACTTGTTAGAACATGTACATGTCGGAACCCCCTTTTGGAATACATTCTTGGAATTTTTGTGATGAATGTTTGTAAGATGGAGATTTTGTTGTTGATTTTGTGTAGTTTAGGCTTTAGGTTAGTCAATTATTCCTTCAATTTCATGAAATTTTGAAGAAAAAATTATTTCCCATTCAACACTGTATTTTCGGGTTCATGGATTTAAGATGAGCATTTGATAATTTCTTAAGACTTGTTGAACCCTTGAAATTCCACTTTTTGATATTGTTTCCACACCCCAAGATTAGGAAAATATGTTCATGCTCATCGTTATGCCCCATACCTTTTGGCCGGTCGGACTCCACTTAGTTCATAGTCGTTAGGACACCTTCAGCTCCTTGGAACCCAAATATCTTCTCGGCAACACTCCTTAGCTGCTTGGACACGCACCTAAGCTACTTGAACACACTCACTGCCGCTCAGACACTCCCCCTAGTCGCTCGAACATGCCTCCTAGCCACTCGAACACGTACCAATCTGCTCGGACGCACACACCTAAGCTACTCAGACACATTCACTGCCGCTCGGGCATGCCCCCTTGCCACTCGGACAGGCCCTTTGCCGCTCGATTTTGCATGCTTTTAAGCTCTTGGGCTTGTGCAAAAACTTTAAGGTTCATGCATTTGAGCACCAAAATTTTTTTATTATTATTTTTGCTCTCATACATTTTAATCTGGGCAGTAAAATATTTTTACTGCTCAGATAAAATATTTTACTGGGTAGTAAATATTTTTTTTCTTTGCATTCATTTGTTCATGTTTGTTTGGTTCACTCACCTCCCCATATTTTTTGTAGATGAATCGCTTCGACTACAGGGGAGGTGACAACCATACAGACTCTGATTCTTCATCTCCTAAATCGAGCGACACTCCTTAAAGCAGTGATTCTTCATCCAAATCTCCTAGCAACCGTACTCTCGAGGATCGTCTTCGCTGTCTCAAGAAAATCCTTCCCTGGTCGTCTTTGTACTTCCTTCACGAAGAGCAGTTTCTCAAAAATCAATGTCAACACCCACCAATGAGGGTAAAGAAATCCGACCGACTCCCTCAAGAACAAGATCCTCAAGTAGCTCGAAGAGCGACACAAAAGATAGTGGAATGTGATCCATTGGCTAGAGAACATTTGGTCAAAGAAGCTCAAACTGAAGCTTCTTCAAGGCCTCCTTGCCAGGTCCGGACAGTTGGTAAACCCAGGAAAAAGGCCACCTAGACTTTTACAACTGAGATTCAACAATCAGCTACACTTAAGCTGAGGAGAGAAGAGGATCGTGTGCCTTCCTGTTTTGTAGCTAAGCCTTCTAAGCTACATTCCAAAATGTTTGATAAGCATATCGAGACTTTGGGTCTTGAAGGAGTGAATGTGATATGTCAGCAACCTCACCAGAGAGCTAATAATCTTGGTGGAGTCTATTGTGCCTGGTCTAGATACCATGTTTATGTAGGAGCTATTATCCCTTTGCATTCTTTCTTTCGGTCAGTAGCAGATTACTTCAATGTTTCTCCCTTCCAGATTGCTCCAAATGGAATTCAAGCACTGTCTGCTCTATACATTCTCTACCACTTGCAGGGCTGGAACCCACCTTATCCTCACGAGGTACACTATTTGTTTGATTTTAGGACTGACCCCAGCCACAAGAACACATCTTTTTTCCACCTCTTTCATAGGCAAAAATGGGTTAAGTACCTTCATGGTATTGCTCATAAATCAAATCCCGGAAAATATTACACGGAATACTTTCTTACTTCAGATATTAGGGCCGACAACTTGGTTTTTACGCATGCAGGCCCTTTTCATCAACCTTTACCGACCTGGGAGATGTATTCCCGAGTAGAAGAACTTGCTAACATGCCCACAGAAGCAAAAGATGTCAAGGAGTTGGTCAACTTGGAAAATCTTCAATTGGCGGGGTTGTTACCAAACAATCAAAACATTATAGAAGGCAGTACTACTGAAGAAGCAAACACAACCGACCAGTCGAATGCTGATACTGAAGTAGTGGCTGACCAAGTTTCTCCTGAACCATCTCCCCAGTCATGTCAACCAGGTGATCTTATTATTAGGGAACGGGTTCCTCTAGATCCTCAAAGACATGTGTAGAGTCCAAGAACTTTACTTAGCTAGTTAGGTAGTAGTAGTAGTAGTAGTAGTAGTAGTAGTAGTAGTAGTAGTAGTAGTAGTAGTAGTAGTAGTAGTAGTAGTAGTAGTAGTAGTAGTAGTAGTAGTAGTAGTAATAGCTAGTAATAGTTGTAGTATGTTTATTACTGTGGATTTTGGTTCAAGCCGGGACTTAGTTGGAAACTCATAGCAACACTTGTAGATTTTATAAGTTTAACCTATAGTTTAAGAATATTAATTATAACATAAGGTTTGATTAATATAGCTGATTATGAAGATGATATTTATTATACTATAAGGTTTAGATAGACCCAATAAGATGACACTTGTCATGTGCATGTTTATTGAGAAATTAAGTATTTTTGAGGAATAGTTTATTAAGAGTAATATTTGAAAATCCTAGAGTCTGCCAGCAGCTTTGAAATCGTTATAGGACTCAGTCAAAGCTGTTTACTCAATTCAAATTAGGCTGAAAAAGTGCAATTACGTGTATAATATTTCAATGTATGCTGATATATCGCAAATCTAGGGGGCGATATATCGCCACTCGAGGAATACAAAAAACACATAACTTCGCACGAACACTTCGACGAGTCTCGGGAACATAAGCCCAGGCGATATATCGACTCTAGGGCTGGTTTTTCAAACAATTTTGAAACCGAGCTCATTTTATTCCATAACCTCTTGATAAGCCCAGAATCTTTTTGACCGAGTCTTAAGCCTCTGCTGAACGAATATTCAAATGTTTTTCAATTAAAAAGTCATTATTTTTATTCAAGCTAAAAGTAGATCTTTTCATTCTTAAACTCTATAAATAGGACCAAGTACCCAACCATTTCTTTCATTCTTCAAGCCGAGTTCAGAGCCTTCAAGCAGCTAGGTTTACTTTAGAGTGTTAAACACTTGGGTTGAGGTTATAAGCTTTATCATCTTAAGCTTATTAAACACTCGGAAAGTAAGATTAATAGTGTGATTTTCTATAAAGGTGCAGTTCGGCTATAGAGCATCTAAAGGTATTCCTATTCCTAGTTCACTTCTCTATATTTCATTAGTTTTTATAGTTTTTCTCTACTCAATTCCTAACTCGCTGTTTTCATTCGTGGTTAGGCATCTAAGTTCTTTGAACTTGAGGTTTCTTGTCGGTAAGTTCCTTCTCGGTGGTTTAGTTCATTCCTTTTCATCTCTTTCTTTTAGAATACTCACCTTTCTATTAATGGTTTTTAGGAGTGTTCCAAAATCCCATCCTTGTTCTCACATCCCGGTATTTGGTAAGGAAAATAGGATAGTTATTATATGCTTATATGATTATGCTATGGTATGTTTTTATATGTTATGATATATGTATGTTTTGGTACACCGTCACCCTAATGACTCCGACCGTAACATAACCTTGCTTCAGTGTGTGGACCATTTAGTGCTATGTTATGACATGGGTCATCCTAGGGGGACCATAGTAGTAGACAATACCCTGTCCTTTAGGTCGGCCTTCTTCGAAGAGTATGGAACCAACCTTAGGTCGTGGCCTTCCCTTCTCCAAGGTGTTGTTGCTCCTGGACTTAGGAAATATGTAGAGGAGTCCAGTCCTGAAGTAGAACCTGACCCGGAACCTCCCTTAATCCAAGAAGTGGTTAACTTAGGCTCTCTTTCCCCTATAGCAGTTTCGAGGCTGGAGGTCGTGGAAATAGACTCCTCCTCTAGCTCGGAGGGTAGGATTTTTTGTTACTTTGTACATATTTTCTTTGTAAACTGATGAATGTATATGCACACTTAACGCATTTCCCATTCTTTTTCAAGTGAGGAGATGGCACAACGAGGGGAATCCGACATCCGCTTGATGTTCCAGGAAGGGAGATCTAGCGAGGGTCCCCTTGTGAAGAAACTATGCCCCACATCAAAGAAAACGCCTCCCCTGGAGAACGTTATGGAATCAGCCCTGGGAATGAACCTCACAGTAAGCATTTTCCCTGACCTGACTTTTATTATTTTTCCCTGGTATGTGCCTAACTGTTTCCTTGCTTTTTGCAGGTGGTCTTGGCTCAACATCATAGCATATCTTGGGCCAGGGCCAGGGCCAGGAATGATGAACTCAAGGCCAAGCTCCAAACTGCTCAGGCCGCCCTAACTGCGGCCCAAGCTGTTCTCACCGCCTCTCAACAAAGCGAACAAAGTGCCAAGGCTACTTTGGCGGAGGCCCAAGCAGGCGAACAGGCGGCAAAGGCTGCCTTAACCACAACTCAAGAGGGCGAGCAGGTGGCAAAGGCTGCCTCAGCTGCCCTTCAAGCCGAGCTCGAGGGGGCCAAGGCCAAACAGCTGGAGGTCGAGGCGGCTATTCAGGAGGAAAAGAAGGCATCGACATCCTCCATGGATAGCATGCTGTACCACTGTTGGGCCTTCAATCAGGACGACAACTTCTCCTTCATGGCCTCCGAAGTGTGGGGGCACTACCTCGAGAAGTTCAAGGCTCGACTTCAACAAGAGCTGCAGTCTGAGACTGGGGAGACCTTTGTTGTTGGCGAGCAGGAGATCGAGGAGGTGACATCCTTAGAGCGGCCTGGAGGGTCTTAGATTTTATTTACCTTCATTTTATATTATATATATATATTTTGTAAACGTTAAGCACGAGGTTATTCTCCTCGAGACAATTTATCTATAATTTCAATATCTAATTTTTATTTATTCCTTGATTTCTTTCTCATGCCTCATGACGTGCACATTTAAAGCCTTAGGAAATGACCCTTAGGTTGAGATAGATACTTTACTTCTGGTCGTAACCAAAAATGACGATTTATATCCTACCTGTTAAGTATCAGGCCTTGGACCTGGTTGTATCCGGGGCTTTTAATTAAAAACCTAGTTTGCGTTAGTTTTATCGACACCTCGCTTTTTCTTTAGAAAAAACATTGGTTAATCAATTTTACCAACTTCTAAGTTTCGGAACCTGGTCATGTCTAGGATATTTAATTAAAAACATAGTTCGCGTTAGTTTTATTGACACCTCGCATTTTTTAGAAAAACTCTGGTTAATCAATTTTACCAACTTCTAAGTTTCGGAACCTGGTCGTGTCCATGATATTTAATTAAAAACTTAGTTTGCGTTAGTTTTATTGACACCTCGCGTTTTTTAGAAAAACACTAGTTAATCAATTTTACCAACTTCTAAGTTTCGGAACCTGGTCGTGTCCAGGATATTTAATTAAAAACTTAGTTCGCGTTATTTTTATTAACACCTCGCGTTTTTTAGAAAAACTCAGGTTAATCAATTTTACCAACTTCTAAGTTTCGGAACCTGGTCGTGTCCAGGATATTTAATTAAAAACTTAGTTCGCGTTAGTTTTATTGACACCTCGCGTTTTTTAGAAAAACACTGGTTAATCAATTTTACCAACTTCTAAGTTTCAGAACCTGGTCATGTCCAGGATATTTAATTAAAAACTTAGTTCGCGTTAGTTTTATTGACACCTCGCGTTTTTTTTAGAAAAACACTAGTTAATCAATTTTACCAACTTCTAAGTTTCAGAATCTGGTTCTCGGGTTATCTGCCCCCCAAGTAATCACGAAGTGGACTTTCTAGGTTATTTTGGATCAACGCTACCATGCGAACTAACACGCAGATGGATTTTTTTTTTATATTTCTAAAATTAAATGGCTTTTATATTCGAGCCTTACATAGACAGGTGGTTTGATCATTGATAGTACTTTTTCAAATGCATAGCATTCTAGGTCCGTGGCACCGTTTCTCCACTAAGTCGGACCAATTTAAAAGTACCTTCCTGTATGATTTCCACTATCTGATAGGGCCCTTCCCAGCTTGGACCTAAGGCACCATCTTTGAGGTCCTTGCCTGCTAAAAATACCCTTTGGAGTACCAGGTCTCCTAAACCAAAGACACGCTTCTTGACCTTTGAGTTAAAATAACAAGTGATTTTTTGTTGATAATGCGTGAGTTGTAGTTGTGAATCTTCTCATTTTTCATTAATCAGGTCGAGGGACGCGCTGAGTAGTTCGTCATTCCGCTCCAGGCTAAAGATCTGGAGCTTATGTGTGGCTATCTTTGTTTCGACAGGGAGGACGATCTCACTTCCAAAAGTTAAGGAGAAAGGGGTGTGCCCCGTGGAAGTTCGGTGGGAGGTCTGGTATGCCCACAACACCTATGGGAGCTACTCGGGCCATACTCCCTTGGCCTTGTCCAACCTTTTCTTAAGGCTTGCTTTGAGGGTTTTATTCACAGCCTCGACCTGCCCGTTGGTCTGCGGGTAGGCCACTGAGGAGAAGCTTTTGATTATGTCGTGTCTTTCACAAAATTCGGTGAAGAGATCACTATCGAACTGTGTCCCATTGTCTGATACAATTTTTCTTAGCAGTCCGAACCGACAAACAAAATTCTTAACCACGAAGTCGAGGACTCTTTTTGCGGTGATTGTCGCCAGGGGCTCCACTTCCGCCCACTTCGTAAAATAATCGATGGCCACTATGGCATAGCGAACTCCTCCCGTCCCCGAGGGAAGGGCTCCAATTAAATTGATTCCACATACTGCGAATGGCCAGGGGGATGATATCATTTTTAGCTCAACTGGCGGAGCTCGGGCAATGGTGGCAAACCGCTGGCACTTGTCACACTTTTGGACATAGGATATGGAGTCCTTTGATAACGTGGGCCAAAAGTATCCCTGCCTTAGTATTTTCAGGGCCAGGTTTTGCCCCCCAGCGTGATCCCCACAGAAGCCTTCGTGCACCTCCTACAAAATAGTTTTGGCTTCCTCTGGCAGAACACACAGTAGTAGAGGTAAGGAATGGCCGCGTCAGTATAGCGTCCCGTCTATGATTGTATACCTTGGAGCTTGATAGAGTATTCTCCTCGCGTCTTTCTGTTCGCCAGGTTATTTTCCTGTCGAAAGATATTCTATTATGGGCGTCATCTAGGTCGATCTGGCATCGATCATCTCGACCTCCATTGTACTTCCCGCTATGCTCGGGCTTTCCAAGAATTCCACTGGTACTATGCTCAAAGTTTTGGCTTCTTTGGAGGTAGCGAGTCTAGCCAGAGCATCGGCATTGGCGTTCTGCTCGCGAGGGATCTGCTCGACTAGGCTATATTCAAACTCAGATAGTTCCTTCTTGACCTTGGCCAGGTAAGCCGCCATTTGGGCCCCCCGTGCTTGATATTCCCCAGACACTTGGTTTACCACGAGATGGGAATCACTGTAGCAGTGGATGGCCCTGGCTTTCAACTCCTTCGCCACTCTAAGCCCGACCAATAAGGCTTCGTATTCGGCTTTGTTGTTGGACGTCACGAACCCGAACCGCAGTGCGGAGTGGAAACGTTGCCCTTCAGGGGATATTAAGATGATCCCAACTCCAGACCCGTTCTCATTAGATGACCCATCTACAAAGATTCTCCATAATTCCTACTGGTTCTCTCAAGGGCTCTTCCTGGAATCCAGTGCATTCAACCATGAAATCAGCCAGGGCTTGGCTTTTGATCGTAGTTCAGGGTATATATAGTATCTCAACTGGCTGAGCTCGATCGTCCATTTCAACAGTTGTCTCGATGTCTCAGGTTTCTGCAGCACCTGCCTTAAAGGCTGATCGGTCATGACGTGGATTGAATGAGATTGGAAATATGGCCTAAGCTTCCTGGAAGCCGTAATAAGGCAGAACACCATCTTTTCCATTAGAGGATACTGAGATTCTGCTCCGAGAAGTCTTTTGCTCATATAATATACTGACTTTTGAACTCGGTCCTCCTCCCAGACCAACACGGCGTTGGCCGCATTCTCCGTCATGGCTAAATAGAGAAAAATGGGCTCTCTTGTCGTTGGTTTAGATAACACTGGTGGCTCGGCCAAATGTGTCTTCAGGTCGATGAAAGCCTGCTCGCACTCCTCAGTCCATTCGAACTTTTTGTTCCTACGAAGCAGGTTGTAGAATGGCAAACATTTTTTGGTGGATTTAGAAATAAACCGATTGAGGGCCGCCACCCTTCCTGTTAGACTTTGGACATCTTTATGCGACTTGGGCAAAGGAATTTTTAGTAGCGATCTGATTTTGTCAGGGTTTGCCTCTATCCCCCTGGTGTTGACTATGAATCCCAGGAATTTTCCCGATGCCACTCCGAAAGTACATTTATGGGGGTTCAGCCTCATACTATACTTCCTTATAATTCCAAAACATTCCTTCAGATCAGAGACATGGTTATCGGAAATCTTTGACTTGACCAACATATCATCAACATACACTTCCATGTTTTTCCCGATCTGATCAGCGAACATTCTGTTGACCAACCTCTGGTAGGTCGCCCCATCATTTTTTAGCCCAAAGGGCATGACTTTATAGCAGTACACGTTGGTTGGAGTCATGAAGCTAGTATGCTCCTAGTCCGCAGGGTTCATGGTGATCTGGTTATATCTAGAGTACACATCCATGAAGGACATGAGCTCATGCCCTGCGGTGGCGTCCACCAACTGATCAATCCTTGGCAAGGGGAAGCAATCCTTGGGACAAGTTTTGTTTAGATCAGAGAAATCGATGTAGGTCCACCATTTACCATTTGGCTTTGGGACCAGGACAAGATTGGCGACCCAGATCGGATTCTTAGCCTTGCGGATAAAGCCGCACTTCAAAAGCCTAGCTACTTCTTCCTCCAGTGCTTCAGCTCGGGTCGTACCCAGACGCCTCTGTTTCTGGGATTTCGCAGGCATGCTTTTGTCCAAATTTAGTGTATGCATGATGACACTCAGGCTGTTTCCTATCATGTCTTCATGGGACCAAGCAAAAACATCTAGATTTTCTTGTAAAAATATTACCAGCTCTGCCTTTCTTTCGGCGCCTAGATATTTCCTGAGCTTAATGACTCTCGAAGCATCTTTGGGATCAATGTTTACTTCTTCGAGGTCTTTAATAGCCTGGAGCTGAGACCTATCTTCACCTATTCAGGGATCGACATCCTCACTCGTGGTGGTTCCCCTGCAACTGACTTGCTGAGGTTCTTCCATACCAGGATTAACTCTGACTTCCTGGGATTGCTCGCCTCGATCTTGTACGACCATTGTCTGCTGCCCGGGTTGTGATTTTCCCTTCATGGAAATGCTATAGCATTCCCTAGCAGCGAGCTAATTGCCTCGGATAGTACATATTCCCGTGGATGAAGGGAATTTTATCACGAGGTGGCTGAGGAAAGTTATGGCTTCAAATGCCATCAGCGTGGGCCTACCCAAGATTGTGTTGTATGTGGTCGGACAATCCACGACCACAAACTCAAGCAGCTTGGAAACAGTCCGTGGTCCCTCACCCAGGGTTATCACCAACTCGATTGTTCTAACAGCTGTCGAACCTTCTCCGGAAAACCCATATAACATCATGGAGGTTGCCCTTAGCTCGGTCACAGACAATCCCATTTTCTCCAATGTGGACCTGAATAGCAGGTTCACAGAACTCCTGTTATCGACCAAGGTCTGCCTAACTCTCCGATTGGCGAGCTAGAAGGTTATGACTAGAGGGTCGTTATGCGAGAACTGGACATGACTAGCATCTTCTTCAGTAAAATTGATCAGTTGTTTCTCCAATTGTTGCTGTTTAGGCAAACGCTGCTCCGGGACAAACTCAACTCCATTGTGAGACCTCAGCTCATTGACATACCTCTTCTGGGCATTTCTGCTTGTGCCTGCCAGATGAGGGCCTCCAGAGATGGTGGTTATTTCTCCTCCTATTATCGAAGGAGGGGTGTCCTGACTCACCTGGGCTCCAGTTTGATTTGTTGGGGCTTCCGGAGCTAATTGACTGTTTTTCCCAGTGAGCTGATTAGGAGTGATTCGATTTCGGGCATACTGAGCCAGGGGCCCGACCCTGATGAGAGTCTCGATCTCATCCTTCAAATGCCTGTAGTCATTGGTGTTGTGACCGATGTCATTGTGGAATCGACAAAATTTGGAAGGGTCTCTCTTCGCTCTTTGATTTTTTAGAGGCTCTGGCTTCTTCCACGAAAGGCGGGCAGAGTTCGCCAAGAAGATGCGCTCTCTGGTATCCGTGAGGTCAGCGTAAGTTGCGTAGATCGGTTTGAATTTCTACACGGGGTTATTTTTCTTTGAACCATTCTGGCCGCCTTCGCCATTCCCCTTCCTCTTGCTTCCTCCCCCTTGGTTATTTTGGGTAACGGTTTGAGCCGTAGCTACTACGTCTATTACCGCTCCAACGGGCTGATTAGGGACTTGGCTGGTTCCTGCGACTAAAGCTTGGCCTCTTCCAGGTTGATCCATCTCTGAGCCCTGTTTAGGAACTCCTCCACTGTGTTGATGCCCTTTCTCTGGATTTCTTTCCACATGTTGCCCCCGACAAGGATTCCTATTCTCATCGCCATAAGCCTAGAGCTTTCATCTGCGTCTCTAGCTCGCGCTGCGATATTGGTGAACCTACTCAAGTAAGCTTTCAGAGGCTCCCCGGGCTGTTGCTTTACATTTTCCAAGGAGTCTGCCTTTATTCGAGCTGCCTGAGAAGCCCGGAACGCCCTCTTAAAGTCGGCGGAGAAGCTCCTCCATGAGATGATAAAATGCTTTTTGTATTGCTTGAACCATTGTCTAGCGGGTTCGACCAGAGTCGAAGGGAATACCAAGCACCTTAACTTGGGTCTGATGTTATGGGTCATCATTAGGGTATTGAACATCCCCAAGTGGTCGGACGGATCTCCATCTCGGTCGAATTTTGATAAATGGGGCATCCTGAAGCCTGGCGGGTATGGCGTTGCAGCGATGTTGGGAGCGAAAAGCTTGAGCTCATCCCCTGAGTCATATTCATCTTTTTCCTTCTATGATAGGAGTTTCTTCATCAGCTCCTCCATCTAGGCCAACCTCTCGAGGGACAGCTCCCACTCGATCGTACGCATTTGACGGGTTATTGTCCCTCCAAGTTCGAGCTTGGTTCTGTGGGGCGTTCCCGTTATCGCACACTTCGGAAGGAATTCCCTCATGGTGAGTGTCGCTGACTCCATCGCGAGCTGAATTGGTTCTTTGTGAATTTAGGCGATCTCGAAGATCGGTATGTGGATCAACTCATGGGTGCTGAGCCAAGCTCAGTTGATTCCTCAAATTTTCTTTGATCCTCTCACTTCGATGGTCCTCTGTCCAATAGCTTTCGTTAGAAAAACTCAGAGCTTGGGCCGAGGATGAGGATCTGGGATATTCCTGCGTGCCCACTGGACATGAGCAGGGGCAGCAGGAGGAGGATTCCTCCTGCTGTTTTCGTAGGTTGGAACATCTCGAGCTGAATGAGGTGGGGACGGGTGCCTTATCGGCGACAGAGGATGCCTGATCGGTGAGGCAATCCTCATTCCATCAAGCCGGACCAAGTTAGCTTGTGATCGCTCTATTCCACCATTCCTGGTTCTTTGAACCTGGTGATCTGATCGCAGCACAGGGAAGTCGGTTGGGACATGTCGTCTTTGCAAGTTTGTCCTTGACCGTCTGTGTGGGTGGCCACAGGAATTTGACGGTGACGCCGAACTCAGAGTCGAGGTTCTGACCGACCTGCTGGCTCGTTAATGATCTCTGGGAAAGCCACCAAATGGGGTTTCTTGGTGATTGTGAGAAACGGGCGTAGAACTTGGAGTTGAGATTCTAACCAACCGACTGGGCCTGGGTCGACTATCCCAACGGGACTTACGAGTTCCGCATTGCCTCTTTCCGACGTTAACGTCGGTTGCAAGAGGGGGTAACCGAGCCAAGACTTTCTCGATTTGCTTGTTTGCTTTTGCTAGATAGCTCCTCAACTGCATGTTCTCCAACTCCATCACAGTCAAGTAACCTGGGTTCGGATTTGGCGGTAGAGGTGCTGAACTTCAGTGTCGCCGTGGCCCATCGGTTGCTTTCCCGATTGCTGCTGGATCTTCGGGTTTGTTCGTCAGAAACAACTGTATGGTGAGCCTCCTGCCCACCATGCTGATCCGTTTTGTTACCGTGCCTTGAACGAGTGACCACCATGATGAAATTTTTCTTGAATCTTTCTCAATGGCACTAATTCGCAGCACTCAATGAAAGCACCAAACTGTTGACGCGGTTTTTCGCCAACAGTGTATTACGAAAATTAGCCGGAATAAACTAATCCTTAAGGATAAATCGTAACAAGAATAATAACTCTTAAAGATGCTTAGAATGATATAATAAGATCACTCATTCCTTTTTTACGTGGTTCGGAGGTTAAAATCTCCCTAGTCCACGAGTTGATATTATTGTTGTATGTCTCTCTATATTTTGACAGAATATTTGCATTACACAGAGAAAACCCAACCCGTTTTCTATCCAAGGTCTTGGTATTTACAGAAGAACCATCCTAGGATAAGTGTTGGGGTTGTCACATGAATATTCATCCCTTTTTGTGACTTGTCTTCTTCAAATGATGAATATTACAATATATCTTAAGGTAAGGTCTAATTATTAGGTAAAAATGATCATGGGCCGCCTGGCATAATCAGACACGTGATATCTAATTACGCACGTTTATATTACGTGTCCGAGAATTCAGGGATAAATGGACATGCGATGTCTGACCACGCACGTTTATATATAACGTATCCAGCTTAATAAACTCGTGGGCGTGGTATGTGGTCAGAGGACTCCGATCTGAGCATAATGTCAGCATGTGTCCACGAGGCTGTAAGTTATATCCATCTCCAGCTTGTACTTTAATGTTTCGTGCTCCTCAGCTCATGTTATTATCTGGGGGGTCGCACTGCCCCCACTGAGGAGATATCAACTTGTGAGTCCCTTAGAATTGTTCTTAAATAGCCAACTGTACTCGAGCTGCATAAAAGACCCGGGCTGAATATCAAGGCTTACATTATTATTATTATTATTATTATTATTATTATTATTATTATTATAACGTGTATGGTCATTTTTTCTTAAAAAAAAGAGAAAACGTATGTATAAAAAATAACTTGTGAAGAATTTTTAATTTTAGATATTTATAGATAGTTAGATATTATAGTTTTTTCTTTTTTAATTATTAACTAATAATCATAATTTTGAAAAAGAAGAATTAAAAAATGTGAAAAATTTAGAAAGTATAAAGAGTGCTTTGGAGCAATTTTATAGTGTCACATCATCCCCTTAATCTCCTTAATGCTCTCATTTATATAAATATATAGATAGAAATTCATTGAAAATTGAAATTGAAAGAGTTTAGAGAGAAGAAGAGAAAAAGAGAGAGATCATTTAGAGTAGAGGAATATATGAGATTAATAGAGAATATTTAGAATATATATAGATTCACAAAAAGATATTTATCTATATTTAAATAATAATATCTTATAAATATCTCATTTTAATTTTAAAAATTACATTTATTATTATTATTATTATTATTATTATTATAATAACGTGTATGGTCATTTTTTCCCAAAAAATGAGAAAACGTATGTAAAAAAAATAATTTGTGAAGAGTTTCTAATTTTAGATATTTATACATAGTTAGATAGTTTAGATATTATAGTTTTTTTTTTTGTAATTATTAACTAATAATTATAAAATTGAAAAAGAAGAATTAAAAATGTGAAAAGTTTAGAAAATATAAAGAGTGTTTTGGAGCAATTTTAGAGTGTCACATAATCTCATTAATGCTCTCATTTATATAAATATATAGATTGAAATCCATTGAAAATTGAAATTGAAAGAGTTTAGAGAGAAGAAGAGAAAAAAATAGAGATAATTTAGAGTAGAGTAAAATATGAGATTAATAGAGAATGTTTAAAATATATATAGACACAAAGAGACATTTATCTATATTTAAATAATAATATCTTATAAATATCTCATTTTAATTTTAAAAATTACATTTATTATTATTATTATAACATGTATGGTCATTTTTTCCAAAAAAAAAAATGAGAAAACATATGTAAAAAAAAAACTTGTGAAGAGTTTTTAATTTTAGATATTTATAGATAGTTAGATAGTTTATATATTATAGTTTTTTTCTTTTTTAATTATTAACTAATAATCATAAATTTGAAAATAAAGAATTAAAAAATGTGAAAAATTTAGAGAATATAAAGAGTGCTTTGAAGCAATTTTAGAATGTCACATCATCTCCTTCATGTACAGTTTATTCGAAATATCCATGTTCGACTTTGTTATTGTCAAGGTCGAATTTGACTTTTTCCATGTATTTGAAAAATACTTAACTGGTATGTAACCTTATTAGTCTAGAAAACATAATCGCGCTTCACGCATCTTTTGTAGTTATTAAAAAATATATATTTTAAATATTTTTTTGAGAGATTACGGGGTATGAATTCATTTAAAAAAATAAAGTTAAAAACGTTTGTTGTACATGTGCTTTTATTTATTATTATTATTGTTGTTGTTGTTATTATTATAAGTTTTGGGTGGTTATATATATATAAACGCCTAAATTATGTATAAGAAAATTTATGTTTTGTGGAAGACTTATTTTCGCCGATTACCCGCTTGAATCCTTTAAAATAAAAAATACCAGTTTGACCCCTATATTTTTCCCAAATACGCGATCGGCCCATGTGCTTTGTTAAATGATAATTCAGACCATGTGTTTTACAAAATGGATCAAAATAGTATCTTATACCTAATTTTAGTAAAAAAAATTCAAATATAATATTTCATTCTCAGCTCCTCGACCACTTTCTCCACTTTTTTTAACCCATCACATCACTAACGACCCGAGAATTGATCTTATTATTAAAAATATTTGGACAAAAATCAGGTCTAGGTACTATTTTGATCAATTTTGTAAAACACAAGGTCCAAATTGTCATTTAACAAAACACAATGGCTGATCGCGTATTCGGGAAAAACACAGATGCCAAAATGATATTTTCTCTTTTTTAAAATTAACTTTTAAACCTCGCATTTTGTCAATAGGTTGAAAATAGGAATAGATAGATCGATTATTTGAGTATTGTAGTTTGGTCGATTACCTGCTTTGGCCATTTATTTTTAAAAATTAACATTTGGAACATGTATTTATTCAAAAGGTTCAAAATTCTTTATAAAAATTAAATTATACACATTTATATAATTTATGTTTTCTATAAGGGTTCACACCATTTTGAACCTTGTATTTTAGCTGATTACCCATTGAAACCTTTATTTTTAAAAATTAACTTGTAGACTTTAAGTTTTGTCAAAAAGTTAAAAATAGAAATAGATAGATCGATTATTTAAATACTATATTTTGGCCGATTACTTGCTTTGACCATTTATTTTTAAAAATTAACCTTTGAACCATGTATTTATTCAAAAGGTTAAAAATTCTTTATAAAAAGTAAATTATATAAATATATATAATTATCTATATAATTTATGTTTTCTATAAGGGTTCACACTATTTTGGACCTTGTATTTTAGCCGATTACCTATTTGGACCATTTATTTTTTAAGATTAATTTGTGGACCTTGTGTTTTGTCAAAATGTTAAAAATAGGAATATATAGTTATATTATTTGAACCATATGCATTTGGTTGACTATACGTTTGGATCATTTATTGTTAAAAAGTAACATTTGGATCTCGTGTTTTCTCTAAAGGTTAAAAATACACACAGATAGGTTATTTATTATTATTATTATTATTATATATAGATATGAACATATAATTATAAATAAAAAATTAAAATCTTATTTAAATTTAAAATAATAATAGTAAATTAATTATCCATAAATAAGTAGATAAAAAATAAGATGATTATATCAATTTTATTATTTTTTCTATTTTAGATTAACAAACATTAAAAATTGAATAAATACATAAACTTTAAAGATTAACAAATATTAATAATTGAATATGAATTGGAATTGGAATTAATTGAAAATTGAAATTGAAAGAATTTAGAGAGAAGAAGAGAAAAAAAAATTAGAGTAGAAGAAAATATGAGATTAATAAAAAATGTTTAGAATATATATAGACTCACAAAGATATATTTATCTATATTTAAATAATAATATCTTTATAATCTATAAAATGAATAAAAAATTAGTTAAATGAGAAAATAGATAAAGTGGTTTGAAGTGTTTTTAGAGTGCTACATCATCTCTTTGATGCTCTTCTTTATATATATTTTAAAAAATTATATTTATTATTATTATAATTATAATCTATAAAATAAATAAAAAAAATTAGATTAAAGGAGAAAATAGATAGAGTGATTTGAATAATTTTTAGAGCGTCACATTTTTTCTTTGATGCTCTCTTTTATATATATATATATATATTTATTATTATTATAATTTATAAAATAAATAAAAAAATTAGATTAAAGGAGAAAATAAATAAAGTGGTTTGAAGTGTATTTAGAGTGACACATCATCTCCTTAATTATATTATTTATATATATATATAAATATAATTATAGTTTTCCAATTTTTCAAATTACTAAAAAAAAATCTAAATTATAAATTTAATTAATAATTAAAAATTAATTAATTTAATTTTGTATTTTGATATTTGTGTGATATAAAAATTTCTGAGAGTGTAGAAAAAAAAAACAAATTGGTGTTTAAATCTTGAATTTCGTGCATAATAATTGAAGAAGGTCATTCTCACTCGCTTGTCATAGCTATTCTCTCATTAATTGGTGTGTGAGACTCACTTACTAATTGAGAGAGTCATAAAATAGAGAGCTGCAAAAAAAAATGTGGGGACCACATGCTAAGAAAATTGCTACACAAATGCTCTCCCACACGTGCGTGAAATCCACACACCCTTCCATTAAGCCGTGAGACACAGAAACTCACGCATGAAGCAAGAAACAAATTAAGAAAGGGAAATTTTAGACAGTATGTTTAATAACATACTTAATTTTTTAAATGCCAACATAAAATACTCTCCCATATATATGCCATTTTAAAATTTTGGACAAAAATACCCATATCACTAACCGAGACCCCTCACCTTTTCTCTTCCCAGCCAAACCAAAATCTTCCCTCTTCCCAGCCAAACCAAACTCTTCCCTCTTCCCAGCCAAACTCTCTCATTTCTTTCTCATTATTTTCTCTCGGTTCACATTCTCACCATCTCTCTCATGCGAAGCTCTCTCTCTCCTCACAGCCACCGTCGCCACCGTCTTCTCCATCGCCAGCCACGGTAAGGTAAGACATTTGGTTGTCATGTGGTTTTTTTTAAAAAAATTTGAATTGTAATGTATAAATCGATGAAATGGGTTTGATTGTTAATCTTTATTTTGTAAAAAATGTAGCTTAAAATGGGTTTGATTCTATGTGCATTTTGCAAATTATGCAAAAATTTTGTGGGTCGATGTTCTTTCGATTCCACATCGATGCTCCATCGATGACATACAGTGAGCAATCGATGCTCCATCGATGGTATATTGATGCTATGTCGATTCTTTCATAATCGATGGTTTATCGATACCACATCGATGCATAATCGATGCGCAATCGATGGTATATCGATGCCACATCGATGCTGAACATATATGGCATCGATTCGACATCGAAACACCATCGATATCGCATCGAAAATAACATCTAAATTAGATGTTCGCATTAGCATCGACATGGCATCAATAGAGCATCGATGTGGAATCGAAAGGCTGCATCGATGTACCATCGAAAGGCCATCGATGGTTTATCGATGCTACATCGATGCATAATCGATGCTACATCGATGCATAATCGATGCTGATGCATAATCGATGGAAAACGATGGTATATCGATGCCACATCGATGCCATATCGATGCTGAACATATATGGCGTCGATTCCATGCTCCATCGATGATATTTTGATGGTACATCGATCCCATTTCGATGACAACAACAGATTGAGTATTTTTTATAAATTCAACTAATTCTTTTTTTTTGTGTGGATATTTTGCAGATGCCACCCAAACGTATCCCACTGCTTGAGATCCCTATGGAGGATCATTATGTTGGTCGTATGACCTATAAGGGTTCCGGGAGGTTAACAAAATTGAAGAAAAGATTTGAGGAGCATGGATTGTTGGGGAGGGTGAATGAGTCTGTTTTTGGACCATTCTTCACAGCCCCTCCCTTTTCGTTCTCTGGGGCATTGGTGCACACACTGCTTTTGCGGAAGGTCAAGTCTCCGCGTGGTGATGAGGTGCACTTCTTGATGGGCCCAAACTTATGTAAGTTTGGGGTGCACGAGTTTGCCATTATCACCGGCCTGAGCTGCTCCTGTCCACCACTTGCCGTTGACATTGAACCTCACATTACTTCCTCCCGCCTAGTTGATACATATTTCAGTGTGGAACCCGAGAAAGACATTCGGTTCAGTATCTTGGAACGAGCTTTTAGTATGTGCGATGTACCTGATGATTTGTACAAGCTCGGTTTGGTTTACTTTGTGGAGGGGATACTATTGGGCACTGAGAACGACAATGCTATTTGGTGAGATTCATTGTCGATGGTCGAGGATTTAGATTATTTTGAGAAGTATCCATGGGGATCCCTTTCATTCGATACAACTGTGAAAAAATTCAATAGAGATATGAAAGCGATTGGTGGGACAATACCAGGTAAGAAGGTGAAGAAGATCACAGAGGTGGAGTCTTCTAAGGGTTTTAAGGTGGAGGCAAAGTACACTTGCAAGGGGTATCCATCAGCCTTGCAATATTAGGCATATGAGATGATTCTTGATTTACAGAAGGAACACGCCAAGCCCTGTGGATTCAAGTTCCCTAGGATGCTACAGTGGGAGAGCATAGGCCAGCCGAAACATTTGCATTTGAAGGATGTACTTGCGAGGAGACATGTAAGTTATAATACATTTAAATTATTCAAGAAATTTTGAATTATACTAATCAACTTATGTCGTTTCTAATTTGATTGTTGTGTTTCCATTACAGTTGTCATGCATTTCTATCCTAAGGCCTCGACCAAATGAGCGAGACTTCTTTGATGCCGTATATCAGAGGACAGAGGGGGATGCTCCTAGGTATGCGATGCTGCAGAATATGATCCAGCCTGCACCAGAGGATGGAAGACCTTACGATCCTGAGGCAGAGGCTGTTGCGGTGGCTGAGATAGCCGTTGAGGCTGGCATATTTGTGGAGGATGCCCCGACAGAGTCTGCTTCAGATACTAGTACAGAACTTACCTCTGCTCCTGCTCCTGCTCCTGGGGCTTATGAGGAGGTGTTGGGTGAGATAGCCAGACTATCAGGTGCAGTGGACGATGTTAAGGCCACTCTAGGTATCGTCCTTAAAAATCAAGAAGTCATATTAGAGAAGCTGGCAACACTAGGTGGTATACCTACTCCTGCACCTACTCCTGCACATACTCATGCACCCACTCCAACAGATGATGTAGAGTACGAAATTCTCCCCTCATGTTACGAGCCTTTTGTTGGAGAAGCCACACCTTCTCAGCCAGTGCAGACAGTCTTAGGTACAACTAATCCATGAGTTTTTTTGTTGTTTTAAAGAGATTAGATACTAATTGCTCCTTTACAGGTAAGCGCACTAGACAGAGACCAGTAAGGTACGAGGACTATACTCCAGCAGCCAAGAAACCAAAGTTCAAGGACCCAGTTACGATCCTTCCTTTAAAGGTGTTGGATCAAGATATGTTGACAACTTTTAACCGATGGGTACTCGGTGAGATTGACAACAGCAGACCGAGGAAGTTGGAATGTTGTGATGGGACCCCTGTTTGGTTCTTGAAGTTGAAGGTGGCAAAAGAATGGTTGGCAGAAACTGTAAGTCTCTTATGTTTGTTAGAACATTTATCTCATTTTAACAATCCACTCTTCCTTAACGTTACTTTATTTATTTGCAACATCTCGACGCTGTGAATTATCTTATACAGAGACGTCTTTTTGAGTTGCCGAAGACGTACCCCGTGAAAGCCACCGTACTTGATTCATCATTTGTACAATATATTCCTGCCAGATACGAGGAATTCAAGAAAAATGGCAGGACTTACCAATGGGACTCGGACATTCTTGATTTCCTGAAAGGATATGCCAAAAAGTACAAGAAGCCTTGGGGTGATTGCAACGAGGTCTACTTCCACTGGTGCATAGAAAATCGGCACTGGGTCCTTTGCGAAATAAATTTCGCTGATTGGATGATCACTCTATTTGACTCAGATCATTCTAACTTTAGCCATAATAAGTTGTCTGAGTTGATCGAGCCTTGGACTAACGATGCTTCCATCTTTACTCAACGCTTCCGGTATGTTTAAAGGACACCCCAAGTTGAAAATAACTAGACCGAAGATCACCGTTCCAAACTTTGATTGGCGGCGCATGTCCACTGATATTGTCCCACAGTCTAGAACCAGGTAGACGTACTAAATTCAGATTTTCAATAATGTTCTCCTTTAATTTTCAATACACTCACAATAAAGATTTCTTGGTTTCAGCGGAGATTGCGGCGTATTCACCATCAAACACTTGGAGTTCATTCTTAGAGAAATTCCCTTATCATATGCCATCGAGGACAACATTCAGTACTTCAGAGATAAATTATGCATCGACATTTTTTATGAGAATGTGTACCCTTGATGTTAGAACATTTATTTTGATTTCGATGACACACAATAGTATATTTCTCCTTAGTATTGTATATAAAAAATGTCGTTTCGATTAACAAAGTCCATTAATACACAAATATAAAGAGTAACAAAGTCCATTAATACACAAATAAAAAGAGTAACAAAGTCCATCAATACACAAATAAAAAGAGTAACAAAGACCATTAGTACCCAAATAAAAAGTTTAACATTGATGGCAATGGTTGTACATTTAAATTATCTACTTGAACCACATGTAGCATCGACAACTGATCCTCTAAGTTATCATCAGAACTACTGCACCCCTCAACTCTTTCATCATCATCACCAAAAAGGGCAACTGGATCGTCATTGACATAAGGCTCATACTCATACCCATCATCATGCGGGAGATTTTTTGGGGGAAAAAAAGTTTCATTATGACTAGGACCTCCCATGCATACACTTGGCCCAGGAGCTGTTTGTGGAACAGCCGTGCGTGATTGATTATGATTTTCCATATTAACACTCGCTCTAGGAGATGGATCAATAAGAGCAATGTTCTTTGCAATCGAACTAACGCATAAAGGAACCCGGTGTTTTAAGGACTTTGAATTTTCAAGAATAAGAGCACTAACTCCTTCATCATCTGTGATTTCAATGGGATCTACGCTAAAATCATTGCATGTAAACAGAACTTCCAACTTTAAATCAAACAATGACCTATCCACTTTCAACTTTGAATACAAATTCTCCAATAATTCTATGTAACCAACATCAATTGGTACATGTATTATAATGTTCAAACCAGCTTTGAAATTTCATTTTTCTCCTTTCTGTTTCCAAACACTGTTGTAAGAAACAATTATATTAACTCTGGAACCTGCAAATTTACAAAAAAAAAAAACATAAGAAAATTATAAAAATAAAGTGTAATCTATGAAGAATCGATGGTAAATCGATGATGTATCGATGCCTATGAAAATCTGTATTGTAGTTCAAAATCGATGCCACATCGATGACATTTCGATGCATCATTGATGCTGATGGTTGCCATTTCGATGCGATACCATTTCGATGCCACATCGATGCCTTATTGACGCTGAACCAAATAAACATATATGGCATCGATTCAACATCGATACATCATCGATACCAACATCGAAATTAGATATTTTCCTCAGTATCGAAATGGCATCGATGTACCATCGAAATGATATCGATGCTGATGGTTGCCCTATGTATGCGATTCAATTTCGATGCCACATTGATGCCACATCGACGTTGAACCAAATAAACATATATGGAATCGATGACATTTCGATACACCATCGATATTACATCGATACTAACGTCGAAATTCGCCTCAGTATCGATATGGCATCAATGTGGAATCGATGTGGCATCGATGCTGATGGTTGCCCTATGTATGCGATTCAATTTCGATGTAATATCGATGCCACATCGATGCCATATCGACGCTGAACCAAATCAACATATATGACATTGATTCAACATCGATACACCATCGATATTACATTGAAAATATCATCTAATTTAGATGTTTGCCTCAGTATCAACGTGGCATCGATGTACCATCGAAATGGCATCGATGTACCATCGATTTTGGAAATCCCAGATCTGAAGAACAATTCAAAAATTGCAGAAAAAAATACAAACTCAACTGCGGAACAGTTCGAATCTAATATCTAACCATGGCATTTCATATTCATAAGTAAATTAATGAAATGATACTTACCCATGATTTTTTCTCTTAAAAACGCCAAGAAACTTCCAATCCGTTCCACCTCCGAGCTGTGAAAAAATGGCTGTAAATGAGGGATGAGAGAAAGAGATAGAGAGAAAAAATGTGTGAAGTGTTAAATTTGAGTGAGGAGGGTATTTTTTTCCAAAATATAAGAGGGGGCATATTATGGGGAGAATTTTTATGTTGGCATTTAAAAAAAATTAAATATGTTATGATGCATAAAGGGTAAAATTTCCCTTAAGAAATATATTGGCTGAGAGTCATAAAGAGAACTTGTGGGACCCACTTGGATATGGTTTATTGTTATGGTGACATGTGCAAGTGCAATACACTCTCCATGTGGAACAAGAAGCCTTTAGCAAACCATGCTTTGCTTAATTAATGGAGGACATGCATGAAGAAATTGACAAGTGGCGCAAGTAAGATATGGTGGCTCCATGTCTTTGCTTCAATGATGGCTTGGCTCAGTTCTAAGAGTATTAAATGGCAACGGGCTGGGCTCACCGATCGGGCCTCTTACTTGGGCTCTTCTTCATACTTTTGCTAATTTAATTCATTTCATTTACAACAATACCACATCTTCCTATACAACCAAATAAATCAAATTAAAATTAAATATTTCGAGATTAAAGATATATCAATTAAATCTATAGAATAATTAATTCAAACTCAATTTATTTTTATAGTAATAAATATGTATTTTTATTGCTAAAATTATTTATAGCCCAAAAATCACAAAATACCAAAAACAAAATTAAAATTTTTAAAATAACTAAAAACTAACAATTGCTACAACATCATGCCTTTCAGGCTAAAGAATGCAGGAGCTACATATTAGAGGCTGGTGAACAAAATTTTTGTTAACCAGATCAGCTGAAACATGGAAGTATACATCGATGACATGCTTGTCAAGTCAAAGACTGTTAGTAACCATATGACCGACCTTGAAGAATGTTTCATTGTGCTAAGAAAATGCGACATGAAGCTAAATCCCCATAAGTGTACATTTGGTGTATGGTTGGGGAAATTCTTAGGCTTCCTTGTAAACTCAAGGGGGATCGAAGCCAACCTAGAGAAGATCAAATCCCTGCCAGACATGCCTTCACCTAGATCGCAAAAGGATGTCCAAAGTTTAGCAGGAAAGATTGTCTCTTTGAGTTGCTTTGTATTAAAGTCCACTAATAAATGTCTCCCATTTTACAACTTATTAAGAGGAACACAAAATTTGAGTAGAATAATGAATGCAAGCTAACCTTCCAGGGTTTAAAGAAACATCTATCTGAACCCCCCATTCCATAAAAGCATGTTAGCAGAGAGGCTTTGTACCTTTATCTGGCAATGACAGAAAATGCAGTCAGTGTAGTTTTAGTTCGAGAAGAGGATCCATCTCAAAATCTGGTCTATTATACCAGCAAGAGGCTTTTGGGAGTTGGAACTCAATATCCTTTGATAGAAAGACTCATGTTTTGTCTAGTCCTAGCCTCGAGGAAGGTACGACCTTACTTCCAGTCCAACACAATACACGTCTTAACCAATCAACCTTTAAGGCATGTTTTACAAAATCTTGAAATATCGAGATTTTGTATAAACCACAATCATTCATCAAGGGGCATGCCTTAGCTGACTTCGTGGCAGAATGCTTAAGTTTTCAGAACGAACATATGAGGGATCCTACGCAAGAATTATGGAAACTGTTCATGGACGGGTCGTCTAATGAGCACAGTTCAGGAGCTGAAATCATTCTAATTACTCCTGAAGGACATTGCTTCCACACTGCTTTGAGATTCAGATTTAGCGACTCAAACAAGGAAGCTAAATACAAAGCTTTGCTAGTTGGAATTCAAATTGTCAAGGAATTAAAAGCGAAGGCCATCCAATGCTTCAATGATTCACAACTCGTGGTAAACCAAGTATTGGGAAAATACAAGGCTCACAAAATTAAGATGGATGCATACCTAGCCAGGGTAAAGGGTGAATTGTCAGAATTTGAGTTTTACTCTATCGAGCAGGCCCCCCACGAATAAAACACCAATGCAGATGCATTAGCTTGGCTTGCCACAACCAAGGAAGCAGACACGCTGAATGTAGCTCTAGTTGAATTCCTCGAAAAACTGAGCATAATAGGAGAATCTGAAAAAATCGAGCTAATTCACACAAGATCGACTTGGATGACTCTGATTGTAGATTATCTTACCTATGAAAGACTACCTGAAGATCGCAAGGATGAATAGAGAATACTATACCATATCCCAAGGTATATCCTAGTCGAAGGAATCCTCTATAGACGAGGTCATTCCATGCCTTTGCTTAGTTGCATTTCACCAAAGGAAGCCCAAGCTGTCCTAAAAGAAGTCCATGATGGGTTTTGTGGAGATCACGCTGGTGGGAAAAATCTAGCTATGAACATACTCAGGCAGGGATATTTTTGGCCTACCATGAATAAAGACTCGGGCTCATATATTCAGAAGTGTGATAAATGCCAGTGTTTCTCAATAATATCCCAGGTTGCTCCTGTCGAGCTAACAATGATCTCATCGCCTTGGCCATTCACCGTCTAGGGAATAGATTTGATTGGGTCATTACCAATGGGGAGAGGCAAAGTTCTCTATGTTGTGGTCGTAGTTGATTATTTTATGAAATGGGCTGAAGCCAAACCATTGGGAACGATAACCTCAAAGAGAGTACTTGATTTCACAGGGAAGAACATAATTTGTTTCTACGGACTCCCAAGGAAAATCGTATAAGATAATGGGACTCAGTTTGACAATGACCTGTTTACAAACTTCTGTGAAAATTACGAAGTTATTAAGAGCTTCTCCTTGGTGGCATATCCACAAGCTAATGGATAGGTGGAAGCAGTAAATAAAACTCTATAGGTGAGCTTGAAAAAGAGATTGGAGGAAGCTAAAGGATTGTGGCCTGAACAACTCCCACAAGTACTTTAGGCATACAAAACCTTTCATCGCACATCCACTGGCCATATCCCGTTCTCATTAACATATGGAAGTGAAGCAATGATCCAAGTTGAAGCCCTAGTAACATCCCACAGGCAAAGGAATTTCAACTAAGAACAAATCCACGATCTAGTGCAATCATCTTTGGAACTAATTGAAGAACATCGAGAAGCATTATAGATCCAGTTCGCGCATTACCAGCAGAAAGTAACTCTGTATTTAAATTCAAAGATTAAAGAAAGAAAGTTCGAGTTAGGAGATTTGGTAAGGATGAGGGTGTTCTTGACGAGTAAAGATCCTAAAGATGGCGTACTAGGACCGAACTGGGAAGGAACGTATCAGATCGTGGAAACCCTACATTTTAAGAAATATTATCAATAAATGTTTAGTCCAAGTTTAATTTTTTTTTCTTATGTCCAATCGTAAGGCTTACTTATAAAAGCTATTTATTTTATGTCTCTTTTATTATAAAATGGATTTAATGATTGCTGTGTAATTTAAATGCAGTACCAAATTTCTTCAAATTTTGTATTGTAACCCTTTAAAAGTAACCTAGAATATTCATAAATTCTGATCGCCTGGGGGGCAGATACCCATGACCATAGTCTTTAATATTTAGAGTCTTTGAAAAATTCTGAACCAAGTATGAGCCCTGAATAATAACGGGTAAGCTACTAAGCTAATAAAATCTTGATCTAACTAGGTATGCTACTTGAGAACTAATTGGGTCAGCTATTAAGCATAAAGTTCTAAAAATATCTCGATCTAAAATAATTCCCTATAACTACACATGTGTATAAAATTTAAAAAACACATAATATAGTAGAATGGAATTGTATAAAGATACGAAATCAGTAAGTTTAGAGCGAGGATATTAACCTCGAACAAAGCCAAAATAGGCAAATTGTCTTGTCCTTTAAGGCCTGGTTACAAGGGGTATTAAGACCTTGAAGTAAAAAAAAAACAATAAGCTCCGCGTGAAGTTTAGTACATGCCTCTCCGATCTGGAAATTTGTCTACTCGACTTGGTGGTATTTCTTATCAAGCCCAACCCTTTCCTTCTCGACCTGTTCCAGCCTAGCTCTGATCTTGACTCTTGCTCGGAGTTGAGCCAGGAGTGCCTATCCAAGGAAATATAGCTGAAGGTTAAACAAAGTATGGAGTACACAAGTAAAGAAGAAAAAAAAAACTTGGAGATAAAATGTTACAGTCAATTGCATCCCCATAGTCGAGTGCATCGCGTCCTGGGTGTCTGACGCCTCTATCTTTTCTAGCTCATGCTCTGATAACTGGTTGATGTGGCTCACTACATCACTGGTTAGGGTCTGAACTGGACCCTGGAAGCGAGCAGGGAACTTACCCCATCTCCACAAGGGGAGTTGGGATAGAGACCGATGGGGCAGCATGGGGATCAACTTGTGGATCTAGAGGAGGAGTGTCTCTAACCGTGACCACAGTTTCTTTCTAAGTTTGGGGTTAAGAAAAGGGCAGCTCCTTGCCCTTAGGTTGGATCCTGGTTGATGGGCATCCATCCCCGGAGATGTTCTTCTTCAAAATTCTCAGCTTTTTGATGGCCAGGATAGAGCTGATGACTGCTATTATATGTCTCATGTATTCATCTATAAATAACCAAAAAAGGGTTAGACAGACTTTAATCAAACTTGGAAAAATGAGTAAAGAAGAAAGTCTTGCCCTTCGAGCTAGAGGATGAGACTATGATAATTGGATCTGGAACAGAGCTAGGCTAACTAATTGGGGACTGATTATGTCATGGATAAATGGGCTAGGAGGAGACTCTGGTGGAACGACCTCAGACACAATTTCAGACTCGAGCTCATTATCTACGCTCAGGTCATACTCTGCGTGCATAGAGACAGGGAAAAGTGTCCTAGGGGAAAAAGCTATACCAGGAAAAATACAGTGTAACGCCCTGCGTTTCTGGCACCTACTAGTATCTAAGAACAGGGTGGTGAGTTATGTGAGAAATTTATTATGAATAATAATATATGCTTGAAAATAAAATTTCATGTTGTGTGATTTGGTGACAAATCGAGCATTTCGGTCCTAGACCGAAATGGAAACGCTAATCGGGTAAATTCTCAGATAAATTATTATTTGAGAAATATAATTAAGGTAAAATATTATTGGGTATTAAATTATTGGATTGATTTATATTAATGTCAAAAATTTTGATTTTTGTATGAAAGAGCTCTAAAAATGCATTTTTGTGAAAAATGACATTTAGCCAAAAATGAGATTTTGGCTAATTAAATTACATGAGTAATAAATATATGAGTGTGACTACTTAAATTAAATGACAAGGTCTATTTAATTTAATTATCCTAGGTTAATATTTCAATTTGGTGAGGAAAGAAAAAAATTACTACATGGCAAATTTTTTATAAAATGTACATTAAGCTTAGATTTAATTAACTAAATTAGGATTAATTAAAAACAAAATCAAGATTAATTGAGGTTAGATGGGGCGACAACTTAGGGTGTAAATTAGTCATTTCATGTCTTATTTTTACACCATATAAAAGGTGAAAAGTCAAAGTTGTCTTCATAATTCACAATTGTAAAACTTTGGCTCCTAGTTTTCTCTTCATTTCTCTTTACCTTGGTCGACTACCACCTTGACTTCTTTGACTTTTTTTTATACAAACCCTCACTTAAAATTTTATTCTCTCATCTCCTTCCTTCTATACACCTAGTTCTAAGTCAATTGGTCTATGTTTGAAGCTAAGGAAACCTATACAAAGCTAGAACATCTAAAGGTAAAAGGCTACACTTTTCTTTGTCAAAGTTGTGAGTTTTGTTAGTTCTTCTCTTAGATGCACTTGTTAGCTTTTGAAATCAGATTTTTGGGCTTGTGGGGAGTGTAAATATGTATATTAAAGGTTTGAACAAGGATTATAAGTGCTAGAGGTCATCAAAGTTTAATCAAGCGGTCTACAAGAGGTATATGGTCACCTCCATCATATTTATGTTTGGTTTTTAATAATCTGCCATGTTTGAGTAGCTTGATGTGTTTAAATTCATTATGGGAACTATATTAATGCTTATATGTTGGCTGATCATACATGCATGGATGTTTGGATGATTGTTAAGTGATGGAATCCAACATTCCATAGGCAAACTTTGATTTTATGTGAGAAAATATTTAAGTCTTGACTTCCAATGGGTCAAGAGAAATTTATATGAACTTGTTTCTGGATTTTCTTGGTTCCATGATATAGTTTAGGAAGATTAGATGTTCCTAGTGTGTAGAAACGTTAAAAAATGTTTTGAAATGGCTTGGAAGTAAGTGAGCCAAATAAACCTAGGAGTCTCAATGAGCCGGTGTGGATCCACCAACCCCATTTTTTTTTAAATTAGCATAAATGCCCTAGGTAACCGATGGTTACCCTCGAGAGGGATTCTTGAATTAGATATCAGTGTAGAGACTTATGTCTCCACTGCAATTTGAGTTGAGATACTAGGAGATACTTTGGCAACTCTCGAATTGACTTCTAGGGTCAATTCTATTATTGGATGTTATTTCTGCTTCTGCTCTCGTCTGAAATTCTTTGCAGGGTTATGTTTTCAGTTATCATTAAAGGTGAGGAGATGCCGCTAAGACGCTTATTCTCTCTTGAATTGTTTAATTTGGGCACAAATATATCCAGAACCCTAAGTATCGTAAGCTATATGTGTTGTGAGGATAGTGACTTGGTCATTGGTTCCTATCATTGTTGTTTCTACTATGTGTTGTTAGATTGATTTACTAAGTGTAACGTCCCGAATTTGTTATTAAGGCTGAGTGCCTTGATTACAATTCCTGGAGGGCCTAATTAGGATTATTTTAGCGAGTAATGGATTATATGATATAAATGAGTTGTGTGGTAATGTGATTAGACATGCATGTTTATGTGTATTAAATGCGCATGTGGGCCCATTTTTGTGGATAGGGGCATGTTTGCAATTTTGGCCCATTAAGAGCATAAATGTAATTATGTTTGTATTGTGAGTGAGACCCCAATGTTATGGGGATATATTTGAGATGTGTGGTCCAAGACGATCCTAGGGAGTGGATTAGCGGAATAGTCACAATAGGGTCAAATACTCAGCTCAAGGTGAGCCTAGGGGTATTTTGAGAACTTGGCATGTGCCTGGGGTTTACTGGGCAACAAGTAATTATTTAGTAATTATTTGGGTATGTCGGGGTTATCTGGGAATTTATAGGGCTACTCGAGGTTTGGCGGGAAATGATAACAAAAGACGATATTGTCCTTGGGGGCGTTAAAGGGTGAGTTTTGGACCTAGGGACATTTTGGTCTTTTGGCCAAGGGATAGACCAAAATTTGGAGTGACTTAGCCTTAGATACTTAGGGAAATAAGGCCAGAACACCTTAGGCACAAGAAGCATGTAGAAGCAAAGAAACAAGGCAGAATCTCTCTCTTTCCCTAGTCGGTTTGCTCTTCCCCCTTTGGTGTGCATAGAAGCTAGTGGGGTTCTTGGAGTATTGGTGCAAAAATTGAGGATTTGAAAGCTTGGGGACTGAGGAATCAAGCTAGGATCACTTGAGGATTAATTCAAGGTCGTCATTTGCAAAAGGGGTAAGTGAATTCCTATGTTTTTTTTTATTGAATTGTGAGTTTGATTTTGGTATTCTTGGGTTTCAAACTCAAGGTTTGAATTTTGGGTTGTGATAGAGTTTGTCTAAGCTATTAGTGTGGCTGTGTTGTCTATGGTATTTGGTAATGTTTGAGAGGCTTAAATCTAGCTTTATTTTATGTCTAGGTTGGATTTTTGGTGAATTGAGTTCAGGGAAAACATAGGAAAAGCCTCAAAATTTCTAGATTTTAGGGCTCGAGCCGTGACCCTGATCACTAGGCACCATGGCCTGCTTGAACGTTGAGGCCTGGGGGCCTCAGAATTTGGCCCAGGTGTCAGGCCCAGGCTGATGCATGCCACGACCCGTGTCCTTCAGCAGAGAGAGTCGTGCTATCTAACTTGAGCACGTCGCGGTCCTTAAGGGCTGGGGGCCGCGACTCAAATGGGAATTTTTTGCTACTTGAGGGTTTTAGGCTCGGGAAGGGTTTTACTACCTGGTTTAGTAGAATCTGAGGTCCCGAAGGCTAGTATTTAATCCAAAGTTCTTAATTGGTTAGGACTTGTTGGATGCCTACTTATCATTACGTTGTGACTAGGTTTATCGCTTACGCTCAGGATTAGGAATCATGCTCGGGATCGCTTTGGGTTGTCAGCTCGGGACACCAGGTAAGAGAACTGTTTGCGCCCATAGAGCTATGTGGTGTATAGTGTTATATGAATTGTTTATAGCTGTTATGTCATACATGTGATTGTGACTGATCGGCAAGATCCGGAAGCGACAAAAGCTGGGAGCGACAAGAGCCGAAAGCGACAAGAGCCGAGAGCAACAAGAGTCGGGAGCGTCAAAGGGCCAAGTTCGGCTTTAAGCATGCTGAATGCAGGCCACCAGGGCGAAACCCTCTAAGAATGATGTACACACCCGTTCGGTTAAGACCACAAATTTGGTGCCTGATAACGCACCCCGATCGGTGGAGGCCGCTACTGTTTTACTGTACTGTTGTGTTACTGTATTGCTATGTTACTGTACTGCTATGTTATTGTACTATTAGGTTGTTATGCCATTGTGCTATTGTGTTGTTATACTGCTGTGTTATTGTGTATTCCAATAGGAACTTGTAACTGTTTACTGTTTTGATTAAGAGTGAATTTGTTGAAATAAATTATTGTATGATGTGCTTTGAAGTTCTCTTGCTGGGCCTTGACTCGTGGGTGCTTTGTGGTGAAGGTAAGGGCAAGGAAAAGGTTGAACAACCATGAGTTGGAGGGCATGGAGTGGCGTGTACATGCTTGGCCTACCTAGTCGCCACTACTGGGGTAATTTTGACGAACACGTGGTAAACGTTCGATTTTGTCGCTTAGGACAACTTACCATATCTTTGGGTTGTAAATGTATTTCAAAACAATATTTTGGGATCCCAATGTAATATTTTTATGAATTTTAGTGAATGATCAACTCTTTATATTTAATGTTCATTAAATGAGTCTTTATTTTGATTTAATCACACTTTTTAACCTAAAACCTCGATTAGCAAGCCAATGGCACATTTATAAATCATATGGTAATGACTCTAAGGTAGTAGGGCGTTACACTAAGCATTTTCGCTTACCGAGTGGCTTATGTTGTAGGTAAGGGCAAGGAAAAGTTGGGGCAGTGATAGCCAGAGTTTGCTTGCAAAAGTGTACATGTAGCCCGACCTTTGGGGAGTCTACATATTTTGAAATAACTATTTTGATCATGTTAAAATTATTTGGTTGCTACAATGTTTTTAAGCTTCAATGTAAATATTTTTAGTGTGTGTACAAATTAAATTTAAAAGTTTTTTTATATGGAATCTTGAGACCTTTTTGATGATATAAATGGTTTAATTTCCGTGAAATTAGTGTTATATTTTTGGATCGTTACAAGTGGTGTCAGAGCTCGAGTTGAGCCAATTTGTAGACAAACCCACATGTACATTCTGCAAGGTAGACCGACACTCATTGTAAGTACTGCCTTTAAATTTATTTTTATTTGGGTTGTTTCCGTGTTACTCATTCAATTTATATAAATTGTAGGTTGAGATGGTGGATCAACATGAACTTATTCACCCTCTGAGATAGTTGACTGACATATAGTATACACGCTAGAGCAAAGGATTAGCTTTTATTAGACATTTCATAGGATGGGACCACAACTGTATGATGGAGCAGACCGAAACCCATCCAATGTGTGGGCCTGGAATTATGACATGGACCATATTCTTGGTGTGATTCGTATTTCTGCCAGTTATAGGTGAGACTGGTTAGCCTATATTTGCGAGGCCGAGCAATCTAGGAGGTAGCCAGGGCGGCAGCCCAGGAAGTAGTAGCCAAGAATGCAACCATAGTGGTGACACAGGATAGAGAGGTAATAGATGAGGATCCCGAGGAGGAACCCTATGAGGATCTAGAGGAAGACATGGAGGATGATACAGATGAAGAGATTGACTCTGATAAAGAGATCATAATTTGAGTAGATAGATAGACTATGTAGCCATGTACTTTTTGGATAATGACTATATATATATAGTTGTATATTTTGTTTAAGGGTTTATAGAACTTATATGTTAGAGCTAAGTTTTGTAAATCCCTTAGGAATACTAGCTCAACTAACTGATACCCTAGGGCTAATTTGTAAATCCCATAGGATAACCAAGCTCAATTTTGGAAACATGTACTAAGTTATGTTTATATGCTGTAAAGTTTTATATTTGCCTTATCTATTAATTTTCATGTTATGTGGATATGTTTGGTGTACTTAATTTTATATTAAGTAACTATTTATGTCATTACTATTCCTACATCATTACCTCACTAAAGGGAATTCTACGTACAAACAAATATGGTGCCTAAGACTAGGGCACAACGAACTTAACCTACCTTTGTTGAACAAGTTCATGAACTACAGAAAGCTTTAGAGGAGCAAAGAACTTTGCGGGAACAGGATAGAAAATGACAGGCCAATGCTGAGGCCCGTCAAGCTAAGATGTTCCAAAATCTGCTGCAGCAACTTCCAACCACACCGATTAATGTTCAAGAAAACCCAATACCACCTGCTGTCAAGGTACAAAACTCTGAAGTACAGGCCAAGGTCGAACAGGGTAACCTACCAGCCACGGTACTAGTGACAGTTCAACCAAAACCACAAAAGCCTATCTTAGAGAGGTTCGGGAAATAGAACCCACCAGTTTTTGAAGGGACTACGAATCCTATGGTGGCAGAAGAATGGATAAGTATATTGGAGCGAACCTTTAAATTTATAGACGTTACTGAACGAGAGAAGGTGTTGTGCGCGGTATATATGTTGAGGAAGGATGCTTGTATTTCGTAGGTCGCCGCCAAGGAGAATCATAATGCAACAGCAATGGAATGGCTAGAATTTTCCTTGCTTTTTAACTCAAAAATTTTCAACAGAGACGTGGTAGACTACAAGGTAGTTGAATTCTCCAATCTGAAGCAGGGAACAATGAGTGTCTAAGAATATGTTTGAAAGTTTGACCAGTTATCAAGGTTTGTGCCAGACTTAATTAGCATAGAGGCAAACAAAGTAAGGATGATTTTGAAAGGTTTGTGAGCAGATATCGTACAATTTGTTTACACCAGGAGAATGGCCCTGGAAACCTATGAAGAGGTGGTGGAGCGAGCAATCCGACAAGAGTCATGGATTGCACATGAGAAGAATGAACACCAAAAAGTTAAAGAGAAAATATTTATTCCAACTAGTCAAGGCATGTTTCAGGCCAATCAAAATGGACCGAGGGGAAGATTTACTCCCAGGTTCAACTAGAATTCCAAAAGAGGAAATGGATAAGGATGTCCAAGAAATAATGATAGTGGAGGCAACAACAGGAAAGCAGGACCTTCCTATCGGGGGTCAAACTCTAACAAGCAACCTAAGCGCGAATTTAAAATTTTTCTTATTTGCACTAAATGCAACCGGCGTCATCTGGGCGATTGCAGTTCCAGAGCCTGCTATACATGCAGTGGCCTCAGACATTTTTCTAGAGATTGCCTAAGTTCGGTTTCGAAGAGTAGGAATGGTGAACAGAAATAAATTAGAGCTACGCCTCGAGCTGGATCATCAGAAATGGTGGCAGGTCAAATTCCTATCGCCCAAACTTCAGTATATACATTGATGGACACTGGTGCATTACATTCATTTATATTTGCTTCCTTTGTAATGAAAATAGACAGAAGGCATGAGCCTATGACTGATATGTGTGAAGTATCGTTACCTTCAGAAGAGGATATGCTGGTGCAGTCATGGGCTAGAGATGTACTAGTCTGGGTAGAAGGACGCAAACTGACAACCCACCTATTAGTTTTGGACTTACACGAATACAATGTCATATTTGGTATGGATTGGTTGACCAAATATGGGTCTGTTATCAAATGCAAGCGCAAGAAGGTGGTATTCCCTCCGATAGGTGAGCAACCGTTCAAATTCAAGGGTACGTCCCAAGAAAAGAAGTGGCCAATGATCTCGGCATTGGAGGCGAGAAATAAGCTTGATAATGGATGCATTAGATACCTTGCAAATATCGTGAACAAGGATATGGAGACATAGTTGCAACTGACCGACGTACACTGGTATGCAAATTCCCTTAAGTGTTTCCCAAAGATCTTCCATGGATACCACTAGATCGAGAAGTGGTGTTTGAAATAGAGCTAATTTCGGGAACGACACCGATCTCAAAAGCACCGTACCAGATGGCACCGACTGAATTCAAAGAGCTACAGGCGCAACTGCAAGAGTTATTGGACAAGAAGTTCATTAGACCAAGCCATTCTCCGTGGGGAGCCCCAGTTCTGTTTGTGAAAAAGAACTACGGGTCCGTACTGTCCCCGTACTAGCTCGATAACATAGAGATAGGATTTTGGTATTAAAAGGAAATGATTAAAAATAATAAAGTTTTATTTTTAATCTCGCAAATTAATATTATTTGTGAAATAATATTTAAAATTTTATTTATGAAATAATATTTAATGGAAAATAAAATTATATTGATACTTTTGTGAAAATAATTTTTTATTGAAAATTAATATAGTCATATTTAATTTTGTGGTATAATTGTATACTACATAAAATAATATGATAAAGGCCCAACAAATAACATTTTATAGAGATAAGATACCACAAGGCCCAAAACCTTGTAGTTGGCGCTAACCACAGTCCAAATGGATTGTGGCCCACGTATAGGCCCAATGAGATTAGGGCTAGGTCTTATTTCTATTGTTATATTAATAGAATATAACATCAAGAAAAAAGACGGATACATCAGATGCATTTTCATGTTATTTGCCAAGAGAGAAAAATAGAGAACTTTGTTCTCTCTGTATTGTGAGAAAAACACTCTCTCATGTGTTGAGATTCAAAAGTGTGCTCTTGTGTATCCTACTAAATAACATACATATACACCTGTCTCTTTCTCTTTGTGTGAGTCATAGTATGGAAGATGGTGAGTTAGGAGGCTAAGACATTATTTGATCTACGCATGTTCTAAATCTAGAAGGTATTTGTAATTTTCTATTTTATTTAGATTCATGTCGCATGAGAAAGATCTCATTCTAGTTATGGTTCCTAGAGTGATTTGTTTGTATGCTTTAATAATTGTTATTATCACATTTAAATGTTATCACTTGCTTCCGCTGCATTGCCAATCATATGATCAAAAACCAATAATTGGTACCAGAGCCATGTTTGAGATCATGTGTCATGAATTTGATCTATATTTATTTTGAATGTATGAACATGTAGAGCAAATATTTTATGAGTGGACTTAAGGTTTGTTCTTATCTCTATTATATTTTGAATATGTTGAATGAGATTGATCGTTAACTATATGGTTCTCTTTGTTTTTTTTTTTTTTTAATTTTTAATTAGATTCAATGTAAACCCATATTGTTTTGTTGGGTATAGCATCTATATATTTCTTTAAATTTATTGTTTTATAATTTGAGTTATGTTTTTGAATGAGATGTTGTTCACTCAGATTTAATAGCACCAATTGTTTTTTTGG
The DNA here is from genome assembly GCF_963169125.1 of Humulus lupulus. Taxonomy (NCBI): domain Eukaryota; kingdom Viridiplantae; phylum Streptophyta; class Magnoliopsida; order Rosales; family Cannabaceae; genus Humulus; species Humulus lupulus. The sequence goes on along the minus strand of NC_084794.1, from coordinate 173,765,384 downwards.
TGAAAATGGCATTTGCGACTTTAAGCGCATACCCCCTAGCATCGCAACCCTAATGCTATTTCAGGTTCAGTTGTGGCACTTAGCGTTGCGGCGTTACTTGCACAGTGCCGCAACGCCCCATCCCAATCGTGAGTTTGTTAAGTTGTTGTCGTGAGCTTTGTTTTGTGCAAAAATAAGGAGTTTTATTTATATTATTTAATTAATAAGATTAGTTATTTAATTTAAATAAATGTATATTATAATATTTGATATTATTAATAATGAGAAATATTTGGGTTGTTAGTTGAATGGCTCATTATTTTTGTTTAAGAAACAAAAATAGAATATTCTCCTCCTTAAAAATAGGGAAGTTGTAATGGTTACTGTTGACCGCGTTTTTGGCCAACGACGTGAGAACGTCAAAAACGATAAAACCTTCAAGAGAAATTAAACGACACATACAATTTTGAACAGAAAGTAAATAACACACACAATTTTTATAGTGGTTCAGCCCCAATATGTTGGTAATAGCCTAATCCACTTAGAGTTGTGATTATAGATCTGTACTCAAGATCAGATGAACTGAGCCAACTGAGTTTCTTCTATACAAATTACAAGAATACAAGAATTCTTTCAGATACAAGCACTTTCTCTCTCTAGAAAATTCAGACCCAAAATTTCCAAAAGTCCCCTTTCTGATCTCATAAGCCATATATTTATAGGCTTAGGATCATAATCTGATATCCCCTAGAATCGAGATATTTTATTATATTTATTACATTTAAATTACAAAAATATTCAAAATGTAACAGAACACCAAATCTGTGGGAAGAATGAGAGATTCCCGCGTATGCCAAGACCGATTCTTGTTGAAGTCGTTTCTGGGAATCTTGACTTAGTCCTCCTCTATCTGGTCGACCCATATCTCCTTCAAGCTGGTCGAACACACCTTCACTGGGCAATCACGCACTTGGCTGGGTAGTCATGCACCCGACTGGTCATCTGGTCTAACATGACAATCTGGTCTAACACGGCACATCTCTGGTCTAACATGACAAGCTGGTCTAACATGGCTTACTGAGCTACTCCTAAGCCAAGTCACTTTATCACAACTCTGAGGAGCCAATATATTTATTGACTTATTAATGTGTCTTTTACGGACCATGTACTGCCACTTGTCACCTCTATTGCCACGTCATCGATCTCCATTTTTTGGGGATAACAATTACCAAATTCAAATTTGAATCAATTAATTATCTTATTATTAATTAATTTCAAAATTTAAAAAATTAACTATATTAATTAAATTATTTAATTAATTAATTTAATACCAAATAAATTGTTAATTATTCATTTTGGGAAAGCAGACATTTATGTCTTAATTCAACATTAACAAAGTTAATTGTTCACTTTTCTTAATTTTATTATTGGGAGCATTTGACTATTAAATTAGTCAAATACATTGTTTATGAAACAAGATTATTAGTTTTCATTTCTAAATAAAAAATATTGATTTAAGAAATCACTAATAAGATTAATAATTTATTTTCATTTAGAGAAATAGGTATTTTTGAACACCTTGATTGGAGTCAAAATTTAGTTTATAGAAACTAATTAATAAATAATTAAATATAATTTGAGTAATTATAATCCAAATAATTGTAATTATAATAATAGTTTAAGAAACTATTTACTATAAATAAAAATAAATATGAATTATTTTTCCCAAAAATGTGATAATAGTTTTGGAAACTATTAGTTATTAATTAATAATTTATGAAATTATTATTTAATAAATGGTAATCACTTTCCATTAGTTATTAATTAATAATTTATGAAATTATTATTTTAAAAACAAAAGTTTACAAACTTTTGATAGAATCCTAATTTTGGAAATTAGGTCATTTCATTTAGAACGGTTAGGGTTTGAGTGTGCAATTCCTAAGGCCCACAACAAAGGACAAATCCATGAAGATTACAAGAAGCTTTGAAGCCCAAGGAATGCCTTGGTGAAATTTTGTAATTTCTTTTAACAAAGAGAACCCGGTCAATACCCTAATGTTTAATTATATTGTATGATTGGTAATATATTGATATGATTACTTCGCATACCATATAGAATAGGAACTACCCACTCATTGCATCATTTCAATGACATGCTATGTGTGAATGTTAACTTTTATTAACATGTCTCATAGGATAGAAAAGTAGTATAATTCATTTTCTACCATAAATGGACACAAATAATGTGAATTAGATTTAAGTACTTAAACTCGGTAATGTCACATTAATAGCATGTCTAGATTACTTTAATATGTTTTAGGGTTATTAATGAATTTAATACCTAGGAAAAACATAGTTTAGAATTAATTAGTAATTGTTAGTAATTATTCTAAATTTGGTAATCTTGGAATTTTAAGAGTTAAAATTTGGATTGCATAAGTGATTTAGATTTAATAGTTAAATTTTGGTAATAATCACTTAGTAATTAAATTATGAGATATTTTAATAAAAAACCTTTTATTTCCAAAATAGTGAGTGGAAGAAGGTTATAGGGCACTATAACCTACGATCTCTACTTTTGGTTGAAAAGTGTTGGTTCTAGTCAGGGCCTTGAGATGACTTTGCTTTTGTCCTCCCTATAGGAATGTATTTTGGTAGGATTTTAATAGGTAGACCTCTTTGCGGTAGGATTTTGAGATGTATTCCATGTTTGACTTATCCTATCGAAGGCACTCATGGGTTGAGTTGAGAAACCTGAAATAATGTTGGTATTAAATGAGCAAATTAGAGATATGCAGCGGGGAATGGGTCCATTTTAATAATTATTAATACCAACTAAGATCATACACACACACACACACACACATATATATATATATTAAATCACATACAATCAAATTAGAGATTATCTCTTGTAGCCTATCAAATGTCATTGAATCTATTTGTATAAAATCAATGATCTTCCTATCCAAGTTCTGAAGACTCACACCTTGATCTTCCAGACCAATCCTCAAACACACAAGGACGTGTGTAGGCACATAGGATTCAAAATGTTGATTTATTACTCTCTAGATGTATTCAACACATGAGAACTAGAGAGGTTTGATAGGGAGAAGATGAATTGAATAATTTTCAGGCTTAGGAAAATTATCACTTCTGTTTTTTAGAGAGAGTCTGTGTTTTTTTTACAATAACCTTTTTTTAGGTTTATAAAGATAATTAACTTATTTAATTAATCTTTATTTTATTAAAATAAAATTGATCAGTTATAACTTATTTAATTATTTAATTTAAATCGTATTTAAAATAATAATTAAATAAAAAAAATTATTTGAAATTCAAAATTTAAATCCTAAGGATAGGAAATATCCCTGTGTGGCACCACTCACTGTGCAATACAGTGAGTGGCATGAGCCACATTAGGGTTTTCCCTAATTTTATCATTTGTTTATTTAATTAATATTTAAGACAATATATTTATCTCAAAATAAATATCAGTAAATTAAAAATTATCTTTATATTAAAATATTAGTTTTAAATAAATAAATATATTATTCTAAATAAGATAATTATTAATCTCTATTTATATATTAATCAAGACAAGATTAATATTTATTTCAACCTATAGTTTTTCAAAATAAAAACTATATAGTTAAATAATTAATCAATTGTCCATAACTATCACATAATTATTTCACTGCCCTGCAAAATTAATTCCTTTGCAATTAAGTCATTCTCTCTACAAATATTTCTTTTGACACCTTACCATTGACAGTGTAGGACAGAGGTGATTTAAGGACCATGGACCTGTAATACAAAGCTCCATTAAACTAGATTATTAATCAATCTCTTTAATCGAATAATCTTATTTATTAATTCCATGATTACTCCACTATAAATATAGAATTGCACTCTAAGTATTTATAGAATTATATTTACAGATTTTTCTCTTGTAGTCCATTGATATAATCAATAAATGTAGTTATGTCATCTATTTATTGGTTCGTTAATTAGAGTTGGTTACGATTACCGTTTTACCCTTCTAATTACCTCTTAATCCTTAAGTACCATTAATTCACTAGTGAATAATTAATCTATAATCAAATTATAGATTTGAGCTCAATAACTATTCAGTTCTAGAATTAACCCTTAAGGGAACCAATATTCGACCCGTTAGGAAAGTATGAATTCTATTATTGTAATTCATGTTACCATCCCTTCATGATATTGAATCTCCAAAACAAAAGTCATTAGCATCATTATACTAAGAAACCTTAAAGAATGAATCAAAAGATCCAATAAGCACAAACAGGAGTTCATGAATACTCAGGATTAAGACTGATCTACAAATGATCATCTATTGTGATAAGAATCAAATCTTTATGTCAAACGACAAGTTTATAAAGATAATTAACTCTTATCGGTCCAATCATAAATAATCTCTATTATATACAACACCTTTACAAATATGTCTATCCACATCAGTAATATGTATCTAGATCACTTGCATCCCGTATGCTTAGTAAACCGCACTAGTAACCATTCATTAAAGATTCAATACTTTAATACGTTACTGACTATTTTATTCATTATATATGATCTTAATTCTCTCGTACTAATACAAGATCATATTCTCATGAATGAATAATGAATTTTCTTGATATTATCATATAATTAATTCAAACAATAATTATAATATTCAAATATAATAAAATTTTTGTTTTTGTTTAATTCAATAAAATGTCTTTACATGCTTTTAGGACATTAATCGTAACAAATAGTAGGTTATGCAAGTGCACAAATCGAACAAGTAGTAAAGTAGTTCAAAGACTGATATCGTCCCACAAGGATTAAAATTAATTAAATAGATTAAGTACAACAAATACTAAATCCTAAATTTATCTAAGCAATCAATTTCGAAAGATAACAAAAACTTGAAATAAAACGAATTTTAAAGAACAAATTGTTAAATGTGAATAAACTCAATATAAGAACAATTGTTAATGTTTCAACTTCACTTTCTAACAATTCTAACTCAAATCATTAATGTGCCTAATTCAATCCAATATTTTCAAGAACCTAGAGTATTATTTTATCTCTATACTCTCTCTCGAGTGCCGCATAAAGAATGTGTAAGTGACAAGTAGCCTATATCTCTATATGGTCATTTATCCCTACCTTCATTAAGTTCCACTCTAGAAACAATCCTAAATATTCCATCTCTCGATTTCACAATCTAGAATTATCTCAGCTACCAAGATCCATGCTTATCTCTCAATCTCACATAATCTATGTTATTCTACCCGTTGCCGAATTGTTTGAATGTTCCCCTCTCAAGTAATAATTTTCACAATCTAAATAAAACCATAATTATAATAATATACTACAAGACAATATAAACATCACAATTACATCAATAATGATTCAAAGTACAACACAAGAACAATATTGGACTAAATTAAACTTTGCATTAAATCATAAAAATAGAATCATATCAAGAGATCCATCTACACCCTAACAAACAAGAAAACTAGCCACACATAATCTGGTTCATAATCTCAAAATATTGTAATTAACTAGAAAAATCAAAGAAATAACAAAAACTAAAGAACTTTGTCGATATGACTTGATTCACTTCTTAGATCTTCCAAAAATGAGTCTCCCTATCCAAATGTGTTTCTCTTTCTTTTTTTATGTGTTTTGGTCGTGCCCTAGTCTCTAGAAACGTCCTTGGACGACTTCCCTTCAAATTAGAATTAAAAACGTGTAAAAAGTCAAGTTTCCTGATCTTTGTGGTGCAATAGGCGACGTATCGTGGCTATCAGGCGACGCATCGCCTATGATAAGCAATGCATCGATGTATTACAGGCGATGTATCGCCTGATTCTCTGCTCAGTTGCACTTTTTCCCCGTCTTTTTGCGACTTGTCGCCTCTCGGAAAGCGACATAACATCTCCTTCTCTGACTTAAACACTTAAAATAATTTACAAAACATTTAATTAATCAATTCATGCACACTTAAGGGAAACTCATAAAATCTACACAAAAATTTAAAGAAAACAAACCATTTTAGGTACAAACGCAATATTTGAGTGCATAAAATTTACACTCATCAGGTGACACTCACGAAAAATATATCTACCCTAGTTGGATATATTTTTTACCAAAATAATGGTAATTGTTTATTTTAAAGATATCTGATATTTTGATATAATAACACTTGAAAGCGTCTCGTTTTAACTAGCAAGTATTTGATCTATCCCATCAACAACACTTACTTGTGTTAGTTATCTCATCGTTGTACTTATATGAACATGTTTTTATAAGCATGCATCAAGTTTATTTTTTATTTCATTGTAGGAATACTATGATTTATGGTGTATAAGTGTATGGTTGTATTTATTTTTTCTCTTTTGTTTAATTACAGTAATACAATGACTGAAGGAAACTATCATATGTTCATTCTTGCTAATGACAAATTAACTGGTAATATTAAAAGGTGGAAAAGTAACAAGAATATATTCCCAATGACTGAGCACACAACTCAGAAGCCTAACATTAACAAAGGCAAGAGCAAAGAATTTTCCCACTCCAACTACAAGGGGAATTGTTTCCACTACCATACAAATGGGTATAACAAGAGGAAATGTAAAAGGAATCTCAAGGAGTTGAAGAAAAAAAAGGAAAGTAAATCTGATTTACTGGACACTGAGGCCTGCTTAGTGGAAAATAATTGTTATACCTAGATAATTGATTCAGGAGCCACTAATCATGTTTGTTTGATTTGCAATTGCTTAGCTCTTGGAGAGATCTCCAAGAAGGGAAGTTCATACTGAGAGTGGGGACATGGGCTTTTGTTTCAGCTAGAGCAGTGGGAGAAGTAAAAATTTATTTTATTGAAAATAAATTTTTATCTCTAAAAGACATCTATTTTATTCCTAATTTTAATAGGAATTTAATTTATATTTCAAAATGTTTAGAACAATGATATTATATTTCTTTTAATAATAATTATGTTATTATTTCAATAAATGGTTCGCACGTTTGTAACGAAAATCTAGAGGAAGGTCTATATGTGATAAGATCTGAAACATCTTCACTACTCAATAATGAAATGTTCAAGTCTGAACAACCAAAGCCTAAACGACAAAGAGTACCTCAAGAAGATATGTATCTTTGGCACCTAACACTAGTTCATATCAACTTAGATAGGATTCAAAGTCTGGATAAAGATGGGCCTCTAAGTGAGTTAAAGGTCGGAACTCTACCGGTTTGTGAATCTTGTTTCGAAGGAAAAATGACCAAAATGCCTTTCTCCTCTAAAGGTGTTAGAGCCAAAGAACCTCTCAAGTTAATTCACACAGACATTTGTGGTCCAATGAATGTACAAGCTCAAGGTGGCTATGAGTATTATGTGACCTTCATTGATGACTACTCAAGATACAATTACATATACTTGATGCAAGGGAAATCAGAAACCTTTGAAAAGTTCAAAGAATTCCGAGCATAAGCTGAAAATCAGTTACGCAAAACCCTTAAGGTGCTACAATCAGATTGAGGCAGGGAATACCTTGACAAGGAATTCAAATATTTCTTGATAGAACATGGAATTGTTTCACAACTCACTGCACTAGGTACTCCGCAACAAAATGGTGTTGCAGAAAGGAGGAATATGAATTTTCTGGACATGAGAAGATCAATGTTTAGTTACTCATCGTTTCCCCTATAATTTTTGGGATATGCATTATAAACAATTGCATACATCTTAAACCAAGTTCCATCTAAGTTTGTAGCAAAGATACCCTCAGAATTTTGGACAGGTCGTAAACCTAGTCTGAGGCATGTGTGCCTATAGGGATGTACACCACATGTGCTAAAAGCTAAGACCGGGAAGTTAGAACCTAGATCTGAAGTATGTTTATTTGTTGGATATCCCACAAGCACTAAAGGAGGTTACTTCTATAGTCTGACAGAAAAGAAAATATTTGTATCGACAAATGCTACTTTTCTGGAAGAAGACTACATGAGGTACTTCAAACCTCGAAGTAAGGTTGTACTCGAGGAGTTACTTGGTGATAAGATCATACCACAACCGACTTTAGAAGTTGGAACAGAACAGACAATAGTTCCAAACCATGATACTGCAGTAGTCCGTCATAGTGGGAGGGTTATAAGACAACCTATTTGTTACACTAGATTCGGAGAAGCACAAGGTGAAATATCTGATGACAATGTTGATGACCCATTGACTTTTAGTCAAGCGATGAATGAACCTGATAAGGAATAATGGCTTGAAGCTATGAAACTTGAGATGATGTCGATGTACTCCTACTCAGTCTGGGAACTTGTAGATCCAACTCAAGATATAAAATCCATTGGGTGCAAATGGATATATAAGAGAAAGAAAGGAGTTGATGGGAAAGTAAAGACTTCCAAAGCGAGGCTAGTAGCTAAAGGCTCCAAACAGAAAGAAGGTGTGGATTATGAAGAAACATTTTCTCCCGTGGCCATGCTAAAATCCATCTGGATCCTCTTATCCATTGCCAATCATTTTGACTATGATATTTGGCAAATGGACGTCGAAAAAGCTTTTCTGAATGGCCACCTGATGAAAGTATCTTTATGGTACAGCTTGTTGGAAAACTATCAGAGTACGCAGTGAAAACTCTTGCATGGTGGACCCATTTTTTATTATTTGAATAGCAGAACAACAACAATATTTTTTTTTTATTAATCATATAAACAATTTATATGATCAAGAAAACAATCCAGAAACATTATCATAAAATACTATTAATCATGCAACAAATATATGTATATAAATATACAATATATTTATATACAACATATAAACACAAAAAAATCAACATAAACTTTTACCTCTTGAAGCCTATCAAGTGTCCTTGAGTCTTTTCGTATTATTATCGATCTTCCTATCCAAAGCTTTGAGCACTCAAACCACGATCTTCCAGAATGTTATCTACACCTCAAGATGTGTGCGGGCACATAGAGAACATGTGTTTGTATTTTAGGAATCATAAGTATTTCTCAACACATGAGAACTTGGATTATGATCTTGTGTATGTTTGTGTATATATTCTCATTTTCTTCTATATCATTTATATAAAGATTCATATTACCTTATTATTCATAATAATAATAGTAATATAAATATATTATAATAATGATGATATGATTTGATTTTAGGTAAATATCTATCTTACCAAATTTGAAAAACCATTTTTAAATTTTTAAATAATTAAATAAATAAAATAAAAACTACATAGATACAATATCTGTATAGTGGTACACGTATGGCACAATCCTTGGACTGTGTTAGGCGTGTACTGCTATTCCATTTTTAGGGATTTTGCATTTTTTTTATTTAATTAAAATCAATCTCCCACAAAATAAGGTGTTAATCTTTTTAAGGAAAATATGACAACCGTATTTCAAAATTAAAATTTTTAAATTCAAAAATCAAATTGATGACCATCATTATCATCCTCTTTTAAAGTTAAATAAATCAAAAACTATTTTTGACTTACCAATTTTATTTTCTCCCACTCAAATAAAATAATTAATTTAAAAAATTAATTAATTAATTAATTTATGTATATGAAATTCAAAATTTACATATTTAAATTAATAAATATATTTTAAAAAATTAATAATTAATTCTAAATTAATTATTCAACCTCAATTTTCATATAATTGCATACTTGACCTGAATAATAAAATTCTTCTCAAATACCCAAATTACAGTTATACCCTTGTATCAACTCTTACCTTGATATGGTGTTGATAGAGTCACCCTGGGGACCTATGGGCCTATAATATCAAGCTCCAATAAATATTACCTTATTAATCAAAGCTCTTTGATTAAATAATCATATTTATTAATCTCATGATTACTCCACTAAAAATATGAGATTGAACTCTTGATTATTACTGACATATGTTTACTAAGTACTTTATTAAAGAATAAAGTGTCAATTGATATAATCATTACATACAATGTTAATACTCTATTAATGGTTCATAATTAAAAGATAATAAAATTACGTTTTTCCCTTTTAGCTATATCCTATTCCTAGAGTGCCATTGACTTTACTAGTGAAGGTTGTGTCACAACAAGTTTGCGATGTGAGCGCTCATAACCTTTTCAGTTCCAAAAGCCAACCCAATAGGGAACCATTATTCAATCTATAAGAATGTATAGATTCCAATATGTTAAAACTACATCCCCAGCCATATAGATCATTGAGTCCCCAAAGCAATTGTTCTTAGCCTGATCATTCTGACAAACCTTAACGCATGAATTAAAGGATCCTATGACATATATAGGAGTTCATAGTGACATCATGATTAAGATCATCATGTATATGATCATCATTTGATGTGTTTGATTAATACTATGAAACAATATTTAAACAAGTATTAACAAATCACTTTTGGTCCACTTCTACATACTCTCAGCATGCAAAGTACCTGCACTAAAGTGTCCTACTACACTAATAATCCGGATCTAGGTCACATGTATTCATAATACTAGTGACCGTACTAGCAGTAATTAATCTAAAGATTCCATAACTTTATTTTACTGCAAACTATTTAAGTTTATTATCCTAATCTCGATCCTGCCATACCAATATGAGATTAAGACCACATAGATAAACTTTAGAATTTTCTGATATTCACTTAATATTATCATATAATATCGGACATAGTCTATATATGTAATAATTAAGTTCAATTATTTATTTCATTTAAAACATTTGTCAACTATAATTGTATCAAGGGCACTATTCCCAACACAACCGAGGGTTTTATAGAATAAGGCAAAGAGCAAAAGGTTTGTAAACTACAAAGGTCCATTTATGGACTTAAGCAAGAGTCCAGATTATGGAACATAAGATTTGACCAAGATGTTAAATCTTATGGTTTTGATCAAAATTTCGACGAGCCTTGTGTATACAAGACAATTGATAAGGACAAAGTGGTCTTTCAAGTTTTATACGTAGATGATATATTACTCATTGAGAATGATGTGAATAAATTTTCTAACGTAAAAGGCTGGCTAACCAACCAATTCCAAATGAAAGATTTGGGAGAGGCATGCTACGTTATTGGGATATGATTAATTCATGACCGTAAGAAGAAGTTGTTGGCACTGTCTCAAGCATCTTATATAGATAAAATACTTGCAAAGTATGTGATGCAGAACTCTAAGAAGGGAAACCTCCCATCTCGTCATGGTTTTCACTTCTCCTAGAACCAATGTCCTAAGATACCCCAAGAGGAAGAGGAAATGAGCCGGATACCCTATGCATCAATAGTGGGAAGCTTAATGTATGTAATGTTATGTACCATACCTAACATTTGCTACGTTGTGGGTATAGTCAGTAGGTACCGGTCAAATCCAACATTCGAGCACTGGACAATAGTCAAACACATTCTCAAGTATCTTAGGAGAGCGAGGGACTATATGCTAGTATATTCTGGAGAGAATTTGATTCCAATTAGATATACAAATTCTGACTTCCAATCCGACAAAGATTCCTGGAAATCTACGTCTGGATCTATTTTCACACTTGGGAGTGAAGCAATTATATGGAGGAGTATAAAGTAAGCTTGCATTGCTGACTCCACCATGGAAGTAGAATACGCAGCTGCAAGCGAATCATCTAAGGAGGTTGTATGGCTTAGGAAGATTTTGGCTGATCTGGAAATTGTTCCAGATATGGATATACCAATCGTACTCTACTGTGACAACAGCAGAGCTGTTGCCGACTCAAAAGAACAGAGAAGTTATAAGATAGCCAAGCATATAGAGCGTAAGTACCATCTCATAAGAGAGATACTACACAGAGGGAAAGTAATCATTTAGAAGATTGAATCAGTGAACAACCATGGTGATTCTTTTACGAAGACGTTGCCTACTGCAAGTTTTGATAGTTATTTCTTAGATTTAGTATTACGCGACATGTATCATTTGATTTAGGGCAAGTGAGAGATTGTTGGAATTTCTGTATGAACAATTACTGTTAATTAAATAAAGTTAATATTTTACACTCATATTTGTATTTAATTATACATGCCATTTATCATGAAGATCCAATATTATTGATGCGGTCTTGAATTAAGTATATGTATAATGTATATATATATACAAGATGATTTAATTCAAGATAATAATATAAAAATTGTCAATAATCGCTAAATAAAGTGGGAGCTTTATTTAATAAAGATTATGAGTATGGTCTATCTTCTATTAAAGAAAGAGCAATTTATCTAGACTGTTAAGTGTAGCAACACAAAAAGATAGAGGTACCGTTTACAATATAGATTGTATTGGACTGAGACACGATGAAAGAAAGAACTTTTGATAATCTCCGTTAAAATATAGAATTTCAACATTCATCAATCGATGGTCGTTTGAGACTTGACCTCATTCCTAAAGTGAGTAATGAACTCATATTTGTGATTTTATGACTTTTGACTTATCATGTAAGGTTCAATATTCCAACGACCGAATTCCTAATATCTTGGAGTCATAGAATACAAGTGGTTGGGAACACACTACACAGACATGGAATCTTCTCCTTACTTAAATGAAAGCAGATTAGTTGCTCATTTTACTGTTGATTCAGGGCTTGAACATAGAGCGCTAAATTTCTGTTAAAAAACCAAAAATTCATTCTATAATTAAATTTATAGAATATTGTTCATTAGATGATCAATGAAACTAATTGATAAGAACATAATTAGAGAGGTTAGCAGACATTAAGACCTAACATTAATTATGAACAACTAGCAGAGGGTCATAACTCATGCAATGACTAAATCAATGGACAACTTTATAGTTATAGCATCTAATAATAAAAAACTGTAGTTATGAGAGTTCAACTATGAATTTCTAGTGGAATAATTCATAATTAATAAATTAATTAATGGAACTAAGAGTAAGTAAAATTAATTAAATTATTGGAGCTTAGAACTATATGTCCATACTGTCCCCATACTAGCTTGATAGCACAGAGATTTTTCAGATTTGGTATTAAAAGGAAATAATTAAAAATAATAAAGTATTATTTTTAGTCTCACAAATTAATAGTATTTGTGAAATAACATTTAAAATATTATTTATGAAATAATATTTAATGACAAATAAACTTATATTAATAATTCTGTGAAATTAATTTTTCATTGAAAATTAATTTAGTCGTATTTAATATTTTGGTATGATTGAATACTACATAAAATAATATGATAAATGCCCAAAAAATAACATTTTATAGAGATAAAATACCACAAGGCCCAAAGCCCTGTAATTGGCACCAACCGCACTCCAAATTGACTGTGGCCCACGTTTAGGCCCAATGAGATTAGGGCTAAGTCTTATTTCTATTGTTATACTAATAGAATATAGCATCAAGAAAAAAAGAAGAAGACATCAAAAGCATTTTCACGTTATTTGCGAAAAGAGAAAATTAGAGAACTTTGTTCTCTCTCTATTGTGAGAATAACACTCTCTCATGTGTTGAGATTCAAAAGTGGGTTCTTGTGTGTTTTACCAAATAGCATAGACATCTACCTGTCTCTTTCTCTTTGTGCGAGCCATAGTATGGAAGAGGGTGGGTTAGGAGGCTAAGACGTTATTTGATCTACGCATGTTCTACATCTAGAAGGTATTTGTAATTTTCTATTTTTTTTTTCAGATTCATGCCGCATGAGAAAAATCACATTCTAGTTATGGTTCCTAGAGTGATTTGTTCTTATGCTTTAATAATTGTTATTATCGCATTTAAATGTTATAACAAGCTTCTGCTGCACTGTCAATCACATGATCAAAAACCGATAGGATGTTGGGGATAGTAACATGAAACATTTGTATTGGACAATGTATTTAATTGAAATAAATAAATGGATTGAATTGTTATTTATATATTTTATATCCTATATTATTCTTGATAATATTATGTAAATATCATAAAACTCTCAAGTTCATCTATATGGTCTCAATCTCATATTGGTATGGGAGGATCGTGATTGAGATAACGAACTTGAAACAGTTTGCAGTAAAATAAAGTTATGGAATCTTTATATTAAATACTGCTAGTACGGTTTACTAGTATTATGAATACATGTGACCTAGATTTGGGTCACTAGTGTAGTAGGACACTTTGGATGTACTTTATATATTGAGAATATATAGAACAGGACCAGATGTGTTAATTAATACTTAATTAAATATAGTTTCATAATATTAATTAAACACATCAATCGATGATCATATACAAGCTGATCTTAATCCTGAGGTTCCTGTTGGAAAAACTTTATACATGATCTTTATTTATTCCATGTATATCTAATATTAAACAAATTAATACGAGATAACCTAAAACATGTTTCTAAAATTGAATTCAAAGAGAAACAAAGAATAGAATACTTACAGTATACGCAGTGGAATTAATAAGTCCTTCCTTCAGTTTCTCTAACTCTTGTATCCTCTCTGTCGCAGAGTATTATCAAGAAACTGAACTGATATTTTATTTTCTTCACAACCTTCCAATGTATCCTTAGAATCACCTAGACTAGTGTGGGAAATTATCAACACATGAGATAGATACAGAGAAGAAGAAGAGAAAATAATCAAAGAGGCTTAGAAAATGATGTGTTTAAAGAGAATCTAAAACTATCAGAAAACCAGTGATTAAACTTATATGTCGTCTCAGAAATCTGAACTTGTGACTTCTCTCTAAGCACTCCTTTTATAGACTCAATTAGGCCATTTAATTTAATTAAAAAATCAATAAAATAATAGCCATTTTAAAGCCATAGGTTGAAATTATCATGGGCTTTAGGCCCGTGAAATTTTCCATTTGATAATAAGCCCATTGGACTTAAAATCAAGGCCTGCATTATTTTCTATTGATTTAATTAATTAAATAATTATTTAAATCTTTTATCAAATTAATTATTTATAATTTGAACTTTGATTTAAACTTATTTATTAATTTAGATACAAAATTACTTAATTAATAAATCTGCCATAATTTCTCTTTTCTTCACAACTCTGTGAAACTATCCAAAATTGACCTGGTCAACTTTGATAATTCTAATTGATAATTAAATCAATTAATTGAGACTATCTAGATGATTTTATCCAAGGTACAATGGGGACCATGGGCCTATGAAATCAAGCTCCAATAAGTTATCATAAATCTAACAAATAAATTTACTAACTTATTAATTCCTCGTGACTCTACTATAGACTCGGAATTGCACTCTTGAATTCATAGAACGATCTATAACAAATATAGTTATGCTATTTATTATCCATTGTTACAACCATAATTTTCACTCAATCCTCTATAGACGGTCTACAATGAGATAGGACTAAAATACCGTTTTACCCCTTCATTGTATTTTAACCTTAAAACACTTAGTTCCTTGTAAATGATATTTCAGTAAACTAATTTAATTACTGAAATGAGATCTCTATCATTTAACACCTTGAACCAAACTAAAAGGAAACCATCGTTTCACTTCTTCATTAGAAGCTACAGATGTTCATATCTATGATTAACACTCCCACTCAATTATACTACCAAGTTCCCAAGATGTAAGTATGGGCTAGTCCGTAGGGTAAGATGGTAACGAACAAGTCAAAGAAGTCAAATAATACAATCAATTAGAATACTAACCACTCAGAATTGAGATTTAATTGACCTATGGTAAACTATATGATATGACTAGAATAGATAATAACAATATGTTTACTTATCTTATCAACTTTCAATATCGGTCTAGTCCGATGTAACAAATACATCCGATCTTATCTACTTTGCTAATGTTCTGGAAAGAACATAACACTGTAATGTGTAAGTAGATCATATCATAGATTGGCAAGTCAGTGTAAATCCTATGCACTGACTAATCTTAGGACTAACTTATTTTGAACATATAATCATATTTATATTCCACTGTGATTAAGTCACTATAAATAAGATTAGCTATATGCTCGGGATTTAATAGAAGTTTATATTAAATAAATAATCATGAAAATAAAACATGTGAGCAAAGTGATTGACCAAGTCAAAAAATGATTTCTATTTTTTTATTGATAATAAAATGAGATTACAAAGAATTTGGGTTTTAATTAGGGCATAAAACCCCAACAAACTCCCACTTGCACTAATTGAAACTAATGCCTTAATTCTACTAATCCCATTTCCTTGATATGCTTATCAAATGTAGCTTCTGGTAGTGTCTTTGTAAATGGATCTGCAAGATTGTCTTCAGTTGCAATCTTCATAACCTTCATATCTCCCCTGGCCACATATTCTTGAATAATATGATACTTTCTTTCTATATGCTTACTCCTTTTGTGATTTCGAGGTTCTTTCGAGTTGGCTATCGCTCCTGTATTGTCACAAAACAACACAAGCGGTTTATCCATTTCCGAAATAACACCAAGATCCGAATAGAACTTCTTTAGCCATACTATTTTCTTAGCTGCTTTTGACGCGGCTATGTACTCAGCCTCCATGGTGGAATCTAAGATTGCAGACTGCTTTATGCTTCTCCAAATCACAGCTCCACCCCCAAGAGTAAACACCATTCCAGAAGTAGACTTCCTGTCATCGACATTAGTCTGAAAATCTGAATTGGTGTATCCTACAGGGTTCAGAACACCACCCTTGTAGACTAACATATAATCCCTAGTCCATCTTAAATACTTCAGGATATAGTTAACTGCTATCCAATGTTCCGGTCCTGGGTTTGACTGATACCTACTCACTACTCCCACTGCATAGCTGATATCTAGTCTAGTACACAACATGGCATACATCAGACTTCTAATTGCAGATGTGTAAGGAACTTTTCTCATTGCATCTTCCTCTTTAGGAGTCTGGGGAGACTGCTTCTTTGAAAGATGAATTCCATGGAGGGACGGTAGACACCCTTTCATGGAATTCGTCATTGAGAAACGTTCAAGCACTTTATCTATGTAAGTTGCTTGAGATAGAGCTAAGAGTCTGTTCTTTCTATCCCTAATGATCTGGATACCTAGAACATAACTTGCTTCACCCAAATCCTTTTTCTAGAATTGAGTGCTCACCCAATTCTTCACATCTGATAATTTCTTAACATTGTTTCCAATGAGTAAGATATCATCTACATAAAGAACCAGGGATACCACTATTTCATTTGCCTTCAGTTAGTAAACACAGGGCTCATAAATATTTTTTTCAAAGCCATAGGTTTTGATTATTTCATCAAACCTAAGATTCCAGGCTCGAGAAGCTTGCTTAAGTCCATAGATGGATCTATTCAACTTGCAAACTTTTCCTTCTTGTTCAGATACTTTAAATCCTTCTGGCTGATCCATATAAATGACTTTGTCAAGCTTTCCATTAAGAAAAGCTGTCTTGACGTCCATTTTCCAGATCTCATAGTCGAGAGTGGCTGCTATGGATAGGAGGATGCGAATGGATTTGAGCATGGCTACCGGACTAAAAGTTTCCTCATAGTCCACACCTTCTCTTTGGGTATAACCCTTTGCCACTAATCGAGCTTTATAAGTCTCGATATTTCCATCAACACCTCATTTCTTCTTGTAGATCCACTTGCACCCAATGGCCCTAAAGGCACTAGGTGCTTCCACAAGATCCCAGATGGAATTTGAGTACATGGACTCCATTTCCTGTTTCATGGCTTCGAGCCATAGTTCCTTTTCAAGGCTAGCCATTGCCTGTTTGAAAAACAACAGATCATCATCACTAGTGTCACCAACAACCATATTGGTTTCATCATCCAAACCATAGCGAATTGGGTTTCTAGAAACCCTCCCACTACGACAAGGCTCCGTGACTGTTTGATCAGGAACAATGGTAATTTCTTCATTTAAATTGACTTGCGTCGGTTGGACATGAAGAGTGGGAATTTCATCATCAACTTGCGTTGATGACGATGGAACATTGGTTGGAGTCAATTCTTTAACCATCTCCTCTAAAACTACTTTACTGCGAGGTTTAAAGTTATGGACATAGTCATTTTCCAGAAAAGTAGCATTTGTAGAAGTAAACACTTTCTTTTCTAAATGACTATAGAAAAGTCCACCCCGAGTACCTTTAGGATAGCCAACAAACATGAAAACTTCAGTTCGCGGTTCTAGCTTTCCCTCCTTTTTCCTCAGGATGTGAGCAGGACACCCCCAGATTCTATAATGGCATAAACTAGGTTCACAACCATTCCAGCATTCTAAAGGTGTTTTGGGGATTGATTTTGACGGCACAACATTGAGATTGTCGTTCGCGGTTTCAATTGCATGTCCCTAGAACGAAGTTGGTAGAGTTGAGTAACTAAGCATGCATCTAACCATTTCCAATAAACTTCTGTTCCGGCATAACGCTACACCATTTTGTTGCGGAGTACTTGGGGCAGTAAGTTGTGATAAAATCCCAAGTTTAGTTAAATGATCTTGGAACTGCATATCCAAATATTCTCCACCCCTATCAGATCACAAGATCTTTAACATTTTACCTAATTGGTCCTGAGCCATTGCTGGGAATTCCTGAAACTTTGAAAATGTTTCTGACTTCCTATTCATTAGGTAAAGACATGAGTATCTAGAGTAATCGTCAATGAAAGTGACGAAATACTCAAAACCACCCCTGGCTTGTACATTCAAAGGTCCACAAACATCTGATTGCACAAGACAAAGTGGTTCTTTGGCCCTATCACCCTTTGCAGAGAATGGACACTTGGTTAGTTTCCCTTCTAGACAAGATTCACAGACAGGTAATTCACCTAAGGTGAGTTCCGTCAAAGGTCCATCCTTTGTAAGTCTTTGAATCCTATCATAGCCAATGTGACCTAGTCTCAAGTGCCATAAATACGTCATATTATCGTTATCGATCTTTTGGCGTTTATTGGTCCTAGGTTTAGCTACTTTGAATAAATCATTATTAAGAGTGAGGGGTTCATTAGGTCATAGAATATAAAGCCCGTTTTCCAAACATGCAATACACAATTGTGATCCATTGAAAGAAATAGATATATTAGAACTTTTGAAAGTCATAACAAATCATTCTAATTGCAACATGGAAACTGAAATTAAATTTCTACTAAAATCCATAATAAAAAATACATCTTTTAAAATTAAAATTTTATTTCCGAACTTCAGACGAGCTCTTCCTCTAACTTGGACCGCAACGAATGCTCCGTTCCCAACTCTAAGCTTTTAGCCACCTTTGTTCACTTCCTCCCACGATTCAAGAAGCTGTAAAGAGTTACAAACATGGTTAGTAGATCCATAATCAATAATCCAAACTAAGTTATCATTCTCTAAAACACATGTTTCCAAGATAAATGAACTATAATCATTACCTTTGTTTTTATCTGCTAGAAACTTGGGGCAATCTTGTTTCCAATGCCCCTTCTCTTTGGAGTGAAAACATTTATCTTTACCTTTCTTGTTTTTCTTGTTCTTCCCCTTAGGCGTCTATGCACTTGGTTGTGCACTCATCTTTGCAGCTTTTGTAGGCTTGGGGTTGTTGTTTTGTCCACCTTTCCTCTTGTTTCCAGCTTTCGAAGACGAAGCTGGGTTAGCTTCAGCCTTAGCTAGATCAGCAGCAACATCAGTAGTCTTATTCTCTCCTCCTTTACTAGGTCCACCCATGATAGGCTCAAAAATCTGAAGCTAGTTCATGAGCTGAGTCAGACCATAGTTGAGTTGATCACGAATGTTCAGACATGGTGCCATCTGAGCATTCACGGTGTCATCACGTATGCGCGGAGACGGTGCTATCCAAGCATTTATGGTGCCATCACGAGCATTGACGGTGCCATCATGAATGTGGGGACACGGTGCTCGTTTTGGGGATTCCTCAATCATGATGAACTCGGAGTTGTCACCAATCAACTCTATGTTGATATTCTACTTCCAATTAAGGAATTTTTCTCCAGTGAGTTTCTCCATCGAAAGTTGAGAAAGGATGGGAGTAGACACTTCTCAACTTAGAACTACAAATTACCAATAAAATAGAAATCAATCACATTTGCTCAATAAAACTTCTATTCACACATATTTCAAGAAATAGCACAACATATACCAAAAATATGTAAGTTATGAGAAAAAATAACAAAAACAATCATATCTCTATTTCTTTAGGTTTTTAACTAATCTATGATATCCTTGTCCCGGTTGGCGAGAGTAAAAAATACCACTAGTTAAATAGAGTTGTAAACTCATTTAATAATGGACAGCACTATTAACAACCTACTATTCGATCAAAATAAGAAAACAAAATCTCTTATTTTATGAGCTAGACCCACGGTTTCAATAATCATAGATTTAGTCCTAATAGTCACTGTAGGGGTGAGTCTAGTAGAATTTGACCTATAATTATCTATCTTTCAAAATCTAACCTTGTCAAAATAACTAATGAACACCTTCTGTAGGGGGACGAATCAAAGCGCCTCGAGGCCCCATTAAGCTATTGACTATGTTAAACCAACGGTGGAGATTGAATAAAATTCTTAAAATAAGCTCATTGTTCAATTAAAAATAGTATTTTTATTATTTATTTTTAGAAAATTAATGACTATGGTTTTCCCAAAAAAATTAAACAGAT
Source organism: Humulus lupulus (assembly GCF_963169125.1). Taxonomy (NCBI): domain Eukaryota; kingdom Viridiplantae; phylum Streptophyta; class Magnoliopsida; order Rosales; family Cannabaceae; genus Humulus; species Humulus lupulus. The sequence continues at coordinate 173,744,757 of NC_084794.1, read as the reverse complement.
TAAATTTTTTAAAACCAAAGTCCTATAATTTCCTATTAATTCTAAAGTGTCACATTGAAAAAATTCAATTAATTTAGAATTAATTTGTTGCTAATCAATATTTAGGTTTAACTAATATAATGAACCTATACAATTAAGTCCAACTCAGGTAAATGGGCATTAACAATTATGCTTGTATGGAGGAGGGTTGGGTCCAGTATGCCGTTCCCACTACAAAGGCCCCCTATCTTCGATACAAGGTCCAAAAGACATGAATTTAAACCTTCATTTTATTAATTGTTATTAATTGATTAGGCCCACTATAGTCATGCAAAGCAAATGGGCCTTCACAAGTGGAATCACTCACAAGAGAGAAATTTAAACTTTACATTCTAATGGGCCCAAATAAAACCTATCATTTTATGAATATTTTATTTGGCAAAATACCATATATCTAACAAACATATGGGCCACTATATGCATCTAAGCCCAATTGCAAAAATACCATATATAGTGTAAACAGACATGCTATAATTGGATGGGCCTAATCATATTAATATATAAGCAATTCTATGAATTTATGCAAAAATACCACAATTGATTTCATTTTCAAAAATACCACAATTAATTATCTAGAATTTATAAAAAAAAATTCAAATTAATTAATTTTTTTACAAAAATAAGTCAATTTAAATGAAATTTATCAACAATTAACAATAATTAATTTAAATTTCATTTATCAACAATTAACTTGGTTTTAGGTTAATTTGATAAAAAAAATATTAATTTAATTTAAATAGGATTTATCAACAATTAACCAAAGTTAATTTAAATCCCATTTATTAAAAAAAATATTTTATTAATTGGCTGAAAAATAAATTGATATTTTTTAAAATTTAATCAATTTTAAATTTTAAAATCAATATCTTAACTATTTTCCAAAAATATCTTATGTTGTTACAACTATTAGCTAATATTTTAACCATTTTAAAAAAATAAAATATAAATAGTTATAACAACCCTAAAATATCTCAAAATAGTTAAACAAATTCAAATATCCATAAAAATATCTAACTAACAATATTCAAATTTCAAATAATTAAAAAAATGAAAAACTATAGAATAAAAAAGATATTTATAATTTCAAATAAAGATTTAATAAAAAAAATCAAGAATTTAAATGAAAATATCTTAAATATCTGATATCATAATTATAATATTTTAATATATTAAAAGATTTAAAATTAAGTTGTTAGTCTATTTTTAAATTTGAATTTGAATCTTTGTAGAAAATATCTAATTATTTAAATCTCAACTAACAAAAATATATTATTTAAAAAAAAACAATTTTAAATACATAACAAATATGATATTTTTGGCTTTGATTATAAATAATAAATATCCACAATTTTAATTTTCTTTAATTTAAAAAAAATTAAAATTTTTTTGGATGAATAGTCCCGTGGGTACTGTTCATCGTGGCTGATGCGCGTGGGCGCACACGGGTGTGCACGGGCGTGTGCGCACGCATGGGGAGCCAGGCCAAATTTTTTCCAAATTTTTTTTGAGCAATTTTTCAAACCAAAACAATTTTCTAATTAATTTTTTACATGTTTTACACAAAATAAAGCATGTATAAAAATTAATAGCATAGAAAATACAACAAAATAACCTAAAAATTGCTAAAATTCACGTGAAATCAATATGCTTCATAAAAACATGAAAACCATCCAATTATTCAAACATATCAAATAATCCAATTTTAAATATGTTCATGCATGAAAATAAAGATTACCAAAGGCTTTGATACCAGTTGTTGGAAAAACTTTATACAAGATCTTTATTTATTTTCATGTATATCTAATTGTTATCCCCATTTCTTGCCGTGGGCCCGGGACGATGGTCCGGGCCCATGGTCTGGGCGTTTGGATATGGGCCCAGCCCAGGCCCGCTTGGTACGGGAGTAATCAAGGGCTACGACCCAAGTGTAGTTCCGGATCCGGATGGTGTCCGGGATAGTCGCCCAGGAAATGTATGGCCAGCTGAGATTACGGTCGGAGTATATGTAAAGACGATCCCGGAGCCTGGTAACGGTCCGTGCCCCTGGTAAACGAAGAGGGACCGAGGTAAACGAACCCGGATCAATTCCTCCCGGTTGGCAAGGAAAAGCATCCGTGACCATGAAGTTGCCCCACGACGCGTGGGGGTTGTCCCCACTTTTCACCTGCGGAAAAGGCCACCTCGGGATTGCACGCTGCTGTTTCAGACATGCGCTGCCAAGTACACTGACTGGTTTTGTCCCCTGAATTTGCCTCGTAACTCGGAGTGCCCAGACCAAAAGCACCATTTTGTCGGGCGAAATATAGTTCTTGGGCCGCCCCTTTGGGCCTTAATTATTCTTGGGCCTGTGTATTTTTATCTTTTGTATTGGGCTTCCGCCAGAGAAGCCGAGAGTATCCACATCTTTGATGGGCCCGGGTCATACCTGGCCCAGACCCAGTGTTCCTATGAGCCTATAAATACAGACGATAGAGCACTGAGAAAAGGACCTTTCTTCGACTTGTATACAGTTACTCTGTCAAAACATAGAGAGAAACTCCATTGTAAAAGACTTTCCAAGCTCTAATACAACTGACTCGTGGACTAAGGCTTATTAACGCCCCAACCACGTAAAAATCATGTGTTAATATTCTAAATTCCATATCATTAGTCTTAGCTAATATTCATTAGTTTAGTTTTCGAAAATCTCGGTAAACATTTTGGTGCTTTCATTGAGAGCCTGAGAAAGCTAGTGCTAACACCAAGCCTTTACTACAGTGGTGAACACACAACACACAACTTTCGACCCTAGTAATCCAGAGCAGGGCAATGGAGATCCGTTGCCTTCCCAGCATCTTCCTCAGAATCCACCTGAGAACGCTCCTCCTCAAACATCTCACCTTGAAGAGTCACAAGACACTGAGGGTGGGACAGAGTACGAAGAGGAGAACGAGGAGGAATATTATGAAGAGGAAAACGAGGGGGAGTACCACGATGAAGCTGCGGATCCCAAGATCCCAGAAGTAGAGCCCAACCAGCAGGACCTGGAGGTGAGGCAGCAAGTCCTGGACCAGGAAGCCAGGATTGCTGAGCAGGTAGAGGCACATCGGCAGATGCAAGAGTCTCTCCAAGCCCTGCATGCGTTCATAGCCGCGCAGGGTCCGGTGACCAATCCCCCAGCTGGCCCACTTCCGGGAGCACAACAGCCCACTCCGAAAGCCCGAGCCGGGGTCCTCGAAGAAGCAAGGTCGACCCCTACCCCGGAGTAGTTTCCTGAGCCAGCCCCAGGAAACCCAGATAGGGAGAAAAAGAAGGCCGGTGGAAAGACCTGGGAAAAGAACACCCCCGTCACGAAAGCTGGGACCCGTTCCTGGCCGCTCCCTAGGAAAGAGACGGTGCGCCCCGTCCCAGGACAAGGCCACCTGATCGATCCACAGGGGATGCGGCCGCGGAACACACATCCCCGGTACGCCCTAGGGCGAGACGAGCGGGAAAGGTCTTTGCACCCAAGCGCCTCGGTAAACAAAAACCTTCGGGAACGGCCGCGCGGTGAGGAGCTTCATGCCCTTAGTTCAGGGGATGACACGTCCCGGATAGACCTACGCGACGGACTGAACGCTCGGAAAGAGCGGGCCCGTAAGGAAAAGATCCTCCCCCGAGGTGGCGACCTTAGGAACAACATCAACGACAGGAGGAACAAAAGAATCCCTCTAGAGGATGGTACGGCCAGGCAGCTCATGGAGCAGCTGGCCGCTTTGAAAAAGGTCACGGACCGTTTGGTCCGCAAGCAGGAAGGTGCAGATACCGACTCCGATGAAGAGGATAAAGAGCCCTGCGCGAGGCACATCCTGGACGCTGTACTCCCTAAGGGGTTTAAAATGCCAAGCCTCACCGCCTATACTGGAAACACCAACCCCAGGGACCATCTGTCCCGATACAACCGGCTCATGATAGTGGCCCACGTCAGTGACGACGGCAAGTGCCTCTGTTTCTCGATCACTCTAGGTGGTCCCGCCGAGGAGTGGTGGAAAAGACTTAAGCCGAGATCCATCCAATCCTGGTCCGGACTGCAGTCAGCATTTCGCAAGTAGTTCGTGGCCGCCATGAGGATGGACATACAGATTAGCGCCCTCGCAAATATCAAACAACTCCCCACGGAGACACTGAGGGCCTACATCCAGCGCTTCACTGAAGAAGCCTCTGAGACAAAGGTGGACGACGGACAGCGCCTGGTGGCATTGCAGTCCGGGATCCGGGCCGGGTCACCCCTTTGGGACGACATGCAGCGTAACAAGGCAGCTACCCTGGAAGAGTTCATCAGGAGGGCCCAAAGATTTATCAATTGGGAAGAGGCTCAGATCCAAGATTTTGGATGGCCTCCGGCACCACAACCCAGCGCCCAAGTGTTCCCGGGGTACAGTTCCCGGCGCAGTCCTATGTCGCGCCCCCGATCGCCCCGGGACCGGCCGTTACACCTGGAATCACCTACACCCCTACGGTGTACGGTCCTGCCTCTTCGGGATATGCCTTGGCCCCATCCGCCCACTTCTCCGGATATGGGGCCGCGCCAGTGGGGCACAACGTCGCCCCTGTCGGGGCCCAGCAGTCGCAAGCGGGAGTGACAGAAGCAAGCATAAACCCCTCCCGGGGGAAGCGATCTGGCAAAGGCCAAAACTGGCCTGAGCCGACCAAGAAAGGAAAAAGGGGCTACGAGCCCCAATATTCATAATACACCAATTTGGTGGACACGAGGGAGAACATCTACCTGGCCACAGAAAGGGCGGTTCACTATCGGAAGCCTAGCCCCATGTTCAAGGGGGGAAGAAATCCGAGGGATACCAGCAAGAGGTGCGCCTACCATAAGGATGTGGGCCACACTACCGAAGAGTGCCGGCAGCTCAAGGATGAGATCGAGAATCTAATCAAGCTGGGGCACCTCCACCAATGGGTCAGGATGCCCGTGGGAGTTCCGAGCCTGTCAGCAGGTCCCGGACAACCCACGGTCCCGGGAGCACCCAGGGCATACCCGCCTCAGGGAGGGTATGCACAGGGACCGACGGTACAGGCCCCTTAGGGGGCCCCTGTCGCGCAAGCTCCCGGCCATGGAATGCCTTACCCATCCGGGGCCGCACCCCCTCGAGTGGACGGGCATGTGGCCACCATCTCGGGCGGACCTCACCTGGGAGGACCGTCCAGGAACGACCAAAAGCGCTACCTAAGCGAACTGGACCAAGATCAGGAGGTATGCGCCCCTGTCCAAGCCCCGGCTCAGCGCCCGAAGTTAATGAACCTCCCCATCACCTTCACGGAGGATGACGCCCGCAACGCCCATTTCCCGCACCATGACCCGCTGGTCATAGATGTGAAAATCGCCAACAAGTTGGTGTCCCGCGTGTTGGTGGATGACGGGAGCTCCGTCAACCTCATGTTCAAGCCCGCCTTCACTGCCATTGGCTTGACCGGAGCGGATCTGGCATCATGCCTGACCCAGATTTACAGCTTCAACGGAGACGCACTACTCCCCATGGGGAAGATCCAATTGCCCGTAACATTGGGAAGTGAGTTGCAGTACTCGTTCAAGTTCTGCACCTTCGTAGTGGGGGACTTCCCCACCGCTTACAACGTTATTTTCGGCCGGCCCGAATTAGTCGAATTCGGGGCCATCACCTCTATCCGTCATCTTTGCATGAAGTTCCCCTGCAACAACGGAGAGGTGGGGACTGTCTGGGGAGATCAGAAGAGTGCCCGGAAGTGCTACCATGTGTCCGCCCCGCTGATATATATGGTCCGGGACGAGCCCATTGGGGACTTCATTGACCCGATTCCTCTCCCACCTGCTGAGAGAGTGATCCGGGAAGAAGATGACCTAGACCTGAGGATAGGGGACGACCGCGTCCTGGAGACAATGGACGAGATTGAGGAGGTGTGCATCAACGACACCGATTCGGCCAGGATCATCCAAGTCGGGAAAAACCTGCCGGTGGATGTCCGGGCCGGCATCATCGCCCAAGTCAAAGAGAACCAGGACATTCTGGCCTGGTCTCACTCAGATATGATGGGGATCGACCACAACATCATTTGCCACGCGTTGAGTATCGACCCAAACGCGACCCCGGTCCGCCAGAAACGCAGGCCTTTGGGGACGGAGAGGGCCGAGGCCCTTAAGCTGGAAGTAGAGAAGCTGTCCTCAATCAACTTCATACGCGAGGCTGTATACCCCGTGTGGCTGGCCAATCCCATTCTGGTGCTGAAACCAAATGGAACATGGAGAACGTGCATCGATTTCACGGATCTCAACAAAGCTTGTCCGAAGGATTGTGACCAAATGGTGGATGCTACGTCCGGGTACGAGATCTTAAGCTTCATGGATGCTTACTCCGGCTACAATCATATCTCTATGCATGTGGCAGATCAGGAGCACACCAGTTTCCAAACCGACAAGGGGATATACTGCTACATCGTCATGCCCTTCGGACTGAAAAACGCTGGGGCAACCTATCAAAGGCTTGTCAATCGAATGTTCTGGGCCCATCTAGGGCGAAACATGGAAGTCTATATCGATGATATGCTGGTCAAGTCTAAGATGTCCAGGAAGCATTCGAATGACCTGGCTGAAGCTTTCGCAGTCATTCGGAAGTATGGGATGAAGCTGAATCCCAAGAAGTGCACTTTTGGCGTGGCCTCCGGGAAGTTCCTGGGCTTCATAGTGAGCTTCCGGGGAATAGAGGCCAACCCGGATAAGATCAAAGCACTGATTGATATGCCCTCTCCCCGGAAGCATAAGGACATGCAAAGCCTGACCGGGCGGAGAGCCGCCTTAAGCCGTTTCGTTTCCAAAGCCACGGACAAGTGCATCCCATTCTTTAACGTCCTTCAGGGAAGCTAGCGGTTTGAATGGTCAGTCGAGTGCGAAGAAGCCTTTTGAAAACTGAAAGAGCACCTGGCCCAAGCTCCGATCTTGGCAAAGCCGGTGGACCAGGAACCTCTGTACCTCTATCTGGCAGTGACCGAGCACGTGATCAGCGTCGCGCTGGTACGGGAAGAGGAAAGGACGCAGCTCCCGGTGTACTACGTGAGTAAGCGATTGTTGGATGCTAAGTCTCAGTATCCATTAATCGAGAAGCTGACCTTTTTCCTGCTGATGGCATCCCGAAAGCTCCGACCTTACTTCTAGGCCCACGCCATAAAGGTCCTGACCAACCACCCCCAGCGGCAAGTGTTACAGAAGCCCGAGTCCTTGGGAAGACTCCTAAAGTGGGCAATGGAACTAAGTCAGTTCGATATATCCTATGTCCCTAGAGTGTCCATCAAGGGGCAAGCCCTGGCCAATTTCATCGTTGAGTGTTCTGGGGTATCTCAGGAAGACGATGATCCCGAGGTCCCCGCGACGCCCGTATGGAAGGTCTTCGTGGATGGGGCCTTGAATGAGAATGGGGTCGGGGCTGGGATCATCTTGGTATCACCGCAGGGACACTAGTTACAAAATTCCCTTCGTTTCCAGTTCAAGGCATCGAACAACGAAGCAGAGCATGAAGCTGTCTTAGCCGGGCTGCGTTTGGCCCGGGAAGTAGGGGCTGCGAACCTGGAAATCTACAGCGATTCCCAGTTGGTTGTCAGGCAAATCTCGGGGGAATTTCAAACTAAAGGAGAGAGAATGGCGGCTTATGTGACCCAGACGAGAGAGATGCTGCAGGCGTTCACAAAGCACTCCATCTGACAGATCCCCAGAGAGCAAAATGTCTTCGCGGACACATTAGCAAAGCTGGCCACCGACGCCGAAGCAGAATTGGTCGGGCTAGTCCCCGTCAACCATCTCCCCGTCCCAAGCATCAGAGCCCCCGCGGTCCACACTGTCGACCACTCCACGTCTTGGATGAGACCGCTTATCCGCTATCTGACAGCTGGGGAGGTGCCAGCCGACAGGGCCGCAGCCAGGAAACTTCAGTACCAGGTCCACCGATATGTCATGATGGACAGAAAACTCTATCGCTGGGGGTTGTCCATGCCTTACCTCAGGTGTGTGTCCGGGACAGAGCTTAGTGCCATCATGCATGAAGTGCACGAAGGCTTTTGCGGAGATCATACAGCCGGGCCCAGTCTATCCAAAAAGATCCTGCGCCAAGGATACTTCTGGTCGACTATGAAAAAAGATTGTATCGATTACATCCGCAAATGCGAACAGTGCCAGAGATACGCAAAGGTCCCGTGGGCCCCCCCGACAGAAATAACCTTGATGACTACCCTCTGGCCCTTCGCGGTGTGTGGGATCGATCTGGTAGGATCGCTCCCAACCGGGAAAGGAGGAGTGAAGTATGCCATCGTGGCCGTGGACTACTACACCAATTGGGAGGAGGCAGAGCCCATGAACACGATCAATTTGAAGAAGGCCTTCGTCATCAACATAGTGTGTCAGTACGGCCTCCCCTACAAAATTGTATCTGATAACGGGAAGCAGTTCGACAGCGCCCACTTCATGGACTTTTGCGAGAGACATGGCATCATCAAGAGCTTCTTTGCGGTCGCCAGGCCCCAAGAAAACGTGCAGGCAGAAGCCGTGAACAAAATCCTAAAAGGGACGCTGAAGAAAAAGCTCCAGGCCTTCAAGAGCAAATGGCCTGGAGAGCTGCCCCGCGTGCTTTGGGCTTACCGGATGACCGAGAGGACATCAACCGGCCACACTCCTTACTCCATGGTCTATGGATGTGAAGCCGTCATCCCCATCAAAACGGCCATCCCGTCACACTGAAGAGACACGTATGACCCCGCCCAGAACCACGCCTTACTCCAGGAATCACTGGATCTCATCGAGGAGATCCGGGAGGAGTCGCAAGTGCAGCTGAAGATGTACCAAGGCAAGATCGCACGACATTTCAACTCCAAAGTAAAAAGTCGAAAGTTTGGAACCGATGACTTGGTCTTGCGAAGAGTCTTCCCTGCTACTCAAGATCCGGGAGTGGGGGTTCTGGGCCCGAATTGGGAAGGGTCGTACGAAATCCAACATGAAGTGTGCCCCGGGACATGCCGCTTAAAGCGGCTCGATGGCTCGGAAGTCCCGCGAGCCTGGAATGCGGAACATCTCCGTAAATACTATCAGTAGTCAGGAGAGCATGTTCCAATTTTGCATTTTCTTTGTAAATAATGTACGCCTTAGGGCGACCCCCTTCGAATAATAAAAATGGCGTGTACAAAACGTCATAGAGAAATATTGTCGAACAATGAGAATCTTCCTCAAGTGACCCCAGACCAGTCTCCGCTCACTTGCGGGGGGTATCCCGGGTATGAGCAAATACCCGGCGGGGCGCAAGCTCAGGCTAGTCCCAGCTCAGACCAACGATGTCCGGGTGATACAAACCCCGTGGGACGGAGCCTAAGGCTGGTCCCACCCCAGACGAACGATGTCCGAGGGGGTATAAATTAAAGAGGACCGAGCCCAAAGCTGGTCCCACCCTGGACGAGCAATGTCCGGGGGTATAAATCAAAGCAGACCCAGCCTAAGGCTGGTCCCACCCTAGACGAGCGATGTCCGGGAGTATAAATTAAAGAGGACCGAGCCTAAGGCTGGTCCCACCCCGGACGAGCAATGTCCTGGGGTACAAATCAAAGCGGGCCCAGCCTAAGGCTAGTCCCACCCCAGAAGAGCGATGTCCGGGAGTATAAATTAAAGAGGACCAAGCCTAAGGCCGGTCCCACCCCGGATGAATGATGTCCGGGGGGGTATAAATTAAGAGGACCGAGCCCAAGGCCGGTATCGCCCCGGACGAACGATGTCCGGGGGTATAAAGTAAAGAGGATCGAGCATAAGGCCGGTCCCACCCTGGACGAGCGATTTTCGGGGGTATAAACTAAAAGGACCGAGCCTAAGGCTGGTCCCACCCCAGACGAGCGATGTCCGGGGGTATAAACTAAAAGGACCAAGTCCAAGGTTGGTCCCACTCCGGACGAGCGATGCTCGGGAGAGAGAAGCATCCGGTATGCCCCAGGGCAAAGCCGTAGCCTGCAACTGGTAAAGGGAGAACAAGGTTTCGCAATAAACTATATGAGCCACATTGGCCCGGGCCGTTGGAGCCGGGATTGGAAACTAGGCGCGTAGGTCTGAAAACTCGACAAGCTAGTCAGTTGGTCTAGTCTAGGCCGTTGGAACCGGGACCAAACCCTCAGAATCAATCAGGCACGGTAATAAAATGAAATTTCTACTCAAGGAATAACAAAAATATATATATATATACCGGAGAAAGCAACACAAAGTGTTTTGGACGCGTACGCGTTCAAAAAAGTTGTTACAAAATTACAAAAAAGAAAGAAAAGAGGCAAGGTGAGGATCCGGGCCTAGGCTTCATCCCCCAGGAGCTCCTCGTCTTCCTTCTCCTTGGCCTCAAATTCGGCCCTCTTCGATTCTGGGTCAGGGAAGACCAGGAGGGTCATGCTTTTGTCCTTGCGCCAAGCCATGTAAATGGCCTCCTCGAAGGTGACTTCCAGCATGCCGTCCGCCTCCTCCTTCTCGTGGCGGACCTCCTCATGCGCCATCTTCTCCTCGCGGAGAGAGCTGTCCAGTTCGTGGACCTGAGCTGTCAAGGTCTGGATCTCCTCCTTGTCCCGGGCAGACTGAGCCGCAGCCGCCTCCAGAAGGGTTGCCCTCTCATCGGCCTTGTTTCCCTTCCGGAACAAAGCCTCTTCCAGCTCGACCTTGACGCGGTTGAACTCCTCACGATCCCCCCGAGCCTGGGCCGTCTCCCTGGCAAAGGCCTCCTTGGCGGCCTCCCTCTGGTTCACGGCCACCTCCAGCTCTAGCTTAACTGTCTCCATCTTCATGGCCAACTCGGCCACCAGATCAGCACTCTGATGGGACAGCAGATCAACCTGGAACAAAGCAAAGTTAGGAGGAATCCTTATAAACAAATAAGAAGAGGGAAAGAAAAGACACGAAATGAACTTACCGCGGTGGCCTGATGGTGGAGTGCCTGGGAGATAAACAACACGTCCAGATTGGCTATTGTGGCGTACCGTTTGAGTTGGAGGTTGGACATGGTGTTCCCCACCTGGTCCAATAGGTCCGCCGCCAAGGGGGTCGTGTCCTGCCCAAGCTTAGGGCGAAAGCCTGTCTCGGCAGCTGGCCAATCCACGATCAGCTGAGGGGCATTGAATCCCGCTGGGCGCTCCACAAACTCGACCTGACGACGTATCGTCAGGGCCTTGAATGTTTTGTCTCTCCAGCCCCGACCGTTCTCCCAGGTCCGGGCAATCAGCTGGGACTGCTCATCCCGCACCACAGCTTCCCCCTCCTCGAGTAGCGCCGGACGTATGGGGAGGGTCGGTAGTGTGGGAATCTCTTTCGCGGTGAGCCGAATCTCGCTGTACGACTCGTCGGCCGAGCCAGCTAGCCTCGTCCGGGGCCTTTTCTTCCTGGTGTTGGCCTCCTTAGCACTAGTATCCGGGCCCCTTTTCCCAGAACTTCGGCTGGCCGCGGTACCCGTCTCCAAGTCAATGACCGGGTGTTGGGCAGATCCGGGGACCTTAGCCAGGTCCACGGCCTAGATGGGGACCACAGCAAGAGCTCCTGCACCAGGTCGGAGTTCTGCCCCTGGCGCCTCCTTGTTGAGGTTCAGGTCCGGGCCTACTGGTTCGGTTGTCTTTCTGGCAGCCTTCCTGGCCGCCCGGTCCTTGATGAGTTGCCTCAGCTCGCTTGCGGGGGTAGACATGCCGGAGTCTCCTGCAAAAGCACAGATAAAAGAGTTAGAACGGCAAACCAAAAGAATCAACATCAAAACTAATAGTGGCTCGGGACGAACCCTTATCTATGCCTCGGATGCGACTCAACTCATCTAAAGCTAAGGAGTGGACTCGGTCCCTCATATCGTCCGAGTTCAAGAAATTCTCGTACTAAAGGAACTCGGACAAGAACATGAGAATCTCCGAGCCTATGGGGACGGGAGACGAAGGTCTCATCTCCCCGTCAGCCCCGAACGTGGGGCCTCAAAGTGCTAGCCTATCCCTAGCTAAGTCCCCGACTTAGGGAGCATAAGTTAAGATTAAAGGGGAGTTACCTCGCCCCGATACGCTAGCCCTAGGGGTCCCCGTGTTCGGTAGGGCATCCTCGAAGAGCTCTTCCAGCTCCTCCGAAGTGGCCGCCTCCGTCTGGGCCAGGTCCTCTTTTCGCTTGGCTGCGTCAACTCGTGCCGCCTTCTCCACTTCTGCAATGTGGTCCAGGGCCAGCTGTTCCCGGATGGCGACGTTCTTCTCGCACTGGATTCCCCGAAGGTTGGGGATGACAATAGTCTGGTGGGCCGCGAGCATCCCGACCAGTCGGAGGTTGTCCGTGTTGACGTAGCCTCCTACGTCCAGGTCCTCCGCGCTCAGCCCAGAGTAGAACCTCCTCCATTCTAGGATGAACTGGGTGAGGGGAGTTTGAGCGAAGGGTCCTGCCACCCGGAATGACATGGTGAGAAATGAAGAAAAAGAAAGAAAAAGATTGGGGAAGTACTTACCCACTCGCTGGAAGTCCAGCAGCAACGTGGGGTTCTTCTCCACGAGGAACCCGGACGTCATGAACCAGTAATGACGGACATCCGGGGGATGCTTCCAAGAGCTGGTGGGAGCGGGGTAGCTACCTCTTGGCTTCAGTCTGTGGAAGTCGTCCAAGGTCTTGTCCTTGGCGTTGACCTGTGGCTCCATCTTGTAGAAATACAAAATTTCCACAGGAGTCGGCTCCGCGATCTCCTTCGCGATGCAAAATATTCACCATCCCACGAGCAGCCGGTATGCTTGTGGCAGGAGCTGGAATGGTGCGATCCCCACGTAAGTCAGGAACCGCACGAAGTAATCGTGAAGCGGGAATGTGGCTCCTGCACTGTTATGGCCGGCGCTCCAGGCCCCGAACCCCTTTACAGACGTGTGCGCCCGTTCCTCGATCCTGGCCAAGCGGTTGTGGAAGAGTCCGGGGGTGGACTCTATGCCCAGGCGCTTCTCCAGGATGTACATCATCCGGTAGTTCCGGAACAGGTTGGTGAGTACATCCATCTCCCATTGGTTGCCCTTGGGGGTTTGGGACCCGGAGAGGACGACGGGGGCCCTGTTGACTTCTTCCTCTGAGTGAAGGGTGACGCCCGTTGCCATAGTTGATGATCTGGGAACAAAGAAAAGAAGCCAAGTAGTCAGTACCTAAACCCAAGAAAGTCGGTTAAGGTACGGGGGGTCTCCTAAGGACTGCTTGGAGTCCCCTCCAGATCGGGTCCGGGATCACCAGGGAACCACGAGACCCAGATTGGGAACGAAAAAAAGGCTACTAAGTAAGGCTCCACCATCTGTCCGGGAAGCATCTGGACCCGGAGCAACTCGAACCAGGCGGCCTTCCTAACAGTTCCTAAGTGTAATAAGATTCTAGCAGGCTAAGCATACGAATTAAAAGAACAGCCTAAGTTCGTATATTCATCAAGAAGGTCAGAAGGACTTACTGTGAGTTGTTGGCCGTAGAGGATGGTGGTTGTCCGATGGTAAGAATGGCATAACTTCATTCTTGAACTAGTGAAGCATGTTCAGCAACTCGTCGATAGGGCAGACCCAGGACGCGCTCTTAGGCGGATGGGCAGACGCTGGGACTGTCAGAAACAGTCGACGGCGTAGTGTAAGCAAGCGATGAAGGATGTCGTCGGCGATATCGGACATGCAAAGATTATTAGTTCTTGAAATGGCTCGAGAGTGTAAAAATGTCAAATGAATGTCTGAGGAGTATTTATAAAGGCCCGAATCCTGGCCTCTGATCCAACGGATAGAAAACTCCCCATCGAACGGTCCAAGATCTAACGGCCCAGGAGAGGCGAATGTCAAAGGTCGCCCCATCCGACGGTCCACATCAGCACAGGAGCATTAATGAAGGACCCCTGTGCAGATGGGACGCTTCAGAATCTGTGCTGATGCACTAGCCTAGGCCAAGCGACCCTTGAGGTGGTTAGGTGACCTTTCGAGGTCAAGATCCATCCATGCAGCAGTCGCCTGGCGACACGTGTACCCCTGCCGCGAAGCGGGACTTAGGTAAACATACCCAGACACTGGTAAATGGTCCAGGCCCAGTATGCGGCCAGCGTCACTGCCCTTTGTCACAGACCCACGATTCCAAGCAGGAACTGGGAAGGCAACCGTGGAGCATCCGGGAACAAGGCAAGCCTCCACCTCGCGGCCCCAGGCGAAGGCTGAGGGGTAAATGTTATCCCCATTTCCTGCCGTGGGCCCGGGACGATGGTCCAGGCCCATGGTCTGGGTGTTTGGATATGGGCCCAGCCTAGGCCTGCTTGGTACGGGAGTAATCAAGGGCTACGACCCAAGTGTAGTTCTGGATCCGGATGGTGTCCGGGAAGGTGATCCGGGACAGTCGCCTAGGAAATGTATGGCCAGCTGAGATTACAGTCGGAGTATATGCAAAGACGATCCGGAGCCTGGTAACGGTCCAGGCCCCTGGTAAACGAAGAGGGACAGAGGTAAACGAACCCGGATCAATTCCTCCCGGTTGGCAAGGAAAAGCATCCGTGACCCTGAAGCCACCCCACAACATGTGGGGGTTGTCCCCACTTTTCACCTGCGGAAAAGGCCACCTCGGGATTGCACGCTGCTATTTTAGACCTGCGCTGCCAAGTACACTGACTGGTTTTGTCCCCTGAATCTGCCTCGTAACTCAGAGTGCCCAAACCAAAAGCACCATTTTGTCAGGCGAAATATAGTTCTTGGGCCGCCCCTTTGGGCCTTAATTATTCTTGGGCCTGTGTATTTTTATCTTTTGTATTGGGCTTCCGCCAGAGAAGCCTAGAGTATCCACATCTTTGATGGGCCTGGGTCATACCAGGCCCAGACCCAGTGTTCCTATGAGCCTATAAATACAGACGATAGAGCACTGGGAAAAGGTCCTCTATTTGACTTGTATACAGATACTCTGTCAAAACATAGAGAGAAACTCCATTGTAAAAGACTTTCCAAGCTCTAATACAACTGACTCGTGGACTAAGGCTTATTAATGCCCCAACCACGTAAAAATCCTGTGTTAAGCTTCTAAATTCCATATCATTAGTCTTAGCTAATATTCATTAGATTAGTTTTCGAAAATCTCGGTAAACACTAATATTAAACAAATTAATACGAGATAGCCTAAAACATGTTTCTAAAATTGAATTCAAAGAGAAACAAAGAATAGAATACTTACAGTATACGCAGTGGAATGAAAGAGTCCTTCCTTCAGTTTCTCTAACTCTTGCATCCTCTCTGTCGCAGAGTATTATCAAGAAACTGAACCGATCTTCTATTTTCTTCACAGCCTTCCAATGTATCCTTAGAATCACCTAGACTAGTGTGGGCAATTCTCAACACATGAGATAGATACAGAGAAGAAGAAGAGAAAATAATCAAAGAGGCTTAGAAAAGGACTTGTGTTTAGAGAGAATCTAAAACTATCAGAAAACCAGTGATTAAACTTATATGTCGTCTCAGAAATCTGAACTTGTGACTTCTCTCTAAGCACTCCTTTTATAGACTCAATTATGCCATTTAATTAAAAAAATCAATAAAATAATAGCAATTTTAAAGCCATAGGTTGAAATTATCATGGGCTTTAGGCCCGTGAAATTTCCCATTTGATTATAAGCCCATTGGACTTAAAATCAAGGCCTGCATTATTTTCTATTGATTTAATTAATTAAATAATTATTTAAATCCTTTATCAAATTAATTATTTATAATTTGAACTTTGATTTAAACTTATTTATTAATTTAGATACCAATTTACCTTAATTAATAAATCTGCCATAATTTCTCTTTTCTTCATAACTCTGTGAAACTATCCAAAATTGACCTGGTCAACTTTGATAATTCTAATTGATAATTAAATCAATTAATTGAGGCTATCTAGATGATTTTATCCAAGGTACAATGGGGACCATGGGCCTATGAAATCAAACTCCAATAAGTTATCATAAATCTAACAAATAAATTTACTAACTTATTAATTCCTCGTGTAACGACCCAACTATCTATGAGACTTAGGTCATTAAACCTACTAGACATAACTACAACTTTGAAAAGAACATACATAATAAAATTCATAAATTTATTGAAACTTTGGAAAATAATATTTGTAATACATAAATGAGCTCATTGTTTTAAAATATAACATAACTTTTAATAAAATTGTTTACAAAGCTAAATGCGGAAAAATACATAAAAATGTAATTTAAAGAGACTAAAAAAAATGTTGTCCTCGAATCGACACGTAGCCCATCCACTCCATTCACCTCCATAACACACCAAGCTTCCAAGAATCCTTTTGCCATTGCATCTATTTTCCTGCATCACACTAAAAAGAAAAGGAGTGAGCCTAATGCCCAGCAAGGAAAAACTAACAACATAAATCATATACATAAACATATACTATAAGCATATCATAAACATATGTCATATACTTCTACAATGACCATTATACTACTTGGGGCTTGTAAACTAAACAAGTCATATGCCCAATAGATTGGTGGGGCTTGCTAGTCAAGAAAGTCATATGCCTATAAATTATTGGGGCTTGCTAGCTAGACAAGTCATATGCCCAAGGTCTAATATCATACTATACATAATGTTAACATATCATAACACAACATAAGATAACATAACATATAACGTAAGCCAAACATATCATATAAGCATACAAAATTCTATCCTATTTTCTTTACCAAAACCAGAATATGAGAACAAATGCGAGACGAAGAGCACTCCTAAAACCAGCAATAGAATAGTGAGTATTTCTAAAGGAAAGAGATGAAAAGAATAGAACTAAACCACCAAGAGAAAACTTACCGAAAAGACACCTTAAGTTCAAAGAACTTAAAAACCTAACCACAAATCCATAACAAAAGTTAGAACCTGAATGGAAACTAAAGAAACTAAGGAATCAAAAGAATTAAACTTAAGAATAAGGGTACCTTTGTTGATCTTAAGGATTGGCCTAACTCCAATACCGAAATACTCTAATCCTTACTTCCCAAGTGTTTGATAAAGCTGAAGAATGATAAAAAAATTTCTTTCCCAACCCAAGTATATCACTCTTATGTTCTCACTAGCACCTTGGAGTATGATCACAGCTGAAGAGTAAGTGAAAGGGCTGGGTACTAGGTCCTATTTATAAAGTTTGAGGAGTGAAATTATC
This sequence comes from Humulus lupulus, assembly GCF_963169125.1. NCBI lineage: Eukaryota > Viridiplantae > Streptophyta > Magnoliopsida > Rosales > Cannabaceae > Humulus > Humulus lupulus. The sequence goes on along the minus strand of NC_084794.1, from coordinate 173,727,569 downwards.
CTATTAAAAAAAATACTTAAATCCTTAAATAAACATGCACACGACAAGTGTCATGATCTTATTAATTCTATCTAAACCTTATAGTATAATAAATAACATCTTTATAATCAACAATATTAATCAAACCTTATGTCATAATTAATATTCTTAAACTATAGGTTAAACTTATAAAATCTATAAGTGTTGCTACGAGTGTCCAACTAAGTCCAGGTTTGAACCAAAATCCACGAACTCTAAAATACTACAACTACTACTAGCTAGCTAACTAAGTAAACATTCTGGGACTCTACAATTCTCCCCTACTACAAAGAATTTCATCCCTGAAATTTACTTACCAAACAATTCTGGATACCGAGCTTGCATGTCCTCCTCTAACTCCCACGTTGCCTCCCGTTCAGAATTATTTCTCCATAGGACCTTGACTGTCGGAATACTCTTAGATCGTAATGCTTCCATCCCTCTATCTAGGATGCTAACCGGCTGTTCCTCGTAACTCATGTCTTTCTGGAGTGCTATCGTATCATACTTGAGGACGTGAGATGGGTTTGACACATATCTACACAGCATTGAGATGTGGAACACATTGTGACTATCTGCTAAAGCTGGCGGTAGGGCTAATCTATATGCAACTGCTCCCACTTTGTCCAGTATCTCAAAAAGGACCTATAAACCTGGGACTAAGCTTGCCTTTCTTCCCGAATCACTTCACACCTTTCATAGGAGATATTCATAAGAAAACTTGATCTCTGACGTTGAATTCCACATCACGCCGCTTGGCATCCGCATAACTTTTCTGACGACTCTGAGTAGTGAGCATACGTTGTTTAATCAATGCTACTGCATCCTGAGCTTCTCTAACAGCTTCGGGTCCAAGTAGTTGCCTTTCTCCTACCTCATCCCAATGTAGTGGCGATCGACACCTCCTTCCATAAAGTAGCTCGTAAGGTGCCATCCCGATCGTTGGCTGGTAGCTATTATTGTAGGAGAACTCTATTAGCGGCAAGTACTTACTCAATGATCCTTCGAAATCAAGTACACAAGCGCGCAACATATCTTCTAAAATCTGTATGGTACGCTCGGACTGACCGTCTGTCTGAGGATGAAACGCTGTACTATGACTTAACTTGGTACCCATAGCTTGCTGCAAGCTTCTCTAAAATCTTGATGTAAACACCGATCCTCTATCAGACACTATTGTCTTAGGGATTCCATGTAGTCTTACTATCTTTTGAACATAAATATCTGCATATTGCTCAGCTGTGTATGAAGTCTTGACAGGTAGAAAATGAGCTGACTTGGTTAATCTATCTATTACTACCCAAGTTGAGTCATGTTGCTTATTCGTTCGAGGCAAACCTGTCATGAAATCCATTGCTATGTCATCCCATTTCCATTCTGGAATGCTGAGTGGTTACAATAAACCTGCAGGCCGTTGATGTTCTGATTTCACTTGTTGGCAGAATAAACATTTAGACACGTACTCCGCTATATCCTTCTTCATTCCTGGCCACCAATACATTGCCTTGATGTCATGAGTCATCTTGGTTGACCCTGGATGAACTGAGTATGGTGTATTGTGCACTTCTTCTAAAATCGTCATCTTAATCCCTTGATCATTTGGCACGCATACCCGATCCTTATATCTTAATAACCCCTGACTTGATATTGAGAAATTTGTGGCCTTCCCTTCTCTAACTGCATCCATATGTGTTACTAACGTGTCATCATGCACTTGCCTATTTCGTATATCTTCTAACAGACTTGATTGAATAGACAAATTAGCCAGTTTACCAATGACTACTTCTATTCCAGCATTGATCAGCTCCTGCTGTAGCGGCTTTGCTATTCCAGCTAACACTGCTAGACTTCCATAATTCTTCCTACTTAGTGCATCAGCAACTATGTTTGCCTTTCCTGGGTGGTATAAAATTTCGCAGTCATAATCTTTCACTAGCTCTAACCACATGCGCTGTCTCATGTTGAGCTCCTTCTGCGTGAAGAAATACTTTAGGCTTTTGTGGTCTGTATAAATCTCACACCGTTCTCCATAAAGATAGTGGCGCCAGATTTTCAACGCAAAGACCACTGCTGCCAACTCCATATCGTGTGTTGGATAGCGTTGCTCATACTCTTTCAATTGTCTTGAGGCGTAGGCTATCACCTTGTCATTTTGCATTAGCACACAACCCAACCCTTGCTTCGACGCATCAAAGTAGACTAAAAACTTATCATTGGGTGTCGATACACAAGGTACTGGTGCTGAGCATAGCTTATCCTTTAACAACTGGAAACTTTCTTCACACTTATCATTCCAGTTGAACCTCTGTTGCTTCCGAGTCAAGTTAGTGAGTGGAGTGGCTATCTTAGAAAAACCTTCTACGAACCTCCGATAATAGCCTGCTAATCCCAGAAAACTTCTTACTTCTGACGCGTTCTTTGGTCTTGGCCAATTTTTCACAGCCTCTACTTTAGATGGGTCTACATCAATCCCGTCCTTGGATACTATGTGGCCGAGAAATGCTACTTGTGAAAGCCAAAATTAGCACTTCTTGAACTTGGCGTAAAGCTAATGCTCCTTTAGTCACAGCAAGATTAACCTTAAATGTTTCTCGTGCTCGACTTCGTCCTTTGAGTACACCAAGATATCGTCAATGAATACTACAACGAATTTATCTAAATAGTCCATAAAGTCTCTATTCATTAAATCCATGAATGCTGCCAGAGCGTTGGTAAGACCGAAAGACATGACTAAAAACTCGTAATGCCCATAATGAGTTCTAAAGGCTGTCTTAGGAATGTCTTCTTCCCGTACCTTGAGCTGATGATACCCGGACCGTAAGTCAATCTTTGAGAACACGGTCGCACCTCGAAGTTGATCAAACAATTCATCAATCCGGGGTAGCGGGTACTTATTCTTAATCGTCACCTTATTCAGCTCGCGGTAATCTATGCACATCCGCATACTGCCGTCCTTTTTCTTCACAAACAAAATCGGTGCTCCCCATGGTGAATGGCTCGGTCTAATGAAACCCAAGTCTAGGAGTTCTTGTAGCTGCGTCTTTAACTCCTTGAGTTCGGTAGGCGCCATTCAGTATGGTGCCTTGGAAATAGGCTCGGTGCCCGGTACTAGCTCGATTGTGAAGTCAATTTCCCGTGTCGGTGGCAATCCTGGCAAGTCGTCAGGAAATACCTCTGGAAATTCCCTTACAATGTGTACATCTCCGACCCTTAGTGGTGTGTCCTTTATCACATCCGTAATGCTAGCTAAGAATACTTGACATCCTTTTTCTATCATCTTCTGAGCTTTAAGTGACGAAATAAGCGGTGTGTGTAGACCTGAAACCTTTCCCATAAAACAGAGCCTCTGATCATCAGGCGTCTCGAACATTACTCGCTTACGTTTGCAGTCGATGGTTGCACCATGCCTTGCTAGCCAGTCCATTCCCAGTATAACATCGAAGTCTTTAATCTCCAGTTCTATCAGGTTTCCTTCTAATTCTACGTCCTTAATCTTGATTGGTACGCCTCGTACTACCCGTGATGATAGGACTATTTCACCCGAAGGTAATTCTGTTTCAAATCTAGTTCTAAATCTTTCACAAGGTTTGTCTAATTTTTCTATCATTCCTAACAAGATATACGAATGAGTGGCTACTGAATCAAATAATATAGAACATATATTATTGAGGATAGAAACCTGACCTGTGACCACTTTATTGCTAGCATCAGCTTCTCCTTGGGTTAAGGCAAAAACCCTAGCAGGAACCATCTTGTCGTCTCTCTTCCCTTCTGGCTTGCGCTGAGGACATTCTCTTTTCCAGTGTCCTTCCTGACCAAAGTTATAACATTCCTTGGTGTTTGCATGGCATTCACCAGGATGTTTCTTCTAGCACTTAGCATATTGCGGGTACTCTACATAACCCGACTTATTACTTCCATTGTTCGTCCATACCCTCTTATCGTTGTCGGACTGCTTGTTGTCAGAATGCCTTCTTTTCTGACCGTTATTGTTGTTGGACTGTTGGTTGTTGCTGTTGTGGTAGTTGTTCCAACCATTATGGGGTTGACCCTGCTGCTTAGGCTCAGGCTTACTAGCCACCTCTTTACTAACGTTTGCCTGAAGCTTTTCCACTTCTATTGCTGTTTCTATAACATCGACATAAGTTGTATTCCCCGAGTTTGCTAGCTTAACCCCTAGCTCGATCTTTGGTCAAAGTCCTCTAACGAACTTGTTCACCCTCAGAAAATCAGTTGGAACCATCTCAGATGCAAACTTAGCTAATCGGTCGAACTGCCAAGCATACTCTGCTACCGTCAAATTGCCTTGCTTTAGACTAGCGAATTCCTCGACCCTTGAAGCAATGACAGCTGAATTGTAGTACTTTTTTTTGGAATAGCTCCACAAATCTGATCCAAGTCATAGTGGTGACATCGTGAGTCTGCTGTACTAGGTCCCACCATATTCTTGTATCCTTCTTGAGTAGAGACGAAATGCAAGATATGCGGTCCGCGTTGCCGAGGTTCATGTGCACAAGAATCGACTCCACATTTCTGAGCCACTCTTCCGCCTCAAAGGGGTCAGTTGTCCCTTCAAAATTTGGAGCGCGCTACTTATGAAACTGCTCATAGAGAGGCTCCACATGTTGAGCTGGGTATGGCGCATAGTTCGCCATTGACCATCCCCCATAAGGACCAACTTGCTGGGGTGTTGGAGCCATTTGCTGGGGCTGTGGTTGTGGCGGAGGCGGAGGTTGAGGCTGAGCCTGCTGTCGCTGTTGTTGCAATAATTCCTCAACTTGCCGTCGTAGTCTGGAAACTTCCATAGTGTTGTCAACCGGTGGCGGCGGTGCATTCCGGTTGGAATTTGGACGCCTTCCCCTTCTGCGAACTGGAGGGGCTTCATTCATCTCAGGGGCGATGTTGTGGACATTTCCATTGGTGCGAGCAGATCTTCGGAGCGACATCTTCAGCAGAGTTCTAACATTTGAGAAAAACATGTTAGAACTTACCTTAATAGGTTTTAAAGCAAAAACTTAATCTAAGCAAACATAACTCAGACCTATTAATTATGACTTCTTATGAAAAGAATTATATAAGCCTTCTTTATAATTAGGGTGTGTTTCTAAACTTAGAAAAATAAGCCATCTTTATTATTTTCTGAGTGTGTTTCTAATTATCCTATATGACTTAATTCTCAGGCTCGAAACTCATCGTTGTTCCAAAGTTAGCCACACTGAGGGAGGGCTGGGATCAGTAAAATTGTTCCCACTACTGTGGCCCCCTATCTCTCAATATAGAGAACCTGGTTCATTGATTTGTATCCACCCTCACCGAACTTAGTCATTATTTATTAAATTTATTATTTATTATGATTGCAAAAATAAAATCAAACTCATACATGTCATCAAAATAACAATAATATTAATTTGGAAAAACAGTTTTCACTAAGTACAATCATAAAGGAAAAACAATAAATAAAATAAATGAATAAACTAATCTTTTCTAAAAATCGGGATCTTCTACATCAGATCCTTTATCTAACATGTCATCATCTATATCTTCATAATCATCATTTTCGTGAGCCTCAAAAATTCCTCTTGGAAGATTGGTAAAAATTCTATTCTTTTGTTCTTGTGTGAATTGGAATTCCATCTTAGATGTAAACCTTATTATGAGAAAATAATATCTCATAGCCGGTGGTACTTCATCCTCAACATCTATTGTCTCCCATATTTCTTCCAAAGCAGCACTTACAAAAGGAAAATCTCTAAAAAGCTTAATTACTAAAATATATTGCTCCGTAGCTCTCATCATTATTTGCTTAGTTTCTTAGAGATGAACTATTTGATTATGGAATAAAAGAAATCTCCGAGTGATTCTCTCCAATATTCCTATGGTATTTCTTGGTTCACTAATCCTTTCTAAGGCTTTAATGGCTCGAATATCGTTATATGATAAAGCTCCATCCATATCTTAACTGAAAACATAAGACTAAAATGTTAGCTATAACACATAAACATAATAACTAAAACATAAATACTTACATTGGTGGTTAGATTCAGAGCTTGAGCGTGTGGATCAAGGCGAATTTCGTGAAAAATGGACCGTTTCTCTGATACCAACTGTAACGACCCAACTATCTATGAGACTTAGGTCATTAAACCTACTAGACATAACTACAACTTTGAAAAGAACATACATAAAAAAATTCATAACTTTATTGAAACTTTGGAAAATAATATTTGTAATACATAAATGAGCTCATTGTTTTAAAATAAAACATAACTTTTAATAAAAAAATTTACAAAGCTAAATGCGGAAAAATACATAAAAACGTAATTTAAAGAGACTAAAAAAAACGTTGTCCTCAAATCGACACGAAACCCATCCACTCCATTCACCTCCATACACACACCAAGCTTCCAAGAATCCTTCCGCCATTGCATCTATTTTCTTGCATCACACTAAAAAGAAAAGGAGTGAGCCTAATGCCCAGCAAGGAAAAACTAACAACATAAATCATATACATAAAATTATATCATAACATATGCTAAAAACATATCATAAACATATACTATAAGCATATCATAAACATATGTCATATACTACTACAATGACCATTATACTACTTGGGGCTTGTAAACTAAACAAGTCATATGCCCAATAGATTGGTGGGGCTTGCTAGTCAAACAAGTCATATGCCCATAAATTATTGGGGCTTGCTAGCTAGACAAGTCATATGCCCAAGGTCTAATATCATACTATACATAATGTTAACATATCATAACACAACATAAGATAACATAACATATAACATAAGCATAACATATCATATAAGCATACGAAATTCTATCCTATTTTCCTTACCAAAATCGGGATATGAGAACAAATGTGGGACATAGAACATTCCTAAAACCAGCAATAGAGGAAAGAGATGAAAATAATAGAACTAAACCATCAAGAGAAAACTTACCAAAAAGACACCTTAAGTTCAAAGAACTTAAAAACCTAACCACAAAACCATAACAAAAGTTAGAACCTGAATGGAAACTAAAGAAACTAAGGAATCAAAAGAATTAAACTTAAGAATAAGGGTACCTTTGTTGATCTTAAGGATTGGCCTAACTCCAATACTGAAATACTCTAATCCTTACTTCCTAAGTGTTTGATAAAACTTAAGAATGATAAAACTTTTTCTTTCCCAACCCAAGTGTATCACTCTTATGTTCTCACTAGCACCTTGGAGTATGATCACAGCTGAAGAGTAAGTGAAAGGGCTGGGTACTAGGTCCTATTTATAGAGTTTGAGGAGTAAAATTATCCTATTAAAAAAATACTTAAATCCTTAAATAAACATGCACACGACAAGTGTCATGATCTTATTAATTTTATCTAAACCTTATAATATAATAAATAACATCTTTATAATCAACAATATTAATCAAACCTTATGTTATAATTAATATTCTTAAACTATATGTTAAACTTATAAAATCTATAAGTGTTGCTACGAGTGTCCAACTAAGTCCCGGTTTGAACCAAAATCCACGAAATCTAAAATACTACAACTACTACTAGCTAGCTAACTAAGTAAACATTCTGGGACTCTACACCTCGTGATTCCACTATAGACTCAGAATTGCACTCTTGAATTCATAGAACGCTCTATAACAAATATAGATACGCTATTAATTATCCATTGTTACAACCATAATTTTCACTCAATCCTCTATAGACGGTCTACAATGAGATAGGACTAAAATACCATTTTACCCCTTCATTGTATTTTATCCTTAAAACACTTAGTTCCTTGTAAATGATATTTCAGTAAAATAATTTAATTACTGAAATGAGATCTCTATCATTTAACACCTTGAACCAAACTAAAAGGAAACCATCGTTTCACTTCTTCATCAGAAGCTATAGATGTTCATATCTATGATTAACACTCCCACTCAATTATACTACCGAGTTCCCAAGATGTAAGTATGGGATAGTCCGTAGGGTAAGCTAGTAACGAACAAGTCAAAGAACTCAAATAATACAATCAATTAGAATACTAACCACTCAGAATTGAGATTGAATTGACATATGGTAAACTATATGATATGACTAGAATAGATAATAATGGTATGTTTACTTATCTTATCAACTGTCAGTATCGGTCCAATCCGATGTAACAAATACATCCGATCTTATCTACTTTGATAATGTTCTGGAAAGAACATAATACTGTAATGTGTAAGTAGATCATATCGTAGATTGGCAAGTCAGTATAAATCCTGTGCACTGACTAATCTTAGGACTAACTTATTTTGAACATATAATCATATTTATATTCCACTGTGATTACGTCACTATAAATAAGATTAGCTATATGCTCGGTATTTAACAGAAGTTTATATTAAACAAATAATCATGAAAATAAAACATGTGAGCAAAGTGGTTGACCAACTCAAAAAATGATTTCTATTCTTTTATTGATAATAAAATGAGATTACAAAGAATTTGGTTTTTAATTAGGGCATAAAACCCCAACAGTTTCTATGAACTTTATATATGTCATTTGATCATTTGATTCATGCATAAGGGTTTGTCAAAATGATTAGGGTAAAAACTATTGTTTTGGGGATTCGTTGATATATATGGCTAGGGACATAGTAAATAGATATTGAATCTGTACCTTCTTATAGATTGAATAATGGTTCCCTATTGGGTTGACATTTGGAACTTAAAGGTTATTGACGTCAAATTCATAAATATGTTATGAATTAACCCTCACTAGTAAAGTCAATGGTACTATAGGAAACAAGAAATAATTAAAAGGGTAAAACAATAATTTTATTCCCGCTTAATTATGAACCATTAATAAATGATTAATTTGTATGTAATGATCATATCAATGGACACTTTATGTTTACAATAAAGTCCTCAGTAAATATATGTTTATAATTGAAAGAGTGCAATATCATATTTTTAGTGGAATAATCATGATATTAATAAATTATGATTATTGTATTAAAGAGAATTGATCAATAATCTAAATTTATTGGAGCTTGAAATTATAGGTCCATAGGTCCCCAAGGCGGCTCTATCAACACTATTTAAGGGAAGAGTTGATACAATGATGAAAATGAAAAAAGCAATTTGAGAGAAAATTTGTTTGTTGACGCCGTTTTTCGTCAACAGTGAAAGAAGAGCACGTAAAAAATTGCAAGTAATGACCAATTAAAAATAACAACACAAAACACGATTTTTACGTGGTTCAGCAGTTAAATCTGCCTAGTCCACGAGTCTTTGTTATTAATCTCAAGATTATCTCTGAAAATTCTTAAGCATGAATTCTTCAGAGTTTTCTCTCAAGGTTCAGAATTTCGGTCCATTACAATGGTGCATGACCTCTCTATTTATAGAGAAGGTTGCAGAATACTATCCCACATATTTCGGGTAGTTACTCTTTTTGTGTAAATAAAATTAATGACTTTAAATGCCCATAATCAGATATAAAAGGAAACGTCCCCTGAAGACCAGGGGGCGTATAACTAACCAAATAATATCCCACAATTTTAGGGGATTTACAGTAATAAATGAAGATTACGTCTCTTATGGACAACACTTATAGATATTCTCGGTTTTTATCATATATCTCCAAGGCCTTAGCCTCCCAGGTTTCTCGTCAGCTTTCGAGCTAATGACTTCTCCCGAGGTCACACGGCTTTCGAGATCGTATGTGCGTCGAGCTCGGAACCCCTGATCCGAGGTCATCCTTGAGGATAGATGCGTCTCCGGAGCTACCTTCTAAGATCGTGAATACTTCGAGGTCACCATATTCGAGGTCGTCTCAGTCTTGCAGGCTCGATATTTAGTCCTGGAGCATACTCTAAACCTTACGAGTCCATTCGTTTGTGAATTCAACTTTCGAGGTTACATTTAACATAGCTCGAAATCTGGGTATAACATTGTTCTTCAAGACAAATATACAATTATATGACAATTGAGGTTGAATAATTAATTAGTTTAATTTCGAATAATTAAATAAAATTTTGAAATTAATTTATTAATTCATACACTAAAATTTTGAAGTATATAAATAAAAAAAAAGGAATTGGTTTTTAAAACCAATTATTTTATTTAGCGAAAGTAAATAAATATGGTAAGACCAAATAGTTTTGAATTATTATATTTATTTAATAAATAATAATGTGATAATAATGAATTGAAATTTGAATTTTGGTTGTCATCTTCTTTTCCTTAAAAAGATGATGTCTTACTTATTCGAATTTAATCTATTTAATTAAATATAAATTGAAAAATAAAATCCCACAAATTAGGGGAGTGCTACACGCATGGAGCAATCTCAGGATTGCACCATGTGTGTACCATTACTAACTTAGTCAACTTTTGGATTTTTCATTTTATTTTTTAATAAATTAATAAATCAATTATATAAGGAAACTTTTGACTTTTTCTTAATTGGTTTTTACCATTATTATTATTATTATTATGTGATAATAATATAAAACTATTCTATATAAGAATACTAGTTTAATCCTGATAGATGGTTAATGAAATTCACAATATTTTTCCCTCACACTCTCTAATCAAAAGAAAGAAAAATAAGCTTTTCTCTTTAGCCTAAAATCCAAGATCTCATGAGTTGAGAACATCTTGTGATTCAGAAAATCAATGCTTGTTCTTTATGTGCCCACACACATCTTGAGGAGTAGAGAACGTCTCGGAAGATCGTGGTTTAAGTATTCAAAGCAATGATGGGAAGATCGTTGATTTTTCGAAAAGATTCGAGGACACATGATATGATCGTTGATTTTTCGAAAAGATTCGAGGACACTTAATCTTGGTTTTATACATATATTTATATATATTGTTTGTTGATTAACATATTTCATATTGATGGATGATAAGTCTAGTTTAGGGTAGTTTTAGAATGTGTATTAGTCTTATTTTCGAGTCAAATTGTGAGTTTTGTACAGTATTATGCTTTTGTTTGTTTTGTTTTTAGGATTTTTCTATTAATAGCGGGATGGAATGGAAAGGAGTGTTGTTGGTGGACAAAAATGGGAAATTTTATGATATTTGTAGTCATTCGGCATTAGTTCATATCATCTGAGTGAAGTCGAGACGATTTGAGGTGGAGAATAGAGCCGAGAAGTGAAAATTGAGCATACGAGGAATTAGGGCCGCGACTTGGTCAAGAGGGCTGCGACACAAGTGGAAACCGAGACAATTCTAGGAGGCCTTCGAAGATGCGAGCTGCGACCTAGGTCAAGAGGTTGGCGACGCCCAAAGGCCTTGACGAATGCTGAAATGCCTTAGAAAAGACACGGGCCGCGACCTAAGAAAGGCCAAGTCACGACCCACCTTGCCAACAAAGAGGAATTCATTTTTTTATTATATATAAGTTCAGACTTTAGGTTTTAAAGAAATGAGGTTAAATTTTTTATTACGAATTTGAGAGAAATTTTGATTCTAAGACATTATTTTTCTGCAATTTCATATTTTTATTTCTTCTTCAAGCTTTTAAATTTTATGAGTATGAATAATTATTCTTTTTTTAGTCATCTCAGATATGAACTAAATCCTCTATCTAGGGGTTAATGTAGTCGCTTGAATTTCGATTTAATTTTATTAGGATGTTCTATTGATAAATCTTCGTTATTCTAATCTATATGATGTTTGCCTAATGCTAGTAAATACTTGATCACTATTTGCTTGATTTATGATTTTGATTCAAAACTCGATAGATGTGAATGGAATATGCTATCGTTATATAGACATAGGTTACATATTAGATGAGAGTACCTATATGATTTTTGTAGCAATTAGGTTACCATTCTTAATGCCTGCTATGTGTTTAAGTTTATCACAGAGATGTAGAAAACTTGCATATAGGTTGAGATCTTATATCTTGAAAAAGAATAGGAATTAATTTTTGTTAACCTGCTATTAGAATAGGAAGAAGAGATTTAGAACTGATAAGTAAACTTAATTGAATGAAAAGTTGATGAAATTAATTCCCTAGGCTTTTGGTTATTGATTTTATCTTTTGATTTACTGCTCTATTTACATTTATTTAAATTGTGTTTGTAGTTTATAATTATTTATTTCAATTTTAATCACCAAATAGAAAATGAAAAGCAATTCTTGGTAATTGTTTATTAGTCTCTGTGGGACGATATTCGTTCGTACAAAATTTATTACTTGACACGACCACGTACACCTACGTGCATATTTTACTGATCAAGTTTTTGGCGCCTTTGGCGGGGACTAATATCCAATATCAAAATTAATTGTTTTTCATTCTACTTTGATTTTATTCTAATATACTAGTGACCTAGTTTATGCGACGTCAGGGTTCGAAAATACTAGTGCCTGTTGATCCTGAGATTGAGAAGATCTGCAAGAGAAAAAGAAAACAGAAAAGACTAGAAAGAATGACACCGAACGTTAATAATGTTGCTAACAACAATCTGAATTAGGGTAATGAGGGTAATGCTGCAGTTGAGGCAGATCTGCCACTAAGGGACTATGTACTCCCTACTTTTACAGGGATACACTCTAGCATTCGCCCACCTACTGTTGAGGCAAATAATTTTGAGATCAAGCCTTCGATTATCCAAATGGTTTAGAATTGCATTCAGTTTGGGGGGCTACCTAATGAGGATCCGAACCTCCATATTACTAACTTTTTGGAGTTATGTGCTACTTTCAAAATGAATGGAGTAAGTAATGATGTAATCCGTTTAAGGCTATTCCTGTTCTCTTTGAGAGACAGAGCTAAAAGTTGGTTGATTTTGATGCAAGCCAACTCCTTTTCGACATGGGAGGACCTTGCCCAAAAATTCCCCGTTAAGTATTTTCCTCCTGCTAAATTAGCTCGGATTAGAGGTGAAATAAATAATTTCTGTCAATTTGAGGGGGAATCATTATATGATGCTTGGGAAAGGTTTAAAGAGCTGCTTCAAAAATGCCCACATCATGGTATAGTGCAATGGATGTTGGTACATACTTTTTATAATGGGCTGAGGGGAGACACAAGGACTATAATAGATGCAGCAGCGAGGGGAACATTTATGAGCAAAAGTGCTAATGAAGTGTATGAGCTCTTGGAGGAGATGGCCATGAATAACTATCAATGGCCAACTTAGCGTGAAAATAAGAAGGTGAGTTCTAGAAGTTGATCCTATTGCTATGCTGATCGCTCAAATTGCTTCATTGACCAAGCAAATGCAACAACAAAATAACATTTAAGCTCAAGCGATGCAACTATAACCCGCTCTTATTATTTGTGAGACCTGTGGAGGCCCTTATCACTTTGAGCAATGTCCAGCAATGAGTTTTTCTTCAGTAGATGATATTCCACTTGAAAAGGTGCAAGCCATTGGTAATTACCTGAGGCAACCGAATAACAATCCATACTCCAACACTTATACTCCAGCGTACAAGAACCATCCAAATATATCATAGAGTAATAATCAAGGGCACCAACCACAATATCATTCAAATCTGCCTCAATATCCTCCACATAGACCATCCTACAGGCTAAATCAAAGACCCTTTTACGACACTCAAAGGCCACAAATGCCACAACATCAAAACCATCACCTCAAGTGACTAAACCATAGGTACCCACTGATTTATTGAGCCAATTTATGACAGAAACCAGATCCTCCATTCGGAGCTTAGAAACACAAGTTGGCCAACTTGCAAAGTTAATGGCAGACCGTAATCAAGGGGCTCTACCTAGTTCAACTTTGTAGAACCCCAAAGAGCAATGAAAAACTGTCACCTTGAGGAGCGGGACTAAGTATGATGGGCCTATAGTGGAAGACAAGGGAAAGAAGATAGAGGGTCAACAGGTCACTAGTCCAACACAAGAGGAGGTTATTGAAGACCTTCCAAAGAAAGAGAAGTAGATATGCACTGAGCCTACACCAAAGATTCCTTATCCTCAGTGGTTCCAAAAGTCAATCTTTGCAAACAATACTCCAAATTTCTCGAGGTATTTAAGAAACTTCACATTAACATTCCCTTTGCTGAGGCTCTTGAACAAATACCTAGTTATGTGAAGTTTATGAAAAAAAATATTGTCTAATAAGAGAAAAATGGATGATTATGAAACCGTGGCTTTGACAGAAGAGTGTAGTGAAATTATTCAAAAGAAGCTTCCTCAAAAGTTAAGAGATCCAGGTAGTTTCACTATACCTTGCACCATTGGGAATTTTCATTGTGAGAGGGCTTTATGTGATTTGGGTGCAAGCATTAATCTAATGCCGCTGTCCGTATTTAGAAGACTTGGTTGGGGGAAACTAGACCCACTACTGCTACTCTTCAATTGGTTGACCATTCATTGACACATCCCTGAGGTATTATTGAAGACGTTCTTGTCAAAGTGGACAAATAAATGTTTCCCGCATATTTTATTATGCTTGACATGGAGGAAGATGAAGATGTTCTAATTATTTTGGGAAGACCATTTTTATCCATCGGTCAATCCTTGATAGATGTTAAAAAAGGAGAGTTGAGGCTAAGAGTGCGGGGTGATGAAGTTTATTTAATGTGTTCAAGGCTTTGAAGTATCCTAGAGAAAGCGATAGTTGCTTTAGTGTGAATGTAATTGAGGAAAGTTTGTCAAAGGGAAAACTCATTGAAGATTCGCTTGAGATATGTCTTATTTCGCCAAGTATGGAAGAATATGATGACACTGAGGTCATTGAATATGTAAATTGGTTAAATTCCACTGGACCTATTTATAAGAAGAAATATGAGGAACTTGGACAAGGGCCCGAGAGACCACTACCATCTATTGAGAAGCCACCAGTACTTGAATTGAAGACTTTACTGGAACATCTTAAGTATGCTTATCTGGGTAAGAATGGCACTCTCCCAGTTATTATTTCAACTTCATTATCTACTGTTGAAGAGGAAAAATTATTAAGAGTGCTTTGAGCTCAAAAATTGGCCATTGGTTGGACCTTAGCTGATATAAAAGGTATTAGTCCCTCTAGAGTTATGCACCATATTCTAATGGGAGAGGACAACAAGCCTAGCATTGACGCTCAAAGGAGGTTAAATCCCACTATGAAAGAGGTGGTTTGGAAAGAAATTTTGAAGTGGTTAGATGTTGGTGTTAATTATCCAATCTCGGATAGTTTGTGGGTAAGCCCGGTATAAGTGGTTCCGAATAAAGGTGGAATGACGGTCATCAAAAATGAAAAAAAATAAGTTAATTCCAACTCGTACAGTGACGGGGTGGAGAATTTGTATTGATTACCGGAAATTAAACAAGGAAACAAGGAAAGATCACTTCCCATTGCCTTTTGTTGATCAAATGCTCGATAGATTGTCAGGCCATCATTTCTATTGCTTCCTAGATGGGTATTCCAGTTATCATCAAATACCTATTGATCTTGAAGACCAATAGAAAACGACTTTCACTTGTCCTTATGGTACGTTTGCTTTTCGTAGAATGCCATTTGGATTATGCAATGCTCCTGCTACTTTTCAACGATGCATAATGTCACTATTTTTTGATATGGTGGAAAAGAGCATTGAATTATTTATGGATGATTTCTCGGTCTTTGGCTCCTCATTTGATATGTGTTTAAATAATTTGGAGAATGTGTTAAAATGATGCGAAGAATCTAATTTAGTCTTGAATTGGGAAAAATGTCACTTCATGGTGAGTGAAGGAATTGTTTTGGGCTATAAGATTTCAAGAAAAGGCATAGAGGTGGATCATGCAAAGATATCAACTATTAAGAACTTGCCTCCTCCAATTTCAGGAAAGGGTGTTCACAGTTTTCTTGGACATGTTGGGTTTTATAGGAGATTTATTAAAGATTTCTAAACCCATGTCTGTACTATTAATGAATGGAGTACAATTTAATTTTGATGATGATTGTCGACGTGCCTTCAATACTTTGAAAGAGAAATTGATCACTGCACCGATCGTGGTACCATCGAATTGGGAACTCCCCTTTGAATTGATGTGCAATGTGAGTGAATATGCAGTGGGAGTGGTTCTAGGGCAGTGAATTGCCAAGGTATTTCGAACAATTTATTATGCTAGTCGGACCTTGAATGATGCTCAATTAAATTATGCAACTACTGAAAAGGAATTACTTGCAACTGTCTTTGCATTATATAAGTTTGGGCCATATTTAATTGGTAATAAGGTGATTTTCTACATAGACCATTATGCTATTAAGTACCTTATGACCAAGAAGGATGCCAAACCCCGCTTGATTCGATGGGTCCTATTATTGCAAGAGTTTGATATGGAAATTCATGACAAAAAGGGGATAGAAAATCTAGTTGCAGATCATTTATCTAGATTTGAAAAAGCAGAATAGCCTAATGAGAAAGAGGTACAAATTGATGACAGCTTCCCAGATGAACAATTATTTTCTATTGAAAGTGAAGAAAAGCTACCATGGTTCGCTGATTATGTCAATTATTTGGTAGCTAAAGTTGTGCCTCCGGACATGTCAATGTAGCAACTTAAATTTTTTTATTCAGAAGTCAAACATTATTATTGGGATGAGCTCATTCTCTTTCGTCATTGTACTGATCAAATAATTAGAATATGTGTCCCGGAAGAGGAGATGAATTCCATTCTTAGTCATTGCCATACTCTTCATTGTGGCGTTCATTTCGGAGGAACAAGGACAGCAAAAAAAGTTCTGCAATGTGGGTTTTATTGGCCTACGTTATTTAAAGATGCTAGTGCCTTTGTCAAGAGTTGTGATCGTTGCCAAAGGACTGATAAGATATCGAGAAGAGATCAAATGCTGATGAATGGAATTATGTAAGTTGAGTTGTTCGATGTGTGGGAAATAGACTTTATGGGACCTTTCCCGTCATCTTATAATAACAAGTACATTCTGCTTGTGGTGGACTATGTTTCCAAATGGGTGGAAGCTGCAGAAACTCCTACTTGTGATGGTAAAGAGGTACTTACATTCATTCACAAAAATATTTTACTCGGTTCGGTACTTTAAGAGCAATTATTAGTGACAAAGGAAGTCACTTCTGCAACAAGTCATTCACTGCTTTATGTGCTCGTTACAGAGTTCAACATCGAAAGACTTTCTTTTACCATCCACTTGCAAATGGTCAAGCATAAGTGTCAAATTGGGAGATTAAAAGTGTTATATTATTTATAATATAATATAATATTATATTATTTGATAATATAATGTTTTAGATTAAATAAATGTGACAAAGAGTGTCACATATTGTAACATATAATAGAGAGTTACAATATTTAGATATATATATCCAAATATGTAACATATTTGGTATTACAAATTTGTAACTTCCAAATATTGCCCATTATTGTGTAGATTTGTTGTTACACAATATTGAGATGAATCTCTTAAAGCCATATGTGAAATGGCTGTTAGAGATATGATTTTAACCCCAATAATGTGTTTTGGGGGTTACAAAATCAATTGGGAGTGATTTGGAGTCATTTGGAAAAACAACACAATTTGGTGTGCTGAAATTGGGCAATGGCCGCGGCCTAGGGGATAGAGAGCCACGGCCGCGACCAGTAATGCCCGTGGCCGCGGCCACAGGTGCTGACTAACCAAAATTTCAGTTTTTTCGAACCTTTTTGAACGGCTCCAAAAACACAAATAACTCCTAAATCTCAGTTTTAATTCCATAAACATCAAATTAATCATTGGTAACAGCCATGAGGGTGGTGGGTGGAATTTTTAATTCAAAGGGTATCTCAAACTCTACAAATAGGAGCCTACTGCTGAATTGTAAGACACTAATTTTCCATCCACAAAGCACTTGACTGGAAAATACAGCATAGAGGCTTGATAATTCCAAAGAGCTATTTCCTAGAGAGATCCCTTAGTGCTTAGAGAATAGGGGGAAATAAGCTTTTGGACAAAGGTTTTGAACCTTTTTCAAGTTGGTGATCCCCACTACTCTGCACTTTGGTTGTGTGAGAGTTTGTGTTTTTCATTCTTTTGTTCTTCTTGTTCTTACTTACTTGTATTATTATTTTTTTGAGTTTGTAATCCTCTTCTTCTATTTTCTATTTACATATTTATCTGCAACCTTTGTTTTAGAGTTTTTATAATTCTCTTCTTTCTTTTATTTCTATATTTACTTGTATTGTTGGTCATTGAGTTGTAAACTTATTTATCTATTATCTTGTCCATTGTATTTTTTGCATAGAATTGTATTTTGGTTTTACCATTTCTATTGAGTAATAAAATATATTCTCTAACAAAAAGTATCCTAGAAAAGAATGTAAATACATCAAGGAAGGACTGGTCGAAAAGGCTTGATGATTCACTTTTGGCATATCGCACAACCTTAAAGACTCTGATTGTATGTCACCATATCGATTGGTGTTTGGTAAGGCCTGTCATTTTTCGGTGGAACTGGAACACATAGCTTACTGGGCTGTGAAAAAATTGAACATTGATCTCTTTATGGCGGGATAGAATAGGTTTTTATAAAGAAAAGTCCAATGCATTTCATGATAAGAGGACACTTAGGAAGGATTTCCAACCGGATGACAAAGTGCTATTATTTAACTCTCGATTAAAGCTCTTTCTGGGTATATTGAAGTCAAGATGGTCGGGACCTTACACAATTGTTGTCTCCTTGCCTTAGGGAGCGGTGCAAATTCATAGCAAGAAAACAAGACACTTTAAGGTGAATGGTCAGAGATTGAAGCACTATTTGGAAGGCCCGATGGAAAATCGCATGTCTGTGGTGATCTTGGAACCCCTCTGAATTGGGTGTTCAAAGTCTGACTAAATGATGTTAACGACAACGATGTAGGAGGCATTCCTATAATTTATTTTGTTTTTGTTTTAATTCTTAATTAGTTGAACAATTTAATTTAATTTAATTTTGAATTTGTAAAGATTCATTTTTTATTTAGTTTTAGAGTAGGTTGTATGTAGAAACCGTGCAATTTGTGAAAACGTAGTTTTAAAATTCTTCTAGAGGTTAAGTTGCGACTTGCCCTTATAAGTCGCAGCTCTAGACAAAGCCAGAGAGCATAGAAAATAAAGGAAGAGGCGGGCTGTGACTTGCTCTTATAAGTCACAGTGCCCTAAGAAGTCAGAGAGTATGCAATTTTTTATGGAAGAGGCGGGCCGTGACTTGCTACAACTGAGTTGCGACGCCTGCACAATAAAAATTCAAGAAAAAAGAGGCGGGACACAACTCTATCGCTGGGTCACAGCACGCCTCCATCAGAGGAGAAAAACATGTATAAATCCACCTTCTCTTAAAACACAAACCCCATTCAGAATATTTTCTCCTTCAAACCCATTTTTTTTTTCCTTTCAAATTCTCTCCTCTTCATCTTCCCTAAAACCACCATAAACCCAAACCTTCATAGATTCATGTTCCCTTCCTTCCTTATTCTAATCCAAACCCTAGATAGTCTTATATGTGGAATTGAAGAAAGAAGGAGTATTTGCAGATTGTGGGCAATATCAACAAATCAAAGGCAAGTAAGTCTCTAATTTTCTATGTTCTTCAAGTTCCGAGATTGAATTCATTTTGTGATAGATAGAATAGAGATTTCATTGGAATTTTGGGACAAATTGCTAGTATATATTGTGATCTTTGAGTTGGTATTGTGATTTTCCTATTGTTGGGGTGTTATTAATTTTTGGGAAGTAAGAAAATTTAGAGGAGGTGCTGCCGAATTTTTGTAATAGCATTTGGATAATTGTGTTATTATGGGGCCACAAAGAAATCCCAGTAGGACAACCTCATCGAAGAATACCAATCGCCCCTCCACATCCCACGACCAACCACCACAACTACAGCCAGCCCCACCACCACCACCCCCTCCTCAGGAGTTTGACCCTCCTGGATTTATTAGTAAGGATGCTGTTGACCCTTGATTTGGCCAACGACACGGAGTCAAAATAACGACAAAGAAACAAGAAGGAAACTAAGAATGAAATCAAATGGGAAGAAGGTGAAACAAATGATTTATAGTGGTTCGGCCCCAACTGTGTGGTAATAACCTACATCCACTTAGTGTTCTTATTGATGTTGAATCCTAATGCCATGATTAAAGAACTAGGGTTCTTGAGTTTCACCAGCCTTAGGAGAATTACAACTTTTCGGTGGATAATCACACTATGTTCTCTCTGTGAGAATTCAAGTTCCAGGTTCCAAAGTCAGAAGTCCCTTCCTTGAGCTCTCTCATGCATATTTATAGGGTCAAGGGGGTTACATGGGCCAATAAGCCTTAATTATCCTTAATATCAGCATATCAAGGCAATAAAGAAAAAAGATCATAAAAGTACTTATTACAAGATTACATATCTTTAAAGGAAATAAACCGAAGCATGCGACTAGACTGGTCGCATCTAATCACAAGATTTGATGAGGCAATAGACATCTGGTCGATAGGCGAACAACATCCCTTCACTTTAACGCTGCCACGTGCCAACCACATGTAATAAATTCCTGCCACGTCATCAGGAGTCATTTTTGGGTAAACATTTGCCCCCCAAGTTTATTTTACTGCGACCAGCATAGAGTAAACTTAGGAGACTGACCCTTCACATACCCCACCAAATCTGTCAGAGCTGCCCATGCCTTCTCGAAAAAGGAAAACAATCATGTCTTTTCAATTTCCAAAAAGTTGTCTGACGGCTATTGCGTTTCCCCATGTCTTGAAAAAGTAATTCCCATTATTACCTCTTTTACAGTGCCACGATCAATATAAATAACCCATCCTTTTCATTTTTTTACCTTTTACCGATCCCTTTGCCTTCAAGAGCTCTGAAGAACAAAGCAAAACTAAGCCCAGAAAAGTTCGTTGATCCACGGTGAGCCTGCCTGATTTTCTGAAATCTTCTCGATCTTTCATCCAAGTAAATCTTCTAATCGATTTTTTTTTTCTGTTATGCTGTACCGTGCCTGTTTTCCCCTTCATTTTTTATTTCTAAGTTCTTGAATATCCCTTTCAGTTCTTGCAAAATGGTTTTGGGGTAAATGGGTATATTGATTTGTGCTAAGTTTGGTAGGAAAATAACACTTTGCTGGGGTGATGAATTAGTTGGGTAGTTAGGATTATAACTTTAGGGCATGAAATTGAAGTAAAAATTCCATTTTTAAGCTTGTAGAAAAAACTGGGTTTTTCCCGCCCTTTCAGACTGTTCGCTTAAAATGTAGTGTTTTTTGCATAATGTTGCTAGTCGTATAAAAGCTTAACTTTTATACACGAGCAACGTTATTCCAAATTTTAAACATCTTGATCCTTTTGGCCATTAGATTCTCATCTCCCCTTTTTTGTTCGCAGATTTTCATGCAAGATCCGTGGGGAGGTGAGAATCTAATCGACGAAGATCTGTTTGCCCAACTGCTCGAGGACAAAGAACAATCGTTGATGCTAGTTCCAGAAATCCCTTTTTCTCAAATTCCCCCAAACAGACCTCTTTCCAGTCCATCAAAAATGGGTAGAGTAAAATCCACTGCCCAGAAAAAGAAAACATCAAAACCTTCTGAAAATCAGCCTGCTTCTCGGGCTGAGATTCCTTCGACCAGTGGTAGAGCCGAAACCACTGATCCCAAAATCCAAACATAGGCCCGTCTCCGCAATTCTATTCGACCAGACGTCGAATGGTACCTTGATCAGCCTAGCACGATCACTGCTAGGATGATAAGTAATTTCCTCATAAAGCATGGACTTTTTGAGGTAACTTTATTTCTTCCTACCACCAGACAAACCTGCCTGGCAGCGCCTTCAGCGCCTGGTCGAGGTACCACATTGAGAAAGGAGCAATCCTGCCTCTTCATCCTTACTTCCAGGGAGTGGCCAGTTACTTCAGGGTCGCTCCCTTCCAGATAACTCCAACCGGGTATAGAATGCTGTCTGCACTCTGTATCCTTTACAGCCATAAAAAATGGCCTGCCCCTTCGCCTCACGAGATCAACTGCCTGTTCGATCTCAAATCTAACCCCAACCAGGACAACATGGGGTTCTTTCATCTCTGCCACCAGGAAACGAACCGCACCTTCCTGGGTGAGACTACCTACAAGTCTAATGTAGGAAAGTACCACCAAGAGTACTTTTTAACCACCGACCTGGTTGCCAACAACCTAGCCTTCACCCAAGGAGGTAACCTCTTCGTTCTCATGGCCGTTTATTTTCTTTTATTTTATCTGCATTTTCCTTAGAAAATCAGTTCTCTTCAGGTCCATGGCTGCGACTAGCTCCCACTCCAGAAATGGAGCTTCAAGCAGCGCTACTAGCCAGCATGACTGACATAGAAAAAAGCGCCAAACAGCTGGTCACTGAAGCCAACCTAAGACTGGTCGGGCTTTTGGCACCTCACCAGGATGTGAGGGAAACCACTGTGGGGAGTTCCACTAATGAAGGTGTTCCTGAGCACCACCAAGATGTGTCACAACCCCCAAGGAGGAGGACAACTGGAGTGTAATCAGGGAATCCTCTAGCACCCCGCGAGCAGATGCTCCTCGAGCCCCTTTAAGGAAGGGCAAGAAGAAGGCTTCTGAACCCTCTGTACCCATCGACGAGTCTTCAGATGAGAACGGTACTAATCTCTTACTTTTAGATAGTTTGCCTATTCCCTATCACTTATTTGATGGGGACGAAAACTTTAAGTACACTCCCACTTTAGATTTAGACTTCTTCATGCCAAAGATTGAGTGTAACACTAGTAAAGTATATAATGTAGCGACCAGTAATTATAGCTTGGGTATTTTACTTAAAATTGCCTTTGTTTCCTTTTTTGACATAGCACACTCATTTATTTATATTGTCTAACTATTCGTGTACTTGCCTTCTTGCAGACATGCCATCCGAAGACATGTTCGATCTCTACAGTGCACCTGATGCTCCTGTGAGCAAGAAGAAGGCGAGCAAGCGGCATCGCGGGGAGTGCAGCAAAGAGCCTCTGGCCAAGAAAACCCGCACTGAGGACCCTCCAGCAACTGGTCCTTCGACAAATACAACACCACCTCCATCTCCCCTCGATGAGCAATCTCCGCCTGCACCGGTCGGGTCGACCCCTCCTCCACTGGCTCCTGTTGATCAGACACAGCCAGCTGCCCCTGTTCAAACAGGGGATGACTTATCGAGCCGCATTCTAAGATCGGCCAAGGACAGGATGACAAGGATCCTGAGGCATGAGCGCAGCAGAGAAGCCATGGCTGGGACAGAGCTGATGGATGTCGACCAGATCTTGAACCGCACACTAAACGAGCTTGCCAGTGTAAGTTGTCTCTTCCGGTTGAGACTCAATCTTTTTATCTTATTATAGTCATTTTAACTTTTGTTCTGATTGTAGGCAATGCTGACAATGACTGCCGGCCGGCTACGCTCGGGGGTCATTACTGAGCAATCCAAGGAGTCCGAGCAATGGCACGCTGAGGAGCTTAAGGCCGTTGAGGCTTAATATTCAAAGCAGCTTAAGGCGACTCAGAAGGCAAATGCGACATTGCTCGAGGAGAAAAATAAATTGGCCGAGGAGATGGAGCAACAGCAGCCTGCTCTGAACAAAGCCCTTGAGGCAAAGGAGAAGTACAAAGAGTCCCACCTCACCAATTTTCGCGAAGCCAAAAGACTCGAGGAGGACCTGATTGAGAGCAGGCAAGAGGCTGATAAGTTTGAGGCTCGCATCAACGATCTCGAAAAAACCAACGCCAGCAATCTGGAGAGGAACAAGGGCACCACGTCCAAGTGCTTCTATGATTTCTAGAAACAAAACCAAGGGGTCGATTTCAGCTATCTCTCTGAGCGCATGAGGCAAACAAAAATAGCTTGGTGCGTTGCTCGCTTAGAGGAAGAAGAGAGAGCGAAAACCCCAGCCTCGCCCGAGATCTCTTTGGCCAATAGCGTTGAAGGCGTAGAGAATGAAGCCGAAGGTGCAGTCGACCAGGAAAATCCACAAGACCCTCCTGCCTCATGATTATATATATATTTTTATATGTACTTCAAGACAATTATATTTATTGTTGCACGGGCAGCTTTAACTTTTAACAGAAAATTACATCCGAGCAGTAACTGCTCGCGGTGTAAAAGATTTCCTTTTTGATATTATAATACTTGCATTTTATTATAACATTTGTTCGCATGACCAAACTTAGCATAGTACTTTGGTTTGATTTAACAAAATACAAAATTTTGAAAAATACTATAAGTACCATAGCATGCTTTCACTTATTTTGCTTGTGTGTTTTCATACCTATTGATATGCTTTGCTTACTAGGTACCTTCTATGCCCCCCAAGTGATGGAGGACCTTTAGGTCCTCGGTCACTTGCCTTGACCAAAACCTGTTCGAACAATGCTCGTAATAAAGACTTGTAAAAATGATAATACAGCAAAATAACACACGTAATGAACAAATACTTATAATAAATACAATAGTTGGCAAGAATGACTGGCTGCGCACAGTCCCTTTTATTTCTCGTAATAAATGGACAAAACATGTATGTACGAGTGATCAACAAAATGATCTTACACTTATAAGCGATCAGCCACATAAAATGATGAATCCTTTTTCATAACTTGTAAAAAATAAAATTAATACAAGCCAAATCTTTAAGAAGAATTGTTTATTGATAGTACTTGCGCAGGTGTTCTCCATTCCTATAGCGAGGAATGAGATCTCCATTCAAGCGACCAAGTTTGTAAGTGCCTGGATGGAGGACTTCTTCAATTTGGTACTGTAACGCCCTACTTCCTTAGAGCTATTACTAAGTGAGTTTAAAACGTGCAATTAACTCGCTAATTGAGGTTTTAAGGCAAAAGTGTGATTAAACCATAATCAGAGTCTTATATTTTGAAAATACTTTCATTTATTGAAAAATATAAAGCATTTAACATTTGGGATCCCAAAATGCTGTTTGGAAATATTTACAACTCAAAAATATAACTAAAGTCGGCTAAATGACAAAATCTAGGTTTAGTAAAATCATCTCCCAAAATACCAGCCAGGCAGACCAAACATGTACGCGCTGCTTCACGCTCTCCGTACTCATGGTCGGTCGACTTTCCCCTTGCCCTTACCTGCACCACAGAGCACGCGTGAGCCGAAGCCCAGCAAGAAAACCCTCACAAGCAGGATAACATATGCATTTCAAACACTTCACATATAAACAGGCCATCAATAGGCTATACACATACGGCCATGCCGTCCCAATCGCTTTACCAGGCCCTGGGTTCACGGTCCACACCGTAAGGATATCCCAGGTATCCTTTAGGGTCTCGCCCTTGCAACTCGCACTCCGCACGCTAAACGCTACTCCTGGCCCCTTGCCACACTCGGTCATGCACTCCACATGCTTAACGCCATTCTCGGCCCCTTGCCATTCCCGGCCTTGCCGAACTCGACTTGTGCCGTTCCCGGCTCTTGCCGAACATTCACACAAATGCATACATAGCATAATAAAGCAAATATCGAACATGAATAAACTCAATCAAAGGGCTACGCCCTGCATACACAATCATATAGGGCCTTGCCCTGCATACAAGCTCTACGGGAACAACAATTTTCTTACCTGTGTCCCGAGCTTCCCAAGCACCGCGATCACGAGCACAGTCTTCTAACCGAGACTTGAAGAAATCCTAGTCACAATGCATGAATAATATCAACCACCACATTCTAATCCATTAAATAACTTCGAGATATAATTTTAACCTCCGGGATCTTGGTCTCTACCAAACCAGGTAGTAAAATCCTTCCCGAGCCTTAACGTTCAAGTTCCTAAGCTAAAAACCCTCATTTTGCCAAAAATCCAATTTTGGGTCGTGGTCCAGCCTTCCCTAAGCGCCGCGGCGTGCCCCAAATCAGAGGCAAACTTGCTCCTTGCTTTGATTTCCCCCTCAAACTCAAGTCCAATTATCTAAGATTTAACCCCTCAAACTTCAGCAAAACAGAGGAAAATTAAACAGAATTCAAGCTTAGATCCTTACCGCAAGAACAATTCGACTCTCATCTACCTTTAACCTTGCTCCTTGCTTTGATTTCCCCAATTTGCATCCTCAAATCCAAAGCTTTCCCCTCAAAATTCCCTTGGCAAGTTTGAGAGAAAACAAGAAAGAGAGAAGAGAAAGGGCTTAGGTCTGTTCCTCTAAAAACTCTGAACATATCCTTAGCTTATTTTATTTAACTTAGTCTCTAAGGTTACCTCAAAGGCTTGGGGTACCGAAAACGTCCCCGAGGGAAAAATGGTAATTTTCCCCAATATTCCCTCCTAAACATTCTAACCTCAAATATATCTCCAAATATTTATTTCCATAACCCGATAACCCCATAAAACATCTAATACCCGAATTACCCCTCAACTTGTCCCGAGTCGGATAGTCGACCCCATTGTGACTTTCTGGCTGACAGCTCCCAAGGACTGTCTCGGATCGTGCTGCACAGATATATCACAAGTATATTGCATTTACCACATTTATGCCCTCAACGAGCTAAAATTGCAAACATGCCCCTAATAACCAGACAGGGCCCACATGCATATTTAATTCACCTAAACATGAATTTCTAATCACATACTATTACAATAAATCACTTATTGCCCTCCAGGCACACTAATCAAGGCCCTAAGCCTTATTAGCAAATTTGGGACGCTACAACTATCCCCTCCTTATAGAAATTTCGTCCTCGAAATTACCAGAACAACTCGGGATACCGCTCCCACAATTCTGACTCAAGTTCCCACGTCACCTCCTCAACCTTGTTGTTCCTCCACAACACTTTCACCAAGGCGATGGTCTTGCTCCACAAGACTTTGTCCTTCCGATCAAGAATCTGAACCGGCTTCTCCTCATAAGGCAATCCCTGGTCCAGCTCCAAATTATCATAACTCAGTACATGCGTTGAATCTGATACATACTTCCAGAGCATGGATACATGAAAAACATTATGAACCCCTGATAAGGCTGGAGGCATCGCCAACCTATAAGCTACCTCTCCAATCTGTTCCAGAATCTCAAAGGGGCCAACAAACCTAGGGCTTAGTTTTCCCCGAACACCAAACCGTTTCACTCCCCTCAAAGGTGAAACCCTAAGAAACACATGGTCACCAACCTGATACTCTACGCTTCTGCGTCTCAAGTCCGAGTAACTCTTTTGACAACTCTGGAAGGTGAGCATTCGAGCTCTAATCTTCTCAATCGCCTCATTGGTCCTCTGAACCATCTCAGGACCCAAATAACTCCTCTCACCCGTCTCATCCCAATGGATAGGTTACCTGCACTTCCTCCCATAAAGCATATCATACGGAACCACTCCGATAGTCGCCTGATAACTGTTGTTGTACGAGAACTTAATCAAAGGGAGATACTTACTCCAAGATCCCCCAAAATCTAACACACAAGCTCGTAGCATGTCCTCCAATATCTGAATCATCCTCTCAGACTGTCCATCTGTCTGAGGATGATAAGCGGTACTAAATCGTAATTGTGTGCCCATAGCCCTCTGCAGACTCTCCCAAAACTTGGAGGTGAAGGTGGGGTCCCTGTCGGATACTATCGACTTCGGAGGGTAATAGCCTAATCCACTTAGAGTTGTGATTTATAGATCTATACTCAAGATCAGATGGACTGAGCCAACTGAGTTTCTTCAATATAGATTGCAAAAATACAAGAATTCTCTCTCTAGAATACTCAGACCCAATTTTCTCTCTCTAGAATACATAGTCCCAATTTTCTCTCCCTAGAAAGAAGCAGCTCAAGAACCCCTCTCTCATCCCATAAGCTCTCTATTTATAGGCCCGGGATCCTCAACTGATATCCCTTTATGATAGGGATATTTTATTATTCATCTTATATTTATATTACAAAGAAACATTCAAAATTCGAAATGTAACAAACCCCCCATTTGTGGGAAGAATGAGAGATTCCCCGCGTATGTTGTTGAAGCTGTCTCTGGGAATTCTTGACTTAGTCTCCTCTAGCTAGTTGATCCACCTCCTACTGACCACTCATGCAAGTGTTGGTCGGACGTGCATGGTGGTAGGACATGCATGGTGGTAGGATATGTTTTTGTGGGTTGAACGTGCATGGTGGTAGGACATGCACTTCTCTCCTCTAACATGGCACTCTCCTCTAGCATGTCATGTTCCTCCTTGAACCAATGTCCTTGGCTTCTCCTCAGACCAAGGTGGTCCGAGGCAACCTCCTTGGCACCTTACCTTGGACAAGTTCAAAGCATTCTCCTTTAGCATCTCCCAAGCATGTCCGATCGGACATTGTGTAGGCTCTCCTTGGAAAAATCTAAGTCCCCATCCTTGACTTGCATGGGACTCCTCCTCCTTAGCTATTTACCTTGGACACGTTCGAGCCAATACTTAGGAAACCTTGGGAGGCTTACCTCAAACACACCCTTGGGGTCTCCTAGGACCACATCCTCCTTAGGGTCTCCTAGGACCACATCCTCCTTGGGGTCTCCTAAGACCACTTTCTTGAGTTCTCCTCGGACCTCATCCTTGGGTTCTCCTAGGATCACTCTCTTGGGGTCTCCTAGGACCACATCCTCCTTGGGGTCTCCTAGGACCACTCCCCTTAGCTCTCCTAGAATGCATTCTCCTTAGCCTCCTAGGATGCATTCTCCAATTTTTGGGTATAACACCCTGCATACAAGCTTTACGGGAACAACAGTGTTCTTACCTGTGTCCCGAGCTTCCCAAGCACCGCAATCACAAGCACAGTCCTCTAACCTGAGCCTTGAAGAAATCCTAGTCACAACGCATGAATAATAATCAACCACCACATTCTAATCCATTAAATAACTTCGAGATATAATTCTATCCTCCAGGACCTTGGTTTCTACCAAACTAGGTAGTAGAAAAATTCCCGAGCCTTAACGTTCAAGTTCTTGAGCTAAAAACCCTCATTTTGCCAAAAATCCTCTGTTGGGCTGCAACCCAGCCTTCCCTAAGTGCCACGACATGCCCCAAATCAGAGGCAAACTTGCCTCGCATCTGCCAGCCTAGGGTCACGGCACCCAAACCTTGCGCCGTGGTGCCTGGGAAATTTCCTCGAAGGCCACTAACCTATAAACGCAAGTAGGCTGCGGCACTGAAGAATAGGGCCGCAGTGCGAGCCCGAAACCCAAAATTCCCATGCAAACTTTTCGAGCCAACTCCCCTTAAATCATTCTAAACACACCCCAAAAATAGAATTGAATCCCATAATCACCCCAATACACTTTAAGCAGCACATAAACTCAAAGAAACTAGCCAAAATCCTACTATAACTCAAGTCCAATTATCTAAGCTTTAACCCCTCGAACTTTAGCAAAACAGACAAAAATTAAACAGAATTCAAGCTTAGATCCTTACCTCAAGAACAATTTGACTCTCAGCTATCTTTAACCTTGCTCCTTGCTTTGATTTCCCTAATTTACAGCCTCAAATCCAAAGCTTTCCCCTCAAAATTCCCTTGGCAAGTTTGAGAGAAAACAAGAAAGAGAGAAGAGAAAGGGGTTGGGTCGGTTCCTCTACAAACTCTAAACATATCCTTAGCTTATTTTATTTAACTTAGTCTCTAAGGTTACCTCAAAGGCTCGGGTACCGAAAACGTCCCAGAGGGCGAAATGGAAAATTTCCCCAATATTCCCTCCTAAACATTCTAACCTCAAATATATCTCCAAATATTTATTTCCATAACCCGATAACCCCATAAAACATCTAATACCCAAATTACCCCTCGACTCATCTCGAGTCGGATAGTCGACCCCGTTGTGACTTTCTGGCTGACATCTTCCAAGGATTGTCTCGAATCGTGCTACACAGATATATCACAAGTATATCGCATTTACAACATTTATCTCGTTTATGCCCTCAACGGGCTAAAATTGCAATCATGCCCTTAATAACTAGACGGGGCCCACATGCATATTTAATTCACCTAAACATGCATTTCTAATCACATACTATTACAATAAATCACTTATTGCCCTCCAGGCACACTAATCAGGGCCCTAAGCCTTATTAGCAAATTTGGGACGCTACAGGTACGGTCCTTCCCAATTAGGTACGAGTACTCCAGCAGCCTGGTCGCGGGTGTTGAGGAAAACCCTTCGAAGTACTAGATCTTCAACATTGAATTTCCTTTCACGTACTTTAGAATTGAATACTGGGAGACCTTTTGCTGGTAAGCTGCTACTCAGAGTTGGGCTTGCTCTCGCTTTTCACTGACCAAATCTAGAGATTCCATCAATAGCTGGCTATTAGAGCCTTGATCGTATGTTATTCTTCGATGCGATGGCGGATCTAACTCAACAGGAAACATATCCATAAGCTACGGAAAATGGAGTATGGCATGTTGCTATTTGATGGGAAGTTCTGTACGACCAAAGGACTTCAGGCAATTGCTCTGGCCATGCCCCCTTCGCTTCCTCAAGCCTTTTCTTCAGAGTATCCTTTAGCATTTCATTGGCTGCCTCGACCTGTTCGTTTGCTTGAGGGTGAGCAACTAAAGAAAAGCTCTTGATAATTCCATGTCGCTCGCAAAATCTGTGAATAGATCACTATCAAACTGGATGTCGTTATCTGAGACAATTTTTCTTGGAAATCCATAGCGACACACGATGTTTTTGACTATGAAATCAAGCACTTTCTTGGTCGTTATGGTTGCAAGTGGTTCAGCTTCGGCCTATTAAGTGAAGTATTCGATGGCCACTACTGCATACTTGACACCGCTCTTTCCTGTGGGCAGAGATCTGATTAGATCTATACCCCAAACTGTGAACGGCCACGGACTTTGCATCTGTTTTAGCTCATTAGGGGCTGCTTGTGGGATTTTGGAGAACCTCTGGCATTTTTCACACCTCTGCACAAATTCCATCGAGTCTTCATTCATTGTTGGCCTGAAGTATCCTTGCCTTAGGATCTTTTTTGATAAACTCTGCCCCCTAGCATGGTCCCCACAAAAGCCTTCGTGAACCTCTCTCATCAATTCTTTGGCCTTTTCTTTCGAAATACACCTGAGGAGTGGCATTGAGTATCCCCTTCGGTACAAGATTCCATTGACTAGTATATACCTAGCAGCCTGTTGCTGAAGGGTCCTGGCTTTGTTTCTGTCTGTTGGCAACACACCCTTCATCAGGTACTCTGTGTAAGGTGCCATCCATGTATCCGCTGCTTGAATCACCAAAGAGGCCCCTTTTGCTTAGATGCTTGGTGTAGATAGTCATTCAACTGGCACTATGTTTAGGGTGTCAGCATCCTTGGCAGTTTCCAACTTGGCCAAAGCATCAACATTTGAATTTTGGTCGCGAGGTACTTGCTGGAGAGTGTACTTATCAAACTGCGCCAATTGATCCTTCGCTTTATTCAAGTAAGCGACCATTTTTAAACCTTGGGCCTGGTATTCTCCAATGATTTGATTGACCACCAACTGAGAGTCACTGTAGATATCAAGTGACTTTATGTGTATGCTTCTGGCTAACCATAATCCTACGAGCAGTGCTTCATACTCGGCTTCGTTGTTATAAGCAGTGAAGTCAAATTTGATTGTACAGTGAAATCGATGTCCCTAAGGCGTTATCAAAATCACTCCTGCTTGTGCGTGGTGATCATTAGGAGAACCATCTGTAAAAAACTTCCATGAGGGAGTTTGGTTTTGAGGTTCAGGCTCTTCAGGCCCTTCTGGCTGCTCGCTGTCTGGAAGCCCAGTGAGTTCTGCGATGAAATCGGCCAGAGCCTATCCTTTTATCACTGCTCGTGGCAAGTAAGAGATATCAAACTGCCCAAGTTTGACCACCCACTTAAATAATCGGCTTGCGGCTTCTGGTTTCTGCAGAACTTGCAGTAGAGGTTGGTTGGTCAAAACTGTGATTGGGTGAGCTTGGAAGTATGGCCACAATTTTCTGGAGGCTAAGATCAGGCAATGGGCTAATTTTACAATAGGTGGATAACGCAGATCTGCTCCTATTAGCCTCTTGGTTACATAATAAACAGCATTTTGCATGCCTTCCTCTTCTCTTACTAGGACAGCACTAGCAACGTATTCTGTGATCGCCAAGTAGATGAACAAAATTTCTTTATCAACCGGCTTTGATAAAATCAGTGGCTGCGATATGTGAGTCTTTAAGGGTTGAAAAGCCTGTCCGCACCCCTCCGTCCATTCAAATTTCTTGTTGCCTCTGAGTAGATTAAAAAATGGGACGCATTTGTCTGTCGATTTGGAAATAAATCTACTGAGAGCAGCAATTCTTCCAGTCAAGCTTTGAACATCTTTGATTTTTGTTGGAGATTTCATATCGACCAGGGCTTTGATCTTCTTGGGATTGGCTTCAATTCCTCGTGAGTTTACTATAAATCCCAATAATTTCCCTGATCCAACTCCGAAGGAACACTTGAGGGGATTCAGCTTCATCTGGTATTTGTTCAAGACATTGAAGCACTCTTGCAAGTCCTCTATGTGTCCTTCTGCCTTCTTCGACATAACCAGTATGTCATCAATGTATACCTCCATGTTTGTTCCGATCAGCTCCTTGAACATGTGATTGATTGGTCGCTGGTAAGTCGCACCAGCGTTTTTCAAACCAAAGGGCATTACCTTGTAATAGTAGAGCTCTGTATCGGTCCAAAAGCTAGTGTGATCCTCGTCAAGGGGATGCATACTGATCTGATTGTATCTAGAGTATGCATCCATGAATGAGAGAATCTCGTGCCCTACAGTGGCATCGACCAGCTGGTTGATTCTAGGGAGTGGGAAACAATCTTTAGGGCAAGCTTTATAAAGGTCTGTGAAATCCACGCACGTTCGCCACTTGCCATTCATCTTGGGAACAAGCACGGGATTAGAGACCCATGATGGATAAAACGCTACCTTGATGAATCCATTCTCCTTTAGCTTCTCGACTTCTTCCTTTAGAGCCTTCGATCTATCTTTGTCGAGCAGCCTCATCTTTTGTTGTACTGGTGTAAAACTCTTGTATACATTTAGGACATGGCTAATAACCACAGGGTCTATTCAAACCATGTCTTTATGTGACCAGGCAAAGACTTCCTGGTTTTCCTTAAAAATTCCACTAGTTCTTGTTTCGTTGTTATCTCTAAGTTTTTACCGACTTTCACAACCCTGGTCGGATCTACGTCATCGAGTTTGACCTCTTCAAGGTCCTCTATGGGTCCTATCTCTTCATCAAAATCCCCAAAGAGAGGATCCAAATCCATATCCTCACTTTGGGCAACACCCTATTTGATGACACAATCACCTGATTGGGCTTGTACATCACTGGCCGTTTACAACTCCTTTCTGGCAGCTTCCCTCAACCCGCCTTTCTTCACCTTTGATATTGAGGCGTTATAGAACTCCTTCGCTTCTCGCTGGTTTCCCAACATGCATCCTATCCATGCATCGGGTGGGAATTTCATGGCAAGGTGCCATATCGAGGTAACGACTCATAGGTCGACCAAGATTGGCCTTCCAATTACAGCATTATACGCTGAAGGAAAATCAACTACTATGAAAGTAGTGAGTAATGTCCTATTTGCAGGCGTAGTTCCTACTATAACTGGGAGTCTAATCGACCCTGTTGGGGTGAGCCCTTTGCCAGAAAAACTGTATATGGTTTGGTTGCATGGCTCCAGGTCCTTGACGGATAACTTCATCCTTTCCAGTGAGGACTTGTACAAGATGTTGACTGAGCTTCCTGTGTCAACCAATACCCTTTTAACCATCATGTTGGCAATTTGGACATCAAATACCAGCGGATCGGAGTGTGGGAATCAGACGTGTTGAGCATCGTCTTCAAAGAAAGTTAGCAACTCCTTCTCTGTTTGAGCTTTCTTTGGTGCTCGATCCTCCTCACTCATCATCTCGATGTCGTGGTCGTGGCATAAAGTCTGAGCGTATCGCTCCCTTGCATTCCCACTATCCCCTGCAAATGTGGGCTGCCACAGATGGTGAGTAACGTTCCTGCCATAGGAGTTGGCTGTAAAGATGGTGAACGTTTGCGTGCAAGCGCCTGCTCGTTGCCACCTGGAGCCTCTCACTGAGATCCTCTTGTGGTTCATACGTATCTTCTTATGTGTCCCTGCCTGATCAGGAACTCGATCTCATCCTTCAACTGGTTACACTCATTGGTGTCATGTCCGTAGTCGTTGTGAAAATGAAAGAATTTTGTTGTATCTCTCTTGGAGATATCCTTCCTTATAGGCGCTGGTCGCTTATAAGGGACATTAGAGTAGGTCACCTGATAGACCTTTGCTCTACTTTCGACAAGGGTCGTATAGTTGGTGAATCTCGGCTCATATCTATTGCCTTTGGGGCATTTATTTTCAGATGTTGATGGCTCGTTGCCCGCCCTTTTTCCATCATTTCTGCCATTCCCGTTCCCATTGCCTTTGTCGTTGCCATTGGGTTTATCTGACCCGTTGGTGGCTTTGGCGGGATCTTCCTTTGGTCCCTTGTCTTTTGTAGGTGACTTCCCCTCATTGGTAATCGCATCTTCGAGCTTGATGTATCGATCAGCTCGATCCAGGAATTGCTGGGTACTTCTTACCCCATTCTTTCTCAGGCTACTCCAGAGGGGGGAATGGCGTCTAACCCCGGTAGTTAGGGCCATCATCTTTCCCTCATTGCCTACTGTTTTGGCCCCAGCCACTACTCGCATAAAGTGTTGGACATACTCCTTTAAGGGCTCTCCCTCCTTTTGGCGTATCTCAACCAGCTGGTTGGCATCAGTGGGGTGTACGCGACCCGCATAGAATTATCCATAAAATTCTTTCACGAACATTTCACAGGATACTATACTAGCAGGAGGGAATTTAAAGAACCATTCCTGGGCGATGTCAGATAGTGTGGTGAGGAAGATCCTGCAGCGGGCATCGTCCGACACCTTCTGAATATCCATTTGTATCTCAAATTTGTTGACATGAGATACTGGGTCCCTGTACCCATCAAAGTTCGGCAGTACTGAAATTTTGAACTTGCTGGGGGTTTCTGCCACAACAATCCTTTGCACAAATGGAGTGCCTCTCCTCTGGTCGTACTCTATGTGGGATGTCCGGTTCCCGACCAGCTGTTGTACTTCCTGGTTCAGAGCATCAATTTGAGCTTGAACCGCATCTGGGATTGATGGGGTGACTAGTGCTGGAGGAGCGTACTCATCGTGCCTCTCACGCCTGTCGCTGAGTATGCCTCTCAAGTCATCATTCCTATGCCTTTGCTCATTAATTCCTAGCTGATCAAAGACGTTATGCTGTCGTGGTTGCCCCCCAGCATTATGGCTTACAGGCCTATTGTCTCTTGGTGGGGGGTTCCTGTCTCCACCTCTTTCTTCATGCCTTCGACCAGCATTCCCCCTGCCAGAATCGGCTTCATTGTAGTCATGACCGTCTCTAAATTGTGGCCGACTTTGGCTCGACCAGCTGGTCGCGCTGTTTCCTCTTCTAGCTAGCATTTCCCGAGCGTCAGGGGGAGGCCTGTGCTGGTCGTTGGGTCCCTGTGCATTATTATGCCATGGGGGGCCCCTGACCGCAGAGCCTAACTCGTTATGCCTTCTATTGGCAGAAGGACGTTGCCCCCTGCTCGATGGATTTAGCTCATCGTTCCCCGGGCATCTAGGGCTACGGGGCGGCTGCCCGATCCTATTCTGCCTCTGGCGCTGGGGATTGCCGCGACTAGCCTGAGAAGGTGGCTGTTGATTAGAATCTCAAATTGGGACATCATTCTGAGCAACAGGTGGCTGCTCTGGCCTTTGTGGGCTTGCTGGCTGGATCGGAGGACTCAGATTTGGGGCCCGTTGTGGTGGTGCACTTGGTGGTTGATCCGGTTGAGAGGCTGGCGCAACATGCCCTCTGGCCATTGAATGGCTGCTTCAAGAGCAGCCATGGCATCTCTCTGCCGACGGTCCATTTCTACCTGCCGCTCATTTAGCTCATGGCGCTAATGCTTAATCTCCCTTTGCTGCAGTGCCAAGGTCTCTGCCGCATTTTCCTGATTGGCCCTCAGATTGGCCAACTCATCTTGCAACACGCCTAGTTTTCCCTCAACATCTCGGAATCCATTTCCTCCTCTTCAAAATCCAAGTGTGGTTCATTTTCTGCCACATTTGGAGGAGGAGGTTGAGACAGCATCGTGACAGCAGCCTGTCCAGCTTTCTTGGATGTCCTCGCCATTTGATTTTCTTTAAGCTTCTTGACTAATCTCTCAATGAAAGCACCATAATGTTGACCCTTGATTTGGCCAACGACACGGAGTCAAAATAACGACAAAGAAACAAGAAGGAAACTAAGAATGAAATAAAATGGGAAGAAGGTGACACAAATGATTTATAGTGGTTCGGCCCCAACTGTGTGGTAATAACCTATGTCCACTTAGTGTTCTTATTGATGTTGAATCCTAATGCCGTGATCAAAGAACTAGGGTTCTTGAGTTTCACCAGCCTTAAGAGAATTACAACTTTTTGGTGGATAATCATGCTATGTTCTCTTAGTGAGTATTCAAGTTCCAGGTTCCAAAGTCAAAAGTCCCTTCCTTGAGCCCTCTCATGCATATTTATAGGCTCAAGGGGGTTACATGGGCCAATGGGCCTTAATTATCCTTAATATCAACGTATCAAGGCAATAAAGAAAAAATATCATAAATGTAGTTATTACAAGAATACATATCTTTAAAGGAAATAAACCGAAGTATGCGACCAGACTGGTCGTATCTAATTGCAAGATTTGATGAGGCAATAGATATCTGGTCGATAGGCGAACATCATCCCTTCACTTTAACGGTGCAACGTGCCAACCACATGTAATAAATTCTTTCCACGTCATCAGGAGTCATTTTTGGGTAAATAGATGCCTTTTACCATTATCAAAGGTTGTCTCAACGACAAGTCATTCAATAACGGGGGATGGAATACCAAGACCAACCATATCTTCAGGAAACATATGAAATCATTCGAGCCAAAATTAAAAGTCAAAATCGGCAGATTTTTGTGGACCATCAAATGACCAAGGCCAATTGCTCCATGGTTTATGAGTTCTATGCTAATTTTCTGAGAGCAGTTAATAGGAAGGTATTTGTGAGAGAGGTATGGGTGGAGTGTAATATTGATAATATATCGATGCCTTATATGGGTTACCGATGTTGTCGAAGGAGGATGATGAATACTATCAGATGGCCTATTATAGTGAGATCGATTGGATTGATGTGGGTGAAACATTGGGCATTCCTGGAGCTAGTTTCATGATGCAAGATTGGAAACCGATGAATTTCAGAAGGTTTCAAATGAACAGAGTGGCTAAGGCTTGGACTCTTTTTGTGAGTGCGAGGCTTATGCCAAATACTCACCTATATGAAGTTGGGACTGATTGGTGTCTCCTTATTTATGCTATTATGAAGGGATTCTCTGTGGATATTGGATGAGTCATACGCACTAGTATCTGCGACTTGTTCTGACTGAGTACTACTACTAGTTTGGGGCATGGCTAAATGATTACAGATTTGTGTGAGGTGTGGGAGGTGCCCAAATACCTCAATGATATTTATAGGAAAGCAATGGGGCCTGTTTCTTGAGCTTCCGTGTTCAAGTTCAATGCACCATCTTTGGATCCTCCTGCACCACAACCCCATCAAGCGAGAGTTGAAGAAGAGGGAGATCACGATAATGAACCCAACAATGCCAGTGTTACACAAGAAGAACCAAGGCCAGCAGAGGAGTGGAGAAGAGCTTATCCTCAATTTATGGCAATTGAGGCACCACCAGATCCGCACTTGGCAAGATTGGATTACATTATCTGACAAAACCAACATACCCATAACTATTTTGGGGGAACTTCACGATTATCATCGAGCCCAAGCAGACCGAAAAAATGAGTTGGTTTACCGGTGGTCTAACCAAGAGGAGGACAAGCACTATTTTCCTTATCCGCCAACATGAAATCCTTTCCAAGACCCACCACAATTTTGAGATTCGTAGTGAGGTAAGTCTTCTTTTCCTTCACTTTTCTTATACCATTTGGACAATATTAAGTTTTAAGTTTAGGGGAGGGATTTATATTTAGTTTTATGTTATTTGATGTGTTTTTTAGTTTGATTTGCTAGTTAGTTTGTGTGGAGTCATGTTTTGGGTTTTTGACTAAGTTGATGATAATTGCCATTTTGATGTGATTGATTGTTATGCTGTATAATCCAAAGGAAAAGTTGATGTGCTTATGAAACAATCTATGTGCTTGGTTATAATACTTTGTTTTTTTTTCACTGTGATCTATTGACATTAGAGATCTATTGCTCATGATTTGCAAATATTATAATTGAGTTATTTTATGCATGTCGAATTTGGATTGTGGATTGAAAAAGATTGATAAAAATTCTAGAACCTGTTTGCTTACTATTTGAGATGAAATTTGAAACAATGCACATTTCGGAAAAGGATATAAGCAATTTTTGGACGGGATGTGCCTTTCAAGCTAACCCTATTAAATTTTATCCTTAGTTAGCATTTTTGAGCCTTATAATTGTTTTCTTGTGAACAATTTTTTTTAGCGTAGTTGTGAATTTGATTACCATTTATTCTTCTGACCCATACCATAAGCATGAAAACTATTATGTGTGGGGAGTGAATGTGTAATGGGATACTATGTACCATGTGTTATTCATAAATTTTTTTGTTATTGAGAAAAGTTAAAAGAAACAAAAAGAAAGGAAAAAAGGATTACACTCCCAAACAGTTATCTATTGAAAAATCTAAGTTTGGGGGGGGGGGGGGGGGGGGGTGTAATATTGAAAAAAATGAGTTGGTTTTGCATAATTTGCTCAATCATTGAAAATAAAAAGGGGTAACAAGGGATGAGTGGTTTGAAATTGTTGGGAAAGTTTGTTTAGTTGGAATGCTTGTGGTATGATTAAGCCTAAATTTTTTTTTTTTTTTATCTACCTGTACCTAAGCCTTCTATTACAACCTTTGTAAAGTTCTATTGATTCTTATTTGTGCATTTTTTTTATGTTAATGGAGAATAGTAAGTAATGCAGACATATCGAATAACTTGGTTATGTGGTTAGTTGGTGAGAATTTGAGGTGCATAAAGTGGTTCAATTGTTTTATTTGCGAGTTATGAGTAAATGAGCTTTGGTGTTAATAGATTGCAGTGAAGGAGTGAAGTATTTTGATTGAAAATCTGGATTAATATTTTAATAAGCATGTTGCTTTCCTGAGAATTATATGAGCATAACAGTTTTGAGTGTTGGAATTGGTTAATTATGTCAACTTGGTTTGTTTATGTTTAAGTCTAGTTAGATCCTTTGCTCGAGGGCGAGCAAAGAATAAGTTTGGGGGAATTTGATAAGTCTAGTTTAGGGTAGTTTTAGAATGTGTTTTGGTCTTATTTTCGAGTCAAATTGTCACGGCATTATGCTTTTGTTTGTTTTCTTTTTAGGTTTTTGCTATGAATCGCGGGATGGAATGGAAAAGAGCGAAGTTGGTGGACAAAAATGAGAAATTTTATGATATTTGTAGTCATTTGGCATTAGTTCTTATCATCCGAGGGAATTCGAGATGATTTGAGGTGGAGAAAAGAGCTGAAAAGTGAAAATTGAGCATACGAGGAATTAGGGCCGCGAGTTGGTGAAGCAAGCCGCGGCTCAGCAAAGTCAGAGGCTGCCTATTTTGCTAAGAGTTTTAGGGCCGCAACTTGGTCAAGAGGGTCGTGACACTAGAGGAGACATAGACAATTCTAGGAGGCCTTAGAAGACACGGGCCGTGACCTGGGTTAAGAGGGTCGCGACGCCTGAAGGCCCTAACGAATGTTGAAACGCCTTAAAAAAGATACGAGCCGCGACCTAAGAAAGGCCAAGTCGCGGCCTGCCTTGCCAACAAAGAGGACTTCATTTTTTATTATATATAAGTTTAGACTTTAGGTTTTAAAGAAATGAGGTTAGATTTTTTATTACGAATTTGAGAGCAATTTTGATTCTGAGACATTATTTTTCTGCAATTTCATATTTTTATTTCTTCTTCAAGCTTTTAAATTTTATGAGCATGAATAATTATTCTTTTGTTTTAGTCATGTCTGATATGAACTAAATCCTCTATCCAGGGCTTAATGTAGTCGCTTGAATTTCGATTTAATTTTATTATGATATTTTATTGATAATTCTTCTTTATTCTAATTTATATGATGTTTGCCTAATGCTAGTAAATACTTGATCACTATTTGCTTGATTTATGATCTTGATTCAAAACTCGAAAGATGCGAATAGAATATGCTATCGTTATATAGACATAGGTTACATATTGGATGAGAGTACATGTATGATTTGTGTATCAATTAGGTTACCATTCTTAATGCCTGCTATGTGTTTAAGTTTATCACAGAGATGTAGAAAACTTGCATATATAGGTTGAGATCTTATATCTTGAAAAAGAATAGGAATCCATTTTTGTTAACCTGCTATTAGGATGGGAAGAAGAGATTTAGAACTGATTAGTAGACTTAATAGAATGACAAGTTGATGAAATTAATTCACTAGGCTTTTTGTTATTGATTGTATCTTTTGATTTACTGTTCTATTTACATTTATTTAAATTGTGTTCATAGTTTATAATTATTTATTTCAATTTTAATCACCAAACAAAAAGTGAGAAGTGATTATTGGTAATTGGTTAATAGTCTCTATGAGACGATATCCATTCTTACAGAATTTATTACTTGACACAACCACGTACACTTGCGTGCATATTTTACTGATCAATGGATCCACATATAAAAGAGTTTATATGAATTTTTTTGTTATATACATGTGTCACCATTCCACAATTTTCGAAACGCACTAGGAATTGTTCCTTACAATTGGTATCAAAGACATGTTATTAATCTCTGCATATGTTAATTATTGTGTTAGTATAATATGCATTCTTATGATATTATGATATATGTGAATGGATGTATGTATGTATGTTTAAAATTTTAGATTCTTAAGGGTTGGTTTTCATGGTGTTTTTGGGTTTAAGAATTATTCTTAAGTTTTGTAGATCTTAAGAATGTAAGTCATTTTGGGGCATAGGAATTTTGTAATTTATTTTATTTTAAATTTCATAAAAAATTATGTGATTGCCCGAGCCCCGAGTACGAGCCTCGAGGCCCAAGCCGCTGCCCCGACCACGCCCAGGCATCGCACGCCCCTGTGCCCCAGTCCGCGATCGCCCTGTTCCCCTACCACCGTGCACCACCGCCTGTGTACGCCGCAGTCACCGCCAACAATTTGTGAGCCCACCCCTAGGGCCGGCCGAGCACCAAAGTTGTTATTCATTGGGATTTTTATTTCAAATTTAAATCCCTAATTAATTTTTTTATTTTGAATTAATTGTTTAAAATTCCAAAGTCAAATTGGGACTAAATAACTAATTGGGTATTAAAACTCAAGTTTAATTATTCTTAAAATTGTTTAAGATAATTAAAAGTTACTTTTAATTCAAATTTAAAATGGATAAATGAAATGGTCAAAACTACTTGTGAAGACCCAAAGAGTCAAGGATGGAGATTCTTATTTTAGGCTTTCGATAGTTATTACATTTTTGTGTATATTTTGCAAGTGTTGTAATTTTTTCTAGAAATACCCAAAACACCTGACCCACATTTATTTATTTATTTAGTCAAATATTTATTTATTTATTTAAATGTTTGAATGTGATTAAATTGTTTACTGTTTTATCATGCATAATTTTTGACATGCCATGCATATTACCAACACATTACTTTATAAGCATACATTACATTCATGTAGAAACATGCTTATCGTCCTAATTTTATTATATGATTTTATTTGGAAATTCACATAATAAATATAGTGTTAATTAGTTAAGATGGTAAATTGATTTTAAAGTTGTTTAATTTCTTATTTATTATATAAAATGATATTTTATTAATTATAGCAAAATCAATTTTTTTCAAGGGCGTTGTTTATTTTATTTTACTTAATTGGATTAGTAATTATTAGAATATCATTTGGTAAATTAATTGGATTATTTTTACAACTCAATTAAAAGCATTCTTAATGTTTTGAGAAAAACACATTTTACAAAATAGTGAGTGGGAGAGGGAATTATGACAATAAGTCCCATGGTCTCCATTATTAGTTGAACTACGAGAGGCATAGAAAGGGCCTTGAGGTGCCTCTACTTACGTCCCCATAAGGAAGGCTTCCGATTACGTTTATTTTATCTCAAGGTTTACTTCTCTTATGAGAATAAGATTGATGATGTATTTCAAGTTTGACTGACCCTAAGAGACCTTCTTGAGTTAAGTTATTGATCGAAAATACAGGGTTACACTACGAAAGTGTATCTAGGCTTTCGAGCGCGACTAGTACACCTTTACCAAAGTAACGGTAGTTCATAAGTCAAAAGAGAAAATTGTTTTAAGTTTTCACTTATGGATTTGAGAAGTTGTCTCAATGTTAATTTCTAATTAGTCTAACCTACACTAAGATTGGTCCACTAATTTTCAAATTAATTTATCGTGGATTAGTATTTAATTTTTTATGTGTTATTTTATATGTTGCATTCATGCATCATGTTTACTATTCCAAAATAATTTATGATATTTATTATTTATGTTAATTCATTTTGTTTTATTTATTACGTTAATATAACTGCTTTACTAGCCCATGAAAAATTAATTGGAGATAACTACATGAAATGGAAATCAAAGATGAACATTGTATTGATATGTGAGAACTATATGTTTGTCCTTAATGAGGAATGTCTTGAAGTTTCTAATGCCACTGCTGCCAAAACAACCAAGGAAAAATATGATGCCTGGATCTTATCTAATAATAAGGCCAAGTGTTGTATGCTTGCAAGTATGAGTGATGTACTCAGAAAGAAGTTTGAAAATGTTGAAACTGCATATGGGATCTAGGAATCTCTACAAGCAATTTTTCGGCTGCAATCTGATAAGTGCCAGACATGATGCTACTAGAAGCTTCATGAATATGAAAATGAAGAAACATGTTTTATGTCAGAGAACATGTACTAGACATGATCAGCATATTGCACGATGCAGAAATTCATGGTGCAACCATTGATGAGAGAACCACAGTACTTGTAATACTTGAATCTTTCACCCCCAGCATTCGGACCATTTACTACCAACTATGTTATGAACAAGTTGGAGCACAACATGACCCAATTTATGAATGAGTTGCATACTTTTGATTCTTTAAACAAAAATTTCATCGAGGCTGGAGAGGCAAGTGTTGTTGAGTCCAAACCTACATCTTCAAGTGGTAAGTCTAAGAAGAGGAAAAGTGGCAAAGGAAAGGAAAAGGATAAGGACAACCAAACTAAGAAACCCAACAAGTCTTCAAACAAGAAAAATAAGGCTACTAAGGACTCCAAA
The DNA here is from genome assembly GCF_963169125.1 of Humulus lupulus. Classification (NCBI taxonomy): domain Eukaryota; kingdom Viridiplantae; phylum Streptophyta; class Magnoliopsida; order Rosales; family Cannabaceae; genus Humulus; species Humulus lupulus. The sequence goes on along the minus strand of NC_084794.1, from coordinate 173,684,223 downwards.
AAGAAAGCACCAAAAGGAACATGATTTTCATTGTGGAGTGGATGGTAATTGGAAAAGGGATTGTCCCAAATACCTTGCTGACCTGAAAGAGAAAAAGAATGGTAAATATGATTTTCTTGTTTAGCTTGTTTAGTGGAAGATGATTCATTATCTTGGATAGTTGATTTCGGAGCTACTAATCATGTTTATTTTTCTTTACATATTCTTAGTTCTACTAGGGTGCTAGCTCATGGAGAGGTGACCATGAGAGTCGGGAGGGACTAGATGATCTCGACAGTAGCCGTTGGGAAAGCTTGCCTTGATTTTGATAATAATAATTTTCTTGTTTTGGATAATGTTTATTATATTCCTGGTTATTCTAGAAATTTGATTTCAGTTTATTTGTTACATGAACAAGGTTTTCATGTTTCTTTTTATAATAATTTGATTATTATTTCGAAATATGGTTTTTATATATGTTATGCAAAGTCTGATGAAGGGCTTTACAAATTAAAGTCCAAATATGAGCATGATTATAATTTTGAGTTGTTTAAAACTACAAATCCTAGATCCATTAAAAGACAAAAGACGGATTCGGATAGTGATATATATATATGTGGTACTTGAGATTGGGCAATATTGGTTTAGACAGAATTAACACACTAGTAAAGGGAGGTCCTTTACAAGAGCTATCTATTGGTTCTCTCATTGTATGTGAATCCTGCCTAAAAGGCAAGATGACCAAAAGACATTTCTCAGCTAAAGGTTCAAGGACTACAGAACCACTTCAACTTGTGTATACAGATGTTTGTGGTCCTTTAAATGTTCAAGCAAGAGGAGGTTATGAATACTTCGTCACTTTCATTGATGATTATTCAAGATATGGTTACCTATATTTAATGCAAAGGAAATATGAAACTTTTGGAAAGTTTAAAGAATTCAAAGAAGAAGCTGAAAAGTAATTAGGTAAATCACTGAAAACGCTTCGATCAGATCGAGGTGGAGAGTGCTTGGATTCCAAATTTGAGGACCATTTGCATGAGCATGGTATTCAATCCCAACTCACTGCACCTGGAACGCCACAACAAAATGGTGTTTCAGAATGATGGAATAGAACCTTAGTAGATATGGTTAGATCGATGATGAGGTTCTCATCATTACCGTTGTCATTCTGGGGTTATGCAATTCAATGTGCTCTGTACATACTTAATGTTGTTCCATCTAAGTCAATCTAGGAAACACCATTGGAATTATGGAATGGGACTAAACCTAGTTTATACCATTTTCGTATATGGGGTTGTCCAGCACACGTGCTTAAAGGAAAGACTAGGAAGTTGGAATCACGCTCTAAAGTGTGCATGTTTGTAGGATATTCCAAAGAGACGAGAGGTGGAATATTTTATAGACGTAACGATAACAAAACATTTGTATCTACGAGCGCTACTTTTTTGGAGCATGACTATATGAATGACCACCAACCTCGAAGTAAGGTTATACTAGAGGAAATGATCTCGAGTCAAGTAGACAAATCACCAGTAATAAACAATGAAAAACGACCAAAGGATACCTCTAGTTTTAGTCAGAATGATAAAGAACCTCGTTGTAGTGGGAATGTTGTTAGACAACCAATTCACTATGAACATGAAGTTCAGATGCTTGTGTCTAACACAAACAAAGATGATCCATTGACATATAGAGATGCAATGGAGGATTTTGACAAAGAAGAATGACATAATGCCATGAACCTAGAAATGGAATCAATGTATTCCAATTCTGTCTGGACTCTTAAAGATCCACCTAAAAATGTTAAACCTATTTGTTGCAAATAGATATTCATGAAGAAGAAAGGAGCAGATGGGAAAGTAGAGAATTTCAAAGCAAGACTATTAGCCAAAGGCAACACACAGAAATAAGGAGTTGATTATGGAGAAACTTTTTCACCTGTGGCCATGCTTAAATCTATCTGTATACTCTTATCCAATGCTGCTTGCATGGATTATCAGATTTGACAAATGGATGTAAAAAAACTTTTCTGAATGGCTATCTTGACGAAACCATTTACATGTCCCAACTAGAAGGGTTCGAAGTTAAAGGTCAGGAGCAAAAGGTTTGCAGCCTTCTTAGGTCCATTTATGGACTCAAAAAAGCTTCTAGATCTCTGAATCTTAGATTTGATGAAACAATAAAAACATTTGGTTTTGAACAAAACGTTGATGAACCTTGTGTCTGTAAACAAATCGAAGATAACAAAGTAGTATTCCTCGTTCTTTATGTTGATGATATTCTACCAATTGGGAATGATTTAGAAACATTATCTAAAGTAAATAATTGGTTAGCTGAACAATTCCAAATGAAATATTTGGGAGAAGCCAAATACGTCCTAGGCATTCAAATCCTTAGAGATCGAAAGAACAAAGTATTGGCACTGCCTCAAGCAACTTAAATAGATAAGGTGCTAGAACGTTTTGGTATGCATAACTCCATGAAAGGCACTATACCTATCCAGTTAGGAGTTACATTATTGAAAGACCAATGTCCATAAACACCTCGAGAAAAGGAGGACATGAGCAATATCCCTATGCTTCTGCTGTAGGCAGTCTAATGTAAGCAATTTTATGTACTAGACCTGACATTTGTTCTGCAGTAGGGATAGTCAGTTGTTATCAATCTAACCTTAGATTGAGTCATTGGATACCTGTAAAGAATATTCTTAAGTATCTTAGACATACTAGAGATTACATGCTTTTGTATTCAGGTGGAGACCTGAACCCTACTAGATATATTGATTCTGATTTTCAATCAGATAAAGATAGTCGAAAGTTGACATCTGGATCAATTTTCATACTTGAAAGAGGTGTTATAGTCTAGAGAAGCATTAAACAATCCAGCATTGCAGATTCCACCATGGAAGCCGAATATATAGCAGATTGTGAAGCAGCTAAATAAGTTGTGTGGCTCAGGAAGTTCTATACTGATCTGGAAATAGCTCCAGACATGGATAAGCCACTATTTATATACTGTGATAACAGTGGGGCAGTAGCTAATTCAAAGGAACCCAGAAATCACAAGAAGGGAAAGCACATCGAGATGAAGTATCACTTTATTCGAGAGATAGTCAACCGTGGAGATGTGACTGTTTTGAAGATAGCCTCTGAGCATAATCTTGCTGACCCGTTTACAAAGACTTTATCTGTTAAATCTTTTCAAGGTCATGTAAGAAACATGGGAATGAGAGAGATGCCATATCTACTTTAGGGAAAGTGAGAGAATGTTAGGAATAGTGCCCTAAAAGCATTTGTATTGGATAATATTTTTATTTGAAATACATAAATGGATTGAATTGTTATGTATATATTTTATGTCCTATATCATTCTTGATAATATTATGTAAATACCAGAAAATTCTCAAGTTCGTCTATGTGATTTCAATCTCATATTAGTATGGGAGGATCGTGATTGAGAAAACGAACTTAAAATAGTTCGCAGTAAAATAAAGTTATGGAACCTTTAGATTAAATACTACTAGTATGGTTCACTAGTATTATGAATACATGTGACCTAGATCAGGGTCACTAGTGTAGTAGGACACTTTAGTGGATGTACTTTATATATTGAGAATATATAGAACATGACCAGATGTGCTAATTAATACTTAATTAAATATCTGTTGACGCGGTTCTTCGGCAACAGGTAATTAAGAGAAGAAGAGAAAGAGATTAGTACTTAAAAGTAGAACCGCCGCAGATATGAAATCTTTGTGAGAAGAACTAGGTGACCCTAAACACGTTTTTTAAGTGGTTCGAAGGTTAAAATCCTTCTATTCCACTAGTCAATATTATTGATCTTTTCTGGGTAATTGGTTTACAAAATATATTGTTCTTACAAGACTATTTTTTCCAACCCCTATCAATTCCCAGGGTCTCCATATTTATAGGAGAAGGCACCTGGAAATTGGTAGGGAGGTCATCCCGTGACCTTACCATTTGTCATATCAAGTCTGTGATATTCATGATTACTTCCTAAACCTGACACACAAGTGTGGTCTAATCAGTATGGAAGGAGATAATGGGCCGCACGGCCCAACCCATCCGTGGGTGTCTGAATACGCACGTTCCTGCGGCGTGTCCGAGAAGTCAGGGGGATATCGGACACGTGATGGCAGGATTATGCACGTTTATCTTGCGTGTTGACCTCCCATAGGGTCAGAGCTTCCTGAGAAGCTCGCTACCGGAGCAATCCATAACCCGAGCTGATCCTTCAGTGGTCGTCGGATGTTGTTCCCAGCTCCTGGAACAACAAGAAGGAGCAGGAAACTCCATCCCCTCGAGCTAGAAAGGGCCCGTCCTGAAGATAAAGCCTCTGGCCTGTGGGAGCCTCGGGCTAAATCATGTTTAGTCCGAGGATCGTCCTGCTAAACAGCCCGTGGGAAATCCAGGGCGTACATCTGCCCCCCAAGCTCCTGCTCGTGGTCCATGACGTCAGACATGGGAGACCACAGTTGGAGCTTTTAGACTTCTCCCACAACCCTTCGCATTCCATGCTTTTCGCATGCGTCTGATACGTGGAACGCCGCGGGTGGCGACGGTACATTCTACGAGAACCGCATTAAATGGCCTAGCCTACTGTCCAGCCGTCGTTTCACATTTCGAGTGGAGGGTCTCCCAGGAGCCTTTTACACGTGATCCCCCCTTGTATAAAAAGGGGGTGGTCATCCCACGCACGGACCACCTTACCATTCAGAACCTCTCAAATTTCCTTCTTTTCTCTCTGACCTTCCGAAGAGCAAAACCCTCATTTCCATTGCTCTCATCTTCTCCGTTCACGAAGCTTAAGCGTGCGAGTTCCTTCAAGGCCTTGGAGACTACTGTGCCAACGAAGCCCCTACCCGCGCAGCAACCTCGCTCACCATCCAACCCTATACTGTAAGTCTTCTGTCCCCATTTATTTTTGAAAGCATGCCACTGTAGCCTAGGTAAAAATTTTTACTGTAGCCACATGCAGAGGTTTTCTGGGTCGCGCGGATATGGAGGGTGATGGCCCTTCTTTGATTAGGGCACATTTGCCATGGGACATCGCCTTAGAACATGGGTTCCATGATTCTTTCTTAGGAACAATTTCTGGTAGGATCCGTAGGAACTTTGGGTGCAAAAACCGAGTAGCTTAGGGAATACGCCTTAAAAGCGGTTTTGCCACGCCTTGCCTGTTGAAACTTTCCCCCCAAGGCAAAAAAAATTTTCTTACTCTGAGCCATCTGACACACGAATTCCGAGTAATCTGGGATCTGTTGAGGGCATAGGCGCGTGTTCCTTGGAACGCGTGGCACCACTCTCCACGGGCTGGGCTTACCCCAGCTCGTGTACTTAATGCTTGCCTCACTCTCCTGCTTGGGTCGCCTTTTCTAAAGTGTTTTCTTTTGTTCGATAGGCGACCAGATGGCTCCAAAGAGAAATCTGCCACAGAAGAATGTGGGAAGTTCGGCCTCTCAGAAGGATAAAGGAAAGGCGGTGGTGACCAGCTCGCCAATTCCTCACTTTGGACCGGCGGTGGAGAAGCAGGCCGAGGTGGCTCCTGACGCGTTTTTCGAGGCGGAGAGAATCGTCTAAGATAACCAGCCAGGCAAAGATCACCAAAATCTTCCTTAACCACAACATTCCTCTGGGGAAGACCTCCGTGATCGCCCGACCTGCTGCGGATGGGGAGAGGAGCTGCACGCCGCTCGACGAGTCGTTCGCGGCCTGGAGCGGGGAACACTTCAAGGCAGGGGCCTTCCTCCCCCTGGATCAGTATTTTGCTGATTTTCTGAACTACGTGGGGTTGGCCCCATTTCAGCTCCCCCCCAATTCCTACCGTCTGCTGGCGGGACTGAGGTATTTGTTCCAAAAGCATGAGTGGGAGGTCCCCACTCCTGCTGATATCTTGTATTTCTTCTGCCTCAAAGCCAGCCCGGACCAGCGGCCTGGAGCTAGAGAAGGTCCGCTCGGAGAACCAAGAGCTTAAACGCTCCCTGGCCGCATCCGAGCTAGAGAAGCTTCGCTCCGAGAACCTAGAGCTTAAAAACTCCCTGGCCGCATCACGGGCAGACCTTGAGGTGGCGAAGGCCGAAGTCCAGACCTCCCAGACCGCCCTGAAAGACGAGCGGGTCGTGTCGGAGCAGTCCTTACAGGACCTATTCTATCACTGCTGGTCCCACAATCCGGACGCGGACTTCTCCTTCATGCCGCTGGACCTCTGGGCATTCCTGTTGCCGCGGCTTCAAGCCCGCCTGAATAAGGAGGCTCCTCCATCGGAGACTGGAGAGGCCTCTGCCACGGCGGAGCAGGGTGAGACCGCGACCTCCAAAGGGCCAGCTGATGGGGCTTAGGATGCTTCTTATTTTCGTATTTTGAACTCTTTTTTATGTGAGGCGTTTCCGCCTCGAGACAATTTGCTCAACCAGTTTTACATATATATTTTCATGTATTTGGTCATAATTTATCTCTTTATTTTTATGAACGTAGTTTGAGTTAACTTTATTCGTATCCCGGGCTCTTTAAATAAGATCCGCGTTCAACAATTTTCTAGTTCACTCCTAAGTTTTCTGACCTGGTTAAGACCAGGAGCTTATTTTGAAAAAAACTCAGATCGCGTCAACTTTTATCCGTATCCCGGGATCTTTAAAGAAGAACCTTGGTCAACAAATTTTAGCTAACTTCTAAGTTTTATGACCTGGTTAAGACCAGGAGCTTATTTTGAAAAAACTCAGATCGCGTCAACTTTTATCCGTATCCCGGGCTCTTTAAAGAAGAACCTCGGTCAACAAATTTTAGCTAACTTCTAAGTTTTATGACCTGGTTAAGACCAGGAGCTTATTTTGAAAAAACTCAGATCGCGTCAACTTTTATCCGTATCCCGGGCTCTTTAAAGAAGAACCTCGGTCAAAAAAATTTAGTTAACTTCTAAGTTTTATGACCTGGTTAAGACCAGGAACTTATTTTGAAAAAACTTAGTTCGTGTCGACTTTTATCCGTATCCCGGGCTCTTTAAAGAAGAACCTCGGTCAACAAATTTTAGTTAACTTCTAAGTTTTATGACCTGGTTAAGACCAGGAGCTTATTTTGAAAAAACTCAGATCGCGTCAACTTTTATCCGTATCCCGGGCTCTTTAAAGAAGAACCTCGGTCAACAAATTTTAGTTAACTTCTAAGTTTTATGACCTGGTTAAGACCAGGAACTTATTTTGAAAAAACTTAGTTCGTGTCGACTTTTATCCGTATCCCGGGCTCTTTAAAGAAGAACCTCGGTCAACAAATTTTAGTTAACTTCTAAGTTTTATGACCTGGTTAAGACCAGGAGCTTATTTTGAAAAAACTCAGATCGCGTCAACTTTTATCCGTATCCCGGGCTCTTTAAAGAAGAACCTCGGTCAACAAATTTTAGCCAACTTCTAAGTTTTATGACCTGGTTAAGACCAGGAGCTTATTTTGAAAAAACTCAGATCGCGTCAACTTTTATCCGTATCCCGGGCTCTTTAAAGAAGAACCTCGGTCAACAAATTTTAGCCAACTTCTAAGTTTTATGACCCGGTTAAGACCAGGATAGGACTTAGTTTGTGATAACTCTTATCCATAGATAAAAATTAACACCTAAGTCGTTAAGGAGACCTGGATATATCCGGGTACCATATGCCTCCCAAGTAACTGGGAAAGGGTCTTTCGTTGTTACTTTAAAATTACCCTTGCAAATAACGAGAAACATTTGATTTTTATTTATACATGGGAGGTGACCTTCTAGGTCTTACACATGTTTATTGATAATATTTCTTTAGGTGGATTGCATTCCAAGTCCGCGGGACCGCCCCTCCACCAAGTCGAGCTAATTTATACGTCCCTTCTTTGATGACTTCGATGACCTGGTATGGTCCTTCCCAGCTTGGTCCCAGAACCCCATCTTTGGGATTTTTCCCGGCCAGGAAAACTCTCCTTAAGACCAAATCGCCGACGCTAAAGGCACGTCTTTTGACCTTAGCGTTGAAGTAGCGAGTGATTTTCTGTTGATAATGGGCGAGCTGGAGTTGTGAATCCTCTCGCCTCTCATCCATCAAGTCTAAGGAGTGGCATAGGAGCTCGTGGTTCTTGTTCTGTTCGTAGGACCGGACCCTGTGCGATAGGGCCTTTACCTCCACGGGGAGGACCGCTTCACTTCCAAAGGTTAGGGAGAAAGGAGTGTGACCCGTGGGAGTCCGATGTGAGGTCCTATAGGCCCACAAAACTTGGGGGAGCTGTTCTGGCCAGATCCCCTTTGCCTCATCTAGCCTCTTCTTGAGGCTTGCCTTCAGAGTTTTATTGACAGCTTCGACCTGGCCGTTCGCCTGGGGATAGGCCACGGATGAGAAACTTTTCACAATTCCGTTCTTTTCGCAAAATTCGGTGAACAGGTCGCTGTCAAATTGAGTGCCATTGTCGGAAACGATCTTTTTGGGTAGGCCGAAGCGACAAACGATGCTTTTAACCACGAAGTCTAGCACCTTTTTCGATGTTATTGTCGCCAACAGCTCTGCTTCGGCCCACTTTGTGAAGTAGTCAATGGCTACCACGGCGTAACGGACCCCGCCCTTTCCGGTGGGCAGGGCGCCTATTAGATCTATGCCCCAAATGGCGAAGGGCCAGGGAGACGATATCATTTTTAGCTCGGTCGGGGGTGCTCGTGCAACTGCGGCGAACCGCTGACATTTGTCGCACTTTTTTACGTATGAGATCGAGTCTTTGGACAGAGTCGGCCAGTAAAAACCCTGCCGAAGGATCTTCAAGGCCAGGCTTTGCCCCCCAGTGTGATCTCCGCAGAATCCGTCATGAACTTCCTGCAGGATGGCCTTCGCCTCACTTGGAAGAACACACCGGAGGAGAGGTAATGAATGCCCACGTCGGTACAACACCCCCTCGACTAGCGTATATCTCGGAGCTTGATAAAGGACTCGCCGTACGTCGTTGCGCCCTTCGGGTAACTTGCCCTCGACGAGGTACTCAACAATGGGAGTCATCCAGGTCGGCCTGATGTCAATCATCTCAATATCCGCTCGATCTCCGTCTATGCTTGGTTTGTCCAAGAACTCAATTGGCACCAACCCCAGGGTTTCTGCCTCCCCCGAGGTGGCGAGCTTGGCGAGAGCATCTGCATTGGCGTTCTGCTCCCGAGGTATCTGCTCGATCGACCCTTGCCCAAATGTAGATAATTCGGATTTTACCTTAGCCAAATAAGAGGCCATCTTGGGACCCCGCGCCTGATACTCGCCTAAGACCTGATTCACCACGAGCTGGGAGTCGCTGAAGCACTGGACAGAGCTTGCCTTTAGCTCGCTAGCTATCCTAAGTCCGGCTAACAAGGCCTCGTACTCTGCCTCGTTGTTGGACGCCTTGAACCCGAATCTCAGCGCCGAATGGAATCTATGTCCTTCTGGGGATATCAGAATAATTCCGGCCCCGCAGTCTTTGACTTGACAAGCATATCATCGACGTACACTTCCATGTTTTTCCCGATCTGATCCGCGAACATTCTATTTACCAGCCTTTGGTAGGTTGCCCCGGCATTCTTAAGACCGAACGACATGACCTTATAACAATAGACATTAGTCGGGGTCATAAAGCTGGTATGATCCTGGTCTGCTGGATTCATCGCGATCTGATTGTAGCCCGAGTACGCGTCCATGAAGGACATGAGCTCGTGCCCCGCCGTGGCATCCACCAGTTGATCGATCCTCGGCAACGGAAAGCAATCCTTGGGGCAGGCTTTATTCAGGTCGGAAAAATCAATACAGGTCCGCCACTTGCCATTGGGCTTTGGAACTAACACGGGATTGGCAACCCAAATGGGAAATCTGGCTTCGCGGATAAAGCCACATTTCTTGAGCCGGGCCACTTCTTCTTCAAGGGCCTCGGCTCGGGTTGTCCCTAAACGCCTCTGCTTTTGAGACTTTGCAGGGACGCTTTTGTCTAGGTGGAGCGTGCGCATGATTACGCTCGGACTGATCCCTATCATGTCCTCGTGCGACCATGCGAATACGTCTAGGTTCTTTTTCAGAAACGCGGTCAGATCCGCCTTTCTTCTATCGCAGAGGTTCTTTCCGAGCTTCACCGTCCGTGAAGGGTTTTGTTCATCGATGCCTACCTCCTCGAGATCTTCAATAGCTTGGAGCTCGGACCTGTCCTCGCCTACTCGGGGGTCAATGTCCTCGCTTAAGGCGAGCTTTTCGTCTTCGGAAACCCGAGGTTTTTCAATCTCAGGGGCCGCCTTGGGTCCCTGCGATTCCTCTTCATCCTGAATGGCCATCGCCACCTGCCCGGGTTTAGATTTTCCCTTCATGGAAATGCTGTAGCATTCCCTGGCAGCGAGCTGATCGCCCTTGATAGTGCAGACCCCTGTCGAAGTAGGGAACTTCATGGCGAGGTGCCGGACGGATGTGATGGCTTCGAAAGCAACGAGCGTTGGTCGGCCCAAAATTGCATTGTAGGCAGCGGAGCAGTCAATGACTACGAATTCGAGCAGTTTGGACATTGTTCGGGACTCGTCGCCTAGGGTGATCACCAGCTCGATCGTTCCTATCGCTGCTGACCCTTCGCCTGAAAAACCATATAGCATCATCGAGGTTGCCTTTAGCTCGGAGATGGTCAGACCCATTTTTTCTAAGGTTGAACGGAATAGGAGATTCACCGAGCTCCCATTGTCCACTAACACCCTCCTTACTCTCCGGTTGGCGAGCTGGACTGCTACGACCAAGGGATCGTTATGAGGGAATTGGACATGGCCCGCGTCCTCCTCCGTGAAAGTGACTGGTTGTTTCTCTAACCTTTGTTGTTTTGATTGACGCTGTTCCGGGACGAACTCCCCTCCATTGTGGGCCTTCAACTCATTTATGTACCTCTTCTGGGCGCCTCTGCTCGTGCCAGCCATGTGTGGCCCTCCAGAGATGGTGGAAATCTCTCCCTCGACCACGGGGGGAGGGACGTCCTGATCTACTCGAGGTCCAGGTTGACTGGCTGGGATCTCCGGAGCGGGTCGACCTGTGGGGACCCTGTTCCGCGAGTATTGCGCCAACGGACCTGCTCGGATGAGAGTCTCGATTTCATCTTTGAGGTGCCTGCAGTCGTCGGTATTGTGCCCGACGTCGTTATGAAAACGGCAGAATTTGGAAGCGTCTCTCTTTCCCTTAGGGTGCTTTATTGGCTCCGGTCTTTTCCAGGGGACTCGCGTAGCGTTGGCCAGGAAAATATTCTCTCTGGTTTGGGTGAGCTCGGTATACGCTGTGAACACGGGCTTGAATTTATCCACGGACTTATTCTTCTTTTGACCGTGCTGGACGTTTTCACCATTTCCTTTTCTTTTGCCGCCACCGGGCTGGTTGCTCTGCGTGACGTCGGGAGTCGCTACTACGATCTCTGTTCCCGCCCCAGCGGGCTTCTCGAGGACCTGGCTGGTCCCCGCGGCTGAAGCTTCAGCTTCCTCCAAGTTTATCCATTCTTGGGCTCTGTTAAGGAATTCACTAACTGAGCTGACCCCCCTCCTTTGAATATCCTTCCACAGATCTCCGCCTACTAGGATCCCGGTCCTCATAGCCATGAGTTTGGAGCTGTCGTCGGCATCTCTGGCTCGAGCAGCGACATTTGCAAATCTGCTCAAGTAGGCTTTTAGCGTTTCTCCAGGTTGCTGTCTCACGTTAGCTAGGGAGTCGGCCTGGACCCTGGCGGCCTGAGAGGCGCGGAATGCCCTCTTGAAGTCAGCCGAAAAGGTCTTCCAGGAGCTGATTGACTGCCTTTTACTTTGTTTGAACCACTGCCTGGCAGGTCCAGTTAGGGTGGAAGGAAAGATCAAGCAACGAAGCTCTGGCCCGATGTTATGAGCCATCATTAGGGTGTTGAACATCCCTAAGTGGTCAGATGGGTCTCCATCCCCGTTGAACTTTGACAAGTGAGGCATACGAAAGCCAGAAGGGTATGCCGTTGCTGCTATGTTGGGGGCGAAGAGCTCCATCTCATCCCCTGAATCATATTCGTCTTTTTCTTTCTCTGACAGGAGCTTCTTCATCAGCTCCTCCATTTGAGTTAAGCGCTCTAAGGTTTTGTCCTGAGATCCTGGGTTATTCCGGGGCTGTTCAACAGCTCCGGACCCGTTGTACATATTAGGCGGGCTATTGCCCCTCCTATCTGGAGATAGGTCATTTGGGGCATTCCCGCCATTACGTACTTCGGATCGGACCCCAACTGAGCGGGCCTGGCTACCATCCCTAACTCGATCCTCTCTGTGAGAGTTGAGGCGATCTCGAAGGTCGCCTCCCTGGGTATTATGGTGACTTTGTGCTGAACTTAGTCGCTGTCGCAGGTCTCCTCCCGAAAGATCACTCCGTGCACTACCGGTCCAGTGACTCCTGCTGGACAGGCTCGATGTGCGTCTTTGGCGGCTCTGACCTGCTCCTCCTCCCGGCGCCCTGCTGCGGCGGGAAGGCCCGGCCGATGGCGGGTCTCTCCTACTATTTCCGTAGGTCGGGATGTCTCGGACGGTCTGAGGAGACGGATATCTGATGGGAGAAGGAGGATGCCTGACCGGAGAGGCGATCCTAGTGCCGTCTGGACGGACTAAATTTGGTGGGGGCCTCTCGGCCCTGCCAGCTTGATGGTTTCGCGCTGGGCGATTCGGACGAGGAACTGGACGTTCTTCGGGGACGGGCTGACGTCTCCGGATCTCCTTGGCCCTCCTTTGGGAATTTCCCCTATCTCTTCTGGGCGTCCTCGAGGAAGGCTGAGAGCTAGGGGTTGATGTCCTAACCGAACGGCTGTACTGCTGCGGTTCGGTCTGAGGCATTTCCCTGAAGTTCGCCACTTGATGGCGTGATGAAGGGGTGGAGTTGGCTGCAGGGAGTCTACCCGAACGGCTATACCTGGATTGATTACTCCGGCGAGACTTAGGAGCCTCGCCTTGCCTCTCTCCAACGTTACCGTTGGTTGTGAGAGGGGGTAGTCGACTCAGAATATCCTGGATTTGCTGACCAGCTGCTGCTAGCTGGCTCCTCAGTTGAGCATTCTCCATCTCCACCGCAGTATAATAACCTGGATTCGGATTAGGCGGCCGGGGCGTCGAACTACCAGTATCGTCTTGGCCGGCCGGCTGCTTTCCTGGCCTTTGCTGGACTTCAGGAACTTGCTCCTCGGGGAGGGCAACATGGCGGGCCTCCTGCCCATCATGCTGTTCTGTCTCGTTGCCATGTTTGGATCGAGTGGTCACCATAGTTGTATGTTTGTGGTAGTACTAATTAGATTTGCTCTCAATGAAAGCACCAAACTGTTGACGCGGTTCTTCGGCAACAGGTAATTAAGAGAAGGAGAGAAAGAGATTAGTAGTTAAAAGTAGAACCGCCGCAGATATGAAATCTTTGTGAGAAGAACTAGGTGACCCTAAACACGTTTTTTAAGTGGTTCGAAGGTTAAAATCCTTCTACTCCACTAGTCAATATTATTGATCTTTTCTGGGTAATTGGTTTACAAAATATATAGTTCTTACAAGACTATTTTTTCCAACCCCTATCAATTCCCAGGGTCTCCATATTTATAGGAGAAGGCACCTGGAAATTGGTAGGGAGGTCATCCCGTGACCTTACCATTTGTCATATCAAGTCTGTGATATTCATGATTACTTCCTAAACCTGACACACAAGTGTGGTCTAATCAGTATGGAAGGAGATAATGGGCCGCACGGCCCAACCCATCCGTGGGTGTCTGAATACGCACGTTCCTGCGGCGTGTCCGAGAAGTCAGGGGGATATCGGACACGTGATGGCAGGATTATGCACGTTTATCTTGCGTGTTGACCTCCCATAGGGTCAGAGCTTCATGAGAAGCTCGCTACCGGAGCAATCCATAACCCGAGCTGATCCTTCAGTGGTCGTCGGATGTTGTTCCCAGCTCCTGGAACAACAAGAAGGAGCAGGAAACTCCATCCCCTCGAGCTAGAAAGGGCCCGTCCTGAAGATAAAGCCTCTGGCCTGTGGGAGCCTCGGGCTAAATCATGTTTAGTCCGAGGATCGTCCTGCTAAACAGCCCGTGGGAAATCCAGGGCGTACAATATCGTTTCATAATATTAATTAAATACATCAATCGATTATCATATACAAGCTGAACTTAATCCCGGGGTGGCTATGAACTCCTATATATCATTTGATCATTTGATTCATGCGTTAGGGTTTGTCAAAATGATTAGGCTAAAAACTATTATTTTAGGGATTCGATGATATATATGGTTGTGGACATAGTAAACATATATGAAATTTATACATTCTTGTAGATTGAATAATGGTCCCCTATTGGGTTGACTTTTGGAAGTGAAAGGTTATTGACGTCGAATTCATAAACATGTTATGAATTAACCTTCACTAGTAAAGTCAATGGTACTCTAGGAAACATGAAATAATTAAAAGGGTAAAACAGTAATTTTATTCCTGCTTAATTATGAACCATTAATAGATGACTAACTTGTATGTAATGATTATATTAATGGACTCTTTATGGTTACAATAAAGTCCTTAGTAAATATATGTCTATAATTGCAAGAATGCAATCTCATTTTTTTAGTGGAAAAATCATGAGATTAATAAATTATGATTATTTAATTAAAGAGATTTGATCAATAATCTAAATTTATTAGAGCTTGGAATTATAGGACCATAGGTCTCCAAGGCGGCTCTATCAACATTATTCAAGGGAAGAGGTGATACAAGGATGAAAATGAAAAAGGCTATTTGAGAGAAAAATTTGTTCTTCGGGACAAATATACAATTATAAGATAATTGAGATTGAATAATTAATTAAGAATTCATTAGTATAATTTCAAATAATTAAGTGACATTAATTAAATAAAATTTTGAAATTAATTCATACACTTAATTTCAAAGTATATAAATAAAAAAAGAATTGGTTTTTAAAATTAATTATTTTATTTAGTGATAGTAAATAAATATGGCAAGACCAAATAGTTTTGAATTATTATATTTATTTAATAAATAATAATGTGCTAATAATGAATTGAAATTTGAATTTTGGTTGTCATTTTCTTTTCCTTAAAAAGATGATGTCTTAGTTATTTGAATTTAATCTATTTTAATTAAATAAAAGTTGAAGAATAAAATCCCACAAATTAGGGGAGTGCTACACACATGGAGCAGTCCCAGGATTGCACCATGTGTGTACCACTACTGACTTAGTCAGCTTTTGGATTTTTTATTTTATTTTTTTATAAATAAATTATATAAGGAAACTTTTGACTTTGTCTTAATTGGTTTTCATCATCACCATCATCATCATTATTATTATTATTATTATTATTATTATTATGTGATAATAATATACAACTATTCTATATAAGAATAGTAGTCTATTCGTGACAGATGGTTAATGAAATTCACAATTTTTTTTCATCACACTCAAATCAAAAGAAAGAAAAATAAGCTTTTCTCTCTAGCCTAAAATCCAAGATCTCATGAGTTGAGAATATTTTGTGATTCAAAAAATTAATCTTTGTTCTCTATGTGCCCACACACATCTTGAGGTTTAGAGAACATCTCGGAAGATCGTGGTTTGAATATTCAAAGCAAGGATAGGAAGGTCATTGATTTTTCAAAAAGATTCAATGTCACTTGATAAGCTACAAGAGGTAGGTCCTTTAATCTTGGTTTTGTACATATATTCATATATATATTATTTGTTGATTAACATATTACATATTGATGGATCCGCATATAAAAGAGTTTATATGGAATTTTTTGTTATATATTTGTGTCACTACTCCGCAATTTTTGCTGCACACTAGGAACCGTTCCTTACATAGGACACCCCTGGTGTTCGAGGTTGGCAACATAGTTATATTATAGATAGCTACATTAAAAGGACTTATGTGATTTAGAAAGAAGAGAAAGTTGAGTCTGAGGTTTCTTGAACCATTTGAGTTCCTAGAAAGAATTGGGGAGATGGCTTATAAGTTAGCCCTTTCGCTTGCTTTGTCACAAGTTTACGATGTAATTCACATATCTATGCTGGGAGAATATGTGAATGATCCCACACATGAGCTCAATTATGAGAAGATAATCGTTGACCCTCAACTGCACAACGAAGAGAAGCCGGTGGCAATTTTGAACCGGAAAGACAAAGTGTTGAGGAACAAATCAGTGCCGTTAGTTAAGGTTAAGTGGTGTAATCACGACATTGAAGAAGCCATGTGGGAGACAGAGGCCAAAATTAAAGAATTGTATCCCCATTTATTTTAAGTTTTAGGACAGCATTTGTAACTTGTAGGTATTGTAACACCCCGTGTATCGAGCACTTACTAGTATCTAAGAACGAGGTGGTTAGTTATGTATGAACATAATAATAATATGTGCTTGAAAAACAAATTTCATGTCGCTAATGTAAGCCAATGTATGAAATGTTTGGTTTGGTGACAAACCAAGCATTTCGGTCCCGGACCGAAATGGAAACCCTAATCGGATAAATTCTTGGATAAGTTATTATTTGAGAAGTATAACTATGGAAAATATTATTGGACATTAAATTATTGGATTAATTTATATTAAGGTCAAAAAAATTTATTTTTGTATGAAAAATCTCTAAAAATGTATTTTTGTGAAAAATGCACATTTAGCCAAAAAAGAGATTTTGGCTAATTAAATTACATAAGTTATAAATATACGAGTGTGACAACTTAAATTAAATAACAAGATCTATTTAATTTAATTACCCTAGGTTAAGATTTCAATTTGGCGAGGACTAAGTGGTTACTATTTTAGAAAATACACCATTAAGCTTAGATTTAATTAACTAAATTAGGATTAATTAAAAACAAAACCAAGCTTAATTGAAGTTACATGGGTGGGGTAAATTAGTCATTTCATGTCTTATTTTTACACCATATAAAAGGTAAAAAGTTAAAGTGGTCTTCATAATTAACAATTGCAAAACTTTGACTCTAAGTTTTCTCTCCATTTTCTCTCTATCTTGGCCGACTACAACCTTGCCTTCTCTGATTTTTTCACACAAAACCTTACTTAAACTCTCATTCTCTCATATCCTTCCTTATATACACCTAGTTCTATGCCAATTGGTCTTTTTTTTAAGCTAAGGAAACCTATACAAAGCTAGAACATCTAAAGGTAAAAGGCTAGACTTTTCTTTGTAAAAGTTGTGACTTTTGTTATTCTTATCTTAGATGCACTTGTTAGCTTTTGTAATATGATTTTTGGATTTATGGGGAGTGTAAATATGTATATTAAATATTTGAGCAAGGATTAGAAGTGCTAGTCGTCATCAAAGTTCAATCAAGTCGTCTACAAGAGGTATATGGTCACCTCCATCACATTTATTTATGATTTTTAATAATCTGCCATGTTTGAGTAGCTTGATGTGTTTAAATTTATTATGAGAACTGTATTAATGCTTATATATTGGCTAATCATACATGCATGGATGTTTGGATGATTGTTAAGTGATGGAATCCAACATTCCATAGGCAAACATTGATTTTATGTGAGAAAATGTTTAAGTATTGACTTCCAATGGGTCAAGAGAAATTTATATGAACTTGTTTCAAGATTTTCTTGGTTCCATGATGTATTTTAGGAAGAGTAGATATTCATAGTGTATAGAAACGTTTAAAAATATTTTGAAATGGCCAAGTTATAATTTTTACAAACTTGGTGTGCAATCTGGAAAATGGCTTTCAAAAACTGTACAAAATAGCGAAATTTGGATAGCGAGTTCCATAGGTAAATTAATGTATTTTTGGCTGATTTTTGAAATGAACATTATTTTTATATTAGTAAAAGTTTCAAATATAAATATTAAAAATGTTAAGAGATATGATTTTTCAAAGTTAGGCAAAAAATTATGGAAGCTCAAAAGGGATACCCACATAAATACCCTTTCTTCACACTTAATACACATAATTACCCTTTACTTCAAAAAATGAGACAGTACCATTTTTTTTAGAATATTTTAATAAAATAGCCTTAATATATATAAATATATATTAAATCTTATTGAATTAGGATTTCAAATTTATATTTATTTTAAGGTAAAAAATACAAAAAAAAAAAGTAATTTAAAATGTAAACAAAAATCAAGAATTGTAGTTTACGTTTTCCTTAAAAATTAAAAAGTATAAGCAAATTGTTTACATTATATTTAAATTTGAAATAGTAAACAAGTAGTTTACAAGTTATATTTAAGTTGGTTTGAAATTGTAAATAAATAGTTTACATTTATGTTTTTGTTTATCATTTGAGTATTTTTTTATTAAAAATTAATCACATTTATTGGAATAGAAATTCAAAAATATATTTATGTTTAAATTTAAAATTGCAAACAAGTGTTTTCATTATCATAGATTCTATGTTTGTGGAGAAAACAACTTTTTATTTACTTACAACAAAATTGAAAACAACGAGTTTGCTCTTTACCATTTATTTTAATGAAATTGCAAATAACGAGTTTACAATTTAGTAAAGTAAGAGTAAAATATCAATGAGCCTATATTGTGTAGAGAAAATACAATTTTCTATTTAATGAGAATGTAACTAATGAGTTCATTCTTTAATTATTTAAATGAAATTGTAAGTAATGAGTTTATTTTGCAATAATTTATTTAAAAAAATTCTAAACTTTCTTAACATTATATTTAAAATTATTAGTATTAATTGATATAGCAAGTTTTTCAATACAATTTTTAGAAAACTATTAAAGAATAATAATAATTTATATTTAAAAGTGTGAACAAATAAATTATATTTATTTGAATAAGATATTAAGAGACTATGAGAGTATATGAAATTGAGAAATTGGAAAACAAAAAAAATCTAAGTGTGAAAGTTTGAAGCAATTACACTATTCAAAAATGACAATTTTGAAATTTTACCATAAAAAACAAGTATTTGTAAGGAAAAAACAAGTAGGCAATTTTATGGAGTGATGTAGAAAAAGAGGTATTTGTGGCCATTCCGAGCTCAAAATAGCTTATGGACAGCCATGTTTGGGAACCTTTTCACTATGTAACAATTATTCAAATGACCTAATTTTTCGAATGGATAATTTTTACATATCCTAGTATGGCCTTAAGAAATTTCAAACCAAAATAATGAACCAAATGAATTTTTATAAATTTCCAAAGTTCAAGAAAAGGATTACGTTTTCCCTGAACAATTTTGAAGGGTGATTTTTTAAAATAGTTTTCACCAAGTAAAAATGATTATTTTAGGGTTTATACATTTTTAGATCCTGTGTTTTGCCTCATTAATTATTTGGACCCTGTGTTTTGACAAATTATTTTTTGGACCCTGTATTTTGTAAAATGGTTCAAATAGGCCCCTAAACCTGATTTTGATGAACAAAAATTTGAATATAACAACACAGTTCTTAGGCAGAATGACTGTATTTTTGTTCTAAGTTGTTAGTTTGATGAATTATTTGTGATTTTAGTTCAAAAAACTTTGATCAAAATCGGGTTTAGGGGTCTATTTGAACTATTTTACAAAACATAGGGTCCAAAAAGTAATTTGTCAAAACATAAGGTCTAAAAAGGCATAAACCCTTATTTTTATATAAACTTTGGCAAGTAACTTCTTGGAATAGCCAAGATTGGTTATACAAAGTTTGAGAATTTTTGGAGTTATAGTTTTCAAAATATAATTTTCTAAAGTATGCAACTTAGAACTAAAATTAACAAAGTTTTATACTAAAAAAGAGGAAATTTTCTAATGTTTGGCTAGAAAATGTAGTATATTCTTGATAATTACAGATTTGAGTTTAGCATACTAAATAATTATTAAGGTTAATTTAGATATTAAAAAATTAATATTTTTATTAATTAATGGATTTTGTTTAAGAAAATTAAAAAGGGTCCAAAACCCTAATTTTTCATTGATATGAATTAAAATATCTTTTTAAAATAAAAGCAACTTTCTATTTATTTTTCCTTAAAAACTACTAAAATTAATCAACATTTTTATAATTATTTATTAATCAATTAAATGGTCTTAATTAATCAAAGTTTATGATTTAAGTAATCTTACCAAAAAGTGTTGGATTTTTGGTAACTTACCAAAGAAAGGCTAAAATCGGTAAAGCTTGAAAGCTTCCAAAACTATACTTTCCCGGCTAGGACCGATAGTGAAAACGGAGTGGGAAATTTGTAAAAAGTCGACTTTCAAATAACTAGACATGTTGTGGGAATTATTCCAAAAACCCTTAAATTCTGTTATGGCTTAAAATGTACGGATGAAAATACCCTTAGTGGGTATTTGGTTACGACCTTAATGCCCAAAGTAGAATGATAATCTACTATAATGCCATAATTAATCTGAGTGCATTGTATGCTAGTTATAGTATTAGCTGACAAGTCGCGAGTCTCTGTGGGAATATTGCCCGTTCACAGCAAATGACAACTTGTAAGTCAATCTATGATTTTTATGTCTACAACATGAATTAACTAGTGTATTGCTTCATAGAAGTAGGGCTTATATGCTAATTAGCGAGAGAGGGCTCATTTAGAGACAATGACTAGGTAGGGCTTACGCTCCACATGTGATTTTAACGTGGACAATTTCCACTTGTTGTCATATAGTGCAGACGATTTCCAACTATTTAATGACTGTGCATACAGTTTCTGCCTTTCATATTGTTGGCCTACCTCATGAGTATGTGGACGGTTTCCACTTATTGTATTATTGGGTAGATGGTTTCTGCCTGGTTCATGAGTGCATGGACGTTCTCCACCTATTGATATGTAGCACGGACAATTTCTGCCTACTGCATCATTGTGCAGACGATTTATGCCCTTGACATTATTGGTCTGGTTAGCTATCATGACAATTGGCTAGGAGGTAACTGAGCCAAATAAACCTAGGAGTCTCAATGAGCCGGTGTGGATCTTGTTGACCCAAGATTTGGCCAACTGACACGGAGTCAGAATATGCTTGATATGAATGAATATGATGAGAAGAACGTAATGACAAAAATTAATAACAACATGATATTTTTAAAGTGGTTCGGCCCCAAGGTTTGGTAATAACCTACGTCCACTTAGACTATTATTGATATATAATCAAAGGGGTGATCAAAGAACAAGGGTTCAATGAGTTTCACTAACCTCTGAAGAACAATACAATATCACTAGGAGAATTACTATAGTCTCAAATAATTCAAAAGCCAAAAGTCCCTTCCTTGAGCTATCTTTTGCTATTTATAGGCTCAAGGGGGATTACAAAAGATTGTTACAGATATTCTCTCCTAAATAATCGGATATCCAGGAGATTGTGCGAGATAAATTCGGGATTCACAAAGATCTTCCCATAAATGTTGCTTTGTATGCGGAACTATTGACCAGACTGGTCGCAGGTAAGACTGGGCCGCACTGCTTCTAATGTGTCTTCTGGTCGATACTCTAACAAAACGTTTCCAGGTGTCAGCCACGTGTCCAGGGATCACTTGCCACGTCATCAATGCTAATTTTTTGGATAACATTTGCCCCCCAAGTTTATTTATCACGAGCAGTAAAATAAACTTTTGGACGAACGACTCTTCGGTAATCCCGTCTTACGTGTCAGAACCCTTCGTGTGTTCTTGGAAAAAGTAACCCACTTCTGTCTAATCACGTCCTTTCAGTTCCTCAGAAACAATTTCGACGGCCATCCCGCTTCCCCATACTTTGAAAAAGGGAAACTAATGATTACACTTTTTAATGCCAGAGACAAACGTATATAAGACCTTCGAAGTCTTCCTTTTCTTTTTACGCACGCCACTGTATTTGCAAGAAACCCTAAAAACCAGAGTTTTAAACTTCTCCGGAGACCGTTCTCCTGCACTTCCAAGATTCAGACCGAGAGTTCCTTGATCTCCGAAGACCTTTCTTCCATCTCCACGATCATTTTCTTGGTAAGTTTTCAAATTCCCATGCTTCAGATTTTCGTGGCGCATGTTTCTGTATGTAGACCGTTTGAGATTATCTGTTTCTGGTTTGAGATGCTTGTGAGTAGAACGTTTTGTAGGCAAAAAGGGTTACAAGTTAGTTTGATTAGTCATGATCATGTGTTTAGGACGTAAGATCGAAGTAAAAATTCAATCTTTAGGCTAGTTGGAAAATAGGTTTTTCCCGCCCTAAGGGGAGTTGAAAAAGCTTTCCTGAGAAACTTTTTGCTTTCACCCTTTAATCCGTCTTTCAAACTGTTCGTATGGAACACTTTAACTTTTTGTTAGAATGTTGTTGTATAAAATCTTGGCTTTTTATACTCGTCCAGCGTTATTCTAAAAAGCTTTTAAAAATTCTCTACCCTCACTTCCCCATTCTTCTGTTTGCAGACATTGATGCCAGATTTGTGGGGGGGTGAGCGGCCTATTGACGACGACCTTCTCGCCCAGCTGCTCGAGGGTGAAGAACAACCAGCCGACTAGGTTCACGAGATTCCCTTCTCACGGTCCTCTACCAGACCTTGTCCTTCTCCTCAAATGGCCCGTTCAAAATCAGTAGGCAAGAAAAGACCTGAACCTGAAAACAGTCCAAACCATCCTGCCCAGCCTGATCCACAGGCTAGGGCTCCCTCGACCAGTGGTGGAGAAAATCCTATCCCTGACCCTAATATCCAAACTAGGGCCCGCCCTCGGCATCAGAATCCGCCTGATGTCGAGTGGTACACCGCTCCGACCAGTTCAGTGACCATACGGATGGTTGCTAACTACTTTAGGAAATACCCTCTCACAGGGGTTTCCATTATACGTCCTGCCGCAGACCAGAGGGCTAACCTCCCCGGAGGTGTAAACAGCGCCTGGTCTCGGTATCACATTGAGGCGGGAGCTTGCCTCCCTCTTCATCCTTTTTATGAGGGGGTGGCCAATTATTTCGGTGTCGCCCCCTTCCAAATAACTCCAAACGGATATAGAATGCTGGCCGCACTCTATATCCTGTATAAACTTAAGAAATGGCCAGAACCTTCGCCTCATGAGGTCAACTATCTTTTTGACCTTAAATCTAACCCGCAACAACACGGAACGGGTTTCTACCACTTCTGTCACCAGGAGACCAACCAGACGTTCTTGAGTGACACCACGCACATCTCAAACGTGGGACAGTATAGTAAGGAGTACTTCCTTACACCGAACATAACCAGCAATAACCTGGCCTTCGCTCGAGGAGGTAAGTGCTTGTATTTGACTGGTCGATACTTTTAATCAAGTTGTTCTCTTTCATTTTTCTCAGTACTGAAATCTGTCTTTCAGGCCCATGGTTACGTCCGACCCCAACACCAGACATGGTGTTGAGGTCCAATACTTTGGCCAGGATGACTGACGCAGCAAAAAGTGTCAAGATCCTGGTCACAGATGAAAACCTGAGGCGGTCTGGCCTCCTGGCTCCTCGCCATGAAACAAGAGGGTTCGTGGTAGACGATGCCACTGCCGAGGGGGTTCCCGAGCAGCAACCTCCTGCGTCCCCTCGGAGGAGGAGGCCAATGGGGGTTACTATCAGGGAGCCCACGGGCAATCCTTGCGCAGAAAGGCCTTCTGCTCCCCAAGGCAAGGGGAAACAAAAGGCCAAAGAGCCAGTTGTGGACTTGGGGGAGTCTTCTGATGAGAACGGTAACACCATTTTACTTTTGAACAGTTTTCCAATTCCCTGTCACTTGTTTGATGGGGAAGGCAACTTTACATATACTCCTAAATTAGGGCCAGACTTCTTCATGCCAGATAGTGAGTGTATGACTAATAGAGTCAATAGTATAGAGACCAGTAGTTGTAGCTCGGGTATTCACTTTGTTACCTCTTTTCTATTGTATAAGGAATTTTCATTTGCCTCTTGTCTTATCACCTGCTTGTGTTTACTTGTACGCAGACATGGCCACTCCCAACATCTTTGACATGTACCAGGCCGAGGAGGAAGAGGAAGTTCCCCAACTCCGGCGAAAGTCATCAAGGAGGCACACCGGCGAGACCAGCCAGGGGCCCACCAAAAAGAGTCGAACCGAAGATCCTCCAAGGGATGCACCCACTGGGCAAACTTCCGCCCATCCTTCGACTCCTACGGAGAAACAGACTCCTTCTGCTATGCCAAAACCTCCTGCTGCGCCCACCAGAGAGCAGATTACTCGGGAAGAAGCTCTCGGGGCCAAAATCTTGAGTCGCACTCTGCGATCAGCCAAGGATCGCCTTGTACACATCGGTAAAAATGACTGTGTCAAGGACGCAATGGTTGAAGCAAAAAATATGTCGGTTGACCTAATCCTGAACATGACCCTGAATGAGATTTCCAGCGTAAGTACTCCCTTGTCTCTCAAGCCTTAGTCCTTTATTCTTCGCAATAGGCTTTAACTTTTTCCTTTGTTCATAGGCCTTGCTGTCTGCTACCACTGCTCGCACCCGTGCCCAAGCCTCTATCGACCAGGCTCGGGCAAAGGCCATTGAGAGGTATCAGGTGAAGGCATCCGAAGAGCTTTCGGCTGCAGAGGCTAGGCACGCCAAGGAGTTGGAGGCGATGGCTCGAGAGAGGGACGCTGCGGTGACAAAGCTGTCAGAGGCTGAAGCTGCAAAGGAAGCTGCAATAAAGTCGAGGCAGCAGTATCGAGATTCCAACGTCACCCATCTTCGCGAAATCAAAAGGTTGAAAGAGATGCACAAGTCCAAGGACGAGGCCATTGCTACTCTCGAAGGCAAAGTAAAGCAGCTGGAACTTGACAACTCCAAAAATCTGGAGAGGTACAAGAGGACGATGCTCCGATGTTTCTACAACTTCTAGAAACACAATCAAGGTGCCAACTTCAGCTATCTTTCTGAAGACGTTAGGACTGCCGAGCTGGCGCGCTGTGCTCCCCAACTAGCCGAAGAGGAGGCAAGAGCGAGGATCCCTGATTCCCCAAGCCTGGCTGTCGTAGAAGAAGAAGTTGCTGCTGAGAATGTTGTTATCCAGGATGCCTGTGAGGACCCTCCGGCCCCAAATGCCTCTTGAACTTTTTCATTTATTATTTTTTTTTTCTTTCCTTTTGATCACACGACCCATGGGTCGTGATGTAAAGACAATATTTTTGCTTTAAACTTTGCTGCATGGGCAGTAAATCTTTTTTCTTTTACTTGAACAATTACATCCAAGCAATGATGCTTGCGGTGTAAAAGATTGCATGATGCTATAATATTTTTATTTATTATAACACTTGTCTGTATGACCGAACGTAGCATAGTACTTTGGCATGATTTAACAAAATATAAAATTTGAAAAATACTCTAAGTACCCTAGCATGCTTCACTCATTTTGTTCATGTGTTTACATACCTCAAGGTACGCTTTGCTATCGATGTGCCTTATATGCCCCCCAAGTGATCGAGGAGATTTAGGTCCTTGGTCACTTGCCTTGACCATGACCTGTTCGAACATTCCTGCTCGTGTGCAAAAATGATATATGTAATACAGCAAAATAACACACGTAATGAACAAATTCTTGTAAATTTAAATTCACAAAGGTTGGCAAGAATGACTGGTTGCGCACAGTCCCTTATAATCTCGTATTAAAAATGGACTGAACATGTCTTTACGAGTGATTCTGAAATAGAATCTTACATATACGAGCGATTAGCCATACAGCGTGGCTAACCCTCTTTGCTAAACTTGTATAAAGAAAAAATTAATACAAGCCAGTCCTTTATAAAGGACTGTTTACTGATAATACTTGCGCAGGTGTTCTCCATTCCAATAACGTGGAACGAGATCTCCATTTAAGCGTGCAAGTTTGTAGGTGCCTGGATGAAGGACTTCCTCAATCTGGTAAGGTCCTTCCCAATTGGGTCCGAGCACTCCAGCAGTAGGGTCGCGGGTATTTAAGAAAACTCGTCGTAGCACCAAGTCTCCGACGTTGAATTTTCTCTCTTTAACTTTGGAGTTAAAGTACCGAGCGACTTTTTGTTGGTATGCAGCAACTTGGAGTTAAGATTTCTCTCGTATCTCATCGATTGAGTCTAGGGACTCCATCATTAGCTGGCTGTTCTGGTCCTGGTCGTAAGTCAAACGCCGATGTGAGGGGGGATCTAACTCGACAGGTAACATAGCTTCATATCCATAGGCTAAGGAAAATGGGGTATGTCCTGTCGCTGTTCAGTGGGACGTTCTATACGACCAGAGGACTTCAGGAAACTGCTCTGGCCATGCTCCTTTGGCTTCCTCAAGTCTTTTCTTCAGGGTGTCTTTAAGAGCCTTATTTATGGCTTCGACCTGCCCATTCGCCTGGGGGTGTGCGACTGAAGAAAAGCTTTTAATGACTCCATGTCTTTCACAGAAATTGGTGAATAAGTCGCTGTCAAACTGGGTCCCATTGTCTGAAACTATCTTCCGGGGCAAACCATATCGACAGACGATGTTCTTGATAACAAAGTCGAGAACTTTCTTGGTCGTGATGGTAGCGAGCGGTTCAGCTTCGGCCCATTTGGTGAAGTAATCGACTGCCACGACTGCGTATTTTACACCGCCTTTCCCTGTAGGTAGGGATCCGATCAAATCTATCCCCCATACTGCAAAAGGCCACGGACTTTGCATCTGTTTCAATTCGTTTGGAGCTGCTCGTGGAATCTTGGAGAACCTTTGACATTTATCGCATCTTCGTACAAACTCCATCGAATCCTCGTTCATCGTTGGCCAGAAGTAGCCTTGCCTTAGAATCTTTTTTGCCAAACTCTGCCCCCCAGCGTGATCCCCGCAGAAGCCCTCATGCACCTCTTTCATGAGTTCATTAGCTTTTTCTGGTGTAACGCACCTGAGTAGTGGCATTGAATATCATCTTCGGTACATAATGCTATCGACCAGTATGTACCTAGCAGCTCGTCTTTGTAGAGTTCTGGCTTTGTTTCTATCTGTTGGCAGCGTACCATTTGTCAGATACTCTAAGTAAGGCGCCATCCATGTATCCTCCATTCGAATCTCCATACTGGATACAGCTGCTTGTATGCTCGGCTTACTCAGTCTTTCTACTGGCACAATGTTCAAAGTGTCAGCATCCTTCGTGCTTGCGAGTTTGGCTAAGGCATCTGCGTTTGAATTCTGATCCCGCGGGATTTGCTGGAGGGTGTACTTCGTGAACTGGGCTAGCAGGTCCTTTGTTTTATTTAAGTAGGCCACCATTTTCAAACCTCGCGCTTGGTATTCTCCCAGGACCTGATTCACCACCAGCTGTGAATCACTGTAGATATCAAGCGTCTTTATGCTCATATCCTTTGCCATTCTCAATCCAGCAAGGAGTGCTTCGTATTCTGCTTCATTATTTGATGCAGTGAAGTCGAACCTGATGGCGCAGTGAAATCGATGCCCTTCCGGCGTTATCAATATCACTCCCGCTCTAGCAAGGGATTCATTGGATGAGCCATCCGTGAATAGTTTCCACGAAGGAGCTTTGTCTTGAGGCTCGGGCGCTTCAGGTTGTTCGCACTGCTCGCTGTCTGGGAGTTCGGTGAACTCCGCAATTAGGTCGGCCAAGATTTGTCCTTTGACTGCTGCTCGCGGTGAATAAGTTATATCGAACTGTCCCAGTTTGACTGCCCACTTTAATAATCGTCCAGCCGCTTCCGGTTTTTGGAGGACTTGCCGAAGGGGTTGGTCAGTTAGGACTGTAATAGGATGGGCCTGAAAGTAAGGGCGTAACTTCCTAGAGGCCAGGATCAAGCAATATGCTAACCTCTCAATTGGTGGATATCTTAATTCTGCGCCAATTAGTCTCTTGCTGACATAGTAGACTGCTTTTTGTACGCCATCCTCCTCTCGCACTAACACCGCGCTGGCAACAACTTCAGTAATCGCCAGATAAATAAACAAAGTTTCTCCTTCAATTGGCTTTGATAAGATAGGAGGCTGTGCCATATGGGCTTTCAAGGCCTGGAATGCCTTCGCAGTCTCCTGTCCATTCAAACTTCTTATTTCCCCTAAGTAGATTGAAGAAAGGGACACACTTGTCTGTGGATTTTGAAATGAATCTACTTAGGGCTGCGATTCTTCTGGTTAAACTTTGTACATCTTTGATCCTTTCTGGCGACTTCATGTCGATCAGGGCTTTTATCTTGTCGGGGTTGGCCTCGATTCCTATTGAATTTACAATAAACCCCAAAAACTTCCCTGATCCAACTCCAAAAGAACATTTGAGGGGATTTAACTTCATTTGGTACTTGTTTAACACACTAAAGCATTCTTGTAAATCCCTCACATGCCCTTCTGCTTTCTTGGACTTTACCAGCATGTCATCTACATATACCTCCATGTTTACACCGATCTGCTCCTTGAACATGTGGTTGACTAGCCGTTGGTAAGTCGCACCTGCGTTTTTCAGTTTGAAGGGCATTACTTTGTAACAATATAAGCCCGTATCGGTCCGAAAGCTGGTGTGATCCTCGTCAGGGGGATGCATGCTAATCTGGTTGTAGCCTGAATATGCATCCATGAATGAGAGGATCTCGTGTCATGCAGTTGCATCGACCAACTGGTCGATCCTTGGGAGTGTGAAGCAGTCTTTTGGGCAGGCTTTATTGAGGTCTATAAAATCCACACAGGTCCGCCACTTGCCGTTAGGCTTGGGAACCAGCACTGGATTGGAGACCCATGATGGATAAAATGCCACTCTGATGAACCTATTCTCCTTTAATCTTTCGACTTCTTCTTTTAAGGCCCTTGATCTATCTTTCTCGAGCAGCCTTCTTTTTTGTTGCACGGGTGGAAAGATCTTGTCTATATTCAGGACATGGCTGATTACTGCAGGATCTATCCCAGCCATGTCTTTATGGGACCAGGCGAAAACCTCCTGGTTCTTTCGCAAAAATTCCACCAGTGCGTTCTTTGTGGTAAGCTCTAAGTTTCTCCCAACCTTTACGACTCTGGTTGGGTCTTTTTCGTCGAGTTGGACCTCCTCTAGGTCCTCGATGGGTCCGACATTTTCTTCAAAATCCCCAAAGCGAGGATCCAAATCTCTATCCTCACTTTGGGCAACACCCTATTTGGTGACTTCATCACCGGATTGGGCTTGTGTATCAACTGCCATCTGCAACCTATCCGAGGTAGTGCTCTTCGGCGCTACACTCTTTGCCTTTGTGATTGAGGCATTGTAGCACTCTCTGGCTTCCCTCTGGTTCCCCAACACGCGTCCTACCCCCGCGTCTGTTGGGAACTTCATGGCTAGGTGCCACATAGAGACGGCGGCCCGTAGTTCAACCAGTATGGGCCTTCCAATAACGGCGTTGTACACCGAGGGACAATCGACCACTACAAAAGTGGCAAGTAATGTCCTTGTTGCAGGCGTTGTACCCGTCGTTACTGGGAGATTGATCAATCCGGCGGGAGCGAGTCCTTCTCCAGAGAAGCCGTATATCGTTTGGTTGCAGGGATCCAAGTCCTTAATGGACAATTTCATGCGTTCCAGTGTAGATTTATACAGGATATTCACTGAACTTCCTGTATCGACCAGTACCCTCTTTACCATCATATTGGCCATCTGGATGTCCACGACCAGCGGATCGGAATGTGGGAACCTGACGTGTTGGGCATCGACATCAGAGAAGGTTATTTCACCCTCCTCTGACCGAGCCTTCTTTGGTGCACGGTCCTCCACAGTCATTATCTCGATGTCCTGGTCGTGGCACAGAGTCCGAGCATATCGTTCTCTGGCCTTTCTGCTATTTCCCGCGAGGTGCGGGCCTCCACAGATGGTTAAGAGCGTTCCAACCACGGGGGCAGGCTGTAAGGGTGGCGAGCGTTGGCGCGTGGATGCCTGCTCGTTGCCACCCGGAGCTTCTCGTTGGGTATTTCCCGAGGCCCGTACGTATCTTCGCAAGTGTCCTTGTCTAATAAGGAACTTGATTTCGTCTTTCAACTGGTTGCATTCATTGGTATCATGTCCGTAGTCGTTATGATAACGACAGAACTTGGTAGTGTCTCTCTTCGAAATATCCTTCCGAATGGGGCCAGGTTTTTTGTAAGGCACACTAGAGCTTGTGGCCTGGTAAACCTCCCCCCGAGACTCAACGAGGGCAGTGTAGTTAGTGAACCGGGGTTCATAACGATTACCCTTGGCTCGTTTGTTGTCGGAGGTGGAAGGCTCGTTATATGGCCGTTTTCCACCATTCTTGCCATTGCCATTGTCGTTCCCTTTGCCTTTGCCGCTGCCATTAGGTTTAGAACCATTGGCGACTTTGGCGGGTTTGGCAGCCTTTTTACCCTTGTTTGAGGGCTTTCCATCGTCAGCAATGGCTTCTTCGAGCTTGATGTAGCGATCAGCTCGGTCTAAAAATTCTTGGGTAGTTCTCACTCCTTCTTTTAAGAGAATTTTCCAGAGGGGAGAACAACGTTTAACCCCTACGATAATGGCCATCATCTTGCCTTCGTCTCCCACCATTTTTGCTCCAGCCGCCGCTCGCATAAAGCGCTGGACGTAATCTTTTACTGACTCCCCATCCTGCTAGCGAATTTCGACTAGCTGGTTTGCTTCGGTCGGGTGCACACGACCTGCATAGAAATGTCCGTAGAACTCCCTTACAAACATTTCCCAGGAAACTATGC
Organism: Humulus lupulus; assembly: GCF_963169125.1. Classification (NCBI taxonomy): domain Eukaryota; kingdom Viridiplantae; phylum Streptophyta; class Magnoliopsida; order Rosales; family Cannabaceae; genus Humulus; species Humulus lupulus. The sequence goes on along the minus strand of NC_084794.1, from coordinate 173,653,681 downwards.
TTGTGGGGGGGAACTTGAAGAACCATTCCTGCGCAGCTTCAGAAAGTGTTGCAGGGAAGATCCTGCACGGAGCGTCTTCGGACACTTTCTGAATGTCCATTTGAATTTCAAACTTGTTGACATGAGAGACCGGGTCTCCATACCCGTCAAAGTTTGGGAGTGTAGGCATTTTGAACTTGCTTGGGGTTTCGGCATTAGCGATCCTCTGTACGAAAGGAGTGCCTTTCCTCCTATCGTGGTCGATGTAGGATGTCCTTCCCCCGACCAGCTGTTGCACTGCCTGGTTGAGGGCGTCTATCTGGGCCTGTACAGCGGCAAGAATTGGTGTGGCCTCTGTTGTCGGGGGGACGTTTTCGCCATGTCGCTCGCGGAAATTGTTAAGTACGTCACGCAAATCCTCGTCTCTTCTCCGCTGCTCGCTACCCCCGAGCCTGTTAAAGACATTATTTTGTCTGGGCTGCCCCCCAGCATCCCATCTATTGGGTTGGTCATCTTGAGGTACCTGGCTCTTGCATTTACCTCTTTCTTCATTCCTTCGGCCAGTGTTCCCTTTTCCTGAGTCAGCCTCATTATATCCATGGCCATCCCTGAACCTCGACTGGCTATGGTGGGATCGACTATTCCCTCGATGTCCATTCCTGGCTAAACCGTCCCGAGTGTTAGAGGGCGGCCTGCGCTGGTCGTGGTGTCCCCGTGCATCATCGTGCCGTGGGGGACCCCGGACCGCAGAGCCTAACTCTGAATCCCTCCTGTTACCAGGGGGATACTATCCTCTGTTCGGTAGGTTTGGCCCATCATCCCTACGGCGTCTAGGACTGGGAGGCTAATGCTCGGCCCTATTCTGCCTCTGTTGCGGGGGATTACCCCGAGCAGCTTGGGATGGTGGCTGCACCTCAAGGTCCAGTGGGGCGTCGTCATGGGGCGCTTGAGGCTGCTCGGGCCTTTGCGGACTCGAAGGCTGGATCGGCGGACTTGGGTTAGGACCCCTCTGAGGTGGTCCATCACCAGGTTGGTCAGGTTGCGAAGCAGGTGCGGGCCGATTCCTTGCCAGCTGCAAGGCTGCTTCGAGAGCTGCCATGGCTTCGTTTTGGCGGTGGTCCATCTCCGCCTGTCTTTCGCTTAGCTCCGCCCGCTGCCATTCAATCTCCTGCTTCTGCCGTGCCACAACTCCGGCAGCAGTCTCCTGACTGGCTTTCAGATTAGCCAACTCTTCTTGTAACGCGCCCAGGGTACTCTTCAGTGTTGCATCATCCATCTCTTCCTCCTCAAAGTCCAGATGTGGCTCATCCTCCGCCACGCTTGCAGGAGGAGGAGGAGGTGGCGGGTTTGATGGTGCAGCGGCGGCCGCCTGTCCAGTTTTCTTTGTAGCTTTCGCCATCGGTTTTTCTCAGCAATGATATGTCAAGCTCTCAATGAAAGCACGAGGATGTTGACCCAAGATTTGGCCAACTGACACAGAGTCAGAATATGCTTGATATGAATGAATATGATGAGAAGAACGTAATGACAAAAATTAATAACAACACGATATTTTTATAGTGGTTCGGCCCCAAGGTTTGGTAATAACCTACGTCCACTTAGACTATTATTGATATATAATCAAAGGGGTGATCAAAGAACAAGGGTTCAATGAGTTTCACTAACCTCTGAAGAATAATACAATATCACTAGGAGAATTACTATAGTCTCAAATAATTCAAAAGCCAAAAGTCCCTTCCTTGAGCTATCTTTTGCTATTTATAGGCTCAAGGGGGATTACAAAAGATTGTTACAGATATTCTCTCCTGAATAATTGGATATCCAGGAGATTGTGCGAGATAAATTCAGGATTCACAAAGATCTTCCCATAAATGTTGCTTTGTATGCGGAACTATCGACCAGACTGGTCGCAGGTAAGACTGGGCCGCACTGCTTCTAATGTGTCTTCTGGTCGATACTCTAACAGAACGTTTCCAGGTGTCAGCCACGTGTCCAGGGATCACTTGCCACGTCATCAATGCTAATTTTTTGGATAACAGATCCATCGACCCCATTTTGTTTGAAATCAGAATAAATGCCCTAGCTAACCAATTGTTACCCTCAAGAGGGATTCCTAAATTAGATATTAGTGTAGAGACTTGAGTCTCCACTGCGATTTGAGTTGAGATTCTAGGGGATACTTTGGAAACTCTTGAATTGGCTTATAGGGTCAATTTATATTATTGGATGTTATTTATGCTTCTGCTTTGGTTTGGATTCTCTACAGGGTTATGTTTTCAGTTCTTGCTAAAGGCAAGGCGATGATGCCAGGACACTTAGACGCTCTTGAATTGTTTGATTAGGGTATGGATTTATCTGGAACCCTAAGTGTGGTGAGTTATATGTGTTGTGAGGACAATGACTAGGTCATTGGTTCCTATCATTGTTGTTTCTACTCTGTGTTGCTAGATTTATTTATTAAGCATTTTTGCTTACCTAGTTGCTCATATTGTAGGTAAGGGCAAGGAAAAGCTGGGGCAATGAGAGCCGGAGTTTTCCCGTGAAAGTGTACATGTGGCCTAACCTTTGGGGAGTATGCATCTTTTGAAATAACTATTTTAATTATGTTTAAACTACAATGTTTTTAAGCTTTAATGTAAATATTTTAAGTGTGTGCACACATTACATTTAAAAGTTTTTTTATACAAATTTTTGAGACCATTTTAATAAAATAAATGGTTTAATTTTTACAAAATTAGTGTTAGTATTTTTGGGTCGTTACATATAGGGGTCGTATTGTTTGAAAATGGCACTCCTAATATTTAAAGTATTATCTACAATAATAGTCCTAGAAGGGAGACTCTGGCCGTGACGGGGAACTAAAAGGTCGATCCACTGTTTTATGGTTACATTCCTATCTGGATCCTCAAGGTGTCTGGTCACGATCATCCTCGGGTCATGCCGACCTAACATGAAGATGGAAGCAACTCAATTTATATCAATTCTGGGGTTACCTTGGCCACAGGTGTTGGTTGTTGTCTTGATTGGGCTCGAGCTGGGTCGTGGCTCAAAACATCTTGAGAAGGACACTTGCATACTAACGACGCGACCTCCTCCTCTTCCTCTACCTCCTCCACTATAGCAATGGTCCTCCTCTTTGAAGGACCCCGAGGTCAGAAAACAAGGATTGACCATCTTCGGTCAACTTACAGGCCATCATGTTTTCGTCTGTCATTATAGCTCGCCAATCCTTCTCCTCAGCTGGGGCAGAGGCGAGCTTGTGGTATTGACCCTTCCAGACTTGGGAAGCTTCAGACCTCTTGTAGATAGCTGTATATACAGTTAACACGATTATAATAGTGAAAATTATAAACCAGACAAAAATACATAAAAAATGACCAAGGTAAAGAGAACTTATGAGGTTAGTTTAAGTATATGTGATCGTAGGTCACGAACCTATTCGACATGAAAAAAATGTCCTTAAAATCACTTGGATGACTCGAGAGCTCGATGATGGTGGCGATTTTGGGGAACCAGATGAGGTAGTAAAACCCATCACCTCCGGTCTTGGTGTTAGGGTTAGCCTTGAGATAGAAAAAAGGAAGAATATCCTCTGGATGGGGTCCTCCTAATCATTCTTATGGAATAAACAATTTAACTCCGTGAGGAGGCGATACGTATTTGGAATAGGGCTAGCTTCACGTAATTCAGGAAGTCTGAAAAATACATGCTTAATGGAAAAATGGAACCCACCTTCAAATATTCGTCACTCCAGGCCCCAAAGTTTTCCTCCATATGAGTGCACCTCTGTTCTCCCTCGTAGGTTGGGCGAGCATAAAATTTTGAGCTCGTTTGAATGACGTGGCCCTTCATGATGGCATTCACTTGGGCATCAAAATTATTTGGGACACAATCCTCTCTGCTTCATAGAAGCTATTAGCGGTACCTCGACCTCCTTTTCCACCACTGGACTGAAGTGGAGAATGGGTGTAGCGTCCCAAATTTGCTAATAAGGCTTAGGGCCTTGATTAGTGTGCCTGGAGGGCAATAATTGATTTAATTACGTAAATATGTGAATTTAATGGTTATGTGATTACAAATGCATGTTTAGGTGAATTAAATATGCATGTGGGCCCCATTTGGCTATTAGGGGCATATTTGTAATTTGAACTCATTGAGGGTATGATTTTGAGCTATGTGCGGTGTTTCCAGCATGAGGAGATCCTATCCCGCGGTGTTAGCAGAGAGTCATGAAATTGGTGTTTAGTTGTGAAACTGGTAACTACTAGTAACCTGAGAACTAGTGTTGTTACTGAAATAATAAGTAAAAAGTGGTATTTCTGCAAAGAGTGAAAGGACTAGGTTGCCCTTGAGGTTTAGGAAAGAAGTGTGTTAGAAGGAGGGGTAGAATGGTCTTTTGGGCATTAGGTAGATAATTCTTGGCTGAAGGAAAACTATACACGTTCAAACACTCTCATATCATATTCACTTAGCTTCTCAAGAGTTCTAGGGAGAAAAGGGCAAGATCAAGCTTAAGGATTTTGGTGGTTTGAGGAATTAAGAGTAGATTCAAGCTGTGGAGGAGGATTTACAGCTACTAAGCCTTAGGAAATTCAAAATCCAAGAAGATGTAAGAGCTTCATTTTCTGGTTTTGTGTATTGCTTGATGTTCTTGAGAGCTTTGGACTTTTGATTTCTGAATTTGGGTTTGGGGATAAGTTTTGAGGAACTTAAGCTTGAGGATTGAAGCTTGGAGTGGCATTGGAGGCAGCCTAGGGTCAAAATCTGATCTAAAGGTAAGGATTCCTTCAAGTTTTGAAAAGTTTCTGGTTTGGTTTAAGTTTATGTTGAATTTTAAACCATTGATTGAAATTGAGTTTAGGAGGGAGTTTGGATTTGGTTTTGATGATTATATGTTGTGTATGTGGTGTTATTTGGAGTTTTGGGACCCTTTGGGGCTTGGGTACACTTGGGGCATGGCTTGGGTGAGTTTTGGCTTGGAGAAAAATGGTTGAAAAACCCAGTTTTCTGGGTTCGCATAGGAGCGCTGCGGCCCTGTTCTTCTGAGTCGCGGCGCTGGGCTGATCCAGGGCAGGGGGCCTTGGCTGGGTGCCGCGGTGCCTGTATGGTTGTGCCATGGTGCTAGGCCATTTTTAGGGCCCTTAAATTTGTGTTTTTAGGGCTTAGGATCAGGGGGCTCGGGGGACGATTTCACCACCCCATGTGGGGAAGTGGGAGGTCCCGACAGCACGGGATTGGTTCCGGGGATCAATTATAAAATTGGGTAGTAACGAGAACGTTACTTGTAGTGTGTGACTAGGTTATCGTTGGGACTCAGGAGAGGATCGTTCTCGAAAGTCGTGATTGCTTGCCTGACTGTTAGCACTCCGATTAAAGGTAAGAAAATTGTTCTACCCGTAGAGCAAGGCGTGGCCCTATTGCTTGTATTGCAGGGCTTGGCCCTATTGATTAAATTGAAAGACGTAGCCTTATTGTTTATGTTTTGTATATGTTTAAATATTAGTTGATATTATGCTATGTAATGCATATTTGTGAATAAATGGCGAAGGCCAGGAATGGCGAAGGGAGGAAACGGTGAAGGCTGAGAACGACTAAGGGACCGGGAATGGTGTTGAGCACGCGGAGTGCAGGCCATTAGGGCGAGACCCTCCTAGGATGGTGGAGTCATCCTCTCGGTGAAGACCACAAACCCGAAGCTTGGTAAAGCACTTGGGACGGCATGGCCGCTATGTGTTTAGCCTGTTGATTGCTTAGTTATATGCTGCTGATAGATATGCATATGTTATCTATTTTGTGTTGCGTTTTCTTGCTAGGCTCCGGCTCACGAGTGCTCTATGGTGTAGGTAAGGGCAAGGGAAAGGTTGACCAACCATGAGTATGGAAAGTGTCGGAGCGACGGTACATGTTCGGCCTGCCTGGTCGCCACGGCTAGGGTAATTTTACCAGTTTCACAACTAAACACCAATTTCGTGACTCTCTACTAACACCGCGGGATAGGATCTCCTCATGCCAGAAACACTGCACATAGCTCAAAATCATACCCTCAACGAGTTCAAATTAGAAATACGACTTTAAATGACTTTTGTTACAGTTTAGCTACACTTTTAACCTAAAACCTTAATTAGCAAGCTAATGGCACATTTTTAACTCACTTAGTAACGACTCTAAGGAAGTAGGGCATTACAATGGGGGTCTCATCATTTTTCTGGCCTAGAGAAGAAGAGCGAGCTACTACCTTGGGTTGAAGACTCATTATGATTTGTCAAGATAATTTAGCTTGCCTGGGTATAGAACATTGTTAACTGTTAGTGGGAGACCTAAGGATAAGGCTCTGGGATATGGTTTAAAGTTTCAAGTAAATTGGTCGTGAGATTAATGACTAGAGTAAACTACTGGTCAACTCGATCCAAATATTTGGGAGGGAAATCTAAGTTCTACGAGTTAGAAACTCCTACGAAATTGGATGAATCCTACGAACTAATTTTTTTTTCCTACACGAGCTAATGAGATAAAGAATTCTGCATGGATTCACGCGTGATTCTAATTCACGAGCCCTGTCATCTCAAGAATCACGTGTCAGAAACTTGGTTTTGGAAAGTAGTTTTAATGCAAAACCACTTAGGAAGTGTAGCCTCTAAGCGTAACCTTAAATGACCTAATCTGTTCTTGATTCGAACCCCAAAAACCCAGAAAAATGCCCAGAAAAGCTAGTCTATTCCATTTTCTCAATACCCTTAACACTACCAAACAAATATATTTTTCTTAAAATCACGAATATATAAACCAAACTCTCGAATAGAACAAGTATGTGAAAAATGCAACAGTATTGTAATACCCTAGATAGCCAAGACTGTTACACTGTGTGTTTTGAATCGTGTTAGACTCTCTAAACAAGTCTCTTAGCCATAAACGTGTAACTAAATGTGATAAACAGTTCAGGGTTAAAAATTTTGGCTAAAAAGGAATAACCATTTCATTAAAATATTTACGTTAATACATAGGATCCCAAAATAACGTTTAAAAGGTTAGTACAGTTCAAAAGTTACAACCAGCCAACCTAAGCGGCAAAATAGGGTTTGACCCACAGTTCCTCTGAGAAACCCTCGAACGTGGTGGTCAAGCAACCGCATATGTACACGTCGCCACCAAAGCTCTCCAACTCATAGCTAGTCCAGCTTCCCTTTCCTCTTACCTGCACCACATAGCACTCGTGAGCAGAGGCTTAGCAAGACATGCTCATAAGCAATTAATCACATATCATGGAATCATAATAAGCATGAGTAGCAGTAATGACCCTACTCATGCATGCAGTCTGTGCAGATAAGTGACTACCATGTCATCACGAGGTCCGCTGCCCTAAATAAATGATTAATAAGTCATACTGGGGCCATGCCCTAGGATATGAGACTAATAAGTCACCCTGAGGCCCATTGCCCTATCCTTTGTATAACTAGACTTGGAGCTGGCCCAGCATACCTGGCGCTTTGAATTTTCCACGACCATTGGGTCAGACAAGTGTATGATGTGCTCCTGATTAGGCCTAAACATATCGATCAGCGCTCAACGCGCTATTTCCGCCCATGACTTATAAGTCAATGCTTTTCAAGTAGATAATGCAAACAAGTGTATATCATTTAACAATTATTCAGATACGAATCATTCAAGCATGCTTAATCAATGATCACATGCATAATCATAATCATGTTTATTCTCAGGGGCCTGGCCCGTATTTATAATTATATTTAACAACCAGATAAACAGATAACCAGATACAGATAAGCATACTTCAGATAATACATGTATGCATACATATCAATCATATATCACAGCCAATTAAATACAAACACAGCAATAACCATATTCCTTAATGGGGTTGAGCCCTAATCACGCAGATAATCACATTTAGCACGTACTACGTGCAGTTTTCTTACCTTAATTCCGAGTGCAATGTATAATTAGAACGATCCTCGAGCACGATCCCGGTTTCGAGTCCTTAACGGTAGCCTAGTCACAACCATGATATAGAATCCCGTCAATAACAAGCGAATAAAGGCTTCCGGACCGAGTCCTAGCCTCCAAGATGTTGAATTCTACTAAACTGGGTAGTATAATAGATCATGAGCCCCTAAGTCTGAGTTCCCGCACTCAAGACCTTTCTGGGACTCAAGCCAAAACTCACCAAAAACCCAACCAAACATAGCCAAATCCCAAAAACAAAGTTCCCAATCAACTTAGCACTTCAACACCAACAAAACCCAAGCTTAAACTTGACCAAAACCCCACCAAAACTCACAATCACCACCTTGAGCCTCAAAGCTCAAGAACACCTTAAAATCCAAAACAAAATCTATCAAAACAAGGATTAAAGCTTACCTCAGCTGTGATTTGTATCCTCCTAGCTGCAACTAATCCCACCCAAGACTCAAGCCTTCAATTCCAAACTCTCCAGCCTTTAATTTCCCTTAGCTTTTCTCATAAACAAACCAATCTAGATGAGAGAGAGAAAAAGAATGGGTGGGAGAAAGAGAGAGAGAGTTGTTGAGAGTGTTTTAGTTCAAAGTGTCCTACTGGGTTCTAAGGCTCCTAAGTATAACCCTTCTTTAGGCAAGCAAATGTCTAAAATACCCCTGCCAACTAACTTACTTGTCACATGCTGCCAAGGGCAAAATGGTCTTTTCTCATATTTGCCCGTTAATCATAATTAACGTATCTCGATTCTCGTTATCTCCAATATTCTCGAATAATCACTAAACAATTTTCCATTACCCGATAATTCTCGGTAATGTACTAAATTACCAAAATAACCCTAGGCTCACCTCGAGCCGGGTATTTGATCCTGTTATGACTAGACCACTAACTTGCTCCCTAGGATCGCCTTGTGCCGAATAACCCAAATATATCCACATAATAATGTGGTCTCACACATATATGCACATATATTCCAAATATATTTGTAACGAACCAAATTACGAAAATGGCCCTTCTAATAATAAACGAGCCCACATGCATATTTAATACATCTAAACATGCATATCTAGTCATATTATAATATAATTCACGTAATCATATAATGATACACACATATATCACAAAAACACATATTTCATAATTAAATCACATATATTCAAATAATTCTCCATTATTTTCCATCCTGGCCCTCTAATCAAGACCCTAAGCCTTATTAGGTAATTTGAGACGTTACAACTATCCCCTCCATACAAGAATTTTGTCCTCAAAATTTTACCTGAAAAACTGGGGATACTGATCCTGCATATCTGACTCTAGCTCCCAGGTCGCTTCCCGACCTTGTTGTTCGTCCATAACACCTTAACCAAAGGTATAGTCTTGTTTATTAGGTCCTTGTCCTTCCCGTCTAGTATCTGGACTGGTTGTTCCTCATAGGAGAGATCTGTCTGTAGTTCCATATCCTCGCAACTCAACAAATGAGTCACGTTTGACACATACTTCCGAAGTGTCAAAATATAAAGCACATTGTGTATGGTCGACAGTGCCAGAGGTAAGGCCAATCTATAGGTCACCTGTCTGATCCTCTCAAGGATCTCAAATGCTCCAACAAACCTAGTGCTCAACTTGCTCTTCTTCTCAAATCTCTTCACCCCTCTCAGTAGTGAAGCCCTAAGGAAGACATAGTCTCCTAGTTGGAACTCCACGTTTCTCCACTTTGGGTATGAATAACTTTTTTGTCTAATCTAAGACACGAGCATCTGAGCTCTAATCTTTCCAATAGCCTTAGTGGTCCTCTGAACTTCCTTAGGACCCAAATATTTCCTCTTACCAATTTCATCCTAGTGAATGGGCAATTTATACTTCCAACCATACAACATCTCATAAGGTGCCACTCCAAGAGTCGACTGGTAGTGGTTATTATTGGAAACTCTATCAGAGGAAATATTTACTCAAGGACCCTTCAAAGTCCAACACACATTCTTTCAACATGTCCTCCAATATCTAGATAGTCCTTTTAGACAAACCATCAATCTGAGGATGATAAGTTGTACTGAACTTCAGTTGTGTACCCATCACCTTCTGTAAACTTCCCCAAAACATGGAAGTAAAGATAGGATCCTTATTCGACACGATAGACCTCCAAGTCCCATGAAGGCGTACCACCTCTCTCACATAGAGATCTAAACACTGGTCAATTGTATAGTTTGTCCTCACTAGTAAAAAGTGAGAAGACTTAGTATACTAGTCCACGATGATCCAGACTGAATCATGCTAGGCCACAGTCCTAGGTAACCCCACCACACAATCCAACATGATGTCATCCCACTTCCACTCTGGGATATCCAAAGGTTGTAATTGTAATGCCCTGGTTAGCCAAGACCGTTACACTGTGTATTTTAAATAGTGCTCAACTCGCTAAATGAATCATTAGGCCATAAATGTGCATCTATGTGTGATTACTGGTCCAGGGTAAAAAAAATCCGGTTAAAATGAATGGATGTTTCATTAAAAACATTAAACTGTACATGGGAACTCATAATAACGTTTGCAAAGTTGTTTACAGTTCCAAAAAGGTCATTACAATTCAAGAGTTACAACCCGCCGACCTAAGCGGCAAAAATAGGGTTACACCCTAGTTCCTCTGAGAAACCTTGGTCGTGGTGGTCAAGCGGCTGCATATGTACACATCACCACCTAAGCTCTCCAACTCATGGCTGGTCCAGCTTTCCTTTCCCTTTACCTGCACCACGTAGCATCCGTGAGCCAAGGCCCAACAAGAAAACTTATACTTGCTCATAAGCAGTGAATAACACATTTCCATATTATAATAAACATGCCAAGCAGTATTAACCTTACTCATGCATGCATACCATTCATATAAATAATTATAACGTCATATGAGACCAAATGCCCTGAATAAATTATTAACTGAATCATATCGGGGCTCGTCGCCCAAGTACATGAATAATAAGTCACTCTGGGGCTCAGCGCCCTAGCATCTGGAACTAATAAGTCACCTCGGGTCCCATTTCCCTATCATCTTTATAACCAGCCTTGGAGCTGGCCTAGCGTACCTGCCGCTTTAGTTTTCTACGACCATTGGGTCGAATAAGCGTATAATGCACTCCTAATTAGATCCAATCATATCGACCAGCGCTCAACGTGCTATTTCCACCCTTGACTCATAAGTCAATGCTTTACAACCAACGCTTAGTGCTATTTCCGTCCTTGACTAATAAGTTAATGCTTTTCTCAAGTATATAATGCTAACATGCATTCATCATATAACAAACATCCATATATAGAGCACGCAACATGCTTCATCAATAATCACAGACATAATCATAATCATGCGCATCTACAGGGGCCAATGCCTATTAAAAATCATATTCAGCATTCGGGCCAAGCCCTAATCATGTATGTCACATAATGGGTGCAGTTTTCTTACCTCAAGTCCGCGTGTAATGAAAAATAAGAACAACCCTCGAGCACGATCCTAACCCTGAGCCCCTAGCGATAACCTAGTCACAACCAAGTATAGAATCCCGTCAATAATTAGTAAATAAAGGCTTCCAAACCAAGTCCTAGCCTCCGAGACATTGAATCCTACCAAACTGGGTAGTAGGATCGATCCCGAGCCCCTAGGTTTAAGTTCCCATCACTAAAACCCCATTTTGGCCAAATCTGCCCTTTTGGGCAGCGGCCCCAAAACCCCGAGTTGCAACCTGCTCAAGAACAAGGGCTAACCCTTCACAGTCTGCGCCGTGAGCCGCGACTTGCCTAAAAGGGGTCGCGGCCCAAGGTGTCCCCAACAGCCGAAAACTACATTTTTTTCAAGCCTGGGCCGCAACACACAATAAAAGGTTCGCGGCCCAACCAGGAACACAGCCCAAAAACTCTGATTTTCCCACTTTAAATCCTTCCAAAAACCTTTCCAAACATACCCGAATCTCAAAAACAAATTTCCCAATCATCTCAATGGCACAAAATCCTCAAAACCCAAGCTTCAAATCATTCAAAAACTCTATAAAACATAAAATCAAAATTCAAAACTTAAGAAATTTCAGGAAACGAAAACTCAGAAATTCAAAGCTTAAATTACCTCTGATTATGTCGTTTCTCGCTAAATCCTCCGGATAAAAAGCTTCTAATCTTCCTAGAATCGTTATGACTCAATCCTTGCTTGAATCCGAGTCCTAAAACTCGAGTTTCCTTCAAAAATGCGATGAACGGTAAAAAAGGATAACGGAAGAGAGTGAAACAGTGTTTTGAACGTATATTACTTTCTAACAGGTTACTTCGAGCTTAAGTAACCTCAAGTAAATCCCAATGCTCGGGGTCCCAAAAACTCCCCCAAGGGTAAAATAGTTAAAATACCCAAAATTTTCTCCTGATCTCACAAACTCCCAATATATCATCAAATAATCATTTCCATTACCCAATATCCCAGTATGTATTAAATACCCAATATACCCCTTGACTCACACTGAGTCAAATATTGATCCCGTTATGACTTTCCCACGAACTTGCTCCCTAGGATCGCCTCGTGCCGAGTAACCCAAATATATCCACATAATAATGTGGTCCCACACATATATCACATATATGCCAAATATATCCATAACGGGCCAAATTCCAAAAATTGCCCTTCTAATAAGAAACGGGCCCACATGCTTAATTAATACACCTAAACATGCATATCAAGTCATATTATAATATAACTCACATAATCACATAATTACACGCATATAAAACACATAAACATGTAATTTCCATAATTTTCCATCTTGGCCCCCTAATCAAGGCCCTAAGCCTTATTAGGTAATTTGGGACGTTACAACTATCCCGTCCTTACTGAAACTTCATCCTCAAAATTTTACCTAAACAACTCGGGATACTGATTCTGCATATTTGACTCCAGCTCCCAAGTTACTTCCTCGACTTTGTTGTTCCTCCATAATATCTTAACCAAAGGTATAGTTTTGTTTCTCAGGACCTTGTCCTTCCTGTCAAGTATCTGGATTGGTTGTTCCTCATAGTATACACCTGCCTCAAGCTCCAGATCCTCGTAACTCAACACATGAGTCACGTCTGACACATATTTTCGAATAGCCAAAATATGAAATACATTATGTATGGTCGACAATGCCGGAGGTAAGGCCAACCTATAGGCCACTTGATCAATCCTTTCTAGGATCTCAAATGGTCCTACAAATCTAGGGCTCAACTTGCCCTTCTTCCCAAATATTCTAACCCCTTTCCATGGTGAGACTCTAAGACATAGTTTCCCACTTGGAACTCCACGTTCCTGCGTTTGGGATCAGCATAACTTTTCTGTCTACTTTGAGAAGCGAACATCCGAGCTCTGATCTTCTCAATGGCCTCAATGGTCCTTTGAACCTCAAGACCTAAGTATCTCTTTTCTCCTATCTCATCCCAATGAATGGGAGACCTGAATTTTCTACCATACAAAATCTCATAAGGAGCCACCCCAATGGTCGACTGATAACTATTATTGTAGAAAAACTCTATCAAAGGAAAATACTTACTCCAGGACCCTCCAAAGTTCAGCACACATGCTCGCAACATGTAATCTAATAACTTAATTGTCCTCTCATATTGTCCATCTATCTGAGGATGATAAGCAGTAATAAACTTCAACTATGTACCCATGACCCTTTGTAAACTTCCCGAAAACTTGGAAGTAAATGTCGGGTCTCGATCTGACACCATCGACTATGGAGCCCCATGAAGGCGCACTATCTCCTTCACGTAGAGATTTGCATATTGGTCAACTGTATATGTTGTCCTCGCTGGTAAGAAGTGAGTTGTTTTGGTGTATCGATCCACAATAACCCACACCGAATCATGTTGACCCACAGTCCTGGGTAACCCCACCATGAAATCCATCGTGATGTCCTCCCATTTCCACTCTGGGATGTCTAGAGACTGTAATAGCCCTGCTGGTCTCTGATGCTCAGCCTTGACCTGTTGACATGTCAAGCACCTAGCCATATACTCTGTCACATTCCTCTTCATCCCAGGCCACCAATACAACGATCTCACATCCTTATACATCTTCATGGTGCTTGGATGCAAAGAGTAAGGAGTAGTATGAGATTCATCTAGAATCTCCCGCCTGATAACAGTGTCCATCGGAACACAAATCCGACCTTTGTTTCTCAACAAGCCCATACATGATATTGTATAATCTATAGACACTCCAGATAGAACATCTACCCTGATCTTTTTCAGATGTGGATCACCCAACTAACCTTCCTTTATTCTTTCTAACAGCGTAGACTGTAGCGTAATGTTGTCAACTGGCCCACCAACAACTTTGTACTAGCTCTGGTCATATACTCTGCTAACTCTCTGGATATCAGTCTCGCATTGTATATCTGTCCCGGATCCTTCCGGCTTAAGGCATCTGCTACCACGTTGGCCTTCCCTGGGTGATATAGGATTTCACAATCATAATCCTTCACTAACTCCAAACAAGGCCTTTGTCTCATGTTCAGGTCTTTCTATGTGAAAAAGTACTTCAGGCTCTTGTGGCCAGTATAAATCTCACACTTTTCCCCATAAAGGTAATGCCTCCATACCTTTAATGTAAAGACCACTGCTGCCAACTCTAGATCATGAGTGGGGTATATTTGTTCATACTCTTTCAACTGGCGTGATGCATAGGCAATCACATTCCTCGACTACATAAGGACACAACCCAAACCCTAATGTGAGGCATCACAGTAACTCACAAACATCTCCTGATCTATTGGAAGACTCAGAACTGGAGTTGTAATTAATCTCTGCTTCAATTCCTAGAAGTTGTTCTTGCATTTGTCTGACCACACAAACTTCTGATTCTTGCGCGTCAGTTCAATCAATGAAGTTGCAATTCTTGAGAACCCTTCCACAAAATGGCTGTAGTAACCTGCCAATCCAAGGAAGCTCCTGATCTCTGAGGTATTCTTTTGCCTTGGCCAATCTCTGACCGCCTCAATCTTGGCTGGATCCACCTTGATCCCCTCCATACTAACAATATGACCACGGAAAGTTACTTGAGGTAACCAGAACTCACATTTCTTGAACTTTGTGAACAATATGTGTTCCCTTAGTCTCTATAGAACCAACCTCAGATGTTGCTCATGTTCTGACTCTGACTGAGAATAAACCAGAATATCATCGATGAAGACAATCACAAACTGGTCCAGGTAATCCTTGAACACTCTGTTCATCAAATCCATAAAAGCAGTTGGGGCATTCGTCAACTCAAAGGACATGACTAAGAACTCATAATGCCCATATCTGGTATGAAAATTAGTCTTTGGTATATCTCCCTCCTTGATCCTCAGCTGATGATAACTAGATCGAAGATCTATCTTTGAGAATACCATCTTACCCTGCAACTGATCAAACATATCATATATCCTTGGCAGAGGATACTTGTTCTTGATTGTCAACTGTTCAGATCTCTATAGTTAATACACATTCTCAAAGAACCATCTTTCTTCTTTACAAACAGGACTGGTGCACCCCATGGTGAGAAGTTGGGTCTAATAAAACCCAAGTCTAACAACCTGTAAATGTATCTTTAGTTCTTTCAACTCTACTAGGGCCATTCTGTAAGGTTCCCTAGACATTAGCTCCATCCCAAGTGTCAGTTCAATCACAAATTCAATCTCTCTGTGTGGTGGCAACCCTGGTAATTCCTCTGAAACACATCCAGAAACTCACAAACTAATTTGGTCTCCTATGGTCCCACTAGCACGGCCTGAGTGGTATCAACCACACTGGCTAAGAATCCTATGCAACCACCTTGCAATAGATTTCTAGCCCCCAATACAGATATCATAGGTACACGGGGTCCATGCACAGTTCCAACAAACACAAAAGGAACCTCACCTTCAGGCTCAAAGGTTACCATTTTCCTTCTGCAATCTATGGTTGCTCCATACTTCACTTATTAGTCCATACCAAGAATCATGTCAAAGTCGGTCATAACCAACTCTATCAAATCAATTGACAATTCTCTGCCATCTACTATCACTGGCAATGATCTAACCCATCTCCTAGATACTACTAACTCCCCAGTGGGCAATAAGGTCCCGAACTCCACAACATAATAATCACATGGTCTGCACAATCTAGCAATAACTCTACTAGCAACAAAAGAATGTGTAGCACCAGAATCAATCAAAATAGTATAAGGGGTTCCAGCACTAAAAAGTTGACTTGTAACTACTGAGGGACAAACCTCAGCTTCTGCCTGTGTCAACGTGAACACTCAAACTGGGGTCAAGTTGTTCGCCTTTCGTGGTTCTTCCTTTCTTGCCTTCGGACAATCTTTCTTCAGGTGTCCCACTACCCCACATAAAAAGCAGGCCTTTTCCTAACAATCCCCTATATGATGCCCTCTTGCATATGGCACACTCCAGAAAAGTTCTCCAGCCCTCACTGCCACCCTGGCGGCCTGTTGAAATACTACGTGGTCTCCTTTCAGGGCCTGGAGCAGGCAAGGCATCAGGAGCCTTCCTTTTCTGATCACTAGGGTCCCCGCCCCTACCTGAACTCATAAATGGAGGTCCCACCCTCCTAGTGTCTTTCCTGGCCGTGTTATCACGCCAGATTTTTTTTCTCTGCGCTCTCAGCTGTGAGCACCTTCTCAACAACCTGTGCATATGTAGTCACCCCCGACACAGTGGTAATACGGACATCCCGAGCTATCATAGGCTGTAGCCCCTGGAGAAACCTCTCCCTTCTGGTCCCATCAGTGGGCACCAGTTCCCTGGTAAAATTTGCCAGTCTATCAAATTTCAGGGCATATTCAGTTACTGATAAATTACCATGAAGTAATCTGCTGAACCCTTCAGCCTTCGCTGCCCTAATGGCATCATTATAGTACTTTTCATTAATCAAAGTCTGAAACTCTTCCCAATCCAGGGCATTAACATTTCTGATCTGGGATATCACTTCCCACCAAATTCGGGCATCCTCCCGAAACATATACATGGCATAGGCCACGCTCTCGTTACCAACCACTCTAATAAATTCTAGGATGGTGGTAACCATACTCATCCACTACTCGGCCTTGGCTAGATCTGCACTACCCTCAAAGACCGGAGGGTGCTATTTCCTAAACCTTTCATAAAGAGGTTCCCATTTATTCCCAGCCTCTGGCGGCTGCTCAACTGTTAGCACCATCATAGGTGGTGCCTCTAGCAAGATGTTCCCTGCAGCAACCTATTGCTATCTCGAGAGGTGGATTTATTCTTCCTGCCTCAATACCTTGGCTTGAAAATCAGCAAGCAACTGTTGATAGTGCTCAGGAGCTGGCAGAGGGGTCTGACCCTAGACAATATCTTGACTTTGTCTATCATTCTGGCCCTGATCTACTTGGCCAGCAGATGATCAATCTGCCTTGGAAGCATACTTCCAAGCTTATACCTTGCTGCAATAATCAATTCGGCCAGTTAGGTAGTGATAACTAAACCTCTTGCTGCCTCACGGCTCAAGATCAAGCATATAACCATTCGCATTCAACAGTCATGCTAATAAGCATGTCAATTCATATTCAAGTCTGGTGTTAATAAGCACGTCCTGATATCCATAACAATTAACAATGCTAATAGGCATTCTCTGACATACATGAATCTATGACAACACTAATGAGCGTGTCTTGACTTACATGTCCATATATCAGCGCTAATAAGCGGTTCCTTGGCATTCACAAGCAATATCAGTGCTAATAAGCACATTCTATTTAAATCATGTAGCAGTCAAGAGCCAAGCCCTATCAATATATCCCATGCTACCTAATAAGACATACAGATAAAGCATTTATATCCTATTTAAGTAGTTAAGCACACAACAACATAAATAGTTATTGAACCCTGAGTCGAGCTTGTCTTTAGTGGCAAGTGTACATGCCTAGTCTATCCTTAGGAACCCTTAACCTTGGCTCACTCTGATACCAAGTTGTAATGCCCTGGTTAGCCAAGACCATTACACTATGTATTTTAAATAGTGCTTAACTCGCTAAACGAGTCATTAGGCCATAAATGTGCATCTAAGTGTGATAACTGGTCCAGGGTAAAAATTTCGATTAAAAGGAAATGATGTTTCATTACTAACATTAAACTGTACATGGGATCCCATTATAACGTTTACAAAGTTGTTTACAGTTCCAAAAAGGTCATTACAATTCAAAAGTTACAACCCACCGACCTAAGCGGCAAAAATAGGGTTACACCTTAGTTCCTCCAAGAAACCTTGGCGGTGGTGGTCAAGCAGCTGCATATGTACACATCACCACCTAAGCTCTCCAACTCATGGTTGGTCCAACTTTCCTTTCCCTTTACTTACACCATGTAGCACCCGTGAGCCAAAGCCCAACAAGAAAACTTAAACATGCTCATAAGCAGTGAATAACATATTACCATATCATAATAAACATGCCCAACAATAATAACCCTACTCATGCATGCATACCATTCATATAAATGATTACAATATCATATGGGACCAAATTCCCTAAATAAATGATTAACTGAATCATATCGGGGCTCGTCGCCCAAGTACATGACTAATAAGTCACTCTGGGGCTCAGTGCCTTAGGATCTGGGACTAATAAGTCACATCGCGACCCATTGCCCTATCCTCATTATAAACAGCCTTGGAGATGGCCTAGTGTACCTGACGCTTTAGTTTTTTTATGACCACGGGGTCGAACAAGTGTATAATGCGCTCCTGATTAGATCCAAGCATATTGACCAGCACTTAGCGCGCTATTACTGCCCTTGACTCACAAGTCAATGCTTTACGACCAGCACTTAGCGCTATTGCCATCATTGACTATAAGTCATAGCTTTTCTCAAGTATATAATGCTAACATGCATTCATCATATAACAAACATCCATATAAAGAGCACTCAACATGCTTCATCAATAATCAGAGGCATAGTCATAATCATGCGCATCTACAGGGGCCAATGCCTATTCAAAACCATATTCAACATTTGGGCCAAGCCCTAATCATGTATGTCACATAATGGGTGCAGTTTTCTTACCTCAAGTCTGAGTTTAATAAAAAAATAAGAACGACAATCGAGCACGATCCTGACCCTAAGCCCCTAGAGATAACCTAGTCACAACCAAGTATAGAATCTCGTTAATAATGAGTAAATAAAGGATTCCAGACCAACTCCTAGCCTTCAGGACGTTGAATCCTACCAAACCGGGTAGTAGGATCAATTCTGAGCCCTTAGGTTTAAGTTCCCATCAGTAAAAATCCATTTTGACCATCTCTTCCCTTTTAGGCCACGACCCCAAAAACCTGAGCCTGCTCAAGAACAGGGGCTAACCCCTTCACTGTCAGGGTCGTGGGCTGCGGCCTGCCTAAAAGGGGTCGCGGCCCAAGGCGCCCCCAACAGCTAAAAACCATCTTTTTTTCAAGCCTGGGCCGCGACACACAATAAAAGGGTCACGACCCAATCACGAACACAACCCAAACACTCTGAGTTTCCCACTTTAAATCCTTCCAAAAACCTATCCAAACATACCCAAATATCAAAAACAAAGTTCCCAATCATCTCAATGACACAACCTCAAAACCCTTTCAAAAACTCTTCAAAAGGTAAAATCCAAATTCAAAACTTAAGAAATTTCAGGAAACGGAAACTCAAAATTCAAAGCTTAAATTACCTTTGATTGTGTCGTTTTTCACTAAATTCTCCGGCTAAAAGATCCTTGCTTGAATCCAAGTCTTAAAACTCGAGTTTCCTTCGAAAATGCGACGAACGACAAAAAAGGATAACAGAAGATAGAGAAACAATGTTTTGAACATATATTACTTTCTGACAGGTTACTTCGAGCTTAACTAACCTCAAGTAAATCCCAATGCTCGGGGTCCCAAAAATGCCCTCGAGGGTAAAATAGTCAAAATTCCCAGAATTTCCTCCTGATCTCACTAACTCCCAATATATCATCAAATAATCATTCTCATTACCCAATATACTGGTAATGTGTTATATACCCAATATACCCCTTGACTGACTCACACCGAGTCAAATATTGATCCTGTTGTGACTTTCTCAATAACTTGCTCCCTAGGATCGCCTCGCGCCAAGTAATCCAAATATATCCACATAATAATGTCGTCCCACACATATATCGCATATATGCCAAATATACACATAACAGGAAAAATTACAAAAATTACCCTTCTAATAATAAATGAGCCCATATGCTTAATTGATACACCTAAACATGCATATCAAGTCTTATTATAATATAACTCACATAATCACATAATTACACGCATATAAAACACATAAACATGTAATTTTCATAATTTGCCATCCTGACCCCCTAATCAAGCCCCTAAGCCTTATTAGGTAATTTGGGACGTTATAGTAATAGCCCTGCTAGTTTCTGATGCTCTGCCTTGACCTGCTGACAGGTCAGGCACTTTTCCACGTACTTAGTCACGTCCCTTTTCATCCTAGGCCACTCATATAGAGATTTCAGATCCTGGTACATCTTCATGGTAGTATGAGATTTATCCAGAATCTCTCGTCTGATCTCAGTGTCCATCGGAACACAAATTCGACCCTTGTACCTCAATAAACCCATGTCTGACTCTGTATAGTCCTTAGCCACTCCAGCTAGGACATCCCCTCTAATCATTCCCAACTATGGGTCACTCAAATGTTTCTCTTTGATCCTCTCTAAAAGAGTAGAATGCAGGGTGATGTTGGCTAACTAGCCCACCACTAGCTTAATACCTGCTCTAGTCATATCCTCTGCCAACTCTTTGGATATCTACCTAGAACTGTTCAACTGCACCAGACCCTTCCAGCTTAAGACATCTGCCATCACATTGGCTTTCCTTGGGTGATAAAGGATCTCACAATCATAATCCTTCACCAGCTCTAACCAATGCCTCTGTCTCATGTTCAAGTCCTTCTAGGTGAAGAAGTATTTCAAACTCTTGTGATCAGTGTATATCTCACACTTCTCACCATACAAGTAGTGCCTCCACACCTTTAGTGCAAAAACCACTGCTGTAAGTTCTAGTTCATGTGTGGGGTACCTTTGTTCATATTCCTTCAGTTGACGTGATACATTGGCAATCACCTTTCCTGTCTGCATAAGGACATAACCTAAACCTTGTCTCAAGGCGTCACAATAAACTACAAACTTGTCCTTGTCTGTAGGAAAACTCAAAATTAGAACAGTGATCATATTCTTCTTCAGTCTCTAGAAGTTGTCCTCACATTTTTCTGACCATATAAACCTCTGATTCTTGCGTGTTAACTCTGTCAGTGGTGACACAATCTTAGAAAACCCCTCCATAAAGCATTTGTAATAACCTGCCAATCCTAAGAAACTTCTGATCTCTTAAGCATTCTTTGGCCTTTGCCAATCTCTGACTATCTCAATCTTCACTGGATCCACCATAATTCCATCTTTACTGACTATGTGACCTAAGAAAGTCACATGTGGTAACCAGAACTCACACTTCCTGAATTTCGCATACAACTTGTGCTCTCTCAGCCTTTGTAGAACTAATTTGAGATGTTGCTCGTGCTCTGTCTATGACCAAGAGTATCACAGTATATCGTCGATAAAAACAATCACGAATCGCTTTAGGTAATCTTTGAAGACTATGTTCAGCAAATCCATAAATGTTGTTGGGGCATTAGTCAATTCAAATGACATCCCAAGAAGCTCATAATGCCCATACTTGGTGCAAAAAGTTGTCTTTGGTATATCTTCCTCCCTGATCGTCAGCTGGTGATAACCATATCGAAGATCTATCTTGGAGAATACCGTCTTACCCTGCAACTGATCAAACAGATCATCTATCCTTGACAAAGGATACTTGTTCTTAATGGTCAACTTGTTCAGTTCACTGTAATCAATACACATCCTCAAAGAACCATCCTTCTTCTTCACAAATAGAACTAGTGCACCCCATGGTGAGAAACTGGGTCTAATAAAACCCAAGTCTAACAATTTTTGCAAGTGTAACTTTTGTTCTTTCAACTCTGCTGGGGCCATTCTGTATGGTGCCCTAGACACAGGCTCTGTCCCTGGTGACAATTCAATAAAAAAACTCTATCTCTCTGTGTGGTGACAACCCTGGTAAATCCTCTAGAAACACATCCAGAAACTCACAGACTAATCTAGTCTCTTTTGGTCCCACTGTCACGACCTGAGTGGTATCTACCACACTGGCTATGAATCCTATGCAACCACCTCGCAGTAGGTCTCTAGCCCTTAATACAGAATTCATGGGTACATGAGGTCCATGTACAGTGCCAACAAATAAAAAAGGGTCCTCACCCTCAGGCTCAAAGGTTACCATCTTTTTTTTGTAATCTATGGTTGCCCCATACTAAACTAACAAGTCCATTCACAGAATCATATCAAAGTCAGTCGTAACCAACTCTATCAAATCAACTGTAACGCCTTGCTAATTAGGGTCTGTTACCATGTGTGTTTAAAATTAGTGCTAGACTCGCTAAACAAGTCATTTGGACTAAAACAAGTGATTATGCCACTAAGAGTTCATATATTAAAAATTCTGGTCAACAAATAAACATTTCCATTAAAAGAAAACTTTGGTCTTTATATGGGATTCCAAAATACAAGTTTAAAATTTTGTTTACAACTCAGGGATTACAAAATAAGCCGGCCTAAGCAGCAAAACAGGGTCCAACTCTAGTTCCCCTGTAATACCTCGGCTGTGGCGGTCGAGCAGACTGTATATGTACACATTGCCCCTAACGCTCTCCAACTCATGGATGGCCAAGTTTCTCCTTATCCTTACTTGCACCACAAAACACTCGTAAGCCAAAATACTCGGCAAGAAAACATATTAATAGAATCGGATAGCCAACAAAATATAACAACATGCTTAACAATAATAACGGAAACCAAGCATACACACTGTACCAGTAAGTGACCATAGGGTCACACAAGTGCATGTCGCACTCCCATTCATTCATATGGAATCTGACCCAGTCAAGTGCATGATGCACTTCCTGTGTGGCCTAGCCATACTAGGCTGCGTTGAGCGTGCATAATGTCGATCACGACTAATAAGTCGAGCCTTGTAAACCCTCGACTTATAAGTCGGGCCTTGTAATCACATGACTTATAAGACGACCTAGTAAATCCTTGACTTATAAGCCGACCTTTTAAATCCTCCACTTATAAGTCGAGCCCTTTTGTCCCTCGACTTATAAGCTAAGCCCCTTTTTAATCAAGTATACCCTCGACTAGTAGGCCGAGCTTTTGATTAGGTGCAATAGACAGACTTCCGACTTATAAGTCGAGCCTCATAGTCGAGAACAAACATACATATAATACATTCATCATACTTCCGACTTAAAAGCTGAGCCTCCAAGTCAGGAACAGACATACATATAATACATTCATCATACTCCCGACTTATAAGCCGAGCCTCCCAGTCGGGAACAGACATACATATAATACATTCATCATCCATAGATACAACACATAACAATGTACTTACATAGGTATACACATGCATAATTATAATCATGTTCATTAGCTAGGCCCAAGCCCTAACCATGTTTACATTTAACAGCCGGGCCAAGACCCAATCATATTACATTTAATAGTTGGGCCAAGCCCCAAACATATTACATATAACAGTTGGGCCAAGCCCTTATCATAATACACTTAACAGTTGGGCCAAGCCCCAGTCATATTACATTTAACAGTTGGGCCAAGCCCTTATCACAATACACTTAACAGTGGGGTCGAGCCTAATCACGTATCTCACGCATCGGGTGCAGTTTTCTTACCTCGATCCTTGTACGAATAATGAAATGACCTCGAGTACTAATTCTGACCCGAGCCTGGCAGAAACCCTAGTCACAACACGAATATATGTTCATCACGACTTAACCCGAGAACCCGAGTTCCAAACCGAACACTAACTCTTAAAATCATGGTTCTCAGTTAACGGGACACTAGAAATGTCCCCCGAGCCCTCTAGCAAGCTCCCAAGTAAGATTCCCTGAGCCCCCCAAGTCTAGCCCTAAAAATCAGCATTTCATCATTTCGAGGCCCCTGATGCGGTCACTCCCACAAGATTATTGGGACCTCTGGGCCATTGGCGTGTTCACGACCCTCAACTCGAGGCCCGAAATTGAAACCCAATTTCTCCCTTTTTGGGACACCAGCGGGGTTGTGCTAGGTCACCAAAACTCAAAAAATTTCCCTGAACACAAGTGTTCTTCCCCAAATTGTAACTCTGCTATTTCCAGCCAATTCCAGACCTTAAATCCAACCCATTCAAGTGTTTCTAACATAATTCCAACCACAGAAACTAAATACTAACTCTGACAACAAAACCTACTAATCAAACCATCCTAAACACCACATACAACTCAACTTAGGAAATAAAAAACCATAAAAGTCAAGAATACCATTGAATACCAAAACAGGGGAAACCTCACCTCTAATTTTGAATTTCTTGAGGCAGGTGATGGCCCTAGCAATCCCCAACCCAGTCTTCAATTACTACTCCACAAAATTTGGCTCCAATCTTCACCAAAACATGGCCCTACACTTGATCTTTAAGCTCACTCTTCTCAAGCTTCCAAAAGCTCCCAAGACTCAATAGCAAGTCTTAAACGTGAATGAGCTAAGCTCAGTTGTTGGCTTAGTCAATTAACTCATGTGGTAAAAAGACCACTATGCCCCTTGCTCCTTTTTCCTTAAAAGTTATGCTCAAGGGAAATTTAGTCATTTGGCATATTTCCTGCTAACCTCAAATTATCTCGTACAATCCCAAATATTCTATCAAAGCAATGTTCATCAATTAATTCCCGTTATTCTATAATTCCCGATAATTTACCAAATTACCAAAATACCCCTAAGCTCACCCGAGCCAGGTATTTTACCCCATTGTGACTTTTCCACGAACTAGCTCCCTAGGATCTCCTCGTTCTGAGTAACTTAAATATATCCACATAATAATGTGGTCGCAATCATATATCACACATAATAAAAATTATACCCTCAACCGGTAAAAATTACAAAAATGCCATTCTAAAAAGAAACGAGCCCACATGCATATTTAATACACTTAAACATGCAAGCATAATCATATCATAATTCAATTCACATAATAACATGCTCATAACACATAAGCATCCAATGAATTCAATTATTGCCTCCCGGCCCCCTAATCCAGGCACTAAGCCATATTAGGGAAATTGGGGTGTTACAATTATCCCCTCCTTACAGGAATTTCGCCCTCGAAATTTTACCTGAACAACTCGGGATACTGATCCTGCTCGTTGGATTCTCGCTCCCAGGTCATCTCCTCAACCTTCTTGTTCCTCCATAATACCTTATCTAAAGGTATGCTTTTGTTTCTTAGGA
Source organism: Humulus lupulus (assembly GCF_963169125.1). NCBI lineage: Eukaryota > Viridiplantae > Streptophyta > Magnoliopsida > Rosales > Cannabaceae > Humulus > Humulus lupulus. Next base: position 173,628,307 of record NC_084794.1, on the reverse strand, counting down.
CCTTGTCCTACCTGTCTAGTGTCTGGACTAGCTGTTCCTCATAGGAGGGATCTGCCTGAAGCTCCAGACCCTCGTAACTCGATACATGAGTCACGTCTGACACATACTTCCGAGGTTTTAAAACATAAAGTACATTGTGTACGACTGACAACACCAGAGGTAAGCCCAATCTATAGGCCTCCTAACAGATCCCCTACAAGACCTCATACGGTCTCACAATTCTAGGGCTTCACTCGCCCTTCATCCCATCCTTTCACCCCTTACCATGGTCAGGCTCTAAGGAAGACATAGTCTCCCACTTGGAGCTCCACATTTCATATCAGCATAACTTTTCTGCCTACTTTGAGAAGCGAGCCTCCGAGCTCTGATCTTCTCATTAGTCTCATTGGTCATCTAAACTGCCTCAGGACCCAAGTATTTCTTTCTCCTGTCTCATCTAATGAATGGGTGATCTGCATTTCCTACCATACAACATCCTATAAGGAGCCATCTCAATGGTCAACTGATAGCTGTTATTATAGGAAAACTTTATCGAAGGAAAATATTCATTCCAGGACCCTTCAAGGTCCAGCACACATGCTTGCCAATATGTCTTCTAATATCTGCATCATCCTCTCAAATTGTTCATTTATTTGAGAATGATAAGCTATACCAAACTTCAGCTGCGTGCCTATCGCCTTCTGCAAACTTCCCCAAAACTTGGAAGAAAATGTGGGGTCCCGATCTGACACGATCGACCTCAGAGCTCCATGAAGGCGTACTATCTCTCTTACATAGAAATCTGCATATTGGTCAACTGTATAAGTCATCCTCACTGGTAAAAAGATAGTTGATTTGGTGTATCGGTCTACGATAACCCACACCGAATTGCATTGACCCAACGTCTTAGGCAATCCCACCACAAAATCCGTGGTGATGTATTCCCATTTCCAATCTGGGATATCCAAGAGATGTAATAGCCCCGCTGGTCTCTGAGGTTCATCCTTGTCTTGTTGACATGTCAGATACTTGGCCACATACTTAGTTACATCCCTCTTCATCCTCGACCACCACTATAAAGTCCTCAGGTCCTGATACATCCTTGTGGTGCCAGGATGCATAGAGTACAGGATAGTGTGAGATTCATCTAGAATCTCCCGTTTGATAATAGTATCCATCAGAGCACAGATCCAACCTTTATGTCTCAGTAAACCTATATATGATACTGTATAGTCCCTAGCTACCCTAGCTAGGACATCCCCTCTGATCCACATCGGTTGTGGATCACCCAACCAACCTTCCTTTATTCTCTCCAACAGTGTAGACTGTAGCGTAATGTTGGCCAACTAGCCCACCAACTACTCTACTCCTTGTAATTGATCAAACAGATCATCTATCCTTGGCAAAGGATACCTGTCCTTAATGGTCAACTTACTCAGTTCTCTGTAGTCTATGCACATCCTCATAGAACCATCCTCTTTCTTCACAAATAGAATTAGCGCACCACATGGCGAGAAACTAGGTTTGATAAAACACAAGTCTAACAACTCTTGTAATTGTATCTTCAGTTCTTTCAACTCTGCTAGGGCCATTCTGTAAGGTGCCCTAAACATTGACTTTATCCCAGGTGCCAGTTAAATAACAAATTATGTCTCTCTATGTGGCGGCAACCCTGGTAATTCCTCTAGAAACACATCTAGGAATTGACAGACTAGCCTAGTCTCTTCTAGTCCCACTGGCACGACCTGAGTGGTATCCACCACACTGACCAAGAATCCTATGCAACCTCCTTGCAATAGGTCTCTAGGCCTCAATGCTGAAATCATAGGTACTCGGGGTTCATGCACAGTGCCAACAAATACAAAGGGGTCCTCACCCTCAGGCTCAAAGGTTACCATCCTTTTCTTACAATCTATGGTTGCTCTATACTTCCCTTAACCAATCCATACCCAAAAATCATGTCAAAGTCGGTCATAAACAACTCTACTAGATCAACTAACAACTCTCTGTCGTCTATTATCACTGACAGTGATCTAGCCCGTCTCCTGGATACTACCAACTCCCCCAGATGGCATCTTCTACATCTGGTGCACTCTGGATATGTCCTCCAGTTCTCGTTCCTGCTCTAGCCAGTCTGTACACCCCGTGGCCTCCTATCAAAGACGGAAGCCAACATAGTATCCAGGGTCTTCCTTTTTTGGTCACTAGGGCCTCTGCCCCTGCCTGATCCTCTAAAGGGAGATCCCATTCTCACGATATCCTTTCTAGCTGCACTCTCGCACCAGATCTTGTTCTAAGTGCCCTCTGCAGTAGGGGCTCTTTTTACTACCTGAGCGTATGTCGCCACTCCAAGTACTGTTGTAATTCTGACATCCCAATCTATCATAGACCGTAGCCTTTGAAGAAATCTTTCCTACCTTGTCCCATCGGTGGGCACCAAGTCTGCAACAAACTTGGCTAATCTATCAAACCTCAGTGTATACTCTGTCACTGTCATATTGCCTTGCAACCATTTACTGAACTCTTTAGCTTTTGCAGCTCTAACTGCCCCATTATAATACTTTTCATTGAACTGAGTTCTAAACTCTTCCCAATTCAAGGTATTAATGTTCCTAGTCAGGGATACTACCTCCCACCAGATTTGAGCATCCTCCAAAATATATTCATAGCCCATGCCACTCTCTTGTTGCCCACAATCCTCATAATTTTTAGGACAAACGTAATCATGCTCATCCACTACTCTACCTTGAGTAGATCTGCGCTACCCTTAAAACTGGAGGGTGCTGCTTCCTGAACCGTTCATATAACAACTCCCAATGATTCTCTATCTTAGATCGCTGCTATACGGTAGGTACTGTAGCAATAAGTGGTGCCACTGACACAACGTTCCCTGCAGGAACCTACTGCTGTCCCAACTGGAAAATCTCTTCTTCCTGCCTCTGCAGCCTAGCTTGCATATCAGCAAGCACCTATTGCCAGTTTTCAGGAGCTGGCAGAGTGGTCTGACCCTAATTATCATTTTCGTCCTATATTCCTTAGCCGACTTGCAGATCTCACTGCCCTGGAAGCATACTTCCAAACGTGTACCTTGTTGTAGTAATCAATTCGGGTAGTTAGGTAGTAATAACTAAACCTCTTGCCACCCTACGGCCCAAGACTGAACAAACAAATGTTCACACTCAATAGTCATGCTAATAAGCATGTCAATTCATATTCATTTCCAAACATGGTTCTAATAAGCACTTCCTAGCATTTATAAACAAGTAACGGTGCTTATAAGCAGTTTCTGGCACTTACAGACAAATAGCGATGATAATAGGCCTTTTTTTAACATTTAACAATGCTAATAAGCATTTCCTAGCATACATGTGTCTACAATAGCGCTAGTGGGCGTGTCTTGACCTACATGTCCATGTAACATTGCTAATAAGCGCTTCCTTTTGCATTCACAAGCAATGTCAATGCTAATAAGCATTCCTATACTCTCACACATATACAATCATGCTAATAAGCATGGCAACTCATAGTCATGTTCAAACAAAGTGCTAATAAGTACATTCTTAACATTCACAAGCATTAACAACGCTAATAAGCATGTTCTTGACATTCATATAAATAACATAATGATATTAAGCATTTCTAACATTCAAGAGAAATAACGATGCTAATAAACATTCCTTCCAACATTCAACGGTGCTAATAAGCATCTCCTGACATACATGCACATATAGCAGTGCTAATAAGCATTTCTGACATTTAAGAGCAATAATGATGCTTATAAGCAATCCTACAGCATTTACAAGTGACTTTTGTGCTAATAAGCACATCTTTAACATGCATATAGCAGTCAAGGACCAGGCCCTATAAGAATAGCTCATGCTTTCTATTTAAACAAGCAGGTAAGGCATATATATTTCATTTAAGCTATTGCACACATAACTATATTCATAGTTACTGAACCCTGAGTCGAGCTTGTCTTTAGCGGCGAGTGTACATGCCCAGTCCATCATCAGGAACCCTTAAACCTTGGTAGCTTTGACACCAAGTTGTAACACCCTACTAATTAGGGCCCGTTACCACATGTGTTTAAAATTAGTGCTGGACAAGCTAAACAAGTCATTTTGACTAAAACATGTGATTAAGCCACTAAGGATTCATATATTAAAAATCCTGGTCAATGAATAAACATTCCCATTAAAAGAAAACTTAGGTCTTTATATGGGATTCCAAAATACAAGTTTAAAAATTTGTTTACAACTCAGGGATTACAAAATAAGCCAACCTAAGTGACAAAACAGGGTCCAACTCTCGTTCCCCTGTAATACCTCGGCTGTGGTGGTCGAGCAGACTGTATATGTACACATCGCCCCTAACGCTCTCCAAATCATGAATGGCCAAGTTTCTCCTTATCCTTACTTGCACCACAAAGCACTCGTAAGCCAAAATACTCGGCAAGAAAACATACTAATAGACTCAGATAGTCAACAAAATATAACAACATGCTTAACAATAATAACGGAAACCAAGCATACACACTGTACCAGTAAGTGACCATAGGGTCACACAAGTGCATGTCGCACTCCCATTCATTCATATGGAATCTGAGCAAGTCAAGTGTATGATTCCCTCCCAGGGTGGCCTAGCCATAACGGGCTGCGCTGAGTGCACATAATGTCGATCACAACTAATAAGTCAAGCCTTTTAAACCCTCGACTTATAAGTCGGGCCTTGTAATCCCTTGACTTATAAGCCGATCTGGTAAATCCTCAACTTATAAGCTGAACTTTTAAATCCTCGTCTTATAAGTCGAGCCCTTTTGTCCCTCGGCTTATAAGCCAATCCCATTTTTAATCAAGTATACCCTCGACTAGCAGGCCGAACTTTTGATTAGGTGCAATAGACAGACTTCCGACTTATAAGTCGAGCCTCCCAGTCGAGAACAAACATACATATAAATCATACTCGCGACTTAAAAGCTCACAGTCGGGAATAGACATACATATAATGCATTCATCATCCATAGATACAACGCATTACAATGTACTTACACAGGTATACAAATGCATAATTATAATCATGTTCATTAGCTGGGCCCAAGCCGCAATCATATTACATTTAAGAGCTGGGCCAAGCCCCAATCATATTACATTTAACAGTTGGGCCAAGCCCTTATCATAATACACTTAACAGTTGGGCCAAGCCCTAGTCATATTACATTTAATAGTTGGGCCAAGCCCAATCATATTACCCCTTATCATAATACACTTAATAGCAGAGTTGATCCCTAATTATGTATCTAATGCATTGGGTGCATTTTCTTACCTCGATCCTCGTGCGAATAATGAAACGACCCTGAGCGCTAATCCTGACCCGAGCTTGGCGGAAACCCTAGTCACAACACGAATATATGTTCATCAAGACTTAACCCCAGAACCCGAGTTCCAAACCAAACTGTAACTCTTAAAGCCATGGTTCTCAGTTAACGGTGCATTAGAAATGTCCCTCGAGCCCTCTAGCGGGCTCCCAAGTAATATTCTTCGAGCCCCTCGGGTCTATCCCTAAAAATCAACATTTCATCATTTTGGGGCCCCTGGCGCGATCGTGCCCACATAAATATTGGGACCTCAAGGCCATTGGCGCGGTCGTGCCTACCCTTGGCGCAGTCATGCCCCTCAACTCGAACCCCCAAATTGGAACCCAATTTCTCCCTTTCTGAGACACCAGCGTTGTCGCGCCCAACCTAGCGCGGTCGCCCTAGGTTGTCAAAACTCAAAAATCTGCCTAGAACACAAGTGTTCTTCCCCAAATCGCAACTCTACGATCTCCTGTCAATTCCAGACCTTAAATCCAACACATTCAATTGTTTCTAACATAATTCCAGCCACAGAAACTAAATACTAACTCCATGCAACAAAACCTACTAATCAAACCATCCCAAACACCACATACAACTCAACTTAGGAAATCAAAAACCATAAAACTCAAGAATACCATTGAATACCAAAACAGGGGAAACCTCACCTCTAATTTTGAATTTCTTGAGGCAGGTGATGGCCCTAGCAATCCCCAACCCAGTCTTCAATTACTACTCCACAAAATTTGGCTCCAATCTTCACCAAAACATGGCCTCCACACTTGATCTTTAAGCTCACTCTTCTCAAGCTTCCAAAAGCTCCCAAAACTCAATAACAAGTCTTGAACATGAATGAGCTAAGCTCAGCTCTTGGCTCAGTCAATTCACTCATGTGGTAAAAAGACCACTATGCCCCTTGCCCCTTTTTCCTTAAAAGTTACCCTCAAGGGCAATTTAGTCATTTGGCATAATTCCCACTAACCTCAAATTATCTCGTACATTTCCAAATAATCTAGAGCAATGTTCATCAATTAATTCCCGGTAATTTACCAAAATACGCTTAAGCTCATCCTGAGCTGGGTATTTTACCCCGTAGTGACTTTTCCGCGAACTAGCTCCCTAGGATCGCCTTGTGCCGAGTAACTTAAATATATCCACATAATAATGTGGTCGCAATCATATATCACACATATTTACAGTTATACATTCAACGGGTAAAAATTACGAAAATACCCTTCCAATAAAAAACGAGCCCACATGCATATTTAATATACTTAAACATGCAAGCATAATCATATCATAATACAATTCACATAATAACATGCTCATAACACATAAGCATCCAATTAATTCAATTATTGCCTTCCGGCCCCCTAATCCAAGCACTAAGCCATATTAGGGAAATTGGGGTGTTACATCAACTGACAACTCTCTGCCATCCACTATCACTACAGTGATATGACCCATCTCCTAAAAAGTTACCAGTTCCCTGGTAGGCGATAGGGTTCCAAATTCTCATGACAACATAATCACATAATCTACATACTAAGTCTATGCCTCAACTAGATGCAAAAAAAAAAAAAAACATGGCACCAGAACCAATAAGCATAATATAAGAATTAGAATTAGGAGGTTGACCTGTCACTGGGGCCTCCGCCCCTGCCTGACCCAATAAACGGAGGTCTCACTGCCAATACCTCTGCCCCAATAAATGGAGGTCTCACTGCCTGAGCTTCGCGCTCTCTGGTGCTCTCCCTCCATATCTCATTTCCTATGCCCTCAACAACAAGGACCCTTCCTACCACCTGAGCATAGGTAGATATATCATGTACTGGGGCGATCCTAACGCCCTGGGCTATCCTAGAATTCAATCCTCAGATAAATCGCTCTTTCCGAGCCACACTCGTGAGTACAATATCAAAAGCAAATTTAGCCAACCCATCAAATTGGTTAACATACTTTGTTACTATCATGCTTCCCTGAACCAGATTCAAAAACTCATTTGTCTTCACAGTCTTAACTGCGTCACTATAATATCTCTCATTAAACAATTGACTAAATTCTTCCCAATTCATTGTAGATGTATCTCGCGTCTGGGATACCACTTCCCACCAAGTCTGGGCATCCTCCTGTAACACATACATAACGTAGATCACCTTATCGTGGCCTACCACCCCCATAAAGTCGATGATTGAGCTGATTATGCCCATCCATTGTTCAGCTCTGAATGGATCTAGGCCTCCCTCAAAAACTTAAGGGTAATGTTTCTAAAATCTCTCATATATAATTTCCCACCTGTTCTCAACCCTAGGCTGAGCCAAAACTAGTGTCACTCCTGGTGTTATCCCCAAAATTTCAGTTCAATGACGTGGCAATCAGAAGTGACACGTGGCAATGCATGGTCATCAAGTGGCACAATAATGGTCAATAAATGTATTGGCCAAGGGAAGTGTAAGGGTTAGAAGATGACCTATAGAGTCGTCATTTCACTAGTTGGAAGAACATTGGCCAAAAAGATGGTTTTATCTAGTCAGGAGGTGACTTACCCGACCAGGTAAGAATTTACCAGAGCAGCGAGTGATTCACCTGACCAGGTATGAATTTACCTGGTCAGGGAATGTATTACCTCACCAGCAACATCAGAAGGGAAGCTTATTCGATCAGCAACATCATAAGGGAGGTCTTACCCGACTAGCTACATTAGAAGGAAGATTTAGCCGACCGGGTATGTCAGAGTCTCAAGAGTTAGATGCCCAGTGGCTTTTTACGAATTTAAGAAACAACTATAACCCGAATTGGCTGTAACTACCGCACAAATCTCTCAAATATCCCAAAATAGTAACCACATTGTTGCAATCTTAATTTATTTATTATTTTACTTAATATTGGTTAAAAAAACCAAGGACCCCGTCAAAATGGGAGATTTTTCATGTACGATCCATGAGCCTATGAATAAAGAGCTCATGGCATCATTTTAGGGGATCTGTTCTTTTTGATACTTTGAGACTCTCTAATTTTGAGACTTTGGGATTGTTGCTTGGGGCATTCTTGGGGCATTTTCTGAGAGAAATTAGAGAGAGAAACATTGTATCTTTCGACTTATACTTAAGAAACTCAGTAGGCTCAGGTACATCTGATCTTAAGTGTAGGTACATATATAACAACTCCAAGTGGATTAGGCTATTACCAACAAATTGGGTCTGAACCACTATAAAATTGGTCGTGTCATTTTTATTTTCTAATCAAGGCTATTGTCTTTATTGTCATTTTTGCGTCTACTTGCCGTTGGCCAAAATTGTGGTAAACATTTTTTGTGCTTTCATTGAGAGCCTGAATAGAAGAAATACATTACCATCCTACCATTATGGCACCCAGGAAGCTCAGTACGACAACTACAAAAGAAACTGTTAGACCAGAAGATCCTGCACCTAGCAACCCTGACACTTAGCTCAGGGTCTTTCTTGAGGAGAAAACCCCAGAGGTCGAACAACTCCAGGAACCCATGAGGGCTTTCCAGGAAGAGATGATGCAATTCAATGCTCGACATGAGTTTTTCGTTGAAGAAATGGCCAGGCAAAAGGCTGCTTTCAAGTAACAAAGGCGAGATATGGATGCCAGAAGCAAAGAGATCAGACAACGATAGGAGGAGGCTGACCGAAGATATCGCAAGGCAGCACTTGCTCTAAAAGCAACTACTCAATTAGTCCAAGCCAATGCCCAGGCCGTGGCATGAGCAACTGCCCAGGGAGCAAGAAACGACAATGCTAGTCAGAAGTCCCCTGCTGGCAGGGCTGATTCTTGGGGACTAGACCAAAGTTGAAGCAATCATACTGGTCGGGCAGATGATGAAGTCCGCTCTAGGACTACGTCGACGCAAAGGGAGAATTCTAGAACCCCTTTCAGAAGCCACCGGTTAGAAACTTCTCAATCAAGAAGTCACCGATCGGATAGTAAGAAAACCCCGCCCGGGAATAACCAGACCAGAGCTCCTCGAGATAAGAAAACTCCACAATACGAAGATGGATATGGTCGGGATGAGGCTGATAGTCATCAAACTGACCAGTCAAAGGAAAAAGAGGGCAACGACCAACAAGAAGGAGGAAAGGAGCGCACGGGCTGTTCCGAGAAGCCGCCACTACATCCTAGCCAGCAGCATAGTGGGAAGGAGCAGGTCCCGCGTAGTAAGCCATCTAAAAAATCGAAGAGTATAGTGTTTGATCGGTTAGGGGGACATGCTACTTGGAAGAATCTAAGGGACGGTATCAGCAACAAGAGGAAGACCGCCCAGGTCGAAGGGAAATATCTGATCTGCCCTGCTGATCAAGTAGAAATACTTGACGATAGTGCACCAAATGGAAATGCTTGACCACGAGGTTAAAATATTGGAGCCTCGTCAGTTGTGCAAGCCATCCGAGCTCAGCATGATGCACTAACAACTACACTGCAAGGCTTATCTAAATGACCTTCCAGGCTAGATGCAGTAGACCACATGAGTGGTAGTCCATTTTGTGCTTGGATTAGAGCAGCCCAGCCGCCGACAAAAAATAAAGCACTGGTGCTACCAGTGTATACAGAAAAAGCATATCCCATCAGACATATTGGGAAATTTGAGGATTAGATGGAACTGCTTGGGGTGAGTGATGATTATCGGTATAGATTCTTCTTGAATACGCTATTAAATACCGCCCAAGAATGGTATTGCAAGTTTAAGCCAAATTCCATTACCTCACGGGGAACATTCAGGAAGGAGTTTTGTAAACAATTAAGTGTTGTCCGAACTCCACCAGTTTACGCCAACCACTTGGCAGATATCAAACAAGGAAAGGATGAATCTCTACAGAATTTTATACAAAGATTTATGAGAGATGCCAACAGAGCAACCGCTGTAGGAGAGGAGGGCAAGATGGTTGCCATATCCCCTAGAACCACTTCCCGAAGCCCCTTGTGGGATAGTATTCATAGGAACCAAATTTCAACACTTCAACAATTTCTTGACCGGGCGGAAAAGTATATGAAATTGGATGATGCAATCGAGAAAGAGGAGAAAGGCATAAACAATCCAGGCGAATCAGCCGACCCTCTAAAAAATGGTGGAAACAGTCAAAATGGTGGAAAGAAACATAAGAATAACGGGTCTGATCGCTATGAAGAGAAGAAGGCTAAGTCGGGATCAAACAACAAGCCAACCAAGTATGAACCTCGATTAACTAATTACACCACTCTCTCGACCAGCCGAGTGGAAATATATTTCGCTAGTCATCATGAGGTTCCCTATCGGAAGCCTCCACCCATCAGGAAAGAGATGAGTAAGAGAGATATGAATAAGTTTTGTCATTTCCATGGAGATTATGGTCATGACACAAATGAATGCAATCACCTCAAGGACGAGATAGAATTTCTTCTCCGATCGGGCAAGTTGAAAAAGTATCAGGTAGAGAAACCCCAAGGAGAAGGAAGCAATAACAATCCTGGGTTCAAACGACAGCGATCTACACCCTTGCAACCCGAGCCTGTGGACTTTACCTTAGACACTATACGTGGAAGTCCACACTTAGCTGGGGAAAGTAACAAAGCAAGGGAGAGATATGTCTGGACACTTCGACATGGGTTGGCTGCAACATCAGATGTCATGACTGTTGAGGAGCGACCTCCAAAGAATCCTCGATATGAGAGTGAGTCGCTTACTTTCACAGAGGATGATGTTGGACACGTCAAGTATCCTCATAATGACTTGCTCGTCATTACAATCCAGATTGCAAACATGAAGGTAAAGAGATGCCTAGTTGATACGAGAAGCTCCGTGGACATTATCTACACGTCATCTTTTCAAAAGATGAAGTTGTCTATCAATGACTTGAAGCCATGCTCTCAAGTTATTTACGGGCTCACTGGAGAAGGTTTGTCACCGGCCGAAACAATCAAGTTACCGGTCACAATAGGAGACGCTCCTAGGAAAAAGATAGTCATGACATAATTTTTTATAGTAGATTGCTTGTCAGCATACAATGTGGAGATTGGTCGACCACTACTCATGGCTCTACATGTAGCAATGTCTATATGGCACCTTTCGATGAAATTCCTGACCAGTGTGGGCAAAGGATATGTCCAGGGAAACCAAAGAGAAGCCAGGGAGCACTACAATGCTTCAGTGGTTAAGGCACGGAGAGGAACCAATGAGAATAAAATGATTGTGTGTGGGGAGAAAGAAGAAGTAGTAGACGAGATGGACATCCACCAATATGACATTGTGAATTTTACTGACCAAGAATTTTTTTTTAAAAGTTACCAACCAGGAAAGGACTCCTGGTGTTATTGAGAAGCAGACCCCATCTGGTGATGAAGTAACCAAATAGGGTGTTGCCCAAAGCGAGGGAATTTACATTGATCCTCACTTTGGGGATTTGGATAGTGGAGTAGGACCTGTGGAAGATTTAGGGGAGGTCCCGATAGATGAGAACGAACCAACCAAAGTGGTCAAAGTTGGGAAAGTATTTAAAGGTGGAAGTGATAGCATAATTGGTAGATTTTTTGTAAAGAAATCAAGATTTCTTCTCCTAGTATCACAAGGATATGGTGGATATCTCACCAACTATGATCAGCCACGTGCTCAACATGAATGAAAACTACCCAGCAATGCAACCAAAGAGAAGGTTGCTTGACAAGGAACGAGAAAGAGCTATAAAAGAATAAGTCAAGCGCCTGGAGGAAAACGGGTTCATCAGGGAGGCTTACTACCCAACCTGGGTTTTTAACCCATTGTTAGTACCTAAGTCCAATGGGGAGTGGAGAACCTGTATGGACTTCACCGATTTGAATAAAGCATGTCCCAAGGACTGTTTTCCTCTACCCAGGATAGACTAGTTGGTTGACGCAACTTCTGGTCATGAAATTTTGTCTTTCATGGATGCTTATTTTGCATATAATCAAATAAGTATCCACCCTCTCGACGAGGAGCATACCAGCTTCCAGACAGATACAAGATTATACTATTATAAGGTTATGCCATTCGACTTGAAGAACGCAAGTGCCAACTACCAGCATTTAGTGAATGGTATGTTTCGTGACTTGATCGACAAATATATGGAGGTATATGTCGATGACATGCTAGTCAATTCAAAAAAAGTTGGGGGCACATGTGAGATCTAAGGAAGTGCTTTGCAATACTTAGAAATTATCGCATGAAGTTAAACCCCCTTAAATGCTCATTTGGAGTAAGTTCTGGGAAGTTTCTTGGATTTATTGTTAACTCACATGCGATAGAGGCCAATACTGAGAAGACTAAGGCACTTATAGAAATGAAATCCTCGACCAGAACTAAAGATGTTCAGAGTTTGACTGGGCAGATTGCTGCTCTAAGTAGGTTTATTTCCAAGTCAACAGACAAGTGTGTCCTGTTTTGTAACTTACTAAGAGGAAATAAGAAATTTGACTAGATGGAGGAATGCGAGCAAGCATTCCAGGCCATAAAAAAAAAATTGGCCCAACCTCCGGTTCTTTCAAAACCCGTAGATGGAGAGGACCTCTTCATTTACTTAGCAGTCACAGGGCATGTTGTTAGTGCTGCTCTAATATGAGAGGAAAATAAAGTGCAGCATCCAATTTACTACGTCAGCAAGCGGTTTATAGGAACGAAATTAAGATACCCGCTAATCAAAATGCTTGCATATTGTTTAGTTCTCGCATCTCGCAAACTATGACCATACTTTCAAGCACATCCCATTAAAGTGCTCACCGACCAGCCCTTACGACAAGTTTTACAAAAACCGGAAACTTCTGGTCGACTACTTAAATGGGCTGTTGAATTAGGCCAATTCAAAATTAGGTATCAACCTCGATCGACCATTAAAGGACAAGCTTTGGCAAACTTCATTGTTGAATGCACTGGAATTTCTGATGTTCTTGACCAGACATAAAATGTAGCGGGGCAGAGAAAAAAATTTCCTACCTGGAAACTTTATGTAGATAGATCCTCGAATGAACATCATTCAGGAGCAGGGCTTATATTAATCACAACTGAGCAACATCAAATCCACTGCGCATTAAGGTTTGGGTTCAATGCTTCCAATAATGAGGCGAAGTATGAAGCCCTCCTAGCAGGATTACGATTGGCCAGAGATGTTCATGCCCAGTCAGTCGAAGTAAATAATGATTCTCAGTTGGTGGTCTACCAAATTTTAGAGGAATATCAGGCCAGGGGTTTGCACATGGTGGCCTATTTAAATAAAGCTAAGGACTTGCTAGCACAGTTTGAAGAGTACACAATCAAGCTGGTGCCACGAGAGCAAAACTCCAACGCAGACACCTTGGAAAAATTAGCCAGTGCAAAAGATGCTGACACTTTTAATATAGTACCAGTCAAATACTTGGCAAACCCAAGTATCACCGAGTAGGAAGAAATTCCCATCACAATAGCTAACACTTGGATGACACCCATCTTCACATACCTCAAACAAGGCACCTTACCAGATTATCGCAATGATGCAAAGAAGACGATGAGACAAGCTATCCGATATGTCATGATGGATGGGGTATTATATACAAGAGGGTAATTTATACTGTTACTTAGGTGTGTGACGCCCGACCAGTCAAAAAACTTGTTGGCTGAAGTGCATGAGGGATTTTGCGAAGATCACGCTGGGGGCGAAGTCTCTATAAAAAGATTTTGTGACAAGGATTTTTCTGGCCTACAATGAATGAAGACTCCATGGAATATGTGAAAAGATGTGATAAATTTCATAGATTTCTAAGATACCCAGAGCACCTCCAATTGTTTTGAAGCAAATGCAAAGTCCCTAGCCTTTTACAGTATAGGGAATTGATCTGATCGGGAGACTACCCAAAGGAAAAGGAGGAGTACAGTTCACGGTAGTTGTTGTGGATTGTTTCACTAAGTGGACTGAAGCTGAACCAGTAGCAACAATCACCTCAAAGAAAGTGTTAGATTTTCTAGTGAAAAATATCATATTTTGCTATGGTCTGCCAAAAAAGATAGTGTCTGACAATGGTACTCAATTTGATAGCAATTTGTTTGCTGATTTTTATGCTAGACATGGCATCCCAAAGAGTTTCTCCTCGGTGGTTCACCCGTAGGCGAATGGGCAAGTTGAAGCAGTAAACAAAACGTTGAAAGACACTCTAAAGAAGTGACTCGAACAAGCTAAAGGTTCCTGGGCAGAAGAATTACTAGAGGTCCTCTGGTCGTACAGGACCACTGCTCGGACAACAACTGGTCATACTCCTTTTTCCTTGGCGTATGGTTATGAAGCTATGATACTGGTCAAGATTGATCCCCCATCCCATTGGAGAAGCACGTATGGCCAAACATAGAACAATCAATTACTAGCTGAATCTTTGGATTTTATTGACGAAAAAATAGAAAAGGCGAGCTTGAGAGTTGCTGCCCATCAACAAATGGTGGCCTGCTATTTTAATTCAAGAGTTAAAGATCGAAAGTTCCAGGTCAGAGATTTGGTCCTTAGAAAGGTCTTCTTCAAAGACCCAACAGCTGGAGTGCTAGGACCAAATTGGGAAGGACCATATCAGATTGAGCAAGTCATACACCCCAGCACTTCCAAACTTTCTAGGTTGAATGGTGAGCTGATCATAAACTACTGGAATGGCGAGAACCTGAGCAAATATTATCAATAAATACCCCTTACAGCATGGTAGCTTGGATTCAAGTGTTTTACTTGTTATTTAAGTATGTTTATGAGCTGGTTATTTGCTGACCAGTCATTTATTTTTGAGGAATTTTGCTTTGTTTGAGACTCATTATTAGACACGTTTTGTCCTTTTATAATTTATGAGTAATAAAAGAGATCACGTGCAGGGCGGTCGGATCTTGCTACAAATTATTCATATACGTTAATAATATTTTACTCGAATAATGTTCAACTGGTCGAAATAAACCGAACAATGTTCAACTGACAGTATTTAATTGGTTGGGTATTGTAGTAGTGACTGCTCGGATATTTTCTTTATATTCAATGTGTTTCACGAGTAATAATTGCTTGAACAGATTTGGTCAAGTAGCAAGTGACTAAGGATCTTTCAACCCTCGATCACTTGGGGGGCACATAGGGTATACTGGTATATAATTCAACACAGGAAATGAGAGCACGACTTAAAATATTTTTTTAGGCTGACTTGTAAATTTTTGAAGTAAAAAAGGCCATTAAGCTAACTTGTTTAACAAAGCTTAAATAAAAAGGCCATTAAGCTAACTTGTTTAACAAAGCTTAAATAACTTGGAATTTTTCAAGATTCAAAGTTAAAAGCAGATATTCATGTGAAAATAAACATTATGCTCATAAAATGTTAGAGCAATAAGAGTGTGAGAAAGTATACTTAGTAGGGACTTATGAAATTTCTATAATTTCCAAGTTAGAAATCTAAGTACTCATGCGAAAATATAAGGAATAAATCAAAGAGACTTTACTATTCACAAAAGACTTAGAATGTTTTAAGAAAAGTAAAGCGTAAATGTCAAACAGCTCAGTCGTATAAGCAAACTATCAAAGTTGATAAGCAGCAGTTGTCTCAAAAAAAAAAGTATAAAGAAAACAAGTAAACTATTGGCCAGGTACAAAGTTTTTGCTGGTCGGGTAGGAGGCTCTCTAGTTGGACGAGCACATTTACTGGGGTAAACTGGTCCTTGGCTGGTCAACACCGTCATTAACATCTGGAACCTCCTCTGGTCAGAATGATAGGGCAGGAGAGGCAGGCATAGTGCAAGCTAGAAGAGTTGTCTCCTCAGCGGCCTTGGCTTTGCATTTGGCAAGCTTTTCGGCCCTCACCTCTTCAGAGAGAAATTCGAGGTTAAGAGGATTGTTTGACTTCCATTTCTAATAAAAGCAGTTGAATCAGATTTCTTCGTAACGAGCTAGATCTATTTCCTTGGCTTATTTCAGCTTCTCATTCTCTTGAGTTTTCTCCACCAGTTGATTGGTCAATCTCTTGTTGGCTTGGATTTGTTTGTTGTTCTCATCAGCCAAATCTTTCAGAGATTGGTCTTGGTCAGCAACTACTTTCTCTGCCTGCTCAGTCTTTTCTTGGAGATCTTTCTCAGATTTAGTTAGAATTTCAATCTTTGCCTAGGCTTCCACCAATTGATCATTCAAGACCTTAACCTGCTCCTTATACTCAACTGCTTGGCATTGAGCATGACTAACAGTGACGAGTCCCTGGAGTAAATAACTGGAAAATTATTCAGAATAAGAACAATCGATAAGAAACTGAGTGCTTTTTATGATAAGATGCTTACACTCATTATTTCAGCGAGGCCGTTGTGATAGACAACTTCAACGCTTTGCCGGGGTAGAGTCTCAAAGGTTTGAGTTGCCGTTGCTTGGTGAAGAGTGTAGTCTAGTAACTCTTTTCCATTCTCACCATCAATGTGAAGGGGCTTGCTTAGGCCGGCTGGTCGAGTAGTTTGTAGGCTGGCAGAAGAAGGAATAGACAGAGGAGTCAAGCGTGGGATAGTGACTAACTGATCAGATGGTCTCCCCTGGTTGGGCGGTGCAGTCTTCACGGCCTTGCTTGGAGGATTCAAGCTGCTACCTTCACCAGTCTTCATTTTTTGGGCAGAAGGAGTGTTAAACTGCTTGAACATGGCTGGATCTGCATAAAAGTAAAGCAAAAACCTGGTTAGTGGAAACGAGAAATAAACATAAGTGAATAAAAATTCTACAAACTTTCATCACAATCATTCTCAAAATGTAACTATGGTTACTATTAGTAAAACCTGAGTTCATTTCATCGAAAATATCATCGTCGCCTTCCAACGATGAGTTGTCTTCTCGGAGAAGCTCAATGCTTTTGCCTTTTCCGGGCTTGGTAGGGAAGGTGGGTCAGTGAGGATTTTCATGAAGAGGTTCTCTAATGATAAGATCACTTGGTCGGCGTGGCTGAGGAGATGGTTCAGGAGAGAACTGGTCAGTAACTACTTCGGTATCTGCTTTTGATTGATCAGTCATGTTTGATTCAACAGTAGTGCTGCCCACAATAATGTCTTGGTTGCTCTGTAACAACCCCGTCAATTTAAGATTCTCCAAGGTGACCAACTTCTCAACATCCTTCTCCTCAATGGGCATGTTAGTAAGATCCTCTGCATGGGAATTGATTTCCCTGGTCAGGAGAGGTTGATGAAAAGGGTCCGCATGTGTAAAAGTTAAGTTGTTGGCTTTAATGTCTGGAGTAAGGAAGTATTCCGTATAACACTTTCCAGGATTCAATTTATGGGTGATACCGTGAAGATACTTAACCTCTTTTTTCCTATGAAAGAGGTGGAAAAAACCTATATTCTTGTGGCTGGGATTGGTCCTAAAATCGAACAAATAGTGTACCTTATGAGGGGTAGGTGGGTTCCAGCCCTGGAAGTGGTAAAGAATGTATAGAGTAGATAGGGCTTGTATCCCGTTTGGAGCAATCTGGAAGGGAGAAGCATTAAAGTAATCCGCTATTGACCGAAAGAAAGGATGAAAATGGATAGTAGCTTCTACATAAATGTGATACCTAGACCAGGCACAATAGGCACCACCAGGATTATTGGCTCTCTAGTATGGGTGCGAGCATACCACATTCACTCCTTCAAGTCTTTAGGCAAGAAAATGTCTAAAATGCCCTTGCCCACTAACTTACTCATCACACGCCCCAAGGGCAAAATGGTCTTTTGTCACATTTTCCTGTTAATCATAATTAACGTCTCCCAATTCCTGTTATCTCCAATATCCTTGAATAATCACTAAACAATTTCCCATTACTTGATAATTCCTGGTAATGTACTAAATTACCAGAATACCCCTAGGCTCACCCTGAGCTGGGTATTTGATCCCGTTATGACTAGACCACTAACTTTCTCACTAGGATCGCCTCGTGCCGAATAACCCAAATATATCTACATAATAATTCGGTTTCACACATATATCACATATATTCCGAATATACTCGTAACGGGCCAAATTACGAAAATTTCCCTTCTAATAAGAAACGGGCCCACATGCATATCTTGTCATATTATAATATAACTCACATAATCATATAATGATACACATATATATCACATAAACACATATTTCATAATCAAATCACATAGATTCAAATAATTTTCCATAATTTTCCATGCTAGCCCCCTAATCAAAGCCCTAAGCCTTATTAGGTAATTTTGGACGTTACAAGTACAAAAACATTTCAAGAAACAAAGTCGAAACCAAGAAAAATAAATTAGAAGCCAAGATTCATGAACACTTACAGTGGATTGAAGCTGTGATTATGATCGAAGCTTGAAGAATCAACAAGACTGGGATGCAAAATCCTGAGAATAATGGCTTGGGAGCTTCAAAGAAATGAGAGAGAGAATGGAAATTTTTTGTGAGAATGAAAAAGGTGTAGAGGGAGAACAAAGAGGGCTTATATATAGAATAAGCCCGGGTGAAACTAGGACCGTTCGATCGAAGGAAATTTAGATCCGAGGGTCATAATCAAATGAACAAAAGGTGGCAAAAAGGTGACAAGACAGCTATCACAGTGTTCGAGAACCCGAACAGATGCCTATCGAAATAAGACATGTGTCCACATACTCGAGAGGGTAGGTGGGCACATTTTCCACGACAAAAGTGGAAAAGCCTTTACTGTGCTTGTCAGAAGCAAGGGTGACATCATACACGAGCAGAGGCTTAGGGGGAAAATGTTGTACCTGAAAAACATGAGTTGACGTCTCCTGTTCATGGCACAACTGGGATGCATTTAATGAAGTTATTCCCAGTTCCAAGATCATGCTTTAAGTTCCTTAACAAGTAGCTAAGGTTAAGCATAAGTTGACAAGGGATCAAGAGATTGACTAGCCAGACCTTTAGGTCGTGTAGGCATAGCTCAAACTTCTCAATATTCATATCGACATAACCTTGAAACCTCTAGCTCGTGTAGTGTTTATTGAGCTCATTGTTGACACATGGAATGCACAAATTCGAATCCCCGAAGACTTGGGATTTTATATGCATAATTAGAATATTGTAATCTTGCTTGATAAATGTATAATATCAGGCAATTGGTATATTGAATGTTATTATTTGTATATTTGGGAAGTTACCCAATATTGTAAGTTACCCAAACATGTCTATTAAATCCCTATAAATATAGATGGAATGGACAGGAAAAAGGTCAAATTTTTTTACACTGAAACTCTAAAGAAATTTTCATAAACAATTTCTTGAGAGATAAACAACAATAACATAGACTCGTGGACTAGGTGGATTTTAACCACTGAACCACATAAAAAGTTATGTGTTCTTATTATTCGGTTTAACTTAAGCCTAATATCACTCTCGAATTTATTAATTCTCTGTTGGAGAAAAACCGCATCAACATGCCCCATGCCCAAATTCCTGTTGAATTGACATCATAATCTATTAAAAACAATACATAGACTCCACTGATGGAGTGGGTCAAAATGGTTGCACTTGTCAAGGTTGTAAGGGAGTTTGTAGTCTGTGTCATAGGGTGACCTTCAAAGAATGAAAGAATATATCCAACCAGGGGAGGAAAAGGAAATCTTGTTGAGGGTCAAAATGGTTGCGCTTGTCAGGGTTGTAAGGGAGTTTGTAGTCAGTGTCATAGGGTGACCTTCAAAGATTGAAAGAATATATCCAACCAGGGGAGGAAAAGGAAATCTTGTAGCCTTAATGTGCTTGGAATTGAGCACAAGTTGGTTGTTGGAGAAATTACCATCAATCTTCCTTCAATGAGTTTCTTCGGGTATCAAATTTCTAATTAAAATACCTTTCCATAATCGACTCTTCAGTCAAATGAGAAGTTTAGAATCTTCTGTGTTCTTAGGGATCTAGGAAGAGGATTTGGAAACCATTTTTTAAGATTTGAGATTTTTGCAAGAAGTTTGAGAGAAAGAAGACGAGAGAAAGTTGAGAAGTTGTGAAATAGAGAATGAAAATTGAATGTGAGAGGAAAAGGGTTTTTAAGTTCAAAATGTACTTTTTGGCTCGAAAATCTAGGCATTAATGACTGGCATGCTGCAAGTGTTAGGTCTATTTTATTACTGTTTTAGATTGTGTTTCAGGGCATGTTTTTAGTCTTTTATATTGTTTTGTGGAGTATTATGCTTATTTTGTTTATGCTTTCAGACTTAAGCGACGAATATGTGGTTTGGTATGAAATTGGTTAATGTTGATGCTCATAATCTCATCAATAAAAAGTATGAGGCCGAGGCAAGGCCCCTAGGCCACCGTCGTCTCGGGAAGCCATCATGCCATCACAACACAAGTCTGGGTTCGGTTCTCGTGGAGTCGATGCCAAGTGGCCCACGTTGGCAAGGTATAAGTGCCAAGGCTCAGTAGCCTTGCGAGACCCATCTCGCCCACGCACTCGGCCCCACGGCCTCGCCCCACGGCCTCGCCTATGCCCTCGGCCCCATGGCCTCGCTTGGCCTCGCCAGCCCATACCGCCTAAAGGGCCTCGCAAGATGTCTAGGCCACGCCACCCAAGTGGCCTCGCGAGATGCCTAGACCACGCCTCCTAAGTGGCCTCGCGAGATGCCTAGGCCACACCTCTTGAGTGGCCTCGCGAGATGCCTAGACCATGCCTCCCAAAGGGCCTCGCGAGATGCCTAGGCCACACCTCTCAAGTGGCCTCGCAAGATGTCTCGGCCACGCCACCCAAGTGGCCTCGCGAGATGCCTAGACCACGCCTCCCAAGTGGCCTCACGAGATGCCTAGGCCACACCTCTTAAGTGGCCTCGCAAGATGTCTAGGCCACGCCACCCAAGTGGCCTCGCGAGATGCCTAGACCACGCCTCCCAAGTGGCCTCGCGAAATGCCTAGGCCACACCTCTTAAGTGGCCTCGCAAGATGTCTAGGCCACGCCACCCAAGTGGCCTCGCGAGATGCCTAGACCATGCCTCCCAAAGGGCCTCGCGAGATGCCTAGGCCACACCCCTCAAGTGGCCTCGCAAAAGGTCTCGGCCACGCCACCCAAGTGGCCTCACGAGATGCCTAGACCATGCTTCCCAAAGGGCCTCGCGAGATGCCTAGGCCACACCCCTCAAGTGGCCTCGCAAAAGGTCTCGGCCACGCCACCCAAGTGGCCTCGCGAGATGCCTAGGCCACGCCTCCCAAGTGGCCTCGCGAGATGCCTAGGCCACACCCCTCAAGTGGCCTCGCAAGAGGTCTCGGCCACGCCACACAAGTGGCCTCGCGAGATGTCTAGGCCATGCCTCCCAAGTGGCCTCGCGAATCTCGGCGCCCCTGGCCTCATGAGGGCCACATCCACAACGCCCTCGACCTTGTGAATAGCTAGGGAGCCACTCCCTCAAGGGGGTCGCAAGGAGAGCATCTCGCCACGCATCCTTAGACATCTTCCAGAGCCACATGCCTATCGCTCAGACTCATGAGTGACCTTAGGAGGTTTCGGATACCCCATACCAAGGACCCAAGATCTCCACCTCACACCAAGGGTCCCATTCCTTACACCTCGAGATCCCTATGCTTAGGAGATCCAGTACGAGTCGAATGGGACATATTTGTACGACCAAGTACTAAGTACGAATACCAGTGCCAGTGAGATTGCTGGGGTAAGGATCATGGTTCGTACGTCTACGGCCATAGGTCAGAGCCGACACCACTACCTCCTGCGCCACTACGCTTGCCACCACGCATCAGACATGGGTACAGACAAGTAGTGGAGACATCCTCCTAACACCTGCTCCTGTACAGGTTGTACAACCACGACCTCTGAAGCCACTCCCCTGACACAGTACGTATGTACCACTTGGTCCCCTGGACCACTATGTACCTAAGGCCATTAGAGCCTACTATAAAATGAACTCTAAGACCACCTGAAAGGTGGTGGAAAATTTTACTGTAGCAGAGGTTTGAGTGTGAATGAAAGACTGAATTCTCCATTATTGTTCTATCCTAGTTCTTGGGTTATTGTTCAAGTTTTTACAGCTTTTCGATTAGTGATCTTAATTTGATAATTTTTTCAACTTAACTTCGTTGACGAGTTCTCACCGTCAACAGTTAAAAACGAGCTAACATGATGACAAATACACCTGTTTTGCAAATATATTGTGTCAAGAAGTCTCGGGAACTTCATGAGATGATAAAATGTAATTTGACATTGAAAAATGTTGAATTCTGTGAAAAAGGCAATTTGAGTCGCGACACAAGAAGAGGTGTTGCGACGCGAGGACAAACAGAGATGGAAATGTCTAGAAATGGTGGAGCCGCAACCCTTGGAGGTGCGTTGTAGCGCTGGAGAAAAAAACACCATTTAGAGCCACGACGCTTGAATGTAGAGCCACAACGCTGTAGAAGTCAGAGGTGAAGAGTTTTGGGCATATTATAGGGGTGCTGCGACGTCTATTGCTGAGCCGCGACGCTTGAGTCCGTACAGCCCACGAAACCCTATTTTTTATGAGGGAAAATGATCTTTTCACAGGGAATCGCTAGGGTTAATTCAAAAACATAATTATGAGCGATTCAAATAAAATCTTGCCACTGAAAAACAAGAGGAACTTGGAGATCAAGATCGGAAATTCATCAAAAGTTTTTTTTTTGCTTCTTTTCTTTAATTTCTTCTTTCTATGTTCTTTTCTGAATCAATGGATGTTATGAATCTAGCTATGAACTAATTTTATTTTCTAGGGTTTTAATGTAGTCTTTTGATACTCTATTATTATCCAATGCAAGTTTTATGATTTCTTCTTCATAATTGTGATCTATTCAATTTGTGTTTAATGTTTGATCACTATTTGCATGATTTATATGATTTTAATTCAAAATTTGAGAAGTGAGAGTTAAATATGGTATAATTGTTTAGACACAAATTTCAATATTTGACGAGAGTACGTGTATGGTTTGTGTAGTTTTTAGGTTTCTATGTTCAATGCTTGCTGTATGTTGAAACTTATCATAGAGATATAGAAAGTTTACATATAGGTTGAGATTTATATATCCTAGTAAGAATATAGATTACTTTAGTAAACCTGCTATCACAAGGAGATGAAGAATAATAAAAATTGTATTGATGATGTAATAGAATGGATAAATAATGAAATTAAATACCATACATTTTTCATTCATTGAGCTATTTGTTATTTGTTTATGTTAATTTTGAATAATTAATTTAGTTATTTTGTTCTTTTTCTTTTTAATCTTGAAATCAATTTTTAGTAACCAAATAAAACTAAGAAATTAATTCATTGATAATTAATATTCAATTATCGTGGAAACGATACTTTCTGTTGTTTTATTACTTGTAAATGATACGTATACTTGTGTTACTAAGTTTTCACAACAACAAGCATTGATTGGTAAAAGGGAAGTACATTAAATGAAGATATTAGCGAATATTTATCATTGGAAATAAATATTGTTCCTTGTTTGACACATACTGATTCTCAACAAGAAACAATGAGCAATTGTGTGGATCGAATTTATCCACATTTTTATTAGGAAAATTTGCACAAACACCTTAAAATGTAAACTAAGTCCAAAAAAATCTTAAAATAATTTATTTACACATATATAGTGTCACGTCAGCATGGTATACCAGATTATGAAAAAAATTGGGAAATCTTGCTTCTCGAATTTTTTTTGGTTTATTTGGGTTGTAAAAAATTATCATTTGGTTGCTTACGATATCGATAAGATACCGATTGATTACTTTTTTTTTTATATAGAAAACTTTATTTTTAGTTCATATTATTTTGAAAACCTTTTGGTTATCTCTAAAACTTATTTGTAGACATCTTAATATATCAATTAGTTATTTTTAGGTTATATTATGATAACTTATTATTTAAGATACGTTTTGGTAACTTTCAAGTTTATTTTAGAAACTAATAAGTTGTCATATATTATAACAAGTTACTATATAACTTATTAATAAAAATTAATTTAGTATACTTCACACTGACTTTTAAATGAAAAATTTTAATATAATTTTTAGTTAGTCACTCATGTAATTTACATATTTTATTATTTAAGTTACTTTTACGTTATCTTTGAACTTTTTTTAAAAAATAATTAGTCATTTTATAGTATAAAAAAATGAGTTATTTTATAGTATAAAAAATTACACTTTTAATTCAAAATTAGCACGGATCACTTGTTAGAAAATGATTTTATACCCAAATTTATTATTAGAAAAGGGTCTACTCTCGCATGACCTAAGACTTAAGTCCTTATTTCTATCATGGTAAGGCTGCTGACATAGATTAATCATGATAAGTCTTTCTCCACCTTTAATTGACTTATTTTGTCTATAAATAACACTTTAAAGGGACTTGTTAAATGGATTTTGGATTTACATAACTTGTGAAATTTTAGAGTCTCTCCGATGCTTGTAGCCACAGTAGTGGTTTGAGCATATTTATCATATAAAATGTTATCTTGTCAATAAATAGTAAAAATTTTGTGACAGTAGGTTGGAGAAGTTACCACTTTCAAGCAACGTTGCTTATTCTATTTTTAAAAAATTAATAATATTTTATACCCATTTATGTACTTTTTGCATCTACTAAAATTGCTTGCATTGCTGATTCTCTTAGAAAGAGAATCTTATTGATTTGAGTGTCATAGTGCATTCTAGCAGGTACTTCCAGAAGGTTTCTTTCGCGATTCATAAAACTTGGTGAATATACCCTTAGTGATTATTGTCAATTCAAGACTATCATGTTATTTCATGATCATTTTCTTTGCCTACACATGAAATAATACCACACGTCAATTTCTTGAGTGGAACACTTATTTTCTGCTTTTAGATATAAGCATAAAAATTCTTTTAAATAGTCACGCCATAATGGTTAAAATTAAAATATATGTTAAATATGATACAATTTTTGCTTTAAATTTTGACGCAACTTTAAATTTTTACCATTAAATTTAGTTTGATCAAATTTTGTACTGTTTAACGTTGTGAAGAAATATATGTCGGTTGAATATATTCTATATTTAATTCTCCAAAAACTCATATGGTGACCTCATAATATAGTGAATTCTTTTATCAAATCAACAAAGTTGTAGTCTCCATTTTTTTTCTTCTTCCCTTGGAAAGTTGTGGTCTCCATCACTATGAGAGTATATGTTCTCAATGAACATTTTAACTGGTATCGCTCGCTGACTGTGAGTATATTTTCTTAATACACATTTTGTATCACCAAAATATGAAGCTTGTTTTTTAAAGTATCTGTTAACATATTAAATTTAAATCATAAAAATCAATTGAAAAAAAAAGCTTATTAATGAATTAAAAAAAGAATAAATAATATTTTTGTCTTCCCAACTAGGATCATTATATGATCGTGCTCTCTGAATAATTTACGATGTTAAAATTTTTCTCCAAACTATATAGATTACTGAAATATGAGTCTTATGTTAGATTTCGTCTTAGGTGGTTAATGATTGATGATGTAACACTTTGTCAATTGGTGTGATAGTGCTATATGTAGAATAATTAACAATTTTGTCTTCTAAACTTTGACCACCATCAAATTGTGATTTTTTTTATTAAAACTAATTTATTTATATATTTTTTTTAAATCTAATTTTTTTCCTTAAAAATAATAATTAAATCCTTAATTTTTAAAAAAAAATTATTTTAAAATAAACAATATTAAAAATTTCAAATTAATTAAATAAATTAAACATATTCAAAAATAAAAATATAATTAATAACAAATAACTTTTTATTTTCTTTAACAATATAAAATAAATATATCTTAAAATAAATATTATAAATAAATCCTAAATCAAACTTTTTTCCCTTCTTTTTTTAAATTAAAAGTTTTTTTTATTTGTTTATACCATTCGTTCTTCATCATTATTTTTAATAAAAGTTTATTCTTTGTTTTAATTTTTATTTTAAATATTCATTCTAAAATATATTTATTTTATATTGTAAAAAAAAGAAAATGAAAAAGTAAAAAATAATTATTTGTTATTAATTCCATTTATAATTTTTTAAAGATTTAATTAATATCTTTTAAAAAAAATTAGATTATTATAATAAAAATAGCACAATTTGACACTATCACATCAACAAACAAAATATTATATTATCAATCTATTAGTCACTTATTATTAAATCTAACAGAAATTCTATAACTTAGGAAAAAAATTTAATATTGCAAATTATTCGTTGCAGGAGGATTATATAGTGGTCATAATTTAAAGATAAAAATACTATTTATTCTTAAAAAAAAATCCCTCACTAGCCCCAATTAAAGATTATTCTAAACCGTCCAACCCCAGTTAATGTGAAAAGTTCTCATACGAACTGAAAAAGAAAAAATGTAATTAAAAAAAGACGAATAAAAAACAAATTAGTTTCAAAAAATATATAATAATAGGAATTAAACAAAAAAATTGTGAATACTGGACAAAAGAACACCGTTGGCAATTCCCCACCACTTTGCTTATGCTTTTAGCCCACCGACCTTTGGAGTTGGACCTTGCTTTGCTTCATAGAGAGATAAACATTTCCTTGTATGAAACCATGTACATACATATCAATACTTAAATTAGCCATTAATATTGTAAGAAAAGGAGATTTATTTTACCCAAAAAATAAAAGAAATAATTACAGAAAAAAAAGGAAAGGAGATTTTTATTGGTTTGACGTTCCCAACCCAAACCCCGCGTTGCTTCTCTGTCCATTTCTCTCAGACACAACAAAAGCAACCAACAGCCAATCTCACCTGTCTTCTTCTTCTTCTCACACAATCACAAACCCTAGAATTTCAATAAAGGTAATTTCTTTATTCTTTGTTGTTGTTCTTCTTCTCCTTTGTTTTCTCTGTTGTTATTATTTTCTGTTACTCTAATTTCGGCTTTGACGATCCAGACCTCTATTTTTGTTTTTGAATTTTCTTGGTATCCAAACACTCTAATTTTAGCATAACCCATCTGTCAATTCTGTGTTTTCCCTATTTGACTCCTTCGTTTTCCCTTCCAATTCTTTCCCTATCCCATACGGTTCTCCTTTTTCTTCTTTCTTGGTTGTTTTTTCTTTTTTTCAATTTCGCTATTTTTTTTCACCCTTTTGGAGAACTGGGATCATTTCATTTCTGAGGTTTTTCATTTCGTGACATTATAAAACTGTATTTTGTTTTTATGGATATAAGAGATTATCAGCGAAACGGTTTAGTGGTAAGAATTTATTGGGGAGTTTCTTTGTTTTTGAAATATGGGGTTTTCATTCTTTGGCCAATAATTGTAGGTATGCATGTATGTATAAATCTAGTATTTCAAATCATTTATATTTTGTGAAGAAAATGAATTTTCGTTGCAGAATTGCTACAGTAATCATTTAAATTACATGTATATATATAAATATTAAATCGCTGAATAGTTAAATTGGTATTGAATTTTTTCGTATTTTGTTTCATGATCATCATTGATTTTCTTGTTATTTTCAATTAAAAAACCATTGAATTTTGTGTTATTTCTCAGTAGGTCTTTTCTCTGATGCCTCAGTTTATGTCATTTTCATGGTTAGTGAATGTGCCCATGATTTCTATCTGTCAACCCATATTTAAAAAATATATATATATATATGATTTTATTTGGAATTGGTAGTTATGATTTCATTGACTTTGATTAGAAATAGAAGATAATAGATACCCTTAAATGGATGCTGCTGGCTGCATTTAGTTATTCAATTTCGTAACTTTGTTGCATTTGAATTATATAGGTGGGTCATTCAAGAATTTTTTTAGTTTGATACAATTTGCGGATTTTGGTTGTTATATTTTCTGTATGTTAGGGTTAGGTTGGGATTGGTTAATTTTTTTTTGGATTGAGTTCCCTGTTATTAAATGTGAAAATTGCTGTGTGAACTAAATTTTTGTTAAAATTCTCTTGGAATAAGTTTCCATTACGAATTTCTAGGATCTCTTATGCTTTTGAGGTTATTATGATTCAAGATTAACTCACTGTGCAGGCACATGCACCTCCTCCTGGCTACTTTGTACGTTTGGAAAACAGAACTGAAGACGATTTGTATTTGAGGAAGAGAGTCAGGATGCGTAGGTGGCTTTGTTGTACTTGTCAGGTAGAAGAGTCTTTCCCATCAAACGAAAATGAGCATTTGAAGAGCCCGAGGAATTATTCAGATGGTATGTACATGGAAAGCTGGTTTTTAATCATGACAAGCTACCTATGATTTGAAGTACACGCTTAGAATATAATTTAAACCAATATCTTGCAATGTATTTTATACCATATTATTGAGTGTGCTTCCTATCTGTCGTTTTTGCATGTGTCTTGGTTAAAACGCTCTTCAGCTACATTTCATAAGGTTCATTTCATGCTGTCCATTATTAGGAATCTTGTTCTGGGACTGGTCTATCATTTTTTTGTTATTATTTTTTATATAACTTTGTCGAAAGAAATTCACATACAAATGGTCTTACTTGCTGAACTCAATGAGAGCTTCTGTATGTATAGTTTTAGACTGTTATAAGATTACTTCTATTGAAATAAAAATATGTAACTATAAATGAGATTGAAATGTTTAATATCTAAAAAACAGAAAACCTGGAAATATTCCATACATGTATTTTACATACATTATATTTAAGTTAAACTCTGACCCTTGTGTTTTTTTATTTGTTTGGTGTCTGAATTCTCTTTTTTTTTACCCTGCACTTTATTTAATTTGTTGTAATTTTGTAATTTTTTTTTATTTTCCTGATGGCAAGGGAACCAAAAGGGTTCAAGAGTAGCAGCTCCTGTCAAACCTGAAGTGCAAAAGGCAGCACCGCCTATTGAGGTGCCTGCTTTGTCTCTGGAAGAACTCAAAGAGAAGACTGATAATTTTGGATCCAAGGCATTGATTGGTGAAGGATCTTACGGAAGAGTGTATTATGCAAGCCTGAACAATGGGAAAGCTGTGGCTGTAAAGAAGCTTGATGTTTCTTCTGAGCCTGAGACAAATGTTGAATTTTTGACCCAGGTATGCAACATTGTTTCTTAAATGTAGTCACTGTGGGACAATTCTCTTATCTGACAATTTGCTCCTAGCTTTGTAAATTTTATCTTCTGACTGTTGTGATATGAATTGTTACAGGTTTCCATGGTTTCTAGATTGAAGCAGGAAAATCTTGTTGAGTTGCTTGGTTATTGTGTTGAAGGAAATCTTCGTTTGCTTGCATATGAATTTGCCACCATGGGATCTTTGCATGACATATTGCATGGTGAGCAAAGCCATTTTCATCTTGTCAATTAATTTACAAATAGATTAGCCTGAACATTTTCCACTTTATAAGTTGAGAATAGTTGTAAAATTTCAACTTTCAAATCACAATTGCAGGTAGAAAGGGAGTTCAAGGTGCACAACCGGGTCCCACACTTGATTGGATGCAGCGAGTGAGGATTGCAGTTGATGCAGCTAGAGGATTGGAATACTTGCATGAGAAGGTTCAACCTTCTATAATACACAGAGATATCAGATCTAGTAACGTGCTTCTCTTTGAAGACTTCAAAGCCAAGGTTGCAGATTTCAACCTTTCAAATCAGGCCCCCGACATGGCTGCTCGCCTTCATTCTACTCGAGTTTTGGGAACCTTTGGTTATCATGCACCAGAGTAATGTTTCTGAAATTCCTTTTCTGTATCTATATGAGTTTATGAGACATTTTTGTTTCACATGTTTCTAAATTGATACTGCTCGTGTTGTACATCTCAGTTGCCGTCTTTAACTGGTCCAACCTACTGATAACCATACCTTCTGTTTTCAAACTTCTCTGACTACTGATAACTTTACTTTCTGTATGGTTTCAAGTTCTTCTGATTCAGTCAGAGTCTGAGTAATTATTTTGTTTTTTTACCATGGATAGGAGTAATGGCTTTTAAAACTAGGTTTTGGTAACTTGGCATAAACTTATGTTAAAAGTTTGATTTTAACTGGGATATTGTATGCAACATGCAGTCTTTTCCTTTTATGAAATTCTATCTCCTCTTTATTTTTTCCCTCTGAATGCAACATTATGGTTATATTTCAATTTTAGTCGGTTATTAAATTGTCACTAAATTGTTCTGCAGGTACGCAATGACAGGACAATTGACACAGAAGAGTGATGTGTACAGCTTTGGGGTGGTTCTTCTTGAGCTTTTAACTGGGAGGAAACCTGTTGATCATACCATGCCTCGTGGACAGCAGAGTCTTGTTACTTGGGTTAGTTTGTTTGCCTTTCTCCTTTATATTTTCTACTAATGTTATGATCTGACGTGTTCACATACACCACCTTTCCTTTTCGTTCTTTGTTTGTTGCAGGCTACTCCAAGGTTGAGTGAAGACAAAGTCAAACAATGTGTAGATCCAAAGCTTAAGGGAGAATATCCTCCGAAAGGAGTTGCAAAGGTCTCTATTTCTCCCGTCTTACTTCATAATTCAATATGCTCCACTAACTTGTGTTTAGAATTTCACAACTGATGCAATTCTCTTTGGTAACGTAGTTGGCAGCTGTGGCAGCATTGTGTGTTCAGTATGAAGCTGAGTTCCGGCCAAATATGAGCATTGTTGTGAAGGCACTTCAACCACTCCTGAAGCCACCAGCCCCAGCTCCAGATGCTTCGTAATCAGAGCAGGTACCCCAGTTCTGTTGGCAGTCAAAATATTGTTCATTCTTCAAATATTCTGGTTTCGTTTGCCTGGGAGGATTACAAGTCGGAAGTTTCTATATATATATTTGTTTATTTTTTATGAGATTGGATGTGTAGGGTTGGATTGGCCAATTTCATTTCCTTGCCAAAATATGTCTGTTGATTACTGAGTCACAACAAACTGACTAGGATTGGGTTGGGGAGGGTGGAGATTTCTTTCTTTCGCTAAATCTTTTTTTTTTTTTTCTTATTCCGGATTTCTATTTATGTGCTACAAAATGTGTTTGATATTCTGTTCCTCATAAACAATCTGTTGCTTCTTTCATTGTTAATTTTAAATACTTGTACGCGGCAAAACATAATCGACTCCATTGATATCCACTTCATACAAAATTTGATATCTTGTTCATCCAGCTCGCACCTGTATTTTTTTTAGGCCGTGAATATTTACGGTAGCTGGAGAGCTAATTTATACTTAGTTTCACATAAAATCCGCCAATTTACCTATACCCATGCTTTAGTTATTGGGATCTGCTAGTGTCATTTTTAACTGATTTTCGTGCAAGTGAAATTTAACATATAAGGAAAAGAGCATGTTAAAATTAATACATATCAACATAAAATGAACCATTTTACACCGGAAAACAAAGTTATTATATAAATGTTGCTAACAAAGTAAATACAGTAATAACATTTTTGATAACTAAAAATATCAGTTTTTTTCTTTATTTTATTTTGAAAGAAAAATCAGTTTCTTTATTAAATCATTATCATGTGTATTTTTTAATATAAAAAAACATCAAATTATTTAATGAGCAGATGAATTAGAACACATTTATTTTTAAAGAGATCACCATAATCGTTGAAAATTCAAAACAAACTCTGCAACGACTTGTTTCCTGATTATTGAATGCAGAAACTCTATTTGTATTTTTTTTTTAAAAACGATGCAAGGAATTATTTTTATTCAAAATTGACTAGATTTTTGTATGCATCCAAATATATTTTGGATGTTTGAAAAAAAAAATGTTTCTACTATTGACGTTGGAATGAAAGATTGATACAATAACACTAAGTTGGGAAAAAGTTAGAGATGGAAACAGAAAGGTATTCTGACAATTTTTCGATAATTTTGTAGTAGATTAGTCTATATTAATAGTTAATTAATGAAAAATTGAATATTTTTATGTTTTTTTTTTTTTTTGTTTCGACTTTGGTACATTTTTTTATTAGACATTTTTATTTATGAAATAGTGGTTTGTGGATACTTTTTTTTAATAATTATTTAACTTTGTGTTTTTTTTTTCGGTAACATATAGTAATTTTTCAGTTTAAAAAAAAAAATAGTTGTTGAACTATAATGTATATGCTTATTTCATCTACTGTGATCCTGGTAATTTATAGAAATTATTTAGTTTGAAAATACATATTCATATTTTTAAGAATAGACAACAATAACGTATATGATTTGAATAAGTGTGTGTTGACACAAGCAAATCCCAACGAATTAAGGTGAAGTTTGGAGATGGAAATTGATTAACAACAATGGTTTATATGAGCTCCTCAGTTAGAGCTTAAACAAATTGCACGCAAGTTGGAGAGAAAATGTAATAATAAGCAGTGTATTCTCTTGGGTGATCTTGCAAAATGAACAGTTGTGAACCTTTATTCATAGACCCTTCTCTCCCTTTTATAGGGGGAGTGTGATACAAGTTTAATTACGTAATTGCCCTTTCTACTTTGTGCAAATTCAGCATAAAAAGATAAATATACTATGTTTTTAGCTCACGACACTACCTGGTCGCAAGTGTGCGGGCAAGTAGTAATTGGGTATGTATCCATGACTGTTATGTCAGACATCGTGGTGTAGGATTGAGTTGTGCAGTCAGACGTGCAAATTGTAGTGTTATAGGTGTCGACATGCTATCAGCTCACTGTGTGGCACATCTCGTTGGAGCACACTCTCCATTTGTGGAAGACTGTGTCTTGTTCATGGAAGACTTTGCCCAACTCATTGGACGAGGTACTAGGGCACGCGAGAAGAATGGAAAGTATTTGGCTTTCCCTTAATAGTGAGACGTAGCAGCTCGCGAGAAGCTCATGAATTGGAGTCTTATATTCGTGACACGTGGGCTACGAGTATTTGACTCCCAACAATGTAATATTAGTAACATGTATAAACTCTTTATGATATATTTTTATATGTTTGTTTGGATACTCACCTTTTTTGTTTGTTTGAGTTATTGTTTATTTATTTGTGTTGTTCTTTAGGATATCTTCTAATTAATGTTTAGGTCATGTTTTATTTAGGCTATGTTTTTAGTTGTTTATTTATGTAATTTTTGTTTATTAATTTGTAATTGTTTTGTTGTTAGTTGTTGGCTTTATTTTTGGAACTAAAACAACAGGGGGTGTATGAGTAACTTTGGTTGAATTGAGGTCCACATAACTTCGTTCATGTGTGAATTGAGTAGTGCGAGCAAGCGAGCTCATTAGAAAGGGCCTGTGGAACTAGTAGGTGACCATCTCACTACTAGCTCGGGGCATAGCATGGTTGTGCTCACATTTCTTTTATGATACTAGGTCATGTAAGAGCTCTACAAACTCGAAATTATCAAGGTTTTGCATTTGGATTATTTTAAGAGATAATTACAACTGAATGATCAACTATATGAAGGAAGGTTTGATCATTCAGTATTTTAGGAGATATCTTGTTTAAATTCAAATAATATTCCTATTTTAAATTTGAATATATGTAGTTGTTATGAAGTTGTAACAAATGGAATATCCTATGAAAAAAGGAGGGTTGACTATGACATGTTGCTGGTAAATATAAGACTATATGAGTGCTGCTGTTACATTGCCAAATTGCTGTCAGAAATCAAGCTCACAAAGAAACTCATTAGACTCAAGTTCTAGAGATCTTTGTTGGTTGTTACAGGAACACAACAAACTTGTGGACTTAGGCCATTCTTTTAGGCGAAACTATGTTAAATTATTGTGTCTTTCATATTTTTAAGAGAAATTGGTGAGAATTGTCTCTTTTTTAAAGCAGTTTTGCACTGTGGCCTATTTTTGATAATTTGTTGCAAAATGAACTTTGTCTAAAAATTCGACCAGTTGTCTAAATTTTTTAACCAATTGTCTAAAATTTTTGACCGACTACCTGAATTTTTCAATTAGCTATCTAAATTGTCAAATGTCATTTTGTAAAGAATTATCAAAACTAGACTAGAGTGCAAAATGACTTTAAAAAATAGATCATTTTGCCAAGAGACCCTATTTTTAATTGTCATTTATTAAATTAAAGAAACTGTGGTTAACATTTTTTTTGACACTGGGGGATGAGAATTTGAACTTGGGACATCCTCTTTGTGAGGAGAAGTGTAGTATCACTGGGCTATGTCGTTCACTTTTTTTTTTTTCTGAGTATCAACATTACTATGTAATATTTGTGAAAATAAATACTGGAAAAGAAAATCTTAATAGAAATAAATAAATTAAAATAATGTAGTGGCTAAAATTGGGCTAATACCCAAAATACAGGCTCAACAAACACAAGGACAACATTAAACTACCTTACAGAGATTTGGTGAGGCCTAGCCAGCCACAACAAAAAAAGCCTAGCCCATCTAGGCCTCACCAACGAGTGGGCTGGGTACATGTTACCAACAAAACAATCCATTGCATGAATCTGATTATTTGGACTTCATTAGGTACATGTTCACATATAGTAACAGACTTGAGCTAACCATAGAGACTCAATGAGAGTCCAATGGCTAGTAGGCCTAGAGAAGCGGTCCCTACTAAATTAAAGGGGTCGACCACTTCTCCAGTCCAATATAGCAAGGGCTAGTAGCGATCCTCTTAAGAGGCCTATTTATACTAGTACTCGGGTCACTTGTTGGCCATCTAATCTAATTTTCGTAAACAATAACTTTTTCTCTCATTTCTCTCTAATCATTGAACAACATTTATGTAAACATTTATTAGTCATCTATTCAGGGCGCAGTTCCCTAGAGAGACTTGTTAGTCATCTACGCAGGGCGCAGGACTCCATAAACATTTATTTGCACTTGCCTGCATGCTTGAATAGGGTTATTACTGCTAGACATGTTTATTATGATTTGATGACATATTATCAACAGCTTATGAGCATGTGTTTGAGTTTTCTGGCTGAGCTTCTGCTCACGGGTGCTATGTGGTGCAGGTAAAGGTAAAAGAAAGCTGGACCATCCTTGAGTTGGAGAGCTTAGGTGACGATATATACATATGCAGCTGCTTGACCACCATGATCGAGGGTTTAAAGAGGAACTAGGGTTAAATCCTATTTTGCCGCTTAGGTCGGTTGGTTGTAACTCTTTTAAAGCAGATTTCTCTTTAGCTTGCAGTTTATAAAGCCCATCAATAGATTTTGTGTAACATATCTTAAAACCATATCTTGAAATAACAATCGAATTATTATTAAAATAAATTTTAAAACTTTGTTCATGCAACATAGAAACAAAAATTCAGTTTCTAAAAAATCCAGGAATATAATAAATGTTCTCTAAAACAAGAAATTTATTCTTCTCAAATTCCAAATGGATCGTTCCAACTGCTGCTGCAGAGACAATCTGACCACTGCCTACCCTCATAGTCACCTCTCCATCAGCAAGCTTCCTCGTCGAACTAAGAATCTAACAACCCACCAAGAGGAAGAGGAAGAATTTTCTATTAAATGACCCACCATAACAATTATGACAACATCATTCAATCGAGCTAACGACGTTAAACAAAGCAAACTTGCAGGAGTTTTTCTTACCCTTGTCTTTTTATTCTGCATTGATTTTTTATTTAGTATATGCCATGAGGACAATGCTAAAATTAAGTGTGGGGGAAGGAAAAACTTCCTGTTTTATTCTTATTTGTCATTTGTTTAGTTATTTTTTGTTGTTTATTTGTGTTTGTGTTATTTAGTTGTTTTTTGTTGGTTAGTTGTTTCTAGTATCCTTTTTTTTTATTTTAATTTTTTTAGTTTTTCAGAAGCATGATTATGTTGAAAGTTGTCTGTCAATGATAAAACTTCTTATTGAGATAAGAATATGTCTAGGAAATTGATGAATTATGCATGAATTGTGTGCTTAACTCTTATGTGGTTTTACTTAAGCTTGATCTTAGATTTTTAAACATAATGTATGTACAATTAGATTTACTTTTTCACTATTGTTTGGAGATATTTATGCATGATATTACTTATGTATAGTCTCGAGCACTCTACAAACCATTGATTAATTGTTTGAGGTGAAATCCTAAGTACACATTATTAGGAAGATGATTAAGGCATGTTCTTTGGATCGTTTGAGCCTTTCAAGCTTACCTAGGAAATTGAATATCCTAGTTTCCCATTTTTGAGTCATAATGACTAATCTTTTTCTTTTATAAGCCAATATCTAAACCTTCGTAGCTTAAAATTTTTATCCCTTTTGTGACCCATTACACCATAGTTTTATATGATTGTTTGATTTGGTGGGTTGGGGTATGGATTGTAAGAATGTGAAGTTGTATTGGTTTGTTATATTATAATGTGAAAGTATATGATCTACTATTTCTTCCAATGAGTTGAATTGAAAATAAAAAAATAGAAAAAAATTGCATTGAGAAAAATGAAAAAAAAAGTATTGGAAAAGTATAAGTGCGGGGGAAATAGTAAGATCAATGTGGAAAGAAAAAATGGAAAGATTATGTATTTTCTTGAATTGTATGGGAAATTTGTGGAAAGATCTAGAGAATATTAAAAAAAATTATAGGCTATGGTGTGGTTTAAGCTTAAATATTCATTTTTCATCTACCTCTAACCTTAGCCTAACATTACAAGCTTTTAAAGACCTTTTGATTCTTGATTATGTGTGTTTACATTAGTGGAGAACAATTAGTTAAGTTCTATAGAGTGGATATTTTTCATTTAAATATTATTATAGAAGAGACTTTAAAACATATTATGGCGTGTATAAATTGATTCAAATGATTGTGTTTTGGTAGGTTTAATTGTGCATAATCATAAATAGATTAGTTTAAGTGGTGATTAGACATTGAGTTGAAATTCAGAGGAATGTGGAATTCAAAATTTTCTTATAGCATATTTGTTTGATCAATCTTTGAGACAACTAATTATTATTTTTTTGAATGAGAACAAATAAAAAAAAAGAAATGAAAACAGAAGTGAAAATGGAGTTGAGTAAATAAATGGATAAAGCCCTACTAGAGGTTCCAATTATAGAGAAACAAAAAGTAACGAGCTCCTGTTCTTAATTTTTGAACGATTATCCAATCTAATTAGACATTAAAAATATATTAGTGATTGATGCGGGAAAGGGCGTTCCCATGAGTGGATTATCTATTTTTTATGAGTCCTAACTATTAGCTTTTTGACAAAATCATTGTTTATATTTTTATTTGCTTATGTGTTTAGTTTTTATTTTGTTTGCTCATGGACGAGCAAATGTCAAGGAGGGGGGGGGGGGGGGGGGGGGAATTTGATAAGTACCAGATTTGTCTATTTTTAATTCACTATTCTTATATAATCATGCACTTAATTATTTATTTATATATGTTGAATTATTTTATTTTGTGTTTTTAGGATTTTCAAGACATTTGGATGAAAATGAATAAAATTTTGGATGAAACTTCACACTTGATTTTGATAATTTTTCAATACTCTTTTGGAAATATACCTAGAAATATAAGTATTATATATTTTTCTTAGCTTTCTGTAGCTTTTTGAATCGTCCAATTCCAAGTTATATTGGGGATGTTATGCTTAAAATACTTCCAGTCGTTGTAGTAGAAGAAAACTGAAAAATAGAAAAAATTGCTACGGTCGCGGCTAGCCTTATTTCAGGTCACGCCCTAGGGGACAGAACGTAGTGGCCATAGCAAGCAATGTCCAAGGCCGCGACAGGAGCCTGATTTTTTGGAAAATACATTTTCTAGTGGCTGCTGCCGCCAAGAAACATTGGCGATGACCGACGATCGATTTTTCCTTAAATTTCAATTTTTAAATGTAATTTTTGGTGGACTATAAAAGGGATTATGGTTAACTTTGAATACAACTTTGTATCGCGAATTTTAGAGGCTAGAGCAGTAGAGAAGGAGAAAAGACATCATCATAACGTTCTTCAATCTAGTTTTTCTTTCTTCTAAAAACTCTTTTATTTTCATTGAATATTTATGTTTATGAATATGAAAATGATTATGGAGTTGCTTTCTTTATAGTTGAGGGTTATTTCGAAACCCTAGACATGAGATCTTAGATGCATTGATGAATTTTATTTCTTATATTCCCTTATATTAAATTGCTTCTATTTTTCTATTTGAATGTTATGAATCTTGTAAAATCTTGTTTAGATGGCCACTAATTAAGATTTCGCATTATTCTACTATCATCTTAGGATTTGTATTCACCTAATAGTTTAGGATTCTAAGTAGAGTGATAAATTGCAATTACGGTATTGTGACAGGTATTTTAATTGTGATGAAGAATAGAACATAGGTTAAATGAATTGCATGCTTAATGAATTTGTTGCCTAGATTAACTTGTTTCTATTGAATGTAATGCTTTTCCTAGGTTAAATAGATCACGTGCTTAATGGGTTTATTGCTTGGTAAAAATGATTAATTAAGAGTGCTTAGCTTTAATTAATTATATTAGGGAAACTGAGATAATTGACTGCTTTAGTGTTATCTGCGGAGTTAATAGTTTAATTGGGAATATGAAATATTATTCGTCATTGTTGATAGATTGATTATTGAAGGTGGAGAATAATTCTTAACTGTTTCTTTAAAATTGTATTATTCATTGTTCTTTGTTTATTACTTTATTTTGTGTTATTAAATCTTGAAACAAAATCCCCTATTTAATTCTTGTTTTTATTTTGAATGGGAAATTGAATAATAGTCCTTGTGAGTTCGACCCTTACTACTACTTTACTAATAATTTAGTGAGTAAAAAAGAATAAATATATTTAAATTTGATACGGAATATGACACCCATCAAAAGTCCTCCATAGCTAGTTTAATCAGGTCTACTCACAACTCTGTCCACTTCTACTGGTAAAGATCTAATCCATCTCTTAGAAACTACCAATTCTTCAGTAAGCAATAAGGTCCCAAACCCCACAACACATAGATCTCAAGTCCTACACAGCCTATCAATCACTCTACTAGAAACAAACGAATGTGTAGCACCAGAATCAATCAATATAGTGTAAGTAGAGCCAGTGCTAGAAATCTGACCTGTCACTACCGAGGGACTAACCTCAGCCTCTGACTGGGTTAGGGTGAACACTCGAGTTGGAGTCAGACTGTCGCCCTTCTTTTGTTCCTCTTTCTTCAGTTGCAGATAGTCTCTCTGGATATGTCCCACCACCCCACCAAGGAAGCATGACTTAGCACGACATTCTCCCAAATGGCGCCTCCTCCACTTAGCGCACACTGGATAGATTCTCAAGACCTCTTTGTCGCCCTGGCGGTCACCCTGAGTACCACAACCCCTCCTATCTGGACCAAGAGTAGAAAAAATGTCTTGGGTCTTCCTTTTCTTGTCACTAAGGCCACGACCTCTACCGAATCCAGTAAATGGAGGTACCACCCTCCGGGCATCACGCCTAGCAGCACTCTCATGGTAAATCTTGTCCTCTGCACCCTTAGCAGTAAGGGCCTTCTCAACCACCTGAGCATATGTAGTGGCTCCAGGCACTGAGGTGATTCTGACATCCTGTGCTATCATGGGGTTTAATCCCCGAACAAATCTCTCTCTCCTGATGGCATCGGTTGGCACCAAGTCAGATGCAAACTTGGCCAACTTTTCGAACCTCAGGGCATACTCAATTACCGTCATGTTGCCCTGAACCAATCTAGTGAATTCATCAGCCTTCACAGTCTGAACTGCGTTGTTATAGTATTTGTAACGCCCTACTACCTTAGAGCCGTTACTAAGTGAGTTTAAAATATAAATCGTGCTTTTGACTGACTCTAAGTGGTTTCTAAAACCAAAAGTGTGAATAAATCAGAATTTAAGGCTGTACTCTTTGAAAAGGTTTAGTTTCATTGAAAGCGTTAAGTATAAAACATCTGGGATCCCAAAATAAGGTTTACAAAATATTTACAACTCAAAAATAGATTTACACTTGATCAACTATCAAAAGAATGGTTTAATACAGCCATATACAAAATGCCCCCAACCAAAGCAGTCGGGCAGGCCGAACATGTACGCGCCGCCCCCACGCTCTCCATACTCATGGCCGGTTGACTGACTCCTTGCTTTTACCTGCCACACGGAGCACCCGTGAGCCGAAGCCCAGCAAGAAAACCCAAATAGTACATAACATATGCAAATAATATAGCTGGCATAATTCACTGATAAATAGAAAAGCCATCAGATTAAACAAGCACGGCCATGCCGCCCCAGAGGCCTTACCAAAGCTTGGGGTCTCGGTCCTCACCGTAGGATAACTCATGTATCCCTTGGGTCCCACCCTGGCTATAACATCCCATGTGCTGAGCGTTACTTCCGGCCCCACTGCCGTACCCGGCCTTCGCCACTCTCGGCCTTGCCGTTCATTCCATTATAATAACACATATAATACATTATGAAATAACCATTCAAACATACAATAGTTCATCTAAGATTACACATTTGCACACAATACAATCTAGGGTCGTGCCCTGAAATCACACAGTGGGCCCATGCCCTGTTCTCGGGTGTTACGGTTTTCTTACCTTTAGATTCGGTAGCCTTGATCACCTGACTCCTTGAGCACGATCCTACCCGAGCCCTAGCGCTTACCTAAGAAAAATCCATAAGTCAAAGTCATCACCAATACTCAAGTCCAAAACCCAGCCTCGGGACTAATCCCGAACCCCCGGGGAGTCCTAGATCCCCAAAACAAAGTGGCGGAATCGAGCCCCGAACCCTAGGTCAAAAATCCCTTCACAAAAGCCCAAAAATCCCCTTTGTGAACAGTGCAGTGCTACAGCGCTCAAAAGAGGGCGTTGTAGCGCTACAAGCAGAACCACCCCATCAGAACAGGGGCTAGCGCTACAACGCCCCCCGACTAGCGCTGTAGCGCTAGTTGCAGCCAGACCAAAACCAAAAATCGCATCTTGCGATTTTCTTCTCCCATTTCAACTCCAAACTTGCCCAAACCTTTTCCAAACCCAAAAACACACATATACACACCACACACTCATCCCAAGCATCCCATGAACTCAATCCCAAGCTCAAGCAACCCAAAACTCAAAATCTAACACAATGAACCCAAAAACCAGAAATCCACACAAACAACAAGGATAGGGTCTTAGAAATCATACCGTGGGTGGAATTTCGACCTTGAATTAAACCCTAGACCTCCTTGGCTTGCACCTTCACAACCTTGACCTGTTTTCCCCAAAAACCCCATCCATTTAGCTCAAAAACACAATCCAAACCAGTCAAGCCCTAAAACAGAAAATCCCCAAGAAATTACCTCAATTTCTGATGTGATCTTGCTAACCCCTTGCCAATCCTCAAGCCTAGCTTAGGATCCTTGATGCTCAGCCAACCCTAGCTCTCCACTGAGCTTGACACCAAGAAAAATGAAGGAATTTGGTTGGGAGAGCCACAAACCGATCTTGGACAAACCCCTTCAGCTTTTCTCTTTCTTTTTCCCTTCTTTCTTTCTTTCTTTTCAGCCTATAACTTTTTCTCTACTAAATCCACTAAGTAAAAAGCCTTCCTTAACTCATCTCTTCCAAGCCTAAAGACCAAAATGCCCTCCCTTAATAATTCTAAACCTTTATGCCCATAAAGGGGCATTTTTAGTCAAATTACCCAAGTTCCCACTAATTCCTCAAGTGTTCCTAATAATTCCCGCTCGCTACCCAATACCTGATTAATCACCAAATATACATTCCTCATCATCAAGATTAACCTCAATATATTTCCAAATTCTCATTAAAACTCCCCAGGCTTAACCCAAGCTGGGTATAGATTCCCGCTTTGACTTTTCCACTAACCTGCTCACTCTAGGATCGTCTCAAGTCATAGATCACAGGTATCAACATAGTCATGCCCAACATGGCCAAATCAAAAATATGCTCAATCAGGTCTACATGCATACTAATTCACATAGTCATGCATCACAATTAATCAAATATTCATATAACGTGCATTAAATCATAATCATGCATTAAACTCATAAAAGTCACACACAGAATCCCATTATGCCCTCCAGGCACACTACTCCAGGCCCTTAAGCCTTAACAGTGAATTTGGGTCGTTACAACTATCCCCTCCTCATGAAAATTTCGTCCTCGAAATTTACCTGAACAACTCGGGATACTGCTCCCGCAGTATAAGTCGTCTTCACAGGTAAGAAGTGGGCGGACTTGGTATACCTGTCCACAAACACCCACACAGAGTCATGCTGACCCACGGTCTTCGGCAATCCAACCACAAAGTCCATGGCAATATCTTCCCATTTCCACTCGGGAATCCTTAGAGGCTGTAGTAATCCTGCTGGCCTCTGATGTTCAGCCTTAATCTGCTGACAGGTTAAGCATCTAGCCACATGAGTTATCCTACGGTGAGGACCGAGACCCCAAGCTTTGGTAAGGCCTCTAGGGCGGCATGGCCGTGCTTGTTTAATCTGATGGCTTTTCTATTTATCAGTGAATTATGCCAGCTATATTATTTGCATATGTTATGTACTATTTGGGTTTTCTTGCTGGGCTTCGGCTCACGGGTGCTCCGTGTGGCAGGTAAAAGCAAGGAGTCAGTCAACCGGCCATGAGTATGGAGAGCGTGGGGGCGGCTCGTACATGTTCGGCCTGCCCAACTGCTTTGGTTGGGGGCATTTTGTATATGGCTGTATTAAACCATTCTTTTGATAGTTGATCAAGTGTAAATCTATTTTTGAGTTGTAAATATTTTGTAAACCTTATTTTGGGATCCCAGATGTTTTATACTTAACGCTTTCAATGAAACTAAACCTTTTCAAAGAGTACAGCCTTAAATTCTGATTTATTCACACTTTTGGTTTTAGAAACCACTTAGAGTCAGTCAAAAGCACGATTTATATTTTAAACTCACTTAGTAACGGCTCTAAGGTAGTAGGACGTTACAACTTGGTATCAGAGCCTTGACCCAGCCGGAAGTGTGGTCGACGGGGACGTCGGGCCTGTAAGGGGGGGTGATTGTGACAGTCAGAATCCCGTGATCCGTAAGGGGAAAGGCCGGGTAAGCTGTGCAATCCCACACCGCCTGGGGAAGGTCAAATGTAATGATTCTAAGACTGTGTAGGTATGGGACTACACAGTTGAAGAGGGCTTAAATGGATTGATGGATACTACCTATATCAGGAAGGTGCATCTTCTTTTCGGTAGCCCATCACTTGAGAACTCCATGGTTAAGCGTGCTTGGCCTGGAGTAATCTAGGGATGGGTGACCTCCTGGGAAGTTTTCCCAGGAAGTGTGCGAGTGAGGACAAAGCACGCTGGAAAGACTTGTCTTGGTTTGTAGGGCCAGTCGTCATTCCAGAAAGCAGCCATAGTGATGTGGGGCGTCACAGTATTTCTCATTGAATAAACCCCAAAACTCGTCCCAACTCAATACCGCGACATTTTCGGGTCTGAGCTACAACCTCTTACAAGATGTGGGCGTCATCATGTATCATATATGTGGCACATGCCACTTTTTCATTACCCACCACCCTCATGAAGTCCAGGATGGAGGTAATCATGCTCATATACTGCTCAACCTTCAGTGGATCTGGACCTCCCTCAAAGGTTGGAGGGTATTGTTTCCTGAATCTCTCATAAAGCTATTCCCACCTGTTCCCAATTTCTGGTTGTCCCAGAACTTGTACCATAGTAGGTGACAGAGCTGGTGCAACATTCCCTGGTGGAACCTGCTGTCTCAATAATGGAATCTCGTCTTCTTGTATCTGTAGTCTCGCTTGCATATTAATAAGCACTTGCTGCCAGTCTTCGGGGGCAGATGGAGGGTTTTGACCCTGGTCATCATCTCTAGCCTCAATACCTGCGTTGACTAGTCGTTTTGATCGTCTTGGCATAATTACCCAAGTATATTTGCAATCCATTACTCAGCTTATCAGGCAACGATAATGGGTCCTAGAAACCAACCCACGGTCCAAAACCAAAAAATTAAGCAAACACTCAGTATCATATAGTTAATAAGCATTTCAATAGCTTTCACATGCAGCAACATCGCTAATAAGCATGGA
Source organism: Humulus lupulus (assembly GCF_963169125.1). Taxonomy (NCBI): domain Eukaryota; kingdom Viridiplantae; phylum Streptophyta; class Magnoliopsida; order Rosales; family Cannabaceae; genus Humulus; species Humulus lupulus. Next base: position 173,584,098 of record NC_084794.1, on the reverse strand, counting down.
TTTGTATATTCACATAGCAGTCAGGGGTCAGGCCCCGTCAGTATAATTCATGCTTCCCTATTCTAGCATTCATATTAAGCATATATATATTCCAGTTAACAGTTAAAACACATACTCAACACATAAGTTACCAAACCATGAGTCGAGCTTATCTTTAGCAGCGAGCGTACACACTTAGCCTATCTTCAGGAACCATTAACCTTGGCAGCTCTGATGCCAGGTTGTAATGCCCTACTAATTTAGGACGGTTACACCGTGTGTTAAAATAGTGCTTAAAAGTGTAATCAAGGTTACACGATTAGTTTAGGTATTAAAATTTTTGGTCAATAAGTTAAACTTTTCATTAAAAAAGGATCCCAAAGGTTTTTTTAAATAAAAATACACATTTATAAAAATTACATAATTATCCGGCCTAAATAGAAAAATAAAACTAATAACCCTTGTGCCTCTAAAGTATCTCGACTGTGGCAGCCGAGCAAGCTGAGTATGTACACGCCGCTCCTACAGCTCTCCCACTCATGACTACTTCATCGTTCCTTTGCCCTTACCTGCACCATGAAGCACCCGTGAGCCAAGGTTTAACAAGAAAACCCCCAACAAATAAAATAGATATCCAGATAGACATTAACATGTACTGCATACTCTATAATCATAAACAGATTCACATTAATATTCCAACCAGTATAACAAATCATGCCGAGTAGATGCATATCGCACCCCTGTAATGGCCCCGCCACTACGACCTGCATTGCGCATGTAATGCCGATAACGGTCTCACGGCTGATCCATAACAATCATAACCAATCAATACAAGCAGGTATAACAACAAAGGCTTATATAAATTAGATATTAAATTTTAAACAGATTCATGGCATGGTCATACCCGTGTCCTAAAATCAAGGTCCATGCCCTACACTCGGTGCAAGTGCTGGTTTTCTTACCTCAAGTCATGTGCAAGTAGTGATACGACCACGAGCATGTTCCCTTTCCCGAGCCTTGCGATATTCCTAGTCACAGTATAAACAGTTTCCTCATTAAGAACTAATCCTGAATACATATTCGATGACTATTCTCGAGCTCTCGAGACTACCAATTCACCCAATCCGGGTGATGGAATCGTCCCCCAAGCTTTTCCCAAAACTAGAAAACAAAACATATCATGAAGTGGCACTAGTGCAGGGGCGCTACCCCTAGCTCTGTTGTGCCCAGAAGCAACAGAGACACCCAAAATACCCCTGCTTCAATACAGGGGCGCCCACCTCTGGCGCAAGGGCACCACAACGCGAATCCAAAATTCAAGGTTTCTTTTTCTGCGATTTCTCCAACCCAAATTCGACAAATCCAACCCCCAACTCAGTTTTCAACAAATTTTGAGCTGAATTTTGGTCCCAAGACCGTTATATAGTTGACATATACCATCCAGACACCATTAAAAAACCAAATCCAATCCTTAAACTACTAACTCAGGAGTTAGGGCAAAAACTCCCCATTTTTTCCGATATTTGAAAATTCAAATCAAAATCCATGGTTTTTAGTTTCATTCAAACATTTATATTAGCTCATGAACAAATTCTATCTCCACTACAGACATCTAAACACCCTAGAAGCATAAATTTCAAAATTAAACCCAAAACCCCTAACTCTACTCAAGAACAAGTATGAAAAACAAAGAGAAAAGTTCATACCTTTCTCCGTGATTTGTAGCCCTAGGAAGATGAAGATGAAGTTCTTTTAGCTGATAAATCCACTCTAACACTAGAAATCATCTTAGCTATCTTGAAGAAATTGGGAAATTAAAAGAACACTTAGTGTAGTTTAATGGTAAGGAAGTGAAGAGGAAGCTAGTAGAAGAGAGAGATTACTAGAACGTGAAAAGAGGATGAGCATCAGCACTTGGTCATTTTTCTCTAATCCCTTCACCAAATGACCAAAATGCCCATTCCCTTTAATTCCCACTAAATTCACCCCAATGGCAAAATGGCAGTCTCATCCCTAACTCTAATTACACCTCTAAGCTCCAATTATTCAACTAATATCCTTTAAGCATTAAAAATTCCTCTAACTAATTTACTCTACCAATAAATCACAGTAATTTTCTAAATTACCAAAATAGCCTTAGGCTCACCCCGAGCCAAGTATTAATCCTTGTTGACTTTTTCACTAATTTTCCCAAAAAGACCGACTCGTGCCGAATATCTCAAATATATCCACATAATAATGTGGTCTCAAATACCTAGCATACAAAATTACAATTATACCCTCAACAGGTAAAAATTATGAAAATGAACATTTTTAACAAAAGTGAGTCTTTAAGCACATTTAATACACGTAAACTTGCGTAAAAATTCATATCATAATATAAATCATATAATACACATAATCACCCATATATTAAATTAAAATCACACATTTTCCAATTATGCCCTCCAGCCTCTCTAATCAACATGTTAATCCTTATTAGGAGTTTTGGGACGCTACAATCACTTCTTCCAGTGCACAACAACCACTTAAACAAGTCTCCATGATTCATCGGATGGCCGAACCCACTCTTGAAGACTGTTGTGTAAATTTAAGCAAATAAAATTATGCAAGTGTACACAATTGGCAAACAAATAATAAAGTGATAAGTGTGTATCGTCTACACAAGGATTGTGTTAGCAATAAATTGTGTAAAATCAACACTTAAAAAATTGGAATAAAGAAAATGATAAAGGTTTGATTAAATCTAACAACTAAACAAGAAAGTTAATCAAACAAACAAATGAACGAGTAAGCAAGACAATGATGATGAGCTAGAATACTTAACTCCTCCTAAAATTTAAATCTGATGCTAATGCTGCAGTAATGTTGTGGAAATTGGGAATAATTAATCTAGAATTCAAATTTAGTCCATAGGCTTCCGTCGAAGTCACCATGGTATCAATTCTCTAATTATACTAGCATATGTCTATGCTAATCTAAGTACAAGAGTACATTCCCAAGCACCAAGTCCAAAAGATTATGCAAGGTAACAATATATGTCTATATCGTTGCAAAATTAAAATCAAAAGAAATTAATCTTGCACCATTCAAGTCTTATGTCTATTAATTATAACCATTTTCAGCAGCCACAATTAATTCAATTACTCACTAAAGGTGATCAAACAATAGCAAGCATTAAGCACGAAAAATACTTGAATGAATAAAACTCAATTAGCATTTAGCATCAATATCAAGTAACAACATTACATAATAGAGATCATTAATTATCCTAACAATGAAAAATTTAGCTCATGATCAATATCTCAAAAACACCCAGTACAAAATAAATCATAGTTTAGAAAATACAAGAAAAAGAAAATAAAATATTAAGGAGAATGGTAAGAGAATCAAGCCAAAATGATGTTCCCAAAATAGTCATCCTCCTTTGAATCCTTCTCTTTCTTCTTCTTTTTCTTTTTCTTCATTCTCCTCCTTGTTCAATGGTGGTTGCCTCTTTTTATCCATGTGCTCTGTATGTGTCTCCCTCAAAATTGGGAATGAAGGGTATGATATATGATATTAGGGCATTCTCCCCTTACCCCACGTGAGCTAGTTTTTTTCCTTTTATTTGTTTTTTCTTGTCTTTTGCTAACATATGGATCAACTAATTTAAAGGCCCAAATCTCTTCATTTACTTTCCAACCTAAGTCAAGTTAATTAAAAAAAAGTTGATTTATATTGCTGATGTGACAGCTCCTCATGCTGACCCAAAATTGCTTGCTATCATGACACAATGCTTCAACATTGCTGCAACATCCTAATAACTCATGTACAAAAAAATATCATTTTAAATCACATTAGCTCATTTCCAATTCACTTAACTCTATCAAATTTATCATTTTCTTACTCATTTTACCTCATAAAACCAAAACTAGCACCTAAACACAGGTAAGAAGAAAATGACTCAATTCTATAGACAAAGACATAAATCACTCATCTTTTTAATCAAATTATAAGCTAAAAGTCTTAAAGATAACTCTATATTCCAGAGTTATCAAAGAAGAAAGAAAGACAAAATGCCAGAAGCAAATGGAAGAAGGAGTAAAGAGATACCGCGCATTAGGACACTTAGTGAATTTTATCGCAACAGAAGAACAATGCTACCCAGCTACACCCATAACTTCATAGAAGCTGACTTGCGCAAAATCCATTTATCACAAGACGATCCGCTGGTCTTTAAATAACAAATAGATCATTTCCAGTTGGGAAAAGTATTGGTAGATGGTGTTGGGAGTATAGCTTATTATCACAAAATTAATATGGTAATTCAAAAGAATTAAACTCAAGATAATCTCATAAACAATGGAAGAATAACACTACTTAAGTTAATGTAAAGAGAGGGCCTTTAAATTTAGAAAAACCCAGTTACATAAAATCACAAGTTTATGATTTAATGTAATAAATCAATGAAGGTGAACAAGAAGGCTTGACACAATAGAATAATTGTCCAAAAAACTCTATTCCTAGCCTCCCATAAAAGATTGCTTGAAGCTACTACAATAGTGGAATGAGTCTTAGGATTAACATGCCTCGGTCTTCAAATAAGTCAAGCTTTATTGATGAAGATCTTAGAGAAAACTAGTAATTTTTGTGAGTTAGAGAGAGAGAGAGCAGAGAGTGATCAATTCAAAAAAATCTCAACTGAACCCCTTAAATAGTGTAGGAACTGTCATTAGTGTTAACCAATTAGATTAGATCATTTTAAAATAAGTTTTAAAGACAAAAACATGTAATTGTATGGGTTCGTACGAATGGCCCACATGATGCATCGCCTTCATGCAGGAAAATAGTCCCCTATTTGGGTTGTCTTAAGCCAGGTGATACATCGCCTCTAAGTAGACGATGCTACATATGTTACACTAGCTTTTGACCACTTACATTGGCCCAAAACACCTTTAAATGCCACCAAATTTTTTGGGTAATCTTATATACTCCAAAGAAACACTTTGGATCCAAAAAGATAATTTTAAAGTGCCTACAACAAAAGTCAACCCGCACATGCTGACTTTAGTGAAATAATTATGATCTTGCAACTTTTTGTGCATAACTAATTTCAGTATGTATTTAACCATTCCTAACAATTCCCTACTTGGTTAAATACATCCTCCACCTCTAACCCAAGCAATATTAGTACATAAAATAAAGTGTAACGACCCAAAATCACTAATAAGGCTTAAGGGCCTTGATTAGTGTGTCGGGAGGGCATAATCGGTTTATGCGTGAATTTATTAACTTAATGCATGATTATATGATAAGCATGCTAGAATGTTTATAAGAATGTAAATGTGATTATATGCTGTATTTGTGAGAAACACATTATTATGTGGGTAAAACTGCAGCATGCGATTTGAGGCGATCCTAGGGAGCTAGTTAGCAGAAAAGTCACAACGGGACTTAATACTTGACTTTGGGAAAGTCAAGGGATATTTCAGGTATTGGATGGTTATTTAGGTTATCGGGTTATGGAAATAAATAATTGGAGATATATTTGAGGTTAGGAAGTCTAGGTGGGAATATTGGGGAATTTTACCATTTTGCCCTCGGGGACGTTTCCGGCACCTCGAGTCCTGGGATTAACTTAATTACCTAAGGATAGACTAAGTAAAAAACTCAGAACTTGGTGGAACACAAAGGAACCAACCTTCCCTCTTTCTCCCTTTCTCTCTCAAAGAACACTACAAAAAACTTAAGGAAACTCATATGGAATTCAGTGGATTGAGCTGGAATTGTGAAGAATTAGTCTAGTGTTCAGCTAAGGGGTTCAAACAAGATTAAGGTAAGTTATAAGATTTTTGCATGGTGATTAATTTTGTGATTATGGCTTGGTTTTGAGGTGTTTATGGATTTTGATATTGAAGGATTGAATTGAGGCTGAAACTTGGAAGTTAGCTCATAAATTTTTAAGAAAGTTGGCTCATCAAAGAAGGTAAGCTCCAATTCGTGATTTAGTGTTTGAATTCTGAGTTTTGATGACTGGTTTTGTTGTTTTTAAGTTTTTGGATTTCAGAGATTAAAGTGGGATTTTGATGAGTTTGTAGGCTGGGTTTTCGTTGGATTATGTTGCTAGAATCATGTTAGAAGTTTTGTGATAATTGAGTTGTGGAATTGGGATAGTTTTGAGTGAGGTTTAAGTGTTAAAAATGGAGGTTTTTCTGGGTTCGAAGGGGTCGGGCCGCGGCATAGTTCTTGGTGAGTCACGGCCCTCTGAAGCTGAAGTGTGCTGAGGAAGGAGGGCGGGCCGCGGCATGGGGCTTGTAGGGCCGCGGCCCGTGTCTGATTCTGAGTGTGGGAGGGCTTTGTTTGAGGGCCATGCCACGGTATGGAAGGCTAGAGCCACGACCCTTAAGGAAATTTGGGATTTTGGCATTTTAAACATGGGAATTTAACCTAGGGTGCTCGGGATCGAATCTACTACCGTGTTTGGTGGAATTCGATGTTCTGAAGACTAGAACCTTACTTAGAAGCCCTTTACAATTATTAATGGTATCCCTTATCTTGGTTGTGACTAGGTATAAGCTAGGGGCTCAGGAAACGGATTGTGCTCAAGAGGCATTTCGCGTAACCAGTACATTTGGAAACTAAAGGTAAGAAAACTGCACCCGGTTGTGGATTTATAATGGGATTAAGGGTTTCCTAATTTGTATGCTTTGTGAAGGATGGTATTATTCCATGTACATAGTAAACAAACGGCCTAAGAGTGCCGAAGTTTACACTAGCGCACAGGGCGCGACTCGGCCACTGGTAGCTGAGGACAGCTTATTATGCACTGAGCTCGGTTTAAGCGAGCCGGAGTCAGTGGGGTAAACAGAGGGTGTGACCTAAGGTGTCGACCCTGATTATCATATGATTTAATTGTTATTATTGATTGGTAGACTTGTCATGCTGATTAGCTGAGTGTTAATTGGTTGAATCATTGGTTGTATCTACGTGCTTTGTGATTATTGCAGTGTGTTAAGTGTATGAACATGCTTAAAGGGTTATCCAAATGTTATTATTGCTTGTTATATAATACGGTATGTTTTCTTGCTGGGCCTTGGCTCACGGGTGCTTCGTGGTGCAGGTAAAGGCAAGGGCAAGCTTGATCATCCCTGATTCGAAGAGCTCTGAGAGCAGAATGTACATGAACAGCTGCTCAACCACCACGGTTGAAGGGGGATAGGAACAGGAGAACCATAAACATTTGTTTTTCCCTTAGAGTAGCTGATGGTTGTTTGAACTCTGGAAATTTTGTAAACTGACTTTTGAGCGCTGTTTTTTTTGGGATCCCATGTGTAAAAAAAAATGTTTAGTTATATGAAATGTACCTTTTGAGACCAAAACATGTTAACCCTAGTTCATTAGTGGTTTCTGTATCACGATTTTCACTAAATGACTTGATTAGCAAGTCTTATACCTTTATAAGTACATAGTGTAGCGGTCTTGGCTATCCAGGGCGTTACATAAAGTGTCTTTTTGTTTGAACATTATCTTAGTGAAAATACTATAATTTTTTATCGAAATGCTAAGTGTTCTTAAACATTGAACCGAGCATTCCTAGTGATAATACCAGTAGTATCTCACACATCTTTACTTGATTACTCGTGTATTTCCTACTTTGCATGCTCAACAATATTATGGCATTGTATTCATCCATTTATGAAAATTTAATAGAGAAAATTCCTACTCTCTTGAGAGTCAGCTCCACCACTAAGTTCTTATAGGTGAATTTAGTACAACATCTTTGCAACCTTTAGAAATGTTTGTTGCTCTTCATCTGAATTTCATTAAAAACCTTTGGCTTAACCCTCATGTCCGGTAGCAACCAACATCAACCTCTTCTAAACTAGACTCTAATTTGTTAATGTTGTCAAATATTCATTTATCAACAATTTGTTCTTACCCATTGAACTCTACACATGATGTATAGAAACTTTGAGTTGGGTTACCATCATTGGGGAATCTATTTGTCAAGGAGTTCTAGCCACATCCCTCTATTTCTAGAACTAACAAAATCTCTCCCTAGAGGTTTTGTAAATGGATCCACAAAATTATCACATGATTTGACATACGAAATTGATATGATTCCCTTATCAATCAATTCTCTCACGTAATCATATCCTAGACTTATGTGTCTATACTTCCCATTGTATAATTTATTGTAAGATATAATCAATGTGGCTTGATTATCACAATGTATCGAGATTGATGATACATCAAACGCGATTGAAGGAATTTCCATCATGAGATATATACATGTTTGTTTTTTAGATCCCCAAGAAATCGCACCCCCACAAAGGGTGAACGCCCAACCGATTGTGTAATGTCCCAAAATCCCTAATGAGGTTTAATGCTTGGATTAGGGGGCCAGGAGGGCCATAATTGATTTATTATGAAATTGCATGATTAAATGCTGATAATTGCATATATGTATATTTATGTGCATGTGTTATGATTTATGGATGAGACCACATTATAATGTGGATATGTTCGAGTTATTCGGCATGAGACAATCCTAGAACGCAAGTTAGCGATTTGGTCATAACGGGATTAATTTCCAGGCTTGGGGTAAGTTTGGGGGTAATTTGATGCTTAGTACATTACTGAGAATGAACGGGTAATGGGTCATGATTTAATTATTATTTGAGAATATTGGGAATAACGGGAATTAGAGGACGTCAATTATGATTAGCGGGATAAGTGGGAAATGATTGTTTTGCCCTTGGGTGGCTGTATAGGAATTAAATGGGCTTAGGGGCATTTTGGTCTTTTGACCATGGGATATACTTAAGGTTAGTGGCTGGTTGTAGAAGGAATTAGACAGCAAAAACAAGGCTCTTTTCTTGTCTCTCTCTCTCGATCATCTCTTCTTCTTGGCTTGAATTTTGAAGCTTAGCTTGAGGATTCATCTTGGGGAATCAGGGCTTGTGAGATTAGGATTGTGTTACAATCATTGAAGGGGGTTTAATTTAAGTATGAGATAAGAATTTCAGTTCAATTTTCTGGTTTTTACTCTGTTTTTTAGTTGATATTTTGGATTGTGTATTTGGGAATTTGATGAGGTTTTAAGTGTTATAAAGCTTAGGTTTTGTTGGTTGAATGATGGATATGTTGTGGTAATGCTTGGGTATGATTTTGGGATTTAATTGATCAAGGTTTGGGCTGGTTTGAATTGAGAAAATGGGCAGGGGAGCTGGGTTCGTTGGGTCAAGTCGCGACCGAGTTCATGCAAGCCACGACTTGGACCCAAGCCAGAGCCTCCTCTGGACTCTGTTAAGTAGGCGCACCGCAACCCACTAGGCCAAGTTGCGGCTCGCCCCTGGTACCCCAGACATATGCTCTCTGTCTTGGGGGGGCGCTGCGACTCACTAGGCCAGGTCGTGGCCTGCCCCTTCCTTTTGTGCCAGGGAGGAGTTTTTCAAGGGTTTAGGCTCAAGGTTTCATTTCCTAAGGTTCGGGATCAAATCTACTTACAGTTTTAGTAAGATTCGAGGCCCCTGGAGCGAGTTTTTAGATTATGAACATTTTATTATTTATTTTTATTAATGGAATTCCATATTTGGTTATGACTAGGTGACTACTAAGGAACTTAAGGACCGATTGTTCACAAAGGTCGTTCTTTTATTATTTCACACTCGAACTAGAGGTAAGAAAACTGCACCCAGTATGTGATATGCATGATTATTGATGAGGCATGTCGAGTGCTCTATATATGGACATTGATTGCATAGTAAATGCATAGCAGCTTTGCTTATCTGTGTATGGCACTGACTTATTAGTCAGAGAACAACAATGGTATTTAGTATTGATCGTGAAGCTGTGACTTATTAGTCAAGTTCAGCAGTGATACTGAGCACTAGTCATATGGTATTGGCTTAAGAGTCAATAACGACATTAATGTGTTTAACACGAACTGAAATGATTAGATCTAATCAACATGAGCATGAAATGCTTGACCGACCCCAAGTTCGATGAAAACTAAAAGCGCTTGTCTAGTATAAAGGCTAGTTACGTACAGCCAGGGCCAAAAGGCTCACGTGACTGATAAGGTGCATAGCCCTAAAGATAGACTTATTAGCCATCTATCCAGAGATAGACTTACCAGTCATCTATATAGAGATAGTGTTGATGGTGAGAACTCGTCAACTAAGCTAGATTAAGAACTTTTGGAGTTGTAAAAGAAGTGAACTTTAAACTCACTAAAGTTTAGGCAAACTTCCTTACCATTTCAAGAACATCAAATGTAAATGATGGAATTCTAGAATGAAAAATGGAGAGAATGTTGAATGTCTCTTTTCATTAGCAATAACTAGTTACAAAATTCTCTTCCCCCCCCCCCCCCCCTTTCTCAGGTGAAGGGAGGTCACATTTATAGTAGAGTACTATTGGCTCATTATACATGGTGGTCCCTGAGAACACGATTCTGCATATGCAGTCTACATATGGTAGTGGTGCCAGGAGCGTGGTGGTCGGCTTCAGTACACACCAGGAGTCTACAAAAGTACTACTATCTTGGTACCATGTTGTACCTCCACTACTTGATGGGTATGAACCTCATAGGCGTGCTAGGGGAGTACTTGCTATGAACCATTCTTGTACTGCCACTACTTGTCTAGTGTGTTCATCGTGTCCGTACTCTAACTTCTCTTGGTTTGTAGGTGCATTTCGTACCTATACGAGCTCCTCGAGTCATACATAGGCTTTCACCCCCCACAAGGCACCTTATTCTTCAAGTATTGAAATCCCTATACGTTATCATAGATGACACAGTCCCAATATGCCTAGGAGGCAAGGACCTCGCGTGATGGATCTATGAAAAGGATACGTAAGGGGCCTCTCATGCCTTAGGCGCGATATCCTTGGCGATAAGTACAAAATTTTAGGCGAGGCGTGCACCTTGAGAGTCCTTTGGCACGAGATGTGATGCCACATGCGAGGGCTGACCTCACGACACCCTTGGTGCAAGACACGATGCTCCGTAGGCGAGGCATGTGCCTCACGAGACCTGGATGGTATGAGACGGGGCATACAGAGTGTCCTTGTGAGACACATAGCGCGAGGCAAGGCTCCGTAGGTGAGGTTGTGCCTCGCGATACCATCAAGGTGCGAGATTGGGCATACGATGTGGCCTCGCGAGACGCTCGGCATGAGGTGAGGCTCCATATGCGAGGTTGTGCCTCGCGAGACCTAAAAGGTGTGAGATGGGGTGTGCGATGTGGCCTTGCGAGACACTTAGCACAAGGCGAGGCTCCGTATGAGAGGCGTATCCTAGCGCACGCACGAGGCCGTGGCGTGAGACGGTGGCCTAATGCGCACATGAGGCCTTTGGCACGAGGCGCATCCTAATGCGTGCGCGAGGCATTGAGTTGAGGCCCTTGGTGCGAGACGAAGGCCTGATGTGTGCACGAGGCGTTGAGGCTAGGCAAGGGTCTGTGGCTCGAGACCATGCCTCGCTTGGTGCTATCATGGGGCTCTTAGCGCAATGCATAAGGTCGGGCCTCGTCGTTTCCATCCCAAGCCTATGGTTTGAAGGGCACAAGGCGGGAGCCTCGTGTAACTAGAATTTTGGCCTCACAGATAGACTTATTAGTTATCTATCCAGAGTATGACTTAATAGTCACTTATCTGATTAGGGTGCGAAGCCCAAAGTGTGACTCACTATCTGATTAGGGCTGCAAGCCCCAAAATGATTACCAGAATCATTTATTGATATTACATACATGCAGTAATAAGTTTTCTTGCTGAGCCTTGGCTCACGGTGCTATGTGGTGCAGGTAAAGGGAAAAAAAAAAGCACACCCAACCTTGAGTGGAGAGCTTAGGTGGCGATGTGTACATATGTGGCCGCTTGACCACCACGGCCAAGGTGTTTCTCAGAGGAACTAGAGGTTAACCCTATTTTTGCCGCTTAGGTCAGCGGATTGTAATTTTTACATTGTAATGACTATTTTGGATTGTAAATAACTTTGCAAACACTTTTATGGGCCCATATACAATTTGATGTTTTAAATAAAATATATCCATTCCTTTTGATCGGAATTTTTCACCTTAGCCTATTAATAACACCTAGATGCACATTTATAACCAAATGACTTGTTTAGCAAGTTAAGCACTGTTTAAAGTTCACATTAATGGTCTTGGAGTAACCAGGGCATTCCAGGTTGTAGAGAGATTATCTCCTACACTGGATATCCAACTTACGTCGGAATATCTTTCAAGTATCTTTAGAAACTTTGAATATTGGAGGTATAGTTCTTTGGTCCTTTCAAGGTATCCAAAAACTATTTCTATGACCTTCTAATATTTGATACTTGGATCGCTAGTAAACCTACTGAGTTTGCTAACTGCAAATGCAATATATGCTATTGTACAATGTGTGACATACATTAAACTCCTCATTGCACTTGTGTACTCTAATTGAGCCACTACTCTCCTTCATTATTTTCAAGCTTTTGACTTGAATCAAATGGTGTGTTTGTCTCTTTGATATTCAGATGACATAATTTGTCAAGCATCTTCTCAACATAGTGAGCTTGACCTAAGGCATATCCATACTTATTTCTTCTAACTTTGATAAGTATGGTATCAACCTCTCCAATGTCTTTCATCTTGAAAGTAGAAGATAAAAACCTCTTTGTTTCTATTATGCCTTCATGTCATTTCTTAATATCAACGTATCATCAACATATAGACATACTAGAATGACATAGTCATCACAAGTTTAAGAGTATAAGCACTTGTTTGCGCTATTGTGTCTAATCCCATTCGAGACAATGACTTCATCACCTTCTCGTGAAATTGTTTCGGTGCTTGTTTTAAACCATACAATGATTTAACAAGCCTACACACTTTATTTTAATCTTCCTTTAGAACAAATCCTTATGGTTGTTCCATGTAAACCTCCTCATCGAGATAACATTTAATAATGTTATTTTGACATCCATGATGAACATATTGGTTGTGTATTGATAACAAGACAAACAATATTCTAATTAAAGTTGTCATTGTCTCTAATGCATAGGTATCACAATAGTCTATGCCTTCCTTTTGTCTAAACCCTTTAGCCACCAACTGTACTTTAAAGGCTTTGATGGTCCTATTTGTGTAATATTTTCTTCGAAATACCCACTTACAACCTATTGGTTTTGATCCTTGTGGTAGATCAACAATTTTCCAAGTGTGGTTAGAAATATTTGAATCAATCTCATCATTTGTTGCCTCCTTAAAAAATGTGGAGTCTCTTGAAGACATAACTTCTTGGAAAGTTTTAGGATCACCCTTTACTTAAAATACTATTGGATACTTCCAAGTGTCTCCTTTGTGATTACCCTCTACTAAGTAAAGAATATCAACTTGTGAGTTTTTATCTTGTGATCATACCTCTTTCAGCCTTGGCTTCTTCTAGGAAATACTGGTTTCTCTACAACCCTTAAAGGTAACTCCTATTGAGTTCCTTCCAATGAGATATGTTCTTGAGGTTTGTTGTCACTATACAACAAGTTCTCAAAGAACTCAACTTCTCTTGATTCAATTATGAAATTAGACTCTGAGTCTAATAGTCTATAGACTTTACTATTTGAGGCATAGCCTACAAATACCCACCTTATTGCTCTAGGATCCAACTTGGTCCTTTTAGGTTATGTGCTCTTGCAATAAGCAAGACACCCTACACTTTAAGATACCCTAGGTTGGCCTATTTCCTTTTCATATCTCATAAGGTGAAATTTGATTATTCTTTAAAGGAATTAAGTTTAGAATATAATAAGCGAATATCAAAACTTCTCCCCATAATGAAAAACTCAAATTTGCATGTAAGTGCATAGAATTTATCATATCAACAAATGTTCTATTCTATTATTTCTTTCTGCTATACCATTTTGTTGGGGTGTATAGGGGCTGTACATTCATGTATGCATGCATTTCACAAAACAAATCGAATTCATTGGAAAAGTATTCATCGCCCCTATCACTTCTTATTACTTTGATTTTATTTTCCAATTGATTTTTAACTTTGGCTTTATATATTTTAAACAGGTTAAAAGCTTTGTCTTTATCCTTAAGCAAATAAACATATGTGAACCTAGAATAATCATCAATAAAGGTAATAAAGTATCTATATTCACCGTTATTTATCTATGTCCATTCAATTCACATAAATCAGAGCATTCTAGTCGTTGACTCACAAACAAGCTACAACGCTATAATGGGAAGAAACTAGATGGGGTAGTGAATACTTTTCCAGTGGAATGGAGTATGAGGGTGTGAACTCGAACCTTTCCTCCAATCTTTCTTGTTCGGTTGGGTTGGCTTATTAGCAGCAATAACCGAGATCTAAGCCATTTTCTTCTCCATCTTCTCATGACTATCCAAAACTCATAAAACTCCTTCCTATGTCTGTACTTCTGCCATATCAAATGGCTACGTCAAGGTCAAGTTGTTATGCAATAATGATCTCGCCTGCAGACTCTTCACAAACAATTTAGTTGCCATATGAGTATCCACATTTTGTATTTAATGCACAATGCTCATATACCCTCTTCAAATACAGCCTTAAATGCATGTTGTTTCCTTGTTCCACCCAATACAGATCCTTTATTGTTTTTTGCATCTGTTGGTTGCTGTTGTATTGTTCAAAGAACATTTTGCAAAACTCCTCGAATCCATTAATAGATTTCTCTAGTAATTGCCCGAACCATTGAAGAGCTAGTCTTGCCAAGGTTGTGGAGAAAACCTTGCATCTTATTGCTTCATTTTTAGTTTCCAAAGCCATCCTCTGTTGAAATTTGTAAATATGGCACATCAAGTCCATTCTTTCTTCATACACAATCAAGGTTGGTGCCACAAAATCTTTAGGTTTGGGCTTCTCTATGATCCATAAAGTTTCATGCCTCTTACTACGTTTGTTGCCATATCTTCGAGGTTATGCACCCTCAAACCAGTCACCTTGTGCAAAACTTCCTTCATCATTTCCTTTGGAAATTTTGTTTTTAAGGTTTGCTCAAATATTGTTAGTGTGTTCTTTGTAGTAGACTTCTCAAGTTTGTTCTTATCTCCTTTAGGGGTCGGGCACTCACCACCACCTTCCTCCGCCATCTCTTCTTCTTGCATTATTTCTTGTCTGTTCTGAGCATGCTGTGCTCTAGAACCTATTGTTGGTTAGGTGGAGTTGACTTAGTTTCTGTTGGAACATTTTTCTTTAAGGCCTCCAATTCTTGCTTCATTCTATGTTGCTGTGAGCATCTTTTTTGTGGTGTCATCATATCATTGTTGTGCCATCTAAGAACCTGTACATTTTTGTCTAATTGCTCACTTGTTCCAACATTCGTCTGTTAACTAGTCTTTTCATCTTCATTTGCTCTTGGTGGTACATTCGTACCATTAGTTTTTTATGGTGCCATGACATTTTCTTTACAAAATCTTGACTTTCTCTTTTCCTACAAGAAGAAATCAAATAAGAAAAAAAAAAACAATCAAGAAAACACATTCAACGTTTCCTATAATGGCGCCAATTGTTGAGTCTCAAAAATTGCTTTATTAATTCTTTCCACAATTAGAATGATCTAATTATGCAAAGATTCGATCTTGATGGTCATCACCCTTATCCATATTGATTGACTAAATCAACTATTTAATGTGCATAATAATGGAAAAAAACATTCGAGGGTACCTACAAGAAGAAGTTCCAATGTTCAAGTCAAAAGTAGATGCTCATGAAAATGCAACAGAGTAACAATATAATGAAAATACCAAAACTGAATCAAAATGTCAATAATCTGCATTTGAATAGGTATTTATAGACAAAAACTCACAAGGATTAGAAGATTTATTCCTCTTAGTCCACATCAACACTTTTAAATTAAGTCTCTTTAGCGTACTTAATTCGTCTTCTATCTCCTTCCCCTGCAGATGATCGTCAACATAGATGTGCAAAGGCACAGATGCGCTCGCCTTACTTTCCTACCAACTAACTTAATAAAACATTGTGTTTCATCTTTAAAATAATAAATTAATAAATTTTAAGAATATAGGAGCAATATTTAATTTTTAAAAAAACTAGTTTTCTTTCCTTTAAATACCAAACAATAATAAATAAATAAATATTTGGTATTCTTTATATTTTCTATCCTCGTATATTTTCCTTAAATCCTATTTTCTTTCCTAAATTTGCTTCTTCGCCACAAATAACTTAAAAATATGATGGAAGGAAAATGCTTGTCCCTGTTGAAACTGTAAAACAAAACTCCCTACCTTGTATATATAAAGCATATGAAGATTGATTTAAATAACAAACGTATAGAAAACTTAATAGTCAAAAGTTCAAAACATTCTGGTTTTTTTTTTTTTTTGTTTCTTTTCCATTAGAATAATAGTCTCCATTCACAAATTGGGGAATTCTCAAGAGTATGGATAATCCATATTTCATTCGACTATTTGTACAAACTACACAATAGTCACTTTAATATTTTTCACTTGAAAAATAATGAGGTACATCATTTACTCTTCTCAATTAAGAAAAAAGAAATGTTTCGCAGCATCATTAGATTCCAACCCAAGGAAAAATGTTTCGCATCATCTTCTGTACAAGAAGCAATGGATATACAAGTAATACTGCTAATAGTACTAAAAAGAATCTATATATGTCAATTATGTGAAAGAGAAAAAAAAGTGAATTCTAAAGGATTTTATTTTCTTATGTTTGGAATGAATCAATAAATTAAGAATTTTTTTTCTAGAAAATTTAAAATTTAAATGTAGTATAATTTTTTTTTAAAATTTATAATAAATATAGATATCTAAAATTTATATATATATTATATAATAAGTGTGTAGATAACGAAAATTGTTGGTTTTAACGGTTTTTTACTTTTTTTAATCTTAACTTTAATGGAATATTCTTATATTTAACATAATATTTTTATATTTAACGGTAATATGTAAACACTTAAACTTAAATAAAATAAAATAAATAATTAAAAAAATTAAAATATGATATTTTTTAGATATTTTACAATGATAATTATTTAAAAATAATAAAATCATACGCCTTATAACTTAAATGAAATTTAATTAAATTTAAGCTCACTTATTAGAATAATATCGTATTAAACATATAATATAATCTGCTGTTGTTATCCAAAATACAGGCATGGATGACATGACAAACGTTTAATACACGTGGCTGACATTTGGCAGAATTCGTGCTCGACTATCGACCAGGAATACATCTATTGGCACAACGTTCGATCTTTATATACGACCAGCCTGGTCGTACGCATGCTATACACGGAGAAAATCTTATGCAGTTATGATAGAATCCGAAATTATCTCCCATGATTTCTTGAGTATCCGATTATTTAGGAAATAATATCTGTAACAAATTAATGTAGATCTTCCTTGAGCCTATAAATAGAGAAAGATAGCTCAAGGGAGGAGGACTTTTGCTTTCTGATTATCTGAGATTAGAGTTCTTATATTTGATATATTGTCTTGTTCTTCAGGGGTTGGTGAAACTCATTGAACCCTAGTTCTTTGATCACTCCTTTGAATCTTATATCAATAACAATTCAAGTAGATGTAGGTTGTTACCAGATTCTGGGGCCGAACCACTATAAACTCTTGTGTTCTTTATTGTTTTTGTCATCACATTCATTTCAACGTGTTTGTCCGCATCAAGCATATTTGACCCCGTGTCAGTTGGCCAAAATCAAGGTCAACATTCTGGTGCTTTCATTAGAGCTTGATACATTATCGTTGAAAGATCAATGGCGAAACTACCAAGAAAACTGGACAGGCGGCCGGCGCTGCACCATCTCACCCGCCTCTTCCTCCTCCAAATGTGACTGAGGATGAGCCACATTTGGAATTTGATGAGGAAGAAATGGATTCCGAGACGCTGAAGAATACCATGGGGGGTATTGCAGGATGAACTGGCCAATCTGAGGGCCAGCCAGGAAAGTGCTGCCGAAATCATGGTGCGGCAGCAACAGGAGATTGAACGGTAGCGCCTGGAGCTGAGTGAAAGACAAGCGGAGATGGACCGTCGCCAGAGGGAGGCCATGGCAGCCCTCGAAGCAGCCCTACAACTGGCTAGGAACCAGGTTGCACCTGCCTCGCAGCCTGATCAACCTGCGAATGAGTCGCCACAGATGGGTCCTAATCCTAGCCCGCCTATCCAACCCTCGAGCCCCCAAAGGCTCGAGCAGCCATCGGCGCCTCAGGACGATGTCCCGCTGAGGGACCCTGAGGCGCAGCCTCTATCCTAAGCTCGTCGCGGTAATCCCCGCAACAAAGGCAGAATAGGGCCGGGCAGCCGCCTTGTAGTCCTAGACGCCATAGGGGCGACGAGCCAAACCCTCCGAGCAGAGGACAGCGTCCTCCTGGTAACAGGAGGAACTCAGAGTCAGGCTCTGCGGTCCAAGGCCCCCCATAGCATGATAATGCACGGGGACCTACCGACCAACGCAGGCCACCCTCTAATGCTCGGGAGGTCCCAGCCCAGGAAGGCAACCGAGGGAACAGTCGATCCCACCATAGCCAATCAAGATTCAGAGGTGGCCATGGTTATAACGAGGTCGACTCAGGCAGAGGAAATGCCGGTCGGAGGAATGAAGAAATAGGTGGAGGCAGAAGCCTGCCACCTAGGGATGACCAACCCGAAAGACGAGACGCTGGGGGGCAGCCCAGACAAAATAACGTCTTCAGCCGGCTCGGAGCTAGCGAGCAGCGGAGGAGAGACGAGGATTTAAGAGACGTACTCAACGATCGCCGGGAGCGGCATGACGAGCACGTCCCCCCAGCACCAGAGGCCCCGATGATTCCTGGCGCCGTGCAGGCCCAGATAGATGCCCTCAACCAGGCAGTACAACAGCTAGTCGGGGGAAGAACATCTTACATCGACCACGATAGGAGGAAGGGCACTCCTTTCGTCCAGAGGATAGCTATGGCAGAAACTCCTAGCAAGTTTAAGATGCCTACGCTTCTGAATTTCGACGGGTATGGCGACCCGGTATCTCACGTTAATAAGTTTGAGATACAAATGGACATTCAAAAAGTGTCCGAAGACACTCGGTGCAGGATCTTCCCTGCAATACTTTCTGATGCCGCACAGGAGTGGTTTTTCAAATTCCCTCATGCTAGTATAGTTTCCTAGGAAATGTTCGTGAAGGAATTTTATGGACAGTTCTATACGGGTCGTGTGCACCCGACTGAGGCAAATCAGCTGGTTGAAATATGCCAGCAAGACGGAGAGCCACTGAAGGACTATGTCCAACGTTTTATGCGAGCAGCTGCTGGGGCGAAAACAGTGGGAGACGAAGGCAAGATGATGGCCATAACCGCAGGGGTTAAACGCCGCACGCCTCTCTGGGACAGCCTTAGAAAACATGGGGTCAGAACTACCCAGGAATTTTTGGATCGAGCTGATCGGTATATCAAGCTCGAGGATGCCATCGCCAATGAAGGGAAGACCCCAGGCAAGGACAAGGGGACTGCCGAGCCCGCCAAAGCCGCCAATGGGTCCAAGCCCAATGGCAACGACAAAGGCAACGGGAACGGCAACGGCAATGGCAAGAATGGGGGGAAACGACCGCACAATGAGCCTTCCACCTCTGACAATAAACGTGCCAAGGGTAATCGTTATGAACCTCGGTTCACTAACTATACTGCCCTTATTAAGTCTTGGGGAGAGGTTTATCAGGCCACGAGTTCCAGTGTGCCTTATAAGAAACCGGCCCCCATTCGAAAGGATATTTCGAGAAGAGATACTACCAAGTTTTGTCATTATCACAACGACTATGGACATGATACCAATGAATGCAACCAGCTGAAGGATGAGATCGAGTTCCTTATTAGACAAGGACACTTGAGAAGGTATATACGGGCCTCGGGAAATTCCCAACGAGAAGCTCCAAGTGGCAACGAGCAAGCACCCACACGCCAACGCTTGCCACCTTTGCAGCCTGACCCCGTAACTGGCACATTGTTAACCATCTGTGGAGGCCCGCACCTCACGGGAAACAGCGGAAAGGCCAGAGAACGATATGCTCGGACTCTGCGCCACGACCAGGACATCGAGATGATGACTGTGGAGGACCGCGCACTGAAGAAGGCTCGGTCAGAGGAGGGTGATATAACCTTCTCTGATAGCGACGCCCAACATGTCCAGTTCCCACATTCCGATCCGCTGGTTGTGGATGTTCAAATGGCCAATATGATGGTGAAAAGAGTGCTAGTTGACAAAGGAAGTTCGGTGAACATCCTGTATAAATCTTTGCTGGAACGCATGAAGTTGTCCGTTAAGGACTTAGAGCCCTGCAACCAAACAATATACGACTTCTCTGGTGAGGGACTCGCCTCGGCAGGGTCAATCAGACTTCCAGTGACAGCTGGTACAGCGCCTGCTACCAGGACATTACTCGCTACTTTTATAGTAGTCGATTGTCCCTCGGCGTACAACGCAGTCATTGGAAGGCCTATACTGGTTGATCTTCGAGCCGTCACCTCAGTATGGCACTTAGCCATGAAATTCTTGACAGACGCAGGGGTAGGACACGTGTTGGGAAACCAGAGGGAGGCCAGGGAGTGCTACAACGCCTCAGTCACGAAGGCGAAGAAGGGAACATCAAAGAGCACTCCCCCAGATAGGTTGCACATGGCTATTAATACACAAGCCCAATCTGGTGATGAAGTCACCAAATAGGGTGTTGCCCAAAGTGAGGATAGAGATTTAGATCCTTGCTTTGAGGATTTTGAGGAAAATGTTGGACCCGTCGAGGACCTGGAAGAGGTCCAACTTGATGAAAAAGACTCGACCAGAGTTGTGAAGGTCAGGAAAAACTTAGAACCAACCACAAAGCATGCACTAGTGGAGTTTTTGCGGAAGAACCAGGAAGTCTTTGCCTGGTCACACAAAGACATGGCTGGGAAGAAGAAGTTGAAAGATTAAAGGAGAATGGGTTCATCAGGGTGGCGTTTTATCCATCGTGGGTCTCTAATCCAGTATTGGTTCCCAAGCCTAACAGCAAATGGCGAACCTGTGTGGATTTCACAGACCTCAATAAAGTTTGCCCGAAGGATTGCTTCCCACTCCCAAGAATCAACCAGCTGGTCGATGCAACTGCAGGACATGAGATCCTCTCCTTCATGGATGCTTACTCAGGATACAATCAAATCAGTATGCATCCCCCTGACGAGGATCACACCAGCTTTCGGACCGATACGGGATTATACTGTTATAAAGTGATGCCCTTCGGACTGAAAAACACAGGTACGACTTACTAGCGATTGGTTAACCACATGTTTAAAGAGTTGATCGGAGTAAACATGGAGGTATATGTGGATGACATGCTGGTAAAGACGAAAAAAGCGGAAGGATATGTGAAGGATTTACAAGAATGTTTCAATGTATTGAGCAAGTACCAGATGAAACTAAATCCTCTCAAATGTTCCTTCGAAGTTGGATCAGGGAAATTTTTTGGGTTCATCGTTAATTCAAGAGGAATCAAGGCCAACCCCGACAAAATAAAAGCCCTGATCGACATGAAATCGCCAAAAAAGATCAAGGATGTACAAGGTTTAACTGGGAGAATTGCAGGCCTAAGTAAATTCATTTCCAAGTCAACGGATAAATGCGTCCCTTTCTTTAATCTACTTAGAGGCAACAAGAAGTTTGAATGGACAGGAGACTGCGAGAAAGCTTTTCAGGCCTTAAAAGCCCATATGGCACAACCTCCTATTTTATCAAAGCCTATCGAAGGAGAAACTTTGTTCATTTACCTGGCGATCACTGAAGTTGCTGCTAGTGCAGTACTAGTACGAGAGGAAGAAGGCGTACAAAAGGCGGTTTACTATGTAAGCAAGAGGCTAATCGGAGCAGAACTGAGATATCCTCCCATCGAAAGGTTAGCTTATTGTTTAATATTGGCCTCAAGGAAGCTACATCCTTACTTCCAAGCCCATCCCATTACAGTCTTAACTGATCAGCCCCTTCAGCAAGTCCTCCAGAAACCGGAGGCGGCTGGGCGTTTATTAAAATAGGCAGTCAAACTTGGGCAGTTCGATATTACATATTCACCGCGAGCAGCAGTAAAAGGACAAGTCTTAGCGGACCTTCTTGCAGAGTTCACCGAGCTCCCAGACGACGAGCAGTGTGAAAAGCCTAATGCGCCTGAGCCCCAAGATGAAGCTCCTTCGTGGAAGTTATTCACAGATGGATCGTCCAACGAATCTCACGCGGGAGCAAGAGTGATCTTGATAATGCCAGAGGGGCATCGATTTCACTGCGCCATTAGGTTCGACTTCACAGCGTCGAATAATGAAGCCGAATACGAAGCACTCCTCGCTGGATTAAGAATGGCAAAAGACATGAGTATAAAGGTGCTGGATATTTACAGTGATTCACAGCTGGTAGTGAATCAGGTTCTAGGGGAATATCAAGCACGAGGCCTAAAAATGGTGGCCTACTTGAACAAAACTAAAGATCTATTGGCCCAGTTCAAGAAGTATACCCTCCAGCAAATACCTCGGGATCAGAATTCGAACGCAGATGCCTTAGCCAAACTCGCAAGTGCGAAAGATGCTGACACTTTGAATATTGTACCAGTAGAAAGATTGAGCAAGCCAAGCATACGAGGAAACGAAATCAGTATGGAAATCCGAATGGGAGACACATGGATGGCGCCTTACTTGGAATATCTTACAAATGGTGTACTGCCGCCGGATAGGAACAAAGCCAGAACTCTTCAAAGGCAGGCTGCTAGGTATATACTAGTCGATGGTGTTCTATACTGAAGGGGATATTCCATGCCATTGCTCAGATGTATTACACCAGAGAAAGCTAAGGAGCTGATGAGGGAAGTACATGAAGGCTTCTGCGGGGATCACGTTGGGGGGCAAAGTTTGGCGAAAAAGATTCTGAGGCAGGGTTATTTCTGGCCGACTATGAACGAAGACTCAATGGAGTTTGTACGAAAATGCGATAAGTGTCAGAGATTTTCCAAAATCCCGTGCGCAGCTCCAAACAAGTTAAAACAGATGCAGAGTCCTTGGCCTTTCGCAGTATGGGGTATAGACTTGATTGGATCCCTGCCAACGGGAAAAGGCGGAGTGAAGTACGCAGTTGTAGCAGTCGACTACTTCACCAAATGGGCCGAAGCTGAGCCACTCGCTACCATAACGACCAAGAAAGTTCTTGACTTTGTCATCAAGAAAATTGTTTGCCGATATGGTTTGCCTCGAAAAATTGTCTCAGACAACGGCACCCATTTTGACAGTGACTTATTCACAGACTTCTGCTAAAGACACGGGATCATTAAAAGTTTTTCTTCAGTCGCGCATCCACAAGCAAATGGGCAGGTTGAAGCAATGAATAAAACGCTCAAGGACACCCTAAAGAAAATACTTGAAGACGCTAAAGGAGCGTGGCCAGAACAGCTTCCTGAAGTACTCTGGTCGTATAGAACTTCTCATCGAATAGCGACAGGTCACACCCCTTTTTCCTTAGCATACGGGTATGAAGCTATGTTGCCTGTCGAGTTAGATCCCCCCACACACCGACACATTACATACGACCAGAGCCAGAATAGCCAACTGATGATGGAGTCCCTAGACTCATTCGAGGAGATACGAGAAAGAGCCCAACTCCGAGTTGCTGCGTACCAGCAAAAGGTCGCCCGATATTTTAACTCAAAGGTGAAAGAAAGGAAATTCAACGTCGGCGACCTAGTGCTACGACGAGTTTTCTTGAATACCCACGACCCCACTGCTGGAGTGCTCGGACCAAACTGGGAAGGACCTTATCAGATTAAAGAAGTCCTTCACCCGGGCACCTACAAGCTTGCACGCTTAAATGGAGATCTCATTCCATGCTATTGGAATGGTGAACACTTGCGCAAGTATTACCAATAAATAGTCCTTTTTAAAGGACTGACTTGTATTAATTTTTACTTTTTATAAGTTTCGAAAAAGGGTTAGCCACGTTGTATGGCTAATCGCTTATAAGTGTAAGATCTTTTTAAGATCACTCATAAAGACATGTTTAGTCCATTTTAATACGAGATTATAAGGGACTGTGCGCAGCCAGTCATTCTTGCCAACCTTTGTAAATTTATTTTTACCAGTATTTCATTACATGTGTTGTTTTGCTGTATTATAAGTTTTACGTTTCCTATCGAGCAGTAATGTTCGCACAGGTCGTGGTCAAGGCAAGTGACTAAGGACCTAGAAGCTCCTCGATCACTTGGGGGGCATATAAGGTACATCGATAGCAAAGCATACCAATAAGTATGTAAACACATGAACAAAATAAGTGAAAGCATGCTACGGTACTTAGAGTATTTTTCAAAATTTATATTTTGTTGAATCAAACCAAAGTACTATGCTAAGTTCGGTCATACGAACAGATGTTATAATAGACGAAAATATTATAATATCAAAAAGCATTCTATTACACTGCGAGCAGTACTGCTCGGATGTAATTGTTTAATTAAAAGTAAAAGAGCTGCCCACGCAGCAATAAAAACCAATTGTCTTTACAATACGACTCGTGGGTCGCAAAAACGAAATAAAAGAAAAAAATATTACTGAGGAGCAGGAGGGTCTTGAGGATTAGGGGGAATGCCCTGGTCGGCAGGAGGACCAGCTTCAGCGTCGGCGGTAGGTGCCTTGGCCTTCTCCTCTTCTTCCAATCGAATGGCGCATTGCGCCATCAGAGTCCTCTTCAACCGCTCGGACAGGTAGTTGAAGTTGGCCTCCCGGTTGTGCTTCCAGAACTCGTAGAAGCAGAGGTGAGTGACTTCCTTGTACTTCTTTAAATTTTTGGCCCCTTCCTCCTCGAGCTCCTGCACCCGCTTCTCAAGCTTCGCCGTCTCCTCCCTGCTGGCGGTCAGATCAAGTCCAAGTTGCTTACATTCTTGAGTGACAAGCTTGGCACTCTCTCTGAATTTTTCTCTAGACACATTGGCTTTCTTCAAAGCATCTTGGCTGTCCAGAGCTCTTGGGTGAGAGTGGCTTGGTCCTTGCACAGTTGCTCGTTCAGTTTGGACAGCTCCTTTTTCTCCTCGAGCAACTTGTTGTTATCAGACTCAAGTGCTTGCTTAGCCTGAGCAAGCCTGGAGTCAAAGTTCTTTCCGTGAGAAACCAACGCCCCAACACAGCGCCAGCCAGCAATTAGAGTTAGCAGCCCCTGGAAGATAAAAAATGAAACAAAGTAAGGGAAAGGAATCAGACATAAATGGCAAAGTAGCAGGAGATGACTTACGCTAACTATCTCGTTCAGCCCTCTGTTGACGACCTGGTCAGCATCCATCGAAGCAGTTTCAGTGATGGCAGCCTGACTGCATCTGTGCTTTGAGAGTTTGTATATCCTCTCTCGGGCTGACCCGACCACGAAGCTGGGCAGGGAGCCTTCGGGCAAGTTGTCCAATGCCTCCTTGTCAGCGGCTTTAGAAGAGGGCTGTGGATTAACAGGTGTGGGATTCGTCTGCTCAGTGGGGGGCGGAGGTGTCGTGTTCTCCTTGGAAGGGGCAGTGGCTGGAGCATCGTCTGTTCGAGCCTTCTTCGAAGGGTTCTTGCTGGTTTCCCCTCGAGTCCTCTTGCTATCCTTTTTTGGGACAGAAGAGGCAGCAGCAACCTGATAATGCTCGAAGACGTCCTCAGAGTCCATATCTGTACAAAAGAAAGAAACTCGAGCAATAAGAATAAATGGTCATAGAGGGAACAAGGATAAAAGTAAAAGGATTACAAGTAAAGTACCCGGGCTACAAATACTGGTCGTAGCATTATTTACTGAACTACCTAGTTCCTGGAAGAAATCTGAGTTTAAAGAGGGAGCATTCCTAAAGTTGCCGTCCCCATCAAATAGATGAGAGGGAATTGGAAAATGATTTAAAAGTGAGATTATTGCACCATTTACATCCGACGAATTGTCAGAAAGTTCAGTAGGCTCGGTAGCCTTTTGTTTTCCCTTGCCCTCGGGGACCGAGGGTTTCTCCGCTCGGTGGGGGACGGCAGGTTCCCTGATCATAACCCTAGTTGGCCTCCTCTGTGGAGGAGACGCCTGGGGTTGCTGCTCGGGTTTCGCGTCGGCTTGGGCACCGCCCGCCGAAGGTTCATTCGTCGCAGATTGGGAGCCCCAAAGGCCAACCAACCTAAGGTTAGCCTCAGTAACTAGTTTTTGACACTCTTATCAGCATTTGACATGCTGGCTAAGAGTTTTGCCCTTGACTCCATCCCTGGAGTAGGGATTGGACGTAACCATGGGCCTAGAACACAGTGGAATGTCAAGACATTGCGACATAAAAACACTAAGTGAAGAAGCTACTGGCATAAGAATTTTTACCTCCTCGAGTAAAGGCCAGGTTGTCTGCAGCTAGGTCAGGGGTAAGGAAATATTCATGGTGATACCTCCCCGCGTTAGAGATATGAGTGGTGTCAGACAAGAAAGTGCGCCCGGTTTCTTGGTGGCAGAGACGAAAAAACCCCGTGCCATCTTGGTTGGGGTTGGACTTAAGGTCAAAGAGAAAATTGACCTCGTGGGGGGTAGGTACTGACCATTTTTTGAGTTTATAGAGGATATAAAGTGCGGCCAGCATTCTATATCTGTTTGGTGTGATTTGAAAGGGGGCAACTCCAAAGTAATTTGCCACCCCCTGAAAAAACGGATGAAGAGGCAAGGTGGCACTTGCCTCGAAGTGAAACCGCGACCAGGCGCTGTAGGCTCCGCCTGGCAGGTTGGCCCGCTGGTCGATTGAAGGTCTGACTAGGGACCCCCGTCAGGTTGTATTTATTTAAGTAATTGGTGATCATCTGTATCATCACCCTACTCTGGGGAACAACGTGCCACTCAACAACTGGCTGGTCAGCATGACAAGGGCGGGCACGCCTTTGGACATTGGTGTCAGGAGCGAATTCACCTCGACCACTGGTCGAGGGGGCATCAACAGAAGGTTGGCCTGAGGAGTTAGGAGTTTTCCTTTTTTTGAGTTTTTGTTTTTGTTCGGGCCATTCTCTGGGTTAGGGCTGGAGGACAGTTTGAGCTAGGGTGAGAAAAAGGAATTTTTGGTATCAAAGTGGATGGGTTTTCTTCGCCTTCAAGTAGTTAGGCCAAGAGGTCGTCTTCAATAGGTCTTTCTCCTCCCCAAGGGTCTTGCATATGAACTGCAAACAGACAATGGAGGAGATAAGACACAGTCTGCGAAGTAGTGTGGAAGATTGGGATAACGTTGCTCGCGTCTAAATAACCAGCAGCATCCTACCCCTACACTAAGATTCGGCACTAGTGGTTTGAAAAACGGATCAAAAAAGGAAATAAACTGTTTTCTGCAAGAGAACTTTTTTGACTCCTGGAAGGCGAGAAAAAACCCAGTTTTTTCACCTAGCTTAAAGATTGAATTTTTACGTCGATCTTACGCCCTAAGCCTATGATCCTTACTATCAAACTAAGTCCTAACTTATACAAAGCAAAAAGACACCCTCTTACCAAGCATTCAAGGGTTTATACAAAAAATCCTCATAAAAATCTACTCAAGAACACGGAAGTCACAGAGCATAATAACAGCATGCATGGCATAAAGAAAAGTTTAAAAGACAAAATGATTACCTGGGCGAAGATGGAGATTCAGAAAGAAAAAAAAAAGTAGAAATTTCGAGTCGGAGAGACCTTCGGCTAGACGTCTGACTGGTTTCGAAGCTCTGTATTCTGGAAGCAAGGTTCTTGACAAAGATGGTGAGTAAAAAATTATAGGGAAGAAAAAGAAGTTACTTATAGGGGCCGAGGTATGGCAAAAGGTGGTAATCATTACTTCCCATTTTCGAAACGTGGGGAAGTGTATAAGCCGTCAAATTGTGTTTCTTGAAAACTGAAAAGGCTTGATTAGACATAATTATGTCACGGCTTTCAAAAACGTACGGGGATTCTGACAGATTTCGTGGGGATGTGAACGGTTGTTTCCCTAAAGTTTCTTTATTGCTGGTCGCACTAAACAAACTTGGGGGGCAAATGTTATCCAAAAAACAGGCATGGATGACATGGCAAACGTTTAATACACGTGGCTGACATCTGGCAGAATTCGTGCTCGACTATCGACCAAGAAGACATCTATTGGCACAATGTTAGATCTTTATATACGACCAGCCTGGTTGTACACACTCTATACACGGAGAAATTCTTATGCAGTTATGATAGAATCCGAAATTATCTCCCATAATTTCCTGAGTATCCGATTATTTAGGAAATAATATCTGTAACAAATTAATGTAGATCTTCTTTGAGCCTATAAATAGAGAAAGATAGCTCAAGGGAGGAGGACTTTTGCTTTCTGATTATCTGAGATTAGAGTTCTTATATTTGATATATTGTCTTGTTCTTCAGGGGTTGGTGAAACTCATTGAACCCTAGTTCTTTGATCACTCCTTTGAATCTTATATCAATAACAATTCAAGTGGACGTAGGTTGTTACCAGATTCTGGGGCCGAACCACTATAAACTCTTGTGTTCTTTATTGTTTTTGTCATCACATTTATTTCAACGTGTTTGTCCGCATTAAGCATATTTGACCTCGTGTCAGTTGGCCAAAATCAGGATCAACAACTGTGAATTAGCAACAAATTTTTATTTAAAAAAAATAGCAAGAAACTTAAATTTAAAATACGCGTATAATATTTAATATTACATAAAATATATATATAATATATAATTTTTTGTTATCATTCCCAAATTCAAAAACTAGAACAAACATAAACTTAAACAAAAATAAATAAATTATTTAATTAAAATAGAATATTTATTTCAAAATTTATATGACATTAATATAAATTTAATAAAAATAATTAATAAATTCTATAAATAAAACTAAGTAAGCATGCATATTGCACGTTGTTTGTATCTAGTATATATTAAAAGTCTCTTATCAAAAAACATTTCCCTTCTATTTTTCCTACTAAAAACTAAGATCCAAGGTCAAACAAGGCCTTAAGAAATTCTTCAATCTATAAACACATTTATGTGGTCACTCTTCCCCTTCACCAATCACACCTGTACATAATAGAAATTAAACCCATCAAAATCTACATAGCCAGATCTAAATACAGAGTCCATCTTTGAGGTATGGTAGAATGATATTGCCTAGTGCTTATTATACATAATTTTGCACCGTATGGGGATATTCCAATCATGATGATGCATTTTTCTTAAACTCAATATTTTCTCAAGAGATAGCTGGATCATTATCTATTACCTTATCTAAACGTATAACTATGCATTTAATGATATGAGTTGTTAAAATCATACAATTTCTCCCTGTTTAAATAAAATTTTAGAATGTAGATGCAAAAGAAAGAATGACATATTATTGATAATTAATTACAAAATAGGGTTTATATCTTTTTGGATCATGTGTTTTATCACATTATCTGTATTGATTCTGTGTTTTGACAAATTCTTTTTTAGACGCAGCGTGTTTTGTAAAATGATTCAAACAGATTCCTAAACTTAATTTTGATGAAGAAAAAATTGAATTTGATGAAAAAAAAAATTAAATATAACATAATTGTTAAGCAAAATAATTTTATTTTTGTTTTAAATGGTTAGTTTGGTGAATTATTTATAATTTTAACTCAGAAAACTTTGACCAAAATTAAATTTAGAGTTCTATTTGAAACATTTTGCAATACACATCGGTAAAAAAAAATATATAAACCCTACAAAATATTACCAAAATCAATAAGAGTGAACAATCAAAGATTGACCTTCATACTTTTTAGGAATAGAAAACAGTGATTGTCAGCTGAAGTACGAACCATGTACCCCTTCCATCAGGTTACAAACTCAACAAGCCATATAAAGCTTAATTTCCCAAGATCTTAACCCTTCTTTCCAGCCACTTAATTTTACCAGACTTTCCACAACTTTTTTCAGTGTTATATGAAATCAAGACAGCGGATATGAAGTTTTACTCTCCTTTGGTGGCTCCTTTAAACAAATTACTGACCACGATGTACCAAGTTACATCATTTGGGATAAATCCCTTCTCCACACCCCTATATAGAAACATGCAAGCATCATTTGTCATGCCTTCTCTACAATAAGAACTGATTAAGGTGTTGTAAGTGACAGCATCCGGACATATTCCCTCAACTTGTAATCTTTCAAAGAGATTCAGAGCCTCCCACATTCGTCCTACCTTGCATAGGCCATTTATTAGGCTGTTGTAAGTGACTATGTCTGGCGTTGAACCTCGATGAATCATATCCCTTAGAAATTCAAGTGCATGATGTACTCTACCACTTCTACAGAGACCATTAATTAAAATATTGCATGAAATATTATCTGAATGAAGCCCCTTCCTCATCATTTCTTCAAACAGTGCCATGCCTTTCTCAACAGCCCCAGCTCTACAGAGTGCCTTTATTAGGCCATTGTATGTTATTTTGTCAAGAGGGCATCCCTTAAATAACATATCATTTGCAAGTTTAAGTGCTTCTTGGATTTCCCCTCTCCTCAAAAAGGCGTGAATCAATGTGTTGTAAGTGACAGTGTTGGCGATAACACCCTCCAAAAACATATCACGATAATATCCCAATGCTTCTTCCATTCTACTAACCTTACATAGTCCAAATATTAGAGAGTTAAACGTAAATTTGTCTGGCTTACATCCTTTGGATGGCATTTCATTAAACATTGTCAAGGCTTTATCAACATTTCCAGACTTGCATAGAGCAGATATAAGGCAATTGTATCCCACAGTATTGAGACAAACCCCCTTGGCTTCCATCTCGTTCAAAACATTGCCAGCTTCCTCTAGTTGGCCTTCCTTGCAGAATCCATCAATCAACGTTGTGTATGTTATTACATTAGGCTCACATCCCTTAACTGTCATCTCATCCACCAATGCAAAAGCTGAATATAATAAACCTTTTTTGCAAAGTCCATAAATCAGTATGTTAAATGTAAAAGCATCAGGCTGACAACCAAATTTTAACATGTCATCATAGATAACTGCCTTAGCTTCATCAAATCTTCCACTCATAACATATCCATTAATCAATGTATTGAAAAGCACATTATTGCGATTTGGCACTTTGTTCAACAATGCCCTTGCTTCATCAACTTGCCCTGTTTTACACAATCCATGCATTAAAACTCCATAAGTTATATCATCAGGAGCAAAACCTCGAAGAATCATACGATCAACCAATTTTGCTGCCTCGTGAATCCGATTGGCCTTGCAAAGGGCATGGATAATATCATCAAAAGTCCGAATGTCAGGTGTACAACCCATCAGAAACATTTCTTCCAAAAGCTTTAATGCTTCATTGTCACAGTTATTCTTGGAGAGTGCGTGTATTAAAGTCTGGTAAACTACTGAATTTGGCACGCACCCATGCTTTGTCATGTCCCTTAAGCGTGAGCATGCAGAGTCCACGTCATTAATCATACAAAGTGCTTTCATCACTATTCCAAAAGTGTAAACTGTGGGAGAGATACCCTTGCTCAGCATGTCATAGAAAACATTGGATGCAACTTTCGGACAATTTCCATCTACTAGTATTTCTAATACAACATTATAGGATCTAAAAGTCGGTTGACAAAAGTAAACAGCTTTCATATCCAAAAGCAGCCTAGTTGCTTGACCTGGAAACCCAGATTTCCCATAATATTTCATAATCAAGATGAAAAGGGACTCTCTGAAAACAATACCTTGTTCCTTCATCTGTGCCAACAACCTATCAACAACTTTAAACTCCCCAGCAGCCCCAAGCTTATCAATTAACACATAGTAGACATCAAATGAGTGGCAATAACCCTTTTGGGAGCCTGCCCATTCAAATATATCCAGTGACGTAGTGACATCAAGTGGAAGTTTAAGTAACTTACAAAGCTGAAATGGGGAAATTCGAACAAGCAATTTCTGAAGCTCATTCAGGTCGAAAGGTTTAAGTAACCTTTCCCATTCAGTTTCAGACTCCGACCCATTATTATTTAGTGTATGTACATGACTATGATCCTTTAAGCCCCCAGCTGAGGAAAATGCAAAGCAGGATGTTTTGAACAAATAATGTAAGCTTTTGCTCATATGGACAGAGAACGTTGATCTTCTTAACATTACTCTAAAACTGTTCCTAAAGATTCATCAAACTAACCGCATAACCAAAGGATTCTTGAATCTGAACACTTGATTTGGTTTGTCATTTTTCCTGCAAAAATATTTAAAATTTTCATTAATTCAATAAGAAGTATTTCAAGTCAAATCTGATACTGAATTATTCAAGAGATTTTGAAATTATAATTAACTATTATTGTTAGAAGAGGCATTATCAACAATGATAACAAAAACCCTCACAATACCTCTATTGCTTTAGGCATCCTCCAATTGATTTGGCAATTGTCCTTCCCTCGTGATTAGAACTTGGAACAAAAATTCATAATCCTTTTTAGTAATTTTCATTCAAGATTCATAAAGCGTTCACTCAACGCCATATAACAAACATTTAAAACCTTCGCAGATTCATGAGCCGAATCGTAGGATGCCCAGAATTTCTGTTTCTGGAACATCTTGAACCCTCGGCTAAATCTCAAATCTGTTTCATATATTTATGTGGAAGAAGATGTTCAACCCTGTAGTTAAGAAAGCAGTAGGTCAGAACAGGAGGGGTCAAGTTCTGAAGATTCTAGCTTGGATTTGGATTTTGAGAGTTATCTTGAAGGTATTAGTAGAATTTTGAACTCAGATTCAACCACTGAGGATGGGGCAGAAAAGGTCAATCATGGTGGGCATCACAGAGAGGAGGATGAGGGATGGGTCAGCGATAAGCAGAATTCTCACCCGGAAGATGAGCAGATTTCGTGGGCAGAATTTGAGGGACTGTGGACTGAAATGGGGTTGCGAGTTAACAAGAACGTGACGCTAACGGGACCAAAAAGAAAGCAACGAAGAATTGAAAAATCTGGCGTTTAGTATTAACTACTAACACAAGGACATCTTCAACGTTTACTTCATTTTAAATCTACTTTTATCTTTATATTTTTTTCACATTTTATGTACAATTACTACTTCAAATTTCACTTCAACTTTTACTTTACAAAAATATATTCATTGTTTTAATTCTTTTTAAACACGATTAAATAATTTAAAAAATAATACTCTTATATATTAACATTAATATATAATTAACTAATAATTTTATATCAATAAAAAAATATTAATTAACTTAACTTAAATTGCTACATTATGAAAAGTAAACATTCCATTTAATATAAATAAAAAAATACAAATAATAAGTATACACTAATTTTTTAAATTAAAAAATTTTTGCTCCACAATTAATCAACTAGTGCATTTCGAAGTGCAATGTAAACTTTTTTATCTCTAATCAGTTTGTATCGATTAAAAAATTCTTCTTATTTATTGTTGTTATTGTTGATTTTATTTAGTGTTTAAAATTTATGTTTTTAATATTATTGTATTCCCAAAAATAAAAATTAATTTTTGTGTTGTATAATTTTTACTTTTTTTTATAATGTTGATGTATATTTTAAAAATTAAAGACTAACAAAAATTAATTAAAGATTAATTGGATTAATATACTTAATAACGAATATATATGTAATTATTAATTGGACATAGGGATATATGGGTAATTTTACCCCTTGCATCAAATAAGTAGTGCAACATCAATATTGATTGTAACGTCTCAAATTTGCTAATAAGACTTAGTGTCTTGATTAGTATGTCGGGAGGACATAATTGGATTTATATGTACAATTAATTGAATATATGCGTGATTATGTGTCATACATTATTGATATGATGAAATAAATATATATGCATGTGTTATGTGTATTAAATATGCATGTGGGCCCATTATTTTTAATAAGGGTATATTTGTAATTTTGACCCGTTGAAGGTATAAATGTAATTATATGTATCATGTGATTGAGACCACATTATTATGTGGATATATTTGTAATATTTGGCTCGAGGCATTCTTAGTGAGTGGTTTAGCGGAAAAGTCACAGCGGAGTCAAATACTCGGCTCAAGGTGAGCCTAGGGGTATTTTGGAAACTTAGTGCGTATTTGGGATTTACTGGGTGTTTGGTAGTTATTAAATGATTATTTGGGTATGTCGAGATTAATTGTGAATTTATAGTGTCATTAGAAGATTAGCGGGAAATGTGACAAATGACGGTATTGCCTTTGGGGACGTTCAAGAGCAATTTTTTGTTCTAGGGGCACTTTGGTCCTTTTGGTGCCAAAGGATAACTTAGGAAGCCTTCAGGAAATAATCAGAAACACAAAAAACACACTTAGTTCACTCTCAACTCACATTTTCATCTCTCTCTCTCTCTTGGGCCTTGGGAAGCTTTTGAAATTTTGGAGAATTAGTTGGAAAAATTGAAGAGGGGTGGAGGCTATGATTACTTGAAGTTCAGTTCAAAGGTTGAAATCACTATTAAGGTAAGGTTTATAACTTGGTTTTGTTGTGGATTAATAGATTAGCTTAGGCTTTGACTGGGTTTTAATGCTAGCTTAGGTTGTTAAGTTAGGGTAAGATTTGTGGTTGGTTTTTGGGGTAATTGTGATGTCTATGTTGTGTTGTTGAGAGTTCTAGACTCATTTTTGGCTTTGAAATATGTTTAGGGTGAGATTTGGTGACTTTGGTTCAGGGGAAAACGTAGGAGAAGTGCTAGAAAATCTAGGTTCGCAGGGTTGCGCCGTGGCATTGTTCTTGAGCATTGCGACCCGCGTGAACTCAGAGGCCTAGGGTGTTCTTTGAACCGCCTTAACGCTTGGGTGACTTGCGCCGCGATGCGTGTCCAGGAAATAGACTTAGGATGCTCTCTCACTTGTAGAGGGTCACGACGCTATTGAGGGGCGTCGTGGCTCAAATCGGGAACTTGGCCCAGTTAGGGTTTCTAAGTTTGGGAACTCAAATCTAAGGACTCTGGAAGGATTTTACTACCGAGTTTAGTAGATTTCGAGGTCCCAAAGGATAGAAACTTACCTTGCAGCTTTTAAATAGTCTAAATGATTTATGGTTATATATTATTGCGTTGTGACTAGGTTATACCGCTAGGGTTCATGAATAGGGATCGTGCTTAGGATTGCCATACCTTATCTGCTTAGGACTCGAGGTAAGAAAACTACACCTTAGTTGTGGGGCTTGGACCCCCCTGTAATTGGATATGACTGTGGACATGATTATCCGTTTCTGCATGCTTGTATATGTTGCATATGATTGTGTACTGTGTGATCTATACGTTTGATTATATTTAATCCGAAAGTCTAGCCTAAGGGAGTCGGGGCCGACAGTAAGCGTGCGGAACGCAGCCCGACCTAAGCGAGTCGGGGTAGACCATAAGACCAAAGGACTCAGCCTAAGAGCATCGGACTTGAACGTCACTTAAATAAACAAGAAGTGCAGATTGCACTTATCTAACTGTATGGATTGTTAAACTGAATTATGTGTTTGATTAAGCAGAATATTATTGCTAAGCATATTGTTATTACTATGTTGCTTATTGAATCTATTAAATTAAGTTTTCTTGTTGAGCATTGGCTCATGGGTGCTATGTGGTGCAGGTAAGGGAAAGGAAAAGCTGGACCAGTCATAAGTTGGAGAGCTTTAAAGGCGGCGTGTACATTTGCAGCTGCTCAATCGCCATGACCGAGGGATCAACAAGGACTAGAGCCAAAACTTTGATTTTGCCGCTTAGGCCAGCTTACGTTGTAATTATTTTTTAGAGTTGTAAATGCCTTGTAAACACTTGTTTTTTGTTTTAACCTCATGTACAGACTCAAACTTTTCAATGAACATACTATTCCTATATGGTCAAAATCTTTAACCCTTAATCCATTAATTATCCTTAGTTACAAATTTATATCTAAATGGCTTGATTAGCAAGTCCAGTACTATTTAAAATACATAGTGTAATGATCTTGGTTATCCAATGTGTTACATTAATGTTGCATAACGGAATAACATCAAAATAAACATAAAGTTAGTGGAGGTTGGAGAAGGAATTTGACATTTTTGAAGTTAAAGATGGATTTAATGCATAAGTTGGAGATGACCTGACATATTGGAGAGGGGGAATAAAGTCTCGAATTAGTTAAATATTTATTTAATTGAAAAATATAACATTTATTTATTTAATTAATATTTTATTCAAATGAAAATACCAATTAAATAATTAATTAATAAAATAAAAATATTAACTATTCAAAAATTGGGTCAAACTCTCTAATACGTGTGTAACACATATTGTACTCCAAATTTTATTTATTTATTTATTCAGTTAGTAAGACAACATACTCATGCATAAAAAATAATGTCTTTATTTTATTTATGCATAAATATCAATTAGTTCGAAATAAACTTTATCTTATAAAACTTAATTAACTTATTCTCTTATAATAAATTAATATCACTCTCTCTTAATATTAATTCAAGACTTATTACTATTATTTTCAACTAGTATATAGTTTTCAAATAAAACATATTAGTGAAATTAATTAATTAATAATATATAATTATATCTTTGCTTTAGAAAATTAATTGCAATTGAGTCCTCTCTCAATTTATTTTGTCAATAACACCCACGCCTTAGACAATGTTGTATAGAGGTGATTTTGAGACCATGAACCTATAATATTAAGCTCCAATAAACCAGACTATTTACTAAACTCTTTAATTAAATAATCTTATTTATTAATTCCATTATTACTCCACTATAAATATGGAACTGAATTCTTAGTTATTATAGAATTATATTTACAAAATTATTTCGTGCAATCCATTAATATAATCACTTCGTGCAGTTCTGTCATCCAATTTATTGGTTCGTTAATTAAATTTAGTCAAAATTATTGTTTCACTAATTACCTCTTATTCCTTAAGTACTATTAATTCACTATTGAATAGTTAATTTATAATCATATTATAAATTTTAGCTCAATAACTATTCAGTTTTAGAATTAACACTTGAGGGAACCAATATTCGAAAACTTGGATTCTAAATCTTGTAAGAACATATTCCCAGCTATTTATGATATTGAATCTTCAAAACAAAAGTCACTAGCTTCCTTATTCTAAGAGACCTTACCGAGTGAATCAAAAGACCCAACAGATATAAAGAGAAGTTCATGATTACTCTGGATTTAGACAGATCCACATTTGATCATCATATTGATATGAATTAAATCTTTATTGCAAATTGTACGTTTATGAAGAAATTAATTCACATCCGTCCAGTCATATATAATTTGATTATGTAAAGTACATTCACTAAGATGTTTATCTACACCAGCAATCTAGATCTAGATCACATGTATTATTAAAATACTTATCGAAACGTACTAGCAACTATTGATTAAAGATTCATTACTTGAATATGTTTCTAACTATTTTTATTCAATATATATGATCTTAATCCTCTAGTACTCGTACAAGATCATACTCTCATGAATGAATATGAAATTTTCTGATATTTATAATAATTATTCAGTAATAATTCAAACATTCAAGAAAAATATACTTTTATTTAATTCAAATCTAAAATATCTTTACACATGATGTTGACTAGATTTTTCACTGACAACTAATTTAATAAAATCACAAAGAAATGCAGTAAAATACACGGGGATTTACGTGGTTTAGGTTATTAATCAACCCTCGTCTACGAGTCACTTGTTTTAGGATGCGAGAAGCTTAGGGGTTCAAGCTTCCATGGAGTTTCAGGAAGCGTTTTTGCAGTGCTTTGAATACAAAAAACTTGGATCCATACTTGTGTGCCCTAGCCCTATTTATAGATGGCTGAGGGCAATTAATTCCCTATTGGGAATTTATTACAAACATTCTTCCTTAATGGGGTATTAAATAAATAATAAATATACATTCCATTAGTTAAGGCATGAGTGGGCCCATTTATGAGGTTACAACCCACTACTTGCTGGGGTGACATGCCTCTGACAGTGTCTGGGGGTAGCTGCACGATTTAACATGTCAAATGGAATCGTGAGACATCCTGCTTGTTGCCTGTATAGATTCAACAACACGCCTTGTGTTGCAGTGACCATTAAAAGGTTGCTTGTGGTCTAATATCGTTATGCATGACATCTGGCAGTTCTACTCCATACCCAGAGGAAGGATCTCGCATGTTTGAAGGACTTGTGTGGAGGAGATGTGAACTGGAGATTGTACTTAGTCCTTAGTACATAACTGTCCCCAAGGACATACTTCTTCGAAGGCGGTGAACGGTCAAAAATGGGAAAGGCCTTCCTTCCAGGGAGCTCCAGTTAAGCTCCTAGAAGCTTAACCAGCTTCCCGCATACACTTGATATAATGTCCCGAATTTGTTGTTAAGGTTGAGTGCCTTGATTACTATGCTTGAAGGGCCTAATTGGAATTATATGTGTGATTATGGGTTATACATGTGGTTGTGTGATACAAGTGATTTGTGTGGTAATGTGACTAGATATGCATGTTTATGTGTATTAAATATGCATGTGGGCCCATTTCTGTAAATTGAGGCATGTTTGTAATTTTGGCCCGTTGAGAGCATAAATGTAATTGTGTATGTATTGCGAGTGAGACCCCAGTGTTATTGGGATATATTTGAGATGTGTGGTCTGAGACGATCCTATGGAGCGAATTAGCGGAATAGTCACAACGGGGTCAAATACCCGACTCGGGGTGAGCCTAGGGGTATTTTGGGAACTTGGCATGTGTTTGGGGTTTATCAGGTAACGGGTAATTATTTGGTGACGTATTTGGTATGTCAAGATTAATTGAGGATTTATAGGGTTAATTGAGGTTTAGAGGGAAAAATTGTGGCAAATGATGGTATCGCCCTTGGGGGCATTATAATGTAAGTTTTGGACCTAGGGGCCTTTTGGTCTTTTGCAAGTTTTTGGCTGACCTTGATTGAGGCTAGAAGCCTTGAGAACAATCAGAACACAAAAAGGATAAGGTACGCACTCTCTTTCTCTCTCCCATGTTTTGGGGTTCTCTCTCTCACTCTTGGAGGAACTTTGGAGAATTGAAGGAAGGCTGGGAACTCTCTGAGTTCTTGAGGCTGTGGTTGAAGGTTAGGACTAGAACTGGATTAGGAATAGCCTGGGGTCATGACTACACAGCTGAGGTAAGATCTATGCTCTGCTTTAGTAAATTTTTTTGGTTGGTTTTGGGTGTTCTTGAGCATTGAACTTAAGGATTGGGGTGCTAAGTTAGGCAGAGGGTTTAGCTTAGTTTTTATTTTTTTATTTTTTATGGTAATATGCATGTTATAAGGCTAAGAAGTAATTCCGAGTTTGGGTATTGTTTAGGATATATTTTAGTAAGTTTTGGCTCAAGAAAAACGCAAGAAATTCTGGGTTTTGGGCTCTAGTCGCGACCCTGTTCTTCAGGCGCTGCGACCCGTGTGTGCGAAGAGGCTGGGAGCCTCTGAATTTTTGCCCAGGCGTCGCGGCACAGGATGAGGCATGCCACGGCCCGTGTTCCCTAGATAAGAGAGCCAGAGCTCTCTGACTTGCAGCGGGCCGTGACTCAAATTAGGGAAAATGACCAAAATAGGGTTTTAAGCTCAGGAACTCAAATCTTAAGGCTTGGGAAGGATCCTACTACCCGATTTAGTAGAATTCAAGGTCCTGGAGGCTAGTATGCTATTCCAAAGGCTTTTATTGATTTAGATCGTGATGGATATTTATCATTATGTTGTGGCTAGGTTTTGTCGATCAGGCTCGGGTTTAGGGATCGTGCTCGGGATCGCTTTGGGTTGTCAGCTTGGGACACAAGGTAAGAAAACTGTTTGTGCCCATAGAGCTTGATTGTGCTTAGTATTGTGTATATGGTTTGTATCTATTACGTCATATGTGTGTTTATGACGGGATCGGTAAGGGTCGAGAGCGGCAAAGGCCGGGATCGGCAAAGGTCGGAAGCGGCAAAGGCCAGGATCGACAAGAGCCGCGAACGACAAAGGCCGGGATCAAGATTAAGCATGTTGAATGTAGGTCACCAGGGCGAGACCCTCAAAGGGTGTTGTACTCTCTCGCTCAGTTAAGACCGTGGACTTGGTGCCTGGTAGCACACCCTGATCGGCAGAGGCTGCTGTTGTGCTTACGTGTTGTTATGCTGCTATGCTATTGTACTTATGTGCTGTTATGCTGTTATGCTAATGTGCTGGCGTGCTGTTGTGTTGTTATGCTATTGTGCTGTTGTGAATGCAGATAGGAACTTGTAAATTTTTTGACGCGTTTGACTAATTATGTATTTGTTAAAGTAAATTATTATATGTTGAGCTGTGAAGTTTTCTTGCCGGGCCTCGACTCACGAGTGCTCTGTGGTGCAGGTAAGGGCAAGGAAAAGATCAATCAACCATGAGTTGGAGGGCATGGAGCAGTACGTACATATTTGGCCTACTTGGCTACCACGATTGGGTTGTTTTGAGGGACACGTTGTAAACGTTCGATTTTGTCGCTTAGGTCAATTGTACACACATCTTTGGATTGTAAATGTATTTCAAAACAGTATTTTGGGATCCCAATGTAACACTTTGTTATAATTTTAATGAATGTCCAACCTTTTATACTTAATTTTCATTAAACGAGTCTTTATTTTGATTTAATCACACTTTTCAGTCGCGAGCTAATGGAACCTTTTAAAATCACATGGTAACGAATCTAGGGTAGTAGGACGTTACACTTGATTACTCCTAATGCATACCTTGTGTCACTAGGTGAAAACACAGACAATATTTTCGCCCCAAGTCTTCACTCATCCTCAGACAATAGAGACTTAGACTGAGAGGAGTAATCTTACTGCACGTATTCGGGGGGAGACGTTTGGGCTTCCTCGAGGCCTGACACCTCTAATAAAGGTGATGCCATGTGTTGACTCCCTATTGTTGGGCCCAACAATCGGTGTTATTTTATGATGGGTCTTTTCCACACCCAAGATGTCCATTTCGTACCTGAGGCATGTTGGGATTAGTGCCTTTTAAAACATATGTTTTGAACAATGTTCTATGAAATAAATAATTGAAATGAATTTTTTTATTAAATACTGTTTTATGTTGGGATTAGGGAACGAATTTAAACAGTTCACAGTAAACACAAAGTTATATGGAATCTTTGGATTAAATACTGTAAGTACAATTCACATTTATTATGAATACATGTAATCTAGATTCGGATTAGTGACGTAGTAGGACATCTTAGTGGAAGTACTTTGTATAAAGTGATTATACATGAACGGGACCCGGTATGTTATTAATACTTAATAATACTGTTTACTTTATAAGTATTAATTTAACATATCAATAAGATGATCATATACAAATTGATCTTAATCCTGAAGTTATTACGAACTCCTAATTATGTCATATGAGGTCTTTGATTCACTTGTTATGGTTTGTTAGAATAATCAAGCTAAAATCTTTTGTTTTGGGAACTCATTGATGTAGATGGCTGGGGACATAATATTCATATATGGATTCTATACATTTCCAAGAGGAATTGAATAATAGTTCTCTTAAGGGTTGACTTTTGGAATTGAAAGATTATTGAGCTCAAATTCATAAATCAATTTATGAATTAACCTTCATCAGTAAAGTTATTGGTACTTAAGGAAATAAGATATAATTAAAGAGGTTAAACAATGATTAATTCCTACTTTAATTATGAACCATTAATAGAGGATTTAATTGTATATAGTGATTAAAAGGATGAGCACTTTTATGTTTTAAAAGTACTCAATAAATAAATGTCTATAATTACAAGAGTGCAGTCTCACATTTTTAGTGGAATAATATTGATATTAATAAATTAATGTTATTATATTAAAGAGTTTTAATTAATAATCTAAATTTATTGGAGCTTCAAATTATAGGTCTGTAGGTCTCCGAGATAGCTCTATCAACACTATTCAACGTAAGAGTTTAAATTGGGAAAAATCAAGAAAATGACATATTTAGAAGAAATTTGTTCTTCGAGGTCAAATATGTAATTGAGACAAATTATTTAATTAATGTGGAGATTTTTGAAATTGACATTTTTAATCAAGGAAATTTTCTAATTTTATTTTTTAAATAAAATAAATTTTTTGAAAATAGCATTTAAATAATTTAAAATAATTAATTTTGAATTAATTAGTTTTATTATTTAAATATTGTGAAAAGATATTTATGATAATCAAATTAGTTTTGAATTTCAATTAATATTTATTATTTAATTAATCTGATAAGATAAGTTATCATGTTTAGATATTTTTTAATAATAAATTATTAAATATATTTTAAAGAAAAATGGTTGTAACACATCCCTAAAAATAGGGATGCTACACGGCAACCACAATCCATATACTATTGTTGGCGTGTACAACATGTAACAGATCAAGATTGGTTTTTGATTTTTTTTTCTTTATTTATTTAATAATAGATTTATAGTTTGAATTTATATAATTCTTTTATAAATCTATCAAAAATATAGATTTACAAAAGATGTGATATATAGAATATTCAAAAGAGAAAAAAAAATTGTAATATTTTCCTATCCCTGAAATCTGTCTCAGACCAAATATTTCAAGATCTCATGTGTTGAGAATATCTTGTGAATCAGAAATTTTCCAATCATTACTCTACGTGTCCACACACGTCTTGCGGTGTAGAGATACATCTTGGATGATCTTGGTCTGCGTATTTTAATGAACTACTTTGGATTGGATGTTCGTTGGAGATACAAAAAGATAGCAAGGATTCTTGATATTTCTTCAACAGGTAAATCCTCATCTTTTTATTTCTTTATGATTAATGTTTTTCATGTTAATGAATCCGATTATTTATAGTTTGTTTAAATAATTTTTTTTTGAAATCTTTGGGCCCAACACCTTGTGCTTTCTGTTGCGCATATGGTAAACCAGTTACCAGCAATGCGTCCTTTCACGCTGTACCCGAGGCGTCCTTTTCCTATTTTTTTTATTATGATCCATGCCTTGGTAATTGTGATCGTTGGATCACGCTCGAGTACCTACTCCCTAGGTGATCAATGGTTGAGGATGGATTGCTTCCTACCCAAGGTCACGAGTATAAATTCAAAACCTTGCATGTCATCTCTTACTTTTGCATTCAAAATCGCTTCCACTTTAAAGCCCTGTGAAACCCCTTCTATTTTCCAAGAACACCTTCTCAAAACCAAAGGCTCTCTGTCGGCGATCTTGGAAGGTTGGAGAGAATCTTGCTACTTTTGAGTTAATCGCACGAAGTACATTCGCCTCCGAACCAAGCTTAGCACCTACCAGAGTTTCATATTGAGTAAGTTTCCTCTATCCTTTCTGTTTTGAGTTCTTGATGCTTTCTGGGTATGCATTTAGGCTCCTAGGATTTTAAGATTTAGAGGTTATTTTATCTCTTTTGGCACTATGTTAGGCCCATTCCAATGTTAAAACTTGTAAAAATGGACTTGTTAGGCCTCTTGGCGTCTTTTTTGCATTTTGGGTATTCCACCGAGCTTTGGGAACTTTCCAGATTTCGGTGATGTTCTTGAGTCTCTGGTGGTGTCTCCGAGGGCCGACCTAGGGTTCCGATGACACCCCGTCCCCTTAGAAATTTCCTATCTTCTCCACTCCCTAAGCTGTTGTCTTAGGGATTCTCGTGTTTTGGTCATTTTTCTTTTGGTCAAGACGCTAATTGATTGGTTATTATTTTAGATGTCTAAGGAGCTTCATGAACTACATTAGCAAGGCTTCCGCTTTTTCGACCAAGAGACTTTCCTGAGAATGAGGCAAGCAATGGGAGGAAAGACAAGCAGAGGCCCGAGCACCAGCACGGGAGCTGGTTGTAAGAGAGGTCACTCTTGCTGTGGAGAGGCCAGTCTAGAGGGGAATGACGGAGGAGAAAATGAACGAAGCTCCCATTCCTCACCCCACCCAACGCTACAAAGTTGTTGGTTTTGAGGCAGAGAAATTCCCTAGCAAGCTAAAGCACCCTTTGCCCTGGAGCACATAATGAGGCATTGTGAGATCAGGGAAGAATTCTAGGTGCGCCTTTACCGAGAGTCGGAGAGAGCGCACTATAGTGTGCATGACCTCGGTGTTGGTAATAAAAGTGTAAATCAGAGTTACGCAGCAGAATGAATCTTTTAAAAAGTTTAATAATACAAGCCAAGATCATATATATATAAATATATTAAATCACATACAAATAGATTAGAGATTACCTTTTGTAGCCTATCAAGAATCCATGAATCTTTTTTGTATAAATCAACGATCTTTCAATCCAGATTCTAAAAGCTCACACCTTGATCTTATAGACCAATCCTCAAACACACAAGGACATGTATGATTCAAAAGGTTGATTTAGAACTCTC
Source organism: Humulus lupulus (assembly GCF_963169125.1). Lineage (NCBI taxonomy): Eukaryota > Viridiplantae > Streptophyta > Magnoliopsida > Rosales > Cannabaceae > Humulus > Humulus lupulus. The sequence continues at coordinate 173,539,747 of NC_084794.1, read as the reverse complement.
TAGATGTACTCAACACATGACATATAGATAGGTTTTATTGAGAGAAGATGTATTGAATATTTTTTCAGGTTTATATATCGCTTTCTTTCTATGAGTGAGGGAGAGAGAGTCTATCAGACTAAACTTTTTAATTGCTTAAAACAACTTATTCCTAAAAGTATCACTCTTTCAGCTTCATAAAGATAATTAACTTAATTAATTAATCTTTATTTTATTAAAATAAAATTGATCAGTTATAACCTATTTAATTTAAATCATATTTAAAAAGAATAATTAAATAACTGAATAAACAAATAATTTTGAAATTCAAAATTCAAATCCTAGAGATAAATATATCCATGTGTGTGGCGCCACACTCACTGTGCAGTGAGTGTATCACACCACACTATTAGGGATATCCCTAATTTTCTCATTTGTTTGTTTTACTAATATTTAAGACAATATTGTACGCCCTAAATATCCATGAGTTATTAGCGAGCTGGAAAAGGGCCTAATTCAGTCCGCCATGTGTAAATCGTTCACCCGGAGCTGCTGTTATGAGTCTCCACCTCTTTAGCCCGAGCTAATCAAAGAGTTGGCAGCATACTCGAAGACAATGGGTCAGCAGTATGTATATCACGAGCTGGCGCTACAATAAGCTCGAGGTGCGGCGTAGATCTGGCATCCTCGACTATTTGTGAAGTCAACCACGCAATGTAAACGTGCACATATCAGACATCACATGTCTATTCCATTCCGGAATTCTCAGACACGCAGCATAAACGTGCGTGTTCAGGCACCCCACGACTGGTTTGGGCCATGCAGCCCATTATCTCCCCTTACCTATTGATTAGACAACACCTCATTGTGAGGTTTTAGGAATTAATGATAAGTGTCACAGATTTGACATGATGGGTAAGAAGGTCACGGGATGACCCCCTTTACCAACACCCAGATATCCTCTCCCTATAAATACCGAGACCCTGGACTTTGTGAGGGGTTGGCGTTTTTATTGTAAAGAAACACTCTGTAAGGAATACTCAAGAGATATCAATAATATTGACTGGTGGACTAGAGGGATTTTAACCTTCGAACCACCTAAAAAGAAAGGAGTGATAACCTTCCCACAATACTAATTTCGCCAGTTTAGAATTTAAATATTTTCATATTACGGTTCATTATTTAGCACTAATCCATCCCGTTTATTCATATAATTATCTGTTGCCGAAGAACCGCGTCAACAGTTTGGTGCTTTCATTGAGAGGATTTAGATTGGTGCTATTGCAGAAACCTGACCATGGTGGTTACTTGTTCGAGGCATGGTAATGAAGTGGATCAACGTGATGGGCAGGAGGCCCACTATGCCGCCATATCCGATGAAAAAAACCCCGAGGTTCAGCAGTGACCGGGAAAGCAGCCAATGGGCCAGGGCGACACCAGAAGTTCGGCACCTCAGCCGCCAAATCCGAACCTGGATTTCTACACGACAATAGAAATGGAGAACGCACATTTGAGAAGTCAGGTGTCAAAAGCGAACAAGAAAATCGAAGAGGTCTTGGCCCGGTTACCCCTTCTTACAACCGACGCTAATGTCGGAAAGAGGCATAGTAGGGCTCATAGGTCTCGCTGGGATAACCGGTCCAGGCCCAGCCGGTCAGTCAGAACCTTAACTCCGAGTTCTACTCCCACATCGCACCACCACCAGGAAACTGTGTTTGAGGAGTTTCCTAGGGCCGATCAACAATTCAGCCGATCGGTCCGAACCTCAACTCCTAGCTCGATTCCACCCTCAAACGCACCTAGAAGGGCCCAAGGCAGCTCGCGGAGGAGATCTGGGGAGGGCTCGCAAAGACAGCTTACTTCTGCTAGCTGTCCTGTACCAAGGTCAGACCGCCGAGCGCAAGATGTGAGGAATGGTAGAGTGGAGCGGCCTCGATCTAGCTTGATCCGCCCAGATGGGACCAGGATCGCGTCACTAGTCAGGCATCCCCCGTCGCCAATAAGAAACCCATCTCCTCCCCATCCAGTTCGGAACATTCCAGCTCATGGGAACAACAGGAGAAATCCTCCTTCCGCCGGTCCTTCCCTTCGCAGCCGAGCACACGGGGAAATCTCGGATCCTCACCCTCAGCAGTGGGCTCCGAGTTTTTCAAACGAGAGTTACTGGACCAGGATTCATCGAAGTGGCATGTCCGGTGAAGACCTGTGCCATTGTTTGAGCTCGGCACAAAGCCCTCGGACTGACCTTTGAGATCGCCTCAACTCACAGAGAGGAGATCCAGCTAGAAATGGTAGTCATGCTCACCAAGGGGAGGGTCTGTCGGAAGTACGTGAAAGTGGAAATGTCCCACCTAACCAAGCTCAAGCTTGGAGGGACAATAACCCGCCTAACACTTACAATGGAATTGGAGCTATTGAATAGCCCCAGAACAACCAAGGAAGTAAGGACCAAACCCTAGAGCGTCTAGCTCAGATGGAGGAGCTGATGAAGAAGCTCTTATCAGAAAAGGGAAAAGATGAGTACGATTCGGGGGACGAACTCGAGCTCTTCGCCCCCAGCATAGCAGCCACGGCGTATCCACCTAGTTTCTGTATGCCCCACTTGTCCAAGTTCGATGGAGACGGAGACCTGTCGGATCATTTGGGTATGTTCAACACCCTGATGATGGTCCACAACATCGGTCCCGAGCTAAGGTGTTTGATATTTCCTTCCACCTTGACTGGGCCGGCCAGACAATGGTTCAAGTAGAATAAAAAGCAGTCCATCAGCTCGTGAAAGACCTTTTCTAATGACTTTAAGAGGGCATTCCGAGCTTCTCAGGCTGCGCGCGTCAAAGCCGACACCCTGGCAAACATAAAGCAGCAACCCGAGGAACCTTTGAAAGCTTACCTGAGCAGGTTTGCAAACGTCGCGGCTCGAGCCAGGGACGCGGATGATAGTTCCAAGTTTATGGCCTTGAGGACTGGAATCCTCGTTGGAGGCTGACTATGGAAAGAGATACAAAGAAAAGGTGTTAGCACCGTGGACGAATTCCTAAACAAGGCCCAGGGATGGATAAACCTGGAAGAGGCACGAGCATCGGTCGCGGGAACTAGCCAAGTCCCTGATTAGCCCGTTGGAGTGGGAACGGATGTTGTGAAAATGACTCAAACCGTTACACATAATAACCAATTGGGTGGAGGCAAGAGAAAAGGGAGAGGCGAGGGCGGCCAGCACGGCCCAAAGAAGAACAAGCTCGTGGAAAAATTTAAGCCAGTCTATGCGACTTACACCGAGCTCACAAACAATAGGGAGAACATTTTCCTAGCAAACTCTGCCCGCCTTCCCTGGAAAAAGCCGGAGCCTTTGAAGCATCAGAAGGCCAAGAGGGACCCCTCCAAGTTTTTTCGATTCCACAACGACATTGGCCACAACACTGACGATTATAGGCATTTGAAGGATGAGATCGAGACTCTCATCAGAGCCGGACCCTTGGCCCAATATGCGCGGAATAGAGTTCCCGCCGGTCAACCGGCTCTAGAAGCTTCGGCAAGTCAACCCGGGCCCTGGATAAATCAGGACACCCCTCCTCCTGTGATAGGAGGAGAGATATCCACGATCTCCGGAGGCCCCCATTTGGCCGGCACGAGCAGGGGTGCCCAGAAGAGATATTTCAATGAGTTAAAGGCTCATAACGGAGTGGAGTTCGTCCCAGAGTAGGATCTACCCAAACAACAATGACTGGAGAGGCAACCAATCATATTCACCGAGGAAGATGCTAGTCACGTCTAGTTCCCCCATAACGACCCTCTGGTCATAGCCGCCCAGCTCGCCAACCAGAGAGTTAGGAGGATACTGGTCGATAATGGGAGTTCGGTGAACCTGCTGTTTCGGTCTACGCTGGAAAAGATGGGTTTATCTGTCACCGAGTTGAAAGCCACCTCCATGATGCTGTATGGATTTTCTGAAGAAGGGTCGGCAGCAATAGGAACAATCGAGCTGGTGATTACCTTGGGAGAGGGACCCCGAACTGTCTCTAAACTCCTCGAGTTTGTGGTCATCGATTGTCCCGCTGCATACAACGCCATTCTGGGTCGACCTACATTGATAACATTTGAAGCCATAACCTCCATCTGCCACCTTGCACTAAAATTCCCCTCTTCCACAGGGATATGCACAGTCAGAGGTGATCAGCTCGCTGCCAGGGGATGCTATAGCATTTCCATGAAGGGAAAGTCACGACTTGGGCAACAGACGATGACCATCCAAGACGGGAATGAGGAATCTCAGGAAATAGTACCTATTCCTGAGATAGAAAAACCTTAGAGTGCCAGGGGGGAGAGTATCATCTTACATAATGATATCAACCCCAGAATAGGCGAGGATAGATCCGAGCTCCAGGCCATCGAAGAGCTCGAGGAGGTAAATATCGACCCACAAGACCCCTCGAAGGTGGTAAAGCTCAGGAAAAACCTATGTAGCGAAAGGAAGGCAGAGTTGATTAGGTTTCTACAAGAAAATCTAGATGTGTTCGCCTGGTCTCATGGAGACATGGTAGGGATCAGCCCGAGCGTCATCATGCACACCCTCCACTTGGATAAAAACGTGCCTGCAAAGTCCCAGAAACAAAGGCGCCTGGGAATGACCCGAGCTGAGGCCCTAGAGGAGGAAGTAACCCGGCTCTTAAAGTGCAGCTTTATCCGCGAGGCAAAGTTCCTGATCTGGGTCGCCAATCCTGTGTTGGTCCCGAAGCCCAACGGGAAGTGGCAGACCTGCATCGACTTTTTCGATCTAAACAAAGCCTGCCCCAAAGATTGCTTCCCTTTGCCAAGGATTGACTAATTGGTAGATGCCACGACGGGGCACGAGCTCATGTCTTTTATGGATGCGTACTCAGGCTATAACCAGATCCCCATGAATCCAGCAGACCAGGAACACACTAGCTTCATGACCCCAACTAACGTTTATTGTTACAAGGTCATGCCTTTCGGGCTGAAAAACGCAGGAGCTACATACGAGAGGTTGGTAAATAGGATGTTTACCAATCAGATCGGGAAAAATATGGAAGTGTATGTTGACGACATGTTGGTCAAGTAAAAAACTGTTGATAACCATGTCTCCGATCTGAAGGAATGCTTTAAGATTTTGAGAGAATTCGGCATGAGGCTAAACCCCCAAAAGTGTACTTTCGGGGTTGCGTCAGGAAAATTCCTGGGTTACATTGTCAATACCAGAGGAATAGAGGCGAACGCCGATAAGATCAAGTTACTACTCGAGATGCCCTCACCCCGGTCGTGAAAAGATGTTCAAAGTCTGACAGGAAGGGTGGCATCCCTTAATCGGTTTATTTCCAAATCTACCGACAAGTGTTTTCCATTCTACAACCTGCTTCGGGGAAATAAAAAATTCGAGTGGACTGACAAGTGTGAACGTGCCTTCCTCGACTTGAAAGCACATTTAGCCGAGCCACTCGTATTGTCCAAACCAACAGCAGGAGAACCTCTTTTTTCTTTACCTAGCTGTCACGGAAAATGCGACTAGCGCCGTATTGGTCCGGGAAGAAGACTGGTCTCAAAAGCCAGTTTATTACATCAGCAAGAGGCTCCTCGGAGCTAAATCTCGATACCCGTTGATGGAAAAGATGGCCTTCTGCCTTATTACGGCCTCCCGAAAGCTAAGACCGTATTTCCAATCCCATTCAATACACATCATAACCGATCAGCCTTTAAGGCAGGTTTTGCAGAAACCTGAAGCATCGGGACGTCTGTTGAAATAGGCTATCGAGCTCAGCCAATTTGAGATACTGTACGTGCCGCAAACTGCTATAAAAAGCCAAGCCCTGGCTGATTTTGTGGCAGAATGCATAGGATTCCGAGAAGACCCAGTGGAAGAACTAGCTCGGGCCTCATGGAAAGTCTTCGTAGATGGCTCGTCTAACGAGAACGGCTCCGGGGCTGGAATCATATTGATATCCCCAGAGGGACATCGATTCCACTCTGTGTTGCGATTCAGATTCAAAGCGACCAACAACGAGGTCGAATACGAAGCTTTATTGGCTGAGCTAAGGGTGGCCCAGGAGCTGAAGGCCAGCTCCGTCTAGTGTTACAGCGATTCCCAGCTCGTGGTAAGCCAAGTATTAGGAGAATACCAAGAATGAGGAACCAAGATGGCTGCTTACCTGGCCAAGGTAAAGAAAGAGTTATCCGCCTTTGAGCATGGCTTAATCGAGCAGATACCTCGGGAGCAGAATGCCAACGCTGACGCCTTGGCAAAGCTCGCCACCTCCGGGGAGGTAGAAACTTTGGGGTTGGTACCGATAGAGTTCTTGGAAAGACCAAGCATAGAGGAAATTGGGGCGGAGGTCGAGATGATCGACACCAGACCAACCTGGATGACTCCCATCCTCGAGTACCTCACAACAGGGAAGTTACCCGAGGAACGGAACGACGCAAGGAGGGTACTTTACCAGGCTCCGAGGTATATAATAATAGATGGGATATTGTACTGGCATGGCCTCTCTTTACCTTTTCTGCGATGTGTTCTGCCAGGCGAGGCGAAGACCATTTTGCAGGAGGTGCATGAGGGCTTTTGCAGAGATCACGCTGGGGGCAAAACCTAGCCTTGAAGATATTGAGGCAAGGGTATTATTGGCCCACTCTATCAAAGGAATCGATCTCCTACGTCTGAAAGTGTAACAAGTGCCAGCGATTCGCCACAATTGCCCGAGCTCCTCAAGTCGAGCTGAAGATGATCTCGTCCCCGTGGCCGTTTGTGGTCTGGGGGATTGACTTAGTTGGTACCCTTCCCGTAGGAAAAGGAGGAGTTCGCTTAGCGGTGGTGGCTATCGACTACTTCACAAAGTGGGCAGAAATAGAGCCCTTGGCGATGATCACTTCAAAGAGGGTCCTCGACTTCGTGGTCAAGAATATTGTCTGCCGATTCGGGCTGCCAAAGAAGATCGTGTTAGATAATGGAACACAGTTCGATAGTGATCTCTTCACCGAATTCAGCGAGAGGCACATCATAGTTAAAAGCTTCTCCTCCATGGCCTATCCTCAGGCCAATGGGCAGGTCGAGGCTGTCAACAAGACGCTAAAAGCAAGCCTTAAGAAGAGGCTGGATGAAGCCAAGGGAGTTTGGCTCGAAAAGCTCCCCCAGGTACTGTGGGCATATCGGACCTCGCACCGAACTTCGACTGGTCACACTCCTTTCTCCCTGGCTTTCGGGAGTGAGGCCGTCCTTCCTGTTGAAGTAAAGGTAGCCTCGTATAGAGTCCAGACATTTGACCAAGACCAGAACAACAAATTGCTCTATGTATCCCTCGACCTAATTGACGAAAAATGAGAAGCTTCACAGCTGCAGCTCGCGCATTATCAGCAGAAGATCACTCGTTATTTCAACTCAAAGGTCAAGAAACACATCTTTAGCGTAGGCGACCTGGTACTCAGAAGAGTCTTCTTGGCCGGTAAGGATCCCAAGGACGGAGTGTTGGGACCAAACTGGGAAGGACCTTATCAAATAACATAGGTCGTGAAAGAAGGAACCTTTAAGCTAGCTCAGCTTAATGGAGAAGCGGTCCCACGGACTTGGAACGCTATACACCTGAAGAAATATTATCAGTAATACTTTTGTAGGCTTAATTAGAAAAGCCACCTTTGTTTATTAGATAATGAGAGATAGTCTTTTCGTTTTGTCGTGTATGTTTGTGGATGTAATATTAAAAAAAAAAGCACGTTCCAAGTAACCACGAAAGGTCCTTTCCTGATTACTTGGGGGGCATATATCCTGGATATAACCAGGTCCTAAAACTTGGAAGTTGATTCAAATTGGTTAATCGATGTTTTTCTTAAAAAGCACGATATATCAATAAAGAATTAACGCGAACTAAGTTTTCAAAGTTAATGTCCTGGATACAACCAGGTCCTAAAACTTGGAAGTTGATTCAAATTGGTTAGTCGATGTTTTTCTTAAAAAGCACGAGATATCAATATAGAATTAATGCGAACTAAGTTTTCAAAGTTAATGTCCTGGATACGACCAGGTCCTAAAACTTGGAAGTTGATTTAAATTGGTTAATCGATGTTTTTCTTAAAAAGCACGAGATATCAATAAAGAATTAACACGAACTAAGTTTTCAAAGTTAATGTCCTGGATACGACCAGGTCCTAAAACTTGGAAATTGATTCAAATTGGTTAATCGATGTTTTTCTTAAAAAGCACGATATATCAATAAAGAATTAACGCGAACTAAGTTTTCAAAGTTAATGTCCTGGATACGACCAGGTCCTAAAACTTGGAAGTTGATTCAAATTGGTTAATCAATATTTTTCTTAAAAAGCACGAGATATCAATAAAGAATTAACGCAAACTAAGTTTTCAAAGTTAATGCCCTGGATACGACCAGGTCCTAAAACTTGGAAGTTGATTAAAATTGGTTAATCGATGTTTTTCTTAAAAAGCACGAGATATCAATAAAGAATTAACGCGAACTAAGTTTTCAAAGTTAATGTTCTGGATACGACCAGGTCCTAAAACTTAGAAGTTGGTTTAAATTGATTGATCGATGTTTTTCTTAAAAAGCGCGAGATATCAATAAAAAAATTAACGCGAACTAAGTTTTTAAAGTTAATGTCCTGGGTACGACCAGGTCCTAACACTTATAAGTTGGTTTAAATTGATTGATCGATGTTTTTCTTACAAAGCACGATATCAATAAAAACACTAACAGGAACTAAGTTCTTACCAAATGCGTTGAAATGAATAACAATAAAGATAAAAAAAAAAGATTAAAGTGAAATGTGGGGAAACCAATTGTCTCGAGGAGAAAAAACCTCGTGGTAGAAGATTACAAAAAAATAATAATAAAAGAAGGATCAAAAGTCCTAGGCCCCCCCGGGCCGCTCCGAAGAAGACACTCCTTCGGCATCCTGCTCGCCTGCAGCGGAAGTCTCCCCAGTCTCAAAGGGTGCCTCTTGTTGAAGTCGAACCTTGAACTTCTCGAGGAAGGGCTCCCACACCTCCGGCGCCAGGAAGGAAAAATCGCCATCCTAGTTGAAGGCCCAGCAATGATAAAGCATGGCCTCCATGGAAGAGTTGGAAGATGCTCTCTCTGCCACAAAGGCGGCCTTGGCCTCCTCAAGCTCGACCTTCATGGCATCCAAGGTGACCTGTGTAGCCTCGACCTCCAATAGCTTAGCCCAGTTTGCCTCCAGATCAACCTGTGCAGCGACCAAGGCGGCCTGCGTGACCTTCTTGCTTTCCTTGGCAGTCGTCAGGGCAGCCTTGGAATCTCGCTCTTGTTGTTGAGCAGACGCGAGAGTGGCCTGAGCAGTCTGGAACTCGCCCCTGATCTCATCAAACCTAGCCCTGGACCGAGCTATGCTTCGGTGTAGAGCCAAAGCCGCCTGCAAGGTCAAAAGATAATAAGGCATGTGCTTTAGGAAACACAAAGAGAACCATTGATTAAGCAAACTTACCGTGAGGGTCATCCCCAGTGAAGACTCCATAACGTTCTCGGGGATCCTCGTCTCAATCTCCCGCAAGTCCCTTGGGTGGCATTGTAGTAATGATCCACCGTATAGCTCGCGGTTTCGTAAACCGTCCCTCGAAAGGCCTCGGGGATTTTCTCCAGGGCTTGAGTGTCGACCGGGATGCACACAGTGGGAGTCAGAGCTGGCAAGGTCCCAGTTGGTACCTCCAGTTCCCGATTAGAGACCGGAGGTCGCGGGGGAGGTGGGGTCATCTTCTCTGCGGCGGGAGGGACCTGCCCCTCCCCTTGGAGGGAGACTTGGAGGTGGTCCCGGGAGGGGGAGTTTTCTTGGTCAGGTGGGACTTCTCTACTAATGGTCCAGACGACCCGGAGGGAGGATTCCCCCCTGGAAAATAGATCGCAGGACGTTGTCCCCGGGCTGTGGCATCTCTTCGCCTAACACAAAGACAAGGAAGCATTAATATACATGTAAAAATACTTGATCACAAAAACAAAACTAAGAATGTATTGAAAAGGTCCTACCCTCCGAGCTAGAGGAGGAATCTATTGCCACGACCTCCGACCGTGGAGCTTCTACGGGGGAGTCTAAGATTATAACTTCACGAATGAGAGGGGGCTCTTGGTCCGGATCCGCCTCAGGACTGGACTCCTCTACATACTGCCTAAGCCCTGGAGCTACTACACCCTCCAGGAGGGAGGACTACGACCTAAGGTTGGTCCCATACTCCTAAAAAAAGCCTGACCTAAAAGCCAGGGTGTTGTCTACTACTACAGTGCCCCTAGGGCGGCCCATGTCATGGCGCAAAACTAGTTGATCAACGCACTGGAGTAGAGTTATGTTACGGTCTGGGTCATTTTGATGACGATGCACGAGATCGCTGGGGTTAAACCTAGCAAGTTGTAGGTCTGCAGCAGCCTTGTCTAAGTCCATAAACAAGTATGGGTTACCTTGGCCGGAGGGGCCGGCTGCTACTCCGGACTGGATTCGCTCTGCGTCGACCCCCTGGACGATCTCAAGAGCCCACTTCCGACGCACGAGCGGCACCTCGTCTTCCTCGTCCTGCTCCTCGTCATCCGCAGAACCCCCCTCGGGGATGGGCGCCAATTCGCGAACTGCTGGGACGGCTCGCGGCCTCCTCAAGGCCAGGGTCTGGCCCAGTGAAATTAACTTACCCGCTAGCATCGTCTCATTAGACACGAGCTGGCGGTATTCTTTTTCACTTGGAGGGAGCCCCGCCAAGGTTTCATATTGACCCCCGAGGGTCACCGATTTAGCCGTCCTCGCAAAAATAGCTGCACGATGGTATTCAAGTCAATATGCATGGAAAGAAACAAACCAGTGATGATTTTGTGAGCTGAGGATAGAAAAACTTACGAGGATGGTTGAAGTAGTGGTGTTCACAATTGCAAAACCCCGTTGACATAAAGAATTGGTCCTTGAAGTCGTTGGGGTGGCTGGGTAGCTCGATGACTGCAGCAGAGTTGGGAAAATGGGTCAAGTAGTAGAACCCATCACCTTGCCCTAGTTGATCTGGGCTGGCTTTGAGGCAAAAGAAATAGAGAATGTCCGCCGGTGTAGGGACCTCCTATTCCTGCTTCAGGAACAGATACCTCAACCCCGCTAACAGGCGGTAGGAGTTAGGGGGGAGTTGAAAGGGGGCCAGCTTCACGTAGTTCAGAAAGTCCGCAAAGTACTAGTCCAGAGGTAGAAAGGCCCCGGCCTTGAGGTGTTCGTCGCTCCAGGCCGCGAACTCCTCGTCGAGCGGTGTGCAGCTCCGCTCGCCCTCGAGGGGAGGTCGGGCAACACGAGCTCCTGTCCCTATTTCGATGTTATGGGACAGCAGGATCTTGTTGACCTTCCCCTGAGTTGTAACCTTCGAGACTATCCTCTCGGCCTTGAAGAAGGTGTCAGGTCCCACCTCAACCTCTTTCTCCACGGTGGGACCAAAGTGGGGGATCGGGGATTTAGCTACCACCTCCTTCCCCTTGCTGGCCTGCTGGGATCACGAGTCGGCGGCGCTCTTTTTGGGCATGTTCTTCCTGGGTCCCATCTGGTCGCCTAACGAACAGAGATGAAGAAAGTTTAGATAGGCGACCTAAAAATAGGAAAGGGAATCTAGCGCGAGAAATGATTTTCATCCACGGGCTAAGGTAATCTTAGACCGTGGTGCATGAGGCCACGCGGTTCTATGAACATGCGCCTATGTTCCCAAAGGATCCCCGATTGCTCGGGATCCATGTGTCAGGAGGGTCAGGATAATGCTTGCCTTGGAGGGAAAGTTTCAAAAAGCAAAACTGCCTGGGAAGCGTGACCCCTAAGCTACCCGGTTTTGCACCCCAGAAACCTAGTGCCTTCCCCTCTCCAAACAGGCATTCCAAAAGCTACCCAGAAAAGCTCCCCAGAAAAGTCACCCCAGAATTATCTTGTCCTATACGTCACATTCCTAAACATATTCTCATATGATCAATACCCCTAGGATAAAAACCTACGCACAAAACACCAGCCAAAAAGAAAAATAGCTTACAGTGTGCGACTAAGAAGTTTACCTAACAAGAGAAACGGGAACATCTAAATGAACAACAGGCAAAGGACTTACAATGTTTTTGCCATGTGAAAATCGCAAGGAGCATAGGAGTCGGAGTCCTGATGGGGCCTTTAGAACTGAAGTCACTAAGAAACCCTTGTGTCTGGAGCGAAGAAACCTCTGGGACGATAACCGGAAGGAGAAAGACTTCTAGGGCTAAAGAAGAGAGAAGATGAGGAAATTTTTTCAAATAAAGGGTGGCTCATGCGAAAGGTGGCCAACCTTATATATACGTAAAAGGCAAAGGAGTGAGGACCGTTCGATCGCCTTAATGCGAGATACGAGGGTCACAACTCGAAAGACAAAACGACGATCGAAGATAGGCTAGGCCATTTAATGCGATTCTCGGAAACTGGACCGTCGCCAACCATGGTGCTCCACGTGTCCGATACCACCGCAATGGACGGGACATGAAGAGTCGAAAAAGAAACCCAAAATCCCCTGCTGTGGCCACAGATGATGTCATGTGTCATGAGCAGGGGCTTGGGGGGCAAATGTATGCCTTACACAAGTCTTCACTGGAACGAATGAAGCTGTCCGTCAAAGACCTGGAGCCATGCAACCAAACCATTTATGGACATTACTCACTGGAATGTGAAGGGTTCGCCCCAACAGGGTCGATTAGGCTTCTAGTTACGGTAGGTACTGCGCCTGCTAATAGGACATTACTCACTACTTTCATAGTAGTTGATTGTCCTTCAGCATACAATGCTGTAATTGGGAGACCGATTCTGGTTGACCTGCGAGCCATCACCTCGATATGGCACCTCGCCATGAAATTCCCAACAGATGCATGGGTAGGTTGCGTATTAGGAAACCAGAGGGAAGCGAGGGAGTGCTACAACGCCTCGATCACCAAGGCAAAGAAGGGTGTATCGAGAGATGTTCGCGGGAAAGAGTTGCAAATGGCGACTGATGCTCAAGTCCACTCAGTTGATAATGTCACCAAATAGGGCGTTGCCCAAAGTGAGGATAAGGATTTAGATCCTCGCTTTGGGGATTTTGAAGAAGAAGTGGGGCCCATCGAGGACCTTGAAGAGGTCCAACTCGATGAAGAAAATTCGACCAGGGTTGTGAAAATTGGTAAAAACTTAGAGACAACAACAAAACAAGCACTAGTTGAATTTTTAAGGAGGAACCAGGAAGTCTTTGCCTGGTCGCACAAAGACATGGTTGGGATAGATCCTGCAGTCATCAACCATGTCCTAAACATCAACAAGAGTTTTCCATCGGTACAACAAAAAAGAAGGCAGCTTGACAAAGATAGATCAAGGGCCTTAAAAGAAGAAGTTGAGAAGCTGAAGGAGAATGGGTTCATCAGGGTGGCGTTTTATCCATCGTGGGTCTCTAATCCTGTGCTAGTTCCCAAGGCGAATGGCAAGTGGCATACGTGCGTGGATTTTACAGACTTAAATAAAGCCTGCCCCAAAGATTGTTTCCCACTCCCAAGAATTGATTAGCTGGTCGATGCCACTGTAGGACATGAGATCCTCTCATTCATGGATGCGTTCTCCGGGTATAATCAGATTAGTATGCATCCCCCTGATGAGGATCACACTAGCTTTTAGACTGATATAGGGCTCTACTGTTATAAAGTGATGCCCTTCGGTTTGAAAACCGCTGGTGCGACTTACCAACGACTCGTCAACCACATGTTTAAGGAGATGATCGTCACAAACATGGAGGTCTACATCGATGACATGCTGGTCAATTCGAAGAAAGAAGAAGGGCATGTAAGGGATTTGTAGGAGTGCTTCAACGTCTTGAACAAATATCAGATGAAGCTAAATCCCCTTAAATGCTCTTTCGGAGTAGGATCAGGGAAGTTCTTGGGATTTATAGTTAACTCGAGAGGAATTGAAGCCAATCCCGAGAAAATTAAAGCCCTGATCGACATGAAATCTCCAGCAAAGATTAAGGATGTTCAAAGTTTAACCGGAAGAATTGCCGCTCTTAGTAGATTCATTTCAAAGTCAACAGATAAGTGCGTTCCATTCTTTAAGAGGCAATAAAAAGTTTGAATGGACGGAGGAGTGCGAACATGCGTTTGAAGCACTAAAAACACATATGGCGCAACCACCCATCCTGTCAAAGCTGGTCAATAGAGAAACTTTGTTCATCTACCTAGCGATCACGGAATACACTGCTAGTGCCGTTTTAGTAAGGGAAGAAGAAGGCGTGCAGAAGGATGTTTACTCTGTAAGCAAAAGGCTGATTGGAGCAGAACAACCGTACCCGCCCATCGAGAAGCTAGCCTGTTGCCTAGTTTTGGCCTCCAGGTAGTTGCGGCCTTACTTTCAAGCTCATCCAATTACGGTTTTGACCGACCAGCCTCTTCGACAAGTCCTGCAAAAACCAGAGGCTGCAGGTAGATTGTTAAAATGGGCAGTCGAACTTGGGCAGTTCGATATATCTTACTTGTCGCAAGAAGCGATAAAAGGACAAGCCCTGGCTGACTTCATTGTAGAATTCACTAAACTTACGAATGGCGAGCATATTGAAGAGCCTAATGAGCCTGAATGTCAAAACCAAGCTCCCACGTGGAAATTATTTACAGATGGTGCTTCTAACGAGTGCCACGCTGGGGGATGAGTGATATTGATTATGCCAGAGGGGCATCGATTTCACTGCGCAATCAGGTTTGACTTCACTACTTCTAACAATGAGGCCAAGTATGAAGCACTACTCGCTGGATTGCGGTTAGCTAGGGACATGAATATAAAAGTGCTTGACATCTATAGGGATTCTTAGCTGGTGGTGAATCAAGTCATGGGAGAATACCAGGCGCGAGGTTTAAAGATGGTTGCCTATCTGAACAAAACAAAAGATCTATTGGATCAGTTCGACAAATACAGTCTCCAGCAAGTACCTCGCAATCAGAATTCCAATGCGGACGCTTTGGCCAAATTAGCAAGTGCGAAGGATGCTGATACTCTGAATATAGTGCCGGTTGAGCAGCTAACAATGCCAAGCATCCAAGCAGAGGAGACCGCTATGGTGATACAGATGATGGATGCATGGATGACACCATATATAGAGTATCTAACGCAAGGCATATTACCAACGGACAGAAACAAAGCCAGGACCCTTCAGCGATGAGCTGCTAGGTACATCTTGGTCGATGGAATCTTGTACCGCATGGGATATTCAATGCCACTCCTCAGGTGTATTTCGAAAGAGAAGGCCAAAGAGTTGATGGAAGAGGTACACGAAGGCTTTTGTGGAGACCACGCTGGGGGGCAAAGCTTGTCAAAAAAGATACTGAGGCAAGGGTACTTTTGGCCCACAATGAATGAAGATTTGATGGAGTTTGTATGGAGGTGCGACAAGTGCTAGAGGTTCTCCAAAATCCCGCAAGCAGCCCCTAATGAGCTTAAACTGATGCAAAGTCCATGGACGTTTGTAGTTTAGGGCATAGATTTGATCAGATCTTTACCCACAGGGAAGGGCGGCGTCAAGTATGCCGTGGTTGCCATCAACTATTTCACTAAATGGGCTGAAGGCGAGCCACTCGCAACCATAACGACTAAGAAGGTTCTGGATTTTGTGATTAAGAACATCATTTGTCGCTATGGATTGCCAAGGAAGATTTCGTGGGGTATTCGAAGAGTCGGTTTCCTAAGTTTACTTATTTCTGGTCGCAATAAATAAACTTGGGGGGCAAATGTTTACCCAAAAAACAGTTGTTGATAACGTGGCGATAATTTCTCACACATGGTTGACACGTGGCGAAAGTACTGCTCGACTATCGACCAGAAGCACACCGCATCATTAGGATTAATTTTTGATACGACCAGGCTGGTCGTATAACCTAATTTATTCCCTTCTTAAGCTGTGATCTTATAATAACTGCATTGAATATTTCTTCATTATTATCTTGATACGCGATTATTAAGGGAAGATAAGATACGTTGGCATGTGTAACCCTCCTTGAGCCTATAAATATGCATGAAATAGCTCAAGGAAGGGACTTTTGAACTTTTGATTCCTGAATCTTTGTGCTAACTATTGAGAGAAAAGAGAGCTATAGTGAATTGTGCACCGTCTGATTGTAATACATTCAAGGTTTGTGAAACTCAAAGAACCCTAGTTCTTTGATCAATGCTTTGAGATTCAATAATAACAATATCATTAAGTGGACGTAGGTTATTACCATTCTTTGGGACCGAACCACTATAATTCCTTGGTGTTTTCTTCCTTTCCATTACATCATTTTTCTCATTCTTGCTTTATACTTTGTCGTACATTTGACTCCGTGTCGTTGGCCAAATCGAGGGTCAACAGATTTAGACACAATAGTGTAGAAAAGTGCTTATACTCTAAGACTTATGATGACTATGTCATCTTAGTGTGTCTATATGTTGATGATATGTTGATATTAAGCAATGACATGAAAGGCATTATAGAAACGAAGAAGTTTTTATCTTCTAACTTCAAGTTGAAGGATCTTGGAGAGGGTGATACCAAATTAGGTATTAAAGTTAGAAGAAATATTGATGGGTATGCCTTAGGTCAAGCTCATTATGTTGAGAAAATGCTTGACAAGTTTGGTCATCTTAATATCAAAGAGGCAAAAACACCCTTTGATTCAAGTCAAAAGCTTGAAAAGAATGAACGGAGATCGATGGCTCAACTAGAGTATGCAAGTGAAATTGGGAGTTTAATGTATGCCGCTCATTGTACTAGAGTGGACATTGGATTTACGCTTTGTAAACCAAGTAGGTTTACTAGCAACCCAAATATCTTACATTGGAAGGTCGTTGAAAGAGTATTTGGATACCTTAAAAGGACCAAAGAGTTATGCCTCCAATATTCTAAGTTTCCTAAGGTACTTAAAGGATATTCCAATGCAAGTTGGATATCCCGCGTGTGAAAATGGATAATTGTCCCCTCACTCACCCCACGACAAGCCGCTAAGCTAGACATTAGTACAAGAAAGACTCTTGGCCAAGTACCCAAGAAGGGCCTCGCTACGCGATGCCCATCTCAAGTTTCATTGGGATGCTCTATAGGAAGCTTTCGAGCCTCGCGCCAAGGACCCATTAAGGGCCTCGATATGCGAAGCCTAGGGACACTCTTGGAAGGCCGCGCGGAGGTGATCTTGAAGGCTTATAGACCCCACGCCAAGGACCCATTAAGGGCCTTACTATGCAAGGCTTAAGGATACTTTTGGAGGGCCGTGTGTAGGTGATCTTGAAGGCTAGTAGACCTCACGCTGAGGACCCATTAAGGGCCTCGCTATGCGAGGCCTAGGGACACTCTTGGAGGGCCACATAGAGGTGATCTTGAAGGCTTGTAGACCTTGCACCATGGTCCCATTAAGGGCCTTGCTATGCGAGGCCTAGGGATACTCTTGGAGGGCCGCGTGGAGTTGATCTTGAAGGCTTGTAGACCTCGCGCAAAGAAACCGTTAAGGGCCTCACTATACGAGGCCTAAGGGTACACAGAGGGGTCGCCCAAGTTGCGAAGTTATGGAGCTTATGCCAAGCCACAAAGTATGCCAAGGCGAATAAGGGTCGTGTTGTGCAAGGCTCGATATCCTTCTACGTGTCACAGGGACTAATGCTATCTTTATTAAGGAATCCATAAGTTACTCAACACTTAGTAAAATATGAAGACGTTTGGAGAAACGATTTGTGTTGGAAAGGTAAGAGAGACCATCAGGTGCGAGGTATGTGTATGATTATGGGGTGTACAAACCCGAGGAGGACAGAGGCATGACCCTGACATTCCTATCTGACACATAGTGGCAGCACTAACCTGTACGAAGAGTTTAGGTACTGCCTGAGCACCCCTAATCATGTACTAGAGTGGACACCATTACGTCCTGCACCACTGCCCTGACAATGTAACTACGTACATTCTTGTCCCCTGGGGCTACCATGTATCGGGGGTCATTAGAGCCTAGCTATAAATAGACCTCCACCCCTCAAACTAAGGGGTTGGAAAATTTCTTTGTACATGAAGCAATTGAGTTATACACAAACTCTTTTCTCCCTTGTTGTTTTGCAAGATTTTCATAAGTTCAATCTACTTAGTTTTCATAATACACTTTGAGTTTTCCAACTTTATATCATTGACGAGTTCTCACTGTAACCAGTTTGGCTCCGTTTGTGGGAAGGACAAGTATCAAGCCACTATTCTTCCATCAATTCTGATAAGAAGAAATGCCAAGGCATTCAAGACGCCAATAGGAATCTCAGAATGTCGAGATTCACGTAGGCGAAGACCAACTAAGTGCCTCCAAAAGAGACCCTCCACCACCTGTGAATGGAGGTATGCCAGAGGAACATCCAGCTCCTAGAGAGGAGAATGAGGCATCATCCCCAGCTGTCCAACCTAATGGAGGTCATCCAGACCCATCAGTGGCCCTCGTGGGTGGCCTAGGTACGCACCGAATGCGCCGCACTTTGGCCACTAGGATCCAGATTCCTCTATGCATAGGCTTGGCAAGAGTCCTCGGGTACACTCCATGAGCTCCAGCTCCAGAACTCACTTTTATGAGGATGAGATGCGAAAGTTGCAGAAAAAGAATCAATGGCTGGAAACCACACCAGAGAACATGCATGAGGTGATGAACGACCTACTGCAAGGAAATTCAAGCATGCCCCTTCCAAAGCATAGGGAGAAGGAGTGTGGGAGAGGAGAGACCACCATCCCTGTGGACGATGAGAGGACACAACTCTAATGTCCCGAATTCGCTATTAAGGCTGGGTGCCTTGATTACTGAGTCAGGAGGGGATAATCAGATTTATAGATGTGGATTTAATTGAATATACATGAGATTATGTGAAATATATGAGTTGTATTAATATATGACTATTTATGCATGTTTATGTGTATTAAATATGCATGAGGGCCCGTTTTTGAGAAAAATGGCATTTCGTAATTTTGACTCGTTAAGGGTATAATTATAATTATATGTGTCATATGATTGGAACCACATTATTATGTGGATATATTTGCAATAACTGGCCTAAATCAAACATTTAGAGCGATTTAGCGAAAAAGTCACAACAGAGATTTATACCAGCTCGCGGTGAGCCAAGGGGTATTTTGGTAATTTTGTGAAGGTTGGGAATTAGTGGAACATTATTGGAGTAAATAATTATATTTGGAGGGTTAGTAATTTAAGTGGGAATTTAGGGTGTTAATTTGAGGTTTAGTGGGTTGGTGGCAAATGACTAAACTGCCCTTGGGATTAGGCTTTGAGTTTTAGTGGGGCAAAGGGGTAAAATGGTCCATTAACCCTTGGTTTAGACCCAAGGCAGCAACATCCTTCCCATTCACGTTTTAAGCCCCTATCTCTCCTTTTGGATTTGTTCATGCTCTCTCTCAAGGAACCAAGCACAAGGGTAGTCCAAGTTTGAGTTGGGAAATTTTCTTGAAGAATTTAAGTTGTTGGAGGGAATAAGAGCTGCCCAGGACTTTTCCACACCTAGAGATTCTTGGAATTCTGAGGTATGCTCACTTGATTTTAGAATTTCTCTTAAGTTTTCTTATGTTCTTGAGATTTGGGAAATTTGAGTATGAATATATGAATTTTGGGGATCGAATGTTGCTTATGTTATAGAATTGTGTTAATAAATAATTTATAAACTGAATTGAGGTTAGTTCATGCTGTAAATATTGATTTGTATGGTGATTCTCGGATTTTGGGAGAAAAGCTTGAGTTTGAAATTCCAGAAAGTGCAAATCAATGTTCTAGGGTGTTTTGTTATGTTTTTTTATGATGTCTTGAGATGGGATATAGTTTTCCTAAGTTGTATGAGGCGTTTTGTGTTCATAAACCTGCTGGAAATGCCTGGTTGGGTTGAATTTCAGGTCTGGTTTGCAGGGGAATCGCGATTTTGGTTTTAAGGAAGAACATGTTGGCTTATGGATGATTTTTGGGTTTCTGGTGAACTAGCGTGACCACGCTAGTGTGCCCAAAACCAGGGGATTTGATTTTTGATTTTTGGGTTTTAGAGTTAGTGGCGCAACATTGCTGAACTTGGGAGCGACCACGCCAGTACCCCAAAAGTCCAAACTTTCTGCAGGCGCAACCGCGTCAGGGGCAGGCGCGAGCGTGCCAGGTGCCTCGAAATTAGGTTTTGCTGATTTTAGGATTAGAGCTCGGGGAGTTCAGGAATCCATTTGGGGGCCCACTTGGGGGCTCGGGGGACGTTTCCAATGTCCCGAAAACAGGGAATAATAATCTTAAAAGTAGAGTTTGGGGTGAGGCTCGTGATTTGAAGTCAATCCCTAATAAGAGTATGCTTGAGGTTGTATCGTCTATCACACGTAAATGGAGGTAAGAAAACTACACTTGGGTCATGATCGGGGCTTGAGACCCTGATAATAAATATGAGTATGATTATGACTATATGTGAGAATATGGTTGTAACTACATTTGAGAATATCCAGTCGGGCATGCTTGTATATGCTGCATTTGATTGCGTGTTGTACAATTTATGTGATTATATCATTTGGAAGGCTGACCTAAGGGCGCTGGGGCTGATAGCAAGCGTGCGGAACGCAACTTGGCTTAAGCGTACTGAGGTCGGCTATAAAACTAGAGGACTCAACCTAAGGGCGCCAGGCTTGAACTTCATATAAATAAACAGAAGTGTCGATTGCACTTAAGTAACTGTATTGATTGTTGGAATTGAATTATGTGTTCGATTGAGCATATTATTACTGCTAAGCTTATTGCTTATATTTTGTTGTTGATTGAATTTATCTATTTAAGTTTATTGCTTATATACTGTTGCTCATTTTTACCTATTGATTAAAGTTTTCTTACTGAGCCTTGGCTCACGGGTACTCTGTGGTGTAGGTAAGGGAAATGGAGAGTTGGACCAGCCATGGGTTGGAAAGCTTCAGGGGCGATGTGTACATATGCATCCTACTTGATAAGTACCGAATTTGTCTATTTTCAATTCATTATTCTTCTATAATCATGCACTTTATTATTTATTTATATATGTTTAATTAGTTTATTTTGTGTTTTTAGGATTTTCAAGACATTTGGATGAAAACGAATGAATTTGTGATGTTTTACAAGCAATGGTTAAGCTCGAAATTACAAGTCTTAAACTTTACACTTGATTTTGATAATTTTCCAATACTCTTTCAGAAATATATCTAGAATACAAGTTTTAGAGATTTTTCTAAGCTTTCTATAACATTTTGAATCATCCAATTTCGAGTTATATCGAGGACCCCTCGAAGTCAATCACACATGCTCTAAGCATGTCTTCTAACACCTGAATCGTCCTCTCAGACTGTCCATTAGTTTGAGGATGAAAAGTTGTGCTAAACTTCAGCTGAGTCCCCATGGCTCTCTGCAGAGCTCCCCAAAACTTGGAGGTAAAGATAGGATCTCGATCAGATACAATAGACTTTGGAACCCCATGGAGACGAACTATCTCCCTCACATCCAGCTCTGCATACTGTTCCACTGTATAGGTCGACCTCACTGGTAGAAAATGAGCTGACTTGGTGTATCTATCCACTATCACCCACACCGCGTCATGAAGTCCAACTGTCCTGGGTAATCCTCCCACGAATTCCATCGTAATAACCTCCCATTCCCATTCTGGGATACCCAAAGGCTGAAGCAATCTCGCTGGTCGTTGATGCTCAGCCTTAACCTGCTGACACATCAAACATCTAGACACATACTCTACCACATCCTTCTTCATCCCGGGCCACCAATATAATGTCCGTAGATCCTGATACATCTTCGTGGTACCCGGATGAAGTGAGTATGGCATAGTGTGAGACTTATCCAGTATCTCTCGTCTGATCCCCTCATCTGCCAGAACACAAATTCGTCCCTGATATCGAAGCAAACCTGTCTCAGAAATAGAATAATCCTTAGCTGCCCCCGCTAAGACATGCTGCCTAACTTCCTGCAACTGCGCATCCACCAACTGACCCTCCTTGACCCGCTCTAACAGGGTTGACTGCAAGGTAATATTAGCTAACTGGCCTACCACCAGTTCTATCCTTGCCCTGGCCATCTCATCAGCTAATTCCCTCGAGATCTGGGTGGAACTATACAACTGTCCTGGGCCCCTTCGGGTCAACGCATCTGCCACCCATTGGCCTTCCCAGGGTGATAAAGGATATCACAATCATAATCCTTAACCAACTCCAACCAATGTCTCTGCCTCATATTCAGATCCTTCCGAGTGAAGAAATATTTCAAACTCTTGTGGTCAGTATATATCTCGCACTTCTCCCCATACAGATAATGAAGCCACACCTTCAGTGCGAATACCACTGTTGCCAACTCCAAAACATGAGTCGGATACCGCTACTCATACTCCTTCAGCTTCCGAGATGCATAGGCTATAACTTTCTCATCCTGCATCAGCACGTAGCCTAAACCCATCCTCGATGCATCGCAATAGACCACAAACTTTCATTCCTCCGAAGGAAGACTCAACACAGGTGCAGAAATAAGCCGTCGCTTCAACTCTTGAAAGTTGTTCTCACACTTCTCTGTCCAAAAAAGCTTCTGATTCTTTTTTGTCAACTCTGTCATCGGTGAAGAAATCTTTGAAAACCCCTCTACAAACCGTCTGTAATAACCGGCCTACCCAAGGAAACTTCGCATCTCCGAGGCATTCCTTGGCCTCGGCCAATCCCTTACTGCTTCTACCTTGGACAGATCCACCTTAATCTCTTCTGCCCCAACTATATGCCCAAGAAAAGCCACCTCTGGCAACCAAAACTTACACTTCTTAAACTTAGCGTAAAACTGATGCTCCCTACCTCTGTAGAACCTGTCGGAGATGCTGCTCATGCTCTGCCTCTGAACTGGAGTAAACCAAAATGTCATCGATGAAGACAATGATGAACTACTCCAAGAAGTCCTTGAACACTCTGTTCATTAAGTCCATGAAGGCTGCTGGGGCATTGGTCAGACCAAAAGACATGACCAAGAACTCATAATGCCCATACCGTGTCCGGAAGGCCGTCTTCGGTATGTCCTCATCGTTGATCCTCAGCTGGTGATAACCTCAGCTGGTGTCACAGGCCACTCTGTCATGCCCCTCTACTCTCATGAAATCCAAAATCTTAGTAATCATAGTTAGCCATTGCTCAACTTTCAATGGATTCGGTCCACCCTCAAAGATTGGGGGTTGCTGTTTCCTGAACCGCTCATATAACGGCTCCCATCTGTTACCAACCTCCCTTGACTACACAACTGGTACCACTACAGGTGGTACAATAGGGGCAACACTCCCTGATGGAGCTTGTTGTCCCAGAATACGGATCTGCTCATCCTGACTCTGTAATCGAGCCTGCATATCTGCCATTAACTGCTGCCAGTTCTCAGGGACTGGCGGAGGATTCTGGCCCTGATCATCACTCCAGGTCCCGGACCTAGTGCCGGCTAGTCGTGTAGATTTTCTTGGACGCATAGCTATCCAAGTCAATCTGCAAATAATGACTCGGTAGTTAGACCATGATGACAGGGTAAAAAAAACTTCTCTAAGATACATCAATAGGACATAACCAATCACAAACAACCAACACATAAGCATCCACCCCATGCACTGGCTGCTAATAAGCACACCCTTAATCTCATTACTCAATAGCTATAAAACAGGCATTCATCCATGCACAGTATACAATTAATCATCCATTTATTCATTTACATGCACGACAATGCTAATAAACATGCCCCAATATTCTCACACAACAGTCAAGGGCCAGGCCCTATCAGTATCTCATGCTTCCTATTAATCCAATAAAAACTGCATTCTTAACTCATTTCAGGCACATAAGCACATAAACACATATACACATTACCGAACCCTGATTTGAGCTTGTCTCTAGCAGCAAATGTACACATCCAGCCTGTCTTCAGGAACCCTTAAACCTAGAACGCTCTGATACCAAGTTGTAACGCCCTGGATAGCCAAGACCGCTACACTGTGTAATTATAAAGGTGTAAGATTTGCTAATCAAGTCATTAATTTTAAAACGTGTCACTAAACATGTATGAGCTAGGGTTAAAAAGGTTTTGGTCTCAAAAGTTTGATTTTATATAATTAAACAGTTATATACACGGGATCCCAAAAGAAACAGAGTTCAAAAGTTGGATTACAGACTTCCAAAATAATACAAACAACTGTCAGCCATACTAAGGCAAAATGGACAATCTTTGGGTCTTGCGTCCCTGCCTAAACCTCAACCGTGGCGGTTGAGCAGCTGGCCATGTACATTCTGCTCGTAGAGCTCTCCATATCAAGGCTGATCAAGTTTACCCTTGCCTTTACCTGCACCACGTAGCACCCGTGAGCCAAGGCCCAGCAAGAAAACATGATGTACAATACAAGCAGTAATAACAGATAACATACTCACTAAGCATGAACTTTCATCATATAATCCACATTAATCATTCATCATAAATCTAGAATCATGGATGCAATTAAACACTTATAACATTCATATCTCATAATAGTCAGGGCCGGAAACTTAGGCCGCACCCTCTGTTTATCCCACTGATTCCGGCCCGCTTAAACCGAGCTCAGTGCATATTAAGCTGTCCTCGGCTACCAGTGGCCAAGTTGTGCCCTGTGCGCTAGTGTAACCCTTGGCACCCTTAGGCCGTTGGTTCACTAAATAGCTTGCATGGCATAATACCATCTTTTCAAGCATACACGATAGGGAACCCTTAGTCCCATCACATATATTCAACCAGGTGCAGTTTTCTTACCTTTAATCTTTGCGGTTATTGTTTATGAGCAACACTCCTCAAGCACGATCCGTTCCCGAGCCTAAGATTTTATCACCTAGTCACAACCAAAGTATTAGGTTTTATTAATATCCAAATATAGGTTTTCGGGTACAAAAATAACTTACGGGAATCCAAATTCCACCAAGCACGGTGGTGAAATCGATCCCGAGCATTCCAGACCACATTCCCATGCCTAAAACCCCTAAAAGTTCAAGTGCACAACTAAGGGCTGCGGCCCTTGAAGCTTATTTGCGGCCTTGCCCTTAAAACAGAACCAAGGGCATGCTTAAAAGAGGACACACGCCGTGGTCCTTGCCTTGGGCACCACGACGCCCACCCTTGGCCGAGCCCTCCTGGCTCTTCTTCATCCTAGGGCCGCAGCGCTCTAAAACAGAGCAGCCCTTCCCTTCGAGCCCAGAAAACCCACCATTTCCAACATCTAAAACTCATCCAAAGCCATCCCGAGGCTTCCCATTTCAACACCCAACAATCCCAACACTTTCAGAACAAGTTAAGGCACACAATTCAACAGAAAAACTCAGCTTAAACTCATAGAAATCATGCTTTTAATTCCTGAAACTTAAGAGAATAAACACTCAAAACCAACCAGTCAAAGCTTAGATTTAAACCTCTAATTGATAAATTAAAGCTTACCTCTTCAATGGAATCCTTTCCCTAATCAAAACCCAGCTAATTTCCAAAGCTTTCCAGCTCAAATTCCACCTTAAACATCAAAATTGAAATCACCTCAATACCCAGCTGAAAACTCAGGATTGAAACTTCAAAAACATAGTTTGATCCTTACCTTAGCCTTGATTAAATATCTCCTGGATAATCTCCGAGCTTAGCTTCAAATCCCCACTGAATTCCCAGCAAATTCCCAGCTTAAAATCCCAGAAATTCTCTGTTTTCCCTTTGTGGTTTTCCTTGAGAGAGAGAGAGAGAGAGAGAGAAAAAAGGCTGAATAGAGGGTCAGTTTAATTTTCTGTCTACTGTTTTCTAAAGCTTCAGTCCAATCTTATCCCATTAAGTCAATCCTGAGGCTCGGGGTGCCGGAAACGTCCCCGAGGGCAAAACGATAAAATTCCCCAATATTCCCGCCTAGACTTCCTAACCTCAAATATATCTCCATATATTTTTTTCGATAACCCGATAGTCTAAATAACTACTCGATACCTAAAATACCCCTAACTTATCCAAAGTCAGCTATTAAGCCCGGTTGAGACTTTTCCTCGCTAACTAGCCCTAGGATCGCCTCGAGTTGTGCTCTGCAGACCTACCCACATAATATTGTGGTTCTCACAATTACCATATATACATATCACATTAATACCAATATAATAATTCAAGCATTATTAATCATATAATTAAGCATTTAAATCAATAAAATCATTCAAATCACATTAAACCCAATTATGCCCTCCCGGCACACTAATCAACGTCCTTAAGCCTTATTAGCGAATTTGGGGTCGTTACAAATTAGGGTTTCGCATTGTTCTACTATCATCTTAGGATTTATATTCACCTAATAGTTTAGGATTCTAAGTAGAGTGATAAATTACAATTAGAGTATTGTGACAGGTATTTTAATTGTGATGAAGAATAGATACTAGGTTAAATGAATTGCATGCTTAATGAATTTGTTGCCTAGATTAACTTGTTTTCATTGAATGCAATACTTTTCCTGGGTTAAATAAATTGCATGCTTAATGGGTTTATTGCTTGGTAAAAAGGATCAATTAAGAGCGCTTAGCTTTAATTAATTATATTAGGGAAACTGAGATAATTGGCTACTTAAGTGTTATTTGCGGGATTAATAGTTTAATTGGGAATAGGAAATATTATTCGTCATTGTTGATAGATTGATTATTGAAGGTGGAGAATAATTCTTAACTGTTTCTTTAAAATCGTATTATCCATTGTTCTTTGTTTATTACTTTATTTTGTGTTATTAAATCTTGAAACAAAGTCCCCTATTTAATTCTTGTTTTTATTTTGAAAGATAAATTGAATAATAGTCCTCGTGGGTTCGACCCTTACTACCACTTTACTAATAATTTAGTGAGTGATAAGGAATAAATATATTTAAATTTGATATGACATACGACACACATCAAATTTTTGAAATTCCCCGACACTTGAAATTTGCTTTTCCTCGAGCAAATAAAATAAAAACTAAACACATAAGCAATGGTTTTGTCGAAAGTGTTAGTTGTCTCAAAAATTGATCAAACAAATACTTCATAAGAAAAATCTGAATTCCCACATTCCTGAGAATTTCAACACAAACCAATACTTTAATACCATCTACATCAGTCAAAGGGGAAGCTGTATTGGTTTGTTGGATTATAATGTGAAAGTATATGATCTAATATTTCTTCCAATGAGTTGAATTGAAAAGAAAAAAACAGAAAAAAATCTGCACTGAGAAATATGAAAAAAAAAAAGAAGTAGTATTGCAAAAGTATATGTGTGGAGGAAATAATAAGATCAATGTGGAAAGATGAAATGGAAAGATTATGTATTTTCTTGAATTGTGTGGGAAATTTGTGGGAAGATTTAGAGAATAGAAAAAAAATTATAGGATATGGTGTGATTTAAGCTTAAATATTCATTTTTCATCTACCTCTAACCTTAGCCTCACATTACAAGCTTTTAAAGACTTTTTGATTCTTGATTATGTGTGTTTACATTAGTGGAGATTAATTGGTTAATGTCTATGGAGTGGATGCTTTTCATGAAAATCTTTACTATAAAAGAGACTTTTAAACATACTTTGGCATGTATAAATTGATTCGAATGTTTATGTTTCGGTAAGTTTGATTGTGTATAATCATAAGAGATCAAGTTTAAGTGGTAACTGACACTACTCGACTGCCACAGTTGGGATAGCTTGGGAGGAACTAGGGTTGAACACTGTTTTGCAGCTTAGGATGACTAATTTGTATTTTATCAATTTGTAAAAACTTTTTGGGATCCCGTCTATAAAATTAATATTTTAATGAAAAATAATTACTTCGTTGACCAAAATTTTTAATACCTAACCTTGACTTAGTCTTTAGTTACACTTTAACTTCGAATGACTTGCTTAGCGACTTGAGCACTATTATAATCACACAGTGTAACGATCCTAGCTAACCAGGGTGTTACAACTTGGTATCATAGCGGTCTAGGGTTAAGGGTTCCTGAAGACTAGCTGGGCATGTACACTCACTGCTAAAGATAAGCTTGACCCACGGTTTGGTATCTAATAGTGTGATTATATGCTTAACTATTTAAATTGAACATATGTGCATTATCTGCATGCTAGAATAGAGAGCATGATGTATATAAATGTATCTTGTGGGAGTAAGGCTTGATAGTTGATGCATGAATGTTGTAGACTTGTGTCTTGGTATGCATATTGTATGTGGCTATTGTGTTGTTTGGCTCTGCTCGTGGAATAGTTATGAATATGATTATCAAGCCTGATAGGTTAAGTCATTGACTGCAGGCAGATTCAGAAGTTCTGTATCCAAGACAGTCAATTGGAGCAGGCATGGATAATATTGGGGTTGTAGATGATAGTCGGGGCCAAAGTCCCCCATCTGCCCTTTGGAATTGGCAGCAGAAGATTGCGGGCATGCAAGTAAGACTGCAAAATCAGGAGGAAGAGATTAAGTGGTTAAGACAGCGGGTTCCGTTAAGGAACGTTGCTCCGTATGTGTTGACAACAATGGCACCAGTTTCAGTTCTACCGACGAGTGGAAACAGATGGGAACTAATGTATGAAAGATTTTAGAAGCATTGCCCTCAAAATTTTGAGGGAGGCTTGGATCCGTTCAGAGATGAACAGTGGATGCGAATGATTACATCCATCCTTGACTATATGGGAGTAATAGACAATGATAGAGTGGCTTGTGCCACATACATGTTGCGGTAGGATGCCCGGACTTGGTGGGAAGTGGTATCCCAGACCCAGAAGGTTGTCATGATGGGTTGGGAGGAATTGAGGCAATTGTTCAACGAAAGGTACTACTGTGATACAGTTTGAGTTGCGAAGACCAGTGCGTTTATGAACTTGGTTCAGGGCAGTAAGACAGTGACAAAGTATGTTAAAGAATTTGATGAGTTAGCCAAATTTGCTTCTGATTTGGTACTAAACAGATGTGGTCTGGAAGGAATGATTCATTTGAGGATTGACCTATGGGTTAGCCCAGAGAGTGAAGATTGCTCCAATGCATGAGATTTCTACCTATGCGCAGGCAGTAGGGAGGAACCTTGCTATAGAGGACGCGGGAGACGAGATATGGAGTGAGAGCACCGTAGGGCAGGAAGCTCAGACATTGGTACCTCGATTTGTGGGATCAGGTAGGGGCGGAGGCCCTAGTAACCAGAAAAGGAAGACCCCTGACAGTTCTACTACTCCTTGTCTTGACAGAAGGGGTTGCAGTATTCAGGGTGGCCGCTAGGGCGGCAACAAGGTCTAGAGAAGTTATCCAATATGCGCTAGGTGCAGGAGATGCCATCTGGGGGAGTTCCGAGCGAAGGCGTGTTTTCTATGTGGAATAGTTGGGCACTTCAAGAAGGATTGCCCAAAATCGAAGATGGAAGAACCAAGGAGTGCAGATAGCTCGACCCTAGCTCAAGTGTCCGTCTCAACACAGTAAGAGCATGAGGCTGGTTCCTTAGAGGTGACATATTTCTTTTCTAGTTCTTTATTTTATATTGTTCTCAATGAGTCTGGTACTACATTTCTCTTAGAAGAGACACAAATATGTGGCACATGCTATATGATTGTTACTCTATGGGGTTTGGAATTTTAGTCTCTGCCAAGGAAAATTGGTAATTTCCAGGAGATGGGTTATAGTACTATTGGTGGAGAGTTGGCAGTAAAATTAATTGAGCTGGTTATATGAGGATTTTGATATGATCCTGAGTATGGATTAGTTTGCCAAACTGAGGAAAACCATGGACTATAAAAGAAAATATGGTGACCTCTGAGTTTAAAAGGAAAGGACCCAGTTGCATTTACGGGATGCCTTACTATTGTAGTAGGTACCACTAAGGTTATATCAGTTAGACCAGATGAAAATAGAATCAACAAGTTAGGTTTTAGACGGGTTTACAAGGGTTCACGAGGATCGTTGTCACGTCAAAAAACTGAGTGTGCTATAGGATTAAGGCAGGGATAGAACTGGTATCAGGGACATCATGAAGAATGACACTAGCTGAGCAGAAAGACTTAAAGGTTCAATCAAAGGAGTTATCTTACTTAAAGGTTGATTAGACAGAGCATCTCACCATGGGACAGGTCAACACCATTTGTTAAGAACAAGGCCAAGTTTGCGAGAATGTGTGCCGCATATGGATAGCCAAGTAAAGTAATTGTTAGGAATAAGTAACATTACCAAGATTGAAGGATTCATCTGTTTGGTTGTAGGGTAGGATAATTATCTCAAGAATTGACCCTCGATCTGGTTATTAACAGCTGAGGATCATGGAAAGAGAAATTTCAAGAATTACCTCTCGCACCAAGTATGATGTGATGGATTATCAATGAAAGCTCTTAAACTGACCAATGTTTTAGCAGCTCACGTGAATCTGACAAGTAGAGAGTACATGACTGGTGTGGACAAGTCGTATTTGGATTGATTGAGAATGTTTTGGATTACTTACAGTTAAGAACAGAACATGAGTAACGCTTTAGTTGACATCATCGAGGCTAAGAAAGTGTGGATTACAACTAATGTTTCGGAAGGGATGAGTTCAAATTTATCTTGGTGATGTTCAAGGTTACATTGTGGGAAGTGATGGGTCATGTATGATTTAATTAAGATAGAAATAGTAAGGAATTGGCCAAAAGAACGTTTGAGAGGTTAACAGTACAGTGGAACCGGTAAAACACCTCGGCTTTTACTTGAAGCATCTTTGAGGACGACCATACCCTTGACTGAAGTAACATAGGAACCTAAAGTATGTCTGAATGGATAATCGTGTATTGGAATTTTAGAAGTTGAAACAAGGGTTGATTAGCCCGCCATAGGTATTAGTATAGCATGTGTGGACTTTTGCAGGAGGACTGTGCAGTGGATACTGTCCTTGCTTAAAAAAGTGGAGTTATAGTGAGGTGCGTCAAGGACTAGAGAGCGCCCGTGTGTAGAATGAAAATGGTAATTGTTTGTGCTTCATGGTGGATAAAGGAATAAGGACATAGATGTTCTACACGAGACTTTGAGTTGACGGTAATGTCAGATAGCCACGATTAGAGTGAGGTGACAACACTTATGGAAAAGAAGTGCGTGCTCTTACATAAAAAGTTAAAGCTTCTTGTCACCCTTAAGGGTAACTGTGAGATAATGTATTGGTGCGAATTGGTGAAGGACTCACATTGAAATCCTTTAGTACTCAGAGAAGACTAATGTGGAGGCTGAAACCTTGAGTGAGAAAAGTTTGTGCCAATTGTATGATTTGTAATGGACTACAGTAAAGTCAGATGAAGTAATGACCGGAGTTGGTATAGAACCTGTGATGAGTAATGGGCAGATATACCTCTACGAACAATGAAATACAGAAAGAAGATCTTGTAGGAATGGTTAAGAATCCTACTATTTTTAGTATGGCTAGGTTAAGATATGAGGATCGGATGCATGATTTGATGGATGCTGGCGTTGTGGGGGAGATTCTGGATGAGTCTTATACCACCACTTAATACTTGTTGCATCCAGGAATTTTGAATGGGTGTTAAGACCTAACATTTGTATATTGGGAGGTGTACTGCCTAATCTTTTAGTAAGTGAGAGATGATAATCAGAAGCAAGAAAGGCTATTATGACTCTAGGGTGTCCTGGAGTTAGTATGGAGAAATATAGTTATGGACCGTAAGGGTGGATCACCTCAAGTTAAAGGTGAGATGAGTGGATACGAGAAGTGGTGACTTGCATATTAGGTTGACACACTCTGGTTTGTGTGAATGAGATATCATAAGAATGAGTATGTGCGACGTCTCCGTGGGACACCGAAGTCGATAGTGTCAGATTGAGACCCTTTATTTTCCAAGCTCTGGAAAAGGGTCATTGAGGGCGATGAGTATAAGATTAGAATTTGAAATTATTGGTCATCTTCAAACAGACTAACAACCTGAAGGAATGACTCAGACCTTAAGAATTTTACCTTGAATGTGTAAGTTTTCAAGACATTGAGGTAAGTAAGGTCCCTTGAGTGGATTTTTGCGTTGATGAATGCCAGTCGACATCCAAGGTGACTCCAGATAATGTATTGTGATATAGAAAATGAGAATTACTCATTCTGGGAAATGAAACAAGGGAAAAGAAGTATTCTAGTTCATAATCGGTTCGGAGGATCAATGAAGTTATTAAGGATTGTTAGAGCAAGATTGTCTGCTTTATTGAAAAGACATAAGAGTTCGCAAATTTTAATATGGGAATGTGGAGTCTCAGGATTGGATATCTTTTACTTCTCTGAGGGGACTGAAAAGATAAGATAGTTTGAGGAAAGAAAGAGGAGATTTGACTCTAGGTTTGATAGACTTGTGAGATCCTAATAAGGATTAGGCCAAGGGCCTACAAATTATCCTTACCCCAGCATGGGTAGAGGCTCATAAGGTGGTACTGGTGCCAATTTCAAGGAAAGAGGTGTCGAGTACTACCTCTGATTGGGTGAAATGACCCTTGAATTTCAGTGGAACTTATTGTGTAAGGAAAGGCCAGTGGAAATCCTGGATAGAAGAGATAAAGTCTTACAGAATAAGACTGTCACTCTAGTGATGGTGTTACAAAGAGATAGCATGGTAAAGGAATAGACTCTGAAGCTATAGTCAGATTTGTGGGATTAGTATCCTGAGACATTTGAATAAATTTTGCGGACGAAATTTCTGTAAGGAGGGGATAGTTGTAATTTCTGTAAGGAGGGGATTAGTATCCAATTCGCTATTAAGGTTGAGTGCCTTGATTACTAAGCCAAGAGGGCATAATCAGATTTATATATGTAGATTTAATTGAATATATGTGAGAGTATGTGAAATATATGAGTTGTATTAAATATGCACACATGCCCATTTTTGTGAAAAGGGGCCTTTTTGTAATTTTGACCCATTAAGGGTATAATTGTAATTATATGTGTAATATGATTGGAACCACATTATTATGTGGATATATTTGCGATAACTGGCCTATGCCGATCCTTTAGAGCGATTTGGCGAAAAAGTCACAACATGAATTTATACCCAGCTCGGGGTGAGCCTAAGAGTATTTTGGTAATTTTGTGAAGGTTGGGAATCAGTGGAACATTATTGGAGAAAATAATTGTATTTGGAGGGTTAGCAATATAATTGGGAATTTATGGTGTTAATTTGAGGTTTAGTGGGTTGGTGGCAAATTACCAAACTGCCCTTGGGATTAGGCTTTAAGTTTTAGTGGGGCAAAGGGGTAAAATGGTCCATTAACCCTTGGTTTGGACCCAAAGCAACTGCAGCCTTCCCATTCACGTTCTAAGCCTCATAACTCTCTTTTTTGGACATGTTCAAGCTCTCTCTCAATGAACAAAGCACAAGGGTAGTCCAAGTTGGAGTTGGGGAGTTTTCTTGAAGAATTTAAGTTTTTGGAGGGATTAGGAGCTACCCAAGACTCTTCCACGCCTAGAGATTTTCTGAATTCAAAGGAATGCTCACTTGATTTTTGAATTTCTCTTAAGTTTTCTTATGTTCTTGAGCTTTGAGGAATTTGAGTTTGAATATATGAATTTTGGGGATTGAATGTTGCTTATGCTATAGAATCGTGTTAATAAATAGTTTATAAACTTAATTGAGGATTGGTTCCTGCTGGAAATATTGATTTGTAAGGTGATTCTCGAATTTCGGGAGAAAAGCTTGAGTTTGAAATTCTAGAATGTGAAAATCAATGTTCTAGGGTGTTTTGTTATGTTTTTACGATGTATTGACATAGGATATAGTTTGCCAAAGTTATATGAGGCGTATTGTGGTCATAAATCTGCTGGAAATGCCTGGTTGGGTTGAATTTCAAGTAACGTCCCAAAAATGCTAATAGGCTTAGTGCTTTGATTAGTGTGTCGAGAGGGCATAATTGAATATATAAGTGCAATTAATTGATTAAATGTGTGACTACGTGGCATACAAGATTTATATGATATAATGAATATATATGCATGTTTATGGGTATTAAGTAGGCATGTTGGCCCATTCTTGTTAATAAGGGCATATTTGTAATTTTAGCCTGTTGAGGACATAAGTGTGATTATATGGGTTAAATGATTGAAATCACATTACTATGTGGATACATTTGCAATATTCAGCTCGAGGCAATCCTAGCGAGCGGATTGGCAGAATAGTGACAATGGGGTTTAATACCCGGCTCGGGGTGAGCCTAGGGGTATTTCGGGAACTTGGTGTGTATTTCAGATTTATTGGTTAACGGACAATTATTTGGTGATTAGTGGGGCACGTCAGGATTATTTGGGAAGTTATAGGACCATTTGAGGATTAGCGGGAAATGCGGTAAAATGACGGGTTTGCCCTTAAAGGCAAGAAGGGGCTGATATAACATTAGGGGTATTTCGGTCTTTGCATTAGGTGATATACTTAGGAAAATTCAAGAGTTAGCCAGAAACATCCAGACAATCTCCCAGCTCTCTCACTCTCACGTTCATCTCTCTCTCTCTTTAAGGCTTTGGGGGACTTTGGGGGGTTTTGAAGAAAAAACATAGGAATTGAGGCTGGGAATTAGGGAATCAAGCAAGGAGAAGGATATGGGACAACTGAGGATCAAAGTTATTGTTGAGGTAAGATTATAAACCTTGATCTGTTGAATTTGTGGGGAAGTTTTGGATGTGCTTAGGGATGCTTAGTTAGCTTCTCATTTTGGGATTTAAGGTAGTGTGAGCTAGTATTATAGGTTACATGTGTTGTTTATGATGTGTTATTGAGAACTCTAGACTCAATTATGGCCTTAGTACATGTTTAAGTTGAATTTTGGTGACTTTGGTTTGGGGGAAAACGCAGGAAGGAGCTGGGAATTTTGGGTTCGCGGGGTCGCGCCGCCATCGTGTTCTTGGGTGCTTCAGCTCGCGTGGACCTAGGAGCCTTGGGGAGTTCTCTATTTCGTAGGCGCCCCACGACCCTAAGGGCCAAGTCGCAGCACGTGCCCTTGGGAATTTAGGGGCTGGGAGCCTCTGACTTGGAGGCGCGCCGCGACCCTCAGGGCCAGGTCGCGACCCGGCTAGGCAGACTTAGCCAAATTAGGTTTTTTTGCTCGGGAACTTAAACCTAAGTGCTTGGGAAGGATCTGACTACCCGATCTAGTAGAATTTGAGGTCCTGAAGGCTAGTATGTTATTCTTAAAGCTTTTAATTGGTTCAGGTTTAATAGTTATCCATTATCGCTTTGTGACTAGGGTTACCGTTAAGGCTCGAGATTGAGGATCGCGCTCGGGACCGTCTTATAACTTCAGCTCAGGACTCGAGGTAAGAGAATTGCACCTGGGTTGTGAATGGGGCTTAGACCCCTGTTAACGAGTATGCTATGATTATGAATATATATGAGAATATCTGGATAGGCATGCCTGTATAGGTTGCCTTTGATGGCTCGATGTGCAATGCATATTTGTGATTTTATCTAGTTGAAGGTCGACCTAAGGGTATCAGGGGCCGATAACAAGCGTGCAGAATGCAGGCCAGCCTAAGCGTGCTGGGCTCGGCCATAAGACCAGAGGACTCGGCCTAAGGGAGTCGAGCCTGAACATTATACAATAAACAGAAGTGTTGTTTGCGCTTAACTAATTATATTGATTGATGTGAATGGTCTATGTGTTTGTTTGAGCTGAACATTACTGTTAAGCTTATTGCTTATATTCTGTTGTTGACTGAACTTGTTGATCTAAGTTAACTGTACATGTACTGTTGCTTATTTGTGCTTGTTGAATTAAATTTCTTGCTGAGCTTTGGCTCACGGGTGCTATGTGGTGCAGGTAAAGGAAAGGGAAAGTTGGACCAGCCGTGAGTTGGAAAGCTTTAGGGGCGGTGTGTACATCAGCAGCTGCTCGATCACCATGGCCAAGGGATTGACAAGAGCTAGAGCCAAATTGTATTTTGCTACTTAGGCTGGCTTCACTTGTAATTATTTTGAGGGTTGTAATTACCTTGTAAACACCTTTTTGGGGATCCCATGTACAAACTCTTACATTTTAATGAGACACAACTACTTTATGATCAAAATATTTTAACCCTAATATGTTAATTACCTTAGTAACATGTTTATGTCCAAACAAATTAATTAGCAAGTCCTACACTATTTAAAATACACAGTGTAATGGTCTTGGCTATCCAGGGCATTACATTTCAGGTCTGGTTTTGCAGGGGAATCGCGGTTTTGGTTTTGGGGAACAACATGTTAGCTTCTGGGCGATTTTTGGGTTTCTGGTGACCTAGCGCGACCGTGCTAGTGTCCCAGAAACCATGGGATTTGATTTTTGATTTTTTGGGTTTAAGAGTTAGTGGCGCGACCGCGCTGGGCTAGGGTGTGACCGTGCCAATACCCCAGAAAGTCCAAACTTTCTGTAGACGCGACCACACCAGGAGCCCCGAAATTAGGTTTTGCTGATTTTAGGATTAGGGCTCAGGGAGTACAGGAATCCATTTGGTGGCCCACATAGGGTCTCGGGGACGTTTCCAACGTTCCAGTAACTGGGAATAGTAATCTTAAAATTAGAATTTGGGGTGAGGCTTGGGATTTGAAGTCAATCCCTAATAAGAGTATGCTTGTGTTGTGACTAGATTATCGCAAGGTTTGGGATCGGGATCGTACTTGAGGCTATATCGCCTATTGCGCGAATCTTGAGGTAAGAAAACTGCACCCAGGTTGTAATCGGGGCTTGGACCCCTATTAATAAATATCAGTATGACTATGACTATATGTGAGAATATGGCTATAACTGCATTTGAGAATATCCAGTAGGGCATACTTGTATATGTTGCATTTGATTGCATGTTGTGCAATATATGTGATTATATCTATTCTGAAGGCTAGCCTAAGGGCGCTGGGGCCGATAGCAAACGTGCAGAACGCAACTCGACCTAAGCGTGCTGGGGTAGGCTATAAAACCAAAAGACTCAGCCTAAGGGCGCCGAGCCTGAACCTCATATAAATATACAGAAGTGTCGATTGCACTTAAATAACTGTATTGGTTGTTGGAATTGAATTATGTGTTCGATTTAGCAGATTATTACTGCTAAGGTATTGCTTATATCTTGTTGCTGATTGAATTTATCTATTTATGTAATGACCCAAAATCACTAATATGGCTTAAGGGCCTTAATTAGTGTGCTGGGAGGGCATAATTGGTTTGTGTGTGAATTTATTAGTTTAATGCATGATCTGATTATATGATAAGCATGCCTGTGTGGTTATATGAATGTAAATGTGATTATATGCTATAACTGTGAGAACCACATTATCATGTGGGTAAATCTGCAACATGCGACTTGAGGCAATCCTAGGGAGCTAGTTAGCGGGAAAGTTACAACGGGATTTAATACTTGACTTGGGGCAAGTCAAGGGGTATTTCAGGTATTAGATGACTATTTGGGTTATCGGGTTATGGAAATAAATAATCAGAGATATATTTGAGGTTAGGAAGCTTAGGCGGGAATATTGGGGAATTTTACCATTTTGCCCTCGGGGACGTTTTTGGAACCCCGAGCCTTGGGATTGACTTAACTACCTAAGGTAGACTAAGTAAAACTCAGAACTCAGTAGAAACATAAAGAACTGACCCCCTTTCCTTCCTTCTCTCTTCTCTTCTCTCTCTCAAGGAAAAACAACTGAAACCTAAGGAAATTCAGCTGGAACTCTGTGGTTTGAGCTGAAGTTTTGAGGGATTAGCTCAGTTTTAACTAAGGGATTCAACTAGGACTAAGGTAAGAACTGAATTACACTCTTGGTCATTAGAATTATGTGTTTTGCTGGGTTTTTAAAGTGTTTATGGTTTTGAAATTTAAGGACTGAATTGAAGCTAGAAAGCTTGGGTTTTGGCTCAGAAATCGTTAAGGGAGTTGGTTCTGCAGTGGAAGTAAGCTTGAATCTATGATCTAATGGTTGTATTCTGGTATTTCATTGCTGGTTTTTATGTTCTTGAGCTTCTGGGTTTCATAAATTAAAATGGGATTTTAATGAGTTTTTAAGCTAGGTTTTTGCTGGAATATGTTGCTAGAATCATGTTAGAAGTTTTGTGATCAATGGGTTTTGGAATTAGGGAGGTTTAGGGTGGTTTTGAGCAAGGTTGGGATGTTAGGATTGGTGGATTTTCTGGGCATGAGGGGCTGGGCCACGGCTCTGTTCTAGAGTGCCGTGGCCCTGCGAAGCAAAGAAGAGCCAAGGAGGCTCTGCAGTGGGGGAGCACCGCGCCGCCACAGGGCAGGGCCGCAGTGCGTGTCTGTGGTCAGAGAGGCCTAGCTTCTGTTTTAAGGGGCGGGCCGCGGCGTGTCACGGGCCGGCTATTTGGGTACTCCAAGTAGACGTAACGTGCGGCACTTGCAGACACTTCAAGCTAGCAAGTCAGCCTACAACACACACCTGCAGGCAAACAAACTCAGTGGTTAGCCACATACACATCTCAGACATGCAATGGGAAATAACAAAGTATGAGCAAGCACAAAGGAAGTCATTCCTGGGAACGTCCACACAACACAAAGCACACAACAAGGCAAGTGGCACGCAGTGGCCCAACGAAGATAACAAACAAGTAACACATTGGCAACAAGGGAGCATACAAGGGCAAGTATGGATAAACATCATTTTATTAATATATAGCGTTGATAAGGCAAGGGAGTACATAGCTTTGGCCCCTATCTTCTAATGGCCATGGTGCTTCCCTAAGTCACCAGGTCACCTCCCCCTAAGGAGCCTTCTAGGGATACAAGGTCTTCCCAGTAACATATATGATTTTTGTCTGGGAGACATATGCATAATTACAAAACTGCCACTAACCTATCCCATGAGGTTGCTTGGTGCAAGACTTGACTAATGATCAAGCACCAAGGGTTGCTCACTTACAAAATGGCTCCATGTGGGTGTGCCAAAGGGGAAACACACCATACTCTCCCCCACTCAATTCTTCGGCATCCTCGACGAAGTAACTTGTAGATCTTCAATCTTCTGCATGAGCTTCTTCAAGTCTTCTGCCCTCTCCCAACTGATCTCGTCATCTGTGTGCCCCTTCCATTTTACCAAATACTCTTTATGCTTTTTACGGTCAGTGGTGACCGTCCTTTCCGCTAGGATTTCTTCAGGTTGACGCTTGCTCCTTGGCTGAATGATGACTCCTCCTCTGGTTGACTGGTTGCGCTCTGGATTTGCTGGATCTTCATGATTCAGCTTCAAGTTGCTGACGTGAAGGACCGAGTGTATCTTCATCCATGCTGGTAGGTCGACTTTGTAGGAATTTAGGCCAACTTTTGAGATGATTGAGACCGGACCTTCGTACTTGCAAACGAGTCTGATGTCTTTGTCTCCTCAGAATCCGAACTGTTCGGGCCTCAGCTTGATTAACACTAAGTCACCTGCTTTGAACTCCAGTGGTTTGCGCTTCTGATCTGCCCACTTCTTCATTTTTCTTGATGCTTTTTCTAAATAAGCTCGGGAAATCTCTGTCGTTTTCTTCTAGTCTTTTGTGAAGTGAAAGGCTCGCAGGTTTCGACTGTGGTATTCATCCACTGTGTGGGGCAACAGTGGCTGCTGTCCATTAACAACTTCGAAATGGCTCTTATTCGATGAAGAACTCTTTTGAGAGTTGAAGCAAAATTGAGCTACATCAAGTAGTTGCGGCCAATTCTTCTGATTGGCATTGACAAAGTGGCGTAAGTACTCCTCCAACATCCCGTTGAATCTTTCTATCTGCCCATCTGTCTGTGGATGGTAGCTCGAGGATATGTTCAATTGTGACCCCAAGAGACTGAATAGTTCGGACCAAAAGGTCCCAGTGAATCTTCCATCTCGGTCACTAACAATGTTCTGGGGTACTCCCTAATATTTGACAATATGCTTGAAGAATTGTCGGACTGTCTCCTCTGCCGAACAGTACTTCAACACCGGGATGACTGTTGCGTACTTCGAGAATCTATCCACGACCACCAAGATCGCACTTAAATCCCTTGTCTTCGATAGGCTGGTTATAAAGTCAAGTGACACACTCTCCCATGGTCGAATTGGGACTCGCAACGACTTCAACAACCCAGATATCTTGTTCCTATCGGCCTTGTCTTGCTAACAGACAAGACAGGTCTTGGGGTACTCCACTACATCATCTCGCATTTGTGGCCAGTAGTATCCCTGCTTCAAAAAGGCATGCGTTCTCTGCCACCCTGGATGACCTGCCCACAAGGTGTCATGACACTCACTTAGTAATGTCTTCTGCAAATCTCCAGCTTTCGGAACATACAAGCGACCCCCTTTGGCCCACAGAAGATCATTCTCCACCCAGAACTGGCTAGTCTTGCCCCCTTTTACGAGCTTCAGGATGGTTTTGACAACCGGGTCTTTCTCCAGTTTTTCTTTGATGCGCTCCTTGAGTGGAGTGTTCACAACGCTAGCCGACAAACTAGCCAAGATCTTTAGAGTCGCCAATTCTGCTTTGCAACTCAAGGCGTCAGCTGCCTAGTTCAAGCGTCCTGCCCTATGCTCAAAATGGAAGTCGAATTCCACCATGAACTCCTGCCATCAAGCCTGCTTAGGGGTCAGTTTCGGCTGAGTAAGGAAATGACTAACTGCTGCATTATCCGTCTTCACCACAAACTTCGACCCCAGCAAGTAATGTCTCCACACTCGCAAGCAATGGATAACTGCGAGGAGTTCCTTCTCCTGGGCTGTATACCGCCTCTCAGCTTCAGATAGCTTGCGACTCTCATATGCTACCAGGTGGTCTTCTTGTACTAGTACCCCTCCCAAAGCATAATTTAAGGCATCTGTCTATACTTCGAAGGGCTTGCTAACATCTGGCAAGGCAAGAACAGGATCCTTCATCATGGCTTCCTTCAAACTCCTGAATGCTTCAGCACACTTATCAGTCCACGCCCAAGTCACACCCTTTTTCAGCAGCTCGGTCAAGGGTGTCACTCTTCTTGAGTAGCCATCCACAAATCGCCTATAGTAGTTGGCTAGGCCCAAGAAAGAGCGGAGTTCTTTCACGTTTGTGGGGGCTTTCCATTCTTGGATTGCCCTCACCTTCTCCAGATCCATACGAATTCGGCCACGTTCCACAACGTGGCCTAGGAACTTGATGCTCTCCTGTGCAAATGAGCATTTCTCGAGCTTCAAATATAGCTAGTTCTCTCTCAACTTCTGAAACACTTGAGCCAAGTGTTCTTGATGCTCTTCAATCGCGGCGCTATAAACCACGATATCATCCAAGTACACCACCATGAACTTATCTAGATACTCGTGGAATACTTGGTTTATCAGTGTGTAGAAAGTGGTAGGTGCATTTGTCAAACCAAACGACATTACTCGAAACTCAAATGCTCCATATCGAGTAACATACGTTGTCTTTGGTTCATCCCCATCTGCGATCCTCACCTGATAATAGCCCGATCTCAAGTCCAACTTTGTGAAGTATTTGGCTCCACTTAGCTGGTCGAACAAATCAGCGATCAGACGGATGGGGTAGTGTTGTGAACTGTCACCTTGTTGAGAGCCCTATAATCAATGCACAGTCTCAAGCTCCCATTGTGCTTCTTTTGGAATAGCACAGGTGCGCCAAATGGTGCCTTCGACGGTCTGATGAAGCCTACCTCAAATAACTCTTTTAGTTTTAACTAAGGGATTCAACCAGGACTAAGGTAAGAATTGAATTACACTCTTGATCATTAGCATTATGTGTTTTGGCTGGGTTTTTAAGGTGTTTATGGTTTTGAAATTTAAGGATTGAATTGAAGCTAGAAAGCTTGGGTTTTGGCTCAGATTTTGTTAAGGGAGTTGGTTCTGCAGTGGAGGTAAGCTTGAATCTATGATCTAATGGTTGAATTCTGGTATTTCATTGCTAGTTTTTATGTTCTTGAGCTTCTGGGTTTCATAAATTAAAATGGGATTTTAATGAGTTTTTAAGCTAGGTTTTTGCTGGAATATGTTGCTAGAATCATGTTAGAAGTTTTGTGATCAATGGGTTTTGGAATTAGGGAGTTTTAGGGTGATTTTGAGCAAGGTTGGGATGTTAGGAATGGTGGATTTTCTGGGCACGAGGGGCTGGGCCGCGGCTCTGTTCTAGAGTGTCGCGGCCCTGTGAAGCAAAGAAGAGCCAAGGAGGCTCTAAAGTGGGGGAGCTCCGCGGCGCCACAGGGTAGGGCCGCGGTGCGTGTCTATGGTCAGAGAGGCCTAGCCTCTATTTTAGGGGGCGGGCCACGGCGCAGGTCTTTAGGGCCGCGACCCTTAAGGGCATTACTGGCCATTTGGAGGTTTTAAGCGCGGGAACCTAACCCACGGTGCTCGGGATCGATTCCACCACCGTGCTTGGTGGAACTCGATGTCTCGGAA
Source organism: Humulus lupulus (assembly GCF_963169125.1). Taxonomy (NCBI): domain Eukaryota; kingdom Viridiplantae; phylum Streptophyta; class Magnoliopsida; order Rosales; family Cannabaceae; genus Humulus; species Humulus lupulus. The sequence goes on along the minus strand of NC_084794.1, from coordinate 173,497,441 downwards.
GCTAGAACTTCACCTAGAAACCTTTATTCGAATATTAATGGAATCCCTTATCTTGGTTGTGACTAGGTAAAAGCTAGGGGCTCGGGAAACGGATCGTGCTCAAGAGGCATCTCGCATAACCAGTACATTTGGAAACTAAAGGAAAGAAAACTGCACCCAGTTGTGGATTTAGAATAGGACTAAGGGTTCCTTATTTTGTATGCTTTATGAAGGATGGAATTATGCCATGTAAATATTAAACAAATGGCCGAAGAGTGCCGAAGTTTACACTTGCACACAGAGTGCGGCTCGGCCACTGGTAGCTGAGGACAACTTATTATGCACTGAGCTCAGTTTAAGCGGGCCGAGGTTAGTGGGATAAACAGAGGGTCTGACCTAAGGTGTCGACCCTGATTACCGTGTGATTTGATTGTTTTTATTGATGGGTGAATTGTTATGCTGTATAGCTGGGTGTTGATTAGCTGAATCTTTGGTTAAATTTTCATGCTTTGTGATTTTTGTTGTATGTTGAGTGTATAAACATGCTTAAGGGGTTATCCGAATGTTATTGTTTCTTGTTATATTATATGATATGTTTTCTTGCTGGGCCTTGGCTCACGGGTGCTTCGTGGTGCAGGTAAAGGCAAGGGCAAGCTCGATCAGCCCTGATTTGGAGAGCTCTGTGAGCAGAATGTACATGATCAGCTGCTCAGCCGCCACGGTTGAGGGGAAGACAGGAAAAGGAGAACCATGAATGTCTGTTTTGCCCTTAGAGTGGCTGGTGAATGTTTCTACTTTGAAAATTTTGTAAACTGACTTTTAAACACTGTTTCTTTTGGGATCCCATGTGTAAAAATGTTTAGTTATATGAAATGTACCCTTTTGAGACCAAAACCTTTTAACCCTAGCACATTAAGGGTTTCTGTGACACATTTTTAACTAAATGACTTATTAGCAAGTCCTGCACCCTTATAAGTACACAGTGTAGCGGTCTTGGCTATCCAGAGCGTTACAATTTAAGTTTACTATTTATATATTGTTGCTCATTTTCACCTGTTGATTTAAGTTTTCTTGCTGAGCCTTGGCTCACGGGTGCTATGTGGTGCAGGTAAGAGAAAGGGAGAGCTAAACCAGCCATGGGTTGGAGAGCTTCAGGGGCGATGTGTACATATGCAGTCTACTCGGCCACCACGATCGGGATAGCTTGTGAGGAACTAGGATTGAACCCTATTTTGCTACTTAAGACGACTAATTTGTATTTTATTTTTCTCTTATCAATTTGTAAACACATTTTGGGATCCCGTGTATAAACTTAATATTTTAATGAAAATTAATTACTTTGTTGACCAAAATTTTTAACACCTAACCTTGAATTAGTCTTTAATTACACATTTAAGTCCAAATGACTTGCTTAGTGAGTTGAACACCATTTTAAACACACAGTGTAACAGTCGTGACTAACCAGGGTGTTACAACAACTTTCCACTAGCAACACTCCCCGGAGAAAGCACCATGAAAGCTAGTGAAGTACCTCCAAGAGCGAAGGTGGAGGGATGACGCTGGTCATAGAAATGAAACTTAGGTCACCTCTAAGGAGACGCCCCATGACCTAAGAGACAAGCTCAATCGAAGAAGGTCAGATGTAAGGACAACACCCCCTATGTCCCCTCCGGAGGACAATGGGAAAGGAAAATCCAACCTTTCGGATTTGAGGTATTCCTTCAATAAAAGGAGCAAGAGCTAGAAACTGAGATGAGGAGCCTTCAAAGAAAAATAGTCACTGTGTCTGAGGGGCATATTATCGATGATGAGTTCGACTATGAGTCACCTTTCACAAGAGAGATTCAAGTTGTATGACTTCCAACAAACTTCAAAGAGCCTCACATGACCCCTTATGAGAGCAATACGTACCCCAAGTACCATCTTGATTCCTTCAATGACTTGATTAAGTTGAGGGGAATCAATAGCAGAGCAAGGTGCCATTGCTTCACCGTCATGCTGAAGGGAGCTGCATACAAATGGTTCAAGAGGCTAAGGTCAGGAACCATTAGGTCATGGCAATAGTTTTCTGACGAATTTCTCCAACAGTTCCTGATTACACCATGCCAGTCACAGGGTAAAGGCAAAAGCTTAAAAAGCTATATTCACAGATTTAACATGGAAGCGGCTAAGGTAAAGAGCTTGACTCGAGGAGAACTAAAAATAGCAATCACAACCGGAGTGTGCCAAGGCATCAAGCTATGGGATAATATGCTCAAAAGAGAGGTCATTGACTTAGATGAATTCTATGAAAGGGCACAAATATACATCTGCGTCAAGGATGGCCACAAGAACCTTAAGGTAGGAAAAAGTGAACCCCTTTCCAAGCCCTCGGCCCATGAAGGCTCAAATGGTGTAAAGAAGATGAGAGTGTATGAAGGGCTAAGGGATGACCACTAGATAAAACACAAACACAGAGGTGAACCTAGAAAAGTGCTATACACCTTCTATATAGACCTGATAGATACCAGGGAACATATCTCCCTCACGAATGAAAATCAAGTTCCCTTCAGGAGAACCCCGCCGATGAAAAGAGACCGATTGTAACGACCCAAAATTAGCTAATAAGGCTTAAGGGCCTTGATTAGCGTGCCAGGAGGGCATGATGGAATTTATGTGTGATTTTAATGATTTAAATGCATGGTTATGATTTAAAACATGTTATATGACCATTTGTTTATCTGAGATGCATGACTATGTATGTTGGTATGCATGTAGGCCCGGATCGTGTTAGAAGGGCATAATTGTAATTTTGGCCATGTTGGGCACAACTGCATTGATAAGTGATGATTGTTGAGACCACAGTGGTATGTGGGTGTATCAGTGATTTGTGACTCGAGGCGATCCCAGTGAGCAGGCTAGCGGAAAGTCTTAGCGGGAATTTATACTCGGCTCGGGGCGAGCCTGGGGGTATGAGCAGGAATTCAGAGAAATAGATTGAGATTTATTTTGATGATGGGGGATAATTAATTGGTGATTTATCAGGTATTGGGAAGCAACGGGAAAATATTAGAGACACTTGAGGATTAGCGGGAATTGGGTAAATGACTAAAATGGCCCTACTTGGGTAAAAGGGTTTAGAATTAATAGGGAGGGCATTTTGGTCAATTGGCTTTTGAAGATAGAATAAATGAGGCTTTATACACTTGGTGGATTTTGTAGAATAGAGTAAAGGGGCTGAAAAAAAGAAAGGAAAAAGGAAAGAAAGAAAAGAGAGAAAACTGATGGGTTTTCTAAGGGATCGGTTTGGGGGTTCTAGCACCTCTTCTCTTCATTTTCTTGAGGTCAAGCTCAGTGGGGAGCTAGGATAGGTTGAGCATCAAGAATCTTAAGGTTACACTTGAAGACTTGGCAAGGATTAGCAAGAACATCTGAAACTTGAGGTAAGTTCTTGAGGATTTCAGTTTTAGGGCTTTACTGGTTTTGATCTGTGTTTTTGAGCTAAATGGATGGGAATTTTGGGGAAAAGCAGGTCAAGCTTTGATGATGATCAAGCTAAGGAGGCCTAGGGTTGAATCAAGATCGAAATTGCATTAATGGTATGATTTCTAAGACTATCTTTGTGGTTTACATGAATTTCTGGTTTAGGGTTGTTCATGGTAGATTTTGAGTTGTTGGGTTGCTTGAGCTTGGGATTGAGTTCTTGGGATGCTTGGGATGAGTGTGAGGTGTGTATAAGTTTGTTTTTGGGCTTGGAAAAGGTTTGGGCAAGTTTGGGGTTGAATTGGTTGAAGGAAATCGCAAGATGCGATTTTCGGGTTCTGCTGGGTTGCAACTAGCGCTACAGCGCTAGTCAGTGAGCGCTGTAGCGCTAGTCCCTGTTTCTGGAGGGGTGTTCTGCTTGTAGCGCTACAGCGCCCTCTTTAGAGCGCTGTAGCGCTGCACTGTTCACATAGGTGAATTTTTGGGTTTTTGATGAGGGATTTTGACCTAGGGTTCGGGGCTCGATTCCGCCACTTTGTTTTGGGGATTTAGGACTTCCCGGGGGCTCGGGATTGGTCCCGAGGCTAGGCATTCGGACTTGGGGTTCGGTGTTGACTTTGACCTATGTTTGTGCCTAGGTGTGCGCTAAGGCTCGAGTGGGATCGTGCTCAAGGAGTCAGGTGATTTTAACTATCGAATTGTCAGGTAAGAAAACTATAACACCCGTAGGTTGGGGCGTGGGCCCATAGTGTGATTGCGGGGCACGGCCCTATATTGAATGTTGCATGATGAGATGATTGCCGGGCGTGGCCCTATATTGCATCACATGTTAGGGTGCTGACGTAATGAATTAATATTTGATTGCATGTTGTTCTGTTATATTATATGTGTGATTATAATGGAATGAACGGCAAGGGCCGAGAGCGGCGTAGGCCGGGTACGGCGGCGGGGCCGGAAGTAACACCTAGCACATGGGATGCTATAGTCAGGGCGGGGCCCGGTGGATACATGTGTTATGCTATATTCAGGGTGGGACCCAAGGGATACATGAGTTATCCTCGCGGTGAGAACCGATACCCCAGGCTTCGGTAAGGCTCTGGGGCGGCTTGGCCATATTTGCTTAGTCTAATGGTTGACTTGTTTATCTATGGATTATCTGTTATGATAAACTGTATAAACTACATATGTTATATTCTGCATGAGTTTTCTTGCTGGGCTTCGGCTCACGGGTGCTCTGTGTTGCAGGTAAGGGCAATGGCTGAGTCAACCAACCATGAGTACGGAGAGCGTGAAGCGACGCGTACATGTTTGGCCTGCCCGACTGCTTTGGTTAGGGGTTTATTTGAAAATGGCTGTAATAATCTATGATTTTATGATTTATCAACCGTAAACTTATTTCAAGATGTAAATAGTTTTCAAACCTTATTTTGGGATCCCAAATGTTTAATACTAGCAGTTTTAAATGAAACGACGCATTTTCTATGATTACAGCCTTAAATTTTAATTAGTCACACTTTTGTCTCAAAACCTCGGTTAGCGAGTTCATTGCACACTGTTTTGTCTTCAAAAAAAAAAATCACTTAGTAACGGCTCTAAGGAAGTAGGGCGTTACACCGATCCAAAAGGGACCCCAGTAAGTATTGCCAATACCACAAGGATATTGGCCATACCATACCAGAATGTACCCATTTAAAAGTGGAAATTAAGGAACTCATATGCAGGGGCACCTGGGCAAGTATGTCAGAAGGGAGAACCAAAGACCGGAGGATAGGCCGACCTAACCACAAGCCCAAGAAAGATCCCTGAAAGTACAGGGAGAAGTAAGAATGATCTTCAGAGGTCCAAGATTTGGAGGGGAGTCAAGGAAGGGATGAGATAGGCACCCCAGGGAAGCTAGACGAAGTTCACCCCCATGCACCATGAGCCTGGAGCAATGTCCCCCGAAATTTTTTAAGGGGGAGAATGATTCGATAACCTTCACGGAGGAGGATGCACGAGGGGTTCATTTCCCCCACAACGACCCCCTGGTGCTGACCGTCCAGCTGGCCAATACGAGGGTACATCGAGTCCTCGTGGACAATGGAAGCTCCTTAGACATCTTGTATCGTCCCGCCTTGGAGAAGATGGGCTTGGGCATTAGGAACTTGAAACCTTTCCATACTTCCTTATATGGATTCACTAGGGAATCAATACAACCCTTAAGAACAATTGAGTTGGCCCTCACCATGGGAGAGCAGCCTAGAAAAACCACTGTCATGGAAAACTTTGTCATAGTAGATTGTGCTTCAGCTTTCAATGTGGTATTAGGGAGACCCTGCCTAATACCGCATTGAAAGCAACAACCTCGATATATTACTTAGCTGTTAAATTCCCGACTCCTCGGGGAATAGCAAGCATGGAAATGGAACATAAGGAAATGAGGGAGTGTTATTACACCTCCCTCCTCACAGCTACAAAGCCACAAAATCCCATGGCGATGGTGGTACATGGAGGCACAAAACCATAAAAAGCTAGCCCCCCTAGTCGCAGAGGAGACCAGGGCCAAACCTGTGGAGGAGTTGGAAGAGATTGTTGTAATGGAGGAACCATTGAGAAAATTGAAGGTGGGAAAAAACCTTCAAGATGACGCAAATGAGAAATTAGTAAAGTTTATGAAGGACAACCTTGATGTATTCGCTTGGAACGAAGACATGCAGGGATAGACCCTTCCACCATGTGCCATCACCTAAATATCGACCACAAGGAAAGACCTGTGAGGTAGAAAAGGCGAGCACTTGATCCATAGAGATATGTAACTCTGAGGGAGGAAGATGACAAATTGAAAATGAATGGATTCATCTGCGAAGTGTTCTATCCAGTATGGGTATCGAACCCAGTAATAGTCCTGAAGCCAAGTGGGAAGTGGAGGACTTGTGTGGACTTCACTAACCTCAATAAGGCCTTTCCCAAGGATAACTTCCCACTTCCAAGGATATTTCAATTGTTGGACGCAATGACAGAGCATGAGTTACTTAGCTTCATGGATGCTTATTGTTGACACAACCAGATACCTATAAACCCAGCTGATGAGGAACATACTTCATTCATAACAGATAAATGACTCTATTGCTATAGAGTGATACCCTTTGGGCTGAAGAATGCAAGTGCCACCTACCAGAGGTTGGTGAAAATGTTGTTTTCTAATAAGATAGGAAGGGATATGGAAGTATATGTAGATGATATGTTGGTGAAGACCAAGAAGGCTGAAGAACTCAACTGAGACCTTGGTGAGATGTTTGATACACTTCTAATATACATAATGAAGTTAAACCCACTCAAGTACACCTTCGGGGTCTCGTCATAATTTTTTTTTGGTTTTATGGTTAACTCCAGAGGCATTGAGGCCAACCGTGACAAAATTAAAGCCCTAGTAGAGATGAGTCCACCCAAGAACAAGAAGGAGGCGCAATGTCTAATGGGAAGAGTAGCAATACTCAACAAGTTCATTTCAAGGTCCACAAACAAGTCCCTCCCCTTCTTCAACATCCTAAAAGGGAGTAAAAACTTCGCTTGGGAAGAAGACTGCAAGGAGGCCTTTGCTAAGTTGAAGGGGCAACTCAGGAAACCACCCCTATTGGCTAAACCCGAAAGGGCGAGAGGCTATACATGTATTTAGTGGTGTCTGAGTATGCCATACGTGTTGCCTTGGTCAAAGGAGAGAACAAGAACCAAAAGCTCATATACTACATTAGAAAACACTTAGTAGATGCGGAAACCCATTACCCAAAGATAGAGAAATTGGCATATGCCTTAGTGGTGGCCTTGAGAAAGTTTAGGCCCTACTTCCATGCCCATACAATTTAGGTACTCACCAACAACACCTTGAGGCAAGTCTTGCACAAACCTGAAACCTTGGGGAGACTGTTGAAATGGTCGATTGAGTTGAGTCAATTCGACATCACCTATACCCTAAGGGTTTCCATCAATGGGCATATGTTCGCAGAGTTCATAGTCAAGTTCACCTATTGAGCCATGAAGAGGGGGAGATAGAAGACAATGAATCCGTTTGGAAGGAAGAAGAAAGAAAGCTCAAGGAGGGGAGTCTTCATGTGGATGGAGCGTCCAACGAAGGGGAAGCTTGGGCCGACATAGTAATGATTGGCCCCAGGGGGCACAAGATGTATTCTGCGAAAAGGTTTTGATTTGAGGCTTTGAACAATGAGGCAGAGTACGAAGCACTTCTGGCTAGCTTGCGGTTGGCCAAGGAACTAAAGGTAATGCATTTGCACATTTTTAGCGACTCACAACTTGTATTGTTTCAAGTAAGAGGTGAGGGTTAGGCGAGGGGCCCCAAGATGGTTGCATACATGGCGAGGGTAAAAGACTATTTGGATCATTTGGAGGAATATACCATAGAGAAAATCCCAAGGGAGAAGAATACCAATGTTGATGGCCTCGCAAAGCTGGCCTCCACCAAGGATGGAGATATGCTTGAGTCTGTTCCTATGGAATACTTAACCAAGATGAGTATCGCTGAAGCAGAAGTTCACATGGTGAATACCCCCAGAGAGTCGTGGGTCAACCCAATTAAAAGATACCTGAATGATGGAACTTTGCCGGCAAACAAGAAAGAAGTCAGAGGCTGGCATACAAAGGCACCCGATACACCCTAGTTGATGGGGTCTTGTACAAGATGGGGTTCTCTGTCCTGCTCTTGCGATGTATTGGTTAGGAGGAAGAAATGAAGGTTTTGTATAAGATACAGGAAGGTGAGTGCAGGAACCATGCAGGTGGGCAGTCCACAACCAAGAAAGCCATGAGACAAGGGTATTTTTGGCCCTCTATGGAGAAGGACGCAAGTAACTTCACAAGAAGGTGTGACAAATTCTAGAGACTCGCAAACTACCCCCCAAAACCCCCAAATGATCTGGTCAACATGACCAACTTTTGGCCTTTTGTTGTTTGGGGGATATAATTGAACTTGGGATTTTTTCACAACTTACTAACCCGGGTACTCCGCAACAAAATGGTGTAGCGGAACGCCGGAATAGAACTTTATTGGAAATGGTTAGATGCATGCTTAGTTACTCAACTCTGCCAACTTCATTCTAGGGACATGCAATTGAAATTACGAATGACATTATAAATATCATAGCGTCCAAATCAATCCCCAAAACACCTTTAGAACGCTGGAATGGTCGTGAAGCTAACTTACGTCATTTTAGAATCTGGAGGTGTCCTGCCCACGTCCTGAGGAAAAAGGAAGGAAAGCTAGAACCGCGAACTAAAGTTTGCATGCTTGTTGGCTATCACAAAGGCATTCGGGGTGGAATTTTCTATAGTCATTAAGAAAACAAAAGTGTTTACTTCTACAAATGCTACTTTTATGGAAAATTACTATGTCCAAAAATACAAATCGCGCAACAAAGTAGTATTAGAGGAGATGGTTGAACAATTGACGCCAACAAATTGTGACGCCCCACATCACTATGGCTGCTTTTTGGAATGACGACTGGCCCTACAAACCAACACGAGTCTTTTCAACGTGCTTTGTCCTCACTCACATGCTTCCTAGGAAAACTTCCCAGGAGGTCACCCATCCCTAGATTACCCCAGGTTAAGCACGCTTAACTTTGGAGTTCTCAAGTGATGGGCTACCGAAAAGAAGATGCATCTTGTTGATATAGGTAGTACCCATCAATCCATTTAAGCCCTCTTAAACTGTGTAGTCCCATACCTACATAGTCTTAGAATCATTACACTTGACCTTCCCCAGGCGATGTGGGATTGTACAGCTTACCCAGTCTTTCCCCTTACGGATCACCGGACTCTGACTGTCACAATCACCCCCCCTTACGGGCCCGATGTCCCCGTCGGCCACACTTTCGGCTGGGTCAAGGCTCTGATACCATTTTGTGACACCCCACGTCACTATGGCTGCTTTCTGGAATGACGACTGGCCCTACAAACCAACACGAGTCTTTTCAGCGTGCTTTGTCCTCACTCACATGCTTCCTAGGAAAACTTCCCAGGAGGTCACCCATCCTTAGATTACCCCAGGTGAAGCACGCTTAACTTTGGAGTTCTCAAGTGATGGGCTACCGAAAAGAAGATGCATCTTGTTGATATAGGCAGTACCCATCAATCCATTTAAGCCCTCTTAAACTGTGTAGTTCCATACCTACACAGTCTTAGAATCATCACACTTGACCTTCCCCAGGCGTTGTGGGATTGCACAGCTTACCTGGTCTTTCCCCTTACGGATCACGGGATTCTGACTGTCACACAAATGTTCCATCGTCATCAATGCAAGTTAATGATGAAATTCCCACTCTTCATGTCCAACCGATGCAATTCTATTTAAATGAAGAAAGTACCACTGTTCCTGAGAAAATAGTCACAAAGCCTCATCGTAGTAGGAGGGTTTCTAGGAACCCAGTTCACTATGGTTTGGATGATGAAACAAATATGGTTGTTGGTGACACTAGTGATGATGATATGTTGTCTTTCAAATAGGCAATGGCTAGCTCTGAAAAGGAACTATGGCTCGAAGCTAGGAAATCGAAAATGGAGTCCATGTACTCAAATTCTGTCTAGGATCTTGCAAAAGCACCTAATGACTTTAGGGCGATTGGGTGCAAGTGGATCTACAAGAAGAAATGAGGTTTTGATGGAAATATCAAAACTTATAAAGCTCAATTAGTGACAAAGTGTTATACCCAAAGAAAAGGCGTGGACTATGAGGAAACTTTTAGTCCAGTAGCCATGCTCAAGTCCATTCGCATCTTCCTATCCAAAGCAGCCGCTCTCGACTATGAGATTTGGAAAATGGATGTCAAGACAATTTTTCTTAACGGGAAGCTTGATGAAGTCATTTATATGGATCAACCAAAAGGATTAAAAGTAGTTGTACAAGAAGAAAAACTTTGCAAGTTGAATAGGTCCATTTATTGACTTAAGCAAGCTTCTCGTTCCTGGAATCTTAGGTTTGATGAAATGACCAAAACCTATGGCGAACAAAATATTGATGAGCCTTGTGTTTACCAACTGAAGGCAAATAAAATACTAGTATTCTTGGTTCTTTATGTAGACAATTTCTTAACATTGCTTATCTTACTCATTGGAAGTAATGTTAAGAAATTGTTAGATGTGAAGAATTGGTTGAGCACTCAATTCCAGAAGAAAGATTTGGATGAAGCAATTTATGTTCTAAGTATCCAGATCATTAGGGATAGAAAGAACAGACTCTTAGCTCTATCTCAAGAAGGTTACATTGATAAAATGCTTGAACATTTCTCAATGACAAATTCCAAGAAAGAACGTCTACCATCCCGCCATGGAAATCATCTTTCAAAGAAGCAGTCTCCCCACACTCCTGAAGAGGAAGTTGCAATGAGAAAATCTCCTTACGCATCTACAGTAGGAAGTCTAATGTAAGCTATGTTGTGTACTAGACTAGATATCTACTATGCAGTGGGAGTAGTGAGCATGTATCAATCAAACCCAGGACCGGAACATTGGATAACAGTTAAGCATATTCTAAAGTATTTAGATGGACTAGGGATTATATGTTAGTCTACAAGGGTGGTGTTCTAAACCCTGTAGGCTACACTGATTCAAATTTTCAGACTGATGTTGATGACAGGAAGTCTACTTTTGGAATGTGGTTTACTCTTTGGGGTGGAGCTGTGGTATGAAGAAGTGTAAAGTAGTCTGTGACTCTGATTCAACCATGGAGGCTGAGTACATAGTTGCGTCTGAAGCTGCTAAGGAGATAGTATGGCAAAAGAAGTTCTATACAGATCTTGGTGTTATTCCAGATATGGATAAACCGCTTATTTTGTTCTGTGACAATACAGGAGTGATAGCTAACTCGAAAGAACCTCGAAGTCACAAGAGAAGTAAGCATATAGAAATGATGTATCACATAATTCGAGAATATTTGGCCAGGGGAGTTGTGAAGGTTATGAAGATTGCATCTGAAGACAATTTTGCGAATCCGTTTACAAAGACACTACCAGAAGCTACATTTGACAAGCATATCAATGAAATGTGATTTGTAGAATTAAGGCATTAGTTTGAATTACTGAAAGTGGGAGTTTGTTGGGGTTTTATGCCCTAATTAAAACTCAATTTCTTTATAATCTCATTTTATTATCAATAAAAGAATAGAAATCCATTTTTTGCTTGGTCAGTAACTTTGCTCACATGTTTTATTTTCATGATTATTTGTTTAATATAAACTTCTATTCAATCCCAAACATATAGCTAATCATATTTATAGTGACGTAATCACAGTGGAATATAAATATGATTATATGTTCAAACATAAGTTAGTCCTAAGATTAGTCAGTGGACAGGAATTACACTGACTTGCCAATCTACGATATGATCTACTTACGCATTGTAGTGTTATGTTCTTTCCAGAACATTAGCAAAGTAGATAAGATCAGATGTATTTGTTACATCGGAATGGACTGATATTGATAGTAGATAAGATAAGTAAACATACCATTATTATCTATTCTAATCATATCAAATAGTTGACCATAGATCAATTCAATCTTAATTTTGAGTGGTTAGTATTCTAACTGATTGTATTATTTGAGTTCTTTGACTTTTTCGTTACCAGTTTACCCTACGGACTAGCCCATACTTACATCTTGGGACATCGGTATTATAATTGAGTGGGAGTGTTAATCATAGACATGGACATCTATAGCTTCTAATGAAGAAGAAAAATGATGGTTTCCTTTTAGTTTGGTTCAAGGTGCTGAATGATAGAGATCTCATTTCAGTAATTAATATTAGTTTACTGAAATATCATTTACAAGGAACTATGTCTTTTAAGGATATAATACAATGAAGGGTAAAACTGTATTTTAGTCCCATCTCATTGTAGACTTTCTATAGAGGATTTATTGATAATTATGGTTGTAACAATGAATAACTAATAACGTATCTATATTTCTTATAAAACGTTTTATGAATTCAAGAGTGCAATTATGAGTCTTTAGTGGCGTCACGAGGAACTAATAAGTTAGTAAATTTATATGTTAAATTTATGATAACTTATTGCAGCTTGATTTCATAGGCCCATGGTCCCCACTGTATATTGGACAAAATCATCTAGATAGTCTCAATTAATTGATTTAATTATCAATTAGAATTATCAAAGTTGACTAGGCCAAATTTGTATAGTTTCACAGAGTTATACAATTTAGAGAAGGAAAGAGATTTTATGGCAGATTTATTAATTATGACAAATTTGTGTCTAAATTAATAAATAAGTTTAAATCAAGGTTGAAATTATAAATTGTTATCCAAAAAATTGGCATTGATGACGTGGCAAGTGATCCCTGGACACGTGCCTGACACCTGGAGGAACTCTGCTAGTGTATCGACCAGAAGACGTATTAGAAGCAGTAAACAACCCAGTCATACCTGCGACCAGTCTGGTCGATAGTTCTGCATGCAATGTAATATTGCTGTAAAGATCTTTGTAGATCCCGAATTTAATTCACACAATCTCCTAAATATCCAATTATTTAGGAGAGAATATCGGCAACTAAATCATGTAATCCCTCTTGAGCTTATAAATAGTAAAAGATAGCTCAAGGGAGAGGACACTCTTTCTTTTGGCTTGAGAATTATTTGAGACTAGAGTAATTCTCCTTGGAATATTGTATGTTCTTCAGAGGTTATTGAAACTCATTGAACCCTTGTTCTTTGATCACTCCTTTGATTCTTATGTCAATAACAGTCTAAGTGGACGTAGGTTATTACCAGATCCTGGGGCCGAACCACTATAAAATATCGTGTTCTTATTACTTTTCGTCATTTGATTCTTGTCAACATATTCATTCACATCAAGCATATTCTGACTCCGTGTCAGTTGGCCAAATCTTGGGTTAACATAAATAATTAATTTGATAAAGGATTTAAATAATTATTTAATTAATTAAATCAATAGAAAAAAATACGGGCCTTGATTTTAAGACCAATGGGCTTAAAATCAAATTGGAAATTTCATGGGCCTAAAGCCCATGAAATTTTTGACCTAATGAATGATATTATCTATATTTTATTTATTTTTAATTAAATAAATGATCTAATTGAGCCTATCAAAGGAATGCTAAGTGAGAGTTGAAATCAGATTTTTAAAAGACAATCTAACAGATGACCAGAAGATCTATTCTTGATGCTTTAGGGTTTTAGACTCTCTCTAGCAAAAGTCCTTTTCTAAGCCTCAATATTCTCTTATCTTCTTCTCTTTGTATCTATCTCATGTGTTGAGAATTGCCCACTCTTGTCAAAGGTGATTCTAAGGATACTTTGGAAGGCTATGAAGAAATGAAGATCGATTCAGTTTCTTTGTGATATCCTGTGACAAAAAAGATTCAAGGGTTAGAGAAACTGAAGGAAGGACTAATACATTCCGCTACATATAATGTAAGTGTTCTTATCATTATTTCTGTTTGAATTCAATTATAGAAACATGTAACGCCCTGGATAACCAAGACCGTTACACTGTGTGTTTGAAATAGTGCGAGACTTGCTAATCAAGTAAATAAACAAGCCACTCTAATGGCAAAAATACACGTTTTAGGTTTCCGTCCCTGTACAAACCCCTCAACCGTGATGGCCGAGCAGCTGACAATGTACACCTCGCCCCCAGAGCTCTCCAACTCATGGTCAACTCATCTTACCCTTGCCCTTACCTACACCATACAACACCCATGAGCCGAGGCCCAGCAAGAAAACATAACATCATAGTACAATCAATATCAACAACTAAGTAGTTCACAGAGCATAACCAAGTGGTTTACAAGACATTAACCAATTACCCAGCAAGCCATAGCATTCATTCAATCTAGGACATTAGTCAATAACCAATGATCTAGTTCCAGATATTCAGCATATCATACACAACAATTAACAAAAGTATACATGTCAAGCAACAACTAGGGTTAACGCCTGTAGGCCACACCCTCTATTTAATCCATTGTCTTTGGCTCACTTAGGCCAAGCCCAGTATTCACCCCACCGACTCTGGCTTGCTTAAGCCGAGCTCAGTGATTATTAAGGTGTCCTCAGATACCAGTGGCTGAGCCGCGCCCTGTGTGCAAGTATTGATTCTGACATTCTTAGGCCGTTTATCTCATGTCCCTGTGGTATAATACCACCTCATGACATTCATAAAATTATTGGCAGCTCTTAGTCCCAACATATTCACATGGTTTATCACAATCATATCACAGTGCATACAAATATAGGGAACACTTAGTCCCATCCTATCCACATAAACGGGTGCAGTTTTCTTACCTTTAATTCCAAGTGCTTTGATTAGGAAAGACGACCCCCAAGCACGATCCTGCCCCGATCCCAAGCGTATACCTAGTCACAACCATGATAAAGGATTTCATCAAAAATAAATGATTAAGGGTTTCTAGACCAAGTTCTAGCCTCCGAGACATCAAATTCAACCAAACACGATAGTGAAATCGATCTCGGGCACCCTAGGTTAAGTTCCTGCACTTAAGAACTCCAAAAAAGGCCAAGAATGCCCTTAAGGGCTGTGGCTCAAGCCTGCCATGCCACGACTTGCTCCTAACCAGAGGCCCCAGCCTTGCCCAAAATAGACACGGGCCGCGGCCCGCCCTCCTTCTCTAGCACCATCTGTTCTAGAGAACCGCGGCTGACTAAGAACTATGCCGCGGCCCGACCCTTTCGAACCTAGAAAAATACCACTTTCATCCACCAAATCTCAACCAAAATCACCCAAAACCATCCCAATAACATATTCTAATTATCATAGCAATTCAAGTATACTTCCAGCAACAAAACCCATAGGAAAACTAGCCTAAGGACTCATCAAAATCACATTTTAATCCTTGAAACTCAGAAGCTCATAAACCTCCTAAAACATCCAATAATTCATAGAATTCAAGGGCTAACCATAGTTAAAATCTTACCTTTTTCTGAAAAGCAAATCCACCTAGGAGTTGTAGAGCTAATCCCCAAGTTCCTGACAATAGAACCTAACAAGAATTAAGCTCAAATCCTCACCCAAAGCTTCAATTCAACTCTCATCATCAAAGACCCAAAAACACTTAGAACTCAGAACTTAAACATTAAAACCTTAATCCAAATCTTACCTCAAACTCTGCTTGAATCCATCATCAATTTCTGAGCTAATCTCCAATTCTAGAGCTCCAATTCTTGTGAGCCCAGCCCAAAAAATCCCTTGGTTCAATGGCTAGCTTAAGAGACTTCTTGAGAGGAAGGAGAGAGAGAAGAGGGAAGGGTCAGTTATGGCATTCTCTAAACACTTCTTTACCTTATGTCTTATCTAACTTAAGCCTCTTAGGTTAATCCCAAAGCTCGGGGTACCAAAAACATCCTCGAGGGTGAAATGGTAAATTTCCCCAGTATTCCCACCTAGGCTACCTAACCTCAAATATATCTCCAGTTATTTATTTCCATAACTCAATAACCCAAATAATTGTCTAATACCCAAAATACCCCTTGACTCGCCACAAATCGAGTATCGGGTCCCGTTGTGACTTTCCTGCTACTTGCTCCCTAGGATCACCTCATGTCGAATGCCGCATATATAAATTTATCCACATTATAATGTGGTCTCAACAGTTTATCTCATTTATGCCCTAACGAGCCAAAATTACAATTATGCCCTTACAAGCTAAACAGGGCCTGCATGCTTATCCAATACTCATAAACATGCATTTCACATAATCATGCATATTCACCATTGATTCACATAACTTCCAATTATGCCCTCCCAACACACTAATCAAGGCCCTTAAGCCTTATTAGTAATTTTGGGTCGTTACAAAACATATTCTAGGTTGTCTTATATTAATTTGTTTAATATAAGATTTACATGAAAGTAAACAAGATCCTGTATAAGTTTTCCCAACAACTGGCCTCAAAGCCTTTAGTAATCTTTATTTTTATGAATGAACATGTATGAAATTTATTGATATGCTAGGGTATTAATTGAATGGTACATGTTATTGGTGCATGTTTATGTTTTCTTATATAAATTTAGGAATAATTTGGTTGTTTTGGGATTGAAGAACTGCATAGATTTTGATTTTTTTTTGGACTGATTGGGCAGTGTGTGTGTGCTTGGGCACGCAATAAAGAGCCACAGAACCCCAGCTGTACGGACGTTCGTACGGATTCGTATGGCGTCGGTGCCGAACGCCGCAGCGACACTTTTTCGCAAAAAAAAAATAGTTTTTAAATTTTTTTGAATTGGTTATCTGATTATTAAGATAATTTTTTATTTTGTTTTAAATGAAATAATAAAATTTGTTATCTGATTATTCAATATATTTTTATTGTTATATTTGAAATTGATTATCAGATAATTATAGATATTTTAGATATTTTAAATTTGGGTAAAATATATTTTGATATTTTAAAATTAGTTAGAATATTTAAAAATAAAATATCTTGTCATTCCTAACAACTTAATATCCTAGTTTAAATTAATTATTGAAAATTGAATTTTGTTTGATAAATTCTATTTTAGTTTATTTAATATTTTTCAACATGTTTAATTAATTATATTGAATTTTGTCTAATGAATTCTATGTTAATTAAATATGGTATTTTTGCAAAATAGTACATTGTTGTGGTATATTTTCATAATTTAATAATACATGCTCATATAGTAACATGTTAGTCTCATCCAATTAGTAACATATCAAGCATCATTATTAATTATTTTATTTTGCATTTGGGCTTTAAATATAAGTATAATGATGACTAAATTTTGTGTTTGAAAAATGTGAGAAAACTCGAATAAAACTTTAATGCCCTGAATTTCCTAATAAGGGTTAGGACCTTGATTAGGAGGCCAGGAGGGCCATAATTGAGTTATGATGTTATTTAATGATCATATGCATGTTTATGTGAATTATATTATTATATGATGGTAAATGCGTGCATATGGGTGTATTTATTATTATAAGGGTATTTTGGTTATTTGGCTGCTGCGTGAGTAATTGTGTATTTTGGGTGCATGGTTATGATTAATTAATATAGCCATATTATAAGGTGGATTGGTTTGAGCTATTCGGCATGAGACGATCCTGAGATGTAAGTGTTCGGTCTAGTCATAACGGGTTTAAGTTCGGGGCTCGGGGTGAGTCTCGGGGTCATTTTGATGATTAGAACATTACCAGGAATTAAAGGGTAATGGGATATGATTTATTGGCATTTGAGAATATTGAGAATAGCGAGAATTGGAGAGCGTTAATTATAATTAACGAGATAAGCGGGAAATGACGGTTTTACCCTTGGGAGTGTTTAGGAGCCTTTATTTGACCTAGGGGAAAAATAGTCTTTTCACCCCTAAGTTATATATCAGCCTTTGGAGTTTAGAAGGTTGTGGAAGTGTAAAAAACAGAGCATCATTATCCTCATCCTTCTCCCTCACCCGTACACCATTTTCTCTCTTTCTTCCTTTGGAATTTTGAAGCCAACTTGAGGAAACAAGCTAGGAGATCAAAGGTGGGAGCTTAGAAACTTAGTTCAACCATTGAAGAGGGTTTAATCCCAAGTTTGAGGTAAGAATTCATCCATGAAAACAAGCCATACTCTATTTTTCTTTATAGTTTTCAGCTTATAGTTTTGGTGTGAATAGTTGGAATCCATGGGAGCTTTTGTGTAAGATTGATTGGGTTTTGACGAGGGTATGATGTATATGAAGTTTAGGGGTTGAATTGGTTGTTTTGGTAAGGTTTTGGATTGGTTTGGAGGGTTGGTTTCAAGAGAAATTGCAAGGAAGAAGAACCAGAAAGTTTCTAGTCTGTAATTGGCGCAACAGCTCCATTCAGGGCGCAGCAGCGCTAGGCAGGGCAGAGAGCGGGGCTCTCTGACTTGGAAATAGGGCTGCAACTCCATTTAATAGGGCTGCAGCGCTGGTCCATTTTTCAGCAAGCCTATTTTAGGGCTCGGAATGATCCTTAAGGCTCGGGGTTTGGTTCCTTTGCCCCGTTTGAGCATATTAAGATTCCCGAGAGTGCGGGATGGATCCCGGGAGTATGGTTTTAGATTATAAACCTTTTTATGATTTATTTTATTGATGGGATTATATATTTGGTTATGACTAGGTGACCGCTAAAGGATAAAAGGATTGATCGTTCTCAAGGGTCGTTCTTTTACTAGTTCTTGGTCGAATCTGAGGTAAGAAAATTGCACCCTGTGTATATGTGACATGCATGATTATTCTTGATGCATGTTGGTTGATTATTAAATGTGACATGCATGGCTATTATTGATGCATGTTGGATTGTTAAATATGATGCATGTGATGCACGAGAAATATGTGATTAGGACATGCTTTGTATACTGAGTATGATATCGTTCAGAGCTTGAGCCTCTGTGTTTGTGCATGGTCCTAATTGTACTAGTACCTGTTAAGTAAGCATGCTGAATACCTTGTTTATGGATAATGAACATGTGATATATGTTCGGTGGCATGGCTTACTTGTGTATGGCACTGACTTATTAGTCAGAATCGGCAATGGTGTCAGATCCGTCTGTGAGGTTGTGACTTACTAGTTAAGTTCACAACGGGTTGAGTACTGGTCGTGTTTCACTGACCTGAGGGTCAGAAATGGCATGAGCGTCGAGGACGCATGGCCGAATGAAGATTAGATCTAATCGATATCAGCATTGAATGGCTCTATGGCATTAATGCTGGACAGACCCTAAGGTCGATGAACTTAAAAGAGCTTGACTAGTCTAAGACTAGCACTCAGAGCCAGGGCATAGGGCCCCGGTGACTGTCTGTCACATGGCTAGGGAACGCTGTTCCATAGTTACGACTCTAGAGTCGGGAGGAAGGTTATGTTGGTGACCAATCACCATGTACCTATCCTGTTGAAGCTAGTGAGATGCTCACTCATTTGTTAAGCCCTGGTGATCCTATCATCACATGGCTAAAGGGTGTTGTCCCCACATTTGTGAGTTTTGTGATAGTCACCTATTTTCTTGGACTGTTGGTCCTGAACAATTGATTACTGTTGATATTATATCATGTTGTATTGTGTTTTCTTTCTGGGCTTCGGCTCACGGGTGCTATGTGGTGCAGGTAAAGGCAAAAGAAAGCTGGACCATCCTTGAGTTGGAGAGCTTAGGTGATGACGTGTACATATGCAGCTGCTCGTCCGCCATGGCCGAGGTTTAAAGGGGAACTAGGGTCAAACCCTGTTTTGCCGCATAGAACGACCTGTTGTAAATATTTTTCTGTAATAGACTCCGAAATTATAATTTTGGGATCCCAATGTATATATTAGACATTCTAATGAAACGTTACATCTTAACCAAGATTTTTAATCCCTAAACCGCTAATCATACTTAGCTACACAATTTTGGCCAAATAACTTGATTAGCGGGTTTAGCACTGTTTACGAGGCACACCGTAACGGTCCCTGGAGTTGGGGCGTTACAAAAACATTCATAAAATGATAGGTTTTAATTGGGCCCATTAGAAAAAGTAAATTTTAAATTCATCTTTTGTGGGTGGTTCCACTTGTGAAGGCCCATTTGCTTTGCATGACTATAGTGGGCCTAATCAATTAATAACAATTAATAAAACAAATGTTTAAATTCCTGTCTTTTGGACCTTTTATGGAAGTATGGGGGCCTTAGTGGTGGGAACGACATATTGGACCCAACCCTCCTCCATACAAGTCCAAATGTTAAGGCACATTTGCCTGAGTTGGACTTAATTGTATAGGTTCATTATAATAGTTAAACCTAAATATTGATTAGCAACAAATTAATTCTAATTTAATTGAATTTTGTTTCAATGTGACAATTTAAAATTAATAGAAGATTATAGGACTTTGATTTTAAATTTTAAATTTTACAATCTTTTGGAGAACCATTGTCATTAATTTTCGAAAAAATAATAATAAAAAATACAATTTTAATAATGAGCTTATTTTAAGAATTATATTCGATCTCCACTGTTGGTATAACAAGATCAATAGCTTAATGGGGCCTCGAGATGCTTTGATTTACCCACATACGAAAGGTGTTCATTAGTTATTTTGACAATGTTAGATTTCGAAAGATAGATAATTATAGGTCAAATTCTACTAGACTCACCCCTACGGTGACTACTAGGACTAAATCTATAATTATCAAAACCGTGGGTCCAGCTAATAAAATAAGAAATTTTATTTTCTTATTTTGATTGATTAGTACGTTGTTAATAATGGTGTCCATTATTAAATGAGTCTGCAACTCTATTTAACTAATGATATTTTTTTACTCTTGCCAATTGAGACAACGATATCATAGAATAGTTAAAAAACCCTAAAGAAATAGAGATATGATTATTTTGGCATTTTTTTTTCTTCCATATCTTATATAATTATGATATATGTTGTGTTATTTCTTAAAATTAGAGTGAATAGAAGTTTTACTGAGCAAAAGTGATTGCTTTCAATTTTATTGATAACTGATAGTTTTAAGTGTGGTTGTGTATACACCCATCCTTTCTCAACTTTCGATGGAGAAACTCACTGGAGAATACTTCCTTGAGTAGAAGCAGAATATCAACATAGTGTTTATTGGTGACAACGCCAAGTTTATCATGACTGAGGAATCCCCAGAAGTTCCAGCTGAAGGAGCTCCCAAGTCTGTAAGAGAGTTGGCAAGCGACTGATAACAAGGCACAACACTACATGCTGACTAGTATGGTCGACACTCTCAAGAAAAAGATGGAGATTGTCGAGACGACCTACGAAATCATAGTTAGCTTCAAGACATGTTCGGTGCAAAGTCTGTGCAGACTCGTTTTGAGGCCACCAAGAAATATGTCAATACTCGGATGGCACCTTTCTACACATTCATGATCAACTCAACTATGGTTTGAAGCAACTCATGAACGAGCTTCAGACTTTCGAGTCTATCATGGGTGGACCTAGTATGGGAATAGAAAAGAAGACTATTGGTGTTGCTTCTGATCCAGCTAAGGCTGAAGCTAACCAAGCTTCATCTTTGAAAGCTGGAAACAAGAGGAGAAATGGACAAAACAACAACCCCAGGCCCGCAAAGGCTGCAAAGACGAGTGCACAACCAATTGCACAGACGCCTAAGGGGGAGAAAAAGAAAAATAAGAAATGTAAAGGTAAATGTTTTCACTGTAAAGAGAAGAGGCATTGGAAACATGATTGCCCCAAGTTTCTAGCAGTGAAAAACAAAGGTAATGGTTGTAGTTCATTCATCTTAGAAACATGTGTTCTAGAGAATGATAAATCCGTTTGGATTTTTTATTCTGGATGTACTAACCATGTTTGTAACTCTTTACAGCTTATTGAATCGTGGGAGGAAATGGATGAAGGCAGCTTAAAGCTTTGAGTTGGGAATAGAGCATTCGTTGCGGTCCAAGCTAGAAGAAGAGCTCGCCTGAATTTCAAAAATAAATATTTAATTTTGAAAGATGTATTTTTTATTCTGGATTTTAGTAGAAATTTAATGTCAGTTTCCATGTTGCAATTAGAACAATTTGTTATGACTTTCACAAGTTCTAATATACCTATTTCTTTCAATGGATCACAATTGTGTATTGCATGTTTGGAAAATGGGTTTATATTCTGCAACCTAATGAACCCCTCGCTCATCATAATGATTTATTCAAAGTAGGTAAACCTAGGAACAATAAACGTTGAAAGATCGATAACGATAACATGACATATTTTTGGCACTTGAGACTAGGTCACATTGGCTATGATAGAATTCAAAGACTTACAAAAGGATGGGCCTTTGAGGGAACTCATCTTAGGTGAATTGTGAGTCTGCGAATCTTGTCTAGAAGGCAAACTGACCAAGCGTCCATTCTTTGCAAAGGGTGATAGGGCCAAGGAACCATTTGGACTTGTTCATTCAGATATTTGTGGACCTTTGAATGCACAATCCAGGGGTGGTTTTGAGTATTTCGTCACTTTCATTGACGATTACTCTAGAGACTCATGTCTTTACCTAATGCATAGGAAATCAGAAACATTTTCAAAGTTTTAGGAATTCCTAGCCATGGCTTAGAACCAATTAGGTAAAATGTTAAAGATCTTGTGATCTGATAGGGGTGGAGAATATTTGGATATGCAATTCTAAGATCATTTAACTGAACTTGGGATTTTATCACAACTTACTGCCCCGAGTACTCCGTAACGAAATGGTGTAGCAGAACATCGGAACATAACTTTATTGGAAGTGGTTAGATGCATGCTTAGTTAATCAACTATGCCAACTTCATTCTAGGGACATGCAATTGAAACTGCGAACGACATTCTAAATGTCGTACCGTCCAAATAAATCCCCAAAACACCTTTAGAACGTTGGAATAGTCGTGAACCTAGCTTACGTAATTTTAGAATCTAGGGTTGTCCCGCACATGTCCTGAGGAAAAAGGAAGGAAAGCTAGAACCACGAACCAAAGTATGCATGTTTGTTGGTTATCCTAAAGGCACTCGAGGTGGACTTTTCTATAGTCATTAAGAAATAAAGTGTTTACTTCTACGAATGCTACTTTTCTGGAAAATGACTATGTCCAAAACTTCAAATTGCGCAACCAAGTAGTTTTAGAGGAGATGGTTAACGAATTGACTCCAACCAATGTTCCATCGTCATCAATGCAAGTTAATGATGAAATTCCCACTCTTCGTGTCCAACTGACGTAAGTTGATTTAAATGAAGAAAGTACCACTGTTCCTGAGAAAACAGTCACAAAGCCTCGTCGTAGTGGGAGGGTTTCTAGGAACCCTGTTCGCTATGGTTTGAATGGTGAAACCAATATGGTTGTTGGTGACACTAGTGACGATGATCCATTGTCTTTCAAACAAGTAATGATTAGCCCTAAAAAGGAACAATGGCTTGAAGCCATGAAACAGGAAATGGAGTCCATTTAGTCAAATTTTGTCTGGGATCTTGCGGAAGTACCTAGTGACGTCAGGGCCATTGGGTGCAAAAGGATCTACAAGAAGAAATGAGGTGTTGATGGAAATATCGAAACTTATAATGCTCGATTAGTGGCAAAGGGTTATACCCAAAGAGAAGGAATGGACTATAAGGAAACTTTTAGTCCGATAGCCATGCTCAAGTCCATTTGCATCCTCCAATCCATAGCAGCCGCTCTCGACTATGAGTTGTAACGACCCAAAATCACTAATATGGCTTAAGGGCCTTGATTAGGGCGCCAGGAGGGCATAATTGGTTTATGTGTGAATTTATTGATTTAATGCATGATTACATGATAAGCATGTTTGTATGATTATATGAATATAAATGTGATTAAATGTTATACTTGTGAGAACCACATTATTATGTGGGTAAATCTGCAGAGCACAACTCGAGGCGATCCTAGGGCTAGATAGCGGGAAAAGTCACATCGGGGCTTAATAGTTGACTCTGGATAAGTCATGGGTATTTCAGGTATCGGGTAGTTATTTAGACTATCGGGTTGTGAAAATAAATATATGGAGATATATTTGAGGTTAGGAAGTCTAGGCAGGACTATTGGGGAATTTTACCATTTTGCCCTCAGGGACGTTTCGGTACCCCGAGCCTTGGGATTGACTTAACTAATTAGTGATAGACTATGTAAAATATAGAACTCGGTGGAACAAAAAGTTAGAATCGACCTTCTTCCTTCTCTCTCTCTTTCTCTCTCAAAGGAACCACATGAGCAAGAGGAAATTGGCTGGGAAATTCAGAGAAATTGAGCTGAGGCTTTGGGGATTAGCTCAGGGTTAGCTAAAGGATCTAATCAAGAGTTAAGGTAAGTTCTGAGTTTTATTTTTGGTGGTTAAATTCTGTGTATATGGCTGAGTTCTAAGTGTTTATGGGTTTTGGCATTAAAGGTTGAATTTGAGGCTGGAACCTTGGAAGTTAGGTCAGAGAACTCTTGGAGGATTGGTTCTGCAACTGAGGTAAGCTCTAATTTAAGGTTTAAAGGTTGAGTTATAGTGTTTTCATGACTGGGTTTTGTGTTTTTAAGTTAGAAAGTTTCAGTAATTGAAATGGGTTTTTGGTGGGTTTCTAGCCTAGGTTTCAGCTGGGTTGTGTTGTTGGAATTTTGTGGGAATTTTTTGGATAATTGAGTTGTGAATTTGGGGTGGTTTTGAGTGAGTTTGCATGAGGTTTGAGAGTTAAAAATGGAAGTTTTTCTGCGTTCGAAGGGGTCGGGCCGCGACATAGTTCTTGGTGAGCCGCGGCCCTTCGAATCTGATGGGTGCTGAGGAAGGGGGCATGGCTGCGACATGGTCTAAGTAGGGCCGCAACCCTTACCTATTTTTGTGCTTTGGGAGGCCTCTGGTTGGGGCCATGCCACAGCATGGGTGGCTAATGCTGCGACCCTTAAGGGATTTTGGGATTCTAGGCTTGGGAATTTAACCTAGGGTGCTCGAGATTGAATCTTTTACCATGTTTGGTGAAGTTCAATGTTCCGGAGATTAGAACTTTGTCTAGAAGCTCATTTAAGTTTGTTAATGGTATCCTTCACCTTGGTTGTGGCTAGGTGATAAAAGCTAAGGCTCGGGAACGGGTCGTGCTTGAGGAGCGTTGCTCATAATCAGTAACCGCAAAGATTAAAGGTAAGAAAACTGCACCTGGTTGAATATCTGTAATGGGACTAAGGGTTCCCTATTGTGTATGCTTGAAAATATGGTATTATGCCATGCAAGTTATTTAGTGAATCAACAGCCTAGGGGTGCCAAGGGTTACACTAGCGCACAGGGCGCGGCTTGGCCACTGGTAGCCGAGGACAACTTAATATGCACTAAGCTCGATTTAAGCGGGACAGAGTCAGTGGGATAAACAGAGGGTGCGGCCTAAGTTGTCGGCCCTGATAATTATGTGATATGATTGTTATAAGTGATTGATTGCATCCTTGATTCTGAATATATGCTGAATGATTAATGTGGATTATTTGATGAGAGTTCATGGTTAGTGAATCTACTATCTGTTATTACTATTTGTGTTGCACATGTTTTCTTGCTGGGCCTTGGCTCACGAGTGCTACGTGGTGCAGGTAAAGGCAAGGGAAAACTTGATCAGCCTTGATTAGGAGAGCTCTGCGAGCAGAATGTACATGGCCAGCTGCTCAGCTGCCACAATTGAGGTTTAGACAGGGACGCGAGACCCAGAAATTGTTCATTTTGCCTTAGTATAGCTGACAGTTGTCTGTATTTTTGGGAGTCTGTAATCCTACTTTTAAACTCTGTTTCTTTTGGGATCCCATGTACATAACTTCTTAATTATATAAAATGAAACTTTTGACACCAAAACCTTTTCAACCCTATCTCGTACTTGATTAGTAACACGTTTTTAAATTAACGACTTGATTAGCAAGTCTTGCACCTTTATAAGTACACAGTGTAGCGGTCTTGGCTATCCAGGGCGTTACATGAGATATGGAAAATGGATGTCAATATAACTTTTCTTAACTGGAAGCTTGAAGAAGTCATATATATGGATCAACCAGAAGGATTTAAAGTAGCTGGACAAGAAAGAAAAGTTTTCAAGTTGAATAGGTACATTTATGGACTTAAAGCAAGCTTCTCGTTCCTGGAATCTTAGTTTTGATGAAATCATCAAAACCTATGCCCTTGAACAAAATATTAATGAGCCTTGTGTATACAAATTGAAGGAAAATCAAATAGTGGTATTCCTGTTTTCTTTATGTAGATGACATCTTACTCATTGGAAACAATGTTAAGAAATTGTCAAATGTAAAGAATTGGCTGAGCACTCAATTTCAGATGAAGGATATGGGTGAAGCAAGTTATGTTCTAGGTATCTAGATTATTAGGGATAGAAAGAACAGACTCTTAACTCTATCTCAAGCATCATACATTTAAAAAGTACTTGAACATTTCTCAATGACAAATTCCAAGAAAGGACGTCTACCGTCCTGCCATGGAATTCATCTTTCAAAGAAGCAGTCTCCCTAGACTCCTGAAGAGGAAGATGCAATGAGAAAAGTTTTCTACGTATTTGCAGTTGGAAGTCTAATGTATGCTATGTTGTGTACTAGACCAGATATCTACTATTTAGTGGGAGTAGTGAGCAGGTATCAGTCAAACCCAGGACAGGAACATTGGATAGCAGTTAAGCATATTCTAAAGTATTTAAGACGGACTAGGGATTATATGTTAGTCTACAAGGGTGGTGTTCTAAACAATGTAGGCTACACCAATTCATATTTTTAGATCGATGTCGATGACAGGAAGTCTAATTCTAGAATGGTGTTTACAATTGGGGGTGGAGTTGTGATATGGAGAAGTGTAAAGGAGTCTGCAATCTCAGATTCCACCATGGAGGCTGAGTACATAGCTGCGTCTGAAGTAGCTAAGGTTATAGTCTGGCTAATGAAGTTCTATTCAAATCTTGGTATTATTCCAGATATGGATAAACTGATTGTGTTGTTTTGTGACAATACATGAGCGATAGCCAACTCGAAAGAACAAGCTAGAAGAGGATTAAGCATATAGAAATGAAGTATCACATAATTCGAGAATATGTGATCAAGGGAGATGTGAAGGTTATAAAGGTTGCATTTGAAGACAATCTTGCAGATTCGCTTACAAAGACACTACCATAAGCTACATTTGATAAGCATATCAAGGAAATGAGATTAGTAGAATTAAGAAATTAGTTTCAATTAGTGCAAGTGGGAGTTTGTTGCGGTTTTATGCCATAATTAAAACTCAATTTATTTGTAATCTCATTTTATCACCAATAAAAGAATAGAAATCAATTTTTGACTTGGTCAACCACTTTGCTCACATGTTTTATTTCCATGATTATTTGTTTGATATAAACTTTTATTAAATCTCGAGCATATAGCTAATCATATTTATAGTGACATAATCACAGTTGAATATAAATTTGATCATACGTTCAAACATAAGGTAGTCCTAAGATTAGTCACTAAACAGAATTTACTTTGACTTGCCAATCTACGATATGATCTACTTACACATTGCAGTGTTATATTCTTTCCAGAACATTAGCAAAGTAGATAAGATCAGATGTATTTGTTAAATTAGTCTGGACTGATATTTACAGCAAATAAGATTAGTAAACATACCATTATTGTCTATTATAGCTAATCATATAGTTGACCATATGTCAATTCAATCTTAATTCTTAGTGGTTAGTATTCTAACTGATTATTATATTTCAGTTCTTTGACTTGTTCGTTACCAGCTTACCCTATGGACTAGCCCATACTTACATCTTGGAAACTCGGTAGTATAATTGAGTGGGAGTGTTAATCATAGATATGGACATCTATAGCTTTTAATGAAGAAGTAAAACAATGGTTTCCTTTTAGTTTGGTTCAAGGTGCTAAATGATAGAGATCTCATTTCAGTAATTAATATTAGTTTACTGAAATCATTTACAAGGAACTAAGTGTTTTAAGGATAAAATACAATGAGGGGTAAAACAGTATTTTAGTCACATCTCATTGTAGACCGTCTATAGAGGATTGAGTGATAATTAATGTTGTAACAATGGATAACTAAAAACATATCTATATTGCTTATAGAGCGTTTTATGAATTCAAGAGTGCAATTCTGAGTCTTTAGTGGAGTTACGAGAAATTAATAAGTTAATAAATTTATTTGTTAAATTTATGATAACTTATTGGAGCTTGATTTCATAGGCCCACGGTCCCCATTGTACCTTGGATAAAATCATCTAGATAGTCTCAATTAATTGATTTAATTATCAATTATAATTATCAAAGTTAACCAGTTCAATTTTGTATAGTTTCACAGAGTTATACAATTTAAATAAGAAAATAAAATTGAGGGCATATTTATTAATTAAGAAAAATTGGTGTCTAAATTAATAAATAAGTTTAAATCAAGGTTCAAATTATAAATAATTAATTTGATAAAGGATTTGAATAATTATTTAATAAATTAAGTAAATAGAAAAAAATACAGGCCTTGATTTTAAGTTAATTGGGCTTATAATTAGATGGGAAATTTCACGGGCCTAAAGCCCATGAGAATTTCGACCTAATGGCTGATATTATCTATTATTTTATTGATTTTTAATTAAATAAATGACCTAATTGTGCCTATAAAATGAATGCTAAGTGAGAGTTGAAATCAAATTTTTAAAAGACGATCTAACAGATGATCAAAAGATCTATTCTTGACGCTTTAAGGTTTTAGACTCTCTAGCAAAAGTCATTTTCTAAGCCTCAATATTCTCTTCTCTTCTTCTCTTTGTATCTATCTCATGGGTTGAGAATTTTCCACTCTAGTCTAGGTGATTGTAAGGATATTTTGGAAGGTTGTGAAGAAATTTGAAGATCGGTTCATTTTCTTGGTGATACCCTGCGACAGAAATGATTCAAGGGTTAGAGAAACTAAAGGAATGACTAATACATTCCGATGCGTATAATGTAAGTGTTCTTATCATTATTTCTGTTTGAATTCAATTATAGAAACATGTTCTATGTTGTCTTATATTAATTTCTTTAATATAAGATTTACAATAAAGTAAACAAGATCCTATATATGTATTCCCAGCAGGCCCAGTTGAGGTTGACATTATACCAACAGCGAGCCGTGAGGTACTACAACTTCAGGGTGCGAGAAAGGAAATTCAGGGTAGGAGACCTAATGTTGAGGAAATTCCTCCCCAATACCCATGACCTAGTGGTAAGTGTGTTGGGGGAAAACTGGGAAGGACCCTACCAGGTCGCCAAACCTCCTAACACCTACAAGTTAGCATGTCTGGGTGACACCATTGTACCCCGAGCATGGAATGCAGAATATCTCAAGAGATGCTACGAATGAGACTTTCACATTCAATGTAAGAATATCCGTACTTCGTTTGTTTATTTTATGTTAATTTGATTAGTAAAAAATTATTGAGGATGTCTAGATAACCTCATAGTAGATGCAATGTTGCCATACCTGCCTTTGTAATCTACTTTCTATAAATTAAAATGTTTCCTATCTCGCATGTTATTCTTTTCCATTGCAGGCACTTGTATAACAAATATACATACATTGTGAAAGTATATGTTGGGAGCAAAAAGATCAAAGTGCTCAATGGAATGAATCCCACCAGGCACTTGGGGGGCAAGATATGAGGCATATAAATTGCAAAAAAAATAAAAATAAAACCTTGCAAGACTTTTATTGAATTCACAAGGATTAACTACTCTTATGGAAATCGAGGGAGCCAAAAGGTTCGACAGGGATAACCTCGCGACAAAGGCTAAATACGTCCATGAGGGGTAAGGTCTCAATGAAGACATCCACTAATAAGCCTAGGGCATATCTTGAATTCATAGGAATCAACTACCCTTATGGATGTCAAGGGAGCCAAAAGGTCCTACAAGGACAACCTCGTGATAGGTTAATACCTCCACAAGGGGTAAGGCCTCAAGGAAGACGTCCACCAATAAGCCTAGAGTGGGCACCAAGCTGTCTAGCCAAAAAGGGTCATAAAAGAGACCCTTGTAAAAATAGTGCTATGCATAATAATGAGAAGGATGCTTTTCACACAAAATAACAAGTGCGCATAAAAAATATAAAAGGATGCGAAAAACCCAAAGGGTTAACATGTCCGTACAAGTATAGTCAAGATGCACCAAAAAGACTATCATGATCAGTCTATGGAAGACGTAAGTAATTCATCGAAGGAGAGGGACTTAGCAGAGCCCTTTACGCATGATAGCCAAAAGAGGATGACAAAGGCCCAAAAGGCCAACACATCCTCCCAGTCAAGACAACTTTAAGAACACTAATCTTCTCATTGAGGGTCTGAATGGTGGTGTTGAGCCTGGTGTTAGATCGAGTGGTCTACGCAACCTTGGCTATTGCAACATCCCTCTCACAGACTGCCTCAGCAAGCTAGCCCTCCAAATTACTGACCCCTGCGGTCAACTCATCTTTCTCTACCTTGGCCAAGGAGAGATCCTTCATCGCCACCTCAAGCTCGAACTGTAATAGTTGCATTGATGAAGAACTCGAAGCAACAAACAGGTGACCTAAGATTGAGGCCTAAGTAAGCAACAAAGAAACGAAACAAAACGTCAATGATCAGACGATATCAAAACTAAAAAACATACATTAAGTGTTTTAACACGCAATTGCATAGAGGGTCGAATAAAAGCCTCACCCAAATCGTTATCTGGAATGTCATACATAGATCCCCATTCTCCTTCAGGAATATTCCTCATGTAATTGCTCATGGTCTCTCCATACTAGGTCGCCAAAGGATGCCCCTAGGGAGTGGAGGTATGGACTTGACAGGGGGAAGCTTGTATACATATTGAGGTGTGTCGAGAAAAAGAAGGGGACTAGGAGGGTCCTAATCAATCAATATAGGCACAAGGAGTAGAGGGGCATGGAATCACCTCTTTAGGAATTGAGGCATTCGAGGACACCTGTCCCAAATGCACCCCCAAAGGCGGAAGAGCATCATTGAAGGAAGGCAGGATGAAATCCCTCCTCGGAATAGAAGAACCCAGAGGAGGGGTGATGAAGGCAGACTCATCACCTATTGTTGTCGACAAGATCGGGAAGTGACATCATTGGTGCATCCATCATCTACAAACCTTTGGCCCCGTTGGCCAAAGATCTTAAATAGAAGTAATTCTCGGACTCCACCTCTACCTCGTCTTTGGTGTCCATCATATCATCCTTGGAGTAGTGGTAGTCTTCATCATCATCGCCATCATCTATGTCTTTCAAGTTAATATACTTGGATGAGATGGAGCACAAGGAAATTTCTTGATCAAAAGACAACAACTTGGATGAGTAAAGATTGCCCTTAGCAAAAAGGCTGCTAGCCTATTTGCAGGTAGACGACACAGCCAGGACCTTCGCCACACGTTTGAGGGTTACAAGACTTAAACCAGGGCTGATAACCCCTTCAAAACCTAAAGCCAATAAAAATTGAAGGATATAATCAATCAAAACATAGAAGAGGGATAAAGACAAGAAAAAGTAAAAAGGACAGAAAAATCTTACGTGATTGGTTAAAATGCGTATGCTGGGTAGACACATTGTTGGCAAAGAAAAAATCACTCTTCCACGAACCCCTATTGGAAATGGAGCCTTCCACAATAGGATACCTTGTGAGGGCCACAACGTTTTGGAGATGACAGAAGCGAGGGGCCGATGGGTTCACCCTCAGGGTAAACAAATGGTGGACCTTCCTTGTACAGGGCCCTCGTAGGTGCACTTTCTTGTAAATTATATATAGGCAACTTAACACAATCCAAGAGTTGGGTGACAATTGAAGGGGTGCAATCTTGGAATAATTAAGTACCCTAACAAAAAAGGAATGGAGTGGCAAAGCCCCCCCGGACTTGATCACCAAGTCACTAAAAGCTTGAGTCCCTCTGGCGGGTCAGATGCACGATCATTGCGAGACAGAATGGTGTAGTAGATGTCCGCTGAAAATTGATGGGTCTTTAGCATGTTAGAAAGCTTGGTCTGGGTCCAGGTGGACTCGATGTCCATAATCCCAAAATAGTCGGGGATCCTCTTTAGCGTGTTTGATACCTGAATAGAAACAACATGCAGTTTGTGATCGACTGACTTCATCAACCCCCTAGGAGGCACCCTATGAGCCCTACGTCTACCCTCATACTGCTTGACCCTATGACGTTTGGCCATAGACGGAGGAAGACACAAGGGAAAGCCATGGAGAGAAACTCAGGTTCAAGGGGATCACTATTGACACCCCCACGAGTAGGACCTCTGGCGTTTGGAGCTCTAGTACCATAGGGAGATGGAGATTTAAGAGGCATGTCCTTGGAGATTTAAGAAGCAATTTCAATTATGTAATCTTGAAGGGTTTATTTTAGTTGGGCAACCTATGTCTCGTGCCATGGGGGAGAAACTTGGACCCCCACCACTTGTGACAAATTTAAGTACACTCTCAAGGCCCAATTCCTTCTACCTAAGATAGGATAACCGTTGCAGGTAGAGCATTCACACACCCGCATTTACAGAAGGTTTGCGGGTATCAACTTCACATTCAGAAGATGACAACTCGATATGTTCAACATCGGGAGGGATTTTAAAGGACTGCCCAGACGCCATAGGCAAGCTAATATTTGATGACATGTGTGTGTAGAGACAACCCTATATCTAAAATACAATAGAAGTGCAATTGGAGTAAGACAATGACCCTTTTTTAAGTGCCTAACACACAATGGAAACAAGGAAATCTTAAGGCAAAGGTATATACTAACCTATGGCCTGAACCATCATATAAAAGTTAAAGGGGACATACATATATCACTGGGGGAGGAAGGTATACCTGGGTGCATGTACGCGAGTCCGTTGATGTGCGAGGATAGGAATTTGGGCGTGTGAAGAGAGGCCATGTGATAGGAAAGAGCAGACCTTTAGAAATGTGAAAACACCTTGTACCCCTACAATGCAAACATGAATGGTAAAAAAAAAAAGGGAATTTCAAAGTGGAAAAAATTACCTCACAAAATGCTTCTATGGAGGATGGAACCTTGGAGCTCTTAGAAGTGACTTCAAAGAATTACCACTAGGCTATGTAATCTTTAGTGTAAGAAAACAAGTCTAAGGCTTGTGTATTTATTGGAAGAGCCAAAGATCCCTAGCCCATGGATCAAATTCAAAATGAATGGTGGGGATCAAATCCATTGGCAACCTTGGGATCCACACTTAGAAATGGTTGGTTCTCATTTAATCTTAAGGACACACTTGGATCACCACCAAAGCTAGTTGGTTTTTGTGTTTCTTTTTAAACTACAAAGAAACACACCACCAAGGTGCATTTTGTGTTTCTTCATCAACCACAAGATTTCACTCCAAAGGTTAGCCTTCCATACCCCTTGAAGTTGAGCGAAGCATGAATGTGATATATATTGCGCAAGGAATGTAAGAAGAAGTCTACAAGAACACTTGAAATTAGACTTGTAGACTCGGGGGCAAGTGCGAATGTGGATAATTTTCCCCTCACTCACCACGTGACAAGCCACTAAGCTAGACATAAGTACAAGAAATTATCTTGGCCGAGACCGCAAGAAAGGCCTCACTATGTGAAGCACGTTGCTTGCTATTACACATGGGTATCACTAGGCGAGGCCCGTCTCAAGTTTCTTTTAGATGCTCAAAGGGTTTTAGATTGGGCCAGTGCTATAAGAAGCTTTCAAGCCTCACGCCAAGGACCCATTAAGTGCCTTGCTATGCGAGGCCTAGGGACACTCTTGGAAGGCCGAGCGGAGGTGATCTTGAAGGCTTTTATACCTTGCGCCAAGGACCCATTAAGGGCCTCACTATGCGAGGCCTAGGGATACTCTTGGAGGGTCGCATGGAAGTGATCTTAAAAGCTTGTAGACCTCACGTTGATGACCCATTAAGGGCCTTGCTATGCAAGGCTTAGGGACACTCTTGGAGGGACGCGTATAGGTGATCTTGAAGGATTGTAGACCTTGCGCCAAGGACCCATTAAGGGAATTGATATGCGAGACCTAGTGATACTCTTGGAGGGCCGCGCAGAGGTGATCTTGAAGGCATGTAGACCTCACGCAAAGAACCCGTTAAAGGTCTTGCTATTCAAGGCCTAAGGGTACGTAGAGGGGTCGCCCAAGTTGCAGAGTTACCAAAGAGAGGGTTAAGCCTAAGGCTTTTAATGAAATTCAGTTGAAGAGAAAAAACCACTCTAAAGGTAGTAAAGATGTTGTAAGAATTTCACCTATGTGAACCTAGAGGTGGGCTGCCTCTCAAGAGAGTAAGAGTTTTCTCTTCGGATGGTTCATGAATGGATCAAACACAAGGAAGTTAATAAGGCTAAGCGTGAATAGTGGGAAATACATAAGTAATCGTATAGAGGTGTGTGAGACATTACCAATTTTTTTACTAGGAATGTTAAGTTCAATCTTTTAAGAATACCTTAGCATTTCTATTTAAGCTTTGTAGTGTTTTCACTAAGGTAAAGTTCAAAACCTAAAGGTATTTTACTTTATGAATTAATATCATTGGCTACAGAAGTGAGGAAGTATTTAACCAAGTGGGGGAATGTTGAGAGTGGAATTATTTAAGCACGAAGAGGTGCTAAAACAATAACGATTTCACAAAAGTCAACATGTGAAAGTTGACTTTTGGTATAGGCATTTATAAATTATCTTTGTGGGTCCAAAGTGTTTATTTGAAGTATATAAGAGTACTCAAGAAGTTTGGAAGCATATGGAGATGTTTTGAGACAGTTTTTGCAGTGCAAAGTCAAGGACATCGGCGATGCGTTCGCCTTAGTAGGTGACGCGTCGCCTGGCCCATAAAACCCTAAATGGGATAGACTAGGTGACGTATTACTTGGTGTTAGGCAATGCATCGCCTGGCAGGGAATGCATCGTTTGGTGTCAGGCGATACATTGCTTGGTCCGTTACGAGATGTTTGTACGGTTATGTAAATTAGCTCAAAAACTTAAATTTAAATGCTCTAATCTCATTTGTTGAGTCTAATGGTCCTATACTATTTGGGGTTTCATATGAGTTAATTGGTGAATTGATCACTCATCTCTCTCTCTAAAAGAAAAACTCTCGCTTTCTCTAGCTCCAAGATTACTAGTTTTCTCAAAGGTCTTCATCAAGAAAGCTTGGCTTATATGAAGGATCAAGGCTTGTGTATTCCAATCTCATTCCATTGTTGTAGCTTCAAGCATTTCCATAGAGAAGGCTAGGAATAGAGAATTTTGGACAACAAATGTACATTTATGTCAAGCCTTGCAACTTTTGTGTTTCACATAAAATCATAGCTTTGTGATTTTATGTTCTTAGGGTTTGCTCTTCAAGAAAGGTCTACTCTAAACTTTGATCTCTTCGTGTTTATGTAATTTTTGTTTAACTATTCTCAAAGGTTGATTACTTGTATATTTTATTTTGAGTTATATCACAAATGAAAGGTTATCTATAGCCTAACCCTAACACCGTACGCGCCTTCAACTATTGGAATGCATGTTCGTAATCCTCCGTCCTTTCAAATTGCTGACCTCCTTGGAGGGTGTTGAAGAATGGAATGTACTTGTCACAAGCCTTTGAAACGAAGCAGCTGAGAGCCGCTATCTAATTAGTCAAGCTTTGCACGTCCTTGTATTTCCTGGGGGATGGCATCTTGATCAAGACTTTTATCTTCGTAGGATTTGCTTCGATTTCTCGGCCACTGACAATAAATCCCAGGAATTTCCTGAAGGTTACCCCAAATGTGCATTTTTGGGGATTCAACTTCATCTTAAATCTTCAGAGGATAGATAATGCTTCTGCCAAGTCTTTCACCTGGTCGGGTGCTGTTCTAGACTTCACTAGCATGTCGTCCACGTTTACTTCCATATTCCAACCAAGATGGTTTTTGAACATTTTATTTACTAGCCTTTGGTACGTGGCCCCAATGTTCTTCAAGCCAAAAGGCATAACTTTGTAGCAGTAGATGCCTTTATCTGATCGGAAGCTGGTGTGCTCCTGGTCTATGACATGAATAGAGATCTGATTATACCCTGAATAAGCGTCCATAAATGTGAGGAGCTCATTCCCAGAGGTGGAATTGATGATCTGATAAATCTTTTGGCAAGGCCTTGTTGAGGTCGAAGAAGTCGATACATGTTCTCTAGGTGCAGTTATGCTTCGGCACCAGCACCGGGTTTTCCAACCACTTTGGATATTGTGCTTCTTATATGAAGCCATTCGCGATAAGCTTATCAACTTCCATCTTCAAGGCCTCCTCCCTCGCCGGGTCCATTATCCTCAACTTTTATTGCACTGGGGAAACATTTGGGTCTATGTTTAAGACGTGGTAGAGGATGCTAGGGTTAATACCCATCATGTCTGTGTGGGACCAGGGAAAGACGTCCTGGTCCTCATGAAGAAACTTACCACAACTTCTCCGATCTTTGCCTTGAGTTTCTTCTCAACCTTTGTTTTTCTTTCAGGGTTGGAGCTGGAGAGGATGACTTCTTCAGCTTCCTCCATGGGTTCAATAGCTTTATCGTCTCCAACCCTAGGGTCCAACTCGTTGGAATCCTCTTCTAGAACAACCTATACCTCCATCTTCGCTGGAGGAGGTTGCTTGGGGGTTGCTGCTTCAACCACCATTACTGGATGGTTCAGTGACACATTGTAACATTAGCAGGAATCTTTATGTTCCTCACGAACTGTGCCAATTCTTGACTCAGTGGGAAACTTCAGGCACAAGTGGCAAATAAAGGTGACTACCCCAAACTCTACCAGGATGGCATTATAAGCGGAGGAGCAATCCACCACCACAAAGGTGCAATATTTGAAGGCATGGTGGGGCACCTATCCAAGTGTCACTGGCAGCTTGATCTACCCTATCCGAATCAAGTCTTCACCCGAGAACACGTAGAGTGTTGAGGTTCACGGGGAGAGATTGCTTGTCATCAACCTGCTCTTCTTGAAGGCTGACCCGAACAGGATGTTCATGTTAGGAGTATGTCCTAAAAGCATGTAAATGACATTTATTATTTCAATGAATAAATAAATACAATGGTCTATTATTGTTATATTTAGATTATTAAATTATTGTTTGAATAAATTTTTTTAAAATATCAGAAAAATCCCATATTCATTATTGAGAATGTGATCTTGTATTAGTACGAGAGAATTAAGATCACATGAATGAATAAAAATAGTCAACAACAAATTGAAGTTATGGAATTCTTTAATTAGGGTTGTAAGCACGGTTTACTGAGTATCATGTTGATACAAATAATCTAGATTTGGATTATTGATGTGGTAAGACATCTCGGTAAAGGTGCTTTATCTAATATGATTATATATGACAAGGAACGATATGAATAAAAGTCTTTATCCAAAAACCACTTAATAATAAATATTTGTAATTCATATCATAACTGATAATCATTTATAGATTAACCTAAATCCTGAGTGTTCATGAACTCTTGTTTATGTTTATTAAATCTTTTGATTCATTCGTTATGGTCTCTTCATAGATTGAGGCTAATGACTTTTGTTTTGGAGATTTAATATCATGGATGGCTGGGAACATGTATCAACAATACAGAATCTAATCTTTCCTAACAAATTTATATTGGTTCCCTTAAGGGTTAATTTTGGAACTGAATGATTTTGAGCTCAAATCTATAATTAGATTATAGATTAATTATTCACTAGTGAATTAATGGTACTTAAGGAATAAGAAGTAAATTAGAAAGGTCAAATGGTAATTATTCCATTCTAATTTATGAACTAATTAATTAGAGGGTTGAACTATTGTAAGATGGTTATATCAATGGACAACTTAAAATAAAATTTATGTAAAAGTATATCTATAACATAAAGAGTTCAATTATGAATTGATAGTGGAGAAATATCAGAATTAATAAATTAACTATTATGATTAAAGAGTTTAATTATTTAGTTTTAATTTATTGAAGCTTAATGTTATAGGTCTAGGTTCCCCAAAGTGGCTCAAACAAACACTGACAAAGATAAATACAAAAATGGGCAAAAGGATTTATTTGATAAGTAAAATATTTTTATATGCACTAAACATAATTATTGTATAATTATGTGTAATTAATTAATTATTTTATTTAACAAAAATATAACTAATTTGAATCAATTTATTTTGGGGTTTTTGGTATTTAAATAATGATGAAAATTGGGAAAATCACATGCCCTCCCTGGCATGGGTTGGGCGTGTAGCACCAGTGCACAGACACTGTGCTACATGCACAAGAAGATTCCAAGGGAATATTGGTTTAACAATTTTAGTTATTTAAATATTAAATAAATAATGAGATATTTTAATGTGATTAAAATATTATTATTTAAACAAAAATCTGATAATTGATTAGTTATTTTTAAATTGTTTAAAATAACTAATATTATTTATTTTAATATATATTGGATATATTAAATAAAGGGGATCAGTTTTTTCAGAGCGATACTTTTCAGAAATATAAAATATATCGTGAAATATCCCTGAGAGAAATAGAACAGTGCTACAAGCATAGGTCACTGTTCTTCACAAATTTAGGTCCAAACTTTATGAGATCTCATGTGTTGAGAACATCTGATAAATAGACTTTGCCTATTGTTTTGTATAACGAGCCCACACTCGTTCTTTGTGTGTTAAGAATATTTTAGAAGATCATGGTGTGAGATCTCAAGGATTTTGCCGTACAAAAAGATAGCAGCAAGGAAATACTTGAGGTATTTTTCTATTCATCTCTTTGATTCAATATATATATGTGTGAAGAAGTAGATCTAGAAATCTTGTGGGTTTAAATTAACAATTTTTATTGTTGTTCTGATGCGTATAATCTCTGATTTGATCTATAAATACCACCAGTTCACGAAACTCCCGCACTACCATCTTGTTGGAAATCTGGCTTTTGATCACCAATAGATCGTGGTGGGGGAAGTTCACTCTCTGAGCATCATCCTCGGAGAGGGTGATGATCTGGTCTGTGATCCGTGGAATTTGTGCAGGGAGCTAGGACAACACCAGCGCTTCATCTTCATGGTTTAGGGTCCGTGTTGTGGAAGAGACAGAGACATGGCCGAAGCCTAAGTATGGTGTGCTCCGGCCCTAGCATACTTTTGTAGGTGCCCTAATTTAGGTTATCTCGTAGGTCAGTTGTGCGTTCTAGGGACAACTGTCCTAGGGGAATGCTACTTCTATTTCCCCCTCAGAATCAACCAAGACACTAATTCATTGTCCTCAGTTAGCAGAGATGTTTCTCCTATTGGACCTTTGCCCAGGGTTTCTCCGGGATTGTCAAGGCATTGGTGGAACTTCCCCTCCAGGCCTGACGTGGTCTGTTGCAGAATGCCTAGTCAGAAGGTATTGGGCCCCACAGATGCTGGCGACCTGGCGGTTTCCTCGAACCTCGTTAAACTCAGGGTCGTTGGCCTTTCTCGGGACATGAATGGGATCGGTTTCCTAACGAGTCCTCTTTCTCTTCTGGGAAGGCTCAACCTTTTCCTTCCCGCAGGCTTGAAGCGCAGGGGTGCTCTGGTTGGGAGCATAGGCAGCACAATAACTGGCTGCCTAGGTGGTACTTCACCATAAGGGTCCACTTACATCCATTGAGCCACCAATGTAGCCTCAATGGTGTTAATTACCTCTTGTAGGGAGGCGATACTACACTCTTGGGCCTCTTTTTTTTGTTGGTGGGAGGCAATTTAGCCCTTGGGGGCCACCACTTCTGGTGGCTCCTCCGTGTAGAATGACTAGGAATACTCAGTTTCGTAGTAGTCATCTTCGTCCTCGTCATCATATCCCTCATTCTTGTCGTACCCATCGTCGTGGGCCACCTCCGGGTCAGCTGGTGAAGGTGTTCGGCTCGGTTTTCCTCCCATAATGACGGTCGGATGACAGATTTATTCTATTACATTGCGTCTGGTAATCACCATGGTTGTATCTCGAAGCTTTCCTCAAGCTCTCAATGCAAGCAACATGTTGACTAGGTTTTTCGCAAACAACTAATTAAATAAAAGCTTATAGAAAAGCAGTAAAAGACATGGGGATTTACATGGTTCAGGTTATTAATTAACCCTAGTCCACGATTCACTTGTATTAGGATGTGAGAAGATTGGGGGTTAAAGTTCTCATAGAGTTACATTCAACCGTTTTGCAGTGCTCTGAATACAAAAAATCGAGATCCTTTACAATGTGTGCCCTAGCCCTATTTATAGATGGCTGAGGGAAATTAAATCCCTAATGGGAATTTATTACAAACATTCTCCCTTAAGGGGGTACTGAATGAATAATAAATATACATTCCCTTAGTTAAGGTGTTGTGGGCCCAGGCGCATCATAGTGGGCCCATTTATGAGGTTACAGTTCATTACCTTTTGGGGTGACATGCCCTTCATAGTGTCAGGGGGAAGATGGACGATTTGGCTTGTCAGATGACATCGTGAGACATCCTCCTTGTCCCCTATATGGATTCGACTACACGCCTTGTGCTACATTGACCGTTAAAAGGTTTCTTGTGGTCTAATATATCTACGCATGACATCTGGTAGTTCTACTCCAGGTCCGGATGAAGGATCTCGTAGGCCTGGAGAATGTGTGTGGAGAAGATATTAACTTGAAACTGTACTTAGTCATCAGGACGTATCTGTCCTCGAGGACATACTTCTCCAGAGGCGGTGCACGGTAAAAAATGGGCAAGATTGTAATGCCCCAAAATCCCTAATGCGGTTTAATGGTCGAATGAGTAGGCCGAGAGAGCCATAATTGATTTAATATGCCATTAAATTATTATGTCCATGTTTATGTGAATTATATTATAATATGATGTTAAATGCATGCATGTGGGTCCACATTTCATCATAGGGGCATTTTGGTAATTTGGTCGTTGAGGGTGTAATTGTATATTTGTATGCATGTCGGTGAACTATTGTTGAGGCCACATAATAATGTGGATTTGTTCGAGCCATTCAGCATGAGATGATCTTTGAGTGTAAGTTAGCGGTTTGGTCATAACGGGATTAAGTTTGGGGCTCGGGGTGAGTCTCAGGGTAATTTGGTGATTCTAGCATTACTGGGAATTAAAGTGTAACGGGATATGAGTTATTGGTACTTGAGAATTTTGAGAATAACAAGAATTGGAGGGTGTTAATTATGATTAATGAAATAGGCGGGAAAGGACGGTTTTACCCTTGGGAGCCTTTAGAAAACTTTAAATGACCTAGGGGCAATTTAGTCTTTTCACCCCTAGGATATGTTTAAGCCATTGAAGGCTGTGGAAGGTTAGCCAAAACAGAGCATAAAAACATCTCTCCCATACCTCCTTTTCTCTCCTTTTTCTCCTTGGATTTTTGAACCCTATTTGAAGAACCAAGCTAGGAAATCAAGGTTTGGAGCTTAGAACTCTGGTTCATCCATTGAAGAGGACTCAATTCAAGCTTGAGGTAAGAATTCAGCCATGCAACTTTCGTTATACTCTGTTTTTCTAATAGTTTTTAATTGAGAAATTTGAAGTGATTAGTTGAGAATCAATGGAGATTTTTTAGAAAGTTTGCTTGGGTTTTGATGAGGTTGTGGTATGGATGAAGTTTTGGGGTTGAATGGTATGTTTGGATGATGTTTGAGATTGGTTTGGAAGCATGATTTTCAGGGGAAGTCGCAGGGGAGAAGACCAGAAAAATCTGGTCTATAGTGGCGCCCCAGCGCTAGGCAGGGCAGAGAGTGGGACTCTCTCTGACTTGGGACAGCGCCCCAACGCTAGGTCAGTCTCAGCAAGTCCTAGTTTTAGGGCTCGGCATGACTTTGGGGGCTTGGGGGAATGATTCCACTACCCCGTTTGGGTGGATTGGGAGTCCCGAGAGTATGGGATTGATCCTGAGAGTGATGTCTTAGATTATGAACCTTTTATTGATTTACTTTATTGATGGATTCCAATTGGTTATGACTTGGTGATCGCAAAGGAACCAAAAGACAGATCGTTCTCAAGGGTCGTTCTCTTACTAATTCTCGCTCGAACCAGAGGTAAGAAAACTGCATCCCATATGTGACATGCATGGTTATTATTGAGGCATGTTGAGTGTTTAAATATGGACATTGATTGCATATCAAATGTTTAGAAAATCTTGCTCACTTGTGCATGGCACTGACTAATTAGTCAGAATTGGCAATGGTGTCAGTATCAACTGTGAAGCTGTGACTCACTAGTCAAGTTCGGCAGTAATACTGAGCACTGGTCACATGGTATTGACTAATAAGTCAAGAACGGTCTTAGCGTGTTTAACGTAATCCAACAAAGATTAGATCTAATCGACATCTGCATTGAATGACTCACAATGAGCGTTAATACCGGACCGACCTCAAGTTCGATGAAAACTAAAAGCGCTTGTCTAGTCTATGACTATTCACTTAGAGCCAGGACCAGAGGGCCCAGGTGACTGCTTCATCACATGGCTATGGGTGCTGAGCCCTAGTGACTTACTCATCAGTCACTCATCTGTTTAAGCTAGTGACTACTCATCAGTCACTCATCTGGTTTATGTAGTGATTTACTCATCAGTCACTCATCTGTTTAAGCTAGTGACTTACTCATCAGTCACTCATCCGGTTTAAGCTGGTGGCTTACTCACTAGTCTCTCATCTGATTAGGGCTATAAGCCCCATCATGGTTAATGGAACCTCAAGTATTAAATCACTCATATGTTCAGGGCTATAAGCTCTGTATGATTATCTTAATCATCTTTTGATATTATTTACATGCAGTAATGAGTTTTCTTGCTGGGCTTTGGCTCATGGGTGCTATGTGGTGCAGGTAAAGGGAAAGAAAAGCTCACCCAACCTTAAGTGGAGAGCTTAGGTGATAATGTGTACATATGCGGTCGCTTGACCACCACATC
The DNA here is from genome assembly GCF_963169125.1 of Humulus lupulus. Taxonomy (NCBI): domain Eukaryota; kingdom Viridiplantae; phylum Streptophyta; class Magnoliopsida; order Rosales; family Cannabaceae; genus Humulus; species Humulus lupulus. Next base: position 173,454,602 of record NC_084794.1, on the reverse strand, counting down.
CAAGGAGTTTCTTGGAGGAACTAGGGGGTTAGCCCTATTTTTGCTGCTTAGGTCGGCGGATTGTAAATTTTACACTGTAATGACCATTTTGTATTGTAAATAACTTGTAAACATTTTTATGGGGCCATGAACAGTTTTATGTTTTAAATAAAATATATCCTTTTCCTTTTGATTGGTTTTTCACCTTAACCTATTAATAACACCTAGATGCACGTTTATAACCAAAGAACTCGATTAGCGAGTTAAGCACGGTTCAAAGTTCAGAGTAACGGTCTTGGAGTAACCAGGGCGTTACAAAGACCTTCCTTCTAGGAGCTCTAGTTAAGCTCCTAGAAGCTTAACCAGCTTCCCACGTACACTTGATTACTCCTAATGCATGCCATATATCACTCGGTGGAAACACGAACAATGCATGATTTTAGGGAATCAACCCTAACAAAAGTACAATGTAAAAATAGTGCAATAAAAAGTTTCCTTAGCAATACTCTACTTTTTATAGTTATATTTTTTTTATTAAAATTGATGTGATGGCCATATTTAGTTAACATTAATTGTTTTCAAGAAAATTAACACATCGTTTTCATGGAATCTCAACTCTTTTTTTTTTTTTTGTAAACATTAACTTTTTAATGAAAAAGATTAATTAATATATAGTAAAATATCCACTTTGTTGAATTAACATCAAAATTATATGACTAAACCATAAAATTGAAAGAAAAAAATTATGAAGAACATATTTTTTTATAAAAAATATTAGAGTTATTGGCAGCGAACATTAGCATTGTGTGATTTTTTGCTTTTTTTGCTTGATTTTTTCATTGCTTATTTTAAATTGTTTTTTTTTTTTACTTTTTAGTATGTTTATTACCATTCTAATTATCATTTAAAATTACTTGTTGACATGGCAACTGTTGACGGTGAGAACTCGTCAACTAAGTTAAGTTGGAAAGAATTGCAAGATAAAGATTACCAATAGAAAAGCCTTAGAAATTTAAGTATCAACTCTAAGAACAATTGCAGAATAACAATGGTGAAATCAGTTTTTCATTCACTATGGTGCACTTGCTACAGTAAATTTTCCAACCCCTTTCCATGGGGAATTGGGGTTCATTATATAGTGGGCTCTAATGGCCTCTAATACAATGTGGTCCAGGGGACCAAGCAGTACGCTAGTACAATGCCAGATGAGTGGTCTCAGGGGTAGTGGTGTCTGCTCCAGTACATGATCGGGGTTGGTGGGAGCACCTCCATTTTAGTACTTGACTGTGCCTCCACTACTTGCCCAGTACGGGTGTCAGAGGAGTGGTTGGTGTGGGTACTATGTGTGTACTCCAGCTCCTTTTAGTTTGTCAGTGTACTCCATACCCATAGGAAATACGGTGTCGCGTTGGTGGTACTAATCTTAGGGAGAGAGTTGAGGCCTCTTTAACGAAGCCTGTCGGACTCGCGTGGGCGCAGGCATCTGAGGGCCTCGCGTGGCCTCGTGCATGGGCGCGCCTAATGGCCTCGCGAGAGAGGGAAAACCCGAGGGCCTCGCGTGGGCGCAAGCACCTGATGGCCTCGCATGGCCTCGCGCACGGGCGCACCTGACGGCCTCGTGAGAGGGTGGAGGGCCCGAGGGCCTTGCGTGGGTGCAAGCACCTGATGGCCTCACATGGCCTCGCGCATGGGCGCGCCTAACGGCCTCGAGAGAGGGTGGAGGGCCCGAGGGCCTCGCGTGGGCGCCAGCACCTGATGGCCTCGCGCACGGGTGCGCCTGACGGCCTCGCGAGAGGGTGGAGGCTCGTGGGCCTTGCGTGGGCGCAGGCATCCGAGGGCCTCGCGTGGCCTCGCGCATGGACGCGCCTAATGGCCTCGCAAGAGAGTGAAGACCCGAGGGCCTCGCGTGGGCGCAAGCACCTGATGGCCTCGCATGGCCTCGCGCACGGGCGTGCCCGACGGCCTCGCGAGAGGGGGACGACCCGAGGATCTAACGAAGGCACTGACGCATGGGGGCCTAAGCACGTGCTTTGGATCTTTTACAGGCATGGAATATTGAGCATCCACAGCAACATTATTTAAGTGATTTGGCATCCATGAATTGATATGGAAAACAAAAGGTGACTAGTAAAATTTTAAATGACGTGGCCCAATTTAAATTTGATATCTGGAAATTAAAGTGTCAGATTACGGTGAGGTACCTATGTGTAATGACCCACTAATCTAGACTAATTGGACCATTATCGAAACTATACATAAAACTTACATTTTTACGAAAATACCATAATTTATTGAGTAACTTGAAAAATAAGAGTTATTTACAAATAAACAGAATACTAAGAAGGATTTTGGGATCCCATTGTCTTTAAAACAATGCAAGATTTAAAATAAAAGACATTACATAATAATGCGGAAAATACACATAAAAACCATAAAAACATAAAAGGAGACTATATCCTCGAATCGAATAACGCTCGGCCCCTTGACTCCATTCATCATCGATACACATCCTCCAAGCGCCACGAATCTTTCCGCCTCTAAGCTTATTTTCCTGCACATAAACAGAAAGGAGTGAGCCTAAAGCCCAGTAAGGAAAATCTAACACAAAGCCATATACATAATTTCATAAGAAAACATAAAGACTTAACATAACACATATAACATACACTTATTATAATGGCCATTATTACTTGGGGTCCCATAGACTAAGCAAGCATATGCCCATGGGATTAGTGGGGTCCTACTAGCTAAGTAGGTCATATGCCCATAACCCATTTGGGGTCTTGTTAGTCATATGGGTCATATGCCCAAGCCTACAAACATACACATATACATATCATAACACTTTTAATAACATAAAACATATAGATAACATAAGCACATAACATGTTGATTCTAGCCTATTTTCCTTACCAAAGTTACCGGGATTATGGACTGAGTTGGGAATTTTGGAACACTCCTAAAACCATAAGAAAGAGTGAGTCTAAGAAAGGAGATGAAAAGAAAGAGATGGAAAGACTAAACCATAAAAAAAACATACTTACCGACTTATATGCTTAAGAGCTTGGATTCCCTAACCAAAATAAGAATAAGGTTAGGGGACTGAGTAGAAGGTTTTGAGAAAGGAAATAACATAAAATACAGAAAGGAACTAGAGTTTTGGGTTTACCTCAAAGATTGCAAGATCAATCTAACCTCCACCGAAATACTATAGAACTCACTTCCCAAAGTGTTTGATAAGCTTATGATGTTTAAGCTTATAGCTTTTCCCAAACCAAGTGTTTACACTCTCACACTCACTTAACACTAGCAGCTTCTGAACTTAGAGAAAATGGTGAATAATGGCTGGGTACTAGGTCCTATTTATAGAGTTTGGGAATGAAAATATCTTGATTTTACTTGAATAAAAATAATGGCTTTTTAGGTGAAAATCATTTGAATAATCGTTCAGCAGAGGCTGAAGACTCGTTCAGAAGATGCTGGACTGTTGAAGGAGTTTGAATGGCTGAAAGGAAAAGAATTCAAAAGTATTTGAAAACATGCTGGTGGAGGCGATATATCGCCCCCTATAGGCGATATATCGCCTGGACCTTTGTTCCCGAGGCGACCGTGCATCGATTCGTGTTTTCCGTATCTACGTGCTGCGATATATCGCCCCCTATAGCTGCGATATATCGGCATACGCTGAATATTTAAACACGAATTTACACATTTTTAGCTGAGTTTGAATGGAGTAAACAGCCTTGACTAAGCCCTCAACGTGCTCAAAGCTGCTGACTGACCTTAATTACCATTCAAAACATGTGCTTAAAATCCTATTGGTTGATGTCTAAACCTTATAATATAATAATAAAATCCTTAATATCAGACACATTAATCAAACCTTAGGTTATACTTAATATTCTTAAACTATAGGTTAAACTTAGAAAATCTATAAGTACTACTATGAGTGTCCAAATAACTCCCGGTCTGAACCAAAAATCCATAGTAACAAAGATAACACTAAACATACTATAATACTACTAAACAATTAGCTAAGTAAAGTTCTTGGACTCTACAATTCTCCCCTACTAAAAAGAATTTCGTCCTCGAAATTTACTTACCAAATAACTCTGGATACCGGCTCTGCATGTCCTCTTCCAACTCCCACGTTGCCTCGCGTTCAGTACTATTGCTCCATAGGACTTTAACTATAGGAAAGCTCTTGGACCGTAACTGCTTCATCCCTCTATCTAGGATGCTAACCGGTCGTTCCTCGTAACTTAAGTCTTTCTGGAGCGCTATGGTATCGTACTTGAGGACGTGAGATGGGTCTGACACATACTTGCGTAACATCGAGATGTGGAAGACGTTGTGACTATCGGCTAGTGCTGGCGGTAGGGCTAGTCTATACGCAACTGGTCCCACTTTGTCCAATATCTCAAAAGGACCTATGAATCGGGGACTGAGCTTGCCTTTCTTCCCGAACCGCTTGACACCCTTCATAGGAGATATCTTCAGGAAGACTTGATCTCCAACTTGGAACTCCACATCGCGTCGCTTGGTATCCGCATAGCTCTTCTGACGGCTTTGAGCAGCAAGCATACGCTGTCTAATAAGCGTTACTGCTTCTTGAGCTTGCCTAACAGCTTCGGGCCCTAGAAGCTGCCTTTCTCCTACCTCGTCCCAGTGCAACGGTGATCGGCACCTTCTTCCATATCGCAACTCCTAAGGTGCCATTCCGATCGTTGACTGGTAGCTGTTGTTGTACGAGAACTCGATCAGTGGTAAGTACTTGTTCCACGATCCTTCGAAATCAAGTATACACGCGCGTAGCATATCCTCTAAAATCTGAATCACACGCTTGGACTGCCCATCTGTCTGAGGATGGAAAGCTGTACTAAGACTTAACTTAGTACCCATGGCTTGCTATAAGCTTCTCCAAAATCTTGACGTAAATACTGATCCTCTATCTGACACTATCGATTCCATGCAATCGTACAATCTCTTGGATGTAGATGTCTGCATATTGGTCTGCCGTATAAGAAGTCTTAACAGGCAGAAAATGAGCCTACTTGGTTAGTCTATCTATGACTATCCAAGCAGAATCATGCTGCTTATTCGTCTTTGGCAGACCCGTCACGAAGTCCATGGCTATATCGTTCCACTTCCATTCCGGTATGCTAAGCGGTTGCAATAATCCTGCAGGCCGCTGATGCTCCGCCTTCACTTGCTGGCATACCAGACACTTAGATACATACTCCGCTATGTCCTTCTTCATCCCTGGCCACCAATAGACTGCCTTGATGTCATGAGTCATCTTGGTAGACCCTGGATGAACCGAGTATGGGGTGCTGTGCGCTTCTTCTAGGATCGTCTTCTTAATACTTTGATCGTCTGGCACGCATACCCGATCATTATATCTCAATAAGCCTTGGCTAGATATTGAGAAATCAGTAGTCTTGCCTTCTCTGACTGCATCCATGTGTGCAGCTAGCATGTCATCATGCCTCTGACCAATCTGTTATGTCCTCTAGCAGATTCGATTGGATAGACAAGTTAGCCAGCTTGCCTACAACCACTTCCATTCTGGCACTAATCAACTCCTGCTGTAGCGGCTTCTCTATTCCGGATAAGACTGCTAAGTTCCCATAGCTTTTCCTACTAAGTGCATCGGAAACTACGTTCGCCTTCCCTGGGTGGTATAGGATTTCAAAATCGTAATCCCTTGTTAACTCCAACCACCGGCGTTGTCTCAAGTTAAGCTCCCTTTGAGTAAAGAAGTACTTTTAAACTCTTGTGGTCCGTATAAATCTCACACCGTTCTCCGTAAAGATAATGGTGCCAGATTGTTAATGCAGAGACCACCGCTGCTAACTCCCACGTGAGTTGGATAGCGTTGCTTATACTCCTTCAACTTTCGTGAGGCGTAGGCTATCACCTTGTCATTTTGCATCAGTACGCATCCCAATCCTAGCTTTGATGCATCGCAGTAGACAACGAACTTGTCGTTGGGTGTTGGGACACTAAGTACTGGTGTTGAGCAAAGCTTATCCTTAAGCAACTGGAAGCTTTCTTCACACTTATCGTTCCAGTTAAACTTTTGTTGCTTCCGGGTCAGGTTGGTGAGTGGAGTGGCTATCTTAGAAAAGCCCTCTACAAACTCCCTATAATAACCTGCTAGCCCTAAGAAGCTTCTTACCTCTGATGCGTTCTTTGGTATAGGCCAATCCTTCACGGCCTTTACTTTCGATGGGTCTACTGCAACTCCGTCTTTCGATATGATGTGCTCGAGGAACGCCACTTGTGAAAGCCAAAACTCGCATTTCTTGAACTTGGCGTAAAGTTTATGCTCCTTCAATCGCGTCAAAATAATCCTTAAATGTTCCTCGTGCTGTACTTCATCCTTGGAGTATACTAAAATATCGTCGATGAATACAACGACGAATTTATCTAAGTAATCCTTGAAGACCCTATTCATTAAGTCCATAAACGCGGCTGGCGCGTTAGTAAGACCAAAAGACATAACCAAGAACTCGTAGTGTCCATAACAAGTCCTAAAGGCTGTCTTAGGAATATCTTCTCCCTTTACCTTGAGCTGATGATACCCGGACCGTAAATCGATCTTAGAGAATACAGTCGCGCCTCGGAGTTGATCAAACAAATCATCGATCCGAGGTAGCGGGTATTTGTTCTTAATCGTTACTTTATTCAGCTCACGGTAGTCTATGCACATGCGCATACTTCCGTCCTTCTTCTTAACGAATAGTACCGGAGCTCCCCATGGTGAATGGCTTGGCCTAATGAAACCCAAGTCTAGGAGTTCTTGTAGCTGCGTCTTTAACTCCTTGAGTTCCGTAGGTGCCATCCGGTATGGTGCCTTAGAGACAGGCTCGGTGCCTGGTACTAATTCTATCGTGAAGTCTATTTCTCAAGTTGGCGGCAATCCTGGCAAGTCATCGGGAAATACCTCTGGAAATTCTTGTATAACTCGAACATCTCCATCCTTAAGTAATGTCTCCTTTTCCACATTCGTGATGCTGGCTAAGAACGCTTGGCATCCTTTCTCTATCCTTTGTTGAGCTTTGAGAGATGACACTAACGGGGTGCGTAATCCTGAAGCTTGTCCTATGAAGCATCGCCGCTGGCCGTCAGGAGTCTCGAACATCACCTTCTTGCGTTTGCTGTCGATCGTTGCGCCATGTCGTGCTAGCCGATCCATGCCTAGTATTACGTTGAAGTCCTTGATCACTAGATCTATTAGGTCTCCTTCTAGTTCTATGTCCTCAATCTTGATCGGTACGCCTCGTACTATTCGTGATGATAGAACTACTTTGCCCGAAGGCAACTCGGTTACAACCTAGTTCTAAATCTTTCACTAGGTTTGTCTAGTTTTTCTATCATTCCTAACGAGATATACGAGTATACTGCTACCAATCAAGCGATACTAGAACACATACTATCGAGGATAGGATCTGACCTGAAAATCCTTGTTACTAGCATGGGTTCCTCCTTGGGTCAAGGCAAAGACTTTGGTCTGGAACCATCGTTTAATCCTTCTTCTCCTTACTAACATCAATCCTTTCTACTTTGATTGCCGTCTAAAGAACATTGGCATATGTAGTGTTTCCCGGGTTCTCTAACTTAACCCCTAATTCCATCTTTGGTCTAAGTCCTCTGACGAACTTGGTCAACCTCGTAAAGTCGGTTGGGACCAACTCTGGTGCAAACTTGACTAATCTGTTGAACTGACGAGGATATTCTTCTATCATTAGCAATGACTGCCGAGGTGTAATACTTCTTGTGGAACGGCTCCATAAATCTTGTCCATATCATGGTGGTGACATCGTTAGTCTGGTGAACTAAGTCCCACCATATTTTGGCATCCTTCTTGAGTAATGACGAGACGCAGGATATGCGGTCTGCATTACTGAGATTCATGTGCGTAAGAATTGGCTCCACATTCCTAGCCACTCTTCTGCCTCAAAGGGGTCTATAGTCCCTTCGAAGTTTGGAGCGTGCTGCTTGCGGAACTTTTCATACACTGACTCCATATTCGGTACTGGATGTGGTGCGTAGTTCGTCACTGGCCATTCCCCATATGGACCAACTTGTTGGGGTGCTAGAGCCATTTGTTGTAGCTGCGGCTGCGGTTGCGGCTGAGGCTGAGGCTGAGTCTGCGCCTGTTGACGTTGTTGCTGCAAGAGTTCCTCGACTTGTTGTTGCCGTCTAGCGATTTCTGCGGTGTTGTCAGCTGACGGTGTCGGCGCGTTGCGGCTAGTAATAGCACGCACTCCTCTTCTGCGAACTGGAGGGCATCATTGGTCGTTGGAACAATGTTGGAGGCGTTTCCGTTGGTGTGTGCAGATCTTCGAAGCGACATCTTCACCAAAAGTTCTAACAGTCGAGAACTTGTTAGAACTTACCCTAATAGGCTCTAAGGCAAAAACTTATTCTAAAACAAACATATCTCAGACCTATTTATTATGACTTCTTATGAAAAATTATATAGGTCTTTATTCATTATTAGAGTGAGTTTCTATACTTAGAAAAACAAGTCATCTTTATTTTCTAAGTGTGTTTCTAATCATCCTATATGACTTAATTCTCAGGCTCGAAACTTATCTTTGTTCCAAAGTTAACCATATTGAGGGAGGGCTGGGATCAGTAAAATCGTTCCCACTACTAAGGCCCCCTAACTCTCAATAAGGAAACTTGGTTCATTGATTTGTATCCACCCTCACTGAACTTAGTCATTATTCATTTTATTTAGTATTTATTATGATTGCGAAAATAGAATCAAACTCACACATGATATTCAAATAGCATGTTATTCATTTGGAAAAACAATTTCACTTATTACAATCAAAAGTAAATAAAACAAATAATGAAAACTATTATTCTAAAAATCGGGATCTTCTACATCCGATCCTTCATCTAGCATATCGTCATCTATTTCCTTATAATCATCGTTGTCTTGAGCCTCAAAATTTCCTCGGGGAAGATTCAAGAAGATCCTATGTTGTTGCTCATTAGTGAATTGAAACTCTAAATCATAGGTGAACTTAAGTATGAGAGAATAATATCTTAGGGCTGCTTGTAAGTCATCATCGTTATTTATATTCTCCCATATTTCTTCTAAAGTTAAAATTGCTGAAGGAAAATCTTTTAAAAGCCTAATTACTACGACATATTGTTCTGCAGCTCTCATCATGATTTGCCTAGATTCTTGAAGGTGACCTATCTCTTTGTGGAACAAGATCAATCTTCGAGTGATCTTTTCTAGTGCTCCTACGGTGTCTCTTGGCTCCCTTATTCTTTTTAAGGCCTTAATGGCTCGGATATCTTGGTAGGTTAAGGCTCCGTTCATTCTTAACTGAAAACATAAACACTAAAGGTGTTAGCTATACATATACGCAAAGTAACTAGTAACTTGTAACTTAAATACTTACTTGGCGGTCCGATTCGGAGCTTTGAGCATGTGCATCGAGGAGAACTTCATGCGAAGGAACCGTTTCTCTGATACCAACTGTAATGACCCACTAATCTAGACTAATTGGACCATTATCGAAACTATACATAAAACTTACATTTTTACGAAAATACCATAATTTATTGAGTAACTTGAAAAATAAGAGTTATTTACAAATAAACAGAATACTAAGAAGGATTTTGGGATCCCATTGTCTTTAAAACAATGCAAGATTTAAAATAAAAGACATTACATAATAATGCGGAAAATACACATAAAAACCATAAAAACATAAAAGGAGACTATATCCTCGAATCGAATAACGCTCGGCCCCTTGACTCCATTCATCATCGATACACATCCTCCAAGCGCCACGAATCTTTCCGCCTCTAAGCTTATTTTCCTGCACATAAACAGAAAGGAGTGAGCCTAAAGCCCAGTAAGGAAAATCTAACACAAAGCCATATACATAATTTCATAAGAAAACATAAAGACTTAACATAACACATATAACATACACTTATTATAATGGCCATTATTACTTGGGGTCCCATAGACTAAGCAAGCATATGCCCATGGGATTAGTGGGGTCCTACTAGCTAAGTAGGTCATATGCCCATAACCCATTTGGGGTCTTGTTAGTCATATGGGTCATATGCCCAAGCCTACAAACATACACATATACATATCATAACACTTTTAATAACATAAAACATATAGATAACATAAGCACATAACATGTTGATTCTAGCCTATTTTCCTTACCAAAGTTACCGGGATTATGGACTGAGTTGGGACTTTTGGAACACTCCTAAAACCATAAGAAAGAGTGAGTCTAAGAAAGGAGATGAAAAGAAAGAGATGGAAAGACTAAACCATAAAAAAAACATACTTACCGACTTATATGCTTAAGAGCTTGGATTCCCTAACCAAAATAAGAATAAGGTTAGGGGACTGAGTAGAAGGTTTTGAGAAAGGAAATAACATAAAATACAGAAAGGAACTAGAGTTTTGGGTTTACCTCAAAGATTGCAAGATCAATCTAACCTCCACCGAAATACTATAGAACTCACTTCCCAAAGTGTTTGATAAGCTTATGATGTTTAAGCTTATAGCTTTTCCCAAACCAAGTGTTTACACTCTCACACTCACTTAACACTAGCAGCTTCTGAACTTAGAGAAAATGGTGAATAATGGCTGGGTACTAGGTCCTATTTATAGAGTTTGGGAATGAAAATATCTTGATTTTACTTGAATAAAAATAATGGCTTTTTAGGTGAAAATCATTTGAATAATCGTTCAGCAGAGGCTGAAGACTCGTTCAGAAGATGCTGGACTGTTGAAGGAGTTTGAATGGCTGAAAGGAAAAGAATTCAAAAGTATTTGAAAACATGCTGGTGGAGGCGATATATCGCCCCCTATAGGCGATATATCGCCTGGACCTTTGTTCCCGAGGCGACTGTGCATCGATTCGTGTTTTCCGTATCTACGTGCTGCGATATATCGCCCCCTATAGCTGCGATATATCGGCATACGCTGAATATTTAAACACGAATTTACACATTTTTAGCTGAGTTTGAATGGAGTAAACAGCCTTGACTAAGCCCTCAACGTGCTCAAAGCTGCTGACTGACCTTAATTACCATTCAAAACATGTGCTTAAAATCCTATTGGTTGATGTCTAAACCTTATAATATAATAATAAAATCCTTAATATCAGACACATTAATCAAACCTTAGGTTATACTTAATATTCTTAAACTATAGGTTAAACTTAGAAAATCTATAAGTACTACTATGAGTGTCCAAATAACTCCCGGTCTGAACCAAAAATCCATAGTAACAAAGATAACACTAAACATACTATAATACTACTAAACAATTAGCTAAGTAAAGTTCTTGGACTCTACACTATGGTTGTCAAGAAATGGTGACGAAAAATATTTAATCTGTAAAAAAATACTTAGGTATTAATCTGCTAATTTTGATACACTTAGGTATTTTCATCGCCAATTACTCAAAATATTATATTATCGGAAGCAAAAGATGTAAGGGATAAAAAAACACGTATTTTAATTTAGAATAATATTAAACCCAAAAATGAATAAAATTTAGTCGTGGAGCAATCAAAATCAACATATTTGTCTCTCCATGCCTCTTGGGCATCGCAAAGACGCTCTCATCCACCTCGGGTTCTCTTGGTCTCGCCTAAGTAGTCGCAACCTTGCTTCCACCTCGGTTCGTCAGATGCTCACCCTTGCATAGCCACAGTATCGCCTCCACCTTACTCTCACTCAGATACTCACCTATGTAGTTATATTTCTTTACTTGACTTAAAATGCATGTTCAAATGGACTTACTTTTAATATTTGTGGTTGTGTGCTAGCTTCAAAATTTGTTTTTCCTGTATGTTGTTATGGTTTGAGGAATTTTTTTGCATTGTGTATTTTTATGCAGCCTTTATGATATTATTGATGTCCTTTATGATTTGGTTCATTTGATTTTGTAATTTTTGTATTCGTGATATTGGATATGAGCATGGACGGAGGCACGTGTAGTACCAGGGGGGAAATGGCCTCCCTCAATTTTTTTATTAAAAGAAATATGTAGTATTTTTATAAAATTTCTTTAATTTTTATTTTTTTTAATTTATAGTTTCCCCCCTTAATATTTTTTTTTACATTTTTGCCCCTTACCTAATAGCTCTGCCTTCGTCTTGGATATGGGATAATCGTTTTTTTTTTTAAATTGGTTGATTGTTAGATAGTTTATTTGATTTTGTAATTCTTGTATTCGTGATATTAAAGGGGGCCATGACCCCCTGGTACTACATGTGTCTCCGTCCATGGTAGTGTTAAATTCCCCAAGTTTGGTCTTTATCACACACTAAAATTTCTAGAAATATCATAAATCTTTACATTGATGAGAAATAAATTGAGATAATTTTTTGTTAAAGATTTACAAAGAGCCTTCCTAATATTATTTATTTATTTATATTTTTTGAAAAAAAGAAAAAGATCAAATGCACATGAGTGGTCTTCTGCCAATTTTATAAAGAGCCTTTCTTTATGGCGAAGGAAAACTGTGGTTACAAAAGACAACATGAAACAAGACCAGACAAGACACTACAGAAACGGTTCCAAAAAACTTGTCCAATCTCTAAGGAAACAAGAAAACGGAGTCCCTTTGAAACCCTTAACATTAACCAAAGGGCCACACAGAGTCTCATCTTTTCCCATAAACATTCTCATTCACTACTCTGATCCTTGAAGATCCTTCTATTTCTCTCCAGCCAAACGCCCCAAAACAAAGGCGTAACAGCAATAGTCCAAAGAGTTTGATCTTCCCTGCTCTTATTGGTATGAAATAGTAAAACCTCCTCATAAGAATAAGGGACAACACAATGCACTATGAACTCATGAATAAGTTTATACCACAAATTCATGGAAAATTCATAGTAAATAAATAAATGTATTACAGTTTCATTGGATTTTCTAAACAACACACACCAACCAAGGGAAATTGTCAATAGAGAATTTTTTTTTCTGAATAACTTCATGCACGTTCAAACTATCCCACAATAAAAGCCACATAAAAGTAGATCAGCCTAAACAAGGGGGGAGATAGTAGCATTTTCTCTAAGGACATTAAAAGTAGATTTACATAAATAAATTCATGTGCTATCCCTATTCCAAATTCTACAATCCTCAGCACCTCACAAAAATGAGCCCCATCTAGTTGCTCTAATAAGCAAGTAAACTCGATAACCTCTCTATCTGTAAATTTTCTCATCAAGTTTAGGTTCCATGTCACAAGAGTTGTATATTAAGCAACAAAATGATAGATGGAGTAATGTTTGTCCAAGCACAAACAAGCTAACCCAGGAAAAGATTCTAGAAAGGGCTTATCACCCACCCAAGTTTCCTCTGAAAATCTTATCCTGCTCCCTTTCCCCACCTAAAATGATACCAAGCGCAAAAAATCCTTATACAACATTGCTATACCTTTTCAAGGGCTTCTATGAGTCCATCTTAAGCTGTCAGTTGTATCCAACCCATTCATATGCATTCCATATTTACTTTTAATCACTCTATACTAAAGGGAGGCTTGCTCAAGAGGGAATCTCCATAACCATTTCTTCAACTGTGAAGCATTCCTCATTCGAAGATTGCCAATACCCAGCCCACCTTCGTATTAAATGAATAATCTTTGGTGTTGTTTTCACAACCCCCAAATGGCATTGGCAACCTGTCTAGATGGGGAAGATTGACCTTGATAAATTTGGTGTTTTCCTCTCTTCCCATATATTATATTTCATTGTTTAGAATTCATGTCCATGTGACAGAAGTCTTGCAAAAAATGATAAGGAATTTCTTTTGGGATTGAGGAGATTTCGGAAGGGGATACCATCTTCTTTCCCGGGAGGTGGTTTGTCGTACAAAAATGGAAGGCGAGATAGGTATTGACAACCTTCATATGAGGAATCCCTCACTGTTGATGAAGTGGTTATGAAGATTTCCTCTTGAGCAAGGCTCCCTTTGGTGTAGAGTTATTAAAAGTAAATATGGAATGCACAAGAATGGTTAGGATACAACTGACAGCTCAAGCTAGACTCATAGAAGCCCTTGGAAATGTATAGCCATGTTGTATGAGGGTTTTTTGTAGTCGGTTTCTTTTAAGGTGGGGAAAAGGAGTAGGATAAGCTTTTGGGAGGACACTTGAGTGGGTGATAAACCCCTTTTGGAATCTTTTCTTGGGTTAGCTCATTTTTGCTTGGACAAACATTACTGCATCTCTCATTTTGTTACTGAATATACAACTACTATGACATGGAACCTGCGCTTGATGAGAAACCGTAGAGATAGAAAGTTTATCAAGCTTCCTTGCTTATTAGATCAGCTTGACAGGGACCATCTTTGTGGCTTTTATTGGGGATAGGCTGAATGTGCATGAAGTTATTATGAAAAAAGAATCCTTTATTGACAATTTCCCCCGGTTAGTGTGTGTTGTGTAGAAAAGCCAATGAAACTGCAAAACACTTATTTATTCACTGTGATTTTGTCATCAATTTGTGGTATAAACTCATTCATGAGTTCAGAATGCACTGGGTTGTCCCTTATTATTGGGAGGAGGTTTTACTATTTCATACCAATATGAGCGAATAAGGTGAAATTCTTTGGACTATTGTTGTTATGGCTTTGTTTTGGGGCGTTTGGCTGGAGAGAAATAGAAGGATCTTCAAGGATCAGAGTAGTCGAGGAGAATGTTTATGGGAAAAGATTACACTATGGGTGGCCCTTTGGTTGCACAATGTTAAGGGTTTCAAAGGGACTTCGTTTTCTTGTTTCCTTAGAGATTGGACAAGTTTTTTGTAACTGATTCTGTAGTGTCTTGTCTGGTCCTATTTCATGTTGTTCTTTTTTTGTTTGGTTCGTGCCTATTGTTGGCTTTTGTAACCATGGTTTTTCTCTGCCATAAGTGAGGCTCTTTATAAACTTGGGAGAAGACCACTCATGTACATGCGGTCTTTCTCTTTTTTAACAAACAAAAAAAATAGGAAGGCTCTTTGTGAATTTTTAACAAAAAATGATCTCAATTTATTTCTCATCAATGTAAAAATTCATGATATCCGTAGATATTTTACTGTGTGATAATGACAAAACTTAGGGAATTTAACACTACAAAATAATTCGAAAGCCTCTTGTTCAACAAACCTTAAAGACAATTCATCATAGTGAATTATTTTTACAAAAACAAGCCTACATGCCAAGTGACTAAATCCCTCGTCTACAAGATTATTCCCTCTAACAATTTCTGTGACAGTAAATATCCCGTGATCCGTAGGGGGAAAGACCGGGTAAAGCTATGCAATCCCACATCGCCTGAGGAAGCTCAAGTGTGATGATTCTAAGACTGTGTAGGTATAGGACTACACAGTTGAAGATGGCTTAAATGGATTTATGGGTACTACCTATGCCAACAAGATGTATCTACTTTTTGGTAGCCCATCACTTGAGAACTCCAAAGTTAAGCGTGCTTGACCTGGAATAGTCTCATGATGGCTGACCTCCTAGGAAGTTTTCCCAGGAAGTGTGCGAGTGAGGACAAAGCACGCTGGAAAGACTCGTGTTGGTTTGCAGGACCAATCATCTTTCCAGGAAGAAACCATAGTGACATGGGACATTACAAATGGTATCAGAGCCTTGACCCAGCCGGAAGTGTGGCGGACGGGGATGTCGAACCCTAAAGGCGGGGTGATTGTGATAGTCAGCATCACGTGATCCGTATGGGGAAAGATCGGGTAAAGCTGTGCAATTCCACATCGCCTGGGGAAGGTCAAGTGTGATGATTCTAAGATTGTGTAGGTATGGGACTACACAGTTGAAGAGGGCTTAAATGGATTAATTGATATTACCTATGCCAACAAGATGCATCTTCTTTTTGGTAGTCCATCACTTGAGAACTCCAAAGTTAAGCATGCTTGACTTGGAGTAGTCTCATGATGGGTGACCTCCTGGGAAGCATTCCCAGGAAGCATGCGATTAAGGAAAAAACACACTGGAAAGACTCGTGTTGGTTTACAGGGTTAGTCATCATTCCAAGAAGCAACCATAGTGACGTGGGGCGTTACAATTTCAGTTGCATTATCACCAAAAAAAAGTTTCCTATTTTATAATATAGATGGATATTCATACAATGATTGTTAAAACAGTTCCATAAGATACTACTCCCATTTTTCCTACTATCACCAGCACAATTCCTTTTCACATTAATTGTGCACAACACTATGGTTAGTTGGCTCATCCTCATTTATGGTAATATGATTCCAAAACTCAAGATTGTTACCTAGGTTTTTCATGCAATCTTTGGACATAAGAAGAGACAATTGGGGGGGGGGGGGGGGCGGGGGGAGTTAGACCCATCTAACAATCAACCATATTAAAAAAAATGATTATCCATATCCAATATCACAAATACAAGAATTACAAAATCAAAGAAACCAAATCACAAAAGACATAAATAATATCCTCAGAGCTGCATAATAATACACAATACGAATAAATTTCTCAGACCATAAAAATACACAAGAAAAACAAAATCTGATAATAGCACACAACCACAAATATTAAAAATAAGTTCCTTTGAACATGCATTTTAAGTCGAGTAAAGAAATATAACTAAAGAGGTGAGTGGCTGGGCAAGGGCAAGCATCTGACGAATTGAGGTGGAAATGAAGCTACAGCTACTAAGGTGAGAGCGAGAGAACCTGAGTTCGAGGCAATCATTTGTGCGACGCCCAAAAGGTGTGGAGGGACAAATATGTTGATTTTAGTCGCTCCACCACTCACATTTTTTTTGGGCTTAATATTATGCTAAATTAAATTGGTGTTTTTTATCTCTTACATCTTTTGTTTAGTATAATATTTTTTTATAAAAAAAAAACATGTTCTTCATATTTTTTTTCTTTCAATTTTACGGTTTAGTCATATCATGTTGATGTTACTTCAAGAAAGCTGATACTTTACTATACATTATTTAATATTTTTCAGTAAAAGTTAATGTTTACGAAAAAAAGAGTTGAGGTTCCATGAAAACGATGTGTTAATTTTTTTTTTAACAATTGATGTTAACTAAATATGCGCTTCACGTCAATATTAATCAAAATATAACTATAAAAAGAAGAGTATTCCTAATAAAATTCCTTATTGCACTTTTTTGACATTCTATTTTTGTTAAAGTTGATGCCCTAAAATCATGTGTTGTCTGTATTTTCACCGAGTGATACGTGGCATGCATTAAGAGTAATCAAGTGTATGCAAGAAGCTAGTTAAGCTTCTAGGAGCTTAACTTGAGCTCCCTAGAAGGAAGGCCTTGGCAATTTTGACCATTCACCGCCTTCGGATAAGTATGTCCTTGGGGACGGTTACGTCCCGAAGACTAAGTATAGTCTCCAGTTCACATATCTTCCACAAGCGTCCTTCAGGTCTGTGAGATCCTTCCTCCGGGCCTGAAGTAGAATGGCAAGATGTCATGTATAGCGAAATTAGACCACAAGTAGCATTTTAATGGTCACTGTAGCACAAGGCGTGTTGTCGAATCCGTACAGGCGATAAGCAGGAAGTTTGACGATGTCGCCTTTCATGGGAAGTCGTGTATCTATTGCTGTGTCCTGAAACTCTTGATTTGATTAGTGCCTTGGTTAGCGTGCCAAGAGGGCAGGTGGGTCAATTATATATTAATTAAGTGATTTATGTGAATTGTGCAATTATATGGTTGAGTATGCATGATTATGTGTATTAAATGTGTTTAACGACCCACTTTTGTGAAAAATGGATATTTTCGTAATTTTGACCCATTGAGGCATATTTGTAATTTATATGTTTTGTACTTGAGACAACATTATTATGTAGATATATTCGTGATATTTGGCAAGAGTCAATCCCTTCGAGCAATTTAGTGGAAAAGTCATAGCGGGGATAGATACTTGGCTCAAGGTGAGCCAAGGCGTATTTTGGTAATTTTTCTGTAGTTCAGGAGTTATTGGAATATGAAATATTTGGAGAAAATATTGGTGTTTGGAAGATTAGAGGATTAAATTGGGAATATTAAGTATAATTTTAAGTTTAGTGGGAATATAAGCACAATTCTTAACACACGGTGTAACGGTCCTATATTAGTAGGGTGTTACAGGTACCCCCTGACACTGTCAGGGGCATGTCACCCCAAAAAGTAGTGGGCTGCAACCTCGTAAATGGGCCCACTATGATACGCTTAGGCCCAATGACACCTTAACTAAGGGAATGTATATTTATTATTGATTTAATACCCTATTAAGGGAGAATGTTTGTAATAAATCTCCATTAGGGAATTAATTGCCCTCGACCATCTATAAATAGGGCTAGGACACACATTATAAAGGATCCCAGTTTTATGAATTTAGAGCATTGCAAAACCGCTGCCTGAAACTCCATAGAAGCTTGAAACCCCATTCTTCTCGCATCCTAATACAAGTGACTCGTGGACTAGGGTTAATTAATAACCTGAACTACATAAATATCCGTGTCTTTTACTGGATTTCTTTGAGCTTTCATTTAATTAGTTGTTAGCGAAAAAACTAGTCAAAATTTTGGTGCTATGATTGAGAGCTTGAGGAAAGCTTCAAGATACAACCATGGTGACTAACAAACACAATGTGATAGAAGAAACCCCTCATCCCACCGTCGCTGCGTGAGGAGAACAAGTCGACCACCTCCACTTGCTGACCCAGAGGTGGGCCACGATGATGAATATGACGAGAATAAGGGATAGAACGGTGAGGACAGAAATGAATACTACAAAAGTGAGTACTCCTAGTCGTTCTACACGAAGGAGCCACCAGAAGTGGTAACCTTCAAGGGGCAAATTACCTCCTAGCAGCAAAAAATAGAGGCCCAAGAGGGTACTTTGGCGGCTCAAGGGTTGCAAGTATATCCTCATGGAGAAGTACAACCTAGGCAGCCAGCTGGCATGCTAGCTGCACACTCAGCTGGAGTGCTACTTGCTCAACCCGCAGGTATGCCCCGCGAGCACCTCGCTAATGTGGCGCAAGATTCGCTAGTTGGCGAGCCACCTATGCACCTAGTCGGAGCACGCCTCATGTATCAAGTCCACGGCAAGGAAAAGGTTGAGCCCTCCCAAAAGAGAAAGTGGACTGGTCGAGCCTCCGAGCCCATTCACATCCCAAGCGCACGGCTCAGGCTGGTGGCCGAAGGGCTAGGGTCGTTTCCTTGGTGGCTAGTGGCTTGGGTCCCTTCTCTTCTTTGTGTATAGATTTTTAAAATACATATTTGAAAAATAAAATTTACAAAAATCTAATGCCCTTTATGGCTTATACAAGATCTAGAAAACCAAATTCCTAACCCAGTAGCAGCATATAATTAACAATCCATCATTCAAGCATACATTCAAAAAACATATCCATCCATTCAATATACATATAACAAATGCAAGACACCCACAAAAAAATTAATATATATATAAAGACTGCTCGGGTACCAATTGTTGGTATTAAAAGTATAAATCAGAGTTACCCAGTTGAAAGGGTCTTTTAAAAAATTTATTAATGCCAGCCAGGATCTTACACATATACATATATTAATTCACATACAAACAGATTAGAGATTACCTCTTGTAGCCTATCAAGTGTCCTCAAATCTTTTTCTTTTAAATCAATGATCTCCCTACCTAGATTTTGAAAGCTCAAACCTTGATCTTCAAGACCAATCCTCAAACACACAAGGACGTGTGTGGGCGGGTATGATTCAAAAGGTGGATTTAAGACTCTCTAGACGTGCTCAACACATTAGACCTAGAGATGTTTGATTGAAAGAAGATGTATTGAATAGTTTTTCACGTTTTGAAAAATTATCGCTTTCTTTTTTAGAGAGAGTTGACAGTTTAAACTATTTAATCATATAAAACAACTTATTCTTGAAAGTATTGCTCTTTCAGTTTTATAAAGATAATTGACTTAATTAATTAATCCTTATGTTATTAAAATACAACCAATTAGCTATAACCTATTTAATTATTAAATTTAAATCATATTTAAAAGAATAATTAAATAAATAAATAATTTGAAATTAAAAATTAAAATCCCAAGAATATCTAATATACATGTGTGTCGCCCCACACAATTAGGATTATCCCTGTTTTTCTCATTTGTTTGTTTAAATAATATTTAAGACAATATATTTATCCTAAAATAAATATCAGTTAATTCAAAATCAACTTTATCTTTAAATATCAATTTTAAATAAATATCTTATTATAAATAAGATAATTATTAATCTCACTTTTTATATTGATCTAAACATGATTAATATTTATTTTAATATATTGTTTTTCAAAATTAATACTATATAGTTAAATAATTAATTATTTCATAATTAATCAATTGCACATAATTATCACATAATTATTTCCTTGCCTTGAAAAATTAATTTCTTTGCAATTTATTCATTTCTCTCTACAATTTTTTTTTTGACATCCTTATCTTTGAAAGTTTAGGACATAGGTGATTTAGGGACCATGGACCTATAATATGAAGCTCCAATAAACCAGATTATTAATTAAACTCTTTAATCTAAAAATCTTATTTATTAATTCCATGATTGCTTCACTATAAATATAGAATTGAACTCTAAGTAGTTATAGAATAATATTTATAGAGTTTTCTCTTATAGTCCATTACTATAATAAAAAAAATGTAGTTGTGTCCTCCATTTGTTGGTTCGTTAATTAGAACTGGTCAAGATTACCGTTAAACCATTCTAATTACCTCTTGATCCATAAGTACCATTAATTCACTAGAGAATAATTAATCTATAATCAAATTATATATTTGAGCTCAATAACTTTTTAGTTCCGGAATTAACCCTTAAGGGAACCAATATTCGATCTGTTAGGAAAGTATGGATTCCATTATTGAAAATCATGTTCCCAACCATTCATGATATTGAATCTCCAAAACAAAAGTCATTAGCCTCATTATACTAAGAACCTTAACGAGTGAATCAAAAGTTCCAATAAACACAAAAACAAGAGTTCATGAATACTCAAGATTTAGATTGATCTACAAATGATCATCTATTATGATAAGAATTAAATCTTTATGTCAAACGACAAGTTTATACAGATAATTAATTCTCATTGGTCATGTCATATATAATCTCTATTATGTACAACACATTTACTAAGATGTCTATCTACATCAGTAATCTGAATCTAGATCATTTTTATCTCGTATGCTTTGTAAAACGCACTAGTAACCATTCATTAAAGATTTCTTTATTTAATATGTTACTAACTATTTTATTCATTATATATGATCTTAATTCTCTCGTACTAATACAAGATCATATTCTCATGAATGAATAAAGAAATTTCCTGATATT
The DNA here is from genome assembly GCF_963169125.1 of Humulus lupulus. NCBI lineage: Eukaryota > Viridiplantae > Streptophyta > Magnoliopsida > Rosales > Cannabaceae > Humulus > Humulus lupulus. The sequence continues at coordinate 173,433,236 of NC_084794.1, read as the reverse complement.
ATTATATAATTAATTCAACCATTCAAATATAAAAAAATTGTACTTTTATATAAATCATTAAAATGTCTTTACATGCTTTTAGGGCATTAAAAATATCCCTCTTTCCCTCAAAGCAAATGAGCCATCTCCCTGAATCCCACGTTGCATACATGATGCATAAACGACTTTGCAGGAAGTGTCTTGGTAAACGGGTCTGCCAAGTTCTGTTCTGATGCCATCTTCATAACAGTCACATCACCTCTGCAAACAATCTCTCGAACCAAATGGTATTTTCTTTCTATATTCTTTCCTCTCTAGTGGCATCTAGGTTCCTTGGAATTAGCTACTGCACTACTGTTGTCACAGTACAAGATTAGTGGCTTATCCATATCTGGAACTACTTCTAAATCAATGTAGAATTTCCTCAACCAAACCACTATTGGGGGTTTTTTGCCCTAATTAAAACCCAATTTCTTTGTAATCTCATTTATTATCAATAAAAGAATAGAAATCAATTTTTTTAAATGTAAATCCCTTTACTCACATGTTTTATTTTCATGATTATTTGTTTAATATAAACTTCTATTAAATCCCAAGCATGTAGCTAATCATATTTATAGTGACGTAATCACTGTGGAATATAGATATGATTATATGTTCAAACATAAGTTAATCATAAGATTAGTCAGTGCACAAGATTTATACTAACTTTCCAATCTACTATATGATCTACTTACAAATTGTAGTGTCATGTTCTTTCCAAAACATTAGCAAAGTAGATAAGATGAGATGTATTTGTTACATTGGACTGGACCAATATTAACAGTAGATAAGATAAGTAAACATATCGTTATTATCTATTCTAGTCATATCATATAGTTGACCATAGGTTAATTCAATATCAATTTTGAGTGGTTCGTATTATAACTGATTGTATTATTTGAGTTCTTTGCCTTGTTCGTTACCAGCTTACCCTATGGACCAGCCCATACTTACATCTTGAGAACTCAGTAGTATAATTGAGTGGGAGTGCTAATCATAGATATGAACATCTATAGCTTTTGATGAAGAAGTAAAACAATGGTTTCCTTTTAGTTTGGTTGAATGTGCTAAATCATAGAGATCTCATTTCAGTAATTAATATTAGTTTACTGAAATAACATTTACAAGGAATTAAGTGTTTTAAGGATAAAATACAATGAGGGGTAAAACGGTATTTTTAGTCCCATCTCATTGTAGACCATCTATAGAGGATTGGGTGACAATTATGGTTGTGACAATGGATAACTAATAACGTATCTATTTGGATACAGAGTGTTCTGTGAATTCAAGAGTGCAATTCTGAGTCTTTAGTGGAGTCACAAGGAATTAATAAGTTAGTAAATTTATTTGTTAAATTTATGATAACTTATTGGAGCTTGATTTCATAGGCCCATGGTCCCCACTTCACCTTGGATGAAATCATATAGATAGTCTCAATTAGTTGATTTAATTATCAATTAGAATTATTAAAGTCGACCATGTAAATTTCAGATAATTTTAAAGAGTTATGCAATTTAGAGAAGAAAAGAGATTTTAGGACAGGTTTATTAATTAAGACAAATAGGTGTCTAAATTAATAAATAAGTTTAAATCTAGGTTCAAATTATAAATAATTAATTTGATAAAGGATTTAAATAACTATTTATTTAATTAATCAATAAAAAATAATACAGACCTTGATTTTAAGTCCAACGAGCTTATAATTAAATGAGAAATTTCATGGGCCCAAAGCCTAAGATAATTTTGACCTAATGGATGATATTGCCTATTATTTTATTGATTTTTCATTAGATAAATGGCCTAATTGAGCCTACAAAATGAATGCTAAGTGAGAGTTGAAATCAGACGATCTGACAGATGAAAAGAAGATATATTCTTGATGCTCTAGGTTGTAGATTCTCTCTATAGCAAAAGTCCTTTTCTAAGCCTCTAAATTTTCTTCTCTTCTTTATCTCATGTGTTGAGAATTTCCTACTCTAGTCTAGGTGATTCTAAGGATACTTTGGATGGCTGTGAAGAAATTTAAAGACCGGTTCAGTTGCTTGGTGATGCCCTGTGACAGAAAGGATTCAAGGGTTAGAGAAATTGAAAGAATGACTAATACATTCCGTTGCATATAATGCAAATGTTCTTATCATTATGTCTGTCTTAAATTCAATTAAAGAAACATGTTCTAGGTTTTCTTATATTAATTTGTTTGATATATGATTTACATGAAAATAAACAAGATCATGTATAAGTTTTCTTAACAACTCCTGAGAGACTTAGGTCATCTTTATTTTTATGCATGAACGTGGTAAAATTGAATTATTTGATGTGTTGAGTAATTAGATAGATTTCATGTTTTTTTATGATGAATATTGGTTTTTATGTGATTATTAGCAAATTTTGGTTATTTTATTGTATTTTACTTGCAAATAATTTTGATTTAAATGCTTTATTTGATGTAAAACATGGTAAGAATTATTTAGAAAATATTTTTGGGTTGAAAAATTATACCAAAATTTTTGAAATTTTTTTCGGGTTGTGGCCATGCCTTGGTATTAGCGGCTAGTGGCCGTAGCCACCATCAACCCCTGGCCGTGGCCAGAACGCGAAATATGCCGAGAATCGTCCATGGCCGCGACCACCAACTTTCACTAGCCGCAGCCTGCGATAATTTTTTTCTTAAAATTTGAATTTTGAATGTATTTTTAATGGGTTAATACAAAAATATCATATTTTTTCTATCATTTAAAAATATCTTTTATGAAATACGATATTTTTGTTGTTTGTTCTTTAAAAAATTAGATATTTTCTACAAAGATTCAAATTCAAATTTAAAAAATAGGTTAACTAATTAATTTTAAATATTTTATATATTAAAATATTAGAATTAAGTTATCGGATATTAAAGATATATTTTTTTGAAATCTTATATTTGAAAATATTAATATCTAATTATTCCATGGATTTTAATATTTAAATTATTTGAAATTTGAATATTTGTTGACTGGATATTTTTATGGATATTTGAATTTGTTTAATTGTTTAAGATATTTTTTCAAAAACAGCTAGTGATATTTGTTGAAAAATTTATAACTGGGTAAATTTTAAAAAATATCATGTTTTGCAAACCAATTAATAAAATATATATATTTTTAAATGGGATTTAAATTAACTTTGGTTAATTGTTGATAAATCCTATTTAAATTAAATAAATATTTTTCCAAAATGATCTAAACTAAGTTGATTGTTGATAAATGAAATTTAAATTAACTTTTCTTAATTGTTGATAAATTTCTTTTAAATTGACTTATTTATTTGTAAAAAATTAAATTAATTCAAATTTTGGATAAATTCTAGAGAATTAATTGTGGTATTTTTGCAAATAAAATAAATTGTGGTATTTTGCATAAATTCATAGACTTGCTTATATAGTAACATGATTAGGCCATCCAATTATAACATGTCTGTTTGCACTATATGTGATATTTTTGCAATTGAGCTTAGATGCATATAGTGACCCATATGTTTGCTTAATATATGGATTTTGTTAAATAAAACATTCATAAAATGATAGGTTTTATTTGGGTCCATTAGAAAATATAAATTTTTAATTCCTTTTTGTGGGTGGTTACACTTGTGAAGACCCATTTTCTTTGCATGACTATAGTGAGCCTAATCAATTAGTAACAATTAATAAAATGAATGTTTAAATTGTTATCTTTTGGACCTTGCATGGAAGTATGGGGGCCTTAGTAGTTGGAACAACATACTAGACCCAACCCTCCTCCATACAAGCCCAATTGTTAAGGCCCATTTGCTTGAGTTGGACTTAATTGTATAGGTTCATTATAATAGTTAACTCTAAATATTGATTAGCAACAAATTAATTCTAATTTGATTGAATTTGTTTCAATGTGACACTTTAGAATTAATAGAAAATTATAGGACTTTGGTTTTAAAAATTTAATTTTTACAATTTTTTGGAGGACCATAGTCATTAATTTTCGAAAATTAATACTGAACTTACTATTTGAAATTTAATAATGAGCTTATTTTAAAAATTATATTCGATCTCCATTGTGAGTTTAACAAGGCCAATAGTTTAATGGGGTCTCGAGACACTTTGATTGGTCCCCCTACGGAAGGTGTTCATTAGTTATTTTGACAAGGTTAGATTTCAAGAAGATAGATAATATATACTGGATTGTTTAATACTTCTCCAGACTACAGCTCCTCCACCAAGAGTGAATACTGACCCAAACGTCGACTTATGACTGTCGTTGTCTGATTGGAAATCAGAATCAGAGTATCTAGTAGGTCTTTACTCACCTTTTGAATATACAAGCATATAATCTTTCATTCTCCTTATATAATTTAGAATGAGCTTTACTGCAATATAGTGTTCCAAACCTGAATTTGATTGATAACGACTCACAATCCCTATTGCATAGCATATGTCAGGCCTAACACACAATATAGCATACATAAGACTCGCAACTGCTGAAGCATAGGGATACTTTCTCATGTCCTTTTCCTCCAAAGGCGTCTTTGGACATTGTTCTTTGGAAAGAGTAATTCCATGTCTGGTCAGTAATTAACCTTTCTTGGAATTCTCCATAGAGAACCTTTCAAGCACCTTATCTATAAAATTAGCTTGAGAAAGTGCCAAGAGCTTTATCTTCCTATCCCTTAGGATTTGGATTCCGAGAATATAGTTTGCCTCACCCAAATCTTTCATTTATAATTTTTTGGCTAACCACTTCTTTACATTTGACATTGTCTCTACATTGTTGCCAATGAGCAGAATGTCATCCACATAAAGAACTAGGAAAACCACAATTTTTCCTTTGATATATTTATATACACATGCTTCGTCGACATTCTGTTCGAAGCCATATGTTTTAATTGTTTCATCAAAGGTGATATTCCATGATCTAGATGCTTGCTTTAATCCATAAATGGATTTAAGCAACTTACACACCTTTTGATCTTCCCCATTTTTGATGAATCCTTCTGGTTGTACCGTATAGATACTTTCATCAAGATAGCCTTTAAGGAAGGCCGTCTTGACATCCATCTGCCATATCACATAATCATATGTGGTAGCTATGGATAAGAGGATGTGAATGGATTTCAGCATGGCCACATGAGAAAAAATTTCTTCATAATCAACACCTTCTCTTTGAGTGTAACATTTGGCTACTAGCCTTGCTTTGAAAGTCTCCATTTTCCCATCTACACCTTTTTTCTTCTTGTATATCCATTTGCACCCAATGAGCCTGACATCTTCAAGTGGGTCTACAAGTTCCCAGACAGAATAGGAATACATGGATTCCATTTCTTGGTTCATGGCTTCTTTCCATTTCTCATTTTCAGGATCATCCATACCCTCTTTGAAGGTTAATGAATCATTCTTGTCTGTATCAGAAACAAGGACATGTGCCTCATGTTTGTTGCGAACAGCTGTCTCACAATCCTCCCACTACGACATTGCACTAGGTTTCCTTTTTAGGAATAGTGGTTTCCTTGGTTTATCGTTTATGATTTAATGATGATGATGAAGGTGATGGAATCTTATTAGCTGTGAGTTCCTCCAATACTACTTTGCTCTAAGGTCTATAGTTATTCATATAATCGTGATCAAGGAAGGTCGCATTTGTAGAAACAAATAACTTTTGTTCCTTGAGACTATAAAAATAACCACCTCTCGTTTTTGGAGTGTAGCCCACAAAAATGCACACTTCAGACCTCGAATAAATTTTCCATGATTTAGGTCTAAGAATATGAGTAGGACAACCCAAATGCGAAAATGGTGCAAATGAGGTTTGTTTCCATTCCACAGTTCCAATTGCGTTTTGCTTATGGTCTTAGATGGGACCATATTCCAAATGTAAGACGTTGTTTGAAGTTCATATCCCAAGAATGAGAGAGGTAGTGAGGAGTAGCTTAACATAGACTTAAGCATTTCCAACAAGGTGGTGTTTCTTCTTTTTGAAACACCATTTTGTTGTGGTATTCCAGATGCTGTGAGTTGGGATAGAATACCATGCTCCAGCATGAAATCTTTGAATTCTAAATCCAAATATTCACCACCTCAATCTGACCGAAATGTTTTAAGAGTCTTACCTAATTGATTCTCAGCCTCAGCTTTGAATTCTTGAAACTTACCAAAGGTTCCAGATTTCCTAAGCATTAGATAAGTATGACCATGTCTTGAGTAATCGTCAATGAAAGTGACAAAGTACTCATACCCACCTCTTTCTTGTACAATTATTGGACCATAGACATTGATGTGTACAAGCTCCAAAGGTTCTTTAGCTCTATTGCCTTTTGCTGAGAACAGACGTTTGGTCATTTTTCCTTCTAGACAAGATTCACAAATCGGAAGAGTTCCAACTATTAGTTCTCTCAAAGGTCCATCTTTTGTTAATCGGTTTATTCTATCTAGACCTATATGACCAAATCTAAGATGCCAAAAATATGTGTCATCCTCATTTGAAACTTTTTGTCTTTTGTTTCCTTAATGGTTTTGCTACTTTAAATAATTCTGAGTTATTTAGCATTTGTTTATTAGGTTTGAGCATATACAGTCCGTTTGTGTGTTCTGATTGACAAATTTTGAAACCATTATTCGAAATAATAATTGCATTATTATTAAAAGAAATATCAAAAAAATATTCATGCAACATAGATAAAGAAACATAGTTTCTAGAAAATCTAGGAATTAAATAAACATTGTTCAAAACAAGATAATTGTTCCCAAAATGTAAACAGACTATTCCTTTTGCTCAAGTTGAAATGAGCGCTCCACTTCCAACTCGCATTGTAACCTTGCCATCAACCAGTTCCCTTGACGACTCAAGTATCTGCATAGCAGAACAAACATGGTTATTGGCTCCTGAATCTAAAACCCAGAATGACCTATCTTCTTCCAATACAAAAGCTTCACGTACAAGCAAATAAAATTTACCTTTCTTTTTCAGCTCAATGAGATACTTTTTACAATTTCTCTTCCAGTGACCTTCAACTCCATAGTGGAAACATTTTCCTTTGGTTCTTTTTATCTTGAAATTGTTGTCTTTCTTCTTCTCCTTGGATTTTGGTGCCTTCTTACCTTTCTTAGATTTCTTGCCCTTACTTTTGTCCATGTCATTGTTCTTCTTTCTCTTCTTGGTTTTATCCTCAGAGGTTGAAAGGTTCTCCTCTGCCACATTTGCCTCAGTCTCTTTAGTTATGGTTTTGTTAAGAGACTTAAATGTTTGAAGTTCATTAAACAGCTAGGTCATGTTGAATTCCAACTTATTCATAATATTGTTGATCGTGAAAGCAGAGAAAGTATGAGTGAGCAATTCAAGTATGATTCTTACTTGTGTACGCTCATAAATGACGACCCCATGTATTTTTGCTTCACGCATCACGTTGGTCATGCTCAAGACATGTTCACACACATAATCATCTTTCTTCATCTTAGTTGTCATGTAGGTTCTAGTAGCCTCATGTCTAGATTGATCAGATTGCAGCCCAAACATGGCATGCAGAGATTCCATTATCTCAAAATCAGTTTCCATGGGTTCATGCTTTGTTCTCAGAATATCATTCATGCTCACAAGCATGTAACTCTTAGCCTTATTGTTGGATTGAATCCAGGATTCATATTTTTCCCAAATATTCTTCAGGGCATTGGCAGCGGGCTCTTTAGGACATTCCTCAGTTAGGAAAAATTTATGGTTCTCACAGATTAACCTCAAATTCATATTCGATTTCCATCCTATGAAATTATCACCATCAAGTTTTTCAAGTGAAAGTAAAGAAGTTATTGGATTGCTAGTATTCGACATCACTGAAAGAAATAAATTACAACAATATCACTATTTGAAAAATATCAACAATTTTGAGATTCATGAATGCAATCAATTAAAGTACATAGACTAACATTTACTATTCCACGATAAAACTAACCAACAAATAAAGTGTTGCCTTAGGATCGATCATGTTAAATTCAGATAGTTTATAAGACAATCTTATCTTTATTATTTAAAACTTAAAATAACTCTTTATTTTCTCTTTTAGAAACAAAGTACCGCTGGTTTGGTCAAGATGCAATTATCCACTTCAAAAGCTTTATTGCATCTTTGTAAGTGTAACCTATTATTTCAGCAGAGCTTTTGCATATCACGAAGCAACCCCTTTTTCTATCCATTCCCCTGATATTTATAGAGGGTTTTCCCGAACAACTTTGGGTAATTGCATGCATAAATATGGTGAATAATAAATCAAAATAATATCCCATTTTCATAAGGATATGATTGCCTATGGAATTTACATCAATTATCTCGGGTAATAAATGTGTAATAAAAATATGGGCATTAATGAGCATATAAGTGATCTTTGAGTCTTTTGGAATCCTTCATTGTGCGTCGTGATCTGGCTTCTGCAAGCTGAACACTTCCCTTAAGCTGGATGTAGAAGAGCTAACAGAACTTGACACGGGCTAAGTTCAGAGTATCTAGAAGGCAATCTAGCCACCATGCATCTCAAACTAGGTTATTGGTGCAAGAGGTGACCTGGAGATTATCTGCTTGTCATACTACAAAGTTTAACTCGAACTGCTCACACCAAAGTTAGCTAGATGTTCTACCTGTTTGCTTTTTCCATGTGCTTATCTTTTAGCTGTACCCCATGCTAAGTGATTCGGTTCGTGTTTATTCTGGGGTACAACAATTGGGTATTTCTAAATTGTGGGTTAATGCCTTGTGGTTCTTGGCGTGGAAGAAGAAGGAGAAAACCCATATTTTCAAGGTTCGAAGGGGGTGCGCTGCGACCCAGCCCTGGGGCACTGGGTTGCATGTGGCCATTTTGGCCTAGGGTAGCTCTCTGACTTTGGGGCGCACCGCGGTAATGCACCTGGGCCATTTTACTGTATTGATTGACTCTGGTGCTACACATTCATTATTTTCTAGTAAAGTAATTGATAGATTGTGTAGACCTAGCGAGTATTATACTGCGGGGTTTGGGACTATATTGCCTACAAGGGAACTTGTGGTGTCTAGGAGGTGGATTAGAGCAGTGCCAGTGATGGTTGATGGTAGGGAGCTATCAGTGGACTTGATTGAGTTAGGTATGGAGGATTTTGACATGATTCTTAGGATGGATTGGTTGGTTAGATATGGGGCTACCATTGATTGCAGGAAAAAGATGGTGACTTTTGAGCCTGAGGGAGAGGATCCCTTTGTTTTCATGGGTGCGGTACATGGACCACGCATACCCATGATAACAAAATTGAGAGCTAGAGACCTATTACAGGGAGGTTGTATAGGTTTCCTAGATAGTGTGGTGGATACTACCAGAATTTTTCCAACAAGGTCGGGAGAGGCTAGGTTAGTTAGAGAGTTCTTGGATGTGTTCCCTGAGGATTTACCAGGGCTAGCGCCACACAGGGAGATTTAGTTCATCATTTAGTTAGCATCGGGGACAGAGCCAGTGTTGCCATGGGGTGCTTCGATTTTGTTTGTGAAGAAGAAGGATGGGACTCTGAGGATGTGTATAGAATACAGGGATAAGTAAGCCTTACCAAGGATCGATGACTTGTTTGATCAGCTGTAGGGAAAGAAGGTGCCCTCGAAGATTGATCTTTGATCTGGTTATCACCAGCTGAGGATCAAGGATGAGGATATACCGAAGACAGCTTTTCAAACGAGGTATGGGCATTATCAGTTTCTGATCATGTCGTTTGGTTTTACCAATGCCCCAACATCATTCATGGACCTAATGAACAGGGTGTTCAAGGATTTATTGGATCAGTTTGTGATTTTCTTCATCGACAACATTCTAGTATACTCCAGTTCAGAGGCAGAGCATGAACAACATCTCCAACAGGTCTTGCAGAGGTTGAGAGAGCATCAGTTGTATGCGAAATTTAATAAGTGTGAGTTTTGGCTACAAGAAGTGACATTCCTTGGAAAAATTGTCGGTGAAGATGGGATTAAGGTAGATCCATCTAAGGTGGAGGCAATGAGAGATTGGCCGAGGCCAAGGAACGCCTTAGAGGTTAGGAGCTTCATCGGGTTAGCAGGCTATTACAGGTGGTTTATGGAAGGGTTCTCGAAGATTGCTGCACCAATGGCAGAATTGACACGAAAGAATCTGAAGTTCTTCTGGTCAGACAAGTGTGAGAATAGCTTCTAGGACATGAAGTGGTGATTGATTACTGCTCTGGTGTTGAGTCTCCTTTTGGAGGGAGAGAAGTCTGTGGTATATTTTGACGCATCGAGGTTAGGTTTAGGACGCGTGATGATGCAGAATGAGAAGGTTATATCTTATGCATCACGACAGCTGAAGGAGTATGAGCAGCGGTACCCTACCCATGATTTGGAGTTGGCAGCAGTGGTATTTACACTGAAAGTGTGGTGACATTATCTGTATGGAGAAAAGTGCGAGATATACACCGATCACAAGAGTTTGAAGTATTTCTTCACCCAGAAGGATCTGAACATGAGGCAGAGGCACTGGCTAGAGTTGGTGAAGGAGTATGATTGTGATATCCTTTCCACCAAGGGAAAGCCAATGTAGTGGCATATACATTAAGCCAGATGAGCCCGGGACAATTGTTTAGCTCTGCATAAATATCGAGAGAATTGGCAGAGGAGATGTCCAGAACAAGGATAGAGTTGGTTGTGGGGGCGGTTAGCCAACATTACTTTACAGTCGACTCTGTTAGAGTGGATTATGGAGGGTCAGTTGGTAGATGCACAGCTGCAGGAGGTGAGAGGAAAGGTCTTAGCTGGAGTAGCTAAGGACTATTCTATTTCAGAGACTGGATTATTGTGATATAAGGGTAGGATCTATGTTTCGACTGACATGGGAATTAGACGTGAGATATTGGATGAATGCCATACTACGCCATACTCACTCCATCCAGGTACCACGAAGATGTATCTAGATCTACGGATGTTATATTGGTGGCCTAGGATGAAGAAGGATGTTGTGGAGTACATGGCCAAGTGTTTAACTTGTCAACAGGTGAAGGCTGAGCATCAGCGGCCAATGGGGTTGCTACAGCCTCTGGGTATTCTCGAGTGGAAATGGGAGGACATTACGATGGACTTTGTGGGAGGTTTACCCATGACAGTGGGCTACATGACTCGGTGTGGGTGATAGTAGGCAGTTGCACCAAGTTAGCTCACTTTTTGCCAGTGAAGACGACTTATAGTATGGATCAGTATGCAGAGTTGTATGTGAGGGAGATTGTACTTCTCCATTGGGTTCCCAAGTCTATAGTATCAGACCGGGTTTCTATCTTTACCTCCATGTTTTGGGTGGATTGCAGAAGGCTATGAGGACTCAGTTGAAGTTCAGTGCGGCCTTTCATCCTCAGACTGGTGGATAGTCCGAGAGGATAATTCAGGTGCTGGAGGACATGCTCAGAGCATGTGTGATAGACTTCGAGGGGTCTTGGAGTAAGGATCTCCCGTTGATTGAGTTTTCATAAAAAAAAACAGTTATCGATCAACGATTAGGGTAGCTCCATACGAAATGTTATATGGGAGGAGGTGTAGATCGCCCATCCATTGGGATGAGATAGGTGAGAGGAAGTATTTGGGACCAGATATGGTTTAGAAGACTAATGAGGCTATCGAGAAGATCCGAGCTTGAATGCTCGCTTCGCAGAGTAGACAGAAAAGCTATGCTGATCCTAAGAGTTGGGACGTGGAGTTCCAAGTGGGGGACCACGTGTTTCTACGAGTCTCACCACTGCGAGGGGTGAGAAGATTTGGGAAGAAGGGCAAGATGAGCCCTAGATTCATTGGACCTTTCGAGATCCTGGAGAGGATCAGCCAGGTGGCTTATAGATTAGATCTGCTGCCGTCGTTGTCAAGAGTTCATGAAGTATTCCACATTTCTATGCTTCGGAAGTACGTCTTAGATACAACTCATGTGTTGAAGTATGAGGACTTGGAACTACAAACAGATTTGTCTTACGAGAAGCGACCGGTTCAGGTCTTAGACAGGGAAAAGAAGGTTCTACGGAACAAGACGATTCCTCTAGTTAAAGTGTTATGGAAGAATAACAAGGTCGAGGAAGTGACCTGAAGCTTGAGTCAGCGATGCGAGATCAGTATCCCGAATTATTCAGGTAAATTTTGAGAACAAAATTCTCAGTAGGAGGGGATAGTTGTAATGACCCGAAATTGCTAATAAGGCTTAAGGGCCTTGATTAGCATGTTGGGAGGGCATAATTGGTATATGTGTGATTTAATGGTTTAATGCATGATTATGTGGCATGCATGATTATATGATTATATGGATATGTGATAAGCATGTTTATGGGTATTAATTATGCATGTGGGCCCTTTCTACCTTATAAGGGCATATTTGTAATTTTGGCCCGTTGAGGGCATAAATGTGGTTATATGTGATAAATTTTTTAGACCCCATTATTATGTGGATATATTTGCAGCATATGGCTCGAGATGGTCCTAGTGAGCAGATTGGCGAAATAGTCACAGCGGGGTTTAATACCTGGCTCGATAGGGGCCTAGGGGTATTTTTGGGAATTTAGAGAATAATTAGGAAATTATTGGACGTTGAATAAATAATTGGTAATTAATTGGATGACGTGATTAGTGGGTAAATAATAGGAACATTTGAGGAGTTAGCGGGAACTGAGGGAAATGACCATTTTACCCTAGGGATAACTTGAGGGTTAGTATGATTAAGAGGGGCATAGTGGTCTTTTGCCTAAAAACTAAAGGATATACTTAGTTGTACTTGGGATTTGTTTAGAAAGTGGCATAAGCTTCAACCAACTCTCCGCTTTTCCTATCACGGCCTCACTCTCTTTCTCACTCTCTCAATATGTATTGAAGTCAGGGGGAGAAAAGGGCAGTAAGCTTAGGCTTGAGTTGGTAACCTTTGAAGGAAAATTGAAGGGAAAGGCTGGTTCTAGGCTGGGAGATCTTGGAGAATTGAAGTCATTTATCCATAAGGTTCAGCTGGGAAATTAGAGGGATTAAGCTCAAGAATTGAAGGTGGAGGCTAAGGGTGTAGCAGCTATTTAAGGTAAGCTTTAGACTCTTAATTTGTTGAAGTATTGGATTGTTAGGGTAGAATTTAGGTTAAGTAATTAGGTAATGAATTTTGTTGGAATGGGGGTTCTAGCTTTAGTAATTGCTAGGAATTTCATGGTTTAAATATGTGGATTAAAGTCTTGAATTTGTAGCAAGTTTGATTGTGGTTGGTGAGGTTTATTTAGGTAAAAATTATGGGTTAAAGCCTTGTGGTTCTTGGTTGGGAAGAAGAAGGAGAAAACCCAGATTTTCTAGGTTCGAAAGGGGCACACCACAACCCAGCCTTGGGGCCTCGCGGCGCGAATGGCCATTTTGGCCTGGGGTAGCTCTCTGACTTGGGGGCACGCTGTGATTCACTAAGCCAAGTTACAACCCGCCTCCCCTTTGGCTTGGGACCTTGCTCTCTGAATTGGAGGCAAGTCGCGACCCGCACGGGGATTTTAGCCTTAGAATTATTTCTAGAATTGGTAAGGCTCGGGGGTTCAAACCTAGGTGCTCGGGACAATTTCTACTACCCAGTTTAGTAAAATTGAGGTCTCGAAGAGCTCTAGGGCGAGGTTGTTAATAATTACCCATTGGACACTGTGACTATGTTTATTGCCAAGGCTCGGGGTTGAGAATCGTGCTCGGAACCATTTCATTTTATTCGCTTGTAACTAAAGGTAAGAAAACTGCACCCTTATGTGGCTGTGTTGGGACTAAGATTCCATGTGTTTGATTACATATGTTGAATGGCTGTGATAATGCCATGTGAGCATGAAATAAACAGCCTATGAGAGCCGAGGCTGATAATTTGCGAGCAGGACGTGGCTTGGACACTATGAGTCGGGGTCAGCTAGATAAAAACTGGACTCGACCTAAGCGAGCTGGAGTCAGTGGGTTAAATAGAGGGTGCGGCCTAAGGGTGTCGACCCTAAGTATCGTATGATGATTGTGATAAACTGTTGAATATAAATATGTTTTCTGTTGTTATTCTGATGCCTATGACTAGTTGAATATTTGGATGATTGACTTGGGATTCATTGATTGTATGTCTGCTATGATGTTATGGTTTTCTTGCTGGGCCTAGGCTCACAGGTGCTACATGGTGCAGGTAAAGGCAAGGGTAAGACGGATCAACCATGAATTAGAGAGCTCTAGGGCAGGGTTGTACATTGCCAGCTGCTCGTCCACCACAGTCGAGGGATTGTACAGGGACAGAAAATTTAAAATGCGTATTTTTCCATTAGAGTGGCCTTTGCTTGTATATGACTTTTGGAAGTTTGTAAATTTGTCCTTTAAACCCTGTTTTTTTGGATCCCATGTACTAAACATTTATTTTAATGACAATTGTCCGTCTATGGCAAAAATCTTTTAACCCTGACTTAATTATGACTTTAGGATCACATATTTTTCAAATGACTTGATTAGCAAGTATTGCCCTATTTTAAACACACAGTGTAATGGTCTTGGTTATCCAGTGCGTTATAGGTTATTTTGAGGGACACGTTGTAAACATTTGATTTTGTCGCTTAGGTCGACTGTACCCTAACTTTTGGATTGTGAATATATTTCAAAATAGTATTTTGGGATCCCAGTGTAACACTTTTATAAGTTTAATGAATGTCCAAACCTTTTATACTTAATTTTAGTCTTTGTTTTGGTTTAATCATACTTTTTAGCCTAAAACCTTGATTAGCGAGCTAATGACACATTTCAAAATCACATGGTAGCGTCTCTAAGGAAGTACGACGTTACAATCTCTCTATAAGGGTCCCAAGCCAAGGGGAGATCACATCAAGGACCAAAAATGGTCCTCATAATAATCATAGGTCGACCAAGGTCACCTAGCCAAAAAAAGTTCTCAAAGAAGACGCTTTTGAAAAGGGTCTCAAAGAAGACGCATGCAAAAAAGGTCTATAAGAAGAGGCTTGCAAAAATAGTATTATGCATATTAACGAGAAGGATGGGAGATACCCAAAGGTCAACACATCCTTAAAATAAACTAACGTGCATGCATAACAGGAGCTCAAATGCTCCTCCAATAAGCATGAAACACAAACAAGACAAAAAGTTGTTTCTTCAACAAGCAAGTACTGGTAGATTTCACGCTTAAGTTGATCAACTGCTCTGATAGTGACGAAGAAGTTAACAAGATGAAAGGACCAAAAGAAATGATTGTCAAAGCACTCTTCACTCTTAAATCTGACAAGCGTTGGATACGTGCAAACCATCTAGGGCAGCATCTGGTCTAAACGATACTTCTTGGCCCCTCCAGGTAGTGTGCCTCTGGGTCGTGCAGCCTGATGTTTTGTACACCAATGAAACCTGTGGAATCTGTACAAAGTAGTAATTTACATTAATTAAAATTCAAAGAAGTCTCGAGGATCACCACATATGAAGTATGTTTTTCCATATCTCATAAAAAAAGAAACACACTTGTAACTTGCATGTCATGAAGATGGAACAAAAAAAGTCTACAAGAACGCCTAAAGGCCCTCTCATAGACTAGGAGGCAAGTGTGGACACAAAAATTCCACACCCAGTAAAGACTACAACTCGTGTCCAAAGCTCATAGATAATCCAGTGTGAATATGGGAAATCATCCCGTAAAGCATTTATCGATGAAGGCGCAAGGCCATAGAAGAAAAGGGTCTCACATAGTGTGAGCCTTCAAAATTAACAAGACAAGCCATACAAAAAGCAAACGTCCAAGAGGTACTTTGAGATGATACGAAAGAAATGAAGACCAAGCCCACACCCACTAGGACTCCCGGGGAGAGCTCAGGGGGCGAGATCACCAAAGGGGGCAACCTCAGCAGGGGCGGCGAGCTCAAGGCCCCCTGAAGCCCAAACGTTAGTTTGACCATAGAGCGCATGTGAGCCTCCCTAGAGGCTAAGGAGATGATTAAAAGGACCTTAACAACCCTTGAATACTGACTTAGGACCACCATTGAGATTGAGAGGAAATAATCCCAATAGGTCCTTACAACCTGAAGGCATAGTCTCTCCTCAGCCTCAAGCTATAATCACTATACACATTGAGCTCTGAAAGGCATGTCAAGATATAGACAAAGTAGAGGTACGAAAAAAGGTCTTAGTACTAGTTGTACTAAATCAGAAGAGTAGTGGCCATACTAATTCAGAGGAATTGTGGTCATACAAAGTAATGGAAGGAGGACTACATCCTCCCATGCCTCCGAACACTATCAGACCCAACAGGCTTGAAGACCGACTCCCCTAACGCATGGCTCATGATCCTCTGAGGTGCCTTGTAGTACCACTATATCTTTGTCCCATTGGGACTATTTTTGTACTAAGAGCATTTAGATCTCCCTTATAAATAGGGCCTCCTCTAGTCATTGATGGGGGTTGGAAAATTCACTATGTACTAAGGCCATTGAGTAATACACGAGCATTTTTTCTCCATTGTTGTTCAAAGCATTTCCTCCTCAATTTTTCTTTAAGTTCATCATTTTCTTAGATACATCTTTGAGTTTTCCAACTTAATATCATTGACGAGTTATGTAACACCCTGGTTACCCCCAGAACAGTTACGGTGAACGGTGAACCAAAAATTTGACTCTCTACCCGAGTCCTTTGGTTAAAAATGTGCTTCTAAGAGTTATTAATAGGCTAAGGTGGAAAACCAATGAAAAGGAAAGTATATAGTTTATTAAGTACATAAAACTGTCATGGGCCCATCAAAAATGTTTACAAGTTATTTACAACTCAAAATGGTCATTACTGTTTTAAATTTACAAACCCGCCGACCTAAATGGTAAACCCCCTAGTTCCTCTGAGAGCTCCTTGGCCGTGGTGGTCAAGCGGCCACATATGTACACATCACCACCTAAGCTCTCAACTCAAGGCTGGGTGAGCTTTTCTTTCCCTTTACCTGCACCACATAGCACCCATGAGCCAAGGCCGAACAAGAAAACACAATATAGCATGAATATAATATCAACAATGATCATAATAATCATTCAGGACTTTCAGTCCAAAATAGAGGAGTGACAATTGGAAAGTCACTGAGGTGGGTACAACTCCCTTTAGCCATGTGACGATAGGGTCACCAGGGCTTAACAGATAAGTGAACCTTTCACTAGCTTAAACATGATAGGTGCATGATGAATTGTCACCAACATAACCTTCCTCATGACCATAGAGTCATAACCATGGAACACTGTTCCCTAGCCATGTGACAAGCAATCACCTAGGCCTTAAGCCCTGGCTCTGAGTAACTAGTCCTAGACTAGTCAAGCACTTATAAGTTTCATCGACCTTAGGGTCGGTCCAGCATTAATTCCTTAGAGTCATTCAACGCTGATATCGATTAGATCTAATCTTCATTCGGCCCTGCGTTCAGGACGCTTATGTCGTTTCTGACTCTTAGGTCAGTAATACGCGACTAGTGTCGTCCCTAACTAATCAATGCCATACACAAGTAAACAACATCCGCTAGCATTTAATATGCAATCAATGTACACATTTATCAACCAACATGCCTCAACTACAATCATGCATGTCATATACACAGGGTGCAGTTTTCTTACCTCTTATTCGAGCAAAAACGAATAAAAGAACGATCTGACTTTTAGCCATTTAGCGGTCACCTAGTCATAACCAAATATGGGACACCATCAATAAAATCATTAACAAAGGTTCCCAAACCAATATCTAGCCTCCGGGACATCAATCTAATCCGGATAGTAGGAACAATCCCGAGGCCCAAAACCATGTTCCCGAGGTTAAAACACTCAAACGGGCTCAAAACTACCCAAGGGCTGTGGCCCTAGCACCTTGAGCCGCGGCCCCCAGGCACATCAAGAGCAAGGGCCGTGGTGCCCCATACCCAGGGCCGCGGCGCCCAGCAAGGCCAAAACCCTCCTGCTTCTTCGAACTAGGGTCGCGGCCTCCAACTGAGAACCATCCACAAACTCAGTTTCCATCATCCCAAACCCTCCAAAAACATACCTAAACACTTCCAAATCAAAAAATCAAAGTTCCCAAGCTTCCCAATGATCCAAAACCATCAAATCTCGAGGCTCAAATGAACCAAAAACTCAATGATTTACAAAATCCAATTCAAAGCTTAGAAACTCTAAAAACTCAAAACTTAAAACTTAGATTACCTTTGATTGGGTTGTTTCTCATCAAATCCTTCGGTCAAGAAGCTTATAATCTTTCCTAGGATCGCTATGCCTCGATCCTTGCTTGATTCCGACTCCTAGAACTCAAGATTTCTTCGGAAATGCCTCGAACGGTAAAACGAACTAACGGGAAGAGAGAAAAAGGTTTTCTAACGTATGGTTCTATCTGACAAGCTACTTCAAGCTTAAGTAAATAAAACCTAGTGCTCGGGGTCCCAAAAACACCCTCGGGAACATTATAGTCAAAACTCTCATAATTTCCTCCTGGTCTCAATAATTCCCAATTTATCATCAAATAACATTCTCACTATTCAATATCTCAATAAAAGACCCCCGTTATGACAAAATTGCTAATTTATAATATAAGACCATCTCATGCCAAATAGCTCGAATATATCTCCATATTAATGGGATCTCATTCATAACTCACAATATGCACCCAAATACACAAATATGCCCTCAACGGGCCAAATTACCAAAATACCCTAATAATCAAATGTGGACCCACATGCATGCATATAACATCATATTATAATATAATTCACATAAACATGCATATTATCAGTTAATGGCATAATTAAACAGTTATGGCCCTCCCGGACTACTAATCCAGCCATTAAACTGCATTAGGGATTTCGGGGCATTACAAGTTCTCACCGTCAACTACTTAAGATTTGGATTTGATGCCTCAAACAACGAAGTTGAGTACAGACCCTTGATTTCCGGACTTTGAGTTGCCTTGGAGCTCAAAGATGAAGGCCTCAAGATATACAAAACTTCTCTGCTTGTCATGAACCGAGTCCTTGGAGAGTACCAAGCACGAGGGACCAAGATGACTGATTTTCTAGCAAAGACCCAAGAAATGTTGCACAACTTCAAAAAATCACCATTTGAAAAGTTCGACGGAAACAAAATTCTAGTTCTGATGCCCTGAAAAAACTTTCTACCACCAAGGACGCAGAGTTGCTCAACATGTTCCTGATGGACTACTTGGCTTCTCTGAGCATCACAACTCCCGAGGAGGTAAAAATGGTCCAGCCCCAAGACAATTGGATGGGACCAATTGTGAAGTACCTAGTCTCCAAAGAGTAACCGCAAGATAAAAAAGTTGCTCAGAAGCTACTTTATTAGGCACCTCGGTATGTAATCATGGACAACGAGTTTTATAGGTGAGGATATTCATTGCCACTATTTTGATGTGCGTCCGAGCTGAAATAAATTAAGATTATTTAATTAAAGAGTTTAATTAATAATCTCAAATTTATTGGAGCTTGGAATTATAGGTCCTTAGGTCCCCACAACATCTCTATCAACATTATTCAAGGAAAGAGTTTATATGAAGGGAAAAATAGTTGAAAGACATATTTAAGAAGAAACTTATTCTTTGGGTCAAATATGCAACTATATGATAATATTGATTAATTAATTAATTACAAATTAGTTGTAATTAACAAAGTTAATTAATATTTAATTATTATATAATTTTTGAATTTATATTAAATAATTAAATCAATTTCAAAATTTAATTAAATAATTAATTAATTATAATTTTCAAAATTATAATAAACTAAATATTTATTTTCAAAATTATATTGGATTTAATTAATTGGTAGAATTAATTAAATATCTTTATTTGAGTGAGAGATAATAATCTAATAAGTTCAAATTGGATTTGAATTTAAAAGATTAATATTTATTCAAATAATTAATTATATTTGATAATTAGTTAAAAAGATATTTAATTTAAATTTGAATTCAAATTTGAATTAGTTATCAGGTTGTTAGATTTTTATCTGACAAAGTAGTTTGAATAAATAATCAAATAAAAATAGAAAAATCAAATATCTCTAGAAATTAGAGTGGTACATGACCACACACAGTCCATGGACTGTGTGTGGCATGTACTGCATATTTCAGGGACAAATTTTTCAATTTTATTTATTTAATTAATTAATGAATAATTCAAAAAATCAATTTTTGTATATTTATATTAATAAGATAATTAATTAATTAAAAAAAAATTGTAAGTTTGTTACATATTTATATTTTGAAATTTTGAATATTTTCTTTTAAGTATGACTAATAAGAAAATATACAAAAAAAACTCAGACAACTCAGTCTATTCTCTCTGTGAAAAATAGAATGATACTTTTCTCACCCTGAAAAGATAAAGAACCAATTCTCATGCCTATTCTCTTGATCTCACGTGTTGAGTACATCAAGTAGAATCACAAATAAACTATCATTTATTCTCTAAGTGCCCACACACTTCTTGAGGTGTAGAGAACGCTGTGGAAGATCTTGGTGTGAGTACCTGGGAGCAGCTTGGATAGGAAGATCGTTCTTATCAAGCTGATAATGGTAAACATGTACTTTCAAGAAATTCAAGAAAACCATAAACAGTAGAATCATCCAATCAATCTTAAGACAGTCATTCAGAAATCCAACAAGTTATAAGCATCAGGTTGATAATGGTAAACATGTACTTTCAAGAATATATCTTAACCAGTAATACAAGTGCCCAGGGTCGACGCCCTTAGGAAAAGCCCTCTGTTTACTCTGGGTTGAGGGCTTGTCCTAAGGGCGTCGACCTTGTGATAGTTTGTTGTTTATGGTTTTCTTGCTGGGCCTTGGCTCACGAGTGCTACGTGGTGACCATGAGTTGGAGAGCTCTGGGGGCGAGGTGTACATTGTCATCTACTCGTCCGCCATGGCCAAGGGAAAGTATAGGGACAGAGCCTTAAATTTTCTATTTTTCCATTAAAGTGGCTACTGGTTGTATAAAATTATTAGAGTTGTAAATTGTCTCTTAAACCCTGTTTTTGGGATCCCATGTACCAAACGACCATTTTAATGAAAATTAACCGTTTATGATCAAAATCATTTAACCCTAACCTGATAGTTGACTTTAGGAACACATTATTGTTCAAACGACTTGATTAGAAAGTCTTGCACTATTTTAAAATACACAGTGTAACGGTCTTGGTTATCCAGGGCGTTAACCGATCTTCCTTCAGTCTTCCAAAGTATCCTTAGGATCACCTAGACTAGACTAGGCAATTCTCAATACATGAGATAGATACATAGAGAAGAAGAGAAAAGAACAATAAGGCTTAGAAAATGACTTATGTTTAGAGAGAATCTAAAACCTATCAAAAAACCAATGTCTGTCATCTGAAATCTAACTTATGTTTTGACTTATGTTTTCAACTCTATCTTAGCATTCCTTTTATAGAATCAATTAGGTCAATTATTTAATTACAAAATAAATAAAATAATAGACAATTAACAACCCTAGGTCGAAATTATGATGGGCTTTAGGCCCGAGAAATTTCTCATTTGATTATAAGCCCATTGGACTTAAAATCAAGGCCTGTATTATTTTCTATTGATTTAATTAATTAAATAATTATTCAAATCCTTTGTCAAATTAATTATTTATAATTTTAACCTTGATTTAAACTTATTTATTAATTTAGATACCAATTTATCTTAATTAATAAATATGCCCTTATTTCTCTTTTCTTCTCTAAATTGTAGATTTGCAAGTCAATGTAAATCCTATGCACTGACTAATCTTAGGACTAACTTATTTTGAATGTATAATCATATTTATATTCCACTGTGATTACGTCACTATAAATACGATTAGCTATATGCTCGGGATTTAATATAAGTTTATATTAAACAAATAATCATGAAAATAATACATGTGAGCAAAGTGATTGACCAAGTCAAAAAATGATTTCTATTCTTTTATTGATAATAAATGAGATTACAAAGAAATTGGATTTTAATTAGGGCATAAAACCCTAACAGTACACTCGTCGCTAAAGACAAGCTCGAGATATAAATGGTAATTGTATATATGTGATTACATGCTTAAATATTTGAGTGAGATATAAATGCTTTATTGCATGATTAATAGGGAGCATGAGATACTGGTAGGTCCTAGCCCTAAACTGCTGTGTGACTATAATGGGGCATGCTTATTTACATTGCTGCTACATGTGAGTGAATGCTTAAATGCTTGATTGCATGGTGTTGGTTGAGTTTTAATGGTGGACTGTGGAAAGACTGTTAACCTGTCACCATTGCCTGACCCCCGAGTCGTTGATTGCCGATAAACTTGGATAGTTATGCGTCCAAGGCGATCGATACGACTAGCCGACACCGGGCCTGAGGCTAGAGATGATGAGCAGGGCCAGAACCCTTCGCCAGTCCCTGAGAACTGGTAGCAGATACTTGTTGATATGCAAGCTCGGTTACAATGTCAGGAAGAGCATATCCGTCTCTTGAGACAGCAGGCTCCTTCAGGGAGCGTTGCACCTATTTTGCCACCTGCTGTGGCACAAGTTGTACAACCACCTAAGGTTGGGAACAGGTGAGAACCACTTTATGAGAAGTTTAGGAGACAACATCCTCCAGCCTATGAGGGAGGACCAGACCCACTGAAGGCTGAACAGTGGATGAGTATGATCACCTCCCTCCTGGATTTCATGAGGGTGGAAGGTAATGACAGGGTGACCTATGCCACCTATATGCTTAGGGAGGATGCCCGTATTTGGTGGGAGGTGGCATCATACCAGGGATATTTCTACTTTGAGTTGGGATGGGTTCAGAGATCTGTTCAACTAGAAGTATTACAGTGTTGCCATCAGGGCAGCGAAGATGAATGAATTCATAGGGTTGGTATAGGGCAGCATGACAGTTACAGAGTATGCCCTGAAGTTTGATAGGCTGGCAAAGTTTGCATTAGACTTGGTGCCTACAGATGCGGTTAGGCAGGACAGGTTTATTCGAGGGCTTAATGCTATGATAGCCCGGGATATGAGGATTACATCGGTACCTGGGCAGATGACTTATGTCCAGGCTGTTGAGAAGGTTTTTACTGCTGAAGAGGCAGAAAATAAGATTTGGAGGGAGAACGCTGCGAGATGGGATGTTCGCTGAGCAGTGCCTCCATCCACAAGGTCTGGTAGGGGTGGAGGCCCCAGTGATTTGAAGAGGAAGATCCCTGACACTTCGACCACTATTAGTCCTGATAGAAGGGGTCGGGGTGCTCAGGGTGGCTGCCAGGGAGGCGGTGAGACATGGAGGAGTTATCCAAAGTGAACGAGATGCAGAAAGCGCCATCCAGACGAATTTCGGGCAAAGGCTTACTATCTGTGCGTGGTGGTGGGACACCTCAAGAAGGATTTCCCAGCAACGAAGAAAGAGGAATCAGGGAAAGTGGACAACTTGACTTCAGCTCAAGTGTTCACCTTGACGCAAGCAAAGGCCGAGGCTAGTCCCTTGGTAGTGACAGGTCAGCTTTCTAGCGTTGGCTCTTCTTATACTGTATTGATTGACTCTGGTGCTACACATTCGTTTGTTTCTAGTAAGGTAATTGATAGATTATGTAGACCTAGTGAGTATTATACTGCGGGGTTCGGGACTATACTGCCTACATGGGAACTGGTAGTTTCTAGGAGGTGGGTTAGATCACTGCCAGTAATGGTAGATAGTAGGGAACTATCAGTAGACTTGATTGAGTTGGGTATGGAAAATTTTGATATGAATCTAGGGATGGATTTGCTGGTCAGATATGGGTCTACTATAGACCGCAAGAAGAAGATGGTGACTTTTGAGCCTGAGGGAAAGGATCTCTTTGTTTTCGTGGGTGTTGTACATGGACCCCGCATACCCATGATATCAGCATTAAGAGCTAGGGACCTATTGCAGGGAGGTTGTATAGGTTTTCTAGCCAGTGTGGTGGATACTACCAGAGTTATACTAGTAGCGCCGAGAGAGACCAGATTGGTACGCGAGTTCTTGGATATGTTTTAGGAGGACTGCCGTCGCACATGAAGATCCAGTTCGTTATCGAGTTAGCATCGGGTACTGAGCCAGTGTCGTGGGCACCATATAGGATGGCTCTAGCGAAATTGAAAGAATTGAAGATACAGTTGCAAGAACTTCTTGATTTGGGGTTTATCAGACCTAGCTTCTTGTCATAGGGTGCTCCGGTTTTGTTTGAGAAGAAGAAGGACGGGACATTGAGAAAGTGTATAGACTACAGGGAGTTGAACAAGTTGACCATCAAGAATAAGTAACCCTTACCAAGGATCGATGACCGGTTCGATCATCTGCAGGGAAAGACGGTATTCTCAAAGATTGATCTTCGATCTGGTTATCACCAGCTGAGGATCAAGGATGAGGATATACCGAAGACGGCCTTCAGAACAAGTATGGGCATTATGATTTCTTGGTCATGTCGTTTGGTCTGACCAATGCCCCACCATCATTCATGGACTTGATGAACAGGGTGTTCAAGGACTTCCTAGACTAGTTTGTGATAGTCTTCATCAACGACATTTTGGTTTACTCCAGTTCAAAAGCAAAGCATGAGCAGCATCGCTGGCTGGTATTGCAGAGACTGAGAGAGCATCAGTTGTATGCTAACTTTAAGAAGTGTGAGTTCTGGCTACCAGAAGTGACATTCCTTTGATATATTGTTGGTGAAGATGTGATTAAGGTGGATCCAGCTAAGGTAAAGGCAGTGAGAGATTGTTCGAGGCCAAGGAACGCCTCTGAGGTTAGGAGCTTTCTTGGATTAGCGGGATATTATAGATGGTTTGTGGAAGGGTTCTCGAAGATTGCTGTACCGATGACAGAATTGACACGAAAAAAATATGAAATTTACTTGGTCAAATAAGTGTGAGAATAGCTTCCAGGAATTGAAGCGACGACTGGTTACTGCTCTTGTGTTGAGTCTTCCTTCGGAGGGAGGGAAGTTTGTGGTATATTGTGATGCATCGAGGTTGGGATTGGGATGCGTGTTGATGCATAATGAGAAGGTTATTGATTATGCATCACGAAAGCTAAAAGAGTATGAGCAGCGATATCCTACCCATGATCTGTAGTTGGCAATGGTGGTATTTGCACTAAAAGTTTAGCGATATTACCTGTATGGGGAGAAGTGCGAGATATACACCAATCATAAGAGCTTGAAATATTTATTCACCCAAAAGGACTTGAATATGAGCCAAAGGCTTTGGCTAGAGTTGGTGAAGGGCTATGATTGTGATATCCTCTACCACCCAGGGAAGGCCAATGTGGTAGCGGATGCGTTGAGCTGGAGGGGCCCCGGGATAGTTATTTGGTTCTACATAGATATCAAAGGAGTTGGCAGAGGAGATGGCTAGAGTGAGGATAGAGCTGGTTGTGGGCCGGTTGGCCAATATTGCTTTACAATCGACCCTTCTAGAGAGGATAAGAGAATGCCAGTTGGTTTAAATATAGTTGCAGAAGGTTAGAGAGAATGTCCTTGTCGTAGTGGCTAAGGACTATTCCATTTTAGAGACTGGTTTATTATGGTATAAGGGTCGAATTTGTGTCCCAGCAGATGTGTGTATTAGATGACAGATAGATGAATCCCATACTACACCATACTCACTCCATCCAGGCACCATGAAGATGTATCAGGATCTACGGACGTTATATTGGTGGCCTGGGATGAAAAAGGATGTAGTGGAGTACGTGACCAAGTGTTTCACCTGTCAGCAAGTGAAGGTTGAGCATCAGTGACCAGCGGGGTTGCTACAGCCTTTGGGTATTCCCAAGTGGAAATGGGAAGACATTACTATGGATTTTATGGGAGGTTTACCCAGGATAGTGGGGCTACATGACTCGGTGTGGGTGATAGTAGACAGATACACCAAGTCAACTCACTTTCTACCAGTGAAGACAACCTATACTGCGGATCAGTACGCAGAGCTGTATGTGAGCAAAATTGTACGTCTCCATGGGTTTCCCAAGTCTATAGTATCAGATCGAGATCCCATATTTACCTCCAAATTTTTGGGTGGTTTCCAGAAAGCTATGGAGACTCAGTTGAAGTTTAGTACAGACTTTCATCTTCAGACAGATGGACAGTCTGAGAGGATAATTCAGGTATTAGAAGACATGCTTAGGGCATGTGTTTTGGATTTTGAGGGGTCTTAGAGTAAGTATCTTTCGTTGATTGAGTTTTTATATAACAACAGATATCAATCAACGATTGGAGTAGCTCCATATGCGATGTTATATGGAAGAAGGTGTAGATCGCCCATTTATTGGGATGAGATGGGTGACAGGAAGTATTTGGGACTGGAGATGGTTTAGAAGACTAATGGGGATATCAAGAAGATCCGAGCTCAAATGCGCACTTCACAGAGCAGACAGAAAAGCTACACCAACCTAAGCATAGAGACGAGGAGTTCCAGGTAGGGGACCACGTGTTTCTGCGAGTGTCACCACTGCTAGGGTGAAGAGGTTTGGGAAAAAGGGCAAGCTGAGCCCTAGATTCATAGGACCTTTTGAGATCCTAGAGAGGATAGGGCTAGTGGCCTATAGGTAGGCACTGCCACCATCGTTATCAGTGGTTCACAATGTATTCCACATTTCTATGCTTCGGAAGTACGTCTCAGATACGACTCATATGTTGAAGTATGAGGATTTGGAGTTGCTGACAGATTTATCATATGAGGAGTGCCACAATTCAGGGAGTTCAGGTCACGGCCCGTGTTTCATTTCAGGGGGGACTGGGTCTCTGTTTGAGGGGCGGGCCACGGCCCTCAAGGGTAAGTCGCGGCCCTAATTAGGGAATTAAGGGAAAGTGAAGTTTTAAATCTCGGGGAGGCTCAGGGATTCCAAACTAGGCGCTCGGGATGAATTCTACTACTTGGTTTAGTAGAATTCATGGTCCCAGTGATTAATATTTGTTCCCTAAGTATTTAATTGGATTAGAAATTTATAGTTACCCATTGTTAATGTGACTAGGGTTTGTCGCTAAGGCTCAAGACTGAGGATCGTGCTCAGGACCATTATATTTTCTTCGCTCGGGATTTGAGGTAAGAAAACTACACCCATGTGGTTGTGTTTGGGACTAAGGTTCCCTGTATCTGGATATATGTGTGGTGTAATTGTATTATTATTATGTGAAATGTGAAAGTACAACCTAAGGGAGCTGAGGCTGATGATTAGCACATTGGACGCGGCTCGACCACTATGAGTTGGGGTCAGCTAAATAAACAATGGACTTGGCCTGAGCGAGCCGAGGTCAGCTGAGTAAACAGAGGACTCGACCTAAGGGTGCCATATTTGGGCACTTGTATTACTGGTTAAGATATATTCTTGAAAGTACATGTTTACTATTATCAACTTGATGCTTATAATTTGTTGAATTTCTGAATGACTGTCTTAAGATTGATTGGATACTACTACTGTTTATGTGTTTATTGTTTATGGTTTTCTTGCTGGGCCTTGGCTCACGGGTGCTACGTGCAAGGGAAAGCTGGACCAACCATGAGTTGGAGAGCTCTGGAGGCGAGGTGTACATGTTCAGCTACTCGTCCGCAACGGCCGAGGGAAAGTATAGGGACAGAGCCTTAAAATTTGTACTTTTCCATTAGAGTGGCTACTGGTTGTATAAAACTTGTGAGAGTTGTAAATTGTCTCTTAAACCCTGGCTTTGGGATCCCATGTACCAAACATCTACTTTAATGAAAATTAACCATTTATGATCAAAATCTATTAACCCTGACCTGATAGTTGACTTTAGGAACACATCATTGTTCAAACGACTTGATTAGCAAGTCTTGCACTATTTTAAAATACACAGTGTAATGGTCTTGGTTATCTAGGGCATTACAAATTTTCAAGTATGTATTCTCTTTGTTTTGTAATTTCAATTCTAGTTATGAGTTTCTAATCCTATTAAGATTATTAAGGTGATTATCAATATGTAACTTGATAGTACATATTTTGTATGTTGATTTCCCATTTGTGCAACGAAGATTATGGATTTTCTCTTCTTCAAATATCTTCTTTCATCTTAAATATCATGTATTTTTTATTGTTAGCACATATTTACACTTTATTTTTCATTAGTGCAAAATCATAATATTCTTTGATTAAGGTGTGTCATTAAATTGTGTACATTAAATGCTTAGAATAAAAATATTATGTTTTGCCTCATAAATAATGTTCATTGATTTATTTGTTGTTTATTTAGATTGATCCACACTAAATACTTTGAAATTATATCTTAAAAAGTGAAGATAACTCCTATATTTCTATAATAACTTGTGTTTAAATGGAATATCTAATTTGAATAAGTGATGGTTTGATTAATTTCTACTATTACTAAAACTTGGGAATCAATGTACTTATAAATATTATTGAACTTATATTTTGTGGATTCTATTATCTTAATAATCTTTCTTCTACCATCTTGTTTGCAATTATTAATTTAGTTATATATATATATTGTTTTTAATTTCTTTATTATTGTCTTTATTTGATTTTCTTGTCACAATATCCCATTATCAATCTTTGGAGCTAGGTTAGAGTTTATTAATGTTTGTTTAAAATAGTATTTTTTTTTTAATTTTAGACAACTCATTTGAGTTCGACATCCTTGCTTACACGAACTCTATACTATATATACGATTCGTGCGCTTGCGATTTGTATATTTAAAATGTACCCATTTTGGGTCCATCAGTTACCATTTGACTCTTCAAAGATTTTGAACAATGATTTGTCATAGGTGATGTGGACGGTGGCACATGTGTCATACCACCACCCTTTTACCTTGCCTTGGACTGCATTCACCTCACTAAGGGTTGCAACAATGTTTTCTTCTTCAGTTGCATTCACCTTAGGTCCTTGCTGGTCTTTTCTATGTCTGCACTCCCTAGCATAGTGACAATTTTCCCACACACAAAGCAAGAACCTTTATCGCCTTTAAACGTGTTTGGGTTGGTTCTTGGACCCAATGGATTTATTATACCCTTTTTTCCTTTCTCTTTATTTTTGGGGTGTTTTGGTTGTGACACCGCATTGGCTTTAGAAGTCTCTTCATTAGACTCTTCCAAAAGTTTGTCTCTACATATAATTTCCTCATCGATTCGAATATGCTTTTGGATTTCCTCCAAAGAACAATCCTCAATTTTATGAAGAATTCTTTTCCTATAGCTCCTCCAAGTTTGTAGAAATTTTTCCACAATAGCACCATCTTGAAAAGCCTCTGGAAGCTTAATCTTTAGCACTTTAAATTTGTTAACAATAATTTGAAGCTCATGAAATTAAGAAAGAATAGGTTTATCACCAAAAAATTTGAAATCAATGTATTCAGAAATAAAAAACTTTTTGGTACCTTCCAGTTCCGCCTTGAATTTAGTCTCAAGCGCATCCCATATCTCATTTTCTGATTTGGTCTGGTGCAGAGATCATAGAGCCTATCGGATAGGACATTGAGGATATAACCTCTAAAAACAAGATTGTCCTCCTCCCTCTTTGCTCTAGCACTTTTCTCCTCGGGTGAGTCCTTGTCGGTTGGCTCTGGGAGACGTGCTAGGGTGGACTCAAGGAAGTAAGCAATCTTGAGAGTGGTCAAAAGGAATCTCACCTTGTCTTGCAACCTAGTGAAATTGAACCTATCCAACCTATCTGTTGTTCGTGTTTTCTCCAAAGGACACGTGGCAATCAGAAACTGATGTAAGTAGGGCACGTGGCGAAGACGTGTGTCTCTTCAAGTGAGGCCATGCCCCGATGGTCATTCCTCAGAGGGTAGGTATCTCGAAGAAAGGCCACGTCCCTCAGATAGAGGTAGGGCATAGACGTCTCTTTCTGAGGCTATGCCTCGAGGACTAGTTAGTAGTCCTCGAACTTTTACAAGAAATTGTCATCTAGGTAAAGGACCTTGTCCTTGGGACCTAGAAGGCTAGCCACGTGTCAGCTAGTGCATGTTTGTAGCATCAGAGGATCGTCTGACATCCTTTTTGGTGATCCATCCATAGTGTTGTCAATTGTACGACTCGACAATTCACACTCCCACTACACCGTCTGACATGGAGATGTGTGCGCACGCTCTGACAATGACAGGGAGATGTTTCCCATAAACTAGGTAACTTTATAGAGTGGGCCTCGCATATCTCGCTTAGGCCGTGGTGTGACAGTCAGAATCCCGTGATCCGTAAGGGGAAAGACCAGGTAAGCTGTGCAATTCCACACCGCCTGAGGAAGGTCAAGTTTGATGATTCTAAGACTGTGTAGGTATGGGACTACACAGTTGAAGAGGGCTTAAATGGATTGATGGGTACTACCTATATCAACAAGATGCATCTTATTTTCGGTAGCCCATCACTTGAGAACTCCAAAGTTAAGCGTGCTTGACCTGGGGTAATCTAGGGATGGGTGACCTCCTGGGAAGTTTTCCTAGGAAGCATGTGAGTGAGGACAAAGCATGCTGAAAAGACTCGTGTTGGTTTGTAGAGCCAGTCGTCATTCCAGAAAGCAGCCATAGTGACGTGGGGCGTCACAAATGGTATCAGAGCCTTGACCCAGCCGGAAGTGTGGCCGACGGGGACGTCGGGCCCATAAGGGGGGGGAGGTGATTGTGACAGTTATAATCCCGTGATCCGTAAGGGGAAAGACCGGGTAAGCTGTGAAATCCCACACCGCCTGGGGAAGGTCAAGTGTGATGATTCTAAGACTGTGTGGGTATGGGACTACATAGTTGAAGAGGGCTTAAATGGATTGATGGGTACTACCTATATCAACAAGATGCATCTTCTTTTCGGTAGCCCATCACTTGAGAACTCCAAAGTTAAGCATGCTTGACCTGGGGTAATCTAGGGATGGGTGACCTCCTGGGAAGTTTTCCTAGGAAGCATGTGAGTGAGGACAAAGCATGCTGAAAAGACTCGTGTTGGTTTGTAGGGCCAGTTGTCATTCCAGAAAGCAGCCATAGTGACGTGGGGCGTCACACGTGGTCTCTAGTTAATGCAGCCCAATGCATTAAAGTGGTATTAATACCCCAAAGATGGGGAGAATGTGTATTAATTATAGATAATTAGCATTAATGACCCCAACCTCTATAAATAGGGTTGGGAGTCTCATTGTAAAGGGTTCGATTTTTGGAAGAGAGAGAAAAAGTTTTGTACTCTGAGCAATCGAAACACTGCCTGAGAAAAGTCCATTGGAGCTTGCCCTAACAAGCTTCCAATCCTTTTAATACCACAGACTCATGGACTAGTGCTCTTTATAGCCTGAACCGTGTTAAAATTGTTGTGTTCTTGTTGTTTATTTCTTTAATCTCTCATCTTTAGGTTGATAGTGAAAAATGCAGTCAACATTTTGGTGCTTTCATTGAGAGCTTGAAGAAAGCATTCAGAACATTTACATCAATGGTAACCACTCAAAGAAATGTCGCAAACAACGTAGTCCCTCCTACCGGAGTTGAAGGAGGGGAAACTAGTCAACAACCACCTTAGGACATGCCTGGGATGGTGGAGGATTATGACGAAGACGCCGAGTACGATGGCGAAGACAACGGTGGAGACCATGAGTATTATGAGGAAGAATACCCTCAGCCCATGGATGCGGAGGAGACACAAGAAGATGTGGTGCTTCGTGAATAGGTGGCCACCTAGCAGCAAAAGATTGATGCCCAAGAGGGTAACATTTCCGCCCTACAGGAGATGGTACTTGCCATGAAGGCCACTCTTGTAGCCCAAGGGCTACGAGTGGACCCTAACAGTAATGTACCAACTGGGCACCCAACTAGCATGTCACCTGCGCACCCTGTTGGAGTGCCACCTGTCAATGCAGACGAGGTGCTCCTTGAGCACCTACCTGAAAAGGTGCAAGATCCGCCAACTGGGGTGCCCCCCAAGCACCCATTGAGAGTTGGAACCCCAGTGCCGCCACAGGATCATGGCAAAGGAAAAGTTGACAATAAGCTTGCTTCAAAGCAGAAGAAGGCTCATCAAGATCTCAAGGGCCACCAGACTCCCAAGCAGGGCGGTAAGTGTAATGGCCCAGGGGCTCGAGGACACCGCCAGGCTGTCGGCGCCCGTGGAGCTCGAGGCATTCTGCCCTGACGTACCCATATGGACTGTGCGAGACCTGGAGGTGGTGTCCCCTCGGGACCTCTCCAACCCCGTAGGAACAATGGTACAGGGGTCCACCCAAGGAACGTCTCAATGAACCGAGAACGCGACATCAGTATCTCAGTAAATTATGAGAATATTGAGTCCGACGGTGAAACTGAAGTGGCTCATCTCGAGGATAACGACGGGTTTCGAGGTCAAGCTGACCTACGAGACAATCTTAATACCCGAAGGTGCAACAAAGCCAATGGGCGTGAGCTCGCCAAGAAAGGTTTGTCATACCTACGGGATAATGTCAACGCCTGAAGAAGAGATAATCCAGTGCAGAGCGTCAACTGAGACAGCGACCCGCTCTGCGCAAAATTAGAGTCTAAAAAGGATCATGCTAAGAATGGCCAGACGGAAAGGCCACGACTCAGACTCAATGAATAATTAGAGCCATGTGCTTCCCACATTGTGGAAGCCCCCTTGTTGTAAAGCTTCAAGATGTCGGCCATCCCATCCTATGATGGCGATTGAGACCCCACAGACCAGCTTTCTAAGTTCAACAGATTGATGTCAGTGCATTGTGTCTCTGATGACACTAAATGGCATGTGTTCCTGATCACTCTGAAGGGACCAGTAGAAGAGTGGTTCAAGAAGCACCGACCAGGATCCATTCAATAATGGAACCAACTATCGTCTACCTTCTGAATATAATTCATAGGAGCTCAGAAGGTGAGCTTCGAGGTAAATTCCTTGGCCAACATAAGACAATGGCCTTTCGAGACCCTCAAGGCATACATCAAACACTTCAAGGAGGAGGCGACGAGAACCAAGAAGGTTGACGATGGGCAGCAGTTGATGGCCTTGCAGGCTGGTATCTTCACGGGGTCCCCAGTTTGGGATGACCTCCAACAGAGGGGATGCCGATAATTCGACGACTTCATTTGTCAGGCACAAGAGTATATCGGCTGGGAGGATGCCCAGATTAGAGCATTCGGAGGACCCGTCACCTTCCCCGCTCTGACTGCATCTGATCCTGTGGCTTTGGGGATCCAGTATTCCCCTTACGCTCCTATCCAACTAGACTTGGAAGGAGTCCAATCCAGCCTGAGCGTCTCGCTCACAGATTTTAGTGTTGTGCCAACTCTTGGATTCAGTGTGGCCTCAACAAGATATGGAGCAGAGCCTACTAGATACAATACTTTTTAGCCTACATTAAGAGCTAAAGTTGCTGCTTTGTCCCAGTCCGCTGCACCCAGTCAAACCCCCGACGACAGTAGACTTGGGGGTAAGGACAAGGGCAAAGGCTGGAAGCACAAGGGAAATGGAAACGCACAGGCCAAGTAGGGTACTACCTTTGGTGAGATGTCTCATAGTACTCTGAGTATATTGATTTGGTAGACTCCTGAGAGAATATCTTCGTGTTGGAAGGCACAACCCATCTGAAGGGACAAGGAAAGGCAAGATCCCGACAAGTTTTGTCTTTTTCATAATGACATAGGGCACCACACCAATGAGTGTTGCTAGCTCAAGGATGAGATTGAAAACCTCATCAAGTTGGGACATCCCCACCAATATGCTATCGGTGGATCACGTCAGGCACAACCCCACTCGTGCCATTTGTCGCTCCGCAGATCCCAGCAGTTGCTCCTATGGCCCCGCAACATTCAGTGGTCTGAGGACCTCCTCCGGTGAACGGGTGGGTATGAACCATTTCAGGAGGGCCCCACATGGGTGGTACCTCCTGAGGCTCACAAAACAGGTGTGTACAAGCTTTAAATCATGACAACAAGGTGATGGCTTTGGCTTAGTTGCCTGGCCAAATGTCCCGAATGATTGACCAAGTCATAACATTCTCCGAAGACGATGCTCGGAGAGTACACTTCCCGCACCATGATCCATTGGTAATTGAGAGCCAAGTCTCCAACAAAATGGTGGCATAGATCTTGGTGGATAACGAGAGTTTGGTGAACATCCTATTTAAGTTAGCCTTTGAGAAAATAGGGCTAACAACTATAGATTTATCCTCGTGCACCTTGACTCTTTACGGATTCTCGGGAGAAGCCCTCATCCCGATAAGGCAGATAAAGTTTTTGTAACACTTGGAGAAGTTCCTCACCAAGCCTTCAAATACTACACCTTTGTGGTGGTAGACTGCCCCTCAGCGTATAACTCAACCTAGGATGGCCCGCCCTGGTAGAGTTTGGAGCCATCACTTCCATCCACCACAGATGCATAAAGTTCCCCATGGAGGTGAGGATTGGTAACATTCGCAGAGACCATAAAGAGGTGAGGCAATGCTACAATGTGCCTCCTAAGACCCTGTGATGGTGGTGGAGGCAACAATCCCTGAGCATTCTGAGGAATTGGAAGTACAGGCGGCCTAGGAGATAGGACCCGAGGATTCAAGAAGAGATGGCCATTGAACTGATAGAAGAGGTGGAGGAGGTAATTCTTGATACCTCCACCCTCGATAGAAAAATAAATTTGGGGGAAGCTTGAAGATGAAAGTTTAAGAAGCATTGGTGGACTTCCTACGAGAAAACCAAGACATGTTTGCATGGTCGCATTCCGGCATGACTGGCATTGATCCAAACATCATCTACCACAGCTTGAATGTCGATCCCAACTTTTCTCCCGTCTAGCAAAAGCGGAGGACGTTTGATCAAACTCAGAAAGAGGTTTTGAAGGCTGAGGTAGACAAGCTCCTCACCAACAGATTTATCCGAGAAGCCCAATACCCTAGGTGGCTATCCAACTCTGTGCTTGTACCAAATCCAAATGGCACCTGGAAGACATGCATTGATTTCTCGGACCTTAACAAGGCTTGTCTAAAAGACTGTTTCCCGCTCCCCAAGATAGATCAGATGGTCAATGCCACCTCTGGCTACAATCTGTTGTCATTCATTGACGCATACTCAGGCTATAACAAGATATCCATGCATGTCGCGGACCAGGAGCATACTAGTTTTCGAACCGATAAGTGTTTCTACTGTTACATCGTGATGCCTTTCAGATTGAAGAATACTGGTGCCACCTACAAGAGACTGGTAAACCAGATGTTCAAGAACCAACCGGGGTGAAACATGGAAGTTTACGTGGACGACATACTGGTAAAATCTAGGATAGATCCCGAACATGTGGGGGACTTGGTAGAGGTTTTCTCGATGCCCCGCTTGTTCAAAATGAAAACAAATCTCCAAAAGTGCACATTTAGGGTTGCCTTCAGAAATTGCCTAGGTTTCATCGTCAGTGCTCGCATAATTGAGGCAAACCCCGATAAGACCAAGGCCCTAATCGAAATGTCTTCTCCTTGGAAGCATAAAGATGTTTAAAGTCTGATAGGAAGGATCACTACTTTCAATCGTTTTGTCTCCAAGGCAACAGATAAGTGCATCCCTTTCTTTAATGTACTTCGAGGAAGTCAGAGATTCAAATGGTCGGAAGAGTGTGAACAGGCATTCTAGCAGCTCAAGGCTCACATGGAAAATCCTCTTATTCTGTCCAAGCCCATAGATGGAGAACCCCTCCTGATCTATATAGCTGTCTCTGAGAATTCTATTAAGCCGTGTTCAGCACCCCCTCTATTACTTTAGCTAAAGACTCCTCGGCGCAGATTCTAGGTACTCGTTGATGGAGAAGTTAACTTTTTGCCTAATGGTGGCTTCTCGAAAACTAAGACCCTACTTCTAGGCACATCCAATTAAGGTCCTCACAAACAGTCCCCTCAGGCAACTCCATCAAAATCCAAAGTCATCAAGAAGACTCTTGAAATGGTTAGTGGAGTTAAGTTAGTTCCACATCACCTACCATCCAAGGATTGCTATAAAGGTCATCCACTGGCCGATTTCATCACCGAGTGCATGGGGAATCATGAGAAGCCTAAAGGTGTCCCAGTGGTCGGACCAGCCTGGAAGTTGTATGTGGATGGGTCTTCAAATGAAAATGGTGTCGAAGTTGGACTCATTTTGGTTTCCCCTAAGGGGTAGACGGTGCACAGCGCACTTCATTTTGGGTTCAATGCCTCTAACAATGAAGTGGAATACGAAGCCTTAATCACTGGGCTCCGAGTGGCACTTGATCTAAAAGTCGAGGGCCTCAAGATTTTTAGCGATTCTCAACTCGTGGTAAACCAAGTACTCGGAGAGTATCAGGCCCGGGGAACGAAAATGGAAGCATATCTAGAAAAGTCTCAAGAAATGCTGCATAACTTTATAAGATTCACTATTTAGAAGGTGCCGCGAGAGAAGAATTCCAATGCTGACGCCCTGGCGAAGTTAGGCACCACCAAAGATGCTGATTTAATCAATGTGGTCCCCATTGACTACTTGGCTGCTCCGAGCATCTTTGCTCCTGACGAGGTGGAAGCTAAACAACCCCAAGATGGGTAGATGGAACCAATAGAGGAGCTGCCTCAAGATAAGAAGGTAGCTCGGAAGCTGCTCTATTAGGCACCTCGGCATGTAATCATAGACAGTAGGCTATATCGGCGAGGTTATTCCTTGCCTTTGCTCTGATGTGTGTCCAAGCAAGAAGTCAATCTAATACTCCGAGAGGTACACGAGGGCTTTTGTGGGGACCATGCTGGGGGGAAAAGTCTTTCCAAAAAGATCTTGAGGCAAGGATACTTTTGGCCCAACATGAATGGAGATGAGATGGATTATGTCAAGAAGTGTGACAAGTGCCAGTGCTTTGCTAACATCCCCCGAGCAATCTCCAAATGAGCTTACGAAGATGACTGGTCCATGGCCTTTTGCTATCTGGGGTATCAACCTTATTAGGTCCCTGCCTACAAGAAAGGGAGGGGTGAAATATGCCATAGTGCCCGTTGACTACTTCACGAAGTGGGCTGAGGCCGAGGTGCTTGCAACGATCACCTCTAGAAAGACCTTGGACTTTGTCATTAAAAACATCATTTGCCGATACAAACTCCCGAGGAAGATAGTCTTCGACAATGGATTGCAGTTTGATAGTGAAATATTCATGGACTTCTGTCAACGACATGGAGTTATCAAGAGCTTCTCCTTCGTGGCCCATCCGCAGGAAAATAGCCAAGTGGAAGTAGTTAACAGGACAGTGAAGTCCACTTTGAAGAAGAAACTAGAACAGCCAAAATGGGCTTAGCCTGAGGAGTTTCCTAGGGCATTGTGGAGCTATCGCACCACTGTCAGGACTTCCACTGGCCACTTGCCATTCTCCATGGCCTATGGATATGAGGCTACACTCCCAGTTGAGGCAGAAATATCCACGCACCGACGGGATACGTATGACCTGACCATGAACCATGCTTTACTGCGAGAATCCCTTGACCTCATGGAGGAGCTCCATAAGGCTTCTCAGCTTTGATTAGTGTCCTACCTACAGAAGTTAGCCATGTATTTGAACTCTAAAATGAAGGATAGAAAGTTTGGGGTCAGAGATCTGGAGTTGCGAAGAGTCTTCGTTGCCACCCGAGACCCCAGTGCAGGAGTGTTGGGACCTAACTGGGATGGCCCATACCAAGTGGAGAGCGTTGTATGTCCGGGGACATACAAATTAGCCCAACTAAGTGGGTAGTTCATTCCTCATGTCTGGAATGTGGAGCATCTTTACCGGTATTACCAGTAGTACAAGGAGGGAACCTTGTTAATTTCTGTAGTATTAGCCTTCAGGCACATGTAATGAAAACCGTGTATATAAAACACGATAAGAAAGAAATTTATTGTCTACTTATACTTCTTGGTTTCCTTTATTCTATTAATGTTATGTATAAGAGCACCCGCTCCTGTCCTGAACAAGTGAACGCAGGCTAGTCTCCGATCACTTAGGGGCATGGAGTTAGGGCAGCATCACGACTTGCAGGGAGCGACCGAGGAAACTAAGCTTATTCCAAGCAAGATTATATAAAAACCTAGGAAACTAAGCGAGTCTAGCCTAGGAGGCTAAGCTTATTCCAAGCAGAATAGGGCTTAGCATCTAGAAACTAGACAGAATCTTAGTAGCGCAAGAACTGACCTACATCACCTCCCGTGGACATTGCGCCTGAGGATTTCTGATCAAGTCTTTGACCTTGAGATGCAAATTGAAGATCGAGTACTCCTTACTTGGTCCTGGGGTAGACTTGGGAAGCCTCCCGTGGACATTGTGCCCGATAAGTTATGCCTAAGTCCTCCGAGTGCCTCAAATATTATAGCGTCGGGAAATCCATGTCAAAGGGAGCTTTGCTAGTCGATGAGAGAAGCACCCCTAGTGTCGTGCGATCCTATAGCTAAGAGGCCTAGTAGAAACGTAGTGCCAGAGAGATCCAAGTAACGTGAGATTGGATTTAACACACTCCCGAAGACAGTGCGCGCCTAGGGGCAGTGAACAAATCCTTGTAGGAAAAACTCATTGCATGATCTTTATTTATTTTCATGCAATTTACATATTATCAAACAAACATGCAAATTCCTAGAACATGTTCCTATGAAATTGATACAAATACAAAGCAAAGTAAAAACTTACATTACGCAGCGGAACTGGAACAACTCCATCCTTCAATCTCTCTAACCCTTGATTCCTTTCTGTAGCAGAGTATTATCAAGAGATTGAACAAGATCAGCAACACAATCTTCCTCACAAAGCCTTTGATCAACCTAGAACTAGTGTTGGCTGGTTCTCAACACATGAGATAAAGATCTTGCAGAGAAGAAGAAGAGAGAGTGGCCAAGAAAGGTTAGACTGTCTAGGTTTTCACTTACCAATCAACTGAAACTCACTTCCTTCTGAAGAACCTAGATATCATATTCCTTATATAGGCAACTTAATGGGATTTATTTAAATTTAAATTAATTAAAAATAATAAACAAAAATAAAAGCCTTGGGCTGCCATAAATGGACTTGGGCCCAATCTCTTTGTTTTGAATTTAAATCCCAACTGGGCTTAAATTCAAAACCTTTCATTTATTTATTTTTTAATTAATTAATTAAATCCTTAATCAAATTAACTATTTATAATTTGAAACTTGATTTAATATTATCTATTTATATTGATACAAATTTATCAATATTAATAAATTTACCCAAATATTCTCTAAATCTCATATCTCTGTAATTCTTCCAAAATTGACCTAGTCAACTTTAAAAATCCTAACTGATAATTAAATCAATTAATTGAGACATTCTAGATGATTTACTCAAAGGTGATACGGGGACCATGGATCCATGAAATCAAGCTCCAACAAGTTACCGTGAATTTAATTACGAATAATTTCACTACCTTATTAATTCGTCGTGACTCCACTATAGAATCGAAATTGAACTCTTGAATTCATGGAACATATTTTCAAAACCATAAATACGTTATCCATTGTTATAACTATTACAATCAGTCAATCCTCTATCGATGACTTACTAACGAGTTGGGTGCAAATTACTGTTTTACCCCTCATCAGTATTTTATCCTTAACTCCCACTAAGTTCCTTATAAATGATATTTTCGTGAACTTAATCACAGAAATGAGATCTCAATCATTTAACCTTTTGAACAAAGCAATTAAGGAAATCATCTTTTCACTTCTCATACAGAAGTTATTGATTTCGTATCTATGAATGTTATCCCCAAAATTTGAAAACGATGATGTGGCAATAGAAATGACAAATGGCAAGGAGTGGTTGGGTGACCTAGCTTAGGAGTGACCTGGTAGACCAGTGAAGAATTTTGACTGGCCAGAGAAGTGTCATGATCGACCAGGCATGACCTTGTCCAACCAGTCACATGTTTGTCTGCCCAAGCATGACCTTGTCTGACCAGTCACATGTTTGTCTGCCCAGGCATGACCTTGGCCAACTGGTCATGACCATGTCCGACCAGCCAAGTGCATGTCTGCCCAGTCAAGTGCATGTCTGCCCAGTCAGGTGCGTGTTTGCCCAGAGAAGGTGTGGTCGACCAGCCTGAATGCAATATGGATCGACTAGACAAAGCAGGGCTACGCAAGTGATCCCAGAAATGGCTTCAACGAGAATCGGTCTTGGCTTGCGCGGGAATCTCTCAGTTTATCCCATGAATATAGTATACTGTTATATTTTGAATATTATTGTAAATTAAATATAATGAGAATAGAAAAATATCCTGATTATGGGGGGATATCATCTGTACGATCCTGAGCCTTTAAATACAAGGCTTATGGCATCATAAAGGGACTTTTGAACTTTTCGAATTCTGAATTTCCTAGAGAGAGAGAGTACTTGTATTTGAGAGAATTCTTGTATTCTTGTAATCTGCACTAAGAAACTCAGTTGACTCAGGTTCATCTGATCTTGAGTACAGATCTATAATCACAACTCTAAGTGGATTAGGCTATTACCAACACATTGGGGCTGAACCACTATAAAAATCGTCTATGTCGTTTATTTCTCTTGAAGGTTTTTGTCGTTTGGACGTCTACACGTCGTTGGCCAAAAACGTGGTCAACATGTTGGTGCTTTCATTGAGAGCCTGAAGAGAAAGACAGACGATCCCTGAAGTATTATGGTGCCTAAAA
This sequence comes from Humulus lupulus, assembly GCF_963169125.1. Lineage (NCBI taxonomy): Eukaryota > Viridiplantae > Streptophyta > Magnoliopsida > Rosales > Cannabaceae > Humulus > Humulus lupulus. The sequence goes on along the minus strand of NC_084794.1, from coordinate 173,392,625 downwards.
ACACCAATGTGGCCTCCAAGAAGACACGCTCCTCTAAAGAGCCTGCGAGATCAGAAGGTCCTGGCCCACAAGACCGTGAGACTAAGCCTAGATTCGTGCTCGAGGACGTGACTCCAGAAGTTGAAGAACTCCAGGAAGCCATGGGGGCCTTCTAGGAGGAGATGGCACAATTCAATGCTGGACAGGAGGCGTTCGCTGAAGAAATGGCCAGGCAGAAGGCTGCATTCGAGCAGCAAAGACGGGAAATGGACGTCAGGAGTGAGGAGATCCAGAGATAGCAGGAGGAGGCCGATAGGCGACATCACGAGGCTGCACTCGCTCTGGAGGCAGCTACGCAACTGGCCCGGGCCAATGCCCAAGCTGCAGCACGAGGAGCAGCCACCCTAGGAGGAAGGACCACATAAGCTGGTCGTAAGAACACTGATAGACCCCATTCTCGAGGGCCAAACAGGAGTGGTAGTAACCCACCTGGTCGGGAGGAAGATGGGGTCCGGTCGGGCACTGCCTCAAATCAAAGGGGGAACTCCAGAACCCCCTCAAGGAGCCACCGATCAGAGACTTCTAGGTCTGGAAGTCATAAATCAGGTAACAAGAAAACTCCACCTGAGCAGGAGCACAATAGAGCTCCTCGAGGTAAAGAAACTTCCCACTTCAAAGATGGGAATGGTCGTGATGAAGCTGATAGTCATCACACTGACCAGTCGAAGGAGAAGAATGATAACAACCATCGAGGAGGAAGAGATCGCCCAGCTCAGACAGGAAGGCCACCACTGCATCCCAACCAGCGCAGTGGCAAGGAACATGTTTCGCATAGCAAACCTTCCGAGAAAACTCGGAGTACGGTGTTCGATCGATTAGGAAAGCACACCACTCAGAAGGATCTAAGAGACATCATTGCTGATAGGAGAAGGACCGTCCCGGTCGAAGGGCGAGATCCAATCCGACCTACCAGTCAAGTAGAAATACTTGATGATGGTCTGCCGGATAGGAGCGCCCGACCAGGCGGTCCCGAGAATGAGTCCCAAACAGTGGCCCCAGGCATCCAAGCCCAGCTTGATGCTCTGGCAGCAGCAGTTCAGGGTCTGTCAAAATGACCCTCTGCAATTGATCCAGTAGACCACAGGAGTGGCAGCCCGTTCTGTGCTCGAATTAGAGCAGCCCAGCCACCAGCGAAATACAAAGCACCGGTACTGCCAGTTTATACAGAAAAGGCAGACCCAATAAGGCACGTGCGGAAATTCGAAGATCAAATGGAGCTGCTCGGGGTGAGTGATGACTATCGATGCAGAGTCTTCTCTACTACATTGTCCGACACTGCCCAGGAGTGGTATTGGAAATTTAAGCCTAACTCTTTCACTTCTTGGGAAAGTTTTAGAAAGGAGTTTTGCAGGCAGTTTAGTGCTGCTCGGACCCCTCCTGTGTATGCCAATCACTTGGCAGATATTAAGCAAGGAAAGGATGAGTCTCTCAAGAACTACATACAAAGGTTCATGAGAGAAGCTAACCAAGCTACTACAGTGGGAGATGAGGGGAAGATGGTGGCAATTTCTTCTGGCATTATCTATCGGAGTCCTTTGTGGGACAACATTCATCGCAATCCAATTTCAACATTACAACAATTTATAGACCGGGCAGACAAGTACATGAAGTTGGATGATGCAATTGAGAAGGGGGAGAAGGGCCTGAACAATCTGAGCGGATCGACTGATCCTCCCAAGAATGGTGGAAATGAGCAAAGTGGTGGTAAGAAATGTGGGAATAACGGGTCTGACCGCCACAATGAAAAGAAGGCTAAGTCAAGATCAAACGACAAGCCAACTAAGTATGAACCTCGGTTCACCAATTACACCACTCTTTCGGCGAGCCGAGCGGAGATATATTTGGCAATTCATCAAGAGGTCCCCTACCGGAAACCCCCACCAATCAAGAAGGAGATGAGTAAGAGTGACATGAACAAGTTCTGTCGTTTCCATGGAGACTATGGTCACGATACGAATGAGTGCAATCATCTCAAGGATGAGATAGAGTTTCTCCTCCGGTCGGGGAAACTGAAAAAGTATCGAGCAGAGAAGACCCAAGGAGAGGGAAGTAACAACAATCCTGGGTTCAAGCGGCAACGATCCCCACCTTTGCAACCTGAGCCTATGGACTTCACTCTAGACACCATATGTGGAGGTCCACATCTGGTTGGGGATAGCAACAAAGCAAGGGAGAGGTATGCTCGCACCCTTCATCATAAGTTGGATGCAGCATCAACCTCCGAAGTTATGGCTATGGAGGAGCGGCCATTGAAGAACCCACGATACGAAAGTGAGTCCCTCACTTTCACTGAAGATGATGCTCAACACGTGAGATATCCTCACAATGACCCTCTTGTCGTGACAGTCCAAATTGTAAATATGAAGGTGAAGAGGTGTTTGATTGACACAGGGAGTTCAATGAACATTATTTACAAGTCATCCTTTGAGAGGATGAAGCTATCTATCAATGACTTGAAGCCATGCTCTCAAGTCATTTATGGGTTCACTGGAGAAGGATTGTCACCAGCTGGAACAATCAAGTTTCCAGTCACAATGGGGGAGGCTCCCAATCATGAGACAATGATGACTGAGGTTTTGATTGTTGACTGCCCGTCCGCCTACAATGTGGTTATTGGTTGACCACTACACACAACCTTGCATGCAGCAGTCTCTATATGGCACCTTTCCATGAAGTTCTCGACCAGTGTTGGCATAGGCTGCGTCCGAGGAGACCAGAGAAAGGCTAGGGAATGTTATAATGCCTCGGTAGCTAAAGCAAGGAAGGGGGCCAAGGAGAGCAACATGATTGTATGTGCCGAGAGAGAGGAGGTAGATGAGATGGATGTCGACCTAAGCTTTGCAGTTGTAACCGATCAGGAAGAGATGTTAGGAGAGTTTGGCCAAGAAAGCAGTCTTGGTTTAAAAGAACAAAAAGCCCCATCCGGTGATGAAGTCACCAAATAGGACGTTGCCCAAAGCGAGGGAAGGGACTTTGATCCTCACTTTGGGGATTATGAAAGTAAGGTGGGACCGTCCGAGGAGTTAGAAGAGGTCCTAATAGATGAGAATGATTCGACTAAAGGAGTCAAGGTTGGAAAAAAGTTGAAGGCAGAAGTGAGAGCACAGCTGATAGAATTTTTGCGAAGGAATAAAGATGTCTTTGCCTGGTCTCACAAGGTTATGGTGGGTATCTCACCAACTGTGATCGGCCATGTGCTCAACGTGGATGAAAGCTATCTAGCAGTGCAGCAGAAGAGGAGATTGCTTGACAAAGATCGAGCAAAGGCTCTCAAGGAGGAGGTAGAGCGGCTAAAGGAGAATGGGTTCATAAGGGAAGCATATTACCCCGCCTGGGTTTCAAACCCAGTGTTAGTGCCCAAACCCAATGGAAAATGGAGGACTTGTGTAGACTTTACCGACCTAAACAAGGCATGCCCAAAGGACTGCTTTCCTTTGCCAAGAATAGACCAGCTGGTGGATGCAACCTCTGGTCATGAAACATTGTCCTTCATGGATGCGTATTCGGGGTATAACCAGATCAGCATGCATCCTCCTGATGAAGAGCATACCAGCTTCCGAACGGACATAGGGCTGTACTGTTATAAGGTCATGCCATTTGGATTGAAGAACGCCGAAGTTACCTACCAGCGTTTGGTGAATGGTATGTTCCATGGCTTAATCTGCAAGAGCATGGAGGTGTACATAGACGATATGCTGGTGAAGTCAAGGGAAGCTGAAGGACATGTACGAGACTTGGAGGAGTCCTTTGCAATACTGAGAAAGTACAACATGAAGTTGAACCCCCTCAAGTGCTCATTTGGAGTAAGCTCTGGAAAATTTCTTGGGTTTATTGTGAACTCCCGAGGAATAGAGGCGAATCCAGAAAAGATAAGGGCTCTCGTAGAAATGAAGTCTCCGCCCAGAATTAAGGATGTGCAAAGCTTGACTGGGCGGATTGCAGCTCTAAGCAGGTTCATCTCTAAATCAATGGACAAGTGCGTCCTGTTTTTTAACCTGCTTAGAGGGAGCAAGAAGTTTGAATGGACAGCAGAATGTGAGCAGGCTTTCCAATCCATAAAGGAACACTTGGCCCAACCTCCTATTCTTTTGAAGCCAGTTGATGGAGAAGACCTCTTTATGTACCTAGCAGTCACGGAGCACGCTGTTAGTGCTGCCTTAGTATGAGAAGAAGATAAAGTGCAGCACCCGGTGTACTATGTTAGCAAGCGATTGATAGGAGCAGAATCCCAGTATCCCATGATCGAGAAGTTGGCTTATTGCTTGGTACTTGCATCGCGTCAGTTGCGGCCGTACTTCCAGGCACACCCCATTAAAGTCCTTACCGACCAGCCCCTACGTCAAGTCTTGCAAAAGCCGGAGTCATCTGGTCGGCTACTTAAATGGGCGGTTGAATTGGGCCAATTCAAAATTAAGTACCAACCAAGATCTGATATTAAGGGTCAGGCTTTGGCGGATTTCATTGCTGAATGTACTGGGATCGCTGATATTCCCGACCAGCAAAAGTGTGTAACTAGGCAGAGGATCTTCCTACTTGGCAACTTTTTGTTGATGGGTCGTCGAACGAGCATCATTCGGGAGCTAGAATTATATTGGTCACGCTAGAGAAGCACCGAATTCATTGTCCACTAAGGTTTGGATTTAATGCTTCTAACAATGAAGCGGAGTATGAAGCCCTCTTAGCAGGCTTGCACTTGGCTAGAGATGTACATGCCCGGTCGGTGGAAGTGAATAGTGATTCCCAATTGGTAGTCTACCAAGTCTTGGGGGAATATCAGGCAAGGGGCCTGCGCATGATGGCATACTTAAATAAGACCAAGGATCTGCTAGCACAATTCGAGGAGTACACCATTAAGTTGGTACCACGAGAGCAGAACTCTAACGCAGACGCTCTAGCAAAACTAGCTAGTGCAAAAGATGCTGAAACTCTGAACATAGTATCGGTGGAACACTTAGCAGACCCAAGCATTAATGAACAAGAAGCCATGCCCATCACAATAGTTGACACTTGGATGACACCCATCATTGCTTACCTTGAGCAAGGAACCCTCCCAGATGATCGTAATGAAGCAAAGAAGATTATGAGGCAAGCTGCTAGGTACATTATGATGGATGGGGTGCTATATAGAAGAGGGTACTCTTTGCCTCTACTCAGGTGCATAGCACCCGACCAGTCAAAAAACTTATTAGCTGAAGTGCACGAGGGATTCTGTGGAGATCATGCTGGGGGGCAGAGTCTATCTACAAAGATTTTGCGGCAAGGATTTTTATGGCCTACAATGAACGAGGATTATATGGAGTACGTAAAGAAGTGTGATAAATGCCAGAGATTTTCTAAAGTGCCCAAGGTGCCTCCGAATGTCTTGAAGCAAATGTAGAGCCCATGGCCTTTTGCAGTATGGGGCATTGATCTAATCGGGAAATTACCCAAAGGAAAAGGAGGAGTACAATTTGTGGTGGTTGCTGTGGATTATTTCACTAAGTGGAATGAAGCCGAACCACTAGCCACAATCACCTCAAAGAATGTGTTAGATTTTGTGGTTAAGAATATAATATGTCGCTATGGTCTGCCCAAGAAGATAGTGTCTGACAACGGCACTCAGTTCGACAGTGACATATTTACCGATTTCTGCACTCGGCATGGCATCACAAAAAGTTTCTCCTCGGTAGCCCATCCATAAGCCAATGGGCAAGTTGAAGTCGTAAACAAAACTCTGAAGGATACTTTAAAAAAGCGTCTAGAGCGAGCTAAGGGTGCTTGGGCAAAAGAATTGCCAGAAGTCCTTTGGTCATACAAGACTACTGACTGGTCATACCCCATTTTCTTTGGCATATGGGTATGAGGCCATGTTACCTGTGGAAGTAGACCCACCGTCTCATCGAAGAGCCATGTACAACTAGGAGGAGAATCACCAATTGCTAGCTGAATCTTTAGATTCCCTCAAGGAGAGACGAGAAAAAGCAAGCTTGAGAGTTCCTGCTCATCAGCAAAAAGTGGCGCGCTATTTTAATTCCAAAGTCAGAGATCGAAAGTTCCAAGTCGGAGATTTGGTCCTCATAAAGGTGTTCATCAGAGACCCGACACCTGGAGTACTAGGACCAAACTGGGAGGGACCGTATCAAATTGAGCAAGTCTTGCCACCCGGCACTTACATGCTTGCTCGGTTAAATGGAGAGCTGATCAGGAACTATTGGAATGGCGAGGACTTGAGGAAATATTATCAATGAATACTGCTTACAGAGTAGTAGCTTTGTATCAAGTGCTTAACTTGTTATTTAAGTTTGTTTGTGAACTGGCTATTTGCTAACCAGTCATGTTATTTTGAACAATGCTATTTTGTTTGAGACTCGTAATTAGACACGTTTTGTCATTTTTTTTACGAGTAATAAAAGAGATCAAGCGCAGCGTGGTCGAATCTTGCTACAAATTATGCATATGTGTTGATTATTCTTGCTTTGGCAGTGTTCAACTGTCATTACAATTTAAAACAAAAAAGGTCTTCCAAAAAAAAAGTACTAGGCAGTGTTCAACTGGTCGGTATCCATCAAATGAATGACCAATTTTTAAATAGTTGCATGTTTTTGCAGTGGTTAACTGCTGAAATATGTTTGTATATTCTATGTGTTTCACGAGTAGTAACCGCTCGGACGAATTCGGTCAAGTAGCAAGTGATCAAGGATTTTTCAACCTTCAATCACTTGGGGGGCACATAGGGTATACTGGCATACACTTCAACACAGGCAATAAGAGCACAAGCAAAGATATTTGGTTTTAGGCTAACTTGTAAATTTTGAAGTCCAAAAAGGCCATTAAGCTAACTTGTTTGACAAAGCTTAAGTAACTTGGAATTTTTTTTACAATTTTAAGTTAGAAGCAGATATTCGTGTGACAGTAAATGTTATGCTCATAAAATGTTAGAGCAACAAGAGCGTGAGAAAGTATACTTAGTATGGACTTATGAAATGTCTAGAATTTCTAAGTTAGAAAACTAAGTACTCATGCGAAAATATAAGGCATACATCAGAGTGGCTTTGCTATTCACAATAAACTTGTAATGTTTTAAGTATAAAAAGACATAAATGTTTCAAGTTAGCCAAAAAAATAAAAGTAAAGTACAAATGCCAACAACTCGATCATACGAGCAAGAGTATATAAAAAAATACAAAACAAAAGTATGCTAGAGAGCTGGTAGGATGACAACTTGTCTGGTCGGGCAGAGGTTTCTCTGGTCGGATGAGGGATCACTGGTCGGCTCTGGTAGGTTGATCAACCCCTTCCTCAGCATCAATTGCTCTTTCCGGTCGGAATGATAGCGTGGGGGAAGCAGATGTAGTGCCAACAGGATTAGTTGCTTCCTTGGCAGCCCTGGCCTCACACTTCGCAAGCACCTCTGCCTTAACCTCCTCCGTGAGAAAGTCGAGGTTGAGAGGCTTGTTTAGCTTCCACACCTGATAAAAACAGTTGAAGCAGATCTCCTCATAGCGAGTAATATCAGCTTTTTTCTCCTGCCTCAGCTCCTCATTCTCGCAAATCAGTCCCTCATTCTCGCGAGCCAACCCCTCGTTCTCACAAATCAGTTTCTCTAGCCGATCAGTCAACGACTTGTTGGTTTGGGTTAGTTTGTCGTTCCCATCAGCCAACCTCTTAAGAGACTCATCTCGCTCAGCCACAGTCTCCTCTGATCACTCCAACTTGGATTTAAGGTCCTTTTCTGAAGAAGTCAGAGTATCCACCTTAGCTTGGGCCTCCACTAGTTGATCATTCAAGACCTTGATCAACTCCTTGTAGTCTACTGCTTGGTGCTGAGCATGACTGATGGTGATAAGCGTCTGCATGAAAAACAAGAGGTTACTACAAGTATAAATATGAATAACAAACTGTCTTGTGATAGAATACTTACATTCGCCAGCTGAGCAAGCCCTCTCTGTAAGACGACATCAATGCTAAGTCGAGGGAAGGATTCAAAGCTTTGAATCATTGAAGCATCGTGAAGAGTCTGATCAACCACTTCCTTCCCAATAGTTACAGCAGTGTGAAGTGCCTCGCTCAGGCCGGTTGGATGAGTAGGGGTTAGGCTCGCTGAAGGAGGAAGCGAGGAAGGGGTCAACTGTGGGATTGCAACTGACCCCTTGGGTTATCTCCCTTGGCTGGGCGGTACTGCCCTCGGGACTTTGCTCAGAGGGGTGGAGCCACTCCTTTCTCCGGACTTCCTCTTCGGGGCAGGAGGGGTGTTGAAATGCCTGAACATCTCTAAATCTGCAAAAGAGAAAACACAAGATTTGTTAGTAAAAGAAATATATATAAAGCAATATGTGGATAAGTATATTACTACTACTAGACAGTTCTATAAATCCCATATAACCAAGTTAACAAACATATCACTATGACTACTAGACCTGAGTTGAGGATTTGGTTGAGGAAGTCGTCCTTGTCGTCGGATGATGAGCTCAAGTCCCTCTCAGGCTAGATGGCCTTTCCCTTCCCAGGCTGTGTGGGAATAGCAGGTCTGCGCTGGTCCTCTGGCTGAGGCTCCCTAATGACGAGATCGCTTGGGTCTATGGGAGTGAGGAGATGGTCCAGGAGAGAACTGATCGGTCACTACCTCAGTGCCGACATTGGACTGATCAGTTGCATTATTTTCCTCAGTAGTGCTCTCCACTGTGATGTTTTGGTTACTTGGTAGCAGGCCCACCATCTGAAGATTGTCTACAGTAACCAAAATTTTCACATCCTTCTCCTTGATGCACATGTTGGCCAACTCCTCTGCTCGCTTAGACATCTCTTTTGTGGGCGAGGGTTGCTGAAATGGACCCGCATGCGTAAAAGCCAGGTTGTTGGCTTTGATGTCCGACGTGAGAAAATACTTTGTATAGTATTTCTCAGGGTTCGACTTGTGAGCGATTCCACAAAGGTATTTAACCCCTTTATGCCTATGAAAGAGGTGGAAAAAACCTGTGTTCTTATGGCTTGGGTTGGTTCTGAAGTCGAACAAGTAGTGTAACTCGTGAGGAGTAGGCTCATCCCAGCCTTGCAGGAAGTAAAGAATGATAGGGCAAACAACGCATGAATCCTGTTAGGAGTGATCTGGAAGGGAGAGACGTTGAAATAATCCGCTACTAATCGGAAGAAGGGGTGTAGCGGGATAGTCGCTCCTGCATATTATATGGTGCCTAGACCAGGCACAGTATGGTCCGCCAGGCCTGTTAGCTCTCTGGTGAGGGCATGGACATATCACATTCACCCCTCTCAAGCCCAAGGCTTGGATGTGTTTGTCGAACATCCCAGGGTTGAGTTTTGTAGGTTTGGCGGTGAACCAAGAAGAAGTTTCTTCTCCTTCCTTCCTTGGTTTTTAGACAGCCAGATGCTGGATCTCGGTAGCGAATTTCTGGGTAATTTTTCTCCGAGGCTTATTTGGTTTTGGCATCTGGTGGGGTGGTCTTGAAGAAGCTGCAATGCAAACCTCACTGTGTTCCACCACTTTTTGTACCGCTCTGCGGGCTACTTGAGGATCCTGGTCCTGTGGGAGTCTGTTGGATTTCTTTACCCTCATTGTCGACTGTTCAGCTTGATGACAGAACTGCTCTTCGTGAAGAAAGTATAAAGCTGAACGGCGGAGGATCTTCTTAAAGCGGCGGAGGCAATCCTCAGGAGTGCAACTGTCAGGAGACTTTGACGAGGAGTCACTGCTTTGAGGGGTGTCGATCGACTGCGGGACGAACGTATCAGAATTCGTGTGGTTATCACCTCCCCTATAGTCAAAGCGATTCATCTACAAAAAATAAAAATGGGGAGGTGAGTAACCATACAAATATAAATCAATAGAGCAGTGTTTATTTTTTCTACTTAGAAATTCTTTTTATCTAAGTAGTAAAATTTGGCATGCACAGAGAAAAAATAATTTTCGTGCCTAAAAGTGCCTAAGAGTGCCTACAAAGTGACCCATGTGCGTGGTGTCTGAGCGGACACCTTAGGATGGCCCATCGTGTCCGAGCGGCTCACATGGTGTCCGAGGGGCACGCCGAGGGTGTCCGACCAGCAGCACCTGTGTTCGTGGGAATGCGTCTGGGTGTCGAGCTGCTGCCAGGCCTGTCCGAGCGGACGCTGTGTGCCATCCGAGTTGTTGCCGTACCTGTGTCCGAGGGGTTGCGCCTGGTTCGAAGAGTTGTGTGTGTCCGAGCGGACACTATGTCCGAGGAGCCGAGGGAGGCTGAGTCTAGGAAGCTGCTGTCCGAAAAGCCCTGTGGGTGTCTGAGGAGAAGCAGCAAGGTTCGAGGAGCGCTGCAGGTCCGAGGGCTGGTGTGTGCATCCAAGGAAAAGCACCTTGGTCTGAGGGCTCGCCTAGGGTCCGAAGGGTACCGAATGGCCATGTCTGAGCAGTGCCTATCCGATCGGACTAAACTAAACACCCAAGTAGCCCTAGGCATATTCATATATTCAAAAGCAAAGAGGGAACAATGGCCAATCGGCCATACCCCAAACCACAAACATAAACCCATTTCGAAAAGATAAGCCCTAAATTCCATCTAGCACAAACACCATTTCTCATCCAAAACACACAACCACAAGATCAAAATGGGGAAATTGAAAGGTTTTTAAATTTCTTGAGACCATATATACCATTCATTACCCATAAACCCATATTCTTGATTTAGGTTAAAATAATTCATTTTTCTTTAAATTTCTATGAAATTGAAGATAAAATTGTGTTACCCATAACCTAAACAACATCAAAACAGCCACAAAACACCTTGTATTTCAAATATTCATAGACAAACTCAAGAAAAAATTCCATAGGAGGGTTTCAGCCATCTCATGCATTTTTCTTGAGGTTTTTTGAAAAAAAATAAGAATAACACAAGTGAAGATGAAGGAGAAGACTTACCCAATCTTGAAGAGACCTTGGAGAATGCTTGAAGAAATGAAGAGCTCCTCCTTGAAGATCCTTGCACTTTCGGCCAAGAGAAGGAAAATATGGGTTTCGGCCAAAGAAGAAAAAAAAAAGATGAGAGAAATTTTTGTTTTTGCTCTCTTGTGTGTGTGGAAGTGTGGGAGTGTAAGGGTCTATTTAAAGGAAAAAAGTGGGAATTTCCACTTATTGTTGGACTCTTGGAATTCCTAAGATATTTTTTCTCCCCACGACTATGAGCAGTTAATTGCAGTGATTGTGGTCTGTGGAGTCGTGGTCTGTTGCATGGCGGGAAGATGAACAATTGATTTTTTTTTAATAGTGCCGTCAGCTGTGGAGAAAAAAGTTTATTATGTGAGACATCATTTAATAAACTTGGGGGGAAAATGTTATCCCCAAAATTTGAAAACGATGATGTGGCAATAGAAATGACAAATGGCAAGGAGTGGTTGGGTGACCTGGCTTAGGAGTGACCTGGTAGACCAATGAAGAATTTTGACTGGCCAGAGAAGTGTCATGACCGACCAGGCATGACCTTGTCCGACCAATCACATGTTTGTCTGCCCAGGCATGACCTTGGCCGACCAGGCATGACCTTGACCGACCGGTCATGACCATGTCCGACCAGCCAAGTGCATGTCTGCCCAGTCAAGTGCATGTCTGCCCAGTCAAGTGCATGTCTACCCAGTCAGGTGCGTGTCTGCCCAGAGAAGGTGTGGTCGACCAGCCTGAATGCAATATGGATCGACTAGACAAAGCAGGGCTACGCAAGAGATCCCAGAAATGGCTTCAACAAGAATCGGTCTTGGCTTGCGCGGGAATCTCTCAGTTTATCCCATGAATATAGTATACTATTATATTTTGAATACTATTGTAAATTAAATATAATGAGAATAGCAAAATATCCCGATTATGGGGGGATATCATCTGTACGATCCTGAGCCTATAAATACAAGGCTTATGGCATCATAAAGGGACTTTTGAACTTTTGATTCAAATTATGAATTTCCTAGAGAGAGAGTACTTGTATTTGAGAGAATTCTTGTATTCTTGTAATCTGCACTAAGAAACTCAGTTGACTCAGGTTCATCTGATCTTGAGTGCAGATCTATAATCACAACTCTAAGTGGATTAGGCTATTACCAACACATTGGGACTGAACCACTATAAAAATCGTCTGTGTCGTTTATTTCTCTTGAAGGTTTTTGTCGTTTGGACGTCTACACGTCGTTGGCCAAAAACGCGATCAACAATGAATAATACTCCCACTCAATTACACTAATAAATATCCAAGATGTAAGTATGGGCTAGACCGTAGGGTAAGCTGGTAATGAACAAGTCAAAAGATTTAAATAATATAATTAGCAGAATATTATCACTCAGAATTAAGATTGACTTAATATATGGTCAACGTTGTGACATTGATTAGATTTGATAACAATGATACTTATTTATCAATCAATAATCAATATCGGTCCTAGTCCGATGTAACTAAATACATCCGATCTTATCTACTTGGTCGATGCCTTGGACAAGACATCACACCCTGAATGTGTAAGTAGATCATATCGTAGATTGCCTAATTAGTGAAAATCCAATGCACTGATCTAATCTTAGGACTCATTCTTTTCAACATATAATTACAACTATAATCCACTGTGACCTAGTCACTATAATTGTGACTATGTATATGTTCAAGATTTTATAAATATTTGTATTATTTCAATAATCATGTAATAAAACAAGCAAGCAACATGGTTGTCAAACTAAATGATTTATACTACTTTTATTGATAATATGAAATCGTGCTACATGTCCGACATGGTTTTATAAGGGCATAAAACCCAACAATCCCAATCCTCGAGATGTGAACATAATACCGAGTCACTAGTACTCGAACAATAGCATAAGTCAACTTAGGACTTGAGCAGAGTGCTCTGCAGGATATTAACTCTAAGAGTAAGATAAATCCCAAGTAGCGCGAGTATGGACTAAAGTTACCTCCTGAGGACATCGCACCCGAGGAGCGTGGACTCAGTCCTACGATCTCAAAATGCGAACGAAAGCCCGAATCGTTGGAACCCAGGGCCAGAACTTGAGCGTTCAAGCTCGAGGTGTCGCTATGTACCTAGTTCTTGGACATGAATTCGGCCCCCTAAGCTTGGGATGGTGAGTTCACGATCCTCACATGATTAGGTCTTGAGTTGATAAATTAGAGACTACGTTCCTGGGGGCAGATAGCTTAGTGTGGATGACCCCCCCTAAAGCCTCGAGTCATCAGGACTCAGTGACACGTGATGACATTAAAGTTACTTTCAAGGACATTGAGCCTAGAAGGCACCACTAAATGTCTTAAGCATTGAGCAACAACACAGAACCCTATAATAATAAACCTCCTAAAGCCCAAGTTGTTATAACTCGAAGGTGTATGATATTCAAGTGCCCTCATTTGACACCGCGTCAAAGCTACTCTTACGACCTCAAGCCTAAGAAGAAACACTAGATGCACACATCCGAACACTGACAGTGTTAAAATTACTCTCGAGGACTGCGAGCCTACAAGAGACACTAAACGTTTGAATCACCTATAAAATGGTTTGAGTTCTTGTTCTCATGGCAATCATGTTACATTGAATTTACCAAACCAAATTAAATATTTAAAACAGTTTGAGTTCTTGTTCTCGTGGCAATCATGTTACGTTGAATTTATACAACCAAATCAAATATTCAAAACGGCTTGAGTTCTTGTTCTCGTGGCAGTCATGTTACGTTGAATTTACAAAACCAAATCAAATATTTAAAACGGTTTGAGTTCTTGTTCTTGTGGCAGTCATGTTACGCTGAAATTACAAAACTAAATCAAATATTTAAAACGGTTTGAGTTCTTGTTCTTGTTGCAATCATGTTACATTGAATTTATAGAACCAAATCAAATATTAAAAATGGTTTGAGTTCTTGTTCTCATGGCAGTCATGTTATGTTGAATTTACATAACCAAATCATATATTTAAAATGGTTTGAGTTCTTGTTCTCGTGGCAATCATGTTACGTTGAATTTACAGAACCAAATAAAATATTTAAAATGGTTTGATTGCTTATTCTTGTGGTAGCTAAGTTACGTTGAATTTATAGAACAAAACCAAGTAAAACAGGACTTAGGGTTCTTGTTCTCGTGAATGCAATGTTACAACGAACTAAAAGAATCAAAGGAGTTTAAAAGTAGTGCAGGCTATCATTACATTAAGTATTTATATTAGCGCTCAGGGGATGAAGCATTACTGGTTTTTCCCCAACAAATTTGTGGCACACATGCCTACTTGCAAAGTAAACATAATTTTTTTACAGATTATGGAGGATCTTGGCCCGGAGGGAAATCATCCAACAGCTCGACCACAGGGTTGGCCTCAGGTTGGTGACCCACAGTAGCGTATTCCCTAGCCTTAGCAATTTCGTCCTCCTCCATCTCCAGACGCGCCTCAAGCATGGCCTACATGTTGGGCTCTTCACTGAACGACAGATCCATATCCCTGTTTCTCTACCATGAAACATATATGGTGTCGAGCTCTTTCTCTACCTCAGTTGCTCAAAGACAGAAGGCTTCAACATCCTTTTTCGCTTGGGCCAACTCCTTGGTCTGAGCTACAAATTCTCTCTTGGTGTTGGCTAGCTCCTCTATTCGAGTAGTCAGCTCCTCCGCCGTCGTGGTCAACTCCCTAGTTCTAGCGGCCAACTCCCCTTCTACGACCCGAGCTCGAGCCACAACTTCCTCAAGCGGCTTTTAAGAAGTATCCTTGAGAGTCGACACCTTCGAGTGCTCAGTGGCCAGCTAGTTTTCCAGGTCTCGGACACGAGCCTTCGTGTCCTTGACCACTTTCTGGAGAACCGAATGTCCCTCTAGAGAAGTCGACGACTCATTAAGTTGGTCTAGTTCGTCTCGGACTTCCCGCAGCTCAAAGGAGTGCATCAGCATGATATCTCCTAACAACTGACTGAAGGATGTAGTCTATCAAAATAAGTAATCAATATAAATACACAAGCACAAATTGAGAATGTGACGAAAAGGTTATATCGGTGACTTACCCTCAAAGCGTAGTGGAAGTTGGCAACGACCAGGGACACCTCATTATCACTACCACATCAGGCAAAGCTGCGGTAGGGCATTTGACATAGGGACCCTACCATCCCTTGGAGTAACTCCGCAGCAAGCGGAGCGACCTTCTCTCCAACCCTACCCACGAGGAGGAGCTCCAACTCCTTGTGACTGGGAGGCTCGGCTGGACCCTACGCATGGTCATCTTTGAAGAATTCAGTAAGGATTTGAAGTCCTCAGTCCCCTCGTCCATCCTGGAGTTGTAAAACTCCAAAACCCTTTGATGTTGCTCGAGATCAGCCTCCTTGAAGTGTTCAGGGAAGATGATGAGCCAAGGCGCCTTTGCGGAAGGCTAGCTGGGTACCTTAGAAGGGATTTCCTTACCCTTCCTAGTCTCTCTCCTATCTTGACGGGGAGAAACGGAGAGGTCAATGACCTCACCAGGGACCCCAGCCCTCGAAGTGAGAATTGGGGGGCAACTGGAAGAGCTGCTGGAACCATCGTAGCAGGAAGAACAAGTGTTGGGGCTACCATGGCTGGAAGGACAACCACTGGGGATGCTGGCCTAGCTACTGATGTCACCAACACTTCGAGTTCTGAAGGCCCCGTCACCCTTTAGCACTTGGCCCGGATCTTGTCCGCCAGGCCCATGTTGCACTGAGACTTGTCTGCACTCACAAAGAGAGGGTGAGAAGAGAAGATGGTCGGGACTAGCTCCCACCCATAAGCAATTAGCATGATAGACAATGATGGGGGGTTTTGATTTGAGACATGGCGGATGGCTTGATCCTAACCTCGAGCTCTGCCTCAAGCTCCTGGTCTTCCATCGCCTCCTCGACGACCCGGATGGCAAGGCGTTCTCCACGCGCTCTTCGCGAAGATACCTTGTATATGCCATCTCGGCCTAGGCTGCCACGTAGTTTGAGTGCCTCAGCGCCTTCGTGCGTGTACCTTAGATTCGCAAAAGCCAGTGAGAAGAACGAGGTTGATCCTTTGCCCTAGCTACAGTAGTCCATATTGCCTTAAGTGAGCATCGCTGACGAGAAACATGAGGCTCATATTCTCGTCAGGAAGCTCACTCATTGCCCTAAACCTCGAGTTGAAGGAGTCAACAAAGGAAGTGTGGTTGTAAGGACCTGAAAGGAGTGAAAATCTGAATAAAAGATGAGAAAGGGTACAAATCAAAGGCATGAGGAGAAGACACTTACCAACCCTGGCGAAATCCAAGAGAAGGGTGGGGTTGGTCCTCATGGGAAAACCACTGGCAAAAAGGAACTGGCCTTTGTAGTCACGGACATGATTGTCGTTATCGCACAGGGCTTTATATCTCATCCCTGGTTGTGTATACTTCATTAGGGTATAATAACCGTCTCGACCATCCTTCTTCGGGACCTGGCAAAAACTGTAGAGATACAATATCTCCGTGAAGGATGGCATGGGCCAGTTCTACATCTTGTACAAAATGTATAGTCCTGCCAACACCCAATATCCGTTCAGGATGAGCTGGAATGGAGCTATGCTAACGAACTTCAAGAAGTCGACATAGTACTAGTGCAGGGGCAGCGCTACACCAGCTTGAAGACGAGAAGCGCTCCAGGCCTCGAGGCTGTGGATGCTCTCATGAGCCCTCTCGTTGCCCCGAGAAAGGTGCACCAAAATATTTTTGGGGTCCACTCCATAAAGAGTTGTAATTTTATCCAGCGCTCCTCGGTGCCTGAGCTTGCTAGGGATAATTGTCGCTTCGTACTCCTCGACAGTATGAGGAATGCCCGAGGCACAGATCCCAAGTTGACCTCCTCCTTAGTTAGCCCAACTCAGAGAGGTTTGGTGGTTGACGGCGCATCCTCTCGCACCGCGAGCGCTCGACTCTTGTCGACCACTTGTTTTCTCTTCTCGGCACACTATTTGTTCTCTCGCGCTATCACCAGCAGCTCAAAGTCAAATGCGTAGAAACCTTGTTGATGGGGCTGATAAAGCTCCTCGGATATCTGAAACAAATACCAAGTAGTTAGCGCCTTGACCCAAAGAAAGTTAGGCCAAAAAGAGAACCCCTAAGACCATTGCTTGGGGAGAAGGGAGAGAAAGACAAACTAAGGACATTGGAGTGTCCTCGAAGCAAGACACCTGCGTCGAAGGACACCACCAAAAAATATGAACACCATCGGAGATAATGAACATCGCAGGGATCTAGAAATTTTCCAAATTCTGGTCGGAGGTTTAGAAAGACAAAAACACCTCAAGACACCTCAGAACATTTAAATAGGCCATTTAGACTGTTTTTTAGGATGAAAAAGGTCAAAATGACCTTTAAAAAGCTAAAAAAACATCCCCTAAGCATGCATCCTAAGTCCTCAAACATACACAAAAACAGAAAACCATAGTTCAAAGGCACTTACTCGAGATGAAGCGTCAGATGGTGCTAAATCGAGTGTGAACTCTGAAGAATTGCTTGTTGTTTACCCAGAAATAAGAAGATTCACGCTAATCATCCAGGGTGGCAGAGAAATGAAAGAGGAAGGAAAGTCGTTGAATTGAATGCTGGGAAGGAGAGTGGTTTGGGAAGCCGAGAGAGGTTGGAGAGTAGAAAACGCAAGAAAATTGAAATGAGCAAGAGTAACGTTGGAAAGTTGGTTCTTGACCTTTTATATGCCC
Source organism: Humulus lupulus (assembly GCF_963169125.1). Taxonomy (NCBI): domain Eukaryota; kingdom Viridiplantae; phylum Streptophyta; class Magnoliopsida; order Rosales; family Cannabaceae; genus Humulus; species Humulus lupulus. The sequence goes on along the minus strand of NC_084794.1, from coordinate 173,374,938 downwards.
AATGCTTGAGGGAAAAGTAAGTTCACCCCGATCGACGTATTACCTAGGATATAGGTACTCAAGAGTGATCTAAGGGCCAGGATCCAAAAGGTGTGGATCGTGATCATTAGCATTGGAAAAGGAAAACCTTGAGTACAGGGTGAAAGGACACCTAGGGTACGGAAAAGAAGTTTTCAGGCTGTGGACCTGACCCCTCATTGATTGCATAGATTAATGGGCCCAATAATAGGGGGTCAGCATGTGGCAGGAAATCTCGTAGTGACATCAGAAGAAGTTCAAACGTTTCAATCCGAGGACTTTTCAATTTCTTTCTAGTTTTATGTCTCCACTGTCTGAGGACGAATAGAGACTTGGGGGCAAATGTGGTCTGTGTTTTCACCAAAGGACACGTGGAAATTAGAAACCGATCCAGGTAGGGCACATGGCGAAGACACATGTCTCTTCAAGTGAGGCCACGCCCCTGGGGTTAGTCCTCAGAGGGTGGATATCTCGAAGAAAGGCCACGTTCCCCGGATAGAGGTAGGGTAAGGGCGTCTCTTTCCGAAGCCATGCCCTGAGGACTAGTTAGTAGTCCTTGAACACTTTAAAAGTAGTTGTCTTCCAGGTCAAGGACCTTGTCCTCAGGACCTACAAGGCTAGCTAGGTGTCAGCCAGTGCATGTTTGCCGCGCCAGAGGATTGTCTGACAACCATTTTGGTGATCCGTCCACAGTGTTGTCAATTGTGTGACTCGACAATTCGCACTACCACTATGTCGTCTGACATAGAGATGTGTGTGCATGCCCTGACAGTGCCAGGGGATGTTCCCCATAAAGTAGGTAACAGTATGGAGTGGGCCCCGCGTATCTCGCTTGGGTTGTGGTCTCTAGTCAATGCAACCTAATGCATTAAAGTGGTATTAATACCCCAATGACATGGAGAATGTGTATTAATTATAGATAATTATCATTAATAACCCTAGCCTTTATAAATAGGGCTGGGAGTCTCATTGTGAATGGGTCAATTTTCGGAAGAGAGAGAAAAAGCCTTGTACTCAGAGCAATCTAAACACTGCCCGAGAAAACTCCATTAGGGCTTGACCTAACAAGCTCCCAATCCTTTTAATACAAGAGACTAGTAGACTAGAGCTCTTTATAACCTGAACCACGTAAAAACTGTTGTGTTCTTGTTGTTTAAGTTGATAGCGAAAAAGGCAGTCAACACTGTCCAACCTCACTTGATCTTGGTTCATGATCTTGATAGTTCTCCTTCCATTGAAACAAACAAGCTTTTGAATGTTAGAGATAATAATATTGCTCCAATGGATAAATGAAAACAACTACAACTCTACACAAAATAATACAAAAGAGAAGAAGATTGATAAAATAAGGGTTACAATTCAATTGCAAAATCTACAAATAAATAAGAAAAGATGAGGATGTAGTAGAACAAAGATACAACTGAAAACATAAATATTATAAGTAAATAGAAATAGAAGATGATAGAAATATAGAAAATTACAACTCAAAGCATAAATAATACAAATATATAAATGAACAAGAAGGAAGAAATAAGAACAAAAGAAAAGTAGAACAATTGTAAAAGGAAGATCACTCTAACACTCACACCATATTAAGTGTAGAGTAGTGGAGATCACCAACTTGAACAATGTTTAAAATATTTGTCTGAAAGCTTTTTCCCCCCTATCTCAAGCACTAAGGGAACTCTGACAATTTGGAAATAACTCTCTGGAATAAACAAGCATTTTGGTGTATTTATAGCCAAGTGCTCTAGTTGATAGAAATTGTGTGTCTAACAAGTGAGCATTAGACTCCTATTTATAGAGTTTTGAGGCACTCTTTGAATTTCAAATTCCACCAACCCCCTTGGACGTTACTAATGTTTAATTGGATGTTTATGGAATTAAAATGAAGATTTGAGAGTTACATGGGGTGTTGGAAACGTTCAAAAACTAAAAATAAAGAATTTGAAATTGTCAGCATGCCTGGTCGCGACCACGATCATTAGCGGCAGCGGCCGCTTGGCCACTATCCCCAGGCCGCGGCCAGGGATGTTAGTGGTCGCGGCCACTGCTGCTTGTCAGCCTCCCAAATTCTCTTAATTTTCCAAAACGTCTCAAACTCCTTCCCACTTAATTTTGTAACATCCATACACATAATGAGAGTTAAAATCATATCTTCAACAACCATGTCACATATTGGCATTATGAAATTCAAACAACAATGCTTAACACTAAATTGACACATTATTGGATAATATTTTAGAGTTACAAATTTGTAACTCAAAAATATGTTACATTTGAACACACACATGTGCTAATTTTGTCACTCTCAACACTATGTTACAATGTGGACAAATTACATTTGTGTGAGAAATCACATTTTGCATATTATTTAATCTAACATTATATTATTTAAAATAAGAAAAAATACTTTCACCATTTTTAGGCCCTAAATAGTTATTTTCACTATTTTATGAGGGTCTAAATGTAAATAAATAATAATAAATAAGGGCAAAGGAAAACCTAGGGGTGAGCATCGATCAGTTTAGGCAGTTTTTTCATAACATAAAATCCAGAATTCGGTTTTCGGTCCGGATTGGTGCAATCCAAAAACTGACCGACCAATCCAGTTAAAATAAAAGACTGACCGTTTTGGACTGCTGTACCGACCAAACCGAATTTATTATTTTTTTTAAAAAAAATTTTAATTTTTTTTGGAAAGTTTTAGTTAAAAAACTAAAAATTTTAGATTGTTGGAATTTATTTTTGTGCATTTTTAAAACATAAATGTATAGAACATAATTTAATTTTTTTTATTTAATAATTATATAATATTATATTATTATATATTATATTGTTCGGTCGGTTTCGGTTCCAGCCGTCGGTTCACACAAAATTTTCAAACCGATCGAACAATGGCAATTTGCGCTGTTGGCGGTTTTTTCGATATTCGGTTTAATTGGTTTCGGTTTTTTCGGTATTCTGAAGGTCAGTGTAGACGCTTGCCCTAGTAAAGCCTTTATAAACCCTTCAACGTTTCAAATTCCTGCGTTCAGAACTCACACACACTCTCTCTCTCTCTCTCTAATTCTCTCTGTTAGAGCCATGGCTGATATTACATGCTTCAATGTCAAACCCTCTGATTCTCTCTCTGTTGTTACGAAAGAAGATACTCAATCTCCGGGCAAAGTTTTCACTCTCCAACAAGACGAAGGTACATCAATGGAGAAAACATGTCTCATGTTCGAATCATTTCACTCCATCTCCCAGAACGACGTCGTCCCATATCACGAAACCACCGATTCCGGGTCTTCAAACTCTCTAACTACTGATTTCATTTCTGGGTCATCTGATTCCGAACAAACCATTCAAGAATCTCCGGTGATTCACGAGGTGAGTCTTGTCTCTGATCTTGCTTCTCTAAAAGAAAGCTCGTTCTCTGATTCCTTTGATAAAGAAGTGAAAGACTTCGAATTGGGAAACGACAACAAGTTCTTGGGAAACGACGTTGAGGAGCTGGGTTGTCCTTTAGCTTTAGGTGCGGGAAAGAAGCAGTTATTGGAAGAAGTTGAAGCCTCGATTATCATGGCAGGCGATTCTGTATCGACTGGTGAAATGAGAAATGGTTTCCAAGATGGGGAAAAAGCGATTGATTTTGATCATATTCAAGTTCACACCAGCAACAAGTTCTGGGGAAACGACAATGAATTGGGCAGTCGTTTAAAGATGATCAACGAAGATCCAAGATGTTCTTTGGAGATTCAAGTGGTTGATGAAACCGCCTTGATTGGACCAGTTTCAGTCCCCAAACTTGGGTGGAAGATGGAATTGGTTGCTCCTTCCAAATCCTCAAAGGGTCATGTGAACAAGAATAGGAAGGAAGACTTTCTTGAGAAGGTGGTGAGAGGCTCTCCAAGAAGGCATAAAGGAAGGAAAAATGTCGCTTTAAAGAAAGGAGATAGAAGCAAGAGGATGTATTCAAGGGAAGAAATGGAAGCCTTGAGGTTTGTGAACATTGTAGAACAGAGGAAGATGTGGAAAGATGTGCATACCGGGCTTGGTCCTATTGTACGGAAAGAGTATGATTGCTTGGTCAGCTCTAAGAATCAGAGGAATTTTCAATTCAACTTTGCAAAGAAGAATGAACCCACTTCAGTTCTAAGTAAGTTCAATCATATGATTCGTTGTTTTTTTTTAAATCATTGTTAAAGATTATCGGATGTCTAGTGGAAAGATTTTGAATGATGAGTTGTGCTATATGATTGACTGAGTTGATATATTAGATCATCTTTATATGTATTGGGTTGCATTTACTTTTTGGTATTCGGTAATATTTTTAATGATCAATTGTCAATAATCTGTCATTCTTTCTTTTGCATCTAAGCTCGTAAATTTAATTCAGATAAGAAGAAACTGTTGTGCTACTTATGTATTATAATTTTGCTGACTCTTTATCATCATCAAATCACATTGTTACATGTTTTCTTAAATTATGATCCAGCTGTCAGTTGAGAAAATATTGAGAAACAATGTTTAACCATATGATAGGAAGGACCCCTTCTGTGTACTTCTAGTAAACTAGAGAAGGAAAATATTTTTCTTTAGATCTGCGCTGGACTATTATTCTACTATATCTCATAAATGATCTCTTTGTATTTCGATCTTATTATGTAGTTTTTGATCGGTTTAATTTCTGTTATTTACAGGTGTGGTTGGTGCAAGGGGAAGAAGTAACCACATGAATGTGTTTGTGCATTGAAGAATGTCTCTTAAAGGCTTGTGATGATTCACATAGTTGACATATATAGATGCTTTCTAGTAATTGTTCTGTCACTATTCTTTTATTCTTTTTGATTGTATAGGCATTTCTTCTTGTGAAGAAGGTTATGTGTAACATTTTTTCTTGGTTGGAAACTACTGATGTTAAGACACATTTGCTTTCTTAATTGAAAAATCTTCTAGCGACTGTTGGGAAGTGTGTACTAATACTTGAATGATATACTCTGAGAATTCCACAATGTTAGAATGGAGATTATTATTCCAATGGGGGAAAACAGAAAATGTTTTTACTAGTATTTTTTTTTTGATCAAGAAGAAATAAAACTTCATTGAACAAACAAGCATATACAATCAAGGCTAACTGCCCAAACAAAAGCCAAGAAAAACCACTCAAGAACCCACCCTCACACTATATACATTGAAGCTTTCTTAAGAAAAGCTTAAGATGAGGGAAAACTTTCCTGCTATAGACAATCTACAATCTGTATTTGACTAAAGAAATAACCTCTTTTGCTATACAATGAGCTGTTAAGAAAAACCCATCAAAAATGCATCTATTCCTATTCCTCCAAATATGATAAACCACTGCTACAAGAACCATGTTCAGAATTAAACTAAGGCTGTCATTTTGCCCAGCACTCGGTCTAACAATCCAATCCGAAAATTTGGTGGCCCAACCATGAAAACCAAGCCAAGCAAAAATACACGACAACACTCTCTTGGATAAACAACACTCAAAAAACAAGTGGTGATGACTCTCTAACTAATCTTCACAAATTGGACAGAGAGTTAGGTAACAGCATGTTAGCTTTAGCCAAATTATCTCTAGTTAAGAGGTAAGAGTTAACCACCATCCATAACAGGAAACGATGCTTAGGGAGGATTGTTCGACTCCATACTACATTTTTATAAGCCACAAGGTGCTGATTGATTGAGCTGTTATACAGCTTGGATGGCTTGAATTTCCCAGACAAACCAGCAGCTAACACCTCTCCTTCACTGAATTTGTTCCTTAAATGGCAGAGTTTTCGCCAATACCAGCTGCTATCTTGCTTCAAAACATAGTTCCAAAAGTGAACCCCCTTCAAGTAGACATGTTGAACCCATTTGACCCAAAGAGTGTCATGTTTAGTTGTGACTGCCCAGATATATTTAGCAAGAAGTGCTCTATTCCAGCTAGCACCATCTCTGAGACCGAGCCCTCCATAAGCCTTGGGAAGGCAAACCTGCTGCCAAGGTGCTAAGTGAAGTTTACTACGAGTCCCTGAGGCCCCCCAAAGGAACTGTCTACATAACTTCTCAACCTCTTTGATGATGCTTTGAGGTAAAATAAACACATTCATCCAATAGTTCCTCAAGCCAAAAAGGACAGTGTGAATGAGCAACAGGCGGCCTGCATAGGAGAGATGCTTACTAGACTAGGAAAAAGGTTTTGTTCTCATTTTGTGAACTATGATCTCACAGTCCACATGCTTCCATTTGGTTGGCCTTAAAGGAACCCCAAGATAATGCAGGGGAAAGTTCCCCTCAGGAAGGTGAATAGCCTGAGTAATCTCTCTTCTTTCCTCAACACTAACTCCTCCAAAGTAAATAAGAGATTTATTGGCATTTATTGACAGCCCAGAAGCCTCACTAAACTGCCCAAGAGTAACCTTAAGAACACTAACAGCCCCAAGAGAACCTTTGCAGAACAGAATTATATCATCTGCAAAACACAAGTTAACCAGATTTAGGCTCTTACACATTGGGTGAAACCGAAATGAAGGAGACCTGGTAGCCAGCTGTAAACTTCTAGTCATATATTCCATAATGAGCACAAAGAGAAGAGGGGACATAGGATCCCCTTGGCGCAAGCCTTTTTCCCCCTTGAAACTACTCTGAACTCGACCATTTATCAGAAGAGAATAAGTAGTATTCCTGATACAATTCATAACCCAGCCAATAAACTTCATTGGAAAACAATAAGATTTCAAGAGGTTTTCCAAAAATAGCCAGTCCACAGTATCATAAGCCTTACTAAGGTCTATCTTAATTGCAAAGCGAGGAGAAGTTATAGCCTTACCATAATTCTTAATTAGATCTTGAAGAATCATGATATTGTGAGCGATATACCTACCTCGAACAAACGCACCATGATTAGATTGAATAAGAGAGGGAAGTACCACTGCCAACCGAGAACATAACAACTTAGCCATGACCTTATAAAGGGTCGAACAACAGGCAATAGGCCTATAATCTAAGGCCCTAGCTGGATTAGAAACCTTAGGAATCAATGACAGAGTAGTTTCATGGAGCTCCTTAGGAAATTGGCCTGTATAGAAACTATGAGTGATTACTGAGCATATATCCTGACCAATATCCTTCCAAAGGCACTTGAAGAAACCTGATCCATATCCATCTGGACCAGGCAATTTAGTGCTAGGAATACTAAACAAAGAAGCCCTTATTTCCTTATTGGAAAAGGGTTTTAAGAGATAAAGCTGTTGCTCAACTGAAAGCTTAGTGCCCAAAGCAACACTATGAGGGTCCACTGTTCCTGAAGCAGAACTATAACTACCAAGATGATTGTTGAAGTGATCAACAAAATGGTCCACCACCTTCTTGAAGTCATCAACCAACAAACCATTATCATTCAGATATGAGACTATAGTATTCTCTGCTTTTCTCTTCTTCAGATAGGCATGAAAGAAAGAGGCGTTCATGTCTCTCTTCCTAATCCAGTTGATCTTACTACGTTGAGCAAGAAAACTATGATACATTTGCTCCTGTTGATGAAACTCAGAAGCACTCTCCTTCACCATCTCCTGTAACTTAAGGTCTTGAGGATTCTCTTGGGCAAGAAATTAGGCATCTTGAAAGGCCACCAAAGCTGACTGATAACCAGACCCAACATTACCAATACAGTCCCTATTAAACTTCTTAAGCCTATGCTTCAATCGAAAAAGCCTGATGAAGATTGCTCTCAAACCAAATACTTTAACAGGGGCCCTCCAGCTGCTCAAAACCACCTGGTTGAACTCAGAATGGTTAGACCAGAAATTATAGTACCTGAACAAATTGATTCCCATAACCTCCATAGGGATATTAGAAACAACACAAGAACAATGATCGGAAACCACCTCCCAACGAAACATAGCCAAAGATTGAGGAAAAAGGTTCAACCACTCCTCATTAATTAACACATGATCAATTTTTGAGTAGATCCTGGCTGAGCCTTCCTGGTTGTTAGTCCAAGTAAAATGCGAACCCATACTCTTAAGAGCCTCAATTTTAGCATTAGCCATCCAACCCAGAGAGTCAGCCAGCTCAGAACTAGCAATAGGATTGCCACCATACCTATCTCAACCAGAAAACGGGGCATTAAAATCCCCTAAGACTATCCACGCTTTGACTGAAAGCGAAATGCGAGTTAAATCAAGCCATAAGCTTCTTCTCTTTTCAGTTGTATTGTAACCATAAACAAAAGTGACATGGAAAAAACTCCTGTATCCTACCAAGTTTACCTGGCAGTGAACCAGCTGAGGAGACTCTTCCAATATAATCAATTTAGCTAACCCCTTTCTCCAAGTTATCAACAGTCTACCCTTTGTAATCGGACTGGAGTAAAACTGAGGAGACTGGAGTAATTGGACTGGAGTAAAACTGAGGAGACTCTGCCATTGGAGGATTTGCTCCAAGCACCATGCAGACCACAGCAGAACTCCAATTAGCTGACTAAGTTTTTACCTCTTCTATATCAACTTGTGCCAGCTTCTGCCCATTCCTGAAAATAGGTTCAGTAAACTCCAGTTTCAGTTCAGAAAAGGATAGCTTACTCGATCTAAATTGTTGCCATTGAAGCTGGGATTCTGACTGAAAATCCCCTTCCGTGACCTTATTACCTCCTTCACTCCTATCCGCCCAAGATGCATTCCTCAAATTGGAATCCAATCCAATGTCCTCCACCTCGACCGGCTGGGCACTCTTGCCCCGTTGATTCAAATCACCATCCTGCAAAACATAAGACAGGGAATCTTGTTCTGCAGTTTCATCTTTCAACAGGTACTTGTATTTATCAGAGTGGAATATTCACCTTGCTTGAACTTTTTAAACCAACCATTGGTTATTTGTGGTAACTTTTGGCCATATTTGGTAGGCTAGAGGTGACATAATGGGGGAGTGAAGAAATGAAAATATATTCTTTCATTGTTGTTCGGTATAAAAAAGAAACAAGGAAAGAAAAGTACATAAATTATTAGTTTAAAATTTTGTGCGTAAAAGTACTTTAGAAGTTGATTGGTTTTGATGTAAATACAATAGTGATGAATATTAGTTTAAAATGTTATAATTTGAAAAAAAAAATGTTCTTTAAAAGAAAATATTGAAAAAATTATTTGCAAAATAAATTTATGTATTTTCAGAACATTGAATGTTTATTTGAGTACACAAAAAAAAATGATAGATTAAGTAAAAAACATAAAAAAAAAAATTATAAGCTTTCAAATTTTATGAGTGATTTACATATTTTGTCTTACATTTTTTTTTAAAAGGTGTGATTTAAAAAATGATAGTAGAAAACAGTTTCCATAGTGTTGCAGCAAAGAGAGACTTGCACCAACTTCTTAGATCAAGATTCACACACTAGAAGCAACCCAGAAAACTATTTTTTCAGCACACACACATGAGCAGAAAAAGACGAAAGAAAAACAAACAAAGACTTTACATGGTTCGGCTCAATTGAAGGATGCATTTACGGGAGTACCAACTCAGCATTCACTATCATAAACTATCAAGGTTACAACTTCAAGAACTCTTGAAACATACCTCCCACACAATCTAATCAATCTCTCTAACTTGTGTGTTTGAATAGTCTGGAAGATCAAGGTGTGAGCATTTAGAATTTGGACTGGAAGATTGTTGATTTATACAAAAAGATTCGTGGATACTTGATAGGCTTCAAGAGGTAATCTCTAATCTATTTGTATGTGATTTAATATATTTATATATGTATGATCCTGACTGTTATTAATAAATTTTAAAAACTCCATCTCCGCTGCATATCTCTGATTTAGACTTTTAATACCAACAGAGCAGGGAAAGCGACGTGTTCGCCACATGCCCCAATCTAGGCATTCTCTCACTTTATGTACTCTTGTGCTCGACGAATGAAGTCGTCGAGTCTTCAACATTCTCTCTGTTGGAGGTCATCCCACAAAGGAGACCCTGCTCGGATGCCTGACTGCAAGGCCATCAATTTCTGGTTGTCGTCGACCCTCTTGGTCTTAGCGGCTTCCTCCTTGTAGCGCTTGATGTAGGCCTTGAGGGTCTCAAGGGGTTCTTGCTTTATGTTGGCCAAGGCATTGACCTCAAAGCTCACTTTTCTAGTCGATATTAATTGTCGTCGGAATGAAGAGGAGAGCTAGTGCCACGAGTGAATGGACCCTGGTTTATGCTTCTTGAACCATTCGTTCGTCGGACCTGTCAAAGTCAACAGGAACACATGGCACTTTGCAACCTCAGAGACACTATGCACCGACATCAATTGGTTGAACTTTGACAGATGGTCGATGGGATCCGTGTTGCCATCATAAGATGTGATGGCAGGCATCTTGAAGCCTTGTGGCAATGGGGCTTCCACTATGTGAGGAGCACACAGCTCCCCATCCTCGTCTTCTAAGTCATATTCCTGGCCTTGTCTTCGAGCCATCTTGAGCATAATCTTTTTCGTTCTCTACAATTCCACATGGAGAGGGTCGCGGTCTTGATTGGCACTATGTGCCAGGTGTTCTCTCTTCCGAGCATTAAGAACGTCTCAGAGGTCTGGCTGATATTTCTATTCGGGGTTTCTCCCGAAGGCTGCTATACCCCTATGAGCATTTAAGCCATCTCATAGTTCTGTTTAACCTTGGTAGAAACCACTGTCCTCGGGATACCCTACTTCGGTCTCCTCATCAGACATGATGTTTTCGTTATTAACTGAGATGTTGAAGCCTTGCTCTCGGTGAATGGAGACGTTCCTCCAGTTGGCCACTGCCACGGGTCCTGCAAGGCTGGCGAGGTGCTGGGGGGACACCTCCTCCAGGCCTAGCATGGCTTGTCTAGGCGTGTCTAGGTGGGAAGGCTATGGAACCCTAGGCGTTGGCGGCCTGGCGATGTCCTCAGGCACCTTCCTCCTTTTTCTTGCTTGCTGGCCTCGGGGCCTTGTTGTGTTCGGGGGCAGCAAGGTTGTCATCGAATATTCCCTTGCCACACTCTTGTATTGCAGGTGGGGCTCTAGCTAGAGATGGGGCGTAAGCAGTACACTAATTGGCTGATCTTGCACCACGACAGTGGGGTGCTCGGGAGGCACACCTAATGCGTTAATAGGTGGCACTCCATCAGGGAGCAAGGGTGGCACACCAGCTGGCTGCTTAGACGGTACTTCATCATGCAGGTCCACTCATAGCCCTTGAGCCACCAGAGTGGCCCTCATGGTGTTAACCATCTCCTATAGCGCATCAATATTCCCCTCTTGGGGATCGAGTTTTTGCTGCTGGGAAGCCACTTGGTTGCGGAGCACCACCACCTCTGGAGGATCCTCCGTGTCCATAGGCTGTGTATAAACCTCCTCGTAATATTCGTCATCGCCTCCATCACCTAGGCCGTCATAATCCGTGTTTTCGTCATAATCCTCTTGGACCATCTCCGGGAGGTCTTGTGGAGGTGGACGACTAGTATCTCCACCCTCAACTCCGGTGGGAGGAGCTGCATCGTCTTGTGTGTTCTGTTTAGTGCTCACCATGGTCATTTTTCTTCAAGCTCTCAATGAAAGCACCAAAATGTTGTCTGCCTTTTTCGCTATCAACCAAATCTAAGAACTTGACAGAATTTAGAAGATAATGACACAAAGATTTTTTATGTTAGTGAGTTAGAAGCTTGTTTGAGCAAGCTTCAATGGAGTCTCAGACAGCGTATATATTGCTCTAAATTTACGATACTTTAACTAGCCAAAAAATTAATCCTCTACAAGGAGATACCCCAGCCCTATTTATAGAGGTCTGGGCCATTAATGTTCTTAATAAACATTTAATACAACATTCCCCATTACATGGGGGTAAATTGCTAATTAATTACATATGGATACACTAACAAAGACTGTAACGCCCTACTTCCTTAGAGCCGTTACTAAGTGAGTTTTTAACACAAAACAGTGTGCAATGAACTCGCTAACCGAGGTTTTTGAAACAAAAGTGTGACTAATTAAAAGTTAAGGCTGTAATCTTTGAAAATGCATCGTTTCATCAAAACTTCTATTATTAAACAGTTGGGATCCCAAAATAAGGTTTGAAAACTAATTACATCTTGAAATAAGGTTACAGTTGAGAAATTAAAAAATTATAGATAATTACAGCCATTTTCGAATAAACCCCCAACCAAAGCAGTCGGGCAGGCCAAACATGTACACGTCGCTTCACGCTCTCCGTACTCATGGTTGGTTGACTCAGTCATTGCCCTTACCTGCAACACAGAGCACCCGTGAGCCGAAGCCCAGCAAGAAAACTCATGCAGGACATAACATATGCATTTATACAATTTATCATAACAGATAATCCACATATAAACAAGTCAACCATTAGACTAAGCAAACACGGCCATGCCGCCCCAGAGGCCTTACCAAAGCCCTGGGGTATCGGTTCTCACCGCGAGGATAACTCATGTATCCCTTGGGTCCCACCCTGACTATAGCATCCCATGTGCTAGGTGTTACTTCCGGCCCCGCTGCCGTACCCGGCCTACGCCGTTCTCGGCCCTTGCCGTTCAATTTACTATAATCACACATATAGCATAACACAACAACATTCCAATAAATATTAATTCATTTAAGTCTACACCCTAACATGTAATGCAATATAGGGCCATGCCCGGAAATCATCTCATCATGCAACATGCAATATAGGGCCATGCCCCGCAATCACACTATGGGCTCATGCCCCATCCTACGGGTGTTATAGTTTTCTTACCTGTATTCCGAGCATCCTAATGCACTAAAGCCGCGAGCACGGTCCTCAAGCACGAGCCTCTCCAATAACCTAGTCACAACACACAAGAAATATCCCTCAACACTAATCAAATCAAAAACCGCTTCCCGGGACCAATCCCACACTCTCGGGACTCCCAAATCCCTAAAATAATTCACCGGAACCATCCCCCGAGTCCCCGGGCAAAAGCCCTAAAAACCAGAATTTTGGGTGTCAAAATTGGCCTAGGGCCGCAACACTCCAATCAAGGGCCGCGGCGCCCAGCGACTTGGCCTCCTCCTGATGCAACCTCGCGCCGCGGCGCCCAAGAACAGGGCCGCGGCGCTCATACGCGAACCCAGAAAATCTGGGTTTTCCCTTGCGTTTTTCCCGAACTTAAACCTTCCAAATCACACCAAACCAATACCCAAACCCCAAAATCAATTTAAAACCTCAAATGAACCACCCAACAACTCATAAACTCTATATTCAAGCTCAACACACAAACATACCCAACAATCCACCCTTTGATTCCTATTTTCAGCAACTCAAACCAAAAACTCAAACACACTAACTCAAGCTCTAGATTTTACAAATCAAAACAGAAATCAAAACTTAGATGTGCACAAGATCCTTACCTCAAATGGAGAATCCACTTAAAAGCTCCCTTGATCCTCCTCCCAAGCTCCCACTTCAGCCCTTCACCTTCTTCTTCTTCTCTTTTCACTTGCCCTAGCTCTTCTTTCTCCCCCTCTTTCTTCTCTTCAATTTCTATCAATGCCACAAGTGACCCCAAATGCCCAAACCGTACCCCCTTAGATCACAGCTGAAATTTCCATAATCCCCTTGCCAAAAGACCAAATTACCCCTTCCTATTAACCTTTCCAAACTAAACCTTCAAGGGCACTTAAGTCATTACTCTTCTATTTCATTTCTACCATTTTCTTTCTAAAACTTGTTACTCTCAGCAGTAACTAATGGTTACCCAGGTTACTAAATCTCCAATAACCATTACCCGCTAAATCTCAACTTGACCATAAAATTCCCGAGGTACCCCTAGGCTCCTCCCGAGCCGGGTACGGAATCCCGTTGTGACTCTTAAGTTAACGAGCTCTCTAGGACCGTCTTGGCACGTGCATCACAACAATAACACAACACTCACGTGGTACAAATCACGGAATACAATTATCACATATCAATGCAGATATGCCCAACAAGGCCAAAATTACAGTTATGCCCTTCTAACACGATCCGGGCCTACATGCATACTAATATACATGGTCATGCATCTCAGATAAACAAATAGTCATATAACATGCTTTAAATCATAATCATGCATTTAATTCATAAAAATTACACATAATTCCCATCATGCCCTCCTGGCACGCTAATCAAGGCCCTTAAGCCTTATTAGCAAATTTGGGTCGTTACAACTATCCCCTCCTCATAAAAATTTCGTCCTCGAAATTTACCCAAACACATCAGTCAGCAACCCGCAATCTGACCAAAATATCCAAGGTCCATCGCCTTATTTTAGTTTCCCCTCAACGCTCTTTCAGGAGTAACAATCTTGGCTCGCAAGATCTCGTCTGATAGCCATACTCTCGATAGCCCCTCTTTAACACCGCAACCCTGCCGAAGCCCAGGGTCTGCCTAGATTACAATGACCAATTCATTGTCTTATTCCTGATTCCATAGATACTCAAACGTCATCACCTCTACTAGGTGGGATCAGCTTGTAGGCCCCGCTGGCCTAACACTTAGTACAACCTCGAAATTTTATGTTGAATTAAGAGTCAGAACTCTCCCTTCTTTCTCTGAACACCTTACAGATCCTCGTCTGTTATCACGCAGAGATGCAACTCTTTCTTCCCGGAACTTTATTTCCTCATAACTTAGCAATTTACCAGCTCTTTATTCTTTCAAATAGGCAAACACTCCTGCCTTAAGATGTTTCAACGACCTTCTTGGCTTTCTCTCTGAACTAAAGCCAAACTGTAGCATTCATTCTCTTTCACCTCTTACCAAGCCCTATGTCGTGTTACAATAGCAAGACACCAGCAACCGCCAACACGACTAACTTACCAGGGATTACACTTCCCTTAATACCTCAAGTATTCGTCTACTCAGCGCTTAATTCTTTAAGATCCTTGATAAACTTTCAGACTGCCATTCCACTTGTAATCAACTGATAATTCCAGGTTCCCACTCTGTTCTTTTCGTCCTCTAAGTCCATTCCAAAATTTAAACTACTAAAGGGTCTCAATTCGATATCATCGACGCTCCGTCCTGAAACCAGTTCACTCGACCCAATCAACATTAACTCACACAACCGAGTTAAACTTTTCATGTCCAATTACTTTACTTAAGGTCTAATGTGGTCTATTCCCATGATACACTACCACATCGCCTAAACTCTGTCACCCGCTCAACCCTCCCGGTACAACGTACCCTAGGAGGTAGAATGATGTCCATTCAGAATCCTCATTCAAAACCATATCCTACCTGGATCCTTCACTCGATCCTGGTATCCTACTGTACCACCATGACAGGGTCCTTCCCTGTTTCAACTCAAGTCAACACTTCGGATTCCATAGCTCAGTGACACTCACCAGCTAACCCTTACCTATTAACATTATGCCGATCTCAGTCGTTGCTTTGTCCACCCCAATACAATCTATGGCGCTATTCCCCGACTGACACACGCCTCACCGCTAGGAGTTCCGCCTCCAATTATATCTCCCCTCACTCAATCGAGGATTTCAAACACTGATCATCCGTCGGCTACTTTTCACCACACCTGGGTCTCAGCGCTAACCTTCTTACTAATACCCAACACTCAAGTACCTTATGCCATACACAACAGTCGACTTAATGTTCCAAGTGTATCCACCATGATCCATTTTGTCGCCTCCCGCAAGGTTCAATCCATCCTCGCGTCAATTTATTCCTGGGCGTGCCCAACTCGTGATGCACTCCCACATTTCCATAACCCTACCATAAATCAGGTCCTTTATGAAATCACTCTTTACTTAACCAAAACACACGCATATTCCCGCATTATCAGATACTAAACAATCATACCTTGCCTTCTGAATTTCTTTCTGATTTGATACCACTCAGTCCGTCTAACATCGAGTTTACTGTTCCCCTCGCCTCTGATGTAGTTGTCTCCCGGAGATGCTCGTGCCATAGATGACGCGCTTACCAGTCTTGTTATGCCTTCAATTCTTCGGACGTTCTTCATAAGCTTCTTTGTTACTTCAGATCAAATCTTCTCATACCTGCCCTTTCTTCTTGTAGTTCTAATCTGAGTACTCCTGACGACACTCAAACTAACACACCGTGGAACCTTACTTGAGACTCCGCCTCCTGGGTGTAAACGTCTTTTGCGTAGTCACTTGTTCACCATTTCCGTCTGGGAGTAATCCACATGTACTGCTCGTGAACTTGAAGGGGACTTGCCTGAACCACTCTTGTATTCTCTACTTAAAGAACTTACCTGTGATGCCGTAGCTTGAACTAAATCTAGAATCTTTGTTACCAACTCCTCACACTTTACTCAGTTCAAAACAAAATTCCTGAAATGTCTCTTTCCTTGGTTCCCAACCTTTGTACTTTTCGTCCTAACCCTGTGATGCTAACAGTCCCCGCGGTATAACACACTGGCTATACCAGGCTCAGATTCCTTTAATTGCTTCGATAGACTTTCTGTCGGCCAAAACCGTCTTTTACAACATTCTTTATACCAACCCTATCTGTAGTCTAACCTTGAAACACTCCCGAGTCTTCCTTTTATACCCACATAGTTTTCCACTGGTCAACTCAGTTCCCACTCAGTCTCCTTTACATACCCCAGATGATATCCTCTACAATCCATCTGCCAGAGTTTCTTATTTCTTCTCAATAAGTATTACTGTCCTCAGCCTCTCAAATGGCACCATTGAGGCAACCTCTTTATGTCCATCACCCTCTCGGAGCATTCACAACACCGATTCCTTCCAGTTCGCTACTTGCCCAAAGCATAAGCTCGTCAGTCAAATACTCCTCCTTAAGGACTCAGCCTCGAACTTGCAATGTATCGACGCATTCCAGTTCTCCGTTTCCCTCACCATGGGAAATCCATCCTAGCATCCCAAGTCATTCTACGCAGAAGTCACGCCCTCACCTGACCTCCTCTCAGGTGGCATCCTTTCCCTTATGCATACAAAATAACCTCCCTAGTTCCTGTCACCAACTTGATAACTACCCCTTCCATCAGGCTTCTTTCCAATCTCAAATCAGGTGCCCAAGCACTGACTGGGGTCCTTCTACCTCAAAAATTGAGAATTCGACCTCGCTGCGTCCTATCAACAAAAGTACCATCTTACCAATCAGGCCTTTCCCCCTTTCTGGCAAAACCAGAAGCCACAGAACTATCCGGGGTTCTATCAACCTGATTATCACGAATCTACCTTTACTAACTCCATCAAAGGGAGCACCGCCCTTGCGGCTCTAGCACTCATGCTCTAAACATCGACCATCAGTTCCTCGACAACATGGCCCTCTCCGCCACCCACATGCAGACGATAAACTCATACCTCAGAGCAGCCCAAATACCTTAGACTATTCCCGATCTCAAATCCTTCAATTGGTCGCCATCAATTCCGGAGACATCCGCCAGTATAACTTTTCGAAATGAATTACCCAATTCACCAAAACCATTGATTTACACAGTTGTTACCCTAACAGTCCAAACCAAACTTATAAGTCCACCAGTCTCCATAGTTCAAATCGTGTCTTAATAATCCCTTCTAACAATCACCATCTAGGTTCTTTCCAATCCATCGGGCCCGCACCTCATCCCGAGTACCAATTCCAGGCATCTCTCTGCCTCAACATTTAACGCAACCCTCTAACAGGATCTCTCATCCTCTTAACCAAGGGTGGAATTAACTCTGCCCGTCTATTGATAAGTCCCTTGCCAACTCGAGCTCTCCTCAAAACCCGAGGATAACACCCCTTAAACCCCTCATATAATACCTTTATCTGTCCATACCTCATAGTGAACCAACACTGGCCACCTTACTGTTAAAACATCGAAATCAGCTATTTCCCCAGAGAAATCCGCTGTTCTTCTATCCCATCTCAACTAACAAACTCCACAGCCTACTCACACACTAGTGACTCACTGCTGCTGCTTTCAGGGATAACTGGAGATCTCAACTCCAACTTATACCTAGAATCTCCTTTCAACACAATAACAGGTCCACAAAACGCTTCCAGGAACAACCAACACGAGTTCATCTGTCAAAACTGACCAAACTCCTGAACTCTGTGATTCATACCCTGAACCAAACCACAACTAGATCCAAATATCCACAGGTATAATGCACACACAAGCCTATACTAGGCCAAATCCAAAATGATATACATTTAGCGACCAGATTAATCATCACCACTAAGTGTATCCACACTCATCATGCTTCATACAAGCCAATAAACAGATATAACATATGAATTTAATTCAGAAAATTAACCACATACGCTCAATATGCGAACCATTATGCCAATATTCATCCATATGCATAATAGTATTATTCAGCATGCATCAATCTCGACATGCAACAGTCAAGGGCCAGGCCCTATCAGTATCTCATGCATATGTCATTTCATTCCTCATGCTCCATATAAATAAGCAGGCAAACAGGGCATTCAAACATATATTTAGACATGTCAATCAATCATACCAACCAACCCTGAGTCGAGCTTGTCACTGACAGCGAGCGTACATGTTCGGTCGATCTCCAGAACCAATAAACCTTGGCTCGCTCTGATACCAAGTTGTAACGCCCTACTTCCTTAGAGCCGTTACTAAGTGAGTTTTTAAGACAAAACAGTGTGCAATGAACTCGCTAACCGAGGTTTTTGAAACAAAAGTGTGACTAATTAAAAGTTAAGGCTGTAATCTTTGAAAATGCATCGTTTCATCAAAACTTCTATTATTAAACAGTTGGGATCCCAAAATAAGGTTTGAAAACTAATTAAATCTTGAAATAAGGTTACAGTTGAGAAATTATAAAATTATAGATAATTACAGCCATTTTCGAATAAACCCCCAACCAAAGCAGTCGGGCAGGCCAAACATGTACACGTCGCTTCACGCTCTCCGTACTCATGGTTGGTTGACTCAGTCATTGCCCTTACCTGCAACACAGAGCACCCGTGAGCCGAAGCCCAGCAAGAAAACTCATGCAGGACATAACATATGCATTTATAAAATTTATCATAACAGATAATCCACATATAAACAAGTCAACCATTAGACTAAGCAAACACGGCCATGCCGCCCCAGAGGCCTTACCAAAGCCCTGGGGTATCGGTTCTCACCGCGAGGATAACTCATGTATCCCTTGGGTCCCACCCTGACTATAGCATCCCATGTGCTAGGTGTTACTTCCGGCCCCGCTGCCGTACCCGGCCTACGCCGTTCTCGGCCCTTGCCGTTCAATTTACTATAATCACACATATAGCATAACACAACAACATTCCAATAAATATTAATTCATTTAAGTCTACACCCTAACATGTAATGCAATATAGGGCCATGCCCGGCAATCATCTCATCATGCAACATGCAATATAGGGCCATGCCCCGCAATCACACTATGGGCTCATGCCCCATCCTACGGGTGTTATAGTTTTCTTACCTGTATTCCGAGCATCCTAATGCACTAAAGCTGCGAGCACGGTCCTCAAGCACGAGCCTCTCCAATAACCTAGTCACAACACACAAGAAATATCCCTCAACACTAATCAAATCAAAAACCGCTTCCCGGGACCAATCCCACACTCTCGGGACTCCCAAATCCCTAAAATAATTCACCGGAACCATCCCCCGAGTCCCCGGGCAAAAGCCCTAAAAACCAGAATTTTGGGTGTCAAAATTGGCCTAGGGCCGCGGCACTCCAATCAAGGGCCGCGGCGCCCAGCGACTTGGCCTCCTCCTGATGCAACCTCGCGCTGCGGCGCCCAAGAACAGGGCCGCGGCGCTCATACGCGAACCCAGAAAATCTGGGTTTTCCCTTGCGTTTTTCCCGAACTTAAACCTTCCAAATCACACCAAACCAATACCCAAACCCCAAAATCAATTTAAAACCTCAAATGAACCACCTAACAACTCATAAACTCTAGATTCAAGCTCAACACACAAACATACCCAACAATCCACCCTTTGATTCCTATTTTCAGCAACTCAAACCAAAAACTCAAACACACTAACTCAAGCTCTAGATTTTACAAATCAAAACAGAAATCAAAACTTAGATGTGCACAAGATCCTTACCTCAAATGGAGAATCCACTTAAAAGCTCCCTTGATCCTCCTCCCAAGCTCCCACTTCAGCCCTTCACCTTCTTCTTCTTCTCTTTTCACTTGCCCTAGCTCATCTTTCTCCCCCTCTTTCTTCTCTTCAATTTCTATCAATGCCACAAGTGACCCCAAATGCCCAAACCGTACCCCCTTAGATCACAGCTGAAATTTCCATAATCCCCTTGCCAAAAGACCAAATTACCCCTTCCTATTAACCTTTCCAAACTAAACCTTCAAGGGCACTTAAGTCATTACTCTTCTATTTCATTTCTACCATTTTCTTTCTAAAACTTGTTACTCTCAGCAGTAACTAATGGTTACCCAGGTTACTAAATCTCCAATAACCATTACCCGCTAAATCTCAACTTGACCATAAAATTCCCGAGGTACCCCTAGGCTCCTCCCGAGCCGGGTACGGAATCCCGTTGTGACTCTTAAGTTAACTAGCTCTCTAGAACCGTCTCGGCACGTGCATCACAACAATAACACAACACTCACGTGGTACAAATCACGGAATACAATTATCACATATCAATGCAGATATGCCCAACAAGGCCAAAATTACAGTTATGCCCTTCTAACACGATCCGGGCCTACATGCATACTAATATACATGGTCATGCATCTCAGATAAACAAATAGTCATATAACATGCTTTAAATCATAATCATGCATTTAATTCATAAAAATTACACATAATTCCCATCATGCCCTCCTGGCACGCTAATCAAGGCCCTTAAGCCTTATTAGCAAATTTGGGTCGTTACAAAGACCATGGGCCCATGTGCATTGCACGGGGCCCATTTGCAGAAAGTTGCCCACCAATTTCATGGGGAACAAGTATCTGACCATGTGAGGTTACGGCACACATTCACCCATGTCAGATGATGTTGTACGAAATGCCGATTGGCCAAAACTCCCATTTGTGTTGTGGCACACCCAATTAGGGTCGCAGCGCCCCACCATTTAGAGTTGTGGCTCTCACATCCAGAGAGCCCAGCCCCAAAACACTTAGGACATGGGCCGCGGTGCTACCCAGCTTCAAGAAACCGCCTGACACCTGAGTTCATGAGGGTTGCGGCGCCCAAGAACAGGGCCACAACGTGGCCCCGTGAACTTAGCTTTCTCAGTCCAAAATCCACTCAAGAATCACCCCAAATCCATGCCAAACTCACCACTCAATCTCCCAACATCCCTAGAACCTCCCAAGCAACAAAACCCGTGTTTACAATGGATCAAAAACTCACCAAACCATGAAATCCAATTCAAAATTTAAGAAACTTAGGGAAATGGAAACTTAGAAATTCAAAGCTTAAATTATGTCTGATTAAGTTTTTTTTTCCGCTAAATCCTCCGGTTATCAAGCTTCTAATCTTCTCTAGAATCGTTATGACTCCAACCTTGCTTGAATCCGAGCCCTAAAACTCGAGTTTCCTTCGAAAATGCTAACGACCGTCAAGTTAGAAAACGAGAGAGAGAGAGAGAGAGAGAGAGAGAGAGAGAGAGAGAGAGAGAGAGAGAGAGAGAGAGAATATTGAACGTGTTTTTCTGTTTATGATAGGTTACTTAGGGTTCAAGTAACCTTAAGCAAATCGCAAGGCTCGAGGTACCAAAAACGTCCCCGAGGGTAAAATAGTCAAAATCCCCAGAATTCCATCCTGGTCTCGCTAACTCCAAATATGTCCTCGAATATTTATTCCCACTACCCAATATCCCGGTAATGTACTAAATACCTAAAATTCCCCCTTGACTTACCCCGAGTCAAGTATTGGTCCTTTTGTGAATTTCCTGCTAACTTGCTTCCTAAGACCGCCTCGTGCTGAGTAACCCAAATATATCCACATAACAATGTGGTCTCACACATATATCACATATATGCCAAATATACTCATGAAAAGATTGCCCTTCTGATAAGAAACGGGCCCACATGCATATTTAATACACCTAAACATGCATATCAAGTCATATTATAATATAGCTCACATAATCACATAATAACACCCATATATATCACATAAACACATAATTTTCAATAGTTTGCCATCCTATCCCCTTAATCAAGGCCTAAGCCTTATTAGATAATTTGGGACGTTACAGTTACCATTTAGGAATGTCATTTTTACATCCATTTGATGAACATATAGGTTGTGGATTGATGATAAAGCAAACAATAATATTATAAATGTTGTCCTTCCTATCGATGCATAGGTATCAAAATAATGTATTGCTTCCTTTTGTCTAAACCCTTTGGCCACCAACCTTGCCTTATAGGCTTAAATGGTCCCGTTAGTATTGTACTTTCTTCGAAATACCCACTTGCAACTTATTAGCTTTGATCCTTGTGGTATATCAACAATCTCCCAAGTGTGGTTAGACAAAATTGAATTCATTTCATCATTTATTGCCTCTTTCCGAAAGGTAGAGTCCCTTTAGGTCATAGTTTCTTGGAAAGTTTTAAGATCACCCTCCACTTGAAGTACCATTGGATACTTGCAAGTATCTCCCTTGTGATTTCCCTTTACTAGGTAAATGGTCTCCATTTGAGAGGTTTTATTTTGTGATCCACTCTCTTTAAGCCTTTGGTTTCTTCAAGGAAATTTTGGTTGCTCTACAACCCTTGAAGGTAACTCCTCTTGAGTTCCTTCTAACGAGATCAATTCTTGAGGCTTATTGTCACTATACAACAAATTATAAGAGAACTCAACTTTTGTTTATTCAATTATCACATTAGACTCCAAGTCTAATAGCCAATAGGCCTTGCTATTTGAGGCATAGCGTACAAATACACATTTGATGGTGCTTGGACAAAACTTGGTCATTTTAGGCTCCATGCTCTTGCAATAGGCAAGGCACCCCCACAGTTTGAGAAACCCTAGGTTGGGCCTCTTTATTTTCCACATCTCATAAGGTGAAGTTTGATTCTTATTTAGAGGAATCTGATTTAGAATATGACAAGTGGATAGCAAGGCTCTCCCCATAATGCAAAACTCAAATTTGCATGTAATAGCATAACATTTATCATTTCAACACATGTTCTATTTTTCTCTCTGATATACCATTTTATTGGGGTGTATAAGGGGTTGTACATTCATGTATTATTCCATTCAATCCACATTAATTTTCTTTTCCAATTGATTTTCAACTTGGCTTTATAGATTTTAAACATGATAAAGGCACCGCTTTTATTTTTTAGCAAGTACATATATGTGAATCTAGAACAATCATCAATAAAGGTAATAAAGTACCTATGTCCACCCCTAGTAATTATTCCATTCAATTTACATAAATCACTATGTATCAAATCTAACAAGATAGTTTCTCTTTCAACATTGGGATAAGGTTTCTTTACCATCTTTGATTTAATACATAATTCATATTTATCATTCTCAACATCATTGCATACAATTAAACCACATTTGATAACTCTTTTAATTGTATTATAACCTATATGAGCAAGTTTATTATGCCACAAAGTAATAGAATCAAAGCCAAACATATAAGAGGAAGATGTGCATGCATTATTATTATTATTATCAAAACTTGAGTCTTTGGTACACAATTTAATCATTTCAACACATGCATACCCTTTCCCCAGAAGTAGTTCCCCTTATGACAAAATTAGCTTACCAGACTCAAACAACGCTTTAATGCCCAGTTTTCTCAACAAGTTCTCACTCACAAGATTCCTACTCATATTCGGAAAATAAAACACATTGGTCAAATTTTTTTTTTTTTCCGGATGTGAAGTAGAGATCAACATTACCCTTGACCAACACTTTGGATCTATGCTCATTTCCCATTTGGATCTCATGCCCATCCTTTGAATCTTAAAAAGTTTTGAATACCTTTCTATCATAAGTTACATTAATGGTGGCACAAGTGTCATACCACCTTCCTTGCACTTTGCCTTGGATGACATTCACCTCACTCAATGTAGCTACCAACTCTTCTTTGGTTGTGTTACCTTGGATCCATAGTTGTGGGACTTTGGAAACTTGCATTCCCTAGCCTTGTGACCACTCTTGCCACCAAAAAAACAAGGGCCTTTCACACTCTTGAATTGCCTTGCATTCCTCTTAGGGGCTAGGTAAGTGTCCTTCTTTCATTGGGATTTCTTGTGGGCCTTTTCTTTGGATGGAGAAGGTTTCTCTATGGCGTTAGCGATTGATGTCCCACCATTCAAATCTTCCATACACTTGTCTCTAGAATGAGACTCATCTTTAATTCTTAGGTGCTTTAGGATCTCCTCCAAAGTTATCTTCTTATTCTTATGGAGAATATTCTTTCTATAGCCCCTCCAAGATGGAGGCAACTTGGCTATGATCCCACCCACAATGAAGGACTCCGGTAATGTTATCTTTAGAGTAGATAACTTATTTACAATAACTTGTAGCTCATGTACTTTGGGAAATAAGGGTTTTCCGTCAAAGAATTTAAATTCCATGTATTGAGTAATGAGAAATTTCTTGGTACCCTCTTCTTCAGTTTTGTACTTCTTCTCAAGTGCATTCCATATCTCCTTTGTTAATTTTGTATTGGTGTAGAGATCACAAAGACGATCCAGAGGCCATTGAGTATGTGCCCTCTACATATTAGCTCATCTTATTCCCATTTCTTCCTTTCATTGATCACTTATTGAGTAGTATCATCCTTTGGAGCATCCAAAGTCTTCAAATATTTGTCAAGGATGTAGTGAGCCTTCAATGTTGGGAGAAGAAATTGATCTTTTCTTTCCAACGCACATAGTTTGAGCCATCGAATCCATCTAGTCTCACTAGATCATGAGACATGAAATTAAGGGCTGAGATTGAGGAGATTTCTTCCATAGTCTTGGTTAGTAGATAAACCTTAGAGTTAAATAATATTTGATACAAAACTTAGGTTTGAGGTTAGAGATTTTTAATTGTTGGGGATAAGGCGATAAACCAAGCTTTGTATATTATAATTCAAAAGAATAAACAATGATAATCTATTCTATAATGGAAGAATAATACAAAGAACATAACACAAATAAAAAAAAAGTAGTAGAATGGACCTTTGGGTTGAAGAACCTTGGTTACATAAAATCACAAGCCTATAATTTTATGTGAATAAAAAATTGTAACAAAAGCTTGACACAAATCTCGATTTGTTGTCAAAAAACTTTATTCCTAACCTCCTCCTAGAGATTTCTTGAAGCTACTACAATGGAATGAGATTTTCATTCACAAGCCTTGAATATTCCTGCAAGTCGAGATTTCTTGATGAAGATCTTGGAGAAAACTAGTAATCTTAAGATCAAGAGATAGAGGATTTAGAGAGAGAGAGAGAGGTGAGTGTAGGAACTCAAATGACTCCTTTAAATAGTATAAGAACTCTCATTAGTCTCAACCAATGACTTTAGAGGATTTGAGTAGAATTTTGTAGCCAAAAACACGTCACTCTACGGTCTTGTATGGACCACTAGACGACACATCACCTGCACCCAGGTGATGTGTCGCCTGTGTAGTGATTCAAAGGACCAGTGACGCGTCACCTCCTAGAGGTGACATAAGGCAAGTCTCATTGAATTGGCGCGCCAAAACTTGTCTCAAAACATCCTCAAATGCCTCCAAACTATTTGGGTACTCTTATATACTCCAAAGAAACACTTTGGACCCGAAATGATGATATATAGATGCCTATACCAAAAGTCATCTCTCACATGTTGACTTTAGTGAAACAGTAACGTCCCAATTTCCCTAATAAGGCTTAATGCCTTGATTAGGGGCCTAGGAGGGAAATAATTGAGTTATTATGTGAGTAATATTATAATATGACTATGTTTGCATGTTTAGGTGTATTGAGCATGCATGTTGGCATGTTTCTTATTAGAATGGCATTTTTGTAATTTTGGCCCGTTGAGTGCATATTTGTATATATATGTCCATATTTATTGAGACCACATTATGATGTGGATATATTTGGGTTTTTTGGCACATGGCGATTCTAGTGAGCAAAGTAGTAGTTTAGTCACAACGGGGCAAAATACCTGGCTCGGGGTGAGCCTAGGGGTATTTTTGTAATTTGGTACATTACCGTGATTTATCGGGTAATGGGAATTGTTTGGTAATCATTTAGGAATATTGGAATTAATTGGGGAATAGAATTGTAATGCCCTACTTCCTTAGAGCCGTTACTAAGTGAGTTTTTAAGACAAAACAGTGTGCAATGGACTCGCTAACCGAGGTTTTGAAACAAAAGTGTGACTAATTAAAAGTTAAGGCTGTAATCTTTGAAAATGCGTCATTTCATTAAAACTTCTATTATTAAACATTTGGGATCCCAAAATAAGGTTTGAAAACTATTTACATCTTGAAATAAGTTCACAGTTGATAAATCATAAAATCGTAGATTATTACAGCCATTTTCAAATAAACCCCCAACCAAAGCAGTCGGGCAGGCCAAACATGTACGCGCCGCTTCACGCTCTCCGTACTCATGGTTGGTTGATTCAGTCATTGCCCTTACCTGCAACATAGAGCACCCGTGAGCCGAAGCCCAGCAAGAAAACTCATGCAGAACATAACATATGCAATGTATACAGTTTATCATAACAGATAATCCACAAATAAACAAGTAAATCATTAGACTAAGCAAACACGGCCATGCCGCCCCAGGACCCTTACCAAAGCCCTGGGGTATCGGTTCTCACCGCGAGGATAACTCATGTATCCCTTGGGTCCCACCCTGAATATATATCATAACACATGTATCCACCGGGCCCCGCCCTGATTATAGCATCCCATGTGCTAGGTGTTACTTTCGGCCCACGGCCGCCCCGGCTTACGCCGTACTCGGCCCACGGCCGCCCCGGCTTACGCCGTACTCGGCCCACGGCCGCCCCGGCTTACGCCGTACTCGGCCCACGGCCGCCCCGGCTTACGCCGTACTCGGTCCTTGCCGCTCATTTCATCATAATCACACATATAGTACATTTGAAATAATCATTCACACACATCATGATTCATTTAAGGTTAAACATTTGCACATAATACAATCTGGGGCCATGCCCTAACCTCGGGTGTTATAGTTTTCTTACCTGTATTCCGAGCCTCCTGATGCACTAAAGCTGCGAGCACGGTCCTCCAGCACGAGCCTCACAAAGGACCTAGTCACAACACACAAGAAACATCCCTCATTACTAATCAACCCAAAACCACTTCCCGGGACCAATCCCACACTCCCGGGGCCTCTAAAACCTTAAAACAACACCCCGGAGACATCCCCCGAACCCCCGGAGCAAAGGCCTAAAATTGCCTAAAAATGATGCCCTGAAATTTTCCTTGTGCCGCGGCACCACATCCTTGTGCCGCGGCACCCATCAGACAGAGGCTCCCTTGCCGCGGCACGAAAAAACCTGTGTCGCAGCACGCCTTCGCAGACCCAGAATTCTGGGTTTTCTCCTGCGTTTTCTCCGAGCTTAAACCATCCCAAATCATACAAAACCAATACCCAAACCCCTAAAACCAATTCCAAGCTTCATATGAACAACTTAACAACCTATAGGCACTAGATACAAGATCAAAACATCAACACACTCAAGAATCCACCCCTTGATTCCTAATTTCAGCATCTCAAACCAAAAACTCAAACACACTAACTCAAGCTCTAGATTTCACAATTCAAAACAGAAATCAAACTTAAATGCTCATAAAATCCATACCTCAAGTGGAGAATCCACCCAACAAGCTCCCTTGATTCACCTCCTAAGCTCCCACTTCAGCCCATTTTCCTCTTCTTCTTCTTCTCTTCCTTGCCCTAACTCTCCTCCTCTTCATTTTAGCAAAGCCAACATATATCCCAAATGCCCAAACCGTGACTCACTAAAAACCCAGCTGAGAATTGCCTATAACCCTTGCCAAATGACCATTTTACCCTTTCCTACTAATCCTCCTTAGCTAAACCTCAAAGGACACTTAAGTCTTTTCATTTCTATTTCATTTCTACCACTTTTTACCTTAAAACTTGTTACCCACAGCAGTAACTAATGGTTACCCAGGTTACTAAATCTCCAATAATCATTACCCGCTAAATCTCAACTTAGCCATAAAATTCCCGAGATACCCCTAGGCTCCTCCCGAGCCGGGTACAAAATCCCGTTGTGACATCTAAGTTAACTAGCTCTCTAGGACCGTCTCGGCACGTGCATCACAATAATAAAACCACACACACGCGGTACAATTCACAGAATACAATTATCACATATCAATACAGTTATGCCCATCATGGCCAGAATTACAATTATGCCCTTCTAACACGATCCGGGCCTATATGCATACTAGTAAACATAGCCATGCATCTCAGTTTAAACAAATAGCCAAATAACATGCTTTAAATCATAATCATGCATTAAATTCATAAAATCACACATAAATCCCAACCTGCCCTCCTGGCACACTAATCAAGGCCCTTAAGCCTTATTAGCGAATTTGGGTCGTTACAACTATCCCCTCCTCATAAAAATTTCGTCCTCGAAATTTATCCAAACACACCAGTCAATAAACCCGCAGTTTTGACCATAACTTCCAAGGTCCACCGCCTTTACTTTACTTTTCAACAACACTCTTACAGGAGTAACAATCTTGCCCCTCAAGATTTTGTCTAATAGCCATGCTCCCGATAGCTTCTTGCTTACCCCGCAACCCTTCTGAAACTTCAGGGTCTGCCTAGATTACAATTACTAATTCATTGTCTTCTCGATAGCCAATTCATTGACCAATTCATCACCTCTACTAGGTGGGATCAGCTTATAGGCCCCGCTGGCCTAACCCTTAGTAAAACTTCTGAATTTCATGTTGAAATAAGAGTCAGAACTCTCCCTTCTTTCTCTGAACACCTTACAGATCCTCGTCTGCTATTACGTAGAGCTACAAATCTTTCCTTCCGGAACTTTATTTCCTCAACATTTAACAATTTTACCTGCTCCTTATTCTTTCGAATATGCAGACACTCCTGCCTTAAGGATTCCAACAACCTCTCTGGCATTCTCTCTAAACCAAAGCCAACCCATAGTATTCATTATGCGTTACATTAACAAGACACCAACAACTGCCACCGCGACTAACTCGTCAGGGATTACACTTCCCTTAATACCTCAAGTATTCGCCTACTCAGCGCTTAATTCTTTAAGATCTTTAATAACTTTCAGACTGCCAATTCACTTGCAATCAACTGACAATTCCAGGTTCCCACTCTGTTCTTTTTGTCCTCTAAATCCATTCCAACAATTTAAAATACTATAGGCTCTCAATTCCGTATCATCGACGTTCTATCTCGAACCCAGTTCACTTGACCCAACAACATTAACTCCCTTAACTGAGTTAAAACTTTTCATGTCCAAACAATTTACTCAAGGTCTAAAGTGGTCTATTCCCATGATACACTACCACATCACCTAACCCTTCAGGGTCCAAAGGAAATCACTAGGTTCTGTCACCCGCTCAACCCTCCCGGTACGACGTACCCTAGGAGGTGGGATGATGTCCATTCAGAATCCTCATTCAAACCATATCCCACCTGGATCCTTCACTCGATCCTGGTATCCCACTGTACCACCATGACAGGGTCCTTCCCTGTTTCAACTCAAGTCAACACTTCGGATTCCATAGCTCAGTGACTTTCACCAGCTAACCCTTACCTATTAACATTATGCCGCTCTCAGTCGTTGCTTTGACCACCCCATTAAAATCTATGGCGCTCTTCCCCGACTGACACACGCCTCACAGTCAGGAGTTCTGCCTCCAATTATATCTCCCCTCGCTCAATCGAGGATTTCAAACACTGATCGTTCGTCTGTTACTTTTCACCACATCTGGGTCTCAGCGCTAACCTTCTTACTAATACCCAACACTCAAGTATCTTATGCCATACACAACAGTCGACTTAACGTTCCAAGTGTATCAACCATGATCCATTCTGTCGCCCCCCGCAAGGTTCAATCCATCCTCGCGTCAATTTATTCCTGGGCGTGCCCAACTCGTGATGCACTCCCACATTTCCATAACCCTACCATAGATCATGTCCTTTATGAAATCACTCTTTACTTAACCAAAACACACGCAAATTCCATCATTACCCGATACTAAACAACCTTACCTTATCTTCTGAATTTCTTTCTGATTTGACACCACTCAGTCCGTCTAACCTCGAGTTTTACTGATCTCCTCATCTCTGATGTAGTTGTCTCCGGAGGTGCTTGTGCAATGGATGACGCGCTTACCGGTCTTGTTATGCTTTCTATTCTTCAGACGTTCTTCATTAGCTTCTTTGTGGCTTCAGATCAAATCTTATCATACCTATCCTTTCTCCTTGTAGCTCTAATCTGAGTATTCCTGACGACGCTCAAACTAACAATCCGTAGAACCTTACCTGAGACTCTGCCTTCTGGGTGAAAACGTCTTTCGCATAGTCACTTGCTCACCATTTCCGTCTGGGAGTAACCCACATGTACTGCTCGTGAACTTGAAGGGAACTTGCCTGAACCATTCTTGTATCCTCTACTTAAAGAACTTACCTGTGCTGCCGTAGCTTGAACCAAATCTAGAATCTTTGTTACCAACTCCTCGCACTTTACTCAGTTCAAAACAAAATTCCTGAAATGTCTCTTTCCTTGGTTTCCAACTGGAGATTAACAGGTCATAGATCCACTCTTGGAGACATCGTCCTACCTTGTATCCAACATCGTACTTTTCGTCCTACCCCGACGATGCTAACAACCCCCGTAGTATAACACAGTGGCTACACCAGGCTCAAATTCCTTCGATTGTTTCAATAGGCTTTCTATCGGCCAAAACCGTCTTTTACAACATTCCTTAAACCAATCCTATCTGTAGTCTGACCTTGAAGTATTACCTAAATCTTTCTGTGTATAACCATATAGCTTTCCTACTGGTCAGCTCTGTCTCCTTCACGTACTCCAGATGATATCCACAACAATCCATCTGCCAGAGCTTCTAATTCCTTCTCAATAAGCATTACTGTCCTTAGCCTCTCAAATGGCACCATTGAGGCAACCTCTCTATGTCCATCACCCTCTCGGAGCATTCACAACACCGAGTCCTTCCAGTTCGTTATATGTCCAAAGCATAAACCATTCCGTAAAATACTCATCCTCGAGGAATCGGCCTCGAACTACGAATGTAGCGAGGCATTCAAGTTCTCCGTTCCCTCACCACGGGAATTCCATTCTATCGTACTGAGTCATCCCATGCAGACGTCATGCCCTCGCCTGACCTCCTCTCAGGTGGCATCCTCTCCCTCACGCATACCAATAACCTCCCTGGTTCCTATCGCCATCTTGGTAACTAGCTTCTCACTCATGTTTCTTTCCAAACTCAAATTAGGTGCCCAAGCACTGTCTAGGGTCCTTCTACCGCAAAAATTGAGAATCCGACCTCGCTGCGTTCTATCAACATAAGCACCATCTTATCAATCAGACTTTTCCCCCCTTTTTGGCAAACCAGAAGCCATAGAAATATCCGGGATTCCTTTAACTCGATTATCATGAATCTAACCTTACTGATTCCATCCAAAGAAGCACCACCCTTGCGGCTCTAGCACTCATGCTCTATACATCAAACAACAGTTCCTCAAACAATATGGCCCTCTCCGCCATCCACATGCAGACAAAAACTCTTTCCTCAAAGCAGCCCAAATGCCTTAGACTATTCCAGATCTCATGTCCTTAAATGGGTCGCCACCAATTCCAGGTACATCCATCTGTATAACTTCCTGAAATGGACTACCCGCTTTACCAAACCCATTGAATTACGATGTTGCTACCCTAACAGTCCGAACCGAACTTGTAAGCCCACCAGTCTCCATGGTTCTAATCATGTCTTTAAAATCTCTTCTAACCATTCACCATCTAGGTTCTTTCCAACCCATTGAGCCAGTACCTCAGCCCGAGTACCAATTCCAGGCATCCCTCTGCCTCAACATTTAACACAACCCTCGAATCAGGATCTCTTATCCTCTTAACCAAGGGTGGAATTAACTCTGCTCGTCTATTGATAAGTCCCTTGCCAACTCGAGCTCTCCTAAAAAAACCGAGGATGACACCCCTAAAACCTCTCATATAATACCTTTATCTGTCCATACCTCACAGTAAACCAACACTGGTCACCTTTACTGTTAAAGCATATAAATCAGCTATTTCCCCAGAGAAATCCGATGTTCTTCTATCCCATCTCAACTAACAAACTCCACAGCCTACTCACACACTAGTGACTCACTGCTGCTGCTTTCAGGGATAACTGGAGATCTCAACTCCAACTTATATCTAGAATCCCCTTTCAACACAATATCAGGTCCACAAAACCCTACTAGGAACAACCAACACGAGTTCATCTGTCGAAACTAACCAAACTCCTGAACTCAGAGGTTCATACCCTGAACCAAACCACAACTAGATCCGAACATCTACAGGTATAATGCACACACAAGCATATACTAGGTCAAATCCACAATGATATACATTTAGCTACTAGATTCAATCATCACTAAGTATATCCATACTCACCATGCTTCATACAAGCCAATATACAGATATAACATATGAATTTCATCCAGCAAATTAATCGCATATACACAAAACGCGAACCAATATGCCAATATTCATCCATATACATCATAATGTCATTCAGCATGCATTAATCTCAACATGCAATAGTCAAGGGCCAGGCCCTATCAGTATCTCATGCATATGTTATTTCATCTATCATGCTCCATATAAGTAAACAGGCAAACAGGGCATTCAAACATATGTTCAGCATATCAATCAATCACACCAACCAACCCTGAGTCGAGCTTGTCACTGACAGCGAGCGTACATGTTCGGTCGATCTCCAGAACCAATAAACCTTGGCTCGCTCTGATACCAAGTTGTAACGCCCTACTTCCTTAGAGCCGTTACTAAGTGAGTTTTTAAGACAAAACAGTGTGCAATGGACTCGCTAACCGAGGTTTTGAAACAAAAGTGTGACTAATTAAAAGTTAAGGCTGTAATCTTTGAAAATGCGTCATTTCATTAAAACTTCTATTATTAAACATTTGGGATCCCAAAATAAGGTTTGAAAACTATTTACATCTTGAAATAAGTTCACAGTTGATAAATCATAAAATCGTAGATTATTACAGCCATTTTCAAATAAACCCCCAACCAAAGCAGTCGGGCAGGCCAAACATGTACGCGCCGCTTCACGCTCTCCGTACTCATGGTTGGTTGATTCAGTCATTGCCCTTACCTGCAACATAGAGCACCCGTGAGCCGAAGCCCAGCAAGAAAACTCATGCAGAACATAACATATGCAATGTATACAGTTTATCATAACAGATAATCCACAAATAAACAAGTCAATCATTAGACTAAGCAAACACGGCCATGCCGCCCCAGGACCCTTACCAAAGCCCTGGGGTATCGGTTCTCACCGCGAGGATAACTCATGTATCCCTTGGGTCCCACCCTGAATATATATCATAACACATGTATCCACCAGGCCCCGCCCTGATTATAGCATCCCATGTGCTAGGTGTTACTTTCGGCCCACGGCCGCCCCGGCTTACGCCGTACTCGGCCCACGGCCGCCCCGGCTTACGCCGTACTCGGCCCACGGCCGCCCCGGCTTACGCCGTACTCGGCCCACGGCCGCCCCGGCTTACGCCGTACTCGGCCCACGGCCGCCCCGGCTTACGCCGTACTCGGCCCTTGCCGCTCATTTCATCATAATCACACATATAGTACATTTGAAATAATCATTCACACACATCATGATTCATTTAAGGTTAAACATTTGCACATAATACAATCTGGGGCCATGCCCTAACCTCGGGTGTTATAGTTTTCTTACCTGTATTCCGAGCCTCCTGATGCACTAAAGCTGCGAGCACGGTCCTCCAGCACGAGCCTCACAAAGGACCTAGTCACAACACACAAGAAACATCCCTCATTACTAATCAACCCAAAACCACTTCCCGGGACCAATCCCACACTCCCGGGGCCTCTAAAACCTTAAAACAACACCCCGGAGACATCCCCCGAACCCCCGGAGCAAAGGCCTAAAATTGCCTAAAAATGATGCCCTGAAATTTTCCTTGTGCCGCGGCACCACATCCTTGTGCCGCGGCACCCATCAGACAGAGGCTCCCTTGCCGCGGCACGAAAAAACCTGTGTCGCAGCACGCCTTCGCAGACCCAGAATTCTGGGTTTTCTCCTGCGTTTTCTCCGAGCTTAAACCATCCCAAATCATACAAAACCAATACCCAAACCCCTAAAACCAATTCCAAGCTTCATATGAACAACTTAACAACCTATAGGCACTAGATACAAGATCAAAACATCAACACACTCAAGAATCCACCCCTTGATTCCTAATTTCAGCATCTCAAACCAAAAACTCAAACACACTAACTCAAGCTCTAGATTTCACAATTCAAAACAGAAATCAAACTTAAATGCTCATAAAATCCATACCTCAAGTGGAGAATCCACCCAACAAGCTCCCTTGATTCACCTCCTAAGCTCCCACTTCAGCCCATTTTCCTCTTCTTCTTCTTCTCTTCCTTGCCCTAACTCTCCTCCTCTTCATTTTAGCAAAGCCAACATATATCCCAAATGCCCAAACCGTGACTCACTAAAAACCCAGCTGAGAATTGCCTATAACCCTTGCCAAATGACCATTTTACCCTTTCCTACTAATCCTCCTTAGCTAAACCTCAAAGGACACTTAAGTCTTTTCATTTCTATTTCATTTCTACCACTTTTTACCTTAAAACTTGTTACCCACAGTAGTAACTAATGGTTACCCAGGTTACTAAATCTCCAATAACCATTACCCGCTAAATCTCAACTTAGCCATAAAATTCCCGAGATACCCCTAGGCTCCTCCCGAGCCGGGTACAAAATCCCGTTGTGACATCTAAGTTAACTAGCTCTCTAGGACCGTCTCGGCACGTGCATCACAATAATAAAACCACACACACGCGGTACAATTCACAGAATACAATTATCACATATCAATACAGTTATGCCCATCATGGCCAGAATTACAATTATGCCCTTCTAACACGATCCAGGCCTATATGCATACTAGTAAACATAGCCATGCATCTCAGTTTAAACAAATAGCCAAATAACATGCTTTAAATCATAATCATGCATTAAATTCATAAAATCACACATAAATCCCAACGTGCCCTCCTGGCACACTAATCAAGGCCCTTAAGCCTTATTAGCGAATTTGGGTCGTTACAAGAATGATATTTGAGATTAGTGGGAATCTCAGGAAAATAGCAAAATGCCCTTGGTTTAGTTAAAGGGACATTGGTTTAGGTAAGGGTAAATTGGTCATTTTGACCCTTGGGCTGAGTCATGTTAGCCAAAATGTGAGCACTTTGGTTCATACACGTATATCTCTCTCTCCCTTTCCTTCAGTTAAGGGTTCTCTCTAGGCTTGGACTACTTTGGGAGTTCAAGGTTAATTCTTGAAGATTGGTGGATTTCTTTAGGAAAGGTGAGAGTGATTGGAGTTTAGGGAATAATGAAGGTCATCTCCAAGCCAGGAATTTCAGAGTTGGAGTTATGATTTATGTGAATCTAGTGTTCTTCATGTTCTTGAGTTATTTTGAAGTCTTGAAGTGTTTTGTTGAAATTCTGAGTTTCGGGAAGTTTGAGTTGGTATTTTGTGGTCATGAACTTGTTAATACTTGTTAGGAAAAAATAAATCTACAACTGGGAGGTGAATTTAGTTGGGTAATGCTGGTTTGAGTTTGAGAACCCTGCTTGTTTGTGAGATGGGTTGTGAGACCCAAAATCTCTAACTGAGTTCTATTTAAAGTTATGTTGAATTCTTGGTGTTTTGATGTTGTTTGAGATGTATTATAATGATTTTGGGTCTCATTTCTTATTGGGGTTTGCACTTGGGGTGAGGTTTGATGAGCTGAAGTTAGGGCTCGGGCCCATGTGAATGAGCATGATTATGATTATGCATGTGATTGTTTGATTATGGATGCTTGAATGCTCTGTATCTAGATAATTGTTAAATGATGTATGCTAGTGCTAGGTATGCTGGGCCAGCTCTAAGGCTGGTTATACAGAGGATAGGGCAATGGACCTCAGGGTGACTCTATAGTCACTTATCCTAGGGAAACGGGCCCCGGTATGACTCTATGGTCATTTATTTAGGGAAACGGGCCCCTGGTGTGACCTTGTAGTCACTTATTTGAGTAGAAAGCATGCATAAGAAGAGTTATTACTGCTAGGCATGCTAATTATGATTCTATAATATGTTGCTTATGAGTATGTATATGTTTTCTTGCTAAGCCTTGGCTTACGGGTGCTATGTGGTGGAGGTAAGGGGAAAGGGAAACTGAACCAACCATGAGTTGGAGAGTTTCAGTGGTAGCGTTTACATATGCGGCTGCTCGACCATCACGGCCAGGGTTCTTAGAGGAACTAGGGTTGAACCCTATTTTGCCACTTAGGCCGGCTTATGTTGTAATTTCCCTTTTGGAACTGTAAATGACTTTGTAAATGTTTATTTTGGGATCCCATGTACGAACTTAATGTTTTAATGAAATGACTATTCCTTTCCTCCAAAAATTTTAACCCTAAGTCGTTAATCACGCTTAGTTACACATTTATGGCCAAATGACTCATTTAGTGAGTCTAACACTATTTAAAATACACAGTGTAACGGTCTTGGCTATCCAGGGCGTACATAAACTGTTATGGTTTTTTCACCTCTTCGTCCCTAACCAATTTCACTGTTTATTTAACAAATCATAATAAGGGCTATGTTGAAACTTATAGGGTAGATTACTAAGCACTTTCTCTCCTGTTGCAAAATTGACATCTGTTCGATTGTTTATTTCAATGGTAGTTACTCATCATTAGACTTTACATTAGCAGGATATCATGAATGGTTTTCTTCATGGTTATCTTCACGAGGAGGTGTATATGGAGCAACCTCTTGGTTTTGTTGCCCAGGAGGAGTTTTTCATCTTTGCAAATCTTTATATGATTTGAAATAGAGTCCTCATGCTTGGTTTGGAAAAATTTAGTCAGCTTCTTGAGAAATTTGGTATGTTAAAAAGCAAGTCTAACCATTCTGTGTTTTGGTTGGTTGTGAAGTTGAATTACCTTATCGTGACTCGTCTAAATATGACATACTCAGTTAATGTTATCAGTCGGTTTATCTCATCCTTAAAAAATCATCATTGGGCAGCATTAGAGTAAATTTTCGGTTACTTGAAAGGAGCACCAGAATGAGGTATCATGTATACAAATGACGGGCACATTCATATTGAGTGTTTCTCAGATGCAAATTGGGCAGGTTCCAAAATGGATAAAAGATCTTCTTCAGGTTATTGTATTTTTGTTGGAGAGAATTTGGTCTCATTGAAGAGTAAGGAGCAAAATGTTGTGCCACGGTCTAGTGTAGAGTCAAAATATAGGACTATGACACACTCTGTGTGTGAGATAATGGGGATATATTAGTTGTTGACTGAAGTAGGACTTAAAACTTCAGTGCCAGCAAAATTGTGGTGTGATAACTAAGTTTCTATTCATATTGCATCAAATTATGTGTTTCATGAGCGGACTAAGCATATCGAAATTGATTGTCATTTTGTTCGTGAAAAAATTCAACAAGGCTTGCTTTCTACTGGATATGTGAAGATTGGAGAAAAATTAGGAGACATATTCACGAAATCTTTAAATGGGGTTCATTGACTATCTTTGTAACAAGTTGGGCATAATTAACATTTATGCTCCAGCCTTAGGGGGACTTTTATAGTGTGAATGTATAGTATCAATTATGTTAATTGTAGATATTCTAATTGATTTAGTTTCGTAGTGTTTCCTAGAATAGCTTCTCTAATTTGTGTATAAATACATGCTATACATTCAATGAAAAACAAGAGAATATAATTCTTTTCAGCTCAAATAACATAATGTATTTTCTATTTTGTTGCAGGTTCTTAATAATTGACTTAACTTTCAAGAATAATTAGAATAATTGAACATTGATCTCTATTTTCTTGCCAAAATTAATAGGAAGATTGATTTTATTTGCAATTTTACTTATGAATTCCTTGACTTCTTCATAATGAGTTTGCCTCACTTTCACTGTTACATTGTTTTTTCTTGCACCAGAGGTTCGAAAGCCAACCTGGCCGATCAGTAAAGATGGAGAAATCGGAGGACCTTGCTTGAGAAATCGATAATTCTCGGCTGTATCAATGGAGAAATCGCATTTCTAGTCTAAATCAATAGAGAAATTAGAGGACCGTGTTTTGTTACATGTTTGGGTAGGATGTGAAAATACGTTCAGGATGTGGTTTCCCATTTTTGTTCCCAATTTTATAGTTTTTCCCTTAAATTTCAAAATTAATTTTTGAAAGTTTGTAATGATTTAGTATAGTTGTTTTATAAAGTTTTCTATATGGTAATGTCATATTATTATAGATTAAATATTAATGGCATGATTACTTAATGTGAATGAGAATCATTTGTGTGGCTTGTGTGGTAATGATTCTCATTCACATGTTTACTAAAATAAGGAATTGGAGAACTTGGTGAGATAAGGTGGAAAAGATTGTGAATGCTTCTCCCCAATTATCTAAGGAATGTCATTAAGGGTAATGACTTCCATTTTTGTTATGTTATTTTTTATAAATTAAAAATTAAAACACAATTTTATCCTTTAAAACATATCTTACAAAATAACTACTTTATATTTCAAAAAGAGTAATTTAGTCAATTTAAGCATTCTGATTACGTTTCCAAATGATGTAAACAACATAAAATGATTATGATTCCGATTCTTTCATATTTTATTTCTATTCATTTCTCCATTTATTTATTCTGATTCTGATTACACATTAGTAAAAGTGCCATACAATACCATATTTATGAAAACAAGGAGTGAGCTTCTTAATTTCACTCTTAAAATCTTATATAAATATATATAAATATATATGAGGAATGCAAGCTTAAAGAAATAAAATTTGAGACATAGGATTTTATATGGTTCAGGTTATGAGTTAACCCTAATTCACGAGTCACTTGTATTTTGGATGTTAAAAACTTGCAAATGTCAAGCTTCTATGGAAGTTTTCAGGTAGCACTTTGGCAATGCTTTGAAAATAAGAAATGAAATCAAATATCATTTACAAAGTGTGCACTAGCCCTATTTATAGATGCCTGAGGGCTAATTACAATTATCCTCCCTTAATTGAGACTTAAATATACAATAATTGATAAATTCCTTCACTTAAAGTGCTAGTGGGCCCCTGCGTATCTCAGTGGGCCCAATATGAGGTACCAACCCACTATTTTATTGGGAAACACACTCTTAACAGTGGCAGGAGGGTAGTATAACATTTTCCCATATCAGGCGACATCATGAGACATCTTTCTTGTCGCTTGCACAGGATTGACACCACGATTTGTGTAACATTGAATGTTAGATGGTTGCTTGTGTCTGACACCTGATAACTCTACTCCATGTGTTGGAGGATGATTCTTGCATACCTGGAGAACGTAAGCAGAAAAAGAGATCTTGTAAAAATACTTCTAGCATTATCCTAGAACGTGGTCCTTGGGAAGTAGCGTTTCCACGAGGACATATTCCTCTGGTGGCGGTGAACTGTGATTGGAGGCAAGGCTTACCTTCAGTGGAGCTCCAATAAAGCTCTACGGGACTTAATTAGCCTTCATAAATGCTTAATTACTCTTTGATGTATGTCATGTGTCACTTAGTGAAAACACAGACAACATTTGCCCCCAAGTCTTCACTCGTCCTCGGATGGTGGAGACTTTGATTGGGAAGAGTAATTTTGGGAGATGTACTCACGTTGAGATGATTGGGATTCCTTGAGGACTGATACCTCTAAAAAGGTGACACCACATGTCGACTCCCTATTTCTGGGTCCACCAATCGATGACATTTAATTAGGCATCTTTTCCGTGCCCAAGATGTCCATTCCATATTCGAGATGTCATGTCACCCTTTTGATCATGATTCGTGCCTTGATAAGTGTGACCGTTGGAGTACCTACTCCCTAGGTGATCAACGACTGGGGTCGAGTTGCTTTCCACCCCCACTCACTTG
The DNA here is from genome assembly GCF_963169125.1 of Humulus lupulus. NCBI lineage: Eukaryota > Viridiplantae > Streptophyta > Magnoliopsida > Rosales > Cannabaceae > Humulus > Humulus lupulus. The sequence goes on along the minus strand of NC_084794.1, from coordinate 173,334,700 downwards.
TATACATTTAAAATTTTCCTTAAAAACTCTTCACTTCCAGAGCTCAGAATATCTCCCATTTCACCAAGAACATGTTCATCAATCCCATAACTTCTTGTCGTTGATCCTGGAAGGTTGGAGGGAATTGGGAAAATTTTGGGTCAATCGAACGCGATACTTTTATGTTTGGACTCGACTCAGCACATACAGGCACTACATCTTGAGTAAGTTCCCATTACCCTTTTCTGTGTCGGTGTTTGTTCTTGTGATTTTATGGGTTTCTATTTAGGCTAGTGAGATTTTTAGGAATTAGTGGTCATTTTTACCTCTTTTAGCCTTATTTTGGGCCTTAGTTGGTGTCGAATCTAACTTTGAGTGGCAGCTTGCGCTTTTTGCTCCTTTTTTGAATTTTTTGACATTTTGTCGACTTCTGAGAAATAATTCTGGTGGTGTCTGGGGGAACCAATTTAGGGTTCCAAGGACACTCATTTTTCTTAGAAAGAATTCCATATCTCCACTCCCCGAGTAGTTGTCTTAGGGTATTCTCGTGTTTTGATCGTTATCCTTGGGTCAACGCATTAACTCGTTTTTTTTTTAGATGTCAGAGGAGCTTCATAAACTCCACCATCATGGCTTCCGCGCGTTTGACAGGGAACTACTTAGAATAGCCCGAGAAGGTTGTAGACAACCGGAGGGGAGATAGGAACTGGCCTAGGCACAGGCACAGATGCTGGTGGTTAGAGAAGTTGCTCCGGTGGCGGAGAGGCCAACACCAAGAGCCAACTCCATGTACAAGGCCTCAGGATTTGAGGCGCAGTAGATCATCGGCAAATTAAAGAATCCCAGGGCTTTGAAGCACATCATGAGGCACTACGGGATCAGGTAGGAGTTCTTCGTTCGTCTATTCTAGGAGACAGAGAGGTTGCACCATAGCGTTGACGGTCTCAGGGCCTGGAGCCAGTTACACCTACAGGCAGGAGCAGCCCTACCCTTCCACCAATACATTGTAAATTTCTTGAAGTACATGGGGATTGCTCAATTCCACATATGCCTGAATGGCTACAGGGTCCTCATGGGCCTATACATCCTCTACCAAAGGAAGGAGTGACCTGAGACTTCTCTGGAAGGATAATTTCTTCTTCACTGATGGCTTCCCTACACGGACTAACCCAACTCTCATCCTGGAATTCTCTAGGGTTGGTAAGTCTCTTATCATCTTCTAAGCTTCTGCTCTCCGATTTCAGTCACTTAGTACTTTTCTTTTTGATAGGTCCCTTCCACTGTACTCCCTACGTCATGGCAATCAAAGATCTCATTTAAGCAATGAATGCCTTCCCAAACGTGGAGCTACAGCTGAGCCAACTGGTAATGGAGGATAACTTTGTTGTTGTGGGTTTTTTCCAGGAAGGATAGCAAATCAACATCTTGAGCCTATCCAAGTACAGGACCTCCATTAAGTCTTGTGAATTGGCCTCACGCCACATCGACTACATTGATGGACTGGCCTGCTCCTAGTATAACTAGCGACTGTTGAAGAAGCAGATGGAGAACACTCAGGTTACCCAGGTAGCCCAAGAAGCTCGGTTGGACAAGGAGCTTGAGGAGGAGCTCAAGTCGAGGATAAAATCATCCTCGCAAGACCAAGGTAAATCCCTCATTATAGTAAATAATGCAAAGTCTGTAGGAGATGGGGTGACTCCTAAGCACGTGTGGGCTTCTCCGTTACTTCTCTGATGTGGCCTCACCTCGGATCGTCCCTGGACTCAAGAAGAGTACTAGGATTACAAAGATATGATTAACACTTATCTCCACCACCTGAAGAGATGGCTTCCTCCTCAGGGGTTCATGCCTTTGGATGACGTGACGTCCTTCCATGCAGATTGGTTTTGCCAGTACGATACTAACAACACTCAGGAGATGGGGATGCCTGTATGGGAGTTTGTGCATTCGATGCTTCACCTGTAGGAGACATCTAGTGGTGAGGCTTCTCGAGAAGGCCACGTGCTCTCAACATTACCGTTATTTGTGTTTTATTTAACAATCTTTTCCTTGTCTTTTAAAATTTCTAACACCTACCTTTTCTTTTTGCAGACCAAATGAGACTGTTTGATGCAATCCATGCCATGAGGCAGTGATTGGAAGGTCCAACCCAAGCTGAGGTGCCCGCAGGTCAAGTTGATGTGCCCGTGGTCCAAGTTGAGGGGCCATGGGTGGTGCATCCTTCTACCATAAATCTCTCGGGTGGGTCTCCCACCACTAGAGAATAAACTTTCGGGGCAGGTGAAGTCCTCCAAACTTCTGGAGTTCTCAAAATGGCGGAGAACCCAGATGCTGAGTTCCCCCCATTACTAATGCATATTTGGAGAACTATGAGGGGGATGATCTCGCCAGGTACAATTCCATGGTGGAGCACTTTAATGCCCCCTTGGAGAAGGGCGACAAGATTTTCCATGCACTGGCGGAGTACATCTTCTAGTACAAGCTACCAAAGGGCAGACCTCCAATGCCTCCAATTTGAAAGGTTAAATTAGAAACTCTCTTCACCGAGAAGATAGGCGACCTCATTGCTCCATTGGTAGTGAAGCTCATTCAGGGGATAAGCTCCACTATGTGTGAGATTACTACTCCCAGCTTCGCGTGGCTTGGGAGCGACAACGAGGTCACCACCTGCTGATACTCCACCACCAGGGTAAGTACTCGTCCTTTTTCCTTAGTCTTGGAGGGCAGCTCCCATTATTTTGGTTTTAACTGTGTTTTTTGTTTTAGGTTGTCGTGATGTGTCAATGTCTGGGGGATGTTATGACAAATAAGTCCTTCGAACTAAAGCAGGCCCAAGAAGAGTTGGCCATGTTGAGGGCCCAATGGACCATCCCTCCCGAGGAGCTGGAGTAGCTCAAGAAGGCCCTAGAAGGAGCTGCTGAGACAAACACGACAATTGAGGAGGAGGAGAAAGCTCATTCTTGGATGCTTAGGGAGGCATTGACCAAGGCAGTTGAGGAGGCAAAGGCTGCTATGAGGAAGCCGCCAAAGCATTGGGAAAGGCTTCTCATGTCATGGAGGATGTTACCAGGGCCTGTAGCGAAGCTTCTCAGGCATCTGATAGGGCCCAAGTTGCTGCAGCCAAGGCAAAGTCCCTTTGACAAAAGGTGGAGGAGCTCCAAAACGTTGTCGATGAGCTCGCCTAAGACACCTTTTATGTGGCTTAGCTGAGTAATCAAGATATGGACCTTGCTTTCACTGAGCATGAAAACATGAGGCTGCTATTTGAGGAACGTCTCCAAGCGGAGGAAGCTGCCAATGCTACTGCCAATGTTGCCAAGGAAGCGGGTCGAGTCTCGGAGTAAGACCCAATCATTGAACTTACCCAAGAGGTTAAACCCAGAGAGATTTAGGTTGTCCTTTATAATTTTGTATTTTAGCAATTAGGCATGTGAGCCATCTTTTATTGGCATACAAACAAGTAAAATGCTCGAGCCCTCGAGTACAATTGTACATAATTTATAGAATGGCTTTTTTGCTCTATTTACTTGCCTTCTTAGCTTTTCACTTAACACATTTTTACATACATTGTTTAGTAATAGTGCAAATTGGACTTAAATAATGTCTAGGGTTTTTCTCAAAATTGTTAACGTAATGTAGCATCACGAGGATGACTCGAGCATTGAACTTATCCAAGCGATTACACCCGCAGAGATTTATGTTGTCCTTTATAATTTTATTATTTTAGTAATTATTCATGCAGCCATCTTTTATTGGGGTACAAACAAGTTAAATGCTCGAGCCCCCGAGTACAATTGTACATAATTCTATAAAATGGTTGTTTTGCTCTATTTACTTGCCTTCTTAGCTTTTCACTTAACACATTTTTACATACAGTGTTTAGTAGTATTGCAAATTGGACTTAAAGAATGTGTAGGGTTTTCTTGAAATTGTTAATGTAATGTAGCATCATGCAAAATAAATTTATTACCTTGTTTTATCCACCATATGTTGGCCTAAGTCTAGGATACTCAGGTCTTGTCTACTCAAGTTTGGGAAACTTGAGACTTATGCTCGAGTCTAGGCGACTTGGGTCCTGGAAGACCATAATAATTTTGGCTCTCGGGAACTTAGTGTTGCTTCGCGGGTGCTTGGTCCTGGGGAAGTAACTTTGAGTTCTTTATCTTGTGCACCCAGTCTAGGAGAGTTAGGTCTTTTGTGTCCAAGTTTAGGCAACTTGAGACTTGTGACTGAGTCTAGGCGACTCAGGCCTTGTTTGCTCAAGTTTAGGAAACTTAAGATATGTGCCCGAGTCTAGGAGACTCGAGTCTTTTTTGCTTAAGTTTATGCAACTTAAGAGTTGTTCTTGAGTCCTGGTGACTCTGGTCTTGTTTGCTTAAGTTTAGGCAACTTAAGACTTGTACTCGAGTCTTGGCGACTCGGGTCTTATAGACCTTTACCATTTCGGAACTCACAAACTCGGTATTGCTTCGCAAGCGCTTAATCCTTGGGAAGTAATATGAGTTCTCCACCCTTAGGTAATTTAGGTTTATTTGTTCCTTCAAGCCTTGTGACACTAGGTTTACTCTAGGGCACAAGTACAAGCTCTTCTAACTGAGTTCCCTAGGTAGTGCGTCTAGGGAACTCTAACAAGCTTCATGACATTAGGTTTCCTCTAAGGTGCCCATAATAGGGTCCTTAAATTGAGCTCCCTAGGTCATGCTCTATGAGCGGTTATCTCGTAGGGTGACTATCCCACTTATGCCCCCCAAGTGATCAGAGACTAGTGTCTGTTCACTTGTCCAGCCTAGCAAGTGAGTGTATCCTCGGGTAGTAAAACGCAAATAAATAAAAACATAAAAATACAAGCAAATTCTCTGAATTTTATCTATCGTGTTTTGCATACACGATTTTCAATAAGTGCATGCTAATACCGATGAAGATGCTCAGTATTCCAGGCATGGGCTATCAATTCCCTATTAAGTAGGGCCAACTTGTATGTTCCACGACACACGGTGCTCTCGACTTGGTGTGGACCTTCCTAGTTAGGGCCCAATAGTCCTGCACTTGGATCTCAGGTTGCCAGGAAAACTCTTCACAACATAGAATCTCCAACCTCGATTTTCTTTTCCTTCACTTTAGAATAAAAATACTTGACCACCTTCTTTTGGTAGGATGCTACATGTAGACGTGAAGCTTCTCGTAACTCCTTAACAAGGTCCAATGATTCTTGAAGTAAAGTGTGATTTGTTGTTGGGTCATAAGTGGCTCATCAATACGTGGAGATGGTAGCCTCAACTAGGAGCATGGACTCATACCCATAGGCCATGGAGAAAATCAAATGGCTAGTGGATGTCCTAGTAGTGGTACGATAACTCCATAATACTCTAGACAGCTCCTCGAGCCAAGTGCCTTTCGCCTACTCCAGCCTTTTCTTCAAAGTGGCTTTAAGTGCCTTGTTGACCACTTCCATTTGTCCGTTTGCCTGAGGATGGGCTACGGAGGAGAAACACTTCATGCATTTCGCAGAAGTTAGTAAACAACTCACTATCAAATTGTAGGCCGTTGTCGGAGCCCGTAGCGACAAAATTTTTTTTTGATGACGAAGTCCAATGCCTCTTTTGGAGGTGATCGTAGTGAGAGGTTTGACCTCAAACCTCTTGGTGAAGTATTCGACTGCCACAATTTTGTACTTTACTCCTCCATTTCCCGTGGGCAAGAAGTCCATTAGGTCAATGCCCCAGACTGCAAGGGGCCAGGGACTTGTCATCTGAGTGTGCTCATCTGGAAGAGCTTGAGGGATGATGGCATATTGCTGACATTTGTCTCATTTCTTGACATAATCCATCAAATTTCCATTCATCATAGGGTAGAAATATCCTTGTCGTAGGATCTTTTTGGCTAGGCTTTTCCCCCAGCGTGGTCACCACAGAAGCCCTCATGAACTTCTCGGAGGATGAATTTAGCTTCTTACTCGGACACACACCTGAGTATTGGCAGTGAGTACCTTAGCCTGTACAACTTATCATCAATGATTACATACCGAGGAGCCTGGTAAAGTAGCTTCCGAGCCACTTTCTTATCTTGCGATAGTTCTCTTGAGATGAAAATGCTTCTGTGAAATCTCCTACACGGTATAGAGCGGTATTGGACTTCACCAGCATATCATCCACATATACTTCCATGTTTTGACGGAGTTTGTTTTTGAACAATTTGTCACTAACCGTTGGTATGTAGCCCATGTGTTTCTCAAGCCAAAGGGAGTTACTTTATAAAAGTAAACGCCTTTTTCTATTTAGAAGCAGGTATTCTCCTGGTCCGCGACATGCATAGATATCTGATTGTACTCAGAGTAGGCATCCAAGAATGTGAGGAGCTCATACCCGGAGGTGGCATCCACAATCTGGTTAATCCTCAAAAGGGGGAAACAGTCTTTTGGGCAAGCCTTGTTGAGGTCAGTATAATCCATATAGGTCTTCCAGGTCGCGTTAGGCTTTGGGACCAACACTGGGTTTGCCAACCACTTAGAATATTGGGCCTCCTGAATGAACCTATTCTCGAGAAGTTTGTCAACCTCTGCTTTCTAGGCCTCTGCTCTTGTCAAGTCTAGTAATATTCTTTTTTGTTGCACCAGGGCAATGTTGGGATCTATATTTAAGGTGTGGCAGATTATGTTTCGATCGATTCCTATCATGTCTGCATGAGACCAAGCGAAGAAATCTTAGTTCTCGTGGAGAAAGCTTACCATAGCTTCTCGGACTTCCACCTTTAGGTTCTTCACAACTTTTGTCTTTCTTTCTGGGTTAAACTCATCGGGGATGATTTTTTCAATTTCCTCCATGGACTTGATAGCCCTATCATCTCCAACCTTGGGATCCAACTCATTAGACTCCAGCTCTTCGAGAACAGCCTAGACCTCCATCTCCTCTGGTGAAGGCGGCCCAGGGGATGTTGTTGGGGTTTTATGACCTGTTTAAAACCCAATTTCTTTGTAGTCTCATTTTATTATCAATAAAATAATAGAAATCAATTTTTGACTTGGTCAATCAATTTGCTCACATGTTTTATTTTCATGATTATTTGTTTAATATAAACTTCTATTAAATCCCGAGCACATAGCTAATCATATTTATAGTGACGTAATTACAGTGGAATATAAATATGATTATATGTTCAAAATAAGTTAGTCCTAAGATTAGTCAGTGCATAGGATTTACACTGACTTGCCAATCTACAATATGATCTACTTACACATTGCAATGTTATGTTCTTTCCAAAACAATAGCAAAGTAGATAAGATCGAATATATTTGTTACATCGGACAGGACTGATATTTACAGTAGATAGGATAAGTAAGCATACCATTATTATCTATTCTAGTCATATCATATAGTTGACCATAGGTCAATTCAATCTCAATTTTGAGTGGTTAGTATTCTAATTGATTGTATTATTTGAGTTCTTTGACATGTTCGTTACCAGCTTACCCTATGGACTAGCTCATACTTACATCTTGGGAACTCTGTAGTATAATTGAGAGGGAGTGTTAATCATAGATATGAAGATCTATAGCTTCTGATGAAGAAGTAAAACGATGGTTTCCTTTTAGTTTGGTTCAAGGTGCTAAATGATAGATATCTCATTTCAGTAATTAATATTAGTTTACTCAAATATCATTTACAAGGAGCTAAGTGTTTTAAGGATAAAATACAATGAGTGGAAACATGATATTTTTGTCCCATCACATTGTAGACTGTCTATAGAGGATTGAGTGATAAATATGGTTGTAACAATGGGTAATTAATAATATATCTATATTTTTTATAGAGCGTTCTATGAATTCAAGAGTCCAATTCTGAGTCTTTAGTGGAGGCACGAGAAATTAATAAGTTAGTAAATTTATTTCTTAAATTTATGATAACTTATTTGAGCTTCATTTAATAGGCCCATGGTCCCCACTGTACCTTGGATAAAATCATTTAGATAGTCTCAATTAATTTATTTAATTATCAATTAGAATTATCAAAGTTGACTAGGTCAATTTTGGATAGTTTCACAGAGTTTTGCAATTTAGAGAAGAAAAGAGATTTTAGGGCTGATTAATTAATTGAGAAAAATTAGTGTCTAAATTAATAAATAAGTTTAAATCAAGATTCAAATTATAAATAATTAATTTGATAAAGGATTTAAATAATTATTTATTTAATTAATCAATTGAAAATAATACAAGCCTTGATTTTAAGTCCAATGGGTTTATAACTAAATGGGAAATTTCACGGGCCTAAAGTCCATGTTATTTTCAACCTAATGGCTGATATTATCTATTATTTTATTGATTTGTAAATTAAATAAACGACCTAATTGAGCCTATAAAATGAATGCTAAGTAAGAGTTGAAAACAATTGTTTAGATGATCTTAGTGGTGAATCTGAGAGGATCATAAGATACATTCTTGATGATCAAGGTTTTAGATTCTCTCTATAGCATAAGTCATTTTCTATGCCTCAATATTCTCTTCTATTCTTCTTCTCTTTGTGTAACGCCCTGAATTTTCTAATCGGGCTTAGGACCTTGATTAGTGTGCCTGGAGGGAAATAAATGATTTAATATGCTAATATGTGGATTTATGTGTACATATGATAATGATACATGTTTAACTGAGTTAGATGTGCATTTGGGCCCCGTCTGGATATTAGGGGTATAAATGTGATAACTGTTATATATATGTGATATGTCTGTGCAGCACGATCCGAGACAGTCCTGGGGAGCGGTTAGTCAGAGAGTCACAACGGGGTTGAGATTTCGGCTCGGGGAGAGTCGAGGGGTAGTTTGGGTTTTAGATGTGTTATGGGGTTATCGGGTTATGAAAATAAATATTTGGAGATATATTTGAGGATAGAATGTCTAGGAGGGAGTATTGGGGAAATTTACCATTTTGCCCTCGGGGACGCTTTGGTACCCCGAGCCTATAGACTTAAGTTAAGTAAAACAAAAAAGAGGAATTATTTAGAAACTTTGGGAAACCGACATATACCTTTCTTTTCAGTTAAGGATAGCTTCCCATCTCCCTCTCACTCCATTCTTCCTCTAAGGCATATCAAAGGGAAATTTTGGTGGAAATAGCCAAGGATTGAAGATTTTGAGCTTTTAGAATTAAGGAGTTAAGCTGGGCACTTGGGGAAATCAGTTCAGAAGCACAGCACATCAAAGGTAAGCTCTAATTATGGGGATTATGCTTGGATTTCAATTGTGTTTTTGGGTTATGCATGTGGGTAGAACTTGGTCTGTTTCTGGGTGTCTTAGCTGAGTTTTGGAGCAGGTTTTAATGGGGTTTTGATGTTGATGTTGATATTGAGCTGGAATGTTTGTGTTAATTATCTGGGTCTGTTAGATAAGTTTTGGGTGAGCTAGCTTGAGGAAAGAGGTAGGAAAGATGATGAAAATTCTAGGTTTGGAGGTGAGGGCCGCGACCCTAGGAGGGGCACACCGCGACCCTTGTGCGCACGCGGCCATGGGAGGCCGAGAAGTTCATGCGCGCCACGGTGCTTGGTGTGCGCACCGCGGCCCGTGTGGGGATCAGTGAGGTACTAGCCTCTGTTTCGAGGCTAGCTGCGGCGCTTGTGGGTAGGTCCGCGACTCTTAGTGCTAGTTTGTGTTTTTAAGGGTGTTTAGGCTTGGGAACTCAATGTTTAAGGCTCGGGATGGATTTTATCACCCGGATTGATAGAATTCTAGGTCTCGGAGGTTAGGGTTATGGCTCAAAGTTATTTATTGGATTAGAACTTGATCGATGGATGTTGTTAATGTGTTGTGACTAGGGTTTCAGAGAGGCTCAAGTTAGAGGACTGTGCTTGGGACATCGGTGCTCGGAGAGCTCGGGACTCAGGTAAGAAAACCCTTGTTCCCATAGTGCTTGTATGTAGGGCTGAGCCCAATGTGTTTGAACTGCAGGGCTTAGCCCTTTGACTGAATTTGCTAGAATTCTGTATTTGCTTGCTATTCTATGAATGTTATTTTGTGAATGTTCGGAAAAAGCCGGGAACGGTGTAGGCTGTGGACAGCAGGGTCCGGGAACGACGTTAGGCACGTTGAGTGCAAGGCCGAGTACAGCAAGGGGCTGGGAGCAGCGTTGAGCACGTGGAGTGCGAGTTGCCAGGGCGAGTCCCTAAAGGATACCTGGGATATCCTCGCGGTGTGGACCGCGAACCCAGGGCTTGGTAAACACCTGGGACTGCTAGGCCGTATGTGTTTAGCCCATTGGCGGCCTGTTTATATGCTTGTTATATGTGTTGCATATGTTATCTGTTTGTGGGTTTTCTTGCTGGGCTTCGGCTCACAGATGCTCTGTGGTGCAGGTAAGGGTAAAGAGAAGGTCAACCAACCATGAGTGTAGCAGGCGTGAGGCGACGTGTACATGTTTGGCCAGCCTGGCTGCCACAGCCAGATGATTTTGGGAGATGTTTGTAAATAAACCTAGATTTTGTCGTTTAGTCGACTTGGTTTAGTTTATATATTTTAAATGTTTCTAAAGTGTATTTTGGGATCCCGAGTGTAAAAATTTTATGATTTTCTATGGAAATGATTATTTCTAAAGTTTTTCCTCTGTTTATGGCTTAATTACACTATTTGACCTAAAACCTCGATTAGCGAGTTGGAAGCACGATTTTAAACTCACTTAGTAACGGCTCTAAGGAAGTAGGGCGTTACACTTTGTATCTATCTCGTGTGTTGAAAATTTCCCACTCTAGTCTAGGTGATACTAAGTATACTTTGGAAGACTGTGAAGAAATTTGAAGATCGGTTCAGTTTCTTGGTGATACCCTGTGACAGGAAGGATTCAAGGGTTAAAGAAACTGAAGGAAGGACTAATACATTCCGCTGCACATAATGTAAGTATTCTTATCATTATCTCTGTTTAAATTCAATTATAGAAACATGTTTTAGGTTGTCTTATATTAATGTGTTTAATATATGATTTACGTGAAAATAATTAAGATATTGTATAAGTTTTCCCAACAGATGCTACTTCAATCACTATTACTAGGTGTTTGAGTGACACATTATAGCATTGCATGCCTCTTTCTGGTCATCATAGACCGTGCCAATCCCTGACTCCTTTGGTAATTGCATGCATAAATGTCTAATAGAAGTGGCTGCTTCAAAGTCCACCAAGGCTGGACATCCTAAGATGGAAATATAGGCAGAGAAACAGTCCACCACCACGATGGTGAAATATTTGAAGGCTTGCCAAAGATTTTCTGCAAGTGTCACTGGCATCTTGATCTATCCCATAAAAATCAAGCCTTCACCCAGAACCTGTAAAGTGTTGAGGTGCACGGGGACAGATCACTTGTCGTCAGCTAGATCTTCTTGAAGGTTGTCTTGAACAGGATGTTCACTGAACTCCCGTTATCCACCAGGATCCTTGCCACCATCTTTTTGGAAACCTGGCACTCGATCACTAATGGATCGTGGTGGGGGAAGTGCACTCTCCTAGCATCCTAGGAGAAAGTTATTATCTGGTCCATCATTCGGGGCATCTGTGTCGGGAGTTGGTCTAGATCCAACACTTCATCGTCGTGATTGAGGGCATGCGCATACTTTTTCTGTGAGCCTCTTGATGTGCCCCTCGGGTGGGGTCCTCTAGAAATGGTCCCCACTCGCCCGTTGATCGAAGAACACATTTGGCCCATTGGGTTCGAAGCAGCCCACACTTGGCCTTGATCTTGTGGAGGTGCCACATGTTGGTGAGGGGGCTGAGCCTCGGATGGAGCTTAAGCTGGGCGGGCTCCAGCCTTGGCATACTGGTGAAGATGCTTTAATTTTATGAGATTCTTAATCTCATCATGAATATTTATGCATTCGTTGGTATGGTGTCCAACGTCATTGTCAAGTATGCATAACTTCGTCGTATCTCTTCGTTCCCTTTCTCTCTAGATGGGCTGGGGCCTTCGGTAGTAAACCTGCTGCTCTGTGGCTGTGAAAATATTTTCACGAGTATCAACTAGGTCGGTGTACTTAGGGTACTAACGAATGTATTTCTTCTCGAGAGTGCCAGTTCTCTTTGGTTTCTTACTCCCCTTGCCTTTTCCCCCACGTTTATTTCTGCTTGGGCCCACACTAGGCGCAATTGACTAGGAGGGAGCAACTACTCCAGCACTGAAAGTAGGCTAAAAATTATTGAATTCAATGGGAGCTGCTCCATATCCAAAGGGCATGGTACTATAGCCGGCGCGAGGGACAGTTGGACTGTACTGTGGGACACTCATTACACTCGTTTGCACGAGGGTGTAAGGCAAGAATTGGGACCCTGGAACTGTGGTAGTAGGGATGGTATGAGTTGGAATGGAGATCGGTCCTACAAAATCTCCGATTTGGGCATCTTCCCAATGTATATATTCTTGGGCCCAACTAATGAAATCATCGAGCATGTGCACGCGCGTCCTTGCAAGTCATCGAATAGCAGAGAACATGGTCGGATACTAGCTTGTAAGACCATTAACTGTTGGCCATCATCGACTCTCTTGGTCCTCGCAGCTTCCTCCTTAAAGTGTATAGTATATGCCTTGAGGGTTTCAAACGATCATTGCTTGATGTTAGCCAAGGCATTGACTTCGAAGCTTTTCTTCCGAACTGCTATAAATTGTCTTTGGAAGGCAGTGGATAACTGGGATCAACAGTTGATGGAACATGATCTGTGCTTCTTAAACCACTCATTCGTTGGTCCCATCAAGGTTAATAGGAAGTAGTGGCATCTGGCATCCTTGGAGATGCGGTGTAAAGACATTAGGCGATTGAACTTGGATAGATCGTTAGAAGGGTCTGAAACTCCATTGTAAGGAGTGATGTTTGGCATCTTGAAACCTCGAGTTAATGGGGCTACAACAATGTGTGGGGCACACAACTCCCCATCCTCATCCTCTGAATCAGAGTCTTGGCCCTGTCTACTAGCCTTCTTTAGCATTATCCTTTTTAGACTCTCCAACTCTGCGTGGAGAGGATCATGGTTGGCACTTTGTGCCAAATATGCCCCCTGGTCAGGCATGGCTTCTCGCCTCTGACCATTGAGATTATCTAGAAGGTTCGGCTGTGGGTATGTCCTAGGGAGTTCCTCGGGAACTTCTCTATTCTTGCTAGAGTTTATATTTTCTCGCAAATCAAGTTGGGTGCTCCTGTGACTGCCATGCCATCCACATGGAATCCTACTTATGTATCCCTGTTAGACTTTACGTAATCGTTGTTAACTGAGACATGAATTCATTATCCTCGGTCCACAGAGACTTTTCTCCTATTGGCTCCTTGCCCGGGGTTTCCCCGGGGTTGGTGAGGCATAAAAGGGATTTCTCCTCCAGGCATGACACGGTCATGTTAGGGTTTATGTCATAAAAGTATGTAAAAAGACATTTTATTGATTTAAATAAAAGTACAATTTATTATATTTGAATGTTATAATTATTATTTGAATAATCTATAAAAATATCAAGAAAATTCCATATTCATTTATGAGGATATGATCTTGTATTAGTACGAGAGAACTAAGATCATATACAATGGATAAAATAGTTTGTAACATATTAAAGTATGGAATCTTTAATGAATGATTACTAGTACAATTTACTAAGCATACGATATGCAAGTAGTCTAGATTCAGATTACTGATGTGGATAGACATATTGGTAAAGGCGTTGTATATAATATTGATTATATATGATAGGACCAATATGAATTAACTATCTTTATAAATTTGTCATTTGCCATAAATATTTAATTCTTCTCATAATAGATTATCATTTATATATCAGTTTGAATTTTGAGTTACCATGAACTCATATTTGTGTTTATTAGTTCTTTTTATTCGGTCATTAAGGTCTTTTAATATAACGAGGCTAGTGACTTTTGTTTTGGAGATTTAATAACATGATTGGCTGGGGACATTATTTTACAATTATGGAATTCATGTTTTCCTATCAGATCGAATATTGATTCCCTTAAGGGTTTAATTCTGGAACTAAATAATTATTGATCTCAAATCTATAATTTTATTATAAATTAATTATTCGCTAGTGAATTAGTGGTACTTAAGGAACAAGAGGTAATTAAAAGGGTAAAATAGTAATTTTGTCCATCTCTAATTAATGACCCAATAAATGGAGGACAAAACGACATTTATTCATTATATCAATGGATTACAAGAGAAAATTCTGTAAATATAATTCTATAAATACTTAGAGTGCAATTCCATATATATAGTGGAGTAATCATGGAATTAATAAACAAGATTATTATATTAAAGAGTTTAATTAATAGTCTAGTTTATTGGAGCTTCGTATTATAGGACCATGGTCTCAGGTCGCCACTGTGCTACACTGTCTAGGGTAAGGATGCCACAAGAAAGATTTATAGAGAGAATGACTTAATTGCAAAATAATGAATTTTCTAGGGCAAAGAAATAATTATGTGATAATTATGGGTAATTGATTAATTGTGAATTAATTAACTATATAGTTTTTATTTGAAAAAAATTATGTTAAAATAAATATTAATCATGTTTGTATTAATATATAGGAGAGTTTAATTATTATCTTATCGTAAGATATTTACATTGATAGTTTTTAAGATAAAGTTAACTTTGAAAAACCTGATATTTATTTTGGGATAAATATCTTGTCTTCAAATTAATTAAACAAACAAATGAGAAAACCAATGATAGGCAATAGTGGTACACACCAGTCACTGTATTTGACAGTGAGTGGCGCCACACACTTAATCTCATCCCTGGGATTTGAATTTTGAATTTTAAATTAATTAGTTTATTTAATTATTCTTTTCTAATATTATTTAAATTAAATAATTAAAATAGTTTGTAATTTATCAGTTTTATTTTAGTTTAAATAAAAGTTAAATAAAATAGTTCAATTTTCTTTATAATCCTGAAAAGAAGCGATTCTTTTCAAGGTCTGTTGTTTCTAGGTTATTAGACTCCCTCTCAAAGAAAGAAATGATAGAATTTTCTAAACCTAAAATTCTAGAAGTTTTCATAGCCTCTCTCTTCTCAAACCTCTCTAGATCTCATATACTGAGTACATCTAGAGAGCCTAAAATCAACATGTGAATCCTACGTGCCCACACACGTCATTGTGTGTTAGAGGATCGGCTTGGAAAGCTAAGGTGTGAGGATTGTCTTGTGTGTTAGAGGATACGAAGATCATTAGTTTTAGTAAAAGATTCAATGACACTTGATAGGCTACGAGAGGTAATCACTATTCCTAGTATGTGTTATTTAATATATATATGTACAATCATGGCTACTATTAATGATTTTTTTTTTAAAACCCCTTTCCTATACATTTCGCTGTGTATTTTGATATTTTTCTTATTTAATACCAACACTTGGTACCAGAGCAGTCTACATATATAAATATATATATTTATATTAAATGTTGCGTGGGTTTCTTGCATTTTTTATATGTATGTTGATATGTATATTGAATGGATGGATATGTCTTTTGAATGTATGGTTGAATGAGGGATCGTTAATAATATAGTGTTATTACGTCGTGGAGGAGATTCCTTCTTGTGGTTACCATTTGTTGACCAGCGTTTTGGTCAATGAAACTGGGTCAATAACAACAACATAAATAAATTTAATGAGCTGAAATGGAATGAAACGACATAGAAAATTTGTAATGGTTCAGCCCCAAGAGTTAGTAATGACCTACGTCTACTTAAACTTTTTATTAACCAAGAAATCTCAGAATCAAGATCAAGAAGAACAAGGTTCAACTAAGTTTCCTAAGCCTGAGAGAGAATACAATTCGACATAGAAGTTGTATGTAAAGTGCAAATCTAGAACTTAATAAAATAATGACTGTGAGAGATCCTATTTATAGTCTCTTAATGGGCTAAGTGCCCTACAAAATGATTTAGGCCTTACACGTGTAGTGTGGGATTGTTACAACTGATTACAAATTCAAATAACACTGGAAAAATACACTAAAATATCAGTACATAAATATCTTGTGATATTTCATAATATCTCATGAAATCTGGACCATTTGGTTAAATTTCTTGTTCTTCGAATAGCCCCATAAGATAGCACCAAGTTTCTTCCCTTTGAGCAGCAAACTTAGTGGGTTTCCTTCATACTGATGAAGCCTACTCGAGCTGCTACCTTATCTCGACCAGCTCTCAGAATTTGATGTCGTTTGCTACCACGTGTCATCTTCAAATGCCACATCATCATGTCTAATTTTGGGTTAAACATTTTTCCCCAAGTTTATCCTGGTGTGACCAGCATTGGATAAACTTGCATACTTTGACCAGACTGTTGCCTCTTCAAATTCTGAGATACTAGAATTCATATCATCACTTTTACAAACAATGATCACACCTTCTCTGTCAGGTAATTGATATCCTTTGGGTTCCCTAGGCTCTTTGACACCATGTTTGAGGCAACAATGATGGTACTTTTTGGAGAAAAGGAGGAAACATCTCAGTTTCCCATGGAGTTGATGTCATATCAACCCAAAAACTCATGATGACTTTCCTCCAATGACGTCAGCTGCTCGAGTGCAAGCCAAGGGCCTATAAATACCCCTTCATCTGCCTCTTTATTCTTTACGTTTTCAAAAAAAATTCAAGCTTTCTCTCTCAAAACCTCTCTCAAACTTGAAGCTCTTCTCTTCATTTCCTTAATCCTCATATCCCTCCATCTTCATATTCCTCTTCAAAATCTCCTATACATTAAGTTTCTTAAACTTGTACTCACATTTACATTGCTTTGTAATTTTTTATATTGATTTTTAGTGCTTTTGTGTTGGCTTTGAAGATTTTCAACTTGTTTTCTTGGTGTTCTTGAGAAATTCGTAAAAAAAAATGTTTTTCATAAAAAAAAAAACCACTGATTTTATGGGAAAATGTGTGTTTAGGAAGTAGGAAAATGACTTTTAGAATTTGGGTATACTTGGTAGCGTGTTAATGCTAAGAAAATCTACAAAATCAAGGAGAATGTGACTTGTCAATTTTTGGAAAAAAAATGGTGGGAATTTTTTCCTAAAAGGTAACTGAAAAAGTTTGGAGAATAAACTTTTTACCTACCTTTTGGATTCATCTTGACCCTTGCTCGAATATACCATCATGTTATTCGAGGAGCCTACACTTTTTAGGCACACATACACTGGTCGAATGACTCACTTCCCCTCTTTCTATTATCAAATGTATGCACGCGATCATTGGGGAAGTGATTATTTCATAGACCCTAATTTACTCCAAACGCTAGTCGATGAAGTGGAACGGACTCGGCCAGACATTGATCTCAACTGCGATATTCCAGAACTTTCTGATCATTCTGGTGAGTACTCTCATTATGATTTTCAATTTGTTCCCAACCAGGAATATTGTTGTACAGTTGAGGAATTACACCAAGGAATAAGGAAATTCATTTTATATGATTAGACCTATGTTATCCACCCTCAATCCGTTGATCCACTCCCTGTCGGAGTTTCGAACTATGGGAGGGCAATGAGCGGGTCTTCATTTGTTGGAGAGACTGTAACTATTGCTTTATGTTCCCCTGATATGGCCAAAGTAAAGAAAATGATAAGACAACGAACAACTGCAGATCCCCATGTCGCAAGGTAAGCAGCAAACAACAATAATAGAGGCCCCACAAGAAGCCTATAGATGTTGCACCAGCAGTGGAGTTTACTAATACCATAAGGCTTTTTGCAAAGCCAAAATCTCGCATGAGAAAGAATGTGCCATGGCACCTTGTCCCAATCAACACCCTCTCGAGCAGTCTTCTTGAGGAATAACCTGAAAAGTATGGAATTAGAGGAATAAATATGGTTACTCCTTAGGCTAACGAGTGCGCTAACTTGCTTGGAGGACCCTTTAGCATCTGGTTGCGCTTCCACATCCAAGTTAGTGCTATTCTCCCCCTCCATGACTACTTCAGAGGCATTGCAAAGTACTTTGGCATTGGCCCCTTCCAAATACCTTCTAAGGGATATCTAATGCTTTCAACATTATATATCATGTATTATTTATAAAAATGGGAGCCTCCCACTCCCACGAGGTCCATTATCTTTTTGACCTCAAGTCGAATCCAAGTCATCAGTGTACTGGATTTTTTTACTTCTACCATCGAGGCACAAGCAAAGGCACAAGTCAAGTGTTCCTAACTGATCCCACGTTTAGGAGCAATGTGGGGGCTTATTTTAAAGAATAATTCCTGATGACCAACTTGGTCGCAAAGAATCTTGCCTTCCAGCTAGGACAAAACAAGTCGTTCCTCATGTTTCTTTTGTCTTTCCATTTTAAACTAGTACTTAGTTTATTTTGATTAGTTGTTTTCTAGGCCCGTGGGAAAGGCCTCCTCCTACTTCTAGCATGCTCACTCGACCAACTGCCTTGAATAACCATCCTTCTAATGAGAAGAACTATAGGTTTCTCGAAACTAGTGCCAACCTTAGATTGTTTAGCTTGCTCGAAACTCACTAGACCAACGAAAGTGCAACTGGTGAAAGAGTTGTCGATCAGGCAGTGGGCAAGGATACGGGCAATACGAGCTGCCCCAAGCGACCCCCACTCCAATGAGGATAAGGGCAATGGGGATTAACATAAGGGAGTAGGAAGATGCTCCCAGCCCCAGAGCTCTAGCACCTTCTACTAATAAAGGGAAGGGAACACAGTGTTGGAGGATGACAAAGACCTCCTTAATATGTCTTTCTCTTCCTCTAATGATGACGAGGACCTCCCATGTAATACAAATCCTTAACCTAGACATAGAGATTTATATATATATATATTGTTGGTTCCTCTTCATACCTTCTAAACAATTCTAATCATATTTTCTCTTAATTACAACGATGTTAGAAGAATATATTATTGATCTATATGCCTAAACACTTGCTTCGACCAAGAAGGAAACTAAGAGGGAAACAACCCTTGGTGCCGACTCTAGTAAAGAACCCACAACCAAGCAAGACAGGGGGGACCCTCCTGCATATACTTCTCCAGCTGCACCAAATCAGACTTCTCCTAAGTAGACTTCTCCATCTGATCGAACACAACCAACCAATAAAACTCCATTGGCAAGCCAGACTCCTCCAACAAGCACTTCTCCTGTAACGTGGCGGTTGAACACTCCACGCCTCAAAGAATATTGGAAAGTCTCGAGTCCTCGGCCGAGGCCATTTTCTCCCGGACCCAAAAGCTTTCCCAACACTGCCTTAGTGTTGAGCCTTTGCCTCCCTCGAGCAAGTGTCTGTTGATCAAGCTTTTGGGTGGGCCATGTCTGAAATCTTGTATGTAAGCATTTGTTTTATTCTTCAAGAGTTTATGAATTTTAATATAAGTCTTTTGGTCAATTCTAAACTCATAATTTTTTTTGCAGGGTATGATGACACTGGCATACCCGCCCTCAAGCACTAAAATTTGTTGAATACATCGCAAGGTCGACGAGCACTATAAAAAATTTTAAGGACGCCAACCTACTCAACTTTCATCACTCCAAGGAGCTCGAAGAAGTTCTTAAGAGAAAGACTCTTGAGATCAAGGGAAAAGGTAAGGTGATTCTAGCGCTTCAGGAGAAAAAGGTAAAGTAGGCGCGTCTCATCGGGGACATGAGCTAAAAGAACCTCGAGGATCATGTCTAGCAGCTCGAGGTAGAGCATAAGAAGCTTGAGGAGGAACTAGCCCAACCAAAGGAAATGCACTCCTCGGACTTGACCAAATTTAAGAACGTCGTCTTCAATTGTTTTTTCATGTTTTAGAAAAACAACAAGGAAGAAAACTTTGACTATGTGCCTGCCAACTTTCGAGACAAAGAAATAACCAAATGTGTTGCTTGTGAGGAGGAGGAGCTTGTTTCTACTTCCCTAGAGAGCCCTGGTCTAGAGATTTCCTTAAACCCTGATGGCGGCCAGGGTTAGGATCAGGTCGAGGATGATGCAGTCAAGCAGTGAGGCAAGAATTCCTTTATCATTTTTCGTCTTTCATTTTTGTATATTCTAGACAATCGGGGCATGAGGTTCGAAGTGCAAAGACAATAGCTGACCAAACAACATTTAATCTCGGGTACTATTGTAATATTTTTCTTGCATTACATACACTATGTTGCTGGTTTCATTTTGACTAGATATACCAATTAATTACAATATCAGCTTTCTAACTTTCTTTCTCGTGCGACAAGCAAAGATTTTAGTATCTGTGTTCTTTTTTAACAAAGCACAATACTTTATAAATTTTTTAAAAAATTCTAAGTACTACTCAGTTGTGCTTTTTACTCTTTTGCTTATGTGAAATTGTGTATACCCTATATGCCCACCAAGTGATCGAAAAGGTAAGCCCTTGGTCACTTGCCAAATGGCCAATCCTGTTCAAGCGAACGATGTTGCTCAAAATTATATCATATAGTAGTATACTTATTTAGGAATAAAATCATACATGTGAAGCAATACTTGTTAAATAACAAAAGTTGGCAATATAAGAGGGTCAAGCACACTCCCTTGTAAATATCTCATAACAAAATGGACAAAATCGTGTCTATTAAATTAAAAAATTCATACGAGTAGTGAATGTTTTGAATGAAAACATTTGGAATGAATATTATTAGATAATTGGTCAACTTGAAGGGCAAAACCATACCTTATGACCAAATAATAGCAAACAGTCTAGGAAATAATTGGTCATTACAAAAAATGGGCAAGACATGCCTTTCCACCAAAAATAACAAAAGACATTGATCGTAAAAAAAAGGGCAAAAACACGCCTTACAATAAAAAATAACAAAATTCGTTGATCGTAAAAAAATTGGAAAAAACATGCCTTGCAATCAAAAGTAAATAAATGTCTACATTGATCGTAAAAAAATGGGCGAAACATGCCTTGCGACCAGTGTTATTGATAATATTTCTTAGATGTTCATCATTCCAGTATCTTGCAACCAATTCACCGTTTAATATATGTTTCTGGTTATAAAACATCCACGATTTGGTACGGTCCTTTCCAATTTGGCCCCAAAACTCATACTGCAGGATCCTTGGTTTTTTTTGGAACCCTTGTCGCAAGACTAGATCTCCTATGGTAAACTTTCTATCCTTAACTCGAGAGTTAAAATATCGAACATCCTTTTGCCTGTAAGCGGCCACCCACAATTATGATTGCTCTCACTGTTCGTCGATCAAATCAAGGGTTTCAGCTAGCAATTGGTGATTCTGGGATTGTTCATGCGTACTTCTTTGATGTGATGGCAGGGTTAATTCAACTGGTATCATAGCTTCATATCTTTAAGCCAAGGAAAATGGAGTATAAACAGTTGATGTATAAGTAGTAGAGCGATATGGCCATAGTACTTCTCGCAAGATTTCCGACCAGTTGCCTTTAGCTTGCTCGAGTTGTTTCTACATTGTATCTTTTAAAGTATTGCTAACAACTTCTACCTATCCATTTGCTTGGGGATGAGCAACTGCTGAGAAACTTTTTGTGATACCATATTGTGCACAGAAGTCTATAAATAAATCACTACCAAATTGAGTATCGTTTTCTTTAACTACCATTTTTGGTAGTCTGTATCTTTAGATGATATTTTTTACCACAAAATCGAGCACTTTTTTTAGAATAATAGTTTCTAGTGGTTCTGCTTCAATCCACTTAGTAAAGTATTCTACTGCAACTACTACAAACTTGGCTCCTCCTTTTCTTATAGGTAGTTTTTCAATCAGATCTATTCACCATACAGCAAAGGGCCATTACTTTGCATTTGTTTGAGCTCATTAGGAGCTGCTCAAGGTATATTAGAGAATCTTTTTCCCTTGTCATATTTCTGCACATACTTCATTAAATCTTCATTCATAGTTGGCCAAAAATATTATTGTCTTAATATCTTCTTTGCTAGACTTTTCCATCCTACATGATTGCCACAGAATCTGTTGCGCACTTCCATAATTAACAGCTCTGGTTTTGTTCTAGTAACACAATGGAGTAGAGGCATTGAGTACCCCTGTTTATACATTACTCCATCAAGGATTACATATCTAGCAGCTTGCCTCGATATCTTTCGTGCTTCGTTTCTTATTTGGGGTAAAATACCTTGATCCAAATAAGCAACAATTGGAATCATCCAAGATGGTGTATTGTTGAGCAGCAGTGTTGTTGCATCTTCCTTTATACTTGGTTGGGGGAGGTGCACAACTGGTATTATGTTTAAAATGTTTCCATCTTTGGCACTTGCTAGCTTGGCTAAAGCATTAACATTTGAATTTTGATCTCGCGATACTTGTTGTATAGTATACTTCTTGAACTGCGCTAGAAGGTCTTTAGATTTGCTTAGATAGGAGGCTATCTTTATGCCTCGAGCTTGGTACTCTCCTATTATTTGGCTTACGACCAGTTGTGAATCGTTGTATATGTCTATTGATATAGGCTTAACATCGTTAGCAAGTCAAAGTACGGCAAGCAAGGCCTCATATTTTGCTTCATTGTTTGAGGCATTAAATCCGAACCACAACACACAATGAATGTGATGCCCCCTAGGTGTAACTAAAATTATCCCAGCTTCAGAGTTGTGCTCATTTGAGGACCCATCCACATACAGCTTCCACGTTGGCCCAGTCTCTTTATTTTTTTTTGTTGCTACCCCTTGCTCGTTTTCATCTGATACTCATGTGTATTAAGCAATGAAGTGTGCTAGTGCTTGTCTTTTGATAGCAGTCTAGGGCTGGTAGGTTATTTTGTATTTTCCAAGCTCCATTGCTCATGTAACGCCCTGGATAGCCAAGACCGCTACACTGTGTACTTATAAAGGTGCATGACTTGCTAATCAAGTCATTTAGTGAAAAACGTGATACATAAACTACTAATGAACTAGGGTTAAAAGGTTTTGGTCTCAAAAGGGTACATTTCATATAACTAAACATTTTTACACATGGGATCCCAAAAAGGAACAACGTTCAAAAGTCAGTTTACAAAATTTCCAAAGTTTGAACAACCATTAGCCACTCTAAGGAAAAACAGACGTTTCTGGTTCTCCTGTTCCTGTCTCTCTCTCAACCGTGGCAGCCGAGCAGCTGATCATGTACATTCTGCTCTCAAAGCTCTCCGAATCAAGGCTGATCAAGCTTGCCCTTGCCTTTACCTGCACCACGAAGCACCCGTGAGCCAAGGCCCAACAAGAAAACATATCATATTACATAACAAGCAATAATAACATTTGGATACCCCTTTAAGCATGTTCATACACTTATAATACCACAATAATCATAAAGAATGAAGATTCAACCAAAGAATCAACTAATCATCACTCAGCTATACATCATAACAATCCACCAATCAATAATAATAAGCAAATCACATAATAATCAGGGTCGACGCCTTAGGTCGCACCCTCTGTTTATCCCATTGACTTCGGCCCACTTAAACTGAGCTCAGTGCATAATAAGCTGTCCTCAGCTACCAGTGGCTGAGCCATGCCCTGTGTGCTAGTGTAAACTTCGGCACTCTTAGGCTGTTGGTTTACTGTTTACATGGCATAATACCATCCTTTCAAAGCATACAAAATAGGGAACCCGTAGTCCCATTATAAATCCACAATCGGGTGTAGTTTTCTTACCTTTAATTTCCAAATGAACTGGTTACGAGCGATGCCTCACTACAAGAAAAAACAGTATTCATAACACTTAAAAACTGCTATCCGGGACTATTGATAGCATTTCTGAAAATGCTAACATAGCCCCTGTTATTAAAAGTTCAGTCTTTTCTATAACAGTTTTTGAATGTTATGTTCGGTGTTATCTTAAACTATTCAATAACACATTTTTAGGTGCTATAATATTCAAATAATAACATTTAGATAGAGTTTTTGGTTATAAATTTGAAGTTTAATCTTGTACTTTTTTCATAACACTTTTCAACTGTTACATTTAATTATTTTGATAACATTTTTAGTTTGTTATATTATATATATCATAACGATTTGTTTCGCTTATAATATGTTTTTAAATCGTAACATATAGTAATAAAATTTTGTTACTTTAGTGTGGATAATATATTTTAAATTTTATTTTAATAAGTATACTTATATGGTTTTTTTTAATTAAAAGATCTTCATTATTGTATTTTGATAAAAAAAAAACAAAATTAATCATAAAATGTAATTCTCAATAGATTGATAAACTATAAGTATTACATTAAAAAATAACTAATTCAAACCATGAATGTGTCTACTTCATAAGATATTAGTTCTAACTTAAGTTTGAAAGCATAACATAATAAAGTTTTATAATCTTGAACATTTTTTACTTCAAACTATAGTTTGGATGATGTTGTTGCTGCTAATGCTATTGTTGCTGTTGTTGCTGTTGTTGTAGCTGTTCTTCAGATTGTTGTGCTTGACTATGAACCCCAGATGGAGTACTAGTCCTTCGAGGGAACTTGTTCAAACTCTCTGAAAAATAAATAGAGAAAGATAAGCAGTCAGGTTTGGAGAGCTGATGCCACAAACCTAACATACAATTAGCCCCATTTAAATCATTACTGACTATAATCAACATGAACAAAACAGAATTCAGAAATCCAAATATAAATAAGCATAATAGAAAACAAAATGAAGATTCAAACAAAGCTTGGGAACAACTGCAAGATGAAAACTAAAATAAATAAATAATATAACAAGTGAATGCAAAGCCAATCCCATAACTATCATATAAACTATAACTTACCAAAGCTATAAATAAGAAAAGAGAATACAATGCAAATAAAATCAAACTTGTCAAACAACTTGCTGCCATTAGAGAATACAGTGAATGTATATCACTATGTTTCAGCATATTTGTATTTTACTTTTTTAACAAGTTAATAATGAGTTCATACAACCTGTAAAGATAAGGCAGTAGAAGAGGTATAGAAGAAATTTCTGCTTGAGTTTCACATACAATAAATTAAGTATTCTAACAGTTAAATTGTGTCTGAAGTTAGCATAATATTATAACAAAAATAAAAGTAAGAGAAGTAATAAAATATGAATATAGTAGACAATTTTATAGAGAGAGCAACAATTATAATATGAGATTCAGATTCAGATTTTACCCAAAATTGCAGAAAAAAAAAAGATGAGACTTGGATTTCTAGAGAAAATCTAAAATGACAGAGAGAGGCTCAAATTTTACACCTTAAATATGAAATGTTGAAATGAGATAGATAAATGCTTCAATACAAGGGAAAAAAATTGCAGAACAGAGATTGAAAAGAAGATTCCTACATTTTAATAAAACAAATGACAAAACAGAAGTGCAGGCACATCCTTTGTTGCCTTATTATTTATATTTTTTCTAGTACATTTTTTTAATGAAGTGAACAGTTTTCTCTCTTTAAACCAACAAGAATAACTAAATAATGGATTGGGCAGATAACATCAAAGACAACCTCAGCATGCAGTATAGATGCGAGGATGTTAGCCTTTTATTATAGAGCTGTTACATTGCCTAAGAGGGACAAGTGTAATAAGGAGAGGCCCCACTTACATGTCTAAAGACGTATTGAAAATCATATACTATTAAAATCAAGACAAGCAATATAAAGACAATGAATAAGATAACACACAATCACTTGAATATAGTACAGTCTTCATAAATCGGATTGATGAAAATGTGATCACTGAAAAAGAAAATACTTTTTTGCCAAGTTAAGAGACGACAAAGCCACTAGAACAATGTCTTCCCATATATGGAAGAAAAAAAAAACATTACGAAGGCACTATATCAAGGAACTCTTATAAGCACTTTTTTTTAAAGGAACTCTTATATACATCTCACTCACCTTTTTATTAAGGTCATGGAAAGCCTCCAAATGTGATAGTGCATCGCCCGCTGCCAAGAGTGCAATCATGCCCTAAAATCATTCCACAAAAATGTTAATTAAGGGTTTCCTAAACTTCAGAGATGTAATATCACATTTCAACATGGAAAGCAACATGATAAGACTTAAAACTTACTGATATTGGGGAGTCTGCATCAAGGCTTTTGTCACGGAAAAATGAAGCCGAATCCATTGACGCCACAGTCAATATAATAGGCTTACCCTGATCTAAGGAGGAGATATTAAGCGGAGGCAGTGATGACCAAACACTTCCCTTCATAATTATGAGCAATAGTTAAATTCAAAGTAATTTAGGAAGGTCAAAAGAATAAAGATAAGAAGAAATGTGTTGATCTTCTAAATATGTGTTTCAAACACTGAAAGTTGATGGAAGTAAGTTTCAGCATCAAAGATTTGAATCCTACAAAGCTCAACTATAGACCAACATACATATTCTTTTGACCTCCCCTGTACAAATAAAACTGAGAAAAAGAATCCCATGAAATCTTCCCCACTCAAAACAATAAATACACACACACACACACATATATTTACATATAATAATATAAAATCTAATAAGAAAGAAAATGAAAACCAAGCCAATGAGAATAAGGACTACATTCTAAAATACAAGTCAGATTTCGAACTCAAAAGAGAGATGAGACACAAATACAAATCGTGAACCACATTTAGAGCTGTTAGACTTCATTATGGATACCAACAAATGCAAAATGAGTTACCTGTATCCCCCTAATGGAAGGCAGGTCTCCTCTTTCAAACAAGATTCTGAATCACGAGTTCCAGCTTTCACTGTCTAATCAAAACAAATGTATCACAGATTCCTTGAAAACATCATTAAGCCAACAACCAAAAAATGTCTGCGAGATAAAGTCAATAAAATGCACTAGAAAGTTAAAAACAAACAAGCTACCTGCATCACAAGATCAAACTCAGCCACAACAGTGGTATAAGATCTCTGTCTCTTCAAAATTTCTTCAGAAACCTGCATATGAGTGACATCAAAAAGTTTATTAACAATAAACTAAAGCTGCCAAAAAATTGTCTTGTGGTTGGGAGGGCAAACATCAACAACAATTAAATACAGTCCATTAATATGAAAATTGAAATAACTAGACTTTTTCTTTTAAAAGTGGTTTCACTTCTTCAGTGGACGGTACAAAATGAAAACCAAATGAAATGACACTTACTACCTCTTGGATGGTCTTCGTACTACTCTCCGAGAGCAAGAATACAGGAAAATCATACTTGTTCCACAATATACCAGATCCCTGAAAATGTGGAAGGAAGTTGTTGGTCCAATATATCAAACAGAATGTTAAAAGATGAAACACGAACAATACATTAGATAAGTTTGGCATTTATAACCAGTAAAAGTAAGGAGTATATAATGTTCTAACTTTTAATATGTGAAACACATTGATACTCACCTAAACAAATGTGACAGGTAGAATTTAAGTTGTTCCATGTTCTTCAAGTAGTATAATAAAGGTAAGAAAAAGATATATTCAAATTTTACTTAAAACACAAATAACTTATACAACCTCACATTGTATAAACACTCGTTGAAATTCCTGTATTATGTGACCAGCAAAAGCACACAGGCCCCTTATGGAGATGAGGCTGTGGGGCTTTGTAGTCTGGCATTAAACATGAAATAATAACCCATATTTTGCACTTTTGCTTGGAAAAGAACCATATATGCAAATAATTAGGATAATAATTACAATCTATGAGTTCCTAAATAGAAATCAATAGAACTTTAACAACCAACCTTCCTCTACAGTAACTGAAGTTGAATATTTTTAGTGATTAGACATGAGGGTCCAACACAGATGGAAACTTGATGCTCACGGAAGTTAGCTAAAGATGACTAGTCCTATAACATATAGCATGGTAGTAGAAATAAAACTCTGAACAGAAAAAATGTCACCCTTACGAAAATATTATCAAAGAGCTTATGCTGAAAAAGTTGTATGTAAGGTGTGGTGCATAAAAGAACGGTAGACTATCAAATGTCTAATACCCCATTCTAATATAGCACGCATATAACTATATATTCAACTCATGAGGATAATAAAAATATGTTATAGAGAATAATTACCATATAACAAGTACCATATAACCCTTCAGATTAATGGCTTTTTCCTTTGTTGCAGAGTTGTGTTTTACAATTGCCTGGCTCAGCTGAGGAACATAATGTCCTAGTACATAGATGCCCACAAAGAAAACCACAATTCAAACAAAGTATTGATGATATATGAATATACGTGTGCATAAAATATAATTAGTATGAAGAAATTGGAGAACTGATTGGCTCAAACATGAATTCAACAAATGAATTTTGAGATACTTGTTACTATTGCCTACACAGCTTAATCCATTAAATCAACATAAAACGAGTTTGAAGGTTAATCACCTGCATAGCTCTCTCCTGTAATATAGAAGTCCCTTCCTTAAGGACTACTAATCACTATGCATATTACCCACCTTTAGCTAAAGAAATAAATAAGATGCCCAGAGATTGCAAACAGACAAAAATGCAAGTACGATTCAGTCATTTGGTAAGCAATTTAAACTTTTACTTGAACCATCAAATTCCTCGCGAATTTTTGACATAAAATTCTCATTCATTTGGCCTCTTTACCTCACTCATTTGTTCAATAAAGCAAATGACTCAAAATTAACATTGTTATGCACATGTGCAAATACTAATGTGAACTCAAAAGCATAATTGACTATTTATGCTTATTTCAGATTTCCTTAAATAACACCCCTTAAAAAATAAAATTAAATTAAAATTAAAAAACATCAAAATACACTCAATATAGGATTCTAAAGAGCTGCCAAAATGGGAACCAAAATATAACACAAACAAACCTGAGTGGATGAAACAATAGTAAGCAAGCATGGGAACAAAACAGGTACTAATGTGGGCATCACTTTATCGTCCAAGTCATCAGAGAGAAGAGCCCAGCACCTCAAAGCTCCATGAACTACAACATTTAGAAGCAAATCATGCATCTTTCAGATGTAAAAGCCATAAAACTCTTAAATATGAAACAAATAACAAACAATAACTTGCAACACTTGAGCAAGTTAAAATCCCTAATAGCCTAGATTAAAAATTGTCATAATATAGTACACACTTAGAGGTTATTGTTGTCAATCTAACATAAGTGGTAATAATAGAAAAACAACAAACAAGACAGCTCGGCACCAGCTCACCTGCTTCTTCCCCTGCTTTGAAAGACCTAAGTGAGTGAGAACATCCTTAAGCTCTTTTATTCTAAAATATGCCAACTTTTCCTGCAACAAAAACAAACACATCAATAAACCTTGAATGCAACATCAACAATTCAACGTACAAACACTTTCAAATAATTTCAACACCCAAATGATTGAAATAGAGAAGTACCTGAGAGCCAGCAAGCTCCTCAAACTGCTTGACCCAATCATCCATCATAGCATTATTACCCAAGTCCGGAACAGGTGGCCTGACAAATAATATTGAGCATAACATTTTCTTACTTACTCAATATACAATACTCAGATTCAAGAAATCCACAGATAATAACAAGATTCAAAAAGAAGATATACCTAGATTCAAGAACAAACATTTGATGTGGTAAACAACATATGAAAATTAAACACTGTAAAAAAATTAATACCCTCATACGAAGACTGCGTCCACCACGAATGGCAAGGTCAGCCACCAAAAGAGCACATATATATTACTCGGAGATCGTGAGCTCAAGCACCGCCGCACCCACGCCGTAGACCCACCGCCGCAAGCATCGCCGCACCCACGCCGTAGACCCACCGCCGCAAGGACCGTCGCACCCACGAGCGAGCCACGCCGTAGACCCACGAGTCAAGCCTCCCTGTCACACGACCCAAGCCGCGGACCCCATCACCTTGTTGCACACCTGCAACAAACAGAGAGAAAGAAAGAAAGATTGAACGAGAGAGTTGCTGAAAGAGAAAGATAGAACATGAGAGAGAAACAGAGGAGGCGTAGGGTTATTAGGGATTTTTTGCTTTTGTCTTTCATTTGGCGCCTAAGTATAATTTAGCGCCTAAAATTTTTAGTCCGGTCAAACAATAGCGTTTTTTAAAATATGCTATATTTTAATGTAATATATGGGCATAATTGTTGTAGTGCCTCTTGAGCACGATCCGATTCCCGAGCCCTAGCTTAGTACCTAGTCACAACCAAGATAAGGAATACCATCAATAATTGTAAGGAAGGGTTTCTAGACAAAATTCTAATCTCTGGAACATAAAATTCCACCAAGCATGGTAGAAGATTCGATCCCGAGCACCCCTAGGTTAAATTCCGATGCCTAAAATCTCAAAATCCCAAAATCCCTTAAGGGCTGCGGCTCAAGCCACCCATGCCACGGCATAGCCCCCAAACAGAGCCCATCTAGGCTTTTCAGAACCAGACACGGGCTGCGGCCCTTCAAGCCCCATGCCGCAGCCCGCACTCTTTCCTCAGCACACTTCAGCTTCAAAGGGCCGCGGCTCACCAAAACTATGTCGCGGCCTGACCCCTTCGAACCCAGAAAAACCACCATTTTTAACTCCTAAACATCACTCGAAACCATCCAAAACTATCCCAATTCCACAACTCAATTATCTCAAAACTTCTCACATGATTCCAGCAACACAGCCCAGTTGAAACCTAATCTAGAAACTCATTAAAAACTCACTTCAATCTCTGAAACTCACATACTCAAAAACATCAAAACCAGTCATGCAAACTCAGAATTTTCCCACATAATAATGTGGTCTCCACAATTATAGCATATAATCACATTTATATTCATATAGACATACTAGCATTCTTATCATATAATCGTGCGTTAAACTTAATAAATTCACACATGAACCAATTATGCCCTCCCGATACACTAATCAAGGCCTTTAAGCCCTATTAGTGATTTTGGGCCGTTACAACTATCCCCTCCTACTGAGAATTTCGTCCTCGAAATTTACCTGAATAGCTCGGGATACTGATCTCGCATCGCTGTCTCTAACTCCCAGGTCGCTTCCTCGACCTTGCTATTTCTCCACAACACTTTAACTAACGGAATCGTCTTATTCTATAGAACTTTGTCCTTCCGATCCAAAATCTGAACTGGTCGCTCTTCATAGGACAAATCTGTCTGTAACTCTAAGTCCTTATACTTTAGCACATGTGTTGTATCTGAAACATACTTCCGCAACATGGAGACATGGAATACATCATGAACTCCCGACAACGATGGTGGCAAAGCCAACCTATAAGCCACCTGTCCAATCCTTTCTAGAATCTCAAAAGGTCCAAAAAACTGAGGGCTCATCTTGCCCTTTACTCCGAATCTTCTCACCCCTCGCAGTGGTGAAACTCGCAGAAACACGTGGTCCCCAACCTGGAACTCCACGTCTCTACGCTTAGGATCAACGTAGATTTTTTGTCTACTCTGCGAAGAAAGCATCCTGGCTCGAATCTTCTCAATAGCTTCATTTGTCTTTTGAACCATATCTGGCCC
The DNA here is from genome assembly GCF_963169125.1 of Humulus lupulus. Lineage (NCBI taxonomy): Eukaryota > Viridiplantae > Streptophyta > Magnoliopsida > Rosales > Cannabaceae > Humulus > Humulus lupulus. The sequence continues at coordinate 173,303,333 of NC_084794.1, read as the reverse complement.
CAAATATTTTTTCTCACCCATCTCATCCCAATGAATGGGTGACCTACACTTTCTTCCGTATAACATCTCGTAAGGAGCCACTCCAATCGTGGATTGATAAATATTGTTATACGAGAATTCGATCAACCGAAGATACTTACTCCAAGATCACTCGAAATCAATCACACACACCCTAAGCATGTCCTCCAACACCTGAATCATCCTCTCAGACTGTCCATGAGTCTAAGGATGCAAGGCTGTGCTAAACTTCAACTGAGTCCCCATGGCTCTCTGCAGAGCTCCCCAGAACTTAGAGGTAAAGATAGGGTCTCGATCAGATACAATAGACTTTGGAATCCCATGGAGACGAATTATCTCCCTCAAATACAACTCTGCATACTGTTCCACTGTATAAGTCGACTTCACTGGCAAAAAATGAGCTGACTTGGTGTATCTATCCACTATCACCCACATCGAGTCACAAAGTCCCACTGTCCTGGGTAGACCTCCCACAAAATCCATTGTGATGTCCTCCCACTTCCACTCTGGAATACCCAAAGGCTGAAGCAATCCCGCTGGTTGTTGATGCTCAGCCTTCACCTGTTGACATGTCAAACATCTGGCCACATACTCTACCACATCCTTTTTCATCCTAGGCCACCAATATAATGTCCGTAGATCCTGATACATCTTCGTGGTACCCGGATGAAGCGAGTATGATGTAGTGTGAGACTCATCCAGTATCTCTCGTCTGATCCCTTCATCTGTCGAAACACAAATTCGTCCCTGATATCGAAGGATAGCTGCCTCAGAAATAGAATAGTCCTTAGCTATCCCTGCTAAGACATTTTGCCTAACTTCCTGTAACTGCGCATCTACCAACTGCCCCTCCTTGATCCGCTCTAGCAGGGTTGAATACAAGGTAATATTGGCTAACTGGCCAACCACTAGCTCTATCTTTGCCTGGCCATCTCATCAGCTAACTCCCTCGAGATCTAGGTGGAACTATACAACTGACCCGGGCCCCTCCGGCTCAACGCATCTGCCACTACATTGGCTTTCCCCGGATGATAAAGAATATCACAATCATAATCTTAAAATAGTTCCAACCAATGCCTTTGCCTCATGTTCAAATCCTTCTGGATGAAGAAATCTTTGAAAATCCCTCTACAAACCACTTGTAATAGCCTGCTAACCCGAGGTCCGCACCTGTGAGGCATTCCTTGGCCTCGGCCAATCTCTCACCACTTCCACCTTGGATGGATCCACCTTAATCCCCTCTGCACCAACTATATGCCCAAGAAAAGTCACCCCTGGCAACCAAAACTCACACTTCTTAAACTTGGCGTATAACGGATGCTCCCTTAACCTCTGTAAGACCTGTCAAAGATGTCGCGCATGCTCTGCTTCTTAACTGGAGTATACTAAGATGTCATCGATGAAGAAAATGACGAACTTATCCAAGAAGTCCTTGAACACCCTATTCATCAGATTCATAAAAGCTGCAGGGGTGTTGGTCAAACCAAAAGACATGACCAAGAACTCATAGTGCCCATAACGTGTTTGGAAGGTCGTCTTCGGTATCTCCTCGTCCTTGATCCTCAGCTGGTGATAACCAGATCGAAGATCAATCTTGGAGAACACCGTCTTTCCTTGCAGCTGATCGAACAAGTCATCAATCCTTGGTAGAGGGTACTTATTCTTAATGGTCAACTTGTTCAATTCTCTGTAGTCTATACAATCCTCAGAGTCATGTCCTTATTCTTAACAAAAAACACTGGAGCGCCCCATGGAGAGTAACTAGCCCTGATGAATCCCAAATCCAGAAGTTCCTGCAACTGTATCTTCAATTCCTTCAACTCTGCTGGTGCCATCCTATATGGTGCTCAAATTGGATCTCCCTGCGCGGCGGCAACCCTGGTAACTCCTCATGGAATACGTCTAAAAACTCATAAACCACTCTGGTCTCTCCCAGCCCGGCTGGTAACACCCTGGTAGTGTCCACCACACTAGCCAGAAAACCTACACATCCACCCTGTAACAAGTCTCTAGCTCTTAATGCAGATATCATGGGTATGCGGGGTCCGCATACCGCACCTACAAAGACAAAAGGATCCTCGCCCTCAGGCTCAAAAGTCACCATCTTCTTCCTGCAGTCAATAGTGGCCCCATACCTGACCAACCAATCGATCCCTAAGATCATATCAAAGTCCTCCATGTCTAATTCAATCAGATCTACTGAAAGCTCCCTTCTATCAACCATCACTGGCAGTGCCCTAATCCATCTCCTGGAAACTACCAAGACCCTAGTAGGCAATAAAGTCTCAAATCCTGCAGTCCGATACTCATTAGGTCTACACAATCTATTAATCACTTTACCAGAAACAAAGGAATGTGTAGCACCAGAATCAATCAATATAGTAAAAGGAGAGCTAGCGCTAGAAAGCTGACCTGTCACTAGCGAGGGACTAGCCTCGGCCTCTGCCCGTGTCAAAGTGAATACTCGAGCTGGAGTCAAGCTATCCACCTTTCCTACTTCCCCTTTCTTCACTGTTGGGCAGTCCTTCTTGAGATGCCCCACCATTCCACACACATAGCAAACCTTGGCCCGACATTCGCCTTGATGGCATCTTCTACACCTCGGGCACTCCGGATAAATCCTCCATGGTTCACTGCCGCCTTGACGGCCACCCTGACCACCCCGACCCCTCCTATCAGGACCTGAAGCGGTCGAAGTGTCAGGAGTCTTTCTCTTGAAATCACTGGGGCCTCCGCCCCTTCCTGACCCAGAATAAGGAGGCACCACTCTGCGGCCCTTGCGCCTCACCGCACTTTCCTTCCAAAATCTTATGCTCCGCTTCCTCAATGGTAAGAGCCTTTTCAACGGCCTGGGCATAAGTTGTCCCCCCAGGAACTGTCATAATCCTCACATCTTGGGTTATCATAGCATTAAGCCCTCTGATAAATCTGTCCTGCCTAGCTGCATCAGTAGGCACAAGATCTGGTGCAAACTTCGCGAGTCTATCAAACTTCAGGGCATACTCAGTAACGGTCATATTGCCCTCCACCAAACCCACAAACTCATTAACTTTTGCTACCCTGATGGCAACATTATAGTATTTCTGGCTGAACAAGTCTCTAAATCCTTCCCAACTCAAAGTAGTGATGTCCCTGGTCTGTGAAGCCACTTTCCACCAGATGCAGGCATCCTCTCTCAACATATATGTGGCATAGGCCACTCTGTCATGTCCCTCTATCCTCATAAAATCCAGAATAGTAGTAATCATAGTCAGCCATTGCTCGACCTTCAATGGATTAGGTCCTCCCTCAAAAGTTGGGGGATGCTACTTCCGGAACTGATCATACAATGGCTCCTGTTATCCAAATTTCCGGATAGCGTTTAGATGGATATCCTCGGGGAAGCAGAATTATCAAAGTCTTTCACGGTAGGTGACCAGAGCTCGCGGATGGACAGAAAGGCTTCGCCTCTCCCGTTTAGTGTCCGGCTCACTCTTTCAAGCAAACACGACACGGAAGCTCATCAACTCTCCCGGACTCCCGAAGGATATCCTTTGGGGAAGCTCCTTCCAGGGGAAGCTCTTCAGGTTGCCTTCGCGGAAACAGTTCCGTGCCTCGCACGGAACAAGACCAAGCGGTCGAGTCATGGAGGAGGCATAGTTGGAATGATATCCGCCTGACACAGAATCCCGCCTGACACGCCCGACAGGTCAAGGCCGCACACATCCCAGCACGCCTAAAAGTACTATTTCGCCTACTGTTCCGCTGACAACCTGGAAAAGACGGCTGCCTTTGTGCATTCCCCATACTTTCACGTAAATATACCCACATAGAGCCTGGTAGCAAGGCGACTACGGTAATTGTATCCCCTATTTATGGCTGGTGTAATTAAGACTCATGTGAGTAGAGAAAAACCCTAATCCAAAACCCTAGCTATAAAGACCCCCTCATTTTACGATAGGGGGGACGGCCAACAAATCACATAGCAAGAACTCTACTAAAATCTCTCTAGCTTCATCTTCTCCAAGAGAACCCGAGAGAAACACTGTGAGGTTGTGAGTTTCTTGTACACCAGCTGTTTAACTATTATTCTCTACAAGTATAATAACATCGACTCGTGGACTAGGGCTCGTTAACGCCTGAACCACGTAAAAACACTGTTTGTATATTTACATTTATGCACTTCTACAGTTCTTATCTTTTTATTATTCCGTTTGTATTCGTTTCCGAAAAACTCGGTAAACATTTTGGTGCTTTCATTGAGAGCTGTAGGAAGTTGTTAGTCAGCTCTTTTTCTGCGTACTGAAAAGATGGTGACTACGAGAAAATCTGCGGTTGACAAAAATGCTAGGGTCAACCTCGATACTATGATGGAAGATGTGGTACAAAACGAACCCTCGGATCACCAAGGTGAAGACCCGACATCCCGCCAGGATCGGGTCAGTACTGAAGATACGACATACTTAGAAAGTGAAGAAGAGTATGTCCGAGACGGTTACTACAAAGACGGCTGCCACTACGAGAAGGATCCAGAACTAGTCCAAGTAGCCGAAGAACTGGTGGTCACTAAGGCCAAGCTTGCTGAGCAGGAGCGCGTCTCCGAAAAAATGCAGCGCATAATGGAGCGCCTCCAAAGCAAGTTCGGAGATCTAGGCGACTCGGACGAGGATGCCTCTGTTCTAGGTGGTGCTGATGCCACCATGCCGGATCCAGCCGCTGCTGGACCATCCAAAGCCGCCCCTAACAAGGGCAAAGAGAAGGTTGGGGAGCCTGTGCGCACTAACGCCCCTGCACCTCCTAAAGGCGTGAATCACCAGGCCGACTGCCCCCCCACCCCCCCCCCCCCCCCGCGCGCAGAAGGTCTCTGGCGCTCCTAAGCCCAGACGTCCTTTTGCCCCAAGGGGGCACTCTGTGCCTAAAGGGCCCGGTGCTAAGGCACCCAGGCCTAGGGGAAGGAACAACCGCCCCAGTGATTCCGTCAACCAGGACGGTCGGGCTGCGGAAACGCACTCCGAAGATAGCTGGTCCACGGTGGACCTAAGAAGAAGGTTGGAGGCCAAGTATGAAAAGGCCAAAGGAGAAAAGGCCCGGCCTCGCGGAGATGACCTGCGAAATCATCTTAATGACAAGGTCCGGGGACGTGACCTCCCGGAGAGTGATACAAAGAGGCTTGAGGAACAGATCGCTGCCTTGACCAAGCTGGTCCAGAAGCAAAGTGGGGCCCTGTCAGACTCCGAGGAGGAGGACCCGGAACCATGTATTCGGAGGATCGCGGAAACGTCCCTCCCGGATAACTTCAAAATGCCTCACATAGAATTATATGAGGGGAGGACAGACCCGCACACCCATTTAGCTAAATACAACAAAATGATGCAAGTGGCGCGAGTCAGTGAGGATGCCAAATGCATGTGCTTCTCACTCACCCTTACCAAGTCCGCGGAGGACTGGTGGAAAAGATTAGCTCCCGGATCCATCCACAGTTGGAAGGAGCTACAGTCCACATTCAGGAGGCAGTTCATTGCTGCCCGAGACCACGACATGGAGGTTGGTTCCTTAACCAACATCAAGCAGCTACCCAATGAGAACCTCAAAGCTTTCATTCAGAGAATGATGGAAGCTGTTGCTAAGACCAAGGTCAGCGACGACATGAAGCTGATCGCCCTTCAATCGGGCCTTACTGTCGGCTCCCTGCTATGGGGGGAAATGCAAAGGAGACGGGCAGAAACGCTGTCTGAATTCATGTCAAGAGCTCAGGGAATCATCAACCTTGAGGATGCCTACCAGCAGGCCTTTGGAGTCCCCCCAGCTCCGACGCCTTCCTTGACTGCGCCGAGCTTTGCTTCGCAAGCTCCCGCACCAGCCCTCACGCTTCCAGGAGCCCAGTTCACTCCAAGCGTGTATGGGCCTTCCGCGTCTGCTCAGACGCCGAGTCAAACCCATTTCTCTGGGTACGGAGCTGTACAAACAGGATGTAGTATCGCTCCTGGACCGTTGCAACCGCAAGCAGAAGGCCCAGAACGAAATCTGAGCCAATCGCGGAATAAACGAGGCGGAAGAAACCCCAACCGGGGAGACCATTCAAAGAAACCACTGAAGGACTATGAGCCCAAGTTCACGGAGTACACCAGTTTAATAGATTCACGAGAGAATGTCTATCGGGTGACCTGTAATATGGTCAACTAAAGGAAGCCCCCGAAAGTGTCTCACGGAGGAAGGCGTCCGCGAGACTCCAATAAGAGGTGTGAGTTCCACGGAGACGTGGGGCACACCACAAACAAATGTCTTCAGCTGAAGGATAAGATCGAGTCCCTGGCAAGAGCGGGACACCTCGGTCAATGGGTGAGGATACCCATAATCTATCCCGGACAGGGAGTAGTTCACGGAGCTGCATATTCTCCGGGACAGAGGGGGACCGCTAGCGCTCCTGGAGCCGGTCACCCCCAAGCTCCTGGGTCTCAGTTCCCAGCGCTCCCTGCTCCAACCCCTCCGGCACCCATTGCCTTATTGGCTCCGGGACCCGGAAACCCATATCCGCCCGGCCTTGCTCCGCCACCCGTTGACGGACACGTAGCCACCATTTCCGAAGGACCGCACCTTGCCGGAAGCACCCGCAACTCCCAGAAAAGGTACTTGAGGGAGTTAGAACACACCAGGGAGATGTGCGCCTTGGTTTAGTCACCTGCTCAGCGTCCCCGAATGATGGATCTTCCCATCACCTTCACGGAAGATGACGCCCGACATGTGCACTTCCCCCACAACGATCCCCTCGTGGTGGAAGCTCAGATTGCCAATAAGAAGGTATCACGGATCCTTGTCGATAATGGAAGCTCCGTAAATATCCTCTTCAAAGCTGCCTTCCACGCTATCAGATTAACCGAGACAGACCTGACCCCATGCCCCATCCAGCTTCAGGGGTTCAATGGGGATGCACTCATGCCATTAGGCAAAATTCAACTTCCAGTCACCCTCAGAGGAGAAAGCGATGCTTGCGCCTTCAAGCACTGCACATTTGTAGTGGTCGACTGCCCCACGGCGTATAATGCTATCCTAGGCCGACCGGTCCTAATCGATTGCGGGGCCATAACCTCGATACGCCACTTATGCCTGAAGTTTCCATGCGACGACGGGGGTATCGGCACCCTCCGGGGAGACCAACGAAGTGCACGAAGCTGTTATAACGTCTCTGTCCGATCCGTCTACACGGTCCAGAAGGCGGTTGTTGCCGCTATTTTAGCGGGAGATTTACCAGAAACTGGGGCGCCCAAGGGGCGTGCGTTGACGAACTCGACCCTAGAGTGGGGGTCAAGAGAGCGATAGAGCCGATGGAGGAAGTCGAAGAGGTGATCCTCAACCCGGGAGATCCCACCAAAGTCATTCAGATAGGGAAAAACCTTCCATCGGCCATTCGAGAAAAGATCGTGGCCACTGTGAAGAATAATCAAGATATCCTGGCATGGTCCCACACTGATATGACGGGGATTAATCCTAATGTTGCGTGCCACGCACTCAACATAGACCCATCCGCAACTCCAGTTCGCCAAAAGAGGAGGCCGTTAGACCCAGTGAGGGCCGAAGCAGTCAAAGCTGAAGTGGACAAGTTGATGTCCATAGGCTTTCTCTAGGAGTCACACTATCCCGTGTGGTTGGCCAACCTGGTTCTGGTCCCGAAACCCAATGGGTCCTGGAGAATGTGCATTGACTTCACGGACCTAAACAAAGCCTGCCCGAAAGATTGTTTCCCTCTTCCGCGAATCGATCAGATGGTAGACGCTACTTCCGAGTGTGAACTCTTGTCCTTCATGGATGCGTACTCCGGATACAACCAGATCAAGATGCATGTCGCGGACCAGGAACACACCAGCTTCCTCACAAACAAGAGTGTCTACTGTTACGTGGTCATGCCTTTCGGTTTGAAGAATGCTGGGGCAACGTACCAGCGTCTAGTAAACAAGATGTTCAAGGACCAGCTGGGGAGGAACATGGAGGTGTACGTAGAAGACATGTTGGTAAAGTCCAAGACCTCCGGGGACCACAGTGACGACCTTGAGGAAGCTTTCGCCGTGATCCGAAAGTATGGAATGAAACTAAATCCGAAGAAATGTACTTTTGGGGTCTCGTCTGGGAAGTTCCTCGGTTTCATTGTCAGCTCCCGCGGAGTGGAGGCCAACCCTGAGAAAATTAAGGCGTTCATAGATATGCCTTCTCCCTAGAAGCATAAGGATGTCCAAAGCGTTACCGAAAGGATAGCTGCGCTCAGCCGCTTCGTATCTAAGGCCACTGACAAATGTGTCCCCTTCTTCAATGTGTTGCGAGGAAACAAGAGGTTCGAGTGGATCCCCGAATGCGAAGCAGCCTTTCAACACCTCAAGGAACATTTAACCCGAGCTCCCATTCTGTCCAAACCTGTCGAAGGAGAGGCGTTGTTCTTATACTTAGCTGTGACAGAGCACGCAGTGAGTGCCGCTCTCGTCCGGGAAGACGGCCGTCTCCAGCTCCCTGTGTATTACGTAAGCAAGAGGTTACTAGACGCCGAGTCCAGATATTCAATGATCGAAAAACTCTCCCTCTGCTTGCTAATCGCTTCGCGGAAGCTAAGGCCCTATTTCCAGGCGCACACCATCAGAGTACTCACCAACCACCCTCTCCGACAAGTCTTGCAGAAGCCCGAGTCTTCTGGCAGATTGCTTAAATGGGCCATGGAACTGAGCCAATTTGACATCCACTACCAGCCACGTGTTTCCATAAAAGGACAAGCTCTCGCGGACTTTATTGTGGAATGCTCAGGAATGAATGACCTCCCGGAAGATCCTGTCCCGGAACTTCCCACATGGAAGGTCTATGTAGACGGAGCCTCAAATGAAAAAGGAGCTGGAGCAGGGGTCATCCTAATATCTCCCCAAGGACATCAGCTCCAGAGCGCCATCCGTTTCGCATTCCCAGCGTCCAACAACGAGGCAGAACACGAAGCCATGCTGGCCAGAGAAGTCGGAGCCCAAAAAATCGAGGTATACAGCGACTCCCTACTTGTGGTAAACCAAATATCCGGGGAATACCAGACGAAAGGCGAAAAAATGGCTGCCTACGTGTCTCTCTCCCGCGGCCTCCTGCATCATTTCAAAGGCTACCAAATCCGCCAGGTCCCCTGGGACCAGAACTCACTCGCGGACACGCTGGCCAAGCTTGCAACAGACCCGGAGATTGAACAATATGGCCTAGTGCCCATCGGGCACTTAGAAGCACCTAGTACCGAGACACAGAGGGTAAATTCCATCATCGACCATTCCCATTCCTGGATAGGACCCATCCTCAGATTTCTCACCACCGGAGAGCTCCCCATTGATAAAGCTGACGCGAGGAAGCTCCAGTATCAAGCTCCCCGATACGTGGTTATGGATGGAAAGCTTTACCGCAGGGGGTTTTCCATACCCTTCCTTAGGTGTGTTGCCAGAACCGAAATCAGCGCCATCATCCATGAGGTTCACGGAGGCTTCTGCGGCGACCATACCTCCGGGCTGAGCCTCTCCAAAAAGATCCTTCGATAAGGATACTTCTGGCCCACCATGAAGAAGGATTGTGTGGATTATGTCAGAAAATGTGAGCAGTGCCAGAGGTACGCCAAGGTTCCGCGAGCGCCGCCTACAGAAATTACCTTAATGACCAGCCCCTGGCCGTTTGCCGTCTGGGGCATTGACCTAGTAGGTTCCCTTCCAACTGGAAGGGGTGAAGTGAAGTATGCCATAGTCGCGATAGACTACTTCACCAAATGGGCCGAAGCTGAACCTATGAACACGGTCACGTCTAAGAAAGCACTGGACTTTGTCATCAGGAATATAGTGTGTCGTTTTGGGCTTCCACGAAAAATCGTGTCCGATAACGGGAAGCAATTTGATAGTGAACATTTCACGGACTTCTGTGCTTCGCATGGAATCATCAAAAGCTTTTCCGCAGTCGCCAGACCTCAAGCTAATGGGCAAGTGGAAGCAGTAAAAAAAATCTTAAAGACCACGTTGAAGAAAAAACTCCAAGCCTGCAAGGCTCACTAGCCGGAAGAGCTTCCGCGAGTACTTTGGGCCTATCGCACAACAGAGAGAACTTCGACGGGGCACACACCTTATTCCATGACCTTCGGTTGCGAGGCCTTCATCCCAGTAGAAACTATGATCCCCTCTCACAGGCAGGACACCTACGACCCTACCCGGAACCACGTCCTTCTCCAGGAGTCCCTGGACATGATCGAAGAGCTCCGGGAGCAGTCGCAGGTCCAACTAAAAATGTACCAAGGCAAGATAGCCCGACACTTCAACACAAGAGTCAAGAGCCGTACATTCGAAGTTGGGGACCTTGTCCTACGGAGAGTATTTCCTGCTACGCAGGATCCGGGAGTGGGAGTCCTCGGACCCAACTGGGAAGGCCCTTATGAAGTACAAGAAAAAGTGGGCCATGGGACGTATCACTTAAAGAGACTCGACGGATCTAAAGTCCCGCGCGCCTGGAACGCGGAGCACCTCCGCTGTTACTATCAGTAGGCCCCGGACTATCTAGTCGAAAGTCCTTGGTGGACGTAGCAAAAGTGTAGAATGTGGCGATAATCCTCCCTGCTGTAAAACACATGCCTAACAGGCTAATTTGATGAAACACGGAGAGATTCACTCCGCTTTTACTGCATTTTTTATCCCTGTGTTCAAGGCTGCGTTTTAACAAGTGACCACGCGGTCCGGAGACGTCCAGACCCCACTCTCACTTGGGGGGGTATACATGGCTAAGGCATAGCCATACGCCCCTTGAACAAAACATACACAGAACACCACTTATGTGCTAGCATTTTTTAAATTGTTAAGCTTAGGTTAATTTGTGGCCATAAACATACTTGCATTACGTGTCATGTGCGCATTATGTGTTTATGTGAAAATTGCCATTGAAATGTCTGCCATTATGCATCATGAAAATTATCTCCTGTGTAGCCCAGCGATGAACAGGACTGGGGGTTGGGGCACATTCAGAGAGCTACGCCGAAACACCCCCAACTCCCTGACAAGTCCTTTGCAGAATACTCCGCTGTAGAGCTTTGCTTCGCAAGCTCCAGCTCCGGGTCCCGCAAGGCGAAAGATGGCAAGATCCGCGACCATTGTAAGCCTTGCTTCGCAGGCTTCAGCTCCGGATCTCACAAAATAATGCATGGCGAGCTCCTCGACCACTGCAAGCTTCAGCTCCAGGAGCAGATATGGTCGATCCCCCACTCACAGCAGGCCTTGCTTCGCAAAGCCCCTGCTCCGGGATCGCACATGGTGGGCGTGGCAATTTCCCCGACCGCAACGAGCCTTGCCTCGCAAGGCTCCATGCCAGGTCCCTGAAGTCAGCCACCATGAGGTTCGCAACGACAGATAGTTTTGCTTCGCAAAGATCTAACCTTAAGTCTAGCGACGCTCACCAAAAGAACTCCCGTTCCGGCACCATGGAACGGCTCACCTTAGCAATCCCAGCGAACGGTATAACTACAAGTCCCGGGATTGGCTATTTGCCTTAGGAAAGTTGAAATACGGTGAAAGGAGTCTGGCCGTTGGAACCAGGAAACCTTCGTAACCTAGAAACTATGTGGGAAAAGACATCAGCCGTTAGAGCTCCAAGTTGGAAGTGCATAGGTTCTGGCCGTTGGAACCAAAACCTCATGCGCCCCTACAGCAGTTTCTACCGTATAAAAGTCTACCCTAAACGCAAAGTTAAACAAAGAACTTGGCAGAAAAGAAAGGAGAATGCTATAATTATGGCAAATATGTCTGCAATGAGAAAAGAGTACAGGGAGCTTCGCCCCAAAGAAAAACACAAATGAAAAATAATTAAAGATAAAGCCCCTTCAAGCATTGGGGGTGGCAGCGGTATCCACGTCCAAGGCCTCGAGGTCAGCGGTTTCAACTGGGGCTGGCGGAGTCGGCTCATTGGAAGGTAGAACTTCATCACGGGCAGGTTCAGAGGTCCCCGCCTCTCCGGGATCTCCTGCCTCAGGGGCTCCAGCAGGTTCGTCGATGTTGTAAGTTTGGACGTACACCTCTGGGCCTTGATCCCACACCTGTAGCTTCTCCCTCATGGCATCGGCATCCTCTCCCAGATAGCCTAGTACCTCCGGGTTCATTTTCCAGAGTTGATGCATGAGGACCACGTGCGATATATTAATCGTCCTGTTCAGTACCACCTCGGCATCCTCCTTCTCCTTCAAGCGCTCCGCCTCGGAGGTTGCCAGCTTTGCCTCCGCGACAGCTAATTGAGCTTTCAGTTTTTCCGTCTCGGCCTTGGATGCATCCCGCTCTCCCTTAAGAGAATCAATCTCCTTGCGCTGCACCTTATTTTGGTTCAGCACGGATTGCTTCTCGGTCACATGCCCCCTGGAGGTGAATTGCAAGGCTCCGATCTCTTTATCCTTCTCGGCGAGTCCCAACTCCAGCATAGACACGAGATCCTTGCTCCTCTTATGAAATTGCTCCTCCTCGTGCAGCTTATTCTGAAGAGTGGCATATTCCTCTTGCCGCTTAAGGAGGAGATCATTTTTCGATTGGAAGTGGGCTTCCAAGGTATCCTTCTCCACCCTGGCTTGGGATAGCTCTTCCCGGAGCTTGGAGTTTTCGGCCTTCAAGTCATCCGACCGCTGTTTGAACTCGTTCTCTGCGCTGGCCCGGTACTCTCGATATTTGGCAAGATATTTCTTGTCCGCCTCTTCCTCAGCCGCGTGCCGGGCCTGGTCAATCTTCTCCGAAGCCTCCCCCCTTGTGCTCTCGACCTGTTGGGTCAGTTTCTGCTTCTCCACCTCCAAGGCCTGGCGAGCCACCTGGCTCTCCTCCAGCTGAACCAGAACTGCACCCACCTCCCGGAATGAGCGTTCCGCGATCAGAGAGGCCTACAAGGAAAGACAACAGAATGAGTTAAGCAGAACCAAATGTGCTAAGAAGGATGATCCCAAAACACAACTGACGGCTTACCCCGGACAATTGCTGCTTCACGGCATGTGTCAGCAACAGCGGATCCTTACTGCTACTGATGGCCCATTTCTCAGAATTGAGCTCGCACAAGCTCAGGGCCATGTCCTCCATCATCTCCGCTCCGAACGACGCCAATGCACGTCCGAGCCTAGGCACCAGCCTCTTCTCCAAGGCTGGGCCATCCAAAACCGCTCCAGCCGGGTGAAGGGATCTCACCCCCTCGGCCAGCTCAGCTCTCTTCACGGCAGACAAGTTGTCTGCCCTTCCCTGAGTAACAACCTTCTCAGCCTCCAACTGCCTCTTCAAAAAATTATCGGCCCATCTTACACCCTCCAGGAGGGCAGCGGGGAAACGGGTTGGTTTCTGAGGGAAGTGGAACTTCAGGCCAGGCAGAGGAAGGTTTGTTTGCTGAGAAGAAGGAGACCCCGAAAGGGTGGACTCCCTTTGGGCTGGAGGAGGAGGCAGACAGGGTATTAAGGACGGAAGGGAAGACACTACCGCCCCGGTCTGTTGTTGTTGTTGGTGTTGCTGTTGTTTTTGCTGCTGCGATGGCGAAGGTGACTGCCTTTGTTGTTGCTGTTGCTTTTGCTGCTGCGGCGGCGGAAGTAATTGCCTTTGTTGTTGCTGCTGGTTTGGCTGTTGTTGTTGCTGCCGCTGTGGCGTTGGTGATTGTCTCTGTTGTTCTTGTTGCTGCTGTTGTTGTTGTTGTGGTTGCTGTTGTTGTTGTTGTTGTTGCCTTCGACCGGGAGAAGAGTGTCTAAGGCGTTTCTTCTTGGCGCCCTCAGCATCTCCTCCGGGACGCTTGCTCACCCCAGTCGTCTTCACGGGGAACACAAGCCCTTCCCCGTCGCTGCTACTACTCGAGGTCGCCATGGTCTCGGAAGGCCCCTTGGCAGGAGATCTCTCCACCGCCGGAGACACTTGTGCCTCGCCACCTATCTTCTTGGATGTGGCAGCTTTACCCCCCCTACTGGCTCCGGCTTTTCGTTCTTTCCCCTTGGACGGATCTTGGCTGGTGGCGGCTTTCTTGATGAGTAAAGTAACTCTCCCCAACATCTTGGCTTCGGGATATTCTGCAAGAAACGTACGAAGCAAGGTTAACGAACCAGCAAGCAATGTGAAAGAAGATAAGCAGAAGACAAGACAATCAACAACATAAAAGCACAAGCAAGTCTGCCAGCAGGGAACAAGGAACAAAAAAGAGAGACGTTTGAGAGGGACGGCCATGCACGAGAAACGTGGATGGCCTTCCCCGAGCGAAACAAGACACCGTTTCCTGCTCCAGAAAGTTCCCGTACTCCTTGAAGTCCGGGAATGACATGCTGAGGGAAGAAGGGTCAACCATGGTGACACCTTCTTGCAGACTACCGTCATCCAAACATCCGAGGAGCTCATCTACCCTATCGCAATATCTGTCAAAGGGTATCCTGCGCGGATCTAGCCTAAGGAAGCGGGGATCGAACCCCACCTGAGAGGTCCGGGAAACCTCAGATAGGCTGGGGGTGTGGATTAATCGAAAACTAGTCTTACCTCTCCCGGAGGTACCAGCCCCCGGAGTCCCTCCGTTGGGGTAAGCTGCGGCGTGGCGAGCCTCGATCTCCTCTTCCTCCGGCTGGGGGTCGGGGAACCTCTCCGCCCAACTAGGGGATAAAGTATTCTCGTCCCGGGCCGCTTGACAGATCACCTTGGCCAGATCCAGGGCAATCTGCTCCCGGATGTCAGCTGACACCTGACTTTGCCCCCTGCCACTCACTGGCTCAATGTTTTGGAAAGAGGCGAGTAGCCCATACTCCCTCAAAGATTCGGAGGTCACAAGTCCTTCCACTTTCAGCTCTTCCTCCGAGAGCCCTTCGTAGAATTTTGACCTCCTTATCATCTCCGCACAGCGAGGTGTCCGCGGGACGACTTCTGCAAAATCCAAATACGAGCATTAGAGATCCTCCCGAAAGGCAAATCAAACGTAAAGAAACAAAGTTAAAAATGAGAGGAAGGAGCACTTACCAGGGACTTTGAAGTCCAAAGATAGGGCTGGCACCCTCTTCAATGGGAAGCCGGTCGTCAGGAACCAGTACTCCCGGAGGTCTGGAACCCTCGTGGTATGGCAGGTAGGACACATCACGTCCGGGTACCTCTCCAGCCTGTAAAACCCCACCTTGTCTGGATGACCTCTCATGGGTTGAGACTTCAGCCCATAGAAGTATAACACCTCCTCCGGGGTAGGGGCCTCCAGGTCCCGGGACTTGCAAAAGATGTACCACCCCGCTAGGAGCTTGTAGCTGGGGGGAATCAACTGGAAGGGGGCAATCCCCACCTTCACACATAAATTGGCAAAATAACTTCTTAGGGGAAAGTGCGCCCCACACACTATGTGTGCCCAGCTCCAGGCACCAAAGCCCTCATGACTCTGGCTAGCAGACTCACCCAGCACCGACAGACGGTGCCACATCAGGCCTGGGATGTTCTTCAAGCCTGCTTTTGAGGAGTACAGATCCAGCATGCCGTAGTTCCTGAGCAGGTTCGGCTTCTGGTCCATCTCCCAGATTGAACTATTGATAGTCGGGAGGCTAGCCGCGACCACTTTAGTCTTTCCTTTCCCCGTTGCGCCAGCGACAGGGGAATTTTGCTCCTGGGCAGATTCAGCCTCTACCACGGCAAGGATTTGTTCCTTTGAGATGTTCGTCACTGAACAAGAGAAACAAAGAAGAAAACACTCTAAGCAGTCAGCACCCTTGTCATACCCTAACGGTATCAAAGGCGTCGGGGAGACCCTCCCCGAAAACTGCTTGGAGAGGCTCCCACCGAGCTTGCCGAGGGGTTGACACCATGCAACCCGAAGGACAGCAAGGAGCCAAACTCAAACTTCGAGCCTAAGCCCGCCAAGAGAAGTGTTTTCCCAGAGGAAGACACCCTAAAGGCACTCACGCTTATGCCCTAAAACAGCAAACCAAAACAGCACAAGCAAGACGAGGAACGACTTTCCAAACGCAAATCGTCAAAGCATGCAAAGAGATTACTTATCGACTCACATCAATCGCATGCCTATCAAAGCCCTATTCACGCATGCACATAGGCGATACTGGCAGAAAACTCAACTCTAACAACTACCAACAACCTAAGGTTTGGGAGGAAAGAGCAAAGTAGAAATACTTACTGGTATTCGGGTAGTTGAAGGTTGAAGGAGTAACCGGATCACTGCATAGCACGATCGCGAGAAGTAAAAGCTGCAAAGACAAATGGCGATTCAAACCCTGAACTTCAGCGAACAAACCCACTGCCAAATCAAAAGAAAATTTTCTAGATTCCTTACCAAAAGAAGTGGCAAGTTCGAAGGAATGGAAGCTTGGAAGCCTGAGAGTTCGAAGGTTTGGGAATCTGAAAATCTGAAAGATAGAGAATTTGAGAGCGTAAAGAGGAAGAAAGGTCCGTTCCCTGGTTTTTATAGCAGGAGTGAAGTCCTTTCGAATCCTACAAATGGACGGTCTTGATCTTCCCATACCGCATGCATCAGATCCGACGGCTGGAGATGAAGCGCCGATCCTATTTATGACTCCTCGGATGGGAATAAAGTATTTATTTCCCATCATTATACCACCTCGGGCCCGGTGTACCATTAAAAACCGTCAAATCATTACTCAGATGCCTGACGCACGCATACTCAGCCAGTCGCCTCATGCACACGTCTTGGTCACAGAGCCATTCCCGGCATGACGCGTGGCCCTTGCCACACTTGAGTACTTGAGTTCAAACAGAAGAAATTTCCTTTCTTTTTCATACTAACACTCAGGCGGGAAAAAGGAACCCTTCCAGGAACACAGGAGGTGACCCCTCGCCTAATCTAGAAACCAGAATACCCGGAGGACTGTACAAGCTCCCGGATCTCTCAAAGCTCCGTGACCTTGGGGGGTAAATGTTATCAAGATTTCTGGATAGCGTTTAGATGGATATCCTCGGGGAAGCAGAATTATCAAAGTCTTTCACGGTAGGTGACCAGAGCTCGCGGATGGACAGAAAGGCTTCGCCTCTCCCGTTTAGTGTCCGGCTCACTCTTTCAAGCAAACACGACACGGAAGCTCGTCAACTCTCCCGGACTCCCGAAGGGATATCCTTCGGGGAAGCTCCTTCCAGGAGAAGCTCTTCAGGTTGCCTTCGCGGAAACAGTTCCGTGCCTCGCACGGAACAAGACCAAGCGGTCGAGTCATGGAGGAGGCATAGTTGGAATGATATCCGCCTGACACAGAATCCTGCCTGACACGCCCGACAGGTCAAGGCCGCACACATCCCAGCATGCCTAAAAGTACTATTTCGCCTACTGTTCCGCTGACAACCTGGAAAAGACGGCTGCCTTTGTGCATTCCCCATACTTTCACGTAAATATACCCACATAGAGCCTGGTAGCCAGGCGACTACGGTAATTGTATCCCCTATTTATGGCTGGTGTAATTAAGACTCATGTGAGTAGAGAAAAACCCTAATCCAAAACCCTAGCTATAAAGACCCCCTCATTTTAAGATAGGGGGGACGGCCAACAAATCACATATCAAGAACTCTACTAAAATCTCTCTAGCTTCATCTTCTCCAAGAGAACCCGAGAGAAACACTGTGAGGTTGTGAGTTTCTTGTACACCAGCTGTTTAACTGTTATTCTCTACAAGTATAATAACATCGACTCGTGGACTAGGGCTCGTTAACGCCTGAACCACGTAAAAACACTGTTTGTATATTTACATTTCTGCACTTCTACTGTTCTTATCTTTTTATTATTTCGTTCGTATTCGTTTCCGAAAAACTCGGTAAACAGCTCCCACCTCTTCCCAACTTCTACTGAATGAATAACCGGTGCCACTATAGGTGGCACAATAGGGGCAGCACTCCCTGATGGAGCCTGCTGTCGCAAAATACGGATCTGCTCATCCTGGCTCTGTAGCCGTGCTTGCATATTTGCCATGAGTTGCTGCTAGTTCTCAGGGACTGGTGGAGGAATCTGGCCCTGGTCATCACCCCTGGTCCTAAATCTAGTGTCGGCTAGTCATGTAGATTTTCTTGGACGCATAGCTATCCAAGTAAATGTGCAATCAACGACTCGACAATCAGACCATGATGACAGGGTAAAAGCTTCTCCAAAATCTACCAAAGGAACATAACCAATCACAAACAATCAAGATATAGGCATTTATCCACATGCACTGGCATTGCTAATAAGCATGCCCCAACATCACCACATTACAGTTAAGATATAAACATCCACCCATACACAATATGCAGTTAATCATCCAAATATTCATTTACATGCACAACGATGCTAATAAGCATGCCTTAATATTTTCATACAGTAGTCAAGAGCCAGGTCCTATCAGTATCTCATGCTCCCTATTAATCTAATAAATAACAACATTCATAACTCATTTCAAACATACAAGTATATAAGCACATATACACATTACCAAACCCTGAATCGAGCTTGTCTCTAGCAGCGAATGTACATGCCCACTCGGTCTTCAGGAACCCTTAAACCTAGGATGCTTTGATACCAAGTTGTAACACCCTGGATAGCCAAGACTGCTACACTCTGTACTTATAAAGGTGCAGGACTTGCTAATCAACTCATTTAGTGAAAAACGTGATACATAAACCACTAATGAACTAGGGTTAAAAGGTTTTGGTCTCAAAAGGGTACATTTCATATAACTAAATATTTTTACACATGGGATCCCAAAAAGGAACAGCGTTCAAAACTCAGTTTACAAAATTTCCAAAGTTTGAACAACCATTAGCCACTCTAAGGAAAAACAGACGTTTCTGGTTCTCCTTTTCCTGTCTCTCTCTCAACTGTGGCGGCCGAGCAGCTGATCATGTACATTCTGCTCTCAGAGCTCTCCGAATCAGGGCTGATCAAGCTTGCCCTTGCCTTTACCTGCACCACGAAGCACCCATGAGCAAAGGCCCAACAAGAAAACATATGATATCACATAACAAGCAATAATAAAATTTGGATACCCCTTTAAGCATGTTCATACACTTAACATACCACAATAATCACAAAGCATGAAGATTCAACCAAAGAATCAGCTAATCATCACTCAGCTATACAGCAAAACAATCCACCAATCAATAATAACAAGAAAATCACATAATAATTAAAGTCGACGCCTTAGGTCGCACCATATGTTTATGCCACTGACTCTGGCCCGCTTAAACCGAGCTCAGTGCATAATAAGCTATCCTCAACTACCAGTGGCCGAGCTGCGCCCTGTGTGCTAGTGTAAACTTTGGCACTCTTAGGCCGTTGGTTTACTGTTTACATGGCATAATACCATCCTTTCAAAGCATACAAAATAGGGAACCCTTAGTCCCATTATAAATCCATAACCGGGTGCAGTTTTCTTACCTTTAATTTCCAAATAAATTGGTTACGAGTGATGCCTCTTAAGCACGATCTGATTCCCGAGCCCTAGCTTAGTACCTAGTCACAACCAAGATAAGGAATACCATCAATAATAGTAAGGAAGGGTTTCTAGACAACATTCTAATCTCCGAAACATCAAATTCCACCAAGCATGGTAGAAGATTCGATCCCGAGCACCCTAGGTTAAATTCCCATGCCTAAAATCTCAAAATCCTAAAATCCCTTAAGGGTCGCGGCTTAAGCCACCCATGCCGCGACATAGCCCCCAAACAGAGCCCATCTAGGCTCAGAACTAGACATGGGTCGTGGCCCTACAAGCCCCATGCCGTGGCCCGCCCTCCTTCCTCAGCACACTTCAGCTTCAGAGGGCCGCGACTCACCAAAAATTATGCCGCGGCCTGACCCCTTTGAACCCTGAAAAACCACCATTTTTAACTCCTAAACCTCACTCAAAACCATCCAAAACTGTCCCAATTCCACAACTCAATTATTCCAAAACTTCTAACATGATTCCAACAACACAACCCAGCTGAAACCTAATCTAGAAACTCATTAAAAACTCACTTCAATCTCTGAAACTCACATACTCAAAAACATCAAAACCAGTCATGCAAACTTAGAATTTAAAGTCTAAATTACAAATTGAAGTTTACCTTCTTTGATGAACCAACTTCCTTAACGATTTCTGAGCTAAAACCCAAGCTTTCAAGCCTCAATACTGCCCTTCAACACCAAAGTTCATAAACACTTCAAAACCCAGCTATAACATAGAATTTTAATCACCATGCTTCAAGCTTAAATCTTACCTTAGTTCTTGGCTGAGTCCCTAGCTGAACACTAGACTAATCCTTCCAAATTCCAGCCCAATCCGCTGATTTTCCCAGCTAAAATCCTCAAGTTCTAGTAGTTTTCCTTTGAGAGAGAAAGGGAGAAAGAGGGAAGGTCGGTTCCCTATGTTCTACTGTGTTCTGAGTCTTTTTACTTAGTCTATCCTTAGATAATCAAGTTAATAATCCCAAGGCTCGGGGTACCGGAAACGTCCTCGGGGGCAAAATGGTAAAATTCCCCAGTATTCCCACCTAGACTTCCTAACCTCAAATATATCTCTAATTATTTATTTCCATAACCCGATAACCTAAATAACCATCCAATACTTAAAATACCCCTTGACTTACCCGAAGTCAAGTACTAAGCCCCGTTGTGACTGTCCAGCTAGCTAGCTCCCTAGGATCGCCTTAAGTCGCATGCTGCAGATTTTCCCACATAATAATGTGGTTCTCACAATTATAGCATATAATCACATTTATATTCATATAGAGATAATAGCATGCTGTGGATGCCGAAAATCCACCAAATAAGAAAAACACACAAAAGAAGTTTCTAGTCCCTTAAAGAAGTAAATAGCTAAGGGGCACCAAGGGCGCCAAGTACGCAATGAAGGCAGAAGGTAATTATAGGCCATCGAAGTGTTAGACACTCGCAGAGCCCTAGGCCTCATGAGGTCATTCCAGGCCTCCAAGCTGCATCACCTTGTTAGACGTGTTTGTCAAGCACACATGGCCCTTATCCGTGCCCCTCGAAGTTAAGGCCCCAGCCTCGCGAACACCACTCCAGCATCACCCCGCGCATGCCAACACCTCATGCGCCTAGCCTTGCCCCGAGGTGTCCCACACAAAGGACCTCACGCCAAGAAGACGTTTCGCACCTAGGATGTATCCCATGTCTCATCAAGGCATGCGCCTCGCGCCCCGCGCGCACCAGGGGCCTCGCGCCCATGCGCCTCGCGCCCCGCGCGCACCAGGGGCCTCGCGCCCGCGCGCATCAGGGGCTTCGCGCCCCACGCGCACCAGGGGCCTCGCGCACCAGGGGCCTCGCGCCCCGCGCGCCCATGCGCCTCGCGCCCCGCGCGCACCAAGGGCCTCGCGCCCGCGCGCCCATGCGCCTCGCGCCCCGCGCGCACCAGGGGTCTCGCGCCCGCGCATGCGCCTCGCGCTCCGCGCGCACCAGGGGCCTCGCGCCCCGCGCGCCCATGCGCCTCGCGCCCCACGCGCACCAGGGGCCTCGCGCCCCGCGCGCCCATGCGCCTCGCGCGCCCATGCGCCTCGCGCGCCCATGCGCCTCGCGCCCGCGCGCATCAGGGGCCTCGCGCCCCGCGCGTACCAGGGCCCTCGCGCCCCGCGCGCGCCAGGGGCCTCGCGCCCCGCGCGCGCCAGGGGCCTCGCGCCCCGCGCGCGCCAGGGGCCTCGCGCCCCGCGCGCGCCAGGGGCCTCGCGCCCCGCGCGCAACAAGGGCCTCGCGCCCATGCGCCTCGCGCCCCGCGCGCACCAGGGGTCTCGCGCCCGCGCATGCGCCCCGCGCGCACCAGGGGCCTCGCGCCCCGCGCCCATGCGCCTCGCGCCCCGCGCGCACCAGGGGCCTCGCGCCCCGCGCGCACCAGGGGCTCGCAATGAGGTATGGCCTTGCCCATGGCCTCTCCCATGGCCTCGACCATGGCCTCGTCCATGGCTTCGCCCATGGCCTCGCCCATGGCCTCTCCCATGGCCTCGCCCATGGCCTCTCCCATGGCCTCGCCCATGGCCTCTCCCATGGCCTCGACCATGGCCTCGTCCATGGCTTCGCCCATGGCCTCGCCCATGGCCTCGCCCATGGCCTCGCCCATGGCCTCGCCCATGGCCTCGCCCATGGCCTCGCCCATGGCCTCTCCCATGGCCTCGCCCATGGCCTCTCCCATGGCCTCGACCATGGCCTCGTCCATGGCTTCGCCCATGGCCTCGCCCATGGCCTCGCCCATGGCCTCGCCCATGGCCTCGCCCATGGCCTCGCCCATGGCCTCGCCCATGGCCTCGCCCATGGCCTCTCCCATGGCCTCTCCCATGGCCTCTCCCATGGCCTCACCCATGGCCTCGCCCATGGCCTTGGAGGTGAGAATACTCACAAAGGGCAAGGTACGTGCATGAATATGGAATTTGCCTACAAACCTAAAGAAGTCAGAGTACGGATATAGTACCCTTACCAGACAAGTAGTGGGAATGCCAGGAGTGGTTATGCAAGAATAGGAGTTATGGTTCGTACGTCTACGGCCATGGGTCAGAGCCGACACCACTACCTCCTGCGCCACTACGCCTGCCACCACGCATTAGACATGGGTACCGACAAGTAGTGGAGACATCCTCCTGACACCTGCTTCTGTACGGGGTGTACGACCGCAACCTCTGAAGCCACTCCCCTGACACATTACGTATGTACCACTTGGTCCCCTGGACCACTATGTATCTAAGGCCATTAGAGCCTACTATAAAAGGAACCCTAAGACCACCTGAAAAGGGGTTGGAAAATTCATTGTAAGGAGAGGCTATTGAGAAATATACCAGGATTTGCTCCATCATTTATCTGTGTCTACTTTTTCTTAAAGTGTATTCTTAGTTCTTACAAAAACCTCACTCGACTTACCTTTGAGTTTTCCGATCTAATTTCGTTGACGAGATTTCACCGTCAACAGTTTGGCGCCGTCTGTGGGAAGAACAAGCATCAAGCCAGTGTTCTTCCTTCATTTCCAACAAAGAAAGATGCTAAGACGTTCAAAACGCCTACGGCAAATACAAAAGGTGGAGGTTCACCGAGACGAAGTAGAGCGGAGGCCTTCCAAGAAAGACCCCCCTCTGCCCGAGCATGGAGATGGACCAGAAGAACCTCTTCCCCCGGAGGAGGAGAGGGAAGCATCGTGCTCGGCTACCCAGCCCGACGGAGGTCATTCAGAGCCGCTAGTGTATCCACTTAACCGGCCCCGGTTGACCCCACGCTCAGGCCACCGGGACCCCAGTCCCTCGACGCTCTGGCCAGGCAAGGGTCCCGGGGTACGCTCGGTAAGTTCCAGCTCAAGGACGCGCTTCTACAAGGATGAAATTCACGAGTTGCATAAAAAGACTAGGAGGCTGGAAACCATGATGGAGAACATGCAGAAGGTTTTAAACAACCTACGGCAAGGGAAGTCAAGCATGCCCCTCCCAAAGCATAAAGGGAAGGAGCATGAAAAAGGGGAAAACACTGTCCCCATAGACGGTGGGGGAACCCAACTTTCCGCCAGTGAAACCCCCCAGGCAAAGTACCCTGGGGGACATAGGCCAACGAAGTGTCCCCAGGAGCATAGGCAGAGAGAAGATGAGGGTCATAAGAAAGATGCGGAAGTCCCCCCAAAAGGGTCACCCCCTGGCCTAAGAAAAGGGCTCCATGAGGAGAGGTCAGAAGTGAGAGACGCACCCCCCGCGGTTCCACCGAGGGACACAACCAAGGCGAGGGATCAGCCCGAGAACCCGCAAAATTCCTTATACGAAAAGAGGAGGGGACTAGACACCAAAATGCGATGCCCTCAAGGCAAGATCACCACTGTACTTGGGGGGCACATGGATGGTGGAGAATTCGACCGTGATTCACCCTTCACAAGGGAGATTCAGGCTGAACAAATGCCCACTGGCTTCAGAGAGCCTCGCATGACTCCGTATGAGGGTACTACAGACCCAAAATATCACTTAGACTCCTTCAATAACTTGATGAGGTTAAGGGGGGTCAACAGCAGAGCAAAATGTCATTGCTTCGTCGTTACTCTTAAAGGAGTGGCGTACAAATGGTTCAGGAGGTTAAGGCCAGGAACAATCAAGTCATGGCAACAATTCTCTGATGAATTTCTTCAGCAACACCATGCAGCGTGTGACTACGTCATGCCAACTACCAGCCTCGCTAACATCAAACAAGGCGAGAATGAAAGTTTGAAGGACTACATCCATAGATTCGGTATAGAAGCGACAAAGGTGGGATGTTTAACCAAAGCAGAGCTCAAGATGGCTATTACAGCCGGAGTTCGTCCAGGAAGCAAGTTATGGAGTAACATGCTCAAAAGAGAAGTTTCGGATTTGGACGACTTCTTCGAGAGAGCACAGAAGTACATACGTGTGGAAGAGGGCCATAAGAACTTCCATGTCGAAGAGAGCGAACCTTCCTCCAGTGGCCATACTACCAGTATGTCTGGGGATTCCATATAGAAGGGGGGCATCGTGCTAGAGGGGTCCCTGACCAAATTAGAGATCGAACGAAGACCATCTAGCCATGAAAGTCTCCACCAAAAGGGGTCTACAAAGTAGACACCCACCAAAAGGGGTCTACAACGTAGACACCTCCCAAAAAGGGTCTCCAAAGTAGACGCCTCCAAAAAGGGTCTCCCAAGTAGACGCTATCCAAAAGGGTCTCAAAGTAGACGCTTCCGAAAAGGGTCTCAAAGAAGACGCTTGCAAAAAGGGTCTCAAAGAAGACGCTTGCAAAAATAGTACTATGCCTAATGACGAGAAGGACGCTTCTCGCAAGATATAATAAGCGCGCGCGAAGATATATAAAAGGATAACTAGAACCCAAGGGGTCAATATATCCTTACAGGTGCAACTAAGACGCATCACAGAGAGGCCTACCGAACCCCCTTTTCGCGTGGGTTCCAAAGGACCTCGAACATGATAAATATATAAAAAAAAAAGAAGAAGAATAAGAGAATAATAAAAAAGAACGGAAGAGTCTACAAGAACGCCTAAAGGCCTCCCTATAGACTAGGGGGGTAAGTGTGGATGCCGAAAATCCACCAAATAAGAAAAACACACAAAAGAAGTTTCTAGTCCCTTAAAGAAGTAAATAGCTAAGGGGCACCAAGGGCGCCAAGTACGCAATGAAGGCAGAAGGTAATTATAGGCCATCGAAGTGTTAGACACTCGCAGAGCCCTAGGCCTCATGAGGTCATTCCAGGCCTCCAAGCTGCATCACCTTGTTAGACGTGTTTGTCAAGCACACATGGCCCTTATCCGTGCCCCTCGAAGTTAAGGCCCCAGCCTCGCGAACACCACTCCAGCATCACCCCGCGCATGCCAACACCTCATGCGCCTAGCCTTGCCCCGAGGTGTCCCACACAAAGGACCTCACGCCAAGAAGACGTTTCGCACCTAGGATGTATCCCATGTCTCATCAAGGCATGCGCCTCGCGCCCCGCGCGCACCAGGGGCCTCGCGCCCATGCGCCTCGCGCCCCGCGCGCACCAGGGGCCTCGCGCCCGCGCGCATCAGGGGCTTCGCGCCCCACGCGCACCAGGGGCCTCGCGCACCAGGGGCCTCGCGCCCCGCGCGCCCATGCGCCTCGCGCCCCGCGCGCACCAAGGGCCTCGCGCCCGCGCGCCCATGCGCCTCGCGCCCCGCGCGCACCAGGGGTCTCGCGCCCGCGCATGCGCCTCGCGCTCCGCGCGCACCAGGGGCCTCGCGCCCCGCGCGCCCATGCGCCTCGCGCCCCACGCGCACCAGGGGCCTCGCGCCCCGCGCGCCCATGCGCCTCGCGCGCCCATGCGCCTCGCGCGCCCATGCGCCTCGCGCCCGCGCGCATCAGGGGCCTCGCGCCCCGCGCGTACCAGGGGCCTCGCGCCCCGCGCGCGCCAGGGGCCTCGCGCCCCGCGCGCGCCAGGGGCCTCGCGCCCCGCGCGCGCCAGGGGCCTCGCGCCCCGCGCGCGCCAGGGGCCTCGCGCCCCGCGCGCAACAAGGGCCTCGCGCCCATGCGCCTCGCGCCCCGCGCGCACCAGGGGTCTCGCGCCCGCGCATGCGCCCCGCGCGCACCAGGGGCCTCGCGCCCCGCGCCCATGCGCCTCGCGCCCCGCGCGCACCAGGGGCCTCGCGCCCCGCGCGCACCAGGGGCTCGCAATGAGGTATGGCCTTGCCCATGGCCTCTCCCATGGCCTCGACCATGGCCTCGTCCATGGCTTCGCCCATGGCCTCGCCCATGGCCTCTCCCATGGCCTCGCCCATGGCCTCTCCCATGGCCTCGCCCATGGCCTCTCCCATGGCCTCGACCATGGCCTCGTCCATGGCTTCGCCCATGGCCTCGCCCATGGCCTCGCCCATGGCCTCGCCCATGGCCTCGCCCATGGCCTCGCCCATGGCCTCGCCCATGGCCTCTCCCATGGCCTCGCCCATGGCCTCTCCCATGGCCTCGACCATGGCCTCGTCCATGGCTTCGCCCATGGCCTCGCCCATGGCCTCGCCCATGGCCTCGCCCATGGCCTCGCCCATGGCCTCGCCCATGGCCTCGCCCATGGCCTCGCCCATGGCCTCTCCCATGGCCTCTCCCATGGCCTCTCCCATGGCCTCACCCATGGCCTCGCCCATGGCCTTGGAGGTGAGAATACTCACAAAGGGCAAGGTACGTGCATGAATATGGAATTTGCCTACAAACCTAAAGAAGTCAGAGTACGGATATAGTACCCTTACCAGACAAGTAGTGGGAATGCCAGGAGTGGTTATGCAAGAATAGGAGTTATGGTTCGTACGTCTACGGCCATGGGTCAGAGCCGACACCACTACCTCCTGCGCCACTACGCCTGCCACCACGCATTAGACATGGGTACCGACAAGTAGTGGAGACATCCTCCTGACACCTGCTTCTGTACGGGGTGTACGACCGCAACCTCTGAAGCCACTCCCCTGACACATTACGTATGTACCACTTGGTCCCCTGGACCACTATGTATCTAAGGCCATTAGAGCCTACTATAAAAGGAACCCTAAGACCACCTGAAAAGGGGTTGGAAAATTCATTGTAAGGAGAGGCTATTGAGAAATATACCAGGATTTGCTCCATCATTTATCTGTGTCTACTTTTTCTTAAAGTGTATTCTTAGTTCTTACAAAAACCTCACTCGACTTACCTTTGAGTTTTCCGATCTAATTTCGTTGACGAGATTTCACCGTCAACACATGCTTATCATATAATCATGCGTTAAACTTAATAAATTCACACATTAACCAATTATGCCCTCCCGGCACACTAATCAAGGCCCTTAAGCCCTAGTAGTGATTTTGGGTCGTTACAGCTCATTTGAGCAGTCGACCTGACACATCAGGCTTTTGTAACAACTGCATGAGAGGTTGGTCCTTTAGGACTATAATTTGATGAGCTTAAAGTATGGCCTCAATTTTCTTGCTGCAAGTAGCAGAGAATATGCCAATTTTTCGATCAATGGATATCTTTGTTCTGCCCCTACCAGCCTGTTGCTGATGTAATATACTGGATGCTAGATTTTGTCTATTTCTCTGATAAGTGTTGCACTAACAACATGTTTGGTAACTACTAGATATAGAATAAGAGTCTCCTCATCAATTGGCTTTCATAGGACTGGTGGTTGCGCCAGGTGTTCCTTAAGTGCTTAGAAGTCCTTTTGACATGCTTTCGTCCATTCAAACTTGCTACTTCCTCTTAGCAGGTTATAGAATGGAACACATTTATCTAGTGACTCTGAGACAAATCTGCAAGTGTTGCAATTCTTCCGGCGAGGCTCTGTACATCTTTTATGTTGGTTGGGGACTTCATGTCAATTAAATCTTTGATCTTCTCAGGAATAACCTCTATACCTCTTAAATTGATGATGAAACCAAGAAATTTTCCCGAGCTTACCCCAAACAAGCACTTTAAGGGATTAAGCTTCATGTTATAATGCTTTAAAATAGTGAAGCATTCTACTAGGTCTTGAACGTGCCCACCAACCCTTTTTGACTTGACTAGTATATCATCAACGTAGACCTCCATGTTATTGCCTATCTGGTGCATAAACATCATGTTAACCAGCCGCTGGTTCATCGCTCCAGTATTTTTCAGTCCAAAATGCAACAATTTGTAACAGTATAAGCCTATGTCAGTTCTAAAGGTGGTATGCTCCTCATCGGGAGGGTGCATGCTAATTTGATTGTGCCCTGAATAGGTGTTGATAAATGTAAGGACCTCATGCCATGCAGTAGCATCAACTAGCTAGTTGATTCTTTGTAAAGGAAAGCAGTTCTTGGGGCATGCTTTGTTCAGAACTGTAAAGTCGATGGATGTCCTCCATTTGCCATTGGGTTTTGGCACTAGAACAGGGTTTGTAACCCACTCGAGGTAGCATGCTTCTCTTATAAACCCATTGTCTTTTATCCTTTCAACTTCTTCTTTTAAGGTCATAGACCTTTCTTTGTCGAGCAGCCTCCTTTTTTGCTGTGGTGACATGAAGTTATCTTTGACAATGTTTAAGACATGGATGGTCACAGTAGTTGATGCCCCCCATGTCCTTATGTTACCAGATGAACACGTCTTGGTTATTCCTCAAAAAACTTATAAGTTCAAACTTGACTTATTCCGCTATGTTTTTCCCAATTTTTACCACTATGGTTTGTTCACCCTGGTCAAGTAGCAGCTCTTCAAGGTCCTCCATTGGTCCCAGTCTAGTATCATAATCCTAAAAGGGAGGATCAAAGTCTCCTTCCTTGCTTTGGGAAACGTCCTATTTGGAGTTGCTCTGCTTGTTCAAGGAAGCCTTCTTTTGCTCTTCTGACGTGCTCATCTTCATTACTATTGTTGGCTTGCTTACTATTGGTCCAGGAAAAATCATGTTGGTCATTGCCATGCCTTATTTAGCAGCTATAATGGAGGAATTGTAACACTCTCGAGCTTCCCACTGATTCCTTTTAACACATCCAATTCCAACATTGTTGGAAATTTCATGGTTGGTGGAATATGGATGTGATAGCTCTCAGATCAATGAGTATCAGCCTTCCAAGTAAGGCGTTGAAAGCTGGGGGAAGATCGACCACAACAAACATGGCCATAACTATATTGTTTGTTGGTGTAGATCCCTCAGTTACTGCTAGGTTGATTGTCCCTACTAGAGTCATTCATTCTCTAGTAAAACCATATAAAGTCAGTGTGTAGGGCTCTAGATCTCGAATAGATAGCTTCATCCTTTCAAGAGTGGAATTGAAAAAGATCATGTTGGAAATTTGGGCTTCTATTACTAAGGGATCGTTTTTCAGGAACTTAATGTGTACAGCTTCCTCCTAAGTGAATGTAGTGGGCTTGCATTCATACTGAGGTGTTTTGGGAGTACACTCCTCAACTGCCAACACCTCTTCCCCTGGTTCATGGCACAGTGTACGTGGATATCACTCGAAGGCTTTTATACTTTCGCCAACCAGGTGTAGGCCTCCACAAATCATGTCTAATTGACTAGTTTACAGCACTCTCCCTCCCTTCTCACAGCACTCTCCCTCCATATCTTATTCTCCGTTTCCTCAGCGGTAAGAGCTTTCTCCACAGCCTGGGCATAAGTAGTCCCCCGAGGAACTGTGGTAATTCTTACATCTCGGGCTATCATAGCATTTAGCCCTCTGGTAAATCTGTCCTACCTAGCTGCATCGGTAGGCACAAGATCTGTTGCAAACTTCGCAAGTCTATCAAACTTCAAGGCATATTCTGTAACTGTCATACCGCCCTGAACCAGCCCCACAAACTCATTCACTTTCGCTGCCCTGATGGCAACATTATAATACTTCTGATTAAACAAGTCCTTAAACCCTTCCCAAGTCAACGCAGAAACATCCCTGGTCTGTGATGCCACCTCCCACCAGATTCGGGCATCCTCCCTCAGCATATAAGTGGCACAAGCCACCCTGTCATATCCTTCCACTCTCATAAAATCAAGTATGGTAGTGATCATAGTCATCCACTGCTCAGCCTTCAGTGGATTTGGTCCTCCCTCAAAGATCGGGGGATGTTGCTTTCTGAACCGCTCATACAACGGTTCCCACTTGTTCCCAACATCAACTGGCTGTACCACAGGTACCATTGCCGGTGGCACAACAGGGGCAACACTCCCAGATGGAGCCTGCTGCAGAATTCGAATTTGTTCATCTTGGCTCTGAAGCTGAGCCTGCATATCGGCCATTAGCTGCTGCCAGTTCTCAGGGACTGGCGGAGGGGTCGGGCCCTGGTCATCATCTTTAGCCCCAGACCTGCCGGCTAGTCGCATGGATTTCCTTGAACGCATAACTATTCAATTCAATCTGCAATCAATGACTCGGAAATTAGGCTATGATGACAGGGTAATAATCCTTTCATGATCCATCACTGGAACTTCAATCATTCACAGACAATCAAAGTATAGCAATTTATCCAAATATTCATTCACATGCACAGCAATGCTAATAAGCATGCCTCAATAGCATCATGCAATAGTCAAGGGCCAGGCCCTATCAGTATCTCATGCTCTCTATTCATCAAACAGATATCAACAATCATATCTCACTCAAGTCATTTAAGCACATAATCATGTATACACAATTAACAAATCCTGAGTTGAGCTTGTCTCTCGCGGCGAATGTACATATCCAGCCAGTCTTCAGGACCCATAAACCTAGGACGCTCTGATACCAAGTTGTAACACCCTGGATAGCCAAGACCGTTACACGGTGTGTTTATAAAGTGTCAGACTTGCTAATCAAGTCATTTAATTGAAAGCGTGTCATCGAAACTGTAAAGGAACTAGGGTTTAAAATGTTTTGGTCTCAAAAGTCACATTTTCATTAAGAAACGTTATCTATTTACACGGGATCCCAAAAAAACAAGTTTAAAGATCGTTTACAAGAGTTATAAGGTTCAGATACAACAACAAGCCATACTAAGGCAAAACAAACAGTTTGGCAATTCCTGTCCTGATCCACTCCTCGACCATGGCGATCGAATAGCTAGCAATGTACATTCCACCTCGGAGCTCTCCATCTCAGGCTTGGTCCAATCTGCCTTTGCCTTTACCTGCACCACGTAGCACCCGTGAGCCAAGGCCCAGCAAGAAAACACAACAACAGAGCATAAGCAATCAACAGAAAAATCCATAACTCACATTGCATCACAAATTTTCAAACATATAATCATTCAGTATGACCAAGTATTCAACATACTAAACATATCAATTCATATCACATATCATTGCAGAAATGATAACTAGGGCTAGCGCTCTCAGGCTGCTCCCTCCGTTATCCCACTGACTCCGGCCCACTTAAGCCGAGCTTAGTGAATATTAAGCTGTCCTCGGCTACCAGTGGCCAAGCCGCGCCCTATGCGCAAATATTATGTACGACACTCTTAGGCCGCTTTTACATGTCCCATGGCGTAATACCATCATTGACACGATACAAATCTCAGGAGCACTTAGTCCCATCACAAACATATAATCGGGTGCAGTTTTCTTACCTTTCAATTCTCTAGCTTTGATCCTTCGACTCCTTGAGCACGATCCCCCTCGAGCCCTAGCGCTCACCTAAACACAACCATAGGCCAAAGTCGTCATCAATCCTCAAGTCCAAAACCTAGCCTCGGGGCCAATCCCGAGCCCCTGGAAAGTCCTAGTTCCACCAAGCAAGGTGGTGGAATCAAACCCCAAACCCTAGGTCAAAAGCCCTTGCAAACAACCCTAAAATCCCCTTCGGAAGACAGGGTAGCGCTACGGCGCTCATGGGAGGGCGCTACAGCGCTACAAATAGAAACAAAACTCCATCAGCAAGCTTGGCCTAGCGCTACAACGCCCAAAGGCTAGCGCTGTAGCGCTAGTCACAACTGGCCAACTCCGAATTTTCCCTTCCTGCGATTTCCTCGAACCAACCTCAACCAAAACTCTTCCAAATCTTTCCCAACCTCAAAAACAACCTTATGACCATACTCCACTCATCCCAAGCATCCCAAATACCTAAAACTCAAGCACATGCATCCCCAAACTCAAAATTCACCATAGCCACTTCTAGACAATAAAACTCAGCAGAAACCAGTTGAACATCAAAGTTAGAGTTTAGATTTTATACCTTTGATGGGATTTCGACCACAAGTTGCCTCTAGACTTCCTTGGCTTGCTCCTCCTCCACCTTAGGCCTGAATTCCCTAAAGTTTCCATCCAATTCATCTTAAACACCATAGCTTAAAAACCAGAAACAGAAACTGAAGAACTCTAAAGTCTTACCTCAAGTGTTAATGACCTCTTGCTAAACCTCTGCCAATTCCTCAAACTTAGCTTATAATCCTTGATGTTCAGTCTATCCCAGCTCTCCTCTGAGTTTTGCTCCAGAAATCCTCAAGAAATTGATGAAGGGAGCTTAGACCGACCTTAGAAAACTCTCTCTGTTTTTCTCCCTTTCTTTTCCTTCTTTTTCAGACTTCTACACTTCTCTACAATTCCCACTAACATAAAGTCTCAGTAATTCCCACATTTAGAAAGCCAAATGACCTTAATGCCCTTCCCTTTATTTCTAACCCTTTAATCCACTTAAGGGCATTCTAGTCATTTTACCCAATTCCCGCTAACTCCTCAAGTGTCTCTAATATTTCCCGCTTAACTCACGATACCTAATTAATCACCAATAACATTCCTCAATGTCAAGATGAACTCCAGTATATTCGCTAAATTCCCATTTATACCCCTGAGCTCACCCCGAGCCGGGTATAAATCCCCCCCATGACTTTTCCGCTACTTTGTTCACTAGGATCGTCTCGAGTCACAGATCACAGATATATCCACATAATAATGTGGTCTCGACAATTATCACATATATCAATACAGTTATGCCCATAATGGCCAAAATTACGATTATGCCCTTCTAACCTAACCAGGGCCTACATGCATACTAATACACATAGACATGCATCTCAAATATTTAGATAATCATATAACATGCTTTAAATCATAATCATGCATCTTAATCACTATAATCACACACATAATTCCCATTATGCCCTCCAGGCACACTAATCAAGGCCCTTAAGCCTTATTAGCGAATTTGGGTCGTTACAGGTACTTTGCAGGCTGAGAGTATGTAGAATTGGACCAGATGTGATTTGTTAATACTTGTTTAAACATCATTTTATAGTATTAATCAAACACATCAAACGATGATCATATGCACGATGATCTTAATTCTGAGGTTACTATGAACTCCTATATATGTAATCTATTCCTTTGATTCATGCGTTAAGGTTTGTCAGAATGATCAGGCTAAGAACAATTGTTTTGAGGACTCAATGATGTATATGGTTGGGGACATAGTTTAGTGGAGGTACTAGTGTAGTAGGACACTTTAGTGGAGGTAGTTTGCATGTTGAGAGTATGTAGAACTGGACCAGATGTGATTTGTTAATACTTGTTTAAACACCGTTTTATAGTATTAATCAAACACATCAAATGATGATCATATACACGATGATCTTAATCCTTAGGTTACTATGAACTTCTATATATGTCATCTGATCCTTTGATTCACGTGTTAAGGTTTGTTAGAATAATCAGGCTAAGAACAATTGTTTTGGGGACTCAATGATGTATATGGCT
The DNA here is from genome assembly GCF_963169125.1 of Humulus lupulus. Lineage (NCBI taxonomy): Eukaryota > Viridiplantae > Streptophyta > Magnoliopsida > Rosales > Cannabaceae > Humulus > Humulus lupulus. Next base: position 173,269,774 of record NC_084794.1, on the reverse strand, counting down.
GGGGACATAGTTTTAACATATCTAGAATCTATACCTTCTTATATATTGAATAATGGTTCCCTATTGGGTTGACTTTTGGATCTGAAAAGGTTATGAGTGCTCATGTCACAATCTTGTTGTGACACAACCTTCACTAGTAAAGTCAACGGTACTCTAGGAACAAGATATAACTAAAAGGGTAAAACAGTAATTTATTCCATTTAAATTATGAACCATTAATAGAGGATTAACGATTTATATAATGATTATATCAATAGACACTTTATTTTTTAATAACGTACTCAGTAAATATATGTTTGTAATTATCAAGAGTTCAATCTCATATTTTTAGTGGAGTAATCATGAGAATAATAGATATGATTATTTAATCAAAGAGCTTTGATTAATAACGTAATATTTATTGGAGCTTGATATTATAGGTCCATAGGTCCCCAAGGTGGCTCTATCAACACCATATCAAGGTAAGAGTTGATACAATGACATAACTATAATTTGAGAATTTGAGAAGAATTTTATTCTTTGGATCACGTATGCAATTATATGATAATTGAAGTTGAATAATTAATTTTCAAAAATATATTTATTAATTTAAATACATAAATTTAAAATTTCATATATATAAATAAAATAACTAATTTTTTAAAATTAATTATTTTATTTGAGTGGGAGAAAATAAAATTGGCAAGTCAAAAATAGTTTTTGATTTATTTAATTTTAAAAGATAATGATAATGATGATCATCAATTTGATTTTTCAATTTTGAATTTAAAATTTAAATTTTGAAATATGGTTGTCATCTTTTCCTTAAACATATTAACACCTTATTAAATAATTAAATAAAAAAATTCAAAAACCCTGAAAAGGGAATAGTAGTACACGCCTGACACAGTCCAAGGACTGTGCCATGCGTGTACCACTATATAAATATTGTATCTGTATAGTTTTTATTTTATTTAATTATTTAATAATTTGAAAATATTTTTTTCAAATTTGGTAATTTAGATATTTACATAAATCAAATCCTATCATCATTATTATAATATATTTATATTACTATTATTATTAGGAAAAATAAGGTAATATGAATCTATGTATATATGATATAGAAGAAGAAGAGAGTATATACACAAACATACAAAAGAAAATATATCAGACACAACACAATTCAGAATAGTTCTCAGAGTTTTTTGTTACACAAAAACTCTCTTTCTTCTTTATTCTAGCCATTTTCATACCATAATCAAAGTTCTCATGTGTTGAGAAATACTTGTGATTCCTAAAATACAAATTCATGTTCTCTATGTGCCCACACACATCTTGAGGTGTAGAGAACACTCCGGAAGATCGTGGTTTGAGTGCTCAAAGCTTTGGATAGGAAGATCGATATTAATAAGAAAAGACTCAAAGACACTTGATATGGTTAAAGAGGTAAAAGTTTATGTTCTTGATTTTTTTGTGTTTATATGTTGTATATAAATATAATGTATATTTATATACATATATTTGTTGCATGATTAATAGTATTGTATGATAATGTTTCTGGATTTTTCTTGGTCATATAAATTGTTTATATGATTGATGAAATTTTTTTATTTTTGTTGTTCTGTTATTCAAATAAAAAAAATGGGTCCACCACGCAAGAGTTTTCACTGCGTGCTCTGATCATTTTCCAACATGATGGCCATTAGCTTTCCATCATCGCTGACTTTCTTGGATCTAGAAGCTTCTTGCATAAACTGTTCCATATAATCCTCGAGGAGCTCGTTAGGTCCTTGCTTAATTTCAACAAGGTCATTGAGCTCTGATGGCAGAGTCCAAGCAACAAAGAACTATGAGTAGAAAAGTCTCACAAATTTGTCCCAGGAATTAATGGTTTCAAGCTATAGTTTAAAGAACAACTACATTGCAAAGTCGGCAAGGGTAGCAAGAAAGATTCTGCAATGGACATCATCTCTTACTCCTTTAAGATCTGTTTGTATTTCAAAATTGTTCACGTGTAACATTGGATCTTTCTTGCCCGTGCACATTTTCCAGGTTGGCATCTTGAACTTGGGAGGAATGGTGAGTGTATTGATCCATTTAGAGAAAGGAAAGCCCTTTCTTTTCTCTAAGTTGATGTCAGTTAACTTCGAGGTTGTCAACTCCCAAACTATCTGTGTAAGGGCATCAAATTGTGCCTGAAAAGTTGGAGCAACTAGTGGCACAATTGTTAGGGCAACGACTGGGAGTGTTGCAACTTCTCCTTGTGGTGCTATAGCGATTATTGGTGTGATGGGTCCCACATCATTAGACGCATTGGCTTCCCAAACCACTTGGTCTCGAGACCTTGACAGTTGAGCAAGCTCTGGGACTCAACCAACTGGCTTTTGAACCTCAGTATTTGCTCGGAAAATATTCTTAGGATGAGGGTTCATTAGTCGAGGTCTGGTAGCTTGAGTCTGTAGCAAGACAACTTCTAGTAGCCTTGCTGCTTCGACATTACGATGTCGACTTCTTCTTGACGAGCTTCAAAGGCCTTCTTCTGTTGATCCATCCAAGACTGATAGTCTTGTCTCTGCTTGTTCAGGGCTTCAAATACAACTTCTTGAGCTACTGCCTGAATTTCATGCATAACAACAAACTACTCCTGCATTTATCCTACAACTTCTTTCAGCTGCTCAATGTTAGGGTTAAGGTCTTCCCCCAAGTCCACGTGGGGCTCATTAAGCCCAAATGTTCCTTGTGGAGGCAGGTTTCCAGGTGGTGGAACCTGCTGACCAAGGTGCAACGAGGGAATCTGACTGCTCGAAGGGCGATCATATTGTCCTGTGGTAGGGTTTTCCCCCTGTGATTCCTAACATTGACTTCTAGTAGTGATAGCCATTGATTCAAGTGGATCTGATAAACTGTGATCTTTGATTTCAGCTCTCAATGAAAGCATAAAAATGTTGTCCAATGTTTTGTTCAATGACATTGAATCAATAAAAATGACATAAATGAATTTAATGAGCTAAAATCGAATGAAACGACTCAGAAAATTTATAGTGGTTCGACCCCAAGTGTTGGTTATGACCTATGAACACTTGCACTTTTTATTAACCAAGAAAATCTCAGACTCACAATCAAGAAGAACAATGTTCAATTGAGTTTCCTAAGCCTGAGGGAGAATACAATTTGACAGAGAGTTTGTATGTAAAGTGCGAATCTAGAACTTGAGAAAAAAATAACTGTGAGAGATCCTATTTATGGAGTCTCTTAATGGGCTATGGGCCTTATAAAATGATATAGGCCCTACTCGTGTAGCATGGGATTGTTATAACTGATTACAAATTCAAATAATACCATAAAAATACACTCAAATATCACTTATTGATATGGGTATTTTGGGAATTAAATTTGTTGTCCTTTCTTCTTTAGATAATGTTAATTTCTAGGGTTTTTGGGTGTTCTTAGCTTTGTTTTACATGTCTTTGATTTTTAGGCCATAAAATATTTTAAGAGAATTTATTGATCAATTTTATGTATTTTTGTGGCTAGATATTAATGGGAGACGGTAGGACTCTAGAAAATGAAGTTTAGGACGAGTTTGAAGTGTTATAGAAGTCCGTAAACTCGAGATTCCAGGCTAAAGTGGAAGATTTTGAAGAAATTGCACGTGCGTTGAAAATGGACAGTGTTCGCGACCAACATAATTGTTAGCCACGACCTGGTCCATAGAGCTCAACGGTCGTGGCCACCAAGAAGCCCTGGTCGCGGCCGGAGCTCAATAAATGCCCATAAAACTGCCACGGCCACAGCTGCCAATGACACTGGTCGTGGCCAGCGATAGCATTGTTCTTTAATTTTTAAATTTTAAATGTATCTTTCAAAGGGCTATAAAATGGGTCAAGGTGAACTTTTAAAATAATTTTGGATTGTGAATTTTAGAGTGTAGAGCGGTAGATGAGAAGAAAATACATCGTCATCTTTATCTTTCAATCTAGTTTTTCTTTCTTCTGAAAACTTCTTTGTTTTCATTGATTATTTTTGTTTGTGAATATGAATTTGATTATGGAGTAGTTTATTTTTAGGTTAAGGGCTATTTCAATGCCCAGACATGATTATCATTATTTAATAGTAGTTAGATTTCATTCATTCTGATTCATTAAATTGTTCATATGTTTATGCAATAATTGTTTATGATTATTACTTGTATCTTATTTAGATGGCCACTAAATAGGATAGAGTTTTGATTGCCATTTTAGAATTACTTTTCACCTAATAGTTTAAGGTTTCAAATTTTTATGGTAACTTTACAATTACTAATCATGTCAAAATCATTTTTAATTGTGATGAAACATGTGACCTAGGTTGAATAAGTAGCGCTTGTTAGCTTGTTATCTAGAACAATCTATCTCTATAAATTTTAGTGCTTTTAATAAGTTGAATCTTAGGTGCTTTCCTTAGGTTATTTAGTAGAAATAATTATTCAATAATGTTTACCTTTGATTAACTTTCATATGAGAGGTTGGGGTGATTACAGCTTTTGTGTTATCTACGATTGTTAAATTATGATGGAATGAATCATTGACTTTGTTAAGTAATGGTATGAATATTTAGTTGTAGTTAATTAGTTCTTAACTATCTTTTATAATTGTTAAATTTAATATTGCAAATTTTGTTTCGTGATTTCATTTTAGATAATCAAAAACAATTTTTAACTCTTTTTAAATAATAAATGGAGTGATAGTCATTGTGGGTTCGACCGTACTTTATCGCTATACTGAAGTAGTGGTAAAATCTAAATAAAAATAATTATTAAATTTGATACTGTTAACGACACATGTCAAGTTTTAGCACTGTTGCTGGGGATTATTTCAATTACATTTATTATTCATTCATTTTGTCTTTAAGTGTAGTAAATTATTTGTTGATTATCTTTCAGGTGTTTAAGTCTGGTGACGATACTCAAGACAGATTATAGGCTATAAAGCAGTATCTTGAGACATCGTCGTCCCACTTTTCACACACCGTTACTGATATCCTCTCTTTCAACCTTCAACAAGGAAAGTGAATCCTGTACAAGTGACATTACCATCTGACTACGATTTTGGCTTAGATTCATCAATTAAGTCTCAGATGGTGGCTTAGGATAGGAAGTTGAAAGAGTTGGTGGCACCAGATCTTGATCACCAACTGGTTTACATTCGGTATCCTGCTCTGGATGTTAATTTTGAGTTGAATTCGGATCCCATCCATTGGTTTCCTTCATTCCATGGATTGCCTGGTGAAGATCTATATAAACATCTAAAGGAGTTCCATATAGTCTATTCTAGTATGAAACCTACTGCAGTAAGTGAAGAACAGATCAAGTTGCAGGCTTTTCCTTTCTCTCTAAAGGATTTCTCTAAGGAATGGTTGTACTATCTCCCATCTGGTACCATAGACACTTAGAATGAAATGAAGACGATGTTCTTGGAACGATACTTTCCTGCATCTAAAGTTGGAAGTATCAAGAAAGAAATTTGTGGTATTCGTCAATATAATGGAGATTCACTGTATGAGTATTAGGAATGCTTCAAGAGATTATGTGCTAGCTGCCCGCACCATCAGATAAGTGAACAACTCCTCATCAAGTACTTTTATGAGGGGTTAATATCATAGGATAGGAGCATGATTGATGCAGCAAGTGAGGGAGCCTTAGTTTATAAAACTTCTGCAGCAGCAATATTCTTGATTTCGAACATGGCTGCCAATTCCCAACAATTTGGTATTCATCAGGATCCTACTCCACCACCCAAGAATGTGAATGAGGTGAGTACTACTGTGGAAATTTTTTTGGCTTACTTGGCGTTTATGGTACAACAACTAGATTTGGACCAACAGGTGAAGCCTTCTGGGAATGTCAAGTAGTGGACCATGTTAGTGATACTTGCCCTACTCTATATGAAAGAAAGTATGAAGAAGAAAATTCCATAGGTGGGTTCCCAGGTCAACCAAGAACAAGGTATGACTGTAACGTCCCAAATTTGCTAATAGGGCTTAGTGACTTGATTAGTGTGGCGGGAGGGCAATAAATGATTTAATTGTATTATTACGTGATTAATCATGATATATGTGTACCATTACTTAATTACTTGAGTTACATTACAATGTGAATATATATTCATATTTAGGTGTAGTAAATATGCATGTGGGCACGTTCTTGTTAATAAGGTCATACTTGTAATTTTGGCTTGTTAGGGGCATAAATGTAATTATATGTGTGTTATGACTGAGACCACATTGTTATGTGGGTGTATGCGGATTAGCGGAATAGTCACAACGGGGTCAAATACCAAACTCGGGGTGAGCCTACGAGTATTTTGGGAAGTTAGTGCGTGTTCGGGATTTACTGGGTAACGGTTAGTTATTTAACGATTATTTGGGTATGCTGGGAGTAATTAGGGATTTATAGGAGTGCTCGAGTAATTATCGAGAATATGTCGAATGGCGGGTTTGCCATTGGAGGCGTTAAGGGGCTAAAAGTTGATCTAGGGGCATTTTGGTCATTTTAGAGCCAAAGGATAAACTTAGGTAGACTCTACACATCAGCAGAACACTTAGGAAAATAAAAGGAAAACACACTCTATCTCTCTCTCTCTCCCTCTCAAAAGTTTCTCTCACTCTCTCTCCCTTAGGCTCACATGGTTATTTTTCCTTTCAGAACTTCTAGTGGAAAAAAGGCTTGGGGATTGAAGGGAATTAATGTTTTGAAGAGGTTAACATTAACTGAGGGTCGATCGTCATTGAGGTAAGGTTATCTATATTCATTTTGGTAAATTTTTGCTAAGGTTTAAGGTTTAGCTAAGTATTAAACTTTGGTTGTGTTTTCATTTGAATTAGGGATTTGGTTAGTTTTCCGAGGTGTTTGTACTGCTCTAAGTGTAGTGAAGATGTTTTGGGACTTAATTTTGGCCTTAGAGCATGTTTGGAATGATTTTTGGGGAGTTTAGAAATATGAAAATGCTGGGAAAAAACAAGGTTCGTGGGGTTACGCCGCAGCGCTGTTCTTGAGGGTCGTAGTCCACATGAACTCAGAGGACTAAGGGGATTCACTTAATTGCCTTAGCATCGCGACACTGCGCAGGGCGCACCACGGCGCGTTTCCATAGAAAATGAGGGTTGGGCTCTCTGACTTGGGGAGAGTCGCGGCTCTAATGTTGGGGGCGCCACTGCTCTAATTGAGGGGTGCTGCGGCGCAAATAGAGGTTTTTGTCCAAAATAGGTTTTTAAGCTTGGGAACTCAAACTTAGGGTCTCGGAAAGGATCCTACTGCTTGGTTTAGTAGAATTCAAGATCATGGAGGCTAGTATATTATTCTGAAGCTTTTATTCAATTTGGATTGTGATGGTTATTCATTATTGCGTTGTGAATAGGTATTACCACTAAGGCTTGGGATCGTCATATGCTGTCAGCTCGAGATTTAGGTAAGAAAATAGTTTGTGTCGTAGAGCAGGGCATGGCCCGATTATCTGTGCTTAGTGTTATATGTGAATGTCTCTAATTATTATGCCATGTATGAATGTTGAGGCTGATCGGCAAGGGTCGGGATCGGCAAGGGCCAGAAACGCCAATAAGAATGTTGAATGTAAGTCTCCATGGCATGGCCATCTAGAGTGCTATACTAACCCGCTCGGTTAAGACCGTGAACCTGGTGCCTGGTAATGCACCTTGACCATCCTAGGCCCTTGTTGTGAATTGTTTGTTGTGTTGGTTTAAGTTATGTGTTTACTGAAATGAGCTGTTATATGATATGTTTGTGGAGTTCTCTTGCTGGGCCTTGGCTTACGGGTGCTCTATGGTGCAGATAAGGGCAAGGGAAAGGCCGACTAAGCATGAGTTGGAGGGCACGGAGCGGTGCGTACATGTTTGGCCTACATGGCTGCCATGGCTGGGGTAGTTTTGAGGAACGTGTTATGAATGTTTGAATTTGTCGCCTAGGTCGAGTGTAAAATAACTTTTGAGTTGTAAATAAATTTTAAACAATATTTTGGGATCCCAATGTAACATTTTTATGACTTAAATGAATGTCCATTTTATATTGAATTCTTATTTAAATGAGTCTTTACTTAAATTCATCACACTTTTTGGTCTAATACCTCGATTAGCGAGTTAATTGCATGTTTTAAAATCACATGGTAACGGCTCTAGGGTAGTAGGGCGTTACAACTTGGTATCAGAGCGTGCCAAGGTTTAAGGTTCTTGGAGATTGATCGAACATGTAAACTCACTACCAAAGACAAGCTCGACTCAGGGTTGGTCGATATTAAGTGAAATATATGTTTAATTGCTTATCTGAATTGCCTATATGCCTATTGATATATGTAGAGCATGATGAGTATATATAATGCTAGGGCATGGCCCCTTTTACTTGTATATGATTATGTGCATTGTGTTGGTTTGTTATTTGTGTTTGATCAGTCGAATTGGGAGGTGGTTTCTTTGAATGTTGTTATCGTGCATGTTGTGGGGCATCATTGATTGCAGGCATATTGAAGTTATGCCTCGGTGATCAACTAGATTTCGCGGCAATATAGCCGAAGATAACGACCAGGGTCAGGAACCTCTACCTGCCCCATAGAATTGGCAACAGATGTTTGCAGAACAATAAGCCAGGCTTCAGAGGACTGAAGATGAACTTTGAAAGTTGAGACATCAGGCTCCTCCTTGGGATGTTGGATTAAAGGACCCATAGGCTATGGCACCAGTGCCAGCCCAGCCTATGATGGAGAATAGATGGGAACCTCTGTATGAGAGGTTTCAAAAGCAGCACCATCCCACCTTTGAGGACAGTCCAGACCCACTGCAGGCAGAGCACTGGATGAACATGATTTCTTCCATACTGCATTTTATGAGAGTGGAATGACATGAGAGGGTGGCTTGTGCCAGTTATATGTTGAGGGATGATGCCTGCATCTGGTGAGAAGTTGTGTCTCAAAGGAAATATGTGACTACTATGACCTGGGATGAATTCAGGGATGTTTTTAATGAGAAGTACTATAGTGTTGCAGTTTGAGCTGCAAAGGTGGATGAATTCACCAACCTAACTCAGAAGAGAATGGCTGTAACATAGTATGCTTTGAAGTTTGACCGGTTGGCTAAGTTCGCACCGGATTTGGTGCCTACTGATATGGCGAGGAGAGACCTCTTTGTATGGGGATTGAATGTAATGATAGCTCGGGATGTCAAGATAACATTGGATCAAAGGACTACAACTTATGCTCAAGTAGTGGAAAAAGCCCTTACTGTCAAGGGTGCTGAAGATCATATATGGAAGGAAGGCGCCGCAAGGCACGATGCTTGGAGGGTGGTGCCTCCCTTCACTTGTTATGGCCAAGGTAGTGGCCCCAGTGAGCAGAAGAGAAAGGCCTAGTATTCTTTGGTTCCTTATAGTTCATATAGGAGGGAACGGGGTGCCTTTGGTTGTCGTCAAGGCGGGGGTGAGAACTGGAGAAGCTTCCCAGAGTGTCCTCGGTGCAGATGATGATATCTGGGGGAATGCAGAGTCAAAGCATGTTTCTTCTGTGGGTGTCGGTCACTTGAGGAAAGAATATCCACAGGCCAACATAGAGGAGCGATAGTCTTACTCCAGCCAGAGTGTATACTTTGACCCAGACCTAAGCTGAGGCTAGTCCCTCGGTCATGACAGGTCAGATTTATAGTGTTGGTTCTTTGTTTACTGCATTGATTGATTTAGGGGCTACTCATTCATTTGTATCTACTAGGGTGATAGACCATCTGTGTAGAATTTGTGATCTGTATGCTAGGGGATTTAGAACTTTGTTGCCTACTGGGGAACTGGTAGTCTCTAGAAGATGCGTTAGAGCGTTACCAGTGGAGATAAACAGTAGGGAGTTGTCTATGGATCTGATTGAACTGATGATGAATGATTTTGATATGATCTTGTGGATGGATTGGTTGGCAAAGTATGGGGCAATGATAGACTACCAGCGAAGGTTGGTAATGTTTGATCTGGAAGGAGAGGAGCCCTTTGTGTTTGTGGGGACAGTGATTGGACCACGAGTACCTATGATCTCTACATTGAGAGTTAGAGACCTGTTGCAAGAAGGTTGCATATGATTCCTAGCAAACATAGTGGATACCTCTAGGGTCATTTTAGTTGGACTAGGTGAGACTAGATTGGTTTGTGAGTTTCTTAATGTATTTCCAGCAGACCTACTAGGCTTGCCACCACACCGAGAGATCGAATTTGTTAAAGAATTGGCACCAGGAGTAGAACTAGTATCGAGGACACCTTATAGAATGGCTCCAGCAGAGTTAAAGGAACTGAATATTCAGTTGCAGGAATTACTGGATCTAGGATTCATTAGACCTAGCTTTTCACCGTGGGGTGCTTCAGTGTTGTTTGTCAAGAAGAAGGATGGGTCCTTAAGGATGTGCATCGATTACCAAGATTTGAATAAGTTGACTATTAAGAATAAGTACCCACTACCCAGGACCGACGACTTGTTTGATTAGCTACAAGGAAAGACAGTATTTTCTAAGATCGACCTCCGGTCTGGCTACCATCAGTTGAGTATTAAGGAGGAGGACATACCAAAGACCTTGTTCCGTAGGAGGTATGGACACTATGAATTCTTAGTCATGTCTTTTGGGTTAACTAATGCCCTAGTAGCCTTCATGGATTTGATGAATAGGTTATTTACGGATTACTTGGATAAGTTTGTGATCATATTGATATACTGATGTACTCCCAATCAGAATTAGAACATGAGCAACATCTTCGTTTGGTACTACAATGGCCGAGAGAGCATAGGCATTAGCCAAGTTTAGTAAGTGTGAATTTTGGTTACCCCAAGTAACATTTCTGGGCTATATCGTGAGTAAGGATGGGATTCTGGTGGACCCTACTAAGATAGAGGTGGTGAGAGATTGGCCGAGAATGAGCAGTGTATCAGAGGTTAGAAGTTTCCTGGGGTTAGTAGGGTACTATTGGCGATTCGTTGAGGGATTCTCCAGAATAGAAACACCATTGACTCAGCTGACATGTAAGAAGACGAGGTATGTCTAGATAGATAGATGTGAGAACAGCTTCAAGGGATTAAAGCAACGACTGATTACCGCACTAGTGCTGAGTCTTCCATCAGACAAGGAAAAGTTTGTGGTCTACTGTGATGCTTCGAGGCAGGGTTTGGGTTGTGTATTGATGCAAGTTGAGAAGGTGATAACTTATACGTCTAGATAGCTGAAGAAGTATGAACGGAGTTACCCCACTCATGATCTGGAGCTGCCAGTGGTTGTATTCACACTGATGGGATGGAGGCACTACATGTATGGAGAGAAGTGCGAAATATACACTAACCATAAATGTAACGTCCCAAATTACCTAATAAGGCTTAGGGCCTTGATTAAGGGGCCAGGATGGAAAACTATGGATAATATGTGCTTATGTGATATATATATACGTGTATCATTGTATTCTTAATTGAGTTATAGTATAATATGACTAGATATGCATGTTTAGGTGTATTAAATATGCATGTGGGCCCGTTTCTTATCAGAAGGGAAATTTTTGTAATTTGGCATGTTATGGGTATATTTGGCATATATGTGATACATGTGTGAGGCCACATTTTTATGTGGATGTATTTGGGTTACTCGGCACGAGGCAATCCTAGGGAGCAAGTTAGCAGGAAAGTCACATCGGGACCAATACTTGACTTGAGGGAGTCAAGGGGTATTTGGGTATTTAGTACATTACCAGGATATTGGTAATGAGAATGAATAATCAAGGATATATTTTGAGTTAGTGAGATCATGAGGGAATCCTGGGCATTTTGACCATTTTACCCTAGGGGGCGTTTTTGGTACCCCAACCCTTGGGTTTTATTTAAGGTTACTTGAGCCTTAAGTAACCTGACAGGAATAGAAAACATGATCTCTCATACTTATGTACTCTATCTCTTTGTCCTTCTCACATGTTTCTCTTACTCTCTCCCCCTTGGGCTGACTTGGTTATTTTCCTTTCAGAATTTCTAGAGGAAAAAAAGGCTTGGGGATTGAAGGGAATTGAAGTTTTGAAGAGGTTAACAGCAGCTGACGGTCGAAATCATCATTGACGTAAGGTTATCAGTGTTCTTTTTGGTAAATTTCTGCAAAGGTTTGAGGTTTAACTGACTATTAGACATAGGTTGGGTTTTGATTTGAATTAGGGATTTTGTTAGTTTTTCTGAGGTGTTTGTATTGCTCTAAGTGTAGTGAAGATGTTTTGGGACTTAATTCTTCCTTAGAGAATGTTTGGAATGATTTTTGGGGAGTTTAGAAATCTGAAAGCGCTGGGAAAAACTGTGTTCACGAGGTCGCGCTGCGACACTGTTCTTGAGCGTCGGAGCCCACATGAACTCAAAGACCTGAATCCCCTTAGTGCCACGATGCTGGGGAAGGCGCGCCGAGGCGCATGTCTAGAAAAAAATGAGGGTTTGGCTCTCTGAGTTGGGGAGGGGTTGCGGCTCTAATTGAGGGGCATCGCAGCGCAAATAGTGGCTTTTGGCCAAAACAAGTTTTTAAGATCGAGAACTCAAACTTAGGAGATCAGAAGGATCCTAGTACCTAGTTAAGTAGAATTCGAGGTCCTGGAGGCTATTATATTATTCTGAAGCTTTTACTAGGTTTAGATTGTGATGGTTATTCATTATTGCATTGTGACTAGGTATTACCGCTAAGGCTCAAGATTAGGGTTCGTGCTCAGGATCGCCCTATTCTGTCAGCTCAGGATTCAGCTAAGAAAACTGTTTGTGCCTATAGAGCAAGGCATGGCCCGATTATCTATTCTTAGTGTTATATATGAATGTATGTAATTATTATGCCATGTATGTATGTTGAGACTGATCGGCAAGGGCCGGGATCGACAAGGGTCGAGTTCAACAAGGGCTGAAAATGGCAATAAGCATGCTGAATGCAGGATGTCATGGCATGGCCATCTAGGGTGTTGTACTCACCTGCTCGGTTAAGACCGTGAACCTGGTTCCTGGTAATGCACCTTGATCGACTTAGGCCGCTGTTGTGAATTGTCTGTTGTGTTTGTTCAATTTATGTGTTTACTGAATTGAACTATTGAATGCTATGTTTGTTGAGTTTTCTTGCCTGGCCTTGGCTCACGAGTGCTTTATGGTGTAGGTAAAGGCAAGGGAAAGGCCGACCAAGCATGATTTGGAGGGCATGGAGCGGTGCGTACATGTTTGGCCTACCTGGCAGCCACGGCTGGGGTAGTGTCGATTAATGTGTTATAAATATTTGAATTTGTCACCTAGGTCGACTGTAAAATAACCTTTGAGTTGTAAATATGTGTTAAAAAATATTTTGGGATCCTAATGTAACATATTTATGGTTTAAGTGAATGTCCAAACTTTTATATTGCATTCTTATTTAAATGAGTATTTACTTAAATTAATCATACTTTTTGGTCTAATACCTCGATTAGCGAGTAAATTGGACGTTTTAAAATCACATGGTAATGACTCTAGGGTAGTAAGGCATTGCAATGACCCTTATTCAAACACATATAATGAGGGGTGGCGTGATCACCCAAATCTTCGGTGTGGGAGCCAACCACCTGCACTACCATGACCCAGTAAACCATCAGGGTTTAATTATCAACAAAGGCCTCCACATAATTATGCAGCTCAACCTCAACAAGCAGCCCATGTTGCACCATAGGGTCAAGGTTCGCCCATTGAATATTTAATAAAGGTTCTAACAAGTAACACAATTTAGTTTTAGCAGCAAACTCAAGCATCATTGAAGAATTTGGAGAACACAATGGGGCAAATTGCTAGATATCTAAGCAGGGGTGAGCCTCGGAATTATGGCAAGCACCCATTACAATTTGAGAAAAATCCAAGAGAAAATGCTGACACAATAACATTTAGAAGTGGTACAATGTATGCTCCAACTATTGCATCACCATCACCCATTGTATCGATTCCTAATCAAGCAACACAACGAGAGGTGACAACTCCTAAATCGACTTCGTTTCCTAAGCCTACCATGCCTACAGATGTCACTCCTCCACCATTCCCAAGTAGATTGATTAAATCAAAGAAAGAAGAAATCGATAGAGAAATCTTTGAAACATTTCGTAAGGTTGAAGTGAACATTCCATTATTGGAAGAAATCAAACAATTGCCTAGATATGCCAAATTCTTAAAAGAGTTATCAACTAATAAGAAGAAGTTGAAAGGTGATAAGAAGGTGAGAATGGGAGAAAATGTTTCAGTGGTACTTCAAAACAAGCTCCCTCCCAAATGTAAGGATCTTGGTACATTCACGATTCCTTGCACAATTGGGAACAAGAGAATTTATCGATGCATGTTAGATTTAGGAGCGTCGATTAATGTGATGACTTATTCTACTTATGTCTCCTTGAAGCTTGGACCATTTGAGGAAACAGGCATTATCATTCGATTGGTTGATCAGTCCAATGCTTATCCAAAGGGGTTATAAAAGATGTGTTGGTGCATGTAAACGAATTAGTCTTTCCAGCAGATTTCTACATTTTGGACATGGAAGATGATTCTCGGTCTTCTTCTACTTTGGTTTTATTGGGATGACCCTTCTTAAAAATAACCCGTACTAAAATTGATGTTCATGAAGGCACTTTAACAATGGAGTTTGATGGTGAGATCATTCGCTTCAATATCTTTGAAGCCATGAGGTACCCTAGTGACATTCATTCTATATGTTCTATTGATGTGGTGGATTCGTTATCTCAATGGTTCTTTTATTTATGTTGTGATGATGGGTTGAATGTCATTCTAAGGGAAAATCTTGATTGGGTTTATCTAAGGAGATTCCTTGGGAATTATTGGTGCAAGAATGTAACGCCCTACTACCTTAGAGTCGTTACCATGTGATTTATAAATGTGTCATTAGCTTGCTAATCGAGGTTTTAGGTTAAAAAGTGCGATTAAATTGAAATAAAGACTCATTTGAAAACATTGAATATAAAAGATTTGGACATTCATTAAAATCATAAAGGTTATACATTTGGGATCCCAAAATACCGTTTCAAAAAATGTATTACAACTAAAAAATGTAGATACAGTCGACCTAAGCGATAAGGAAAACTATTACAACATATCCTGTAAAACAACCCCGGCCGTGGCAACCAGGTAGGCCGAACATGTACACGCCGCTCCACGCTCTCCAACTCATGGTTGGTTGACCTTTCCCTTGCCTTTACCTACACCATAGAGCACCCATGAGCCGAGGCCCAGCAAGAAAACTCAATGCATAACATAATATAATTAAATATGACAATACACAGCTTAGACAAACAACAGATTAAACATATAACAGCTTGTGCTGACCCAGGTGCTTTACCAGACACTGGGTTCATGGTCATCACCGAGCGGGTGAATATAGCACCTTTAGAGGGTCTCGCCCTAGCAGCCTACACTCAATGTGGTTTTGCTGTTCTCGGCCTTCATCGTTCTCGACCTTCGCCGTTCTCGGCCCTTGGCGTTCATTCATAGTTATGCACCACAAAGCATAGCATTTACAAGTATTCACACATATATAATAAACACATATAATAGAGTCATGCCCTAAAACACAAACAATAGGGCCACATTCTGCTCTACAGGCACACAAAATTTTCTTACTTGTGTCCCAAGCTGACTGATTACTGCAATCCCGAGCACGATCCCCTAAACCCGAGCTTGACGTAAACCTAGTCACAACGCACTCATAACAACAATCCATCAAGCCCTAAACCAAATAAGAACTTCATAATCAATATCCTAGCCTCTGGGACCTCGAATCCTACTAAAGCGGGTAGTAGGATCCTTCTTGAGCCCTAAGATTTGGGTTTCTGAGCTTAAAAACCCACATTGGCCATAATTCCCTATTGGCGCCATGACGTCCCCAATTAGAGTTGTGGCGCCCCAAAAATAAGGGTCGCAGACCTCTCTAAGTCAAAGAGCCAAGCCTGAATTTTCTTGGACATGCGTTGTGGTACTCCCTACCCAGGGCCGCGGCGCTAAGGGGATTCAGCAAACACCGAGGCCTCCTGAGTTCATGCGGGTCGTGGCGTGACCCAGCGAACCCATAATTTCCAGCATTTTTTTTCTTCAAATTTCTAACCCCTGCAAATCAATCCAAACATACTCTAATGCCAGAATTAAGCCCCAAACTTAAACCCAAAGAAACTGAACAAAACCTCATCACAATCCAAATTCAATTACCTAAGTCTCAAAACCCAAAACTCTCAAAAAACAGAGAAATTCAGTAAGAAACTTGTTCTAAACTGTTTACCCTAAAAAATACTTACTTGCTGATGTGGCAAGATTAGTGTGCATGTGGGTTGCACGTGATTATTTAGTGATTACATCCAGGTCAACGAGCGACAAAAAGAGAAGTTGCTCGATGGATTTGAGAAAGATGTTGAGCAATACGGCAGAAAATGTGCTAACATATGCGACCAGGTCTGGTCGTGGTAGCAAAGCCAAAGTTCAAATACAATTATAAGTCAGATACTTTTAAGATATTTGACACTATTTTTATGTAAAGATTATGATGTTATTATTTTAATATGCTTGAATCAAAATGTAGACATGGCCCATCGGCCCATATGTATATCCTTGAGCCTATAAATAGGACTCAAGGGACTCATTGAAAAGGGGAAGAATGTGTATTCAGATATAATCAGTGTTTTCTATACACAAACTTTTGTACCATTTTTTGGAGCTTGTGAAACTCATAAAACCCTAGTTTGTTGATCGCAGGTTTCATAATACATCAATAAAAACACAAAGTGGAAGTAGGTTATTACCAATATATGGGGTCGAACCACTATAATTCCTGATGTCGTTGATAAACGAGTTTTAGGCTCGTTTATGGTCTAGTTCTTAGGAAGGTTTTCATTAGTTTAGGGCTATTTTATTGCAGAATTATGCTTGTTTGTTCATGTTTCAGGTTTTTCATGCTAAGATATTGAAAAGAGTGGAATGAAGTGAAAGTGGAAGAAAATGGAGTTATTTTGGAGAAAATCGCGTCTTTCGAGAGAAATATGTTCGAGTATAGATTCTGTAAATAGCGCTACAGCGCTATAATACTAGTGCTACAGCGCTATCAAAAATTGAAGAGTAGCGCTACATCGCTACAATACTAGCGCTAGTGCACTAAATTTTGAGGCAATTTGACTCTGTGAATAGCGCTACAGCGCCCAAAACCTAGCGCTATCGACGCGGTTTTCAGATTTTTAGCCACTTTTTGAAGGACAAAATGATCTTTTCACTTGGGAGTCTTGGAAAACTATTTAAGGGACATTATTCTGCGAATTTGAGGAGTTTTAAAAACCCTAGATTTAGAAAAGGCTACTATAATTAGATTTTTCTCTTCATCTGAATTCTTTAGGTTATTTTCTATGAATAATTATTTGAAGTTTATTTTCAATATGTTAGATATGAACTAAATCTTTTATCTAGGGATTAATGGAGTCACTTGAATTTCAATTTAATTTTATTATGATGTTCTATTGATACTTCTTCTCTATTCTAATCTATATGATGTTTGTTTAATGCTAGTAAATACTTTATCACTATTTACTTGATTTAATGGTTTTGATTCAAAATTTGAAAGGTGAGAATTGAATATGCTATCATTACGTAGACATAGGTTACATATTGGACGAAAGTACTTGTATGACTTGTGTAGTAATTAGGTTTCCATGCTTAATGCCTTCTATATGTTTAAGTTTATCACAGAGATGTAGAAAACTTGCATATAGGCTGAGATCTTATATCTTGAAAAAGAATAGGAATCAATTATGTTAACTTGCTATTAGAATAGGAAGAAGAGATTTAGAACCAATTAGTAAAATTAATAGAATGAAAAGTTGATGAAATTAATTCCCAGGCTTTTTAGTTATTGATTTTAAATCCATTGATCCATTGTTTTGTTTGCATTAATTAAATTGTGTTCGTAGTTTATAATTTTTCCTTTGAATTTTAATTATCAATCTAAATTTTTGATCACCAGATAGAAGCTGGGAAACAAGTATTGGTAATTGATAAATAGTCTCTATGGGACGATCTCTATTCTTACAACCTATATTACTTGAATCGACCACGCACACTTGCGTGTAGATTTCACAGATCAAGTTTTTGGCGCTGTTGCTGGGGACTAATAATCAATATCAAATATAATTGTTTTCAATCTACTTTGGTTTTCATTTCACATTTTCTAAATCAAGTTGCTTTTAAATTTCTCAATTTTAGGTGATTTATTTTTATGCGACGTAAGGGGTCGAAAAAACTAGTACCTGTTGACCCTGAGATTGAGAAGACTTGCAAAAGAGAAAAAAACAGAAAAGACTTGAAAAGATGGCCCAGAATGTCAATAATGTCGCTAATAACAATCTGAATCAGGGTAATGCGGGGAACGCTGCAGCTGAGGCAGACTTACCCCTGAGGGACTATGTTCTCCCTACTATTATAGGAGTACATTCTAGTATCCGTCCACCTACTGTGGAGGTGAAAATTTTTGTGATCAAGCCCTCTATAATTCAAATGATTCAGAATTGTGTTCAGTTTGGGGGGCTACCTAATGAGGATTCGAACCTCCATATTACCAACTTTTTGGAGTTATGCGATACTGTCAAAATAAACGGAGTTAGTAATGACGCAATCTGTTTGAGGCTATTTTCGTTTTCATTGAGAGACAGAGCTAAAAGTTGGTTGATTTCGCTGCAAGCCAATTCCATTCTGACATGGGAATACCTCGCTCAAAAATTTCTTGCAAAGTACTTTCCTCCCGCTAAATCAGCACGGATTAGAGGAGAAATAAATAATTTATGTCAATTTGAGGGGGAATCGTTATATGATACTTGGGAGAGGTTTAAAGAGCTGCTATGAAAATGCCCACATCATGGTATAGTGAAATGGATGTTGGTGCATACTTTTTTATAATGGACTGAGGGGAAACACAAGAACTATCATAGATGCAGTAGTAGGTGGATCATTTATGAGCAAAAGCGCTAATGAAGCTTACGAGCTTTTAGAGGAAATGACTATGAATAATTATAATTGGCCATCTGAGCGAGAAAATAAGAAGGTGGCAGGAGTTCTAGAAGTTGATCCTATTGCTATGCTCACTGCTCAAATTGCTTCGTTAATAAAACAAATACAACAACAAAACAATAGTTCAGCTCAAGCGATGCAACTACAACCTGCTCCTATCAGTTGTGAACATGTGGAGGCCCTCATCATTTTAAGCAATGTCCATCGATGAGTTCTTATTCAGCTGATGATATCCCACTTGAACAGGTTCAAGCCATTAGCAATTTCCCAAGGCCACCTAATAATAACCCATACCCTAATAATTATACTCCAGCATACAAGAACCATCCTAGTTTGTCATGGAGTAATAATCAAGGGCACCAACCATAGTACCATCCAAATCCACCTTAATATCCTCCACATAGACCATCTTATGGGATAAACCCAAGGCCCTTTTATGATACTCAAAGGCCACAAATGCCGCAACTTCAACAACCACCGCCTCGCATGACTAAACTAGAGGTATCCGCTAATGCATTGAACCAATTTATGACAGAAACCAGATCCTTCATTCAGAGCTTAGAAACATAAGTTGGCCAACTTTCAAAGTTAATGGCAAATCATAATCAAGGGGCTTTACCTAGCTCAACTGTGGTGAATCCTAAAGAGCGGTGTAATGCAATATCCTTGAGGAGTGGGACTAAGTGTGAGGGGCCTACAGTAAAAAAACATGGGCAAGAAGATAGATTATCAACATGTCACTAGTCCAGTACAAGAGGAGGTTACGAAAGAACTTCCAAAGAAAGAGAAGCCAAAATACACCGAGCCTCCACAAAAAATTCCATATCCTCAATGGTTATGAAAGGCTAATCTTGACAAACAATTTTCTAAATTTTTGGATATCTTTCAAAAACTACACATTAACATCCCTTTTGTAGAGGCTTTAGAACAAATTCCAAGTTATGTGAAGTTTATGAAATAAATTTTGTCAAGAAAGAGGAAATTAGAGGATTGTGAGATAGTTGTATTAACTGAAGAGTGCAGTGCAATACTTCAGAATAAACTACCTCCAAAGCTTAAAGATCTTGGTAGTTTCAATATCCCATGTTCTATAGGGTGTTTAGTAGAAACAAAGGCTTTATGTGATTTAGGGGCCAGTGTGAATTTAATGCCTTTATCAATCTTTCAGAAGCTGAATTTGGTAGAAGCTCGACCAACTATGGCATCTTGGCAGATGGCAGATAGATCAATTAATCACCCTCTTGGAGTGATTGAGGACGTATTAGTAAAAGTGGGTAAATTCATCTTTCCTGAGGACTTTATTATTTTAGATATGGAGGAAGATGAAAATATTCCAATAATACTTGGAAGGCCATTCTTAGCGACTAGTAGGGCTTTAATTGATGTACAAAAAGGTGAGTTAAAGTTGTGAGTGCAAAAAGAGGAAGTTATATTTAAAGTTTTTGCAGCAATAGAAATTCCAACTTGTTGTAGAGTTGAAGTGGTAAACAAAGAAGGGAACAAGTTGGAAGTCTCTAAGAAAAGCTCCATAGTTAAAACCAGAATGAGAAAGGGGCGTCATCGGTTAAAAAAGCTTTTAGTGAAAGGATTCGAATGTTACATGAGCGGGGGAAAGTACCACCAAAATCTAATCACAAGAAACGTGGGCCAACTCATGACACTATGACTCTCAAGGACGTGCGGGGAGGACTTGATCCAAGTTGAATGTGAATGAAAACAAGAGTTCGGCTAAAAGACGTTAAAGACAGCGCTCTTAAGAGGCATTCCTATGTTTAGTTTTAACTTTTAATTTTATGTTATTTGTTTTCTTTTTCTTTTTATTGGAACAATGTCTTTTAGAGATTTTGTTGTAGTTTTTTTAAGTTTTATTATGGAAAAATTGTGTTGTAACTCGTAACCCGTGATAAACGTGAAAAATTTGAAGTTTAGGTGGTTATAGCGCTACAGCAGCCTCCGTCGTCTCAACCATTTGAGGGACCTTTGTCCCAGCCTCCACAATTTCCATACTGACGTGGCTATTTAGGTAAGTCTCTTTTCTCATTCTTTATAAACTTTAACATTGCGGACAATGTTAGGTTTTAAGTTTGGGGAGAGATTTGATTTTAGTGTTATGTTATTTGATGCGCTTTTTCGGTTTGGTTTTTTAGTTTGTATTGAGTTGTGTTTTAGAGTATAAATTAAATTGATAATAATTGCCATTTTAAATGATTGATTGTTATGTTGTATAATCCAAAGAAAAAGTTGATGTGCTTATGAAACAATCTGTGTGCTTGGTTAGATTACTTTGTTTTTTTCACTGTGATCTATTGACATTAGAGATCTATTGCTTATAAATTGCAAATGTAATAATTGGATTATTTTATGCATGTCGAATTTGGATTGTGGATTGAAAAAGATTGAAAAAAATATAGAACCTGTTTGCTTACTATTTGAGATGAAATTTGAAACGATGCACATTTAGGAAAATAATATAGGCAATTTTTTTTTGGACTGGTTGTGCCTTTCAAGCTAACCCTATTAAATTTCATCCTTACTCAACCCTTTTGAGCCTTATAATTGTTTTCTTGTGAACACATTATTTTGAGCCTAACTATGAATTGGATTACCTTTTACTCTCTTTAACCCATACCATGAGCATGAAAATTATTATATGAGGGGAGTGAATGTGTAATGGGATGTATGTATGATGTGTTATTCAGAAAATGACATGTGATTGAGAAAAATTAAAGAAAGAAAAGGAAAAGAAAGTGCAAAATGATTATGCTCCGTAACAGTTATCTCTTGAAAAATCAAAGAGTGTATTATGAGAAAGAAAAATAAGAATGAGATGGTTTTGCATAGTTTTCTCAATCGCTGAAAAGAAATAAAAAAAATTCTCAATCATTGCACAGAAAAAGGGTAACAAGGGATGAGTGGTTTGAAATTGATGGGAAAGTTTGTTAGTTGGAATGCTTGTGGTATGATTAATCCTAAAAATGTTTCTTTAACTACCTTACCTAAGCCTTCTATTACAACCTTTGAAAAGCCCTATTGATTCTTATTTTTGCATTTGTTTATATTAATGGAGAATAGTAAGTAGTGCAGGCATATGGAAATAACCGGTTATGTGGTTAATTGGTAAGAATTTGATATGCATAAAGTGGTTCAATTATTTTATTTGCGAGTTATGAGTAAATGAGCTTTGGCGTTGATAGATTGCAGTGAAAGGGTGAAGTATTTTGACTGAAAATCTAGATTAATATTTTAAATAGCATGATTGTTTTTCCTGAGAATTATATATGCATAGTAGTTTTGAGTGTTGGAATTGGTTGGTTATGTCTACTTGGTTTATTTAGGTTTAAGACTAGTTAGATTCTTTACTCGAGGGTGAGTAAAGGTTTAGTTTGGGGGAGTTTGATAAATGAGTTTTAGGCTCGTTTATGATCTAGTTTTTAGGAAGGTTTTCATTAGTTTAGGGCTATTTTATTGTAGAATTATGCTCGTTTGTTCATATTTCAGGTTTTTCATGCTAAGATAGTGAAAATAGTGGAATGAAGTGAAAGTGGAAGAAAATGGAGTTATTTCGGAGAAAATCGCGTCTTTCGAGAGCAATATGTTTGAGTATAGATTCTGTAAATAGCGTTACAACGCTAACAAAGTAGCGCTACAGCACTAGAAAAGGGAAATTAGAGGCGTTGAATCTGTAAGTAGCGCTACAATGCTACAATACTAGTGCTACAGTGCTATCAAAAACTGAAGAGTAGCGCTACAACGCTACAATACTAGCGCTACAGCGCTAGTGCACTAAATTTTGAGGCAATTCGACTCTGTCAATATCGCTACAGAGCCCAAAACCTAGCGCTACAGTGCTATCGACGTGGTTTTCTGATTTTTAGCCACTTTTTGAAGGAAAAAACAGTCTTTTCACTTGGGAGTCTTGGAAAACTATTTAAGCGACATTATTCTGCGAATTTGAGAAGGAGTTTTAGTTTTATAAACCCTAGATTTAGAAAAGGCTCTTGTAATTAGATTTTCTCTTCATCTGAATTCTTTAGGTTATTTTCTATGAATTATTATTTGAAGTTTATTTTCATTATGCTAGATATGAACTAAATCTTCTATCTAGGGATTAATGTAGTCACTTGAATTTCAATTTAATGTTATAATGATGTTCTATTGATACTTCTTATCTATTCTAATCTATTTGATGTTTGTTTAATGCTGGTAAATACTTGATCACTATTTACTTGATTTAATGGTTTTGATTCAAAATTTGAAAGATGAGAATTGAATATGCTATCATTATATAGACATAGGTTGCATATTGGACGAAAGTACCTGTATGACTTGTATAGTAATTAGGTTTCCATGCTTAATGTCTTCTATATGTTTAAGTTTATCATAGAGATGTAGAAAACCTTCATATAGGCTGAGATCTTATATCTTGAAAAAGAATAGGAATCGATTATGTTAACCTGCTATTAGAATAGGAAGAAGAGATTTAAAACTGATAGTAAAATTAATAGAATGAAAAGTTAATGAAATTAATTCTTAGGCTTTTTAGTTATTGATTTTGAATCGATTGATCCATTGTTCTGTTTACATTAATTAAATTGCCTTCGTAGTTTATAATTTTTCCTTTGAATTTTAATTATCAATCTAAATTTTTAATCACCAAATGGAAGCTGAGAAACAATTATTGGTAATTGATAAATAGTCTCTGTGGGACGATATTTATTCTTACAACCTATATTACTGAAATCGACCACGTACACTTGCGTGTAGATTTCACAGATCAGTCATTTAGTTCTTCCATTCACCTTACAAATCTTTATCGTTTTGGTGACTCCATGTCGTTGGCTAAATCATCAGTCAACATTTTGGTGCTTTCATTGAGAGTTGAACTCAAGACCTTCAAGAAAATCAATGGCAAAAACAACCAGGAAAGTGGGGCAGACTTCTGGAGATATGCCAAATATACCTCCTCTGCAAGATGTAGCAGAGGGTGAGCCACATGTGGATCTGGAAGAGGAGGAGATGGATGTTGAAACCTTGTGAACAACATTGATTGTATTGCAAAAGGAATTAACTAATCTAAGAGCTAATCAAGAGAATGTGGCTGAGACAATGGTGATGCAGCAAAGGGAGATTGACCAGCAGTGCCAAGAACTGAATGAGCGACAAGCTGACATGGATCACCGACAGAGAAATGCCACTGCAGCCTTAGAAGCAGCCATTCAATTGGCACGAGGACAACCTGCACCTGCCACTACGGCAATTCTTACAAAAACCATCATAGTGCTTACCGACCAGCCACTACGGCAAGTCTTACAAAAACCAGAAGCCGTTGGTCAGCTACTAAAATGGGCAGTCGAGTTAGGACAGTTTGAAATTTCCTATGCACCACGAGCAGCTATAAACGGACAAGCCCTAGCGGATTTCGTTGCAGAATTCACCAGACTCCCTGCCAACTAACCAATGATAGAGACTGATGATCAAAATCAATACCATACCTGGAAGTTGTTCGTAGATGGATCTTCCAACGAGCATAACGTAGGGGCAGGGCTGATTTTAATCACACCCGAGGGACATTGGTTTCATTCTACGATCAGATTAAACTTTACGGCCTCCAATAATGAAGTCAAATATGAGGTGTTGCTTGCAGGATTAAGACTAGCCAAAGATATGGATATAAAGTCAATAGAAATATATAGTGACTCCCAACTAGTAGTTAATCATATTATGGGATAATATCAGGCTAGGGGTTTCAAGGTGGTTGCTTATTTGAACAAGGCAAAGGATTTATTGGCACAATTTAAGAAGTATACTCTCGAGCAAGTACCTCGCAATCAGAATTCAAACGCCGATGCCTTAGCCAAATTATCAAGCGCTAAAGATACTGACGGTTTGAGCATAGTACTAGTCAAACGTTTGTTGGCACCAAGCATTAAAGAGGAAGAATCCTCGCTAATGGTACAAGTGTCAGACACATGGATAACTCCTATCATTAAATACCTCGAATAAGGAGTATTACCGGCAGATAGGAATAAGGCGAGGATGCTTCAAAGAAAATCAGCTTGATTTATTTTGGTCGATGGCATCTTATATAGAAAAGGATACTCAATGCCTTTATTACGCTGTGTCTCCAAGGAAAAAGCTAAGAACTTGATAGAAGAAGTACATGAAGGTTTCTATGGGGATCATGCTGGGGGGCAAAGTTTGTCAAAAAAGATTCTATGACAAGGATATTTCTGGCCTACCATGATCGAAGACTCTATGGAATTTGTTAAAAAGTGTGATAAGTGCCAAATATTTTCCAAAATACCATGAGCAGCCCAAACGAGATTAAACAGATGCAAAGCCCATGGCCATTTGCAATCTGGGGAATTGACCTAATCGAGTCTTTGCCTACGGGAAAAGGGAATGTCAAGTATGCAGTAGTTGTTGTTGACTACTTTACTAAGTGGGTCGAAGCTGAGCCACTCGCAACAATCACGACCAAAAAATTATTGGATTTCGTCGTCAAAAACATTATATGTCGATATGGGTTGCCGAAAAAAATTGTCTCAAATAATGGCACGCAATTTGACAACGACCTTTTCACTGATTTCTATGGAAGACATGGTTTTACAAAGAGTTTTTCTTCAATTGCCCATCTATAAGCCAACGGACAAGTTGAAGCTGTTAACAAAACTCTAAAGGACACACTGAAGAAAAGGCTCAAAGAAGCAAAGGGGGGCATGGCCAGAAATATTGCCAGAAATACTTTGGTCGTATATAACATCTCACCGAACAACAACAAGCCATATGTCATTTTCCTTGGCCTATGGGTATGAAGCTATTATCCCCAAAAATGGAGATTGATGACGTGGAAATAGATGTGACAAATGGCAGTACATGGTCCGTAAAAGACACATTAAATAGTCAATAAATACATTGACTCCTTAGAGTTGTGATAAAGTGACCCGGTAGACTGGTGAAGAGTTTTGACTGCTTGAGAGTGTCATGTCCAAGCTAAGTACATCCGAGGAGCAGTCCAACTGCCCGGTCGGACCTTGGTTCGATGAAAGGCCAAGGTGAGGTCGGACCTTGGTGCGAGGAGAGCCAAAGGGACCTTGGTCCGAGGAGAGCCCAAGTGACCTTGGTCCGAGGAAAACCCAAGAGAGTGGTCCGAGGAGAGCCCAAGGGACCTTGGTTCGAGGAGAGCCCAAGGGACCTTGGTCCGAGGAGACCCCAAGAATGTGGTCTTTATGCATATGTCCAGCAAGTGCATGGTTTTCCAAATAAAGAAATGGCATGCTAGAGGAGAGTGCCATGTTAGACGAGAGACATGGCATGCTTGAGGAGAGTGCCATGTTAGAGGAGAGACACGGCATGCTAGAGGAGAGTGCCATGTTAGAGGAAAGGAGTGCATGTCCTACCACCATGCACATGTCCGACCAGCAAATGCTTGTCCTACCAGCACTTGCATATGTCCAGCATGCATGTGTCCGACCAGCACTTGCATGAGTGGTCAGTAGGAGAGATGGGTCGACCAGATAGAGGAGGACTAAGTCAAGATTCCCATAAATGGTTTCAACAAGAACCGGTCTTTGCACACGCGGGAATCTCTCCTTCTTCCCACAAATTGGGAGTTTTGTTACATTTTGAATGTTTTTTGTAATTTAAATGTAATAAATATAATAAAATATCCCTATTATAGGGGATATCAGATATATGATCCTAAGCATATAAATATGTGGCTTATGGGATTAGAAAGGGGCTTCTTCTTCTTCTTTTTAGACTTTTTGGGAAAATTTGGGTCTGAGTATTCTAGAGAGAGAAAGTGCTGGTATTTGAAAGAATTCTTGTATTTTTTCAATCTGTACTGAAGAAACTCAGTTGGCTCATTTCATCTGATCTTGAGTACAGATCTATAAATCACAACTCTAAGTGGATTAGGCTATTACCAATATATTGGGGCTGAACCACTATAAAAATTGTTGTGTTATTTACTTTCTATTCAAAAACTATCTGTGTTGTTTTATTTCTCTTGAAGGTTTGTTGTTTTTGACGTTCTCACGTCGTTGGCCAAAAACGCGGTCAACAGAAGCCATGTTACCCGTTAAGTTGGATCCATCATCGCATAGAAGGCTAACATATGACCAGAGCACGAATAACCAATTATTAATGGAGTCTTTGGACTTGGTCAATGAAAGATGCAAGCAGGCTCAACTTCAAGTTGCATCTTACCAGCAAAAGGTCGCTCGATATTTTAACTCTAAAGTATGTGAAAGAAAGTTTGACGTGGGAGATTTGGTACTTAGAAGAATTTTTCTCAACACTCACGACTAGAATGATGGAGTACTCGGCCCGAATTGGGAAAGTCCATATCAAATTGAAGAAACCCTTCAACCAAGCACATATAAACTTTCTCACTTAAATGGAGATCTCGTTTCTTGCTATTGTAATGGAGAACACCTGCGCAAGTATTACCAATGAACAATTCTTTTTAAAGAGTTGTCTTGTATTAATTTTACTTTTTACAAGTTTGTGAACAAGGGCTGGTCAGATAATGACTGATCGCTTATAAGTGTAAGATCAATTTTGATCACTCGTACAGACATGATTTTGTCCATTTACTACAAGAAATAAAAGGAATTGTGCGCAGCCAATTATTCTTGCCAATTATTTTTTTTATTACAAGTACTTGCTCATTACGTGTGTTGTTTTGCTATATTATCATTAATTGTTTATAAAGTACGCGAGTTGTAAGGTTCGAACATGACTTGGTCATGGCAAGTGACCGAGAACCTTAAGCTCCTCGATCACTTGGGGGGAATATAAGATCCTAAGTGAGCAAAGCATATCAACAGACATATGTAAACACACGAGAAAAATAAGGGAAAGCATACTACGACACTTAGAGTATTTTAAAAAAAAAATTAGTTAATTTTGTGAAATCTTAACAAAGTGTTATGCTAAGTTCGGTCATACAAGCAGATGTTATAATAGCAATGAGTATATTATAATATCACAATGAAATGTCTTTACACCACGAGCAATTGCTGCTCGGATGTAATTAAAATATTAAAGGAAGAAGTTGCCTTAGGCAGCAAAATTGTCTTAACATTATGAACTGTTGTTCGTATGTTTTAATTAAATGAATAAAAAAAGTTATTGTGTAGCTGGAGGAGGGTCTTGCTGAGACTGCTGGTCGACTGATGTTCCAGCGTCTTCTTCAACACCATCAATGCATGTTGCCAGAGAGATTTCAAGAGAATCCGAGGCATTCTGGGCATTCCTTTCCTCCTCTTGGCGAGCAAAGCACTTTGCGAGTTCAGCTTGTCTCATTTTCTTGGGAAGATAGTCAAAATTTGCCTCTGGATAGTTCTTCCAAAATAAGTAGAAGCAGTTAAAGGTAGCTCCTCGAAACCTCTCCAGGTTTTGAGAATTTGTCTCCTCGAGCAGCTTAACTCGTTCCTCCAAACCAGTAGCCTCCTTCATGCTGGCCTCCAGATCTTCTTGAAGCGTGGCTGCTTCCTTATAGTTAGTCTCCAAAGCTTCTTTAAACTTATCCTTGGCAGCAACGGCTTTGGGCAGCTCTTCTTGGCTCCTCTTTAGCTCCTTGGTTAAACTGGTGACTTTGCCTTCAGCCACCTTAATCTCCTCGGCGTGTTTGGCCTCGTTCTCCTCAATGCGGCACCAGCCATTACTCATGGTTAGGATACCCTGTGAACAAGGAAAGAATGATTCTGTTAGAGACAATTAGAGGAAATTTTGTTCGACTAAACATAATACAAAAGATACTTACATTGAGGACTTCAGTAATCCTGTGACTAAGAACCTGGTTGTGCTTTAGTGGGGGAAGATTGGCAAGGGCTTCCTGGCTACGATGGTGCTTGGACAATTTTTGCAGCTTTTCGTAAGTAGAATTAAAGGCATTGCTTAGTAAATTAGCAACCAAAGATATCCCTACTTGCTCGGAGGGAGGGGCACTGCGAGGAGGAGGAGGAGGAGGCATTGTAGTTTTGGATGGAGCAGAAGACGGAGGGTCATCTGGTCAAGTTCTTTTTCTGGAAGGCTCACCACTGCTTTCCCCAGGATGTGTTCTGCCTGACTTCTTCCTGCTTGAGGGAGCGTCTGCGGAGGCATATATGTCTAAAGCATCGTCAGATAGCATGACTAAAAAAAAAAACAAACAAACAGATATGTTAAGAAATAGGTTGGCGCAATAAAGGAATAATGTAGAGATAAATTCTAAGTAGTATACCTGAACTATTATTACTGCTCGTTACATTGTCTAAAGAGCTACTGGTACACTCACTATCTACCTCGAAGAAGTCCAAGCTAAACTACTGGTCATAAATTTAAAGTTTCCATCCCTGTCAAATAAGTGACAAGGGATGGGCAAATTATCTAGAAGTGAGAAGTCTATACCGTTCTCATCTGAAGATTCGAGTATAGGGTCGGCGTATTCCGGTAGTTTTTTGTTTCCCCTCCCATGTTGGGCAGGGGTATTAGTAGCTTGAGTGTTTGTGGATAGTTCTCGAATGGTCACTCCCGTTGGTCATCGCATCCAAGGTTGTAGCACATCGTGCTGTTGCTCGGGGATTTCTTGTCCTTCAGTGCCCTCTCCAGTGGCACTCCCCATGATGGATTCCCTCACTTCCTGATGAGGTTCCAAAAGGCCGACCAGCCTTAGATTGCTCTCCATAACGAGCTCCTTGACGCTTTTTTCTATATTCGTCATGCTGGCCAGAGTTGTGGCTCTTATCTCCATTTTTGGAGGAGGGTCTGGTCAGTACCATGGACTTAGATGCAGCACAAAACAACTAAGGACAAGAAAAGACGAACAAATGACTAAAAGACTGTCGACCAAAGACTAAAATTTTACCTCCTCGTGTGAAGGCCAATCTGTTGGCAACCAAGTTGGTTATGAGGAAGTACTCTTGGAAGTACTTTCCTATGTTTAACTTGTGGGTAACTTCGCTAAGGAATGTGCGGGCAGATTCATGGTGGTAAAAGTGAAAGAACCCTGTGTTGTTCTGATTGGGGTTGGATTTGAGATTGAACCAGTAGTTGATCTCATGTGGAGTAGGCATAGGCCATTTTTTTGTGGTTATATAGGATATAGAGTGCTGAAAGTACTCTATATCCGTTGGGTGTTATTTGGAAAGGGTCGACCTCAAAATAATTGGCCACCCCTTGGAAAAAATCATGCAAGGGCAAGATTACCCTTGCCTCTATGTGATACCTCGACCAGGCGCTGTAGGCGCCTCCAGGCACGTTTTCCCTTTAGTCGGGTGTGGGTTTATATAAGGTAATCCCAAGAAGCCCGTACTTCTTGGGATATTTTGCCACCATCCTGGTCGATATGACACTAGGAGGGGAAATATACCAGTCTACTTCTAATGGCCATTGCGAGGACGAGCTTTGGGATGGATATCTGGTGGTGAAAAGTTTAGAGGTTGAGGGTCGTTTGAAGGACCCTCAGCGTTGGTTGCAGGCTGGTTCATGGTGAATCCGTTGTTTTCTTTTTCCTACGAGCAGTGTATTTGACATGACCCATGCTTGATTGGTTGGGTGGAGGACTGGTCGTAGGGTTTGATTGTGAAGTCGAAGGTTTAGGAAAAGGCAAAGAGGGTTGTTCTTGATCCTCGAACAGCAAAGCAAGAAGATCGTCATCTATTGGTCTTTCACCTCCCCATGGATCATGCATGAATATCTGAGAAGAGCAAAGGGGAAGTGACAATCTACGACCAATAAATAGAAAAAAGAGAATAGCAAGGATAACGTTGCTCGTGTATAAAAGTTAAGCTTTTATACGACCAAAAACATCCTGATAAAACCACAATAAACATGCGAACAGTTTGAAAAAAATAGATCAAAAAGTGAATGTGAAAAGTTTTTTCAGAAAAACTTTTCAACTCCGAAAACAGGCGGGAACAACCCAGTTTTTCCAAAATACTCAAAATCAAATTTTCACTTTGATTTTGGACCCAAAATCAATATTCCTATACCCTACATTACTTCTTAAACATTGTCTAGTATTTTATACTGCCTAAAATCCCTATTCTAGCATACTTATTCTATTTATGTTAAGCCTAAACCCAGTTACCCAAGAAATTTCTCAAGAACAGTAGAAACCCAGTTATGAAAACTTGTGAATCAGAACCAGGATATATGAAAATTTATACAAAAATAAGAGGATGGATTTGAAAAGTTACTTGGTGTATGGATTGTAGGAGAAATCATGGAAGTTTTTCTCGGAGTTGTTCGAAGACGTCTTAGATCACACAGGAGCTTCTACGTTTCTTGAAGGTTTTTCTGAGTATTTTTTATGAGAGAGAAGGTTCGGGTAAAGAAATGGAAAAGATGAAAGGCTTGTATTTATACTGCTTGGGTGTTAATAAAAGGTAATGATGGGAATGGGATTTCGATGTACGGTGAATTGCAATAACCGTCAAACATTTCTAGGAAAATGTAAAGGTCATAATTACTTGCTTTTTTGAAAAAAGTACTGACAGATGTGACAGGTCAGATTGACTGCTGGTCGAGTAAGTTTATTAAATGTTGATCGCATTAAAATAAACTTGGGGGAAAATGTTTACCCTAACAAATACTTACTTGTTGATGTGGCAAGATTAGTGTGCATGTGGGTTGCATGTGATTATTTAGTGATTACATCCAGGTCGACTAGCGACAAGAAGAGAAGTTGCTCGATGGATTTGAGAAAGATGTTGAACAATACGGCAGAAAATGTAAGTGTCGACATACGCGACCAGGTCTGATCATGGTAGTGAAGCCAGAGTTCAAATACAATTATAAGTCAGATATTTCTAAGATATTTGACCCTATTTTTAAGTAAAGATTATGATTTGTGTTATTATTTTAATATGTTTGAATCAAAATGTAGACACGGCCCATCGACCCATATGTATATCCTTGAGCCTAAAAATAGGACTCAAGGGACTCATTGAAAATGGGAAGAATTTGTATTCAGAGAGAATCAGTATTTTCTATACACAAACTTTTGTATCCTTTTTTGGAGCTTGTGAAACTCATGAAACCCTAGTTTGTTGATCGTAGGTTTCATAATACGTCAATAAAAACACTCAGTGGAAGTAGGTTATTACCAATATCTGGGGCCGAACCACTATAATACCTGGTGTCATTTAGTTCTTGCATTTAGCTTACAAATCTTTATCATTTTGGTGACTTCATGTCTTTGGCTAAATCATCAGTCAATATAAACCTTACCTCTGTGCTGATTTCAACCCTGAGCCAATTCCCAACACTTCTAGCTTCAACCCTTAACAAATCCTAGCCTTGAATCCTCAATTTCTGGGCAATTTTCTTCAAAACTCTCAAAACTTCTCCAAAGACTAAGAGAGAGAGAGAGAGAGAGAGAGAGAGAGAGAGAGAGAGCTAAGAGGTGTTTGCTTCTTCTTTTCTTTCTGGTTAGTTCTAGTGTCCCAACCCAAGCATAAGTCTATCCTAGCTCCAAAATGACCAAATCACCCATATGCTAACCTTAGCCACTAAAATGCTGCTAATTCCTCGAGTGTTCCTATAACTCCTCATTTAACCCCGACATACTTAAATAACCTCTAAATCACTACCTGTTACCCGATAACCCAAACACATAATTTGTTCACAAAATACCCCTAGGCTCACCCCAAGCTGGGTATTCGACCCTGTTATCCAGATTTCCGGATAGCGTTTAGATTGATGGCCTCGGGGAAGCAGAATTATCGATGTCTTTCACGATAGGTGACCAGAGCTCGCGGATATACAGAAAGGCTTCACCTCTCCCGCTTGGTGTCCGGATTATTCTTCCAAGCAAACACAATACGGAAACTCGTCAACTCTCCCGGACTCCCGAAGGGGTATCCTTCGGGGAAGCTCCTTCCAGGAGAAGCTCTTCGAGTGGTCTCCGCGGAAGCAGTTCCGTGCCTCGCACGGAACAAAGCCAAACGGTCGAGTCCTGGAGGAGGCATATTTGGCTTTGTATCCGCCTGACACAGGATCCCGCCTGACACGCCCGTCAGGTCAAAGCCGCACACATCCCAGCACGCCTAAGGGTACCTTTTCGCCTACTGTTCCGCTGACAACTTGGAAAAGACGGCTGACTTTGTGTGTTCCCCATACTTTCACGTAAATATACCCACATAGAGTCTTGTAGCCATGCTATTACAGTAATTGTATCCCTATTTATGGCTGGTGTAATTAAGACTCATGTACGTAGAGAAAAACCCTGATCCAAAACCCTAGCTATAAAGACCCCTTCATTTTACAAGAGGGGGGACGAACAAATCATATAGCAAAAACTCTACTAAAATCTCTCTAGCTTCATCTTCTTCAAGAGAACCCGAGAGAAACATTGTGAGCGTGTGAAGTTCTTATGCACCAGCCATCTTACTGTAAGCTTTTCCAAGTATAATAACATCGACTCGTGGACTAGGGCTTGTTAACGCCTGAACCACGTAAAAACACTATTTGTTTAGTTACATTTCAGTATTTCTACAGTTCTTATCTTTTTATTATTCTGTTAGTTATTCGTTTCCGAAAAACTCGGTAAACATTTTGGTGCTTTCATTGAGAGCTGTAGGAAGCTCTTAGTCAGCTCTTTTTCTGTGTACGTTTTTTGTATTCACTTCGTACTAAAGAGATGGTGACTACGCGAAAATCTGCTGTTGACAAAAATGCTACGGTCAACCCCGATACCGCGATGGAAGATGTGGTGCAGAGCGAACCCTTAGACTACCAAGGTGAAGACCCGACATCCCGCCAGGATCAGGTCAGTACCGAAGATACAACATACTTAGAAGACGAAGAAGAGTATGTCCAAGACGGTTATTACAAGGACGGCTGCTACTATGAGAAGGACCCAGAACTGGTCCAAGTAGCCGAAGAACTGGTGGCCACTAAGGCCAAGCTTGCTGAGCAGGAGCGCGTCTCCGAAATAATGCAACGCATGATGGAACGCCTCCAAAGTAAGTTCGGAGATCTAGGCGACTCGGACGAGGATACCTCTGTTCGAGGTGGTGCTGATGCCCCCATGCCGGATCCAGCCGCTGCTGGACCATCCAAAGCCGCCCCTAACAAGGGCAAAGAAAGAGTTGGGGAGCCTGTGCGCGCTGACGCCCCTGCACCTCCTAAAGGCGTGAATCACCAGGCCGACTGCCCCCCCCGCGCGCAGAAGGTCTCTGGCGCTCCTAAGCCCAGACGCCCTTCAGCCCCAAGGGGGCACTCTGTGCCTAAAGGGCCCGGTGCTAAGGCACCCAGGCCTAGGGGAAGGAACAACCGCCCCAGTGATTCCGTCAATCAGGACGGTCGGGCTGCGAACTCGCACTCCGAAGATAGCTGGTCCACGGTGGACCTAAGAAGAAGGTTGGAGGCCAAGTATGAGAAGGCCAAAGGGGAAAAAGCCCGACCTCGCGGAGATGACCTCCGAAATCATATTAATGACAAGCTCCGGGGACGTGACCTCCCGGAAAGTGATACGAAGAGGCTCGAGGAACAGATTGCCGCCTTGACCAAGCTGGTCCGGAAGCAAAGTGGGGCCCTGTCAGATTCTGAGGAGGAAGACCCGGAACCATGTATTAGGAGGATCGCGGAAACGTCCCTCCCGGATAACTTCAAAATGCCTCACATAGAATTATATGATGGGAGGACAGACCCGCGTACCCACCTAGCTAAATACAATAAAATGATGCAAGTGGCGCGCGTCAGTGAGGACGCCAAATGCATGTGCTTCTCACTCACCCTTACCAAGTCTGCGGAGGACTGGTGGAAAAGATTAGCTCCCGGATCAATCCACAGTTGGAAGGAGCTACAGTCCGCGTTTAGGAGGCAGTTTATTGCTGCCCGCGACCACGATATGGAGGTTGGTTCCTTAACCAACATCAAACAGCAACCCACTGAGAACCTCAAAGCTTTCATTCAGAGAATGATGGAAGCTGCTGCGAAAACCAAGGTCAGCGATGACATGAAGCTGATCGCCCTTCAATCGGGCCTTACTGTCGGCTCCCTGCTATGGGGGGAAATGCAAAGGAGACGGGCAGAAACCCTGTCCGAATTCATGTCAAAAGCTCAGGGAATCATCAACCTTGAGGATGCCTACCAGCAAGCCTTTGGAGTTCCCCCGGCTCCAACCCCTTCCGTGACTGCGCCGAGCTTTGCTTCGCAAGCTCCCGCACCAGTCCTCACGCTTCCAGGAGCCCGATTCACTCCGAGTGTGTATGGGCCTTCCGCGTCTGCTCAGACGCCGGGTCAAACCCATTTCTCTGGGTATGGAGCGGTACAAACCGGATGTAGTATCGCTCCTAGCATGCCGCAGCCGCAAGCGGAAGCCCCGGAACGAAGTTTGAGCCAATCGCGGAGCAAACGAAGCGGAAAAAACTCCAACCGGGGAGACCATTCAAAGAAACCCCGAAAGGATTATGAGCCCAAGTTCACGGAATATACCAGTTTGATAGACTCGCGAGAGAATGTCTATCGGGCGACCTGTAATATGGTCAACTACAGGAAGCCCCCGAAAGTGTCTCACGGAGGAAAGCGTCCGCGAGACTCCAATAAGAGGTGTGAGTTCCACGGAGACGTGGGGCACACCACGAATGAGTGCCTTCAGCTGAAGGATGAGATCGAGTCCCTGGCAAGAGCGGGACACCTCGGTCAGTGGGTGAGAATACCCATAATCTATCCCGGACAGGGGGTAGTTCACGGAGCTGCATATTCACCGGGACAGAGGGGGGCCGCTAGCGCTCCTGGAGCCGGTCACCCCCAAGCTCCCGGGTCTCAGTTCCCAGCACTTCCTGCTCCACCCGCTCCGGCGCCCATTGCCTTGTTGGCTCCAGGACCAGGCAACCCATATCCGCCCGGCCTTGCTCCGCCACCCGTTGACGGACACGTCGCCACCATTTCTGGAGGACCACACCTTGCCGGAAGTACCCGCAACTCCCAGAAGAGGTACTTGAAGGAGTTAGAGCACGCCGAGGAGATGTGCGCTTTGGTCCAATCACCTGCTCAACGTCCCCGAATGATGGATCTTCCCATCACCTTCACGGAGGACGATGCTCGACACGTGCACTTCCCCCACAACGATCCCCTCGTAGTGGAAGCCCAGATTGCCAATAAGAAGGTCTCACGGATCTTGATCGATAACGGAAGCTCCGTGAACATCCTCTTCAAAGCGGCCTTCCACGCGATCGGATTGACCGAGACGGACCTGGCCCCATGCCCCATCCAGCTTCAAGGTTTCAATGGGGACGCACTCATGCCATTAGGCAAAATTCAACTTCCAGTCACCCTCAGAGGAGAAAGCGACGCTTGTGCCTTCAAGCATAGCACATTCGTGGTGGTCGACTGCCCCACGGCGTATAATGCCATCTTAGGCCGACCAGTCCTGATCGATTGTGGGGCCATAACCTCGATACGCCACTTATGTTTGAAGTTTCCATGCGACGATGGGCGTATTGGCACCCTCCGAGGAGACCAAAGAAGTGCACGGAGCTGTTATAACGTCTCCGTCCGATCCGTCTACACGGTCCAAGAGACGTTTGCTGCCATTCCTTTGGCGGAAGAATTGCCAGAAACTGGGGGTGCTCAGGAGGCCTACTTTGACGAACTCGACCCAAGAGTGGGAATCGAGAAGGCAATAGAGCCGATGGAGGAAGTCGAAGAGGTGATCCTCAACCCGGGAGAGCCCACCAAGGTCATTCAGGTGGGGAAAAACCTGCCGTCGGCCGTTCGAGATAAGATCGTGGCCACTGTGAAGGATAACCAGGATATCCTGGCATGGTGCCACGCAGATATGACGGGGATTAATCCCAATGTTGCGTGCCACGCACTCAACATAGACCCATCTGCAACTCCAATTCGCCAAAAGAGGAGGCCGCTAGACCCAGTGAGAGCCGAAGCCGTCAAAGCTGAAGTGGACAAATTGATGTCCATAGGCTTTCTCCAGGAGTCGCACTATCCCGTGTGGTTGGCCAACCCAGTTCTGGTCCCGAAACCCGATGGGTCCTGGAGAATGTGCATTGACTTCACGGACCTAAACAGGGCCTGCCCGAAAGATTGTTTCCCTCTCCCGCGAATCGATCAGATGGTGGACGCTACTTCCGGGTACGAACTCTTATCCTTCATGGATGCGTACTCCGGATACAACCAGATCAAGATGCATGTCGCGGACCAGGAACACACCAGCTTCCTCACGGATAAGGGTGTCTACTGTTACGTGGTCATGCCTTTCGGTTTGAAGAATGCTGGGGCGACTTACCAGCGTCTGGTAAACAGAATGTTCAAGGACCAACTGGGGAGGAACATGGAGGTGTACGTGGACGACATGTTAGTAAAGTCCAAGACCTCCGGGGACCACAGTAACGACCTTGAGGAAGCTTTCGCCGTGATCCGAAAGTACGGGATGAAACTAAATCCAAAGAAATGTACTTTCGGGGTCTCGTCTGGGAAGTTCCTCGGTTTTATTGTCAGCTCCCGCGGCGTGGAAGCCAACCCTGAAAAAATAAAGGCGTTCATAGATATGCCTTCCCCCCGGAAGCATAAGGATGTCCAGAGCGTTACCGGAAGGATAGCTGCTCTCAGTCGCTTCGTATCCAAGGCCACCGACAAGTGTATCCCCTTCTTCAATGTTCTGCGAGGGAACAAGAAGTTCGAGTGGACCCCCGAATGCGAAGCGGCCTTCCAACACCTCAAAGAACATTTAACCCGAGCCCCCATTCTGTCCAAGCCGGTCGAAGGAGAGGCGTTGTTCTTATACCTAGCTGTGACTGAGCACGCAGTAAGTGCCGCTCTCGTCCGGGAAGATGGCCGTATCCAGCTCCCTGTGTATTACGTAAGCAAGAGGCTATTGGACGCCGAGTCCAGATATTCGATGATCGAGAAACTCTCCCTCTGCTTGCTGATCGCTTCACGGAAGCTGAGGCCATATTTCCAGGCGCACACCATCAAAGTACTCACCAACCACCCTCTCCGACAAGTCCTGCAGAAGCCCGAGTCTTCTGGCAGATTGCTTAAGTGGGCCATGGAACTAAGCCAGTTCGACGTCCACTACCAACCGCGTGTTTCCATAAAAGGTCAAGCTCTCGCGGACTTTATTGTGGAGTGCTCGGGAATGAATGACCTCCCAGAAGATCCTGTCCCGGAACTTCCCACCTGGAAGGTCTACGTAGACGGAGCCTCAAATGAAAAAGGAGCTGGAGCGGGGGTTATCCTAATATCTCCCCAAGGGCATCAGCTCCAGAGCGCCATCCGTTTCGCATTCCCAGCATCCAACAACGAGGCAGAACACGAAGCCATGTTAGCTGGGTTACGACTGGCCAGAGAAGTCGGAGCCCAAAAAATCGAAGTGTACAGCGACTCCCTACTTGTGGTAAACCAAATATCCGGGGAATACCAGACGAAAGGCGAAAGGATGGCTGCCTACGTGTCTCTCTCCCGCGACCTACTGCAGCATTTCAAAGGCTACCAAATCCGCCAGGTCCCCCGGGACCAGAACTCACTCGCGGACACGCTGGCCAAGCTTGCAACGGACCCGGAGATTGAACAGTATGGCTTAGTCCCCATCGGGCACTTAGAAGCCCCCAGTACTGAGACACGAAGGATAAACGCCATCATCGACCATTCCCACTCCTGGATAGGACCCATCCTCAGATTTCTCACCACCGGAGAGCTCCCCACTGATAAAGCTGACGCAAGGAAGCTCCAATATCAAGCTCCCCGATACGTGGTTATGGATGGAAAGCTTTACCGCAGGGGGTTGTCCATACCCTTCCTTAGGTGTGTTGCCGGAACCGAAGTCAGCACCATCATCCATGAGATTCACGGAGGCTTCTGTGGCGATCATACCTCCGGGCTGAGCCTCTCCAAAAAGATCCTTCGACAAGGATACTTCTGGCCCACCATGAAGAAGGATTGTGTGGATTATGTCAGGAAATGTGAGCAGTGCCAGAGGTACGCCAAGGTTCCGCGAGCGCCGCCTACAGAAATTACCCTAATGACCAGCCCCTGGCCGTTCGCCGTTTGGGGCATTGACCTAGTAGGTTCCCTCCCAACTGGAAAAGGTGGAGTGAAGTACGCCATAGTCGCGGTAGACTACTTCACCAAATGGGCTGAAGCTGAACCTATGAACACGGTCACATCAAAAAAAGCACTGGATTTTGTCATCAGGAATATAGTGTGTCGTTTTGGGCTTCCACGGAAAATTGTTTCCGACAACGGAAGGCAGTTTGACAGTGAACACTTCACGAACTTCTGTGCTTCGCATGGAATTATCAAAAGCTTTTCCGCAGTCGCCAGACCCCAGGCTAATGGGCAAGTGGAAGCTGTAAACAAAATATTAAAGACCACGTTGAAGAAAAAACTCCAAGCCTGCAAGGCTCACTGGCCGGAAGAACTTCCGCGAGTACTTTGGGCCTATCGCACAACAGAGAGAACTTCGACGGGGCACACGCCTTATTCCATGACCTTCGGTTGCGAGGCCGTCATCCCAGTAGAAGCTATGATCCCCTCTCACAGGCAAGACACCTACGATCCTACCCGGAACCATGCCCTCCTCCAGGAGTCCTTGGACATGATCGAGGAGCTCCGGGAGCAGTCGCAGGTCCAACTAACAATGTACCAAGGCAAGATAGCCCGACACTTTAACATGAGAGTCCAGAGCCGTACATTCGAAGTTGGAGATCTTGTCCTACGGAGAGTATTTCCTGCTACGCAGGACCCGGGAGTAGGAGTCCTCGGACCCAACTGGGAAGGCCCCTAC
This sequence comes from Humulus lupulus, assembly GCF_963169125.1. Taxonomy (NCBI): domain Eukaryota; kingdom Viridiplantae; phylum Streptophyta; class Magnoliopsida; order Rosales; family Cannabaceae; genus Humulus; species Humulus lupulus. The sequence goes on along the minus strand of NC_084794.1, from coordinate 173,229,994 downwards.
GAAGTCCAAGAAAAAGTGGGCCATGGGACGTATCACTTAAAGAGACTCGACGGATCTAAAGTCCCGCGCGCCTGGAACGCGGAGCACCTCCGCCGTTACTACCAGTAGGCCCCGGACCATCCAGTCGGAAGTCCTTGGTGAAAATAACAAAAGTGAAAAATGTGGAAATAATCCTCCCTGTTGTAAAACTCACGCCTAGCAGGCTAATTCAATGAAACACGGAGAGATTCACTCCTCTTTTACTGCACTTTTTATCCCTGTGTTCAAAGCTGCGTTTTAACAAGTGACCACGCGGTCCGGAGACGTCCGGACCCCACGCTCACTTGGGGGGTATACATGGCTAAGGCATAACCATACGCCCCTTGAACAAAACGTACACAGAACACCACTTATGTGCTAGCATTGTGTTTGAAATTTTTAAATTGTTTGAAATGTTTAAATTGTTGAGCTTAGGTTTATTTGTTGCCATGAACATGCTTGCATTACGTGTCATATGTGCTTATGTGAAAATTGCCATGGAAATGCCTGCCATTATGTATCATAAGTATTATCTCCTGTGTAGCCCAGCGATGGACGGGACTGGGGGTTGAGGCACGTTCATAGAGCTACGCCAAAACACCCCCAACTCCCTGACAAGTCCTTTGCAGAATTCTCCGCGAGCGCTGTAGAGCTTTGCTTCGCAAAGCTCCAGCTCCGGATCCCGCAAGGAGAAAGATGGCAAGATCCGCGAGCGCTGTAGAGCTTTGCTTCGCAAGCTCCAGCTCCGGATCCCGCAAGGCGAAAGATGGCAAGATCTGCGAGCGCTGTAGAGCTTTGCTTCGCAAGCTCCAGCTCCGGGTCCCGCAAGGCGAAAGTTGGCAAGATCCGCGAGCGCTGTAGAGCGTTGCTTCGCAAGCTCCAGCTCCGGGTCCCGCAAGGCGAAAGTTGGCAAGATCCGCGAGCGCTGTAGAGCGTTGCTTCGCAAGCTCCAGCTCCGGGTCCCGCAAGGCGAAAGTTGGCAAGATCCGCGAGCGCTGTAGAGCGTTGCTTCGCAAGCTCCAGCTCCTGGTCTAGCGAGGCGAAAGATGGCAAGATCCGCGACCGTTGTAAGCCTTGCTTCGCAGGCTCCAACTCCGGATCTCACAAAATAATGCATGGCAAGCTCCATGGCCATTGCAAGTTTCAGCTCCAGAAGCAGACATGCTTGATCCCCCCACTCACAGCCGGCTTTGCTTCGCAAAGCCCCTGCTCCAGGATCACACCTGGTGGGCGTGGCGATTTCCCCAACAGCAATAAGCCTTGCCTCGCAGGGCTCCATGCCAGGTCCCTGAAGTCAGCCACAATGAGGTTCGCAACAACAGTTAGTTTTGCTTCGCAAAGATCTAACCTTAAGTCTAGCGACGCTCACCAAAAGAACTCCCGTTCCAAACAATGGAACGACTCACCTTAGCAATCCCAGCGAACAGTATAACTACAAGTCCCGGGATTGGCTATTTGCCTCAGGAAAGATAAAGTACGGTGAAAGGAGCCTGGCCGTTGGAACCAGAAAACCTTCGTAACCTAGAAACTACGTGGGGAAAGACATCATCCGTTAAAGCTTCGACTGGGAAGTGCATAAGTTTTGGCCGTTGGAACCAAAACCCCATACGCCCCTACAACAGTTTCTACCGTATGAATGTCTACCCTAAGCGCAAAGATAAATAAAGAACTCGGCAGAAAAAGAAAGGAGAATGCTATGATTATGGCAAAATTGTCCGCAATGAAAAACTCAAAAAGAAAAACAATTAAAGATAAAACCCCTTCAAGCATTGGGGGTAACTACAGCGTCCACGACCGCAGCTTCGGGGGCATCTGTTTCAGCTGAGGCTGGCGGAGTCGGCTCATTGGAAGGAGGAATTTGGTCATGAGAAGGTTCAGAAGTCCCCGCCTCTCCGGGATCTCCCGCCTCAGGAGCTTCAGCACGATCGTCAATGTTATAAGTTTGGACGTACGCCTCTGGGCCCTGATCCCACACGAGTAGCTTCTCCCTCATGGCTTCGGCATCATCTCCCAGATAGCCTAACACCTCCGGGTTCACTTTCCAGAGTTGATGCATGAGGACCACATGCGATATATTAATAGTCCTGTTCAGTATCACCTCAGCATCCTCCTTCTCCTTCAACCGCTCCGCCTCGGAAGTTGCCAGCTGTGCTTCCGCGGCAGTTAGTTGGGCCCTCAATTTTTCCATTTCGGCCTTGGAGGCATCCCGCTCCCCCTTAAGAGAATCAATCGCCTTGCGCTGCTCCCTATTTTGGTTCAGCACGGATTGCTTCTCGGTCACATGCCCCCTGGCAGTGAATTGCAAAGCCCCGATCTCTTTATCCTTCTCGGCGAGCCCCAACTGAAGCATAGACACGAGATCCCTGCTCCTCTTATGGAGTTGCTCCTCGTCGTGCAGCTTACTCTGAAGAGTGGAATATTCCTCTTGCCGCTTAAGGAGGAGATCGTTCTTTGATTGCAAGCGGGCTTCCAGGGTATCTTTCTCCACCTTGGCTTGGGACAGCTCTTCCCGGAGCTTGGAGTTCTCGGTCTTAATCCCATCCGACCGCTGTCTAAACTCATTCTCTGCCTTGGCCCGGTACTCTTGATATTTGGCAAGATATTTCTTCTCCGCCTCTTCTTCAGCCGTGCGCCGGGCCTGATCAATCTTCTCCGAAGCCCCCAAGGCCTGTTGGGTCAGCTTCTGTTTCTCCGCCTCCAAGGCCTGGCGAGCCAGCTGGCTCTCCTCCAGCTGAACCAGAGCTGCACCAACCTCCCGGAACGAGCGTTCCGCGATCATAGAGGCCTGCAAGGAAAGACAACCGAATGAGCTAAAGCCGGACCAAAAGAGAGGTGATCCCAAAAAAAAAAAAAAAAAAAAAAAAAAAAAATAACAACTGACGGCTCACCCCGGACAGTTGCTGCTTCACAGCGTGTGTCAGCAACAGCGGATCCTTGCTGCTACTGATGGCCCATTTCTCAGAATTGAGCTCGCATAAGCTCAGGGCCATGTCCTCCATCATCTCAGCTCCGAACGGCGCCAATGCACGTCCGAGCCTAGGCACCAGCCTCTTCTCCAAGGCTGGACCATCCAGAACCGCTCCGGCCGGGTGAGGAGATCTCACCCCCTCGGCCAGCTCAGCCCTCTTCACGGCAGACAAGTTATCTGCCCGTCCCTGAGTAACGGCCTTCTCCGCCTCTAGCCGCCTCTTCAAAAAGCTATCGGCCCGTCTTACACCCTCCAGGAGGGCAGCGGGAAAACTGGTCGGCTTCCGCGGAAAGTGGAACTTCAGGCCAGGCAGGGGAAGATTGGTTGTCTGAGAAGACGGAGACCCCGGAAGGGTGGACCCCCTTTGGACTGGAGGAGGAGGCAGCCGGGGTATTAAGGCCCCGGTCTGTTGCTTCTGCTGCTGCGGTAGCAGAAGTAATTGCCCTTGTTGCTGCTGCTGGTTTGGATGTTGCTGTTGCTGCTGCTGCGGCGTTGGTGATTGTCTCTCTTGTTCCTGTTGCTGCTGTTGTTGTAGTTGTGATTGCGGTCGTTGCTGTTGTTGTTGCCTTCGACCGGGAGAGGAGTGTCTAAGGCGTTTGTTCTTAGCACCCTCAGCATCTCCTCCGGGACGCTTGCTCACCCCAGTTGTCCTCACGGGGAACACAAGCCCTTCCCCGTCGCTACTGCTACTCGAGACCACCATAGTCTCGGAAGGCCCTTCAGCAGGGGACTTCTCTACCCTCGGAGACGCTTGCGCCTCGCCACTTGTCTTCTTGGGGGAGGCAGCCTTACCTCCCCTACCAGCCTTGGTCTTCCGTCCTTTCCCCGTGGGCGGGTCTTGGCTGGTGGCAGCCTTCTTAATAAGCAAAGTAACCCTCCCCAACATCTTGGCTTCGGGATACTCTGCAAGAAACGTACAAAGCAAGGTTAACGAACCAACAAGAAATGAGAAAGAAGATAAGCGGAAGACAAGACAATCAGCAACATAAAAGTACAAGCAAGCCCGCCAGCAGGGAACAAAAAACAAGAAAAAGAAAAGTTTGAAAGGGACGACCATGCACGAGAAACGTGGATGGCCTTCCCCGAGCAAAACAAAACATCGCTTCCTGCTCCAGGAAGCTCCCGTACTCCTTGAAGTCCGGGAAGAACATGCTGAGAGAAGAAGGGTCAACCATGATGACACCTTCTGGCAGACTACCATCACTCAGACACCAGAGGAGCTCATCTACCCTATCACAGTACCTGTCGAAAGGTATCCTACGCGGATCTAGCCTAAGGAAACGAGGATCAAACCCCATCTGAGAGGTTTGGGAAACTTCAGATAGGCTGGGGGTGTGGATCAATCGAAAACTAGTCTTACCTCTCCCGGAGGAACTAGCCCCCGGAGCCCCTTCGTTAGGGTAAGCCGCGGCGTGGCGAGCCTCGATCTCCTCTCCCTCCGGCTGGGGGTCGGGGAACCTCTCCGCCCAACTAGGAGATAGAGTATTTTCGTCCCGAGCGGCTTGGGTGATCACCTTAGACAGCTCCAGGGCAATCTGCTCCCGGATGTCAGCCGACACCTGAGTCTGCCCCCTACCACTTACTGGCTCGATATTTTGGAAGGAGGCGAGTAACCCATACTCCCTCAACGATTCGGAGGTCACAAGTCCCTCCACTCTCAACTCTTCCTCGGAAAGCCCTTCGTAGAACTTGGACCTCCTTATCATCTCCGCGCAGCGAGGTGTCCGCGGAACGACTTCTGCAAAAATCAAATACAAGCGTTAGAGATCCTCCCAAAAGGCAAATCAAACACAAAGAAACAAAGTTGAAAAGGAAAAGAGGAAACACTTACCAGGGATTTTGAAATCCAAAGACAGAGCTGGCACCCTCTCCAGCGGGAAGCCAGTCGTCAGGAACCAGTATTCCCGGAGGTCTGGAACCCTCGCGGTATGACAAGTGGGGCACATCACATCCGGGTGCCTTTCTAGCCTGTAAAACCCCACCTTGTCTGAGTGACCCCTCATAGGCTGAGACTTCAACCCGTAAAAGTACAGCACCTCCTCCGGGGTAGGAGCTTCCAGTCTCCGGGACTTGCAAAAGATGAACCACCCCGCTAAGAGCTTGTAGCTGGGAGGAATTAACTGGAAGGGGGCAATCCCCGCCTTCACACAGAAATTGGCGAAATAACTCCTTAGGGGCAAGTGCGCTCCGCACACTATGTGTGCCCAACTCCAGGCACCAAAGCCCTCGTGGCTCTGGCTAGCTGACTCGCCCAGCACCGACAGACGGTGCCACATCAGACCTGGGATGTTCTTCAGGCCTGCCTCAGAGGAATACAGCTCCAGCATGCCATAATTCCTGAAAAGGTTCGGTTTTTGGTCCATCTCCCAGATGGAACTATTGGAGGTTGGTGGGCTAGCCGCGACCGCTTTCGCCTTTCCTTTCCCCTTTCCACCAGCGACAGGAGAGCCCTTCTCTTGGGCAGAATCAGCCTCCCCCGCAGCAAGGAGTTGTTCCTTCGAGATGTTCGTCACTGGACAAAAGATAAGAAAGAAGAAAACACTCTAAGCAGTCAGCACCCTTGTCATACCCTAGTGGTATCAAAGGCGTCGGGGAGACCCTCCTCGAAAACTGCTTGGAGAGGCTCCCACCGAGCTTACCGAGGGATTGGCACCATGCCACCCGAAGGACAGCAAGGAACCAGACTCAGACCCCGAGCCTAAGCCCACCAAAAGAAGTGTTTTTCCAGAGGAAGACACCCTAAAGGCGTACATGCTTATGCCCTAAAACAGCAAAACAAGGGACGACTTTCCAAACGCAAATCGCCAAAACATGCAGAAAAGGCTACTTATCGACTCACAATCAATCACATGCCTACCAAAGCCCTATTCACAAATGCACATAAGCAATAATGGCAGAAACCTCTACTCTAACAACTACCAACAACCTAAGGTTTGGGAGGAAAGAGCAAAGTAGAAATACTTACTGATATTCGGGTAGTTGGAGGTTGAAGGAGTAACTGGATCACTGCGCAGCACGATCGCGAGAAGTAAAAGCTGCAAAGACGAACGGCGATTCAAACCGGGAACTTCGGGGAATAAACCTACTGCCAAATCAAAAAGAAAAGTTTCCAGATACTTGCCAAAAGAAATGGCGAGTTCGGGGGAACGTAAGCTGGGAAGCCTGAGAGTTCGAAGGTTTGGAAATCTGAAAATCCTAAAGATGGAGAATCTGAAAGCGTAAAGAGGAAGAAAGGTCCTTTCCCTCGTTTTTATAGCAGGGAAGAGGCCGTTTCGAATTCCTCAAGTGGACGGTCCCGATCTTCCCATTCCTTGTGCATCAGATCCAACGGCTGGAGAGGAAGCGACGATCCTATTTATGACTCCTCGGATGGGAATAAAGTATTTATTTCCCATCATTGCACCACCTCGGGCCCGGAGTACCATTAAAAACCGTCAAATCATTAGTTAGATGACTGACGCACGCATACTCAACCAGTCGCCTCACGCACACGTCTTGGTCGCAGAACCATTCCCAGAATGACACGTGGTCCTTGCCGCACTTGAGTACTTGATCTCAAACAGAAGAAATTCTCTTTCTTTTCCATACTAACGCTCAGGCGGGAAAAAGGAACCCTTCCGGGAACACAGAAGGTACCCCCTCGCCTAATCTAAGAAACCGATTGTACAAGCTCCCGGATCCCTCAAAGCTCCGTGACCTTGGGGGGTAAATGTTATCCAGATTTCCGGATAGCGTTTAGATTGATGGCCTCGGGGAAGCAGAATTATCGATGTCTTTCACGATAGGTGACCAGAGCTCGCGGATATACAGAAAGGCTTCACCTCTCCCGCTTGGTGTCCGGATTATTCTTCCAAGCAAACACAATACGGAAACTCGTCAACTCTCCCGGACTCCCGAAGGGGTATCCTTCGGGGAAGCTCCTTCCAGGAGAAGCTCTTCGAGTGGTCTCCGCGGAAGCAGTTCCGTGCCTCGCACGGAACAAAGCCAAACGGTCGAGTCCTGGAGGAGGCATATTTGGCTTTGTATCCGCCTGACACAGGATCCCGCCTGACACGCCCGTCAGGTCAAAGCCGCACACATCCCAGCACGCCTAAGGGTACCTTTTCGCCTACTGTTCCGCTGACAACTTGGAAAAGACGGCTGACTTTGTGTGTTCCCCATACTTTCACGTAAATATACCCACATAGAGTCTTGTAGCCATGCTATTACAGTAATTGTATCCCTATTTATGGCTGGTGTAATTAAGACTCATGTACGTAGAGAAAAACCCTGATCCAAAACCCTAGCTATAAAGACCCCTTCATTTTACAAGAGGGGGGACGAACAAATCATATAGCAAAAACTCTACTAAAATCTCTCTAGCTTCATCTTCTTCAAGAGAACCCGAGAGAAACATTGTGAGCGTGTGAAGTTCTTATGCACCAGCCATCTTACTGTAAGCTTTTCCAAGTATAATAACATCGACTCGTGGACTAGGGCTTGTTAACGCCTGAACCACGTAAAAACACTGTTTGTTTAGTTACATTTCAGTATTTCTACAGTTCTTATCTTTTTATTATTCTGTTAGTTATTCGTTTCCGAAAAACTCGGTAAACAGACCCTATTGTGACTATTTAGCTATTTCGCTCCCTAGGACCGTCTCGGATCACACATCACAAATATATCACCACAATCTCGTGGTCTTAAGCACAACACACATATAATTCACTTTTATGTCCTCAATGGGCCAAAATTACAAATATGCCCCTGATAACCAAATTGGGCCCACATGCATATTTAATTCACCAAAGCATGCATTTCTAATCACATAATCATTTAATCCACATAATAACATAATTAAATCCATTATTTCCCTCCCAGCACGCTAATCAAGGCATTAAGCCTTATTAGTAATTTTGCGACGTTACAAAGAAAATATTGAGGAGTTGGTGACTTCATTAGCAGCGATGCCTACTAAGTCCATTAGGGAGGTTTAATATGTTGATCTACCTATTATTAAAGAAAAAATCTTGCTATCCATTGTGCAAGCACTGACACTTGAGATGAAGGCACTCCCGGATCATTTGAAGTATGCTTATTTGGGGGTGAATGAAACGTTACAAGTCATTATGTATTCTCATCTTTCCAAACTACAAGAAGAAAGGCATGTAAGGGTTATTGGGGAGTATAAGACCGCTATTGGGTGGACTATAGCAGTTATAAAAGGAATAAGTCTAACAATGTGTATGCATAGAATAATTCTTGAGGAGGGATCTAAACCTACAAGAGAGGCTCAAAGAATTTTGAATCCCCCTATGATGGAAATGGTGAAATAGGAAATACTCAAGCTCTTAAATGTGTGTGTGTGATTTATCCCATCTCTGATAGCAAGTGGGTGAGTCCAATTCAAGTGGAACCAAATAATTATGGGGCTATAGTGGTGAAAAACAAAGACAATGAGCTAGTTCCAACAAGAGTCCAAAATGGTTGGAGAGTTTGCATTGACTACCGCAAGCTCAACTTGAAAACAAGAAATAATCACTTTCCCTTACCCTTTATTGATCAAATGTTGAAAAGGTTAGCTAGTCATTTTTTTATTGTTTCTTGGATGAATATTCGGGGTATAATAAAATTGTAATTGCACCGGAAGCTCAAGAAAAAACCACATTTACATGTTCTTTCGACACTTTTGCATTCCATCGTATGCCTTTCGGTCTCTGCAATGATCCTATAGCATTTCAGCGGTGTATGGTTGGAATCTTTTCAGATTATGTGGAAAACATCATTGAAGTGTTTATGGATGACTTTAGTGTGTATGGAGATTCATTTGAAAAATTCTTGACCAATCTTACTCTTGTGTTACAAAGATGTATCAAGACAAATTTAGTTTTGAATTGGGAAAAATGCCAATTTTATGGTGACTCAAAGGATAGTATTGGGGCATGTCATCTCAGAAAAGGGGATTAAAGTGGACAAAACAAAAATTGATCTCATTTGATCTCTTCCTGTAACGACCCAAAATCACTAGTATGGCTTAAGGGCCTTGATTAGTGTGTCGGGAGGGAACAATTGGCTTATGTGTGTATTTATTAAGTTAATGTGTGATTACATGATAAACATGCTTGTATGGTTATATGAATGTAAATGTGAGTATATGTTATATGTGTGAGAACCACATTATTATGTGGGTAAGTCTGCAGCGTGCGATTCGAGGCGATCCTAGGGAACTAGTTAGCGGAAAGTCACAACGGGGCTTTATGTTTGACTTGGGGCAAGTCAAGGGGTAATTCGGGTATTAGATGACTACTTGGGTTATCGAGCTATGGAAATAAATATATGGAGATATATTTGAGGTTAGGAAGCCTAGGCGGGAATATTGGGGAATTTTACCATTTTGCCATCGGGGACGTTTTCGGTACCCCGAGCCTTGAGATTGACTTAATTAATCAATGTTAGACTAAGTAAAATAGAAACTAGTAGAACAAAAACCCAAACCAACCCTTTATCGTTTTCTTCTCCTCTCTTCTCTTTTCTCTCTCAAGAAGGCTATAGAAACCTAAGGAGAATCAGTTGGAATTCTGTGTTTTGAGCTGAGTTTGTGAGGGATTAGCTTAGTTCTAACTAAGGGACACTCAACCAGGACCAAGGTAAGAACTGAATTTCATTATTGAGCATTAGAATTCTAAGTTTTGGCTGAGTGTTTAAGGTGTTTATGGTTTTGATTTTTAAGGGCTGGATTGAAGTTGAGAAGGTTGGGTTTTAGCTCAGAAATTGTTAAGGAAGTGGTTCATCAAAGAAGGTAAGCTTCAATTCGTAATTTAGAGTCGAAAATCTTAGTTTGCATGGCTGGTTTTAGAGTTCGTGAGCTACTGGGTTTCAGAAATCAAAATTGGATTTTAATGAATTTTTAAACTAGGTTTCTGTTGTATTGAGTTGCTGGAACCATGTTGGGAGTCTTGTGATCAATGGGTTTTGGAGTTAGGGTGCTTTGGGATGGTTTTTAGCAAGGTTAGGAGGCTAGAAATGGTGGTTTTTCTGGGCATGAAAGGTTGGGCCGCGGCTCTGTTCTAGAGTGCCGCAGCCTTGCGAAGCAAAGAAGAGCCAAAGAGGCTTTCCAGTGGGGAAGCGCCGCAGCGCCACAGGGCAGGGCCACGACGCATGTCTACCTTCAGATAGGCTTAGCCTCTATTTCAGGGGCGGGTCGCGGCTAGGTTTCAAGGGCCGCAACCCTTAAGGGCATCTTTGATCTTTTAGAGGTTTTAAGAGTGGGAACCTAACCTAGGGTGCTTGGGATCGATTCCACCATCGTGTTTGGTGGAATTCGATGTCCCAGAAGCTAGAACTTCATCCAGAAATATTAACACGATTATTAATGGTACTCCCTATCTTGGTTGTGACTAGGCATTACGCTAGAGCTCGGGAAGCAGATCGTGCTCGAGAGGCGTCGCTCGTAATCAGAGAACTTGGAAATTAAAGGTAAGAAAAATGCACCCGGTTGTGGAGTTATAATGGGACTAAGGGTTCCCTATTTTGTATGCTTTGTAAAGAATGGTATTATGCCATGTAAACAATAAACCAACGACCTAAGAGTGTCGAAGTTTACATTAGCGCATAGGGCGCGGCTCGACCACTAGTAGCTGAGGACAGCTTGTTATGCACTGAGCTCGGTTTAAGCGAGCCGGAGTCAGTGGGGTAAACAGAGGGTGCAACCTAAAGTGTCGACTCTGACTATTATATGATTTGTTTGTTATTATTGTTTGGTGGATTATTATGGTGAATAGTTGAGTGATGGTTAGCTGACTCTTTGGTTGAATCTCTATGCTTTGTGAATATTGTTGTATGTTAAGTGTATGAACGTGCTTAAGGGGTTATCCAAATATTATTATTGCTTGTTATGTAATATGATATGTTTTCTTGCTGGGCCTTGGCTCACGGGTGCTACGTGGTGCAGGTAAAGGCAAGGGCAAGCTTGATCAGCCCTGATTTGGAGAGCGCTGAGAGAAGAATGTACATGATCAGCTGCTCAACCGCCACGGTTGAGGGGAGATAGGGACAAGAATACCATAAACTTCTGTTTTGCCTTTAGAAAGGCTGGTGGTTGTCTGTACACTGGAAATTTTGTAAACAGACTTTTAAATGCTATTTCTTTTGGGATCCCATATGTAAATATTTAATTATATGGTAAGTATCTTTTGAGACCAAAACCTTTTAACCATAGCACTTTAATGACTTTAGAATTCACGTTTTTAACTGTTTGACTTGATTAGCAAGTCCTGCACCTTTACAAATGCACAGTGTAGCGGTCTTGGCTATCCAGGGCGTTACAACTTGGTATCAGAGCGTCTTAGGTTTAAGGGTTCCTAAAGACCGGCTGGACATGTACATTCGCTGCTAGAGACAAGCTCGATTCAGGGTTTGGTAATGTGTATGTGTAACGACCTGGATTTTCAAGACTCGATAATGCGGAATTATAAATGTTTTCATTTAACAAAATGTCTCAAAAACCCATAGAAAAAAAACTTTTTTAAAAAGTCGTATGGCCATACTTAACATTTAGTTACAAACATGTTTTATAAAGATTAGAGTGAGCCTAGTTTAGGAAAATTACACAACATTTCCAAAAATAATAAGGCTTCCCAAAAGGTCGGTCCACATGTACATTTGCAAGGAAGACTCCAGCGCTCACTGCTCTGCCTTGCCCTTGCCCTTACCTACAACATGAAACAACTAGGTAAGCGAAAACGCTTAGTAAGATCAACTTTCAAACAAAGCAGATAGAGAAATAGGGATCCGGACCCTATACAATCAATTTCAAGAACACTAAAGTGTCCTGGCAAACTTATGGTCATGCCTGATAACCAAAGATAAATTAGTTCATAACTAGATAAAAATCTTGCAGTCAGAAAATCCCAGAACAAGCAGATATATTATATCACAACTAATTCTTATCTGCAATTATATCCCTGCACTCAGAAAATCCCAGAGCAAGCAGATATATTATATCACAACTATATCTTATCAACAATTATATCCCTGCACTCAGAAAATCCCAGAGCAAGCAGATATAATACATCACCATATAATTCGAGACCAACGCTCGACAATTTCCAACAATTCATGCGTAACGCGCCCTCCAACATAATTGCTAATCTGTAAAAGAGAACTGAGTCTCCACACTAAGATCTAGCCAATAAATATTCTCATCAAGGGTAACTATCGTGTTACCTAGGGCATCGCTACTTATTCAAGAGTGTAATCCAATTTACACGGTTTTACGGAGACTTCTATGTTAATCAGTGGTGCTGGTGAGCAGTTGCCCCTAGGGTGTTCAGCCTCACTCAATCTTGGCAACCCCTAGTATCTCTAGGCACTCTCACTGAATGGCCAATATTCACGGCTGCTATCCGGGAATAACTTATCAGAGCACTTGCTCGTATTCTAACCTTCCAATGATTAAGTAAGCATGAGGGCCCCTAGGTCCCATTTATCTTGGCGCCCCTAGGTTTAACCAGCTTATCCTCATCTCATGGCCACTCGTCACGGTAATGAACCGGACATAAATAAAATCAAGCAGTGTGACGGGGATCAACCGTCTAGGATATGACGGACTTCTACCGTTCATGTTTTCTAAATCAGCACTCACTAGACTAACGTCTCTAAGCAACTTTCTATGACAGCCTATATATATGCATGTATCCCTATACTAACATACAAGACAATAATCATTTCATGTTGCAGCCATACAATATAAGTTGACTTACTTGGAGTCCTTAGCGCTCAGCAAGTTTTCACCCTCCAACGTTCAGTCCAGTTACGCTTAGCCAATACTGTAGTTATCCATACAGTATACTCGGATTAATTATGGCACTCATAATTCATTATTATTATTTTGGGCAGTTTGGTCATTTTAATACAAGTCATCTGTAAGGATTAAAATCCTTATTTGGTTTTAAACCTATTAAGGGAAGTCATACAAAATATTCGAGACTAAACCCTAAGTCTCGGGGTGGCCTATCCTAAGGTCTCGATACCTAGGCTCGGGTATCACAATGGTATTTTCCCACAATCCGCTAAAAATCTTATTCTTTCAAGATATCGCTATTAACCCGCACTTTCGACTAGTCGGTTAAAATATGTAAGATTTTAGCCGGTATTACATCCAGAAAATACAAATAAATTCCTTAATTATTTTTAAAGAAAATAAACTCTTTAAATTTTCCTTTTAGTTTTCTTAAGGTTTTAATATCTAAAAACCGATTTAAGAAAATTGCCTAATTTGTCTTAATTAGGAAAACCGTTATAAATTTCTCATCTTGACTAATTAATTTTCCTAAAGAAATTAATCAATTTTACTTACTAGAAAAATAATTCATTTAATTATTTTCTCAAAATATAGGGTTTTAAACCCTCTTTTAATTTATTAACTATTAATAAATTAAATTTCTTATTTTTAGAAAGAATAAAAACTCTTTAATAAAAATAATTCATTTAAACTCAAAGGGGTAATTTTAGTGAAAATATGATTTCAAGACTTACCAATTTATATCTTGAAATAAGCAAAATTTTACTTTTTACCTTATGTTCCAAAATCTCATATTTTTACACTAAGTGTGAAAAACCTATTTTTCACATTTTTAACTACATACTTCGTTAGTTCATAACTTGAAATTTACTTACCTAATTGTTACCAAAATTTCCCAATTCCATTTTTGTTATGCCATTTAGGTCTTTGTAAAATCTTAGGTCAAAATGAGCATTTTTTATTGGTGAAATCATTTTCCAACAATGAGGTAAAAATGACCTTATTTTCAAGTCCTTATTTTTTCCAAACTTTGACAGTTAATAACTTTCAAACCGTTTAATATTTTCTTACCAAATTTTACAGTGGAATAATAGATTATGCCAGAAATATGTCCACAAAATTTTAGAAAAAACTGGGTTCATTTTCCCTATACAGTAGCTGTCCAAACTTGGTTCCGAAAATAAGAATACGAAAAAACAGTTTTTTACCTAAACTTTGAAATAGCATAACTTACTCATTTCTAAACATTTTTTAGTGTTTCAAAAGCTCAATTTTATGTACTCAATCTCAACAACATCACAGTACAATTTAATTTTACAAAAACAATATACAGTGGCTGCTTGACCCATTGGAAGTCACAGCTTAAAACATGTTTTGTTTTAGGGTATCCTACAAAACCCTTGGGGGTTTTGGTTCCCATTTTCAAAAATCAATACACATGCATCATAAAAATTATTAAACAACTACCATAACCTTATTACATCACCAACAAGAAACTTTAAGCATTAGATATACAAAATAATGCTTAAAACTAAAAACGCTACAACAAAATCATCAAAAGTAAACTTTTTACCTCTTTGGTGTTCTTGCTTAAGGTTTGGACCTTCCTATAAGATTTGACTCCTTCAAAACCTTTCAAAATCCCTAACCAACTTCCCCCAACAACATAGTTAATTAGCTATTTGAAACTCTAAGCTTAAAACTTTACAAAAGCCTAGATTAGTGAAGCTTTACCTTAGGAAAAAAATACTTCCTAGACCAAGACTTAGCCTCCAAGTTTTCCTTGGTGTTCTTGAGGTTGAATATTGAGAGAAAACTTGAGAGGGTCTTCAAAAATGAGATGAGAGTGATTGAGAGAGTGTGGGGATCGGTTTGGGGGTTAGGATAGCTCACAATACTCTTCAAAATATCACATAACACTTGAGTGCTTTTCTACCCACTTGCCCACTTGACTTCTTAATTAAATGGGATTTAAATTTTATAAAAGTGGGTTCACACAACTCTAAAAGTCCACATGGCCGGCCACCCTTTGCCATATATGATCATTTTTTTTTTTTAAGGTTAATAAATGTTTCATAAGAAGAAAAGTCCAAATTGACTTTTGACACATTTTTCACTCTTATTAAGTTTTAATCACCAAACTTAACATTAATTAATTAAATTAAATTTCTCTCACATTTAATTTAATTAATCACATAATAAAATTTAACCTAAGGTCCATTCAAGGAATAAAATTCCCCATTTCGGCAAAATTACGCATTTACCACAAAATGCCTTAAAATTTCCATTTTCTTTTAGATTTATTATTTTTGACCAAACTTTAACTTTTATGAATGTATTTTATGCCCAAAATATAATTGCCATGATTTTTCGTTTTATTTTCCGAGATTTTTACCCGATCAGTGTTTTTGTGTCGGTCCAGGACCGAAAGTCTTATCTTGACTTTTAAAATCACAAAATTCATATTTTGGCTAGCAACAACTCATGGAATACTTACAAAAAATATATAATATTATTTAAAATAATATTCTTAACCCGGGGGAAAAATCCCGACCCGAGTCGTTTAAAGGTACCCGAAAACGTAGGACGTTACAGTATGTATGCTTATATGCTTGTATGCTTGTAATGAACTATGAATGTTGTTATTCATTGGATTAATAGGAAATATGAGATACTGAAGGGCCTAGCCCTTGACTGCTATATGAAAATATTAAGGCATGCTTATTAGCATCGTTGTGCATGTAAATGAATATTTTGATGATTAACTGCATATTGTGTATGGGGGAATGCTTTTATCTTAACTGTTGTGTGGTAATGTTGGGGCATGCTTATCAGGAGTCGGTGCATGTGGATAAATGCCTATATTATGATTGTTTGTGATTGGTTATATTCCTTTGGTGGATTTTGGAGTAGCTTTTACCCTGTCATCATGGTCTGATTTTCGAGTCGTTGATTGCAGATTGGCTTGGATAACTATGCCTCCATGAAAATCTACACGACTAGCCGGCACTAGGTCTGGGACCGGGGGTGATGACCAGGGCCTGATTCCTCCGCTAGTCCCTGATAACTGGCAGCAACTTATGGGGGATATGCATGCGCGATTACAGAGTCAAGATTAAATAGATTCGCTTGTTGCGACAGCAGGCTCCATCAGGGAGTGCTGCCCTTATTGTACCACCTGCAGTGGTACCAGTTGTACAGTCAGGGGAGGTTGGGAACAGGTGGGAGCCATTATATGAGTGATTCAGGAAGCAGCAGCCCCCAATCTTTGAGGGAAGATCTGATCCATTGAAGGTTGAGCAATGGCTGACTATAGTTACTACTATCCTGGATTTCATGAGGATAGAGGGACATGACAGAGTGGCCTATGCCACGTATATGTTGAGAGAGGGTGCCCGCATCTGGTGGGAAGTGGCCTCACAGACCAGGGATGTCACTGCATTAAGTTGGGAAGGATTTAAAGATTTGTTCGGTCAGAAGTACTATAATGTTTCCATCAGGGCAGCAAAGGTTAATGAGTTTGTTGGGTTGGTTCAGGGCATCATGACAGTTACAGAATATGCCCTGAAGTTTGATAAACTCGCAAAGTTCCCACTAGATATTATGCGTACAGATGCAGCTAGGCAAGACAAGTTCATTAGGGGCCTTAATGCTATGATAGCCCGGGATGTTAGGATTACAACGATACCTAGAGGAACAACTTATGCCCAGGCCGTTGAGAAGGCTCTTACCGCTGAGGAAGCAGAGAACAAAATTTGGAAGGAAAGTGCAGTGAGGCACGAGGGTCGCAGGGTGGTGCCTCCTTATTCTAGGTCAGGTAGGGGCGGAGACCCCAGTGATTTCAAAAGAAAGACCCCTGACACTTCGACCGCAGCTGGTCCTGATAGGAGGGGTCGGGGTGGTCAGGGCAGCAGTGAACCATGGAGGAGTTATCCAGAGTGCCCGAGATGTAGAAGACGCCATCGAGGCGAATGTCGGGCCAAGGCTTGCTATGTATGTGGCGCGGTGGGGCACCTCAAGAAGGATTGCCCAACAGTGAAGAAAGGGGAAGCAGGAAAGGTGGTGTAACGACCCAAATTCGCTATTAAGGCTTAAGGGCCTTGAGTAGCGTGCTTGGAGGGCATAATGGGATTCTGTGTGTGACTTTAATGAGTTTAATGCATGATTATGATTTAATGCACGTTATATGACTATTTGATTATTTGTGATGCATGACTATGTGAATTAGTATGCATGTAGACCTGATTGAACATATTTGTAATTTGGCCATTTTGGACATGACTGTGTTGATATCTGTGATCTGTGACTCGAGACGATCCTAGAATGAGCGGGTTAGCGGAAAAGTCAAAGCGGGAATCTATACCCGGCTTGGGTTAAGCCTGGGGAGTTTAAATGAGAATTTGGAAAATATATTGAGGTTAATTTTGATGATGAGGATTGTATATTTGGTGATTAATCAGGTATTGGGTAGCGAGCAGGAATTATTAGGAACACTTGAGGAATTAGTGGGAATTTGGGTAATATGACTAAAATGCCCCTTTATGGGCTTAAAGGTTTAGAATTATTAAAGGAGGGCATTTTGGTCTTTAGGCTTGTAAGAGATGAGTTAAAAGGGGGCTTTATACTTAGTGGATTTTGTAGAAAAAAAAAGAGTTATAGGCTGAAAAGAAAAAAAGAAGGAAGAGAAAGGAAAAGAGAGAAAAGCTGAAGGGTTTTGTCCAAGAATCGGTTTGTGGCTCTCCCAACCATTTTCCCTTCATTTTTCTTGGAGTCAAGCTCAGTGGAGAGCTAGGGTAGGCTGAGCATCAAGGATCCTAAGCTAGACTTGAGGATTGGCAAGGGGTTAGCAAGATCACACCAGAAATTTGAGGTAAGTTCTTGGGGATTTCTGTTTTAGGGCTTGACTGGTTTGAACTGTGTTTTTGAGCTTAATGGATGGGATTTTTGGGGAAATCAGGTCAAGGTTGTGAAGGTGCAAACTAAGGAGGTCTAGGGTTCAATTCAAGGTCGAAATTCCACCCACGGTATGATTTCTAAGACCTTATCTTTGTTGTTTGAGTGAATTTCTGGTTTTTGGGTTCATCATGGTAGATTTTGAGTTTTGGGTTGCTTGAGCTTGGGATTGAGTTCTTGGGATGAGTGTGAGGTATGGATATGTGTGTTTTTGGGTTTGGAAAAGGTTTGGACAAGTTTGGGGTTGAAATGGTAGAAGGAAATCGCAAGATGCGATTTTGGGTTTGGTCTGGCTGCAACTAGCGCTACAGCGCTAGTCAGGGGGCACTGTAGCGCTAGCCCCTGTTTCTGATGGGGTGGTTCTGCTTGTAGCGCTAGAGCGCCCTCTTTTGAGCGCTGTAGCGCTGCACTGTTCACAGAGGGGATTTTTGGGCTTTTGTGAAGGGATTTTGACCTAGGGTTCGGGGCTCGATTCCACCACTTTGTTTTGGGGATCTAGGACTTCCCGGGGGCTCGGGATTGGTCCCGAGGCTAGGTTTTGGACTCGAGGTTTGGTAATGACTTTGACTTATGGATTTTGCTTAGGTAAGCGCTAGGTCTCGAGTAGGATCGTGCTCAAGGAGTCAGGTTGATCAAGGCCATCGAATTTAAAGGTAAGAAAACCGTAACACCCGGGATTAAGGCATGGGCCCACAGTGTTATTGCAGGGCATGGTCCTAGATTGTTTTACTTGCAAATGTATGACCTTGAATGAATTATTATATGTTTGAATGATTATTTCGAAATGTATTATGCGTGCAATTATAATGAAAGGAACGGCTAAGGCCGAGAGCGGCAAAGGCCGGGTACGACCTTAGGGCCGGAAGTAACACTCAGCACATGGGATGCTATAGCCAGGGTGGGACCCAAGGGATACATGAGTTATCCTTACGGCGAGGACCGAGACCCCGGGCTTTGGTAAGGCCTCTGGGGAGGCATGGCCGTGCTTGTTTAGTCTGATGGTTTTCCTATTTATCCGTGGATTGTGTCAGCTATATTATTTTCATATGTTATGTACTATTTGGGTTTTCTTGCTGGGCTTCGGCTCACGGATGCTCTGTGTGGTAGGTAAAAGCAAGGAGTCAGTCAACCGGCCATGAGTATGGAGAGCGTGGGGGCAGCGCGTACATGTTCGGCCTGCCCGACTGCTTTGGTTGGGGGCATTTTGTATATGGCTGTATTAACTCATTCTTTTGATAGTTAACCTGGTGTAAATCTATTTTTGAGTTGTAAATATTTTGTAAACCTTATTTTGGGATCCCAGATGTTTGATACTTAACGTTTTCAATGAAACTAAACATTTTCAAAGAGTACAGCCTTAGATTCTGGTTTATTCACACTTTTGGTTTTAGAAACCGCGGAGAGTCAGTCCAAAAGCACGATTTCTATTTTAAACTCACTAAGTAACGGCTCTAAGGTAGTAGGGCGTTACAGGTGGACAGCTTGACTCCAACTCGAGTGTTCACCTTGACGCAGGCAGAGGCCGAGGCTAGTCCCTCAGTAGTGACAGGTCAGCTTTCTAGAGCTGGCTCTCCTTTTTTCTGTATTGATTGATTCTGGTGCTACACATTCTTTTGTTTCTAGTAAAGTGATTGATAGACTGTATAGACCAAGTGAGTATCGAACTGTGGGGTTTGGGACTTTATTGCCTACTGGGGAACTGGTAGTTTCTAGGAGGTGGATTAGGGCACTGCCAGTGATTGTTGGTAGTAGGGAGCTTTCTGTTGACTTGATTGAGCTAGATATGGAGGATTTCGATATGATCTTAAGGATGGATTGGCTGGTCAGATATGGGGCAACTATTGACTGCAGGAAGAAGATGGTGACTTTTGAGCCTGAGGGCGAGGATCCTTTTGTCTTTGTGGGTGCGGTGTGTGGACCCCGCGTACCCATGATATCTACATTGAGAGCCAGAGACTTGGTACAGGGCAGATGTATAGGTTTTCTGGCTAGTGTTGTGGACACTACCAAGATGCTGCCAGCAGGGTCGAGAGAGACCAGGGTGGTTTGTGAGTTTTTGGATGTATTTCCTGAGGAGCTACCGGATTGCCGCCACGTAGGGAGATTCAGTTTGTTATTGAGCTAGCACTGGGAACAGAACCTGTATCAAGAGCACCATATAGGATGGCACCAGCAGAGTTGAAGGAATTGAAGATACCATTCCAAGAACTTCTGGATTTGGGATTCATCAGACCTAGTTACTGTCTGTGGGGCGCTCTAGTTTTGTTTGTTAAGAAGAAGGACGGGACTTTGAGGATGTGTATAGATTACAGGGAATTGAACAAGTTGACCATTAAGAATATGTATCCCCTACCAAGGATTGATGACTTATTTGATCAGCTGCAGGGAAAGACGGTGTTCTCAAAGATTGATCATCGATCTGGTTATCACCAGCTGAGGATCAAGGATGAGGACATACCGAAGATGGCCTTTCGAACGTGGTATGGACATTATGAATTCTTGGTCATGTCTTTTGGTTTGACCAATGCCCCAACAACTTTCATGGATCTAATGAATAGGGTGTTCAAGGATTTCTTGGATCAGTTCGTTATTGTCTTCATTGACGACATCTTGGTATACTGCAATTCGGAGGCAGAGCACGAGCGACATCTTTGACAAGTTTTACAGAGATTAAGGGAACACCAGTTATATGCTAAGTTTAAGAAGTGTGAGTTTTGGTTGCCAGAGGTGACTTTCCTTGGGCATATTGTTGGTGTAGAAGGGATTAAGGTGGATCCGTCCAAGGTGGAAGCAGTGAGAGATTGGCCGAGGCCAAGAAACACCTCAGAGGTTCGGAGTTTTCTTGGGTTGGCAGGCTATTACAGTTGGTTTATAGAGGGATTTTCAAAGATTTCTTCACCAATGACAGAGTTGACAAGGAAGAACCAGAAGTTCGTTTGGTCAGAGAAGTGTGAAAATAGTTTCCAAGAGTTGAAGCGACAGCTTATTACTGCACCTGTACTGAGTCTTCCTTCGAAAGGAGGAAAGTTTGTAGTATACTGTGATGCATCAAGGATGGGTCTGGGCTGTGTGCTGATACAGAATGAGAAGGTTATAGATTATGTATCGCGGCAGCTGAAGGAGTATGAACAGCAGTACCCTACCCATGATTTGGAGCTGGCAGCGGTGGTATTCGCGCTGAAGGTTTGGCGGCATTATCTGTATAGGGAGAAGTGCGAGATATACACTGACCATAAGAGTTTGAAGTATTTCTTCACTCAGAAGGATTTGAACATGAGGCAAAGGCGTTGGTTGAAGTTGGTTAAGGATTATGATTGTGACATTCTTTATCACCCAGGGAAAGCCAATGTTGTGGTAGATGCATTGAGCCGGAGGGGCTCAGGGCAATTATTTAGTTCAGATCAGATCTTTAGGAAGTTAGCTGATGAGATGACCAGGGCAGAGACAGAACTGGTGGTAGGCCGGTTGGCCAACATTACCTTGCAGTCGACCCTCCTAGAGCGGATCAAGGAGGGACAGTTGGTAGATGCACAGCTTCAGGAAGCTAGGCAGAATGTCTTAACAGGGATAGCTAAGGATTATTCTATTTTCGAGGCTGGTATGCTTCAATATCAGGGGCGGATTTGTGTTCCGGCAGATGAGGGGATTAGACGATAGATACTAGATGAATCTCACACTACGCCATAATCACTTCATCTGGGTACCTGAAAGATGTACCAGGATCTACGGACATTATATTGGTGGCCTGGGATGAAGAAGGATGTTGTAGAGTATGTGGCCAGATGTTTGACATGCCAGCAAGTGAAGGCTGAGCATCAACGACCAACAGGGTTGCTTCAGCCTTTGGGTATTCCTGAGTGGAAGTGGGAAGAGATTACAATGGATTTTGTGGGAGGTCTACCCAGGATAGTGGGACTTTGTGACTCGGTGTGGGTAATAGTGGATAGATACACCAAGTCTGCTCATTTTCTGCCAGTGAAGTTTACTTACACAGTGGAGCAGTATGCTGAGTTGTGTTGACGGTGAGAACTCGTCAACCAAGTTAAGTTAGAAAAATAGAAATGTAGAGATTATCAAAAGAAAAACTTCAAAGATCTAATTGAGAACTCAAAGAACAGTTGCAGAAAGAAAATGGTGAAATGAACTTGTATTTCATATGGTGTAGTGCTACAATATTTTTTCCAACCCCCTCCCATGTGGAAGTGTGGTTCCTTTTATAGTGGGCTCTAATGGCCCCTGATACATTGTGGTCCAGGGGACCAGATGGTACACAAGTACACTGTCAGGAGAGTGGTTTCAAGGGTAGTGGTGTTAGAAGAGTGGGGGTTTGCTCTAGTACGTGTCAGGGGTCTGCAAAAGTACTCCTGTCTTGGTACCATATTATGCCTCCACTACTTGTTGAGTATGGATCTCATAAGCATGTTGAGGTAATCCTGACTATGTACCATTCTTGTACTGCCACTACCTGTCTAGCATGGACACCGTACCATCCGTATTCTAACTCTTCTTGCTCCATGGTCACCACGTGGACACCCCTAAGGA
Organism: Humulus lupulus; assembly: GCF_963169125.1. Taxonomy (NCBI): domain Eukaryota; kingdom Viridiplantae; phylum Streptophyta; class Magnoliopsida; order Rosales; family Cannabaceae; genus Humulus; species Humulus lupulus. Next base: position 173,207,732 of record NC_084794.1, on the reverse strand, counting down.
CGAGGTTGGTGTGTGAGAGGAGGCCACCACGAGGACCACGGTGTGACTGTTGCGCGTGGCATCTTGGGGGCCGCGAGACGCTTGTCTCTTGGTGGTGTCGCGAGGCGAGTAGGACCTGCTGAGAGTGCGGAGCACCTGGAGCGCGCAGGGCACGTGAGGCGTCTGAGCGTGTGCGGGGCACGCGAGGCGCTGGGCGCATGAGGCGCTGGGTGCGCGAGGCGCTAGCGCACGGGGCGTGCAAGGCACCTGGGGCACGCGGGACGCTTGGGTTCTTTACCAGTGTCCAAGGTGGAGTGGTCATTTGGAGCAGGGTCATTTGGAGTAGGGTCATTTGGAGCAAGGTCATTTTGAGTAGGGTCACTTTGAGCACTAATTTGAGGGTTCAAATGGACTTCAAACATGGTTGCTTTGAACCTTCCAAGGAGCTTAGGCATGAGATGTGGGTTCTTTACCGGTGTTGAATTTTGAGCATCCACACTTGCCCCCCAGTCTAGGAGAGGACCTTTAGGTGCTCTGGTAGACTCTTCTCTTTGATTCTTATAAATAGGTCTTCATGCCAGGCCTATGTCGTGGCTCAGCGGTTTGCCGACTCAGCTCACAACCTTTCCACGTCGAATGCCGAGAGGGACCGTCTTGCGGTTCGGATCCAGGAGCTTGAGGGGGAGCTTGCTGAAACCAGGTTTATGCTAGAAAAAGCCTTGGCAAAAAATTTTGCCTCATCGAAAAAGAAGAAGAGGGCGATTGCCAAGGCCACGATGTTTCAGGAAAGGGTCACTAGCCTAGAGGCCAAACTCCAGGGTGCCAGGGCTACCGCGGCTGCATCGCAGGAGAGGGTCGCTTCCTTAGAGGGCGAACTTGAGGGTGCTAAGGCTGTTACAGTCACGTCACAGGAGAGGGTTGCTTCCTTAGAGGTGGATAGGGCAGCTATTGAATATAGGTCCATAGAGCACTCCCTTTACGGTGTATGGAGGTAGGATCCAAACTTCAATTTCTCCTCCTTTGGCGAGCACACCGTTGCCCGAGCGGTTGGGTAGAACGCCCCTAGCAGGTGCCATGGCTGGTGTGTGAGGCGAGGCAAGGTGCACGCATGAATCCTAGCGAAGTGCCCTGCATAGCGAGAGGGTTCAGGGTCCTTAGAGTGTCTCGCATAGCGAGGTGGCCCTTTGGGACCTATGTTCGGATGCATGCGTCTATGCATGCGGGACACAGGAAGTCTAGCGAGGCTGCACCCCATGTGATCACTTGGAGGCAGGAAGCGAAGTCTCACGTAGACACGACGCGTGTAGGAGGCCAGCCGTGAGCCTTGCATAGCGAGGGTGGCTCTCTTGGATGGAATTCACAAGGGAAGAATTCCTACATTCACAGCTCCGGTGCCCTCGACACCTCTCAGCGTCAAGACAAGTAGCGAAGGCCTCGTGCACCTGCCCTCTCGTGATGCATAGCTTGGCCTCTTAACCTAGCAATGCCATACTTCACAGCTCATAAGGTGATGCTTCCCTTGGGACAATCTCCCGGTTTCACAAGACTTAGAGGTCTGAGCCTGATAATGTGACTAAGTGACCTTTAGCCTTGTATCTTAACCATGTACTGGAGATTTTTTTTTATTGTGGATTTTTGGTATCCACACTTGCCCCCCAGTCTATAGGGAGGCCTTTAGGCGTTCTTGTAGACTCTTCCTTTTTTTCATTTTTTATTGTATTTATCATGCTCGAGGTCCTTTGGAGCCCACGCGAAAGGGGGTTCGATAGGTCTCTCTTTGGTGCACCTTGATCGTATCTATAAGGATATATTGACCCCTTGGGTTCTAATTATCCTTTTATATATTTTCTTCCAAGAAGCGTCCTTCTCGTCATTAGGCATAGTACTATTTTTGCAAGCGTCTTCTTTGAGACCCTTTTTGGAAGCGTCTACTTTGAGACCCTTTTTGCAGGCGTCTACTTTTGAGACCCTTTTTGCAAGTGTCTACTTTGGAGACCCTTTTTGCAGGCATCTACTTTTGAGACCCCTTTTTGCAGGCGTCTACTTTTGAGACCCTTTTTGCAATTTTTGAGGTGATCTCCCCTCGGGTCGGGACTTTCATGGCTAGATGGTCTTAGTTCAATCTCAAACTTGGTCAGCGACCCCTCTCGCACGACGCCCCCTTCTATATGGAATCTTCAAACGTATTGGTAGTAGGGCGACTGGAGGAAGGTTCGCTTTCTTCAACATTCGAGTTCTTCTGGCCCTCTTCCACACGTTTGTACTTCTGTGCTCTCTCGAAGAAATCATCCAAATTCGAAACTTCTGTTTTGAGCATGTTACTCCATAACTTGCTTCCTGGTCGTACTCTGCCTGTAATAGCCATCTTGAGCTCTGCTTTGGTTAACCTTCCCACCTTCGTTGCTTCCATATTGAACCGATGGATATAGTTCTTCAGACCTTCATTCTCGCCTTGTTTTATGTTAGCGAGGTTGGTAATTGGCATGACGTAATCACAGGCTGGATGGTGTTGCTGAAGAAATTCATCAGAGAATTGCTGCCATGATTTGATTGTTCCTGGCCTTAACCTCTTGAACCACTTGTACGCCACTCCTTTAAGCGTAATGACAAAGAAATGGAACTTTTCCCTGTTGTTGACCCCTCTTAACCTCATCAAGTTATTGAAAGAGTCTAAGTGATATTTTGGGTCTGTAGTACCCTCGTACGAAGTCATGCGAGGCTCTCTGAAGCCAGTTGGAATTTGCTCAGCCTGGATCTCCCTTGTGAAAGGCTAATCACGATCAAATTCTTTGTTATCTTTGTGCCCCCCAAGTGCAGTGGTAATTTTGTCCCGAGGGCTTCGCATCTTAGTGTCTAGTCCCCTCCTCTTTTTGCTTGAGGAGTCTCGCGGGTCCTCAAACTGAACCCTTGCTTTGGTGGTGTTCCTCAGGGGAACCGCGGGGGGCGCTTCTTTTGAGGTGAGTTCTGCTTTGTTCTTACGACCATCGTCTTCCTTCCGCCTTTGCTCTTGGGGGCATTTCGTTGGCCTAGGTTCCCCATGGAACCTTGTCGGGGGAGTTTTAATGGTGGAAAGTCGGGTTCCCCCATCGTCTATGGGGACAGTGTCTTCCCCTTTTTCATGCTCCTTCTCTTTACACCTAGGAAGGGGTATGCTTGACTTTCCTTGCAGTAGGTCATTTAAGACCTCCTGCATGTTCTCTATCGTGGTTTCCATCCTTCGACTCTTTTTATGTAACTCTTGAATCCCATCCCTGTAGAAGCGAGTCATTGAGCTGGAACTTACCGAGCGTACCCTGGGACCCTTGCTTGGCCCGTGCGACGATGGACCTGGGTCTTGGTGGCCTAAGCATGGTGCCACTGGAGGCTGGTGAAGTGGATGCATTGGTGGCTCTGAATGACCTCCGTTGGGCTGGAGGGTCGGGGATGATGCTTCCTTCTCCTCGCTTGGGGGAAGAGGCTCTTCCGGTCTACCTCCATGCTTAGGCGGAGGGGGGTCTTTCTTGGAAGCCCTCCGCTCTACTTCGTCCCGACGAATCTCATCATCTTGTATTTGCCGTAGGCGTTTTGAACGTCTTAGCATCTTTCTTTGTTGGAAGTGATGGAAGAACGCTGGCTTGATGCTTGTTCTTCCCACAGACGGCGCCAAGCTGTTGACAGTGAGAACTCGTCAACCAAGTTAAGTTAGAAAAATAGAAATGTAGAGATTATCAAAAGAAAAACTTCAAAGATCTAATTGAGAACTCAAAGAACAGTTGTAGAAAGAAAATGGTGAAATGAACTTGTATTTCATATGGTGTAGTACTACAGTATTTTTTCCAACCCCTCCCATGTGGAAGTGTGGTTCCTTTTATAGTGGGCTCTAATGGCCCCTGATACATTGTGGTCCAAGGGACCAGATGGTACACAAGTACACTGTCAAAGAAGTCGTTTCAGGGGTAGTGGTGTTGGAAGAGTGGGGGTTTGCTCTAGTACGTGTCAGGGGTCTGCAAAAGTACTCCTGTCTTGGTACCATATTATGCCTCCACTACTTGTTGAGTACAGATCTCATAAGCATGTTGAGGGAATCCTGACCATGTACCATTCTTGTACTGCCACTACCTGTCTAGCATGGACACCGTACCATCCGTATTCTAACTCTTCTTGCTCCATGGTCACCATGTGGACACCCCTAAGGACGAGGCTGGTGTGTGAGAGGAGGCCACCACGAGGACCACAGCGTGACTGTTGCGCATGGCGTCTTAGGGACCGCAAGACGCTTGTCTCCTGGTGGTGTCGCGAGGCGAGCAGGACGCGCAGGATGCGCGGGGAGCGCGAGGCGTCTGGTCGCGTGCGGGGCGTGCGAGGCACTAGCCGCGCAAGGTGCTGGGCGCACGGGACGCTTGGCTTTTTTACCAGTGTCCAAGGTAGAGTGGTCATTTGGAGCAGGGTCATTTGGAGCAGGGTAATTTGGAGAAGGGTCATTTTGAGCAGGGTCATTTGGAGCAGGGTCATTTTGAGCACTAATTTGAGGGTTCAAATGGACTTCAAACATGGTTGCTTTGAACCTTCCAGGGACCTTAGGCATGAGATGTGGGTTCTTTACCGGTGTTGAATTTTGAGCATCCACAAGTTGTATGTGAGGGAGATAGTTCGTCTCCATGGGGTTCCCAAGTCTATTGTATCTGATCGAGACCCTATCTTCACCTCTAAGTTCTGGGGATTTCTACAGAGAGCCATGGGAACTCAGTTGAAGTTTAGCACAGTCATTCATCTTCAGACTGATGGACAGTCTGAGAGGACGATTCAAGTGTTGGAGGATATGCTTAGGGCGTGTATGATGGATTTCGAGGGGACTTGGAGTAGGTATCTCCCGTTGATCGAGTTCTCATATAACAACAGTTATCAGTCCACGATTGGAATGGCTCCTTATGATTTTCTATATGTAAGGAAGTGTAGGTCGCCCATTCATTGGGACGAGATGGGTGAGAGAAAATATTTGGGGCCAGACCTGGTTCAGAAGAAAAGTGAAGCTATTGAGAAGATTCGAGCCAGGATGCTTGCTTCACAGAGTAGGCAGAAAAGCTACGCTGATCCTAGGCATAGAGGCGTGGAGTTTCAAGTTAGGGACCACGTGTTTCTGTGAGTTTCACCACTGCGAGGGGTGAAGAGGTTTGGAGTAAAGGGAAAGTTGAGCCCTCGGTTTGTTGGACCTTTCGAGATTTTAGAAAGGATTGGACAGGTGGCTTATAGGTTGGCCTTGCCACCGTCGTTGTCGGGAGTTCATGATGTTTTTCATGTCTCTATGTTACAGAAATATGTCTCAGATCCGACGCATGTATTGAAGTATGAGGATATAGAGTTACAGACAGACTTGTCCTACGAGGAGCGACCGGTTCAGATTTTGGACCGAAGGATAAAGTTCTACGGAACAAGACGATTCTGTTAGTTAAAGTATTGTGGAGAAATAGCAAGGTCGAGGAAGCAACCTGGGAGCTAGAGACGGTGATGCGGGATCAGTATCCCGAGTTGTTCAGGTAAATTTCGAGGACGAAATTCTCAGTAGGAGAGGATAGTTGTAACGACCCAAAATCACTAGTATGGCTTAAGGGCCTTGATTAGTGTGCTGGGAGGGCATAATTGGCTTATGTGTGTATTTATTAAGTTAATGTGTGATTATATGATAAACATGCTTGTATGGTTATATGAATGTAAATGTGAGTATATGTTATATGTGTGAGAACCACATTGTTATGTGGGTAAGTCTGCAGCGTGCGACTCGAGGCGATCCTAGGGAGCTAGTTAGCGAAAAGTCACAACGGGGCTTAATGTTTGACTTGGGGCAAGTCAAGGGGTAATTTGGGTATTAGATGACTACTTGGGTTATCGGGTTATGGAAATAAATATATGGAGATATATTTGAGGTTAGGAAGCCTAGGCGGGAATATTGGGGAATTTTACCATTTTGCCCTCGGGGACGTTTTCGGTACCCCGAGCCTTGGGATTGACTTAATTAATCAAGGTTAGATTAAGTAAAATGATAACCAGTAGAACAAAAACCCAAACCGACCTTTAGCATTCTCTTCTCCTCTCTTCTCTTTTCTCTCTCAAGAAGGCTATAGAAACCTAAGGAGAATCAGCTGGAATTCTATGTTTTGAGCTGAGTTTGTGAGGGATTAGCATAGTTCTAACTAAGGGACACTCAACCAGGACCAAGGTACGAACTGAATTTCATTCTTGAGCATTAGAATTCTGAGTTTTGGTTGAGTATTTAAGGTGTTTATGGTTTTGATGTTTAAGGGTTGGATTGAAGCTGAGAAGCATGGGTTTTAGCTCAAAAATTGTTAAAGAAGTGGTTCATCAAAGAAGGTAAGCTTCAATTCGTAATTTAGAGTCTAAAATCTGAGTTTGCATGACTAGTTTTAGAGTTCTTGAGCTACTGGGTTTCAGAAATCAAAATGGGATTTTAATGAGTTTTTAAACTAGGTTTCTGTTGGATTGAGTTGCTGGAACCATGTTGGGAGTCTTGTGATCAATGGGTTTTGGAGTTAGGGTGCTTTGGGATGGTTTTTAGCAAGGTTAGGAGGCTAGAAATGGCGGTTTTTCTGGGCACAAACGGTTGGGTCGCAGCTCTGTTCTAGAGTGTCACGGCCCTTCGAAGCAAAGAACAACCAAAGAGGCTCTACAGTGGGGAAGCGCCACGGTGCCACAGGCCAGGGTCGCGATGCGTGTCTACCTTCAGATTGGCTTAGCCTCTGTTTCAGGGGCGAGCCACAGCCAGGTTTCAAGGACTGCAGCCTTTAAGGGCATCTTTGATCTTTTGTAGGTTTTAAGAGCGGGAACCTAACCTAAGGTGATCAGGATCGATTCCACCACCGTGTTTGGTGGAATTCGATGTCCCGGAAGCTAGAACTTCATCCAGAAATATTAACGCGATTATTAATGGTACTCCCTATCTTAGTTGTGGCTAGGTGTTAAGCTAGGGCTCTAGAAGCGGATCGTGCTCGAGAGGCATCGCTCGTAATCAGTGAACTTGGAAATTAAAGGTAAGAAAACTGCACCCAGTTATGGAGTTATAATGGGACTAAGGGTTCCCTATTTTGTATGATTTGTAAAGAATGGTATTATGCCATGTAAACAGTAAACCAACGGCCTAAGAGTGCCAAAGTTTACATTAGCACATAGGGCACGGCTTGACCACTGGTAGCTGATGACAGCTTGTTATGCACTAAGCTCGGTTTAAGCGGGCCGGAGTCAGTGGGGTAAACAGAGGGTGCGACCTAAAGTGTCGACTCTGACTATTATATGATTTTTTTGTTATTATTGTTTGGTGGATTGTTATGGTGAATAGTTGGGTGATGGTTAGCTGACTCTTTGGTTGAATCTCGATGCTTTCTTAATATTGTTGTATGTTAACTGTATGAACGTGCTTAAAGGGTTATCCAAATATTTTTATTGCTTGTTATGTAATATGATATGTTTTCTTGCTGGGCCTTGGCTCACGGGTGCTACGTGGTGCAGGTAAAGGCAAGGGAAAGCTTGATCAGCCCTAATTTGGAGAGCTTTAAGAGCATAATGTACATGGTCAGCTGCTCAGCTGCCACAGTTGAGGGGAGACAGGGACAGGAATACCATAAACTTCAATTTTCCCTTTAGAAAGGCTGGTGGTTGTCTGTACACTGTAAATTTTGTAAATAGACTTTTAAACACTATTTCGTTTGGGATCCCATATGTAAATATTTAATTATATGGTAAGTATCTTTTGAGACCAAAACCTTTTAACCCTAGCACTTTAATGACTTTAGAATTCACGTTTTTAACTGTTTGACTTGATTAGCAAGTCATGCACCTTTACAAATACACAGTGTAGCGGTCTTAGCTATCCAGGACGTTACACTTCCACCTCCAAAATTGTGAGAGAATTAAGATCTTTTCTTGGGCACACTGGTGTTTATCGTCGCTTCATCAAATATTTTTCACGAATAGCCATACCTTTGTGTAAACTTCTCCTGAAAGATATGGTTTTTGAGTTTGATGGTAAATGCTTGGAAGCCTTTCACAAGCTTAAAGGGTTATTGACTACTTCCCATGTTATTCAGCCACCTAATTGGGAACTTCCTTTTGAGCTTATGCGCGACGCGAGCGATTATGCAGTAAGGGTTGTTCTTGGAAAATGAGTCAGGAATGCACCTGATGTTACTTAATATGCATCCTTTACTATCAAATATGCCCAACTTAATTATTCCACCATAGAGAAGGAGCTCTTACCGATAATCTTTGCCTTGGATAAATTACGATCTTATTTTATCGAAATCATTGTATATACCGATCATTCCGCTTCGAAGTATTATTCACAAGGAAGGATGTGAAGCCTCGATTGATAAGATGGATTCTTTTCCTCCAAGAGTTTGATTTGGAGATTAAAGATAAAAGGTGTGCTGAAAATCTATTGGCAGATCATCTAAGTCGAATTGTACAAGAAGAGGAACCATTACCTTTATGTGACAAATTTCCCGATGAGCAACTTCTTGCACTAAAAGGAGTGCTTCCATGGTATGCGGATATTGTGAAGTTTTTGACAAGAAGAGAGTTTCCCGGTGATTATACTCAAGCCCAAAAGAATAAGCTCAAGCACGATGCTAAGCATTATATTTGGGATGATCCATATCTATGGAAGTATTGTGTTGACCAAATAATACGAAGATGTGTTGCTAAAGATGAGTTTAAGGTATCCTAACATTCTCCCACTCATACGTGTGTGGGGGACATTTCGGGCCAAAACGGACAGCTCGAAAGGTACTTGATAGCGGCTTCTATTGGCCTACTATTTTTAAAGATTAAAGACTTTTATCTCCTTTGCAAGGCTTGTGATCGCTGTCAAAGGGTGGGGAATATGTCTGCACAAAACCAAATGCCCCAAATACTGATTCTAGCTATTGAGATATTTGATTTATAGGGGTATTGATGTCATGGGGCCTTTCCCATCATCGTTCAGATTTGAGTATATCCTCCTTGAATTGGATTATGTATCTAAATGGGTGGAAGCCATCGCTACTAAGAATGATAATTAAAAAAATGTAGTTGATTTGTTAAGTCTCATATCTTTGTACGATTTTGCACACCAAAAGCAATGATAAGCGATCGCGACACTCATTTTTGCAATAAATCAATTAAAGCACTTTTCAAGCACTACCATATAACTCATAAGGTGTCCACATCCTATCACCCACAATCAAATGGTTAAGAAGAAATATCTAATAGAGTGGTGAAGTCAATTCTTGAGAAGATGGTGAATCCGAGTAGAAAAGATTGGAGTACACGTCTTGATGATGCATTATGGGCATATAGAATGACATACAAAACACCTATAGGAATGTCTCTTTATAGATTGGTATATAAAAAAACCATCTCATCTTCCCATTGAACTCGAGCACAAGGCATGGTGGGCAATTAAGCAATGTAATATGAACATGGATGCAGCAGGAGAGCAAAGAAAGTTGCAATTGCAAGAGCTCGAAGAAATAAGAAATGATGCGTATGAGAACTCTAAAATCTACAAAGATCGAACTCAGGCATTTAATGACAAGAACATTAACAGAAATACCTTTAGAGTGGGACAAAAATTTCTATTGTATCACCCTCGTCTCTCTCTGTTTCCTTGAAAGTTACGCTCTCGGTGGATTGGCCCGTTCATAATGACCAATGTTTTCCCCATGGAGCTATGGAAGTCAACGACTCAAGCTATATTATAAGTCATTTGAAGAGAAGGCAACAAAGGAGATTTATCTTGCCAAACCATAATAGAATTTGTATTTTATTTTGGTTACTTTTTAGATATTTTCATTTATTTTATTTTTCATTGTAATTTTCCTTTTGAACTTAGTTTTATTTTTTTTATGTAGCAAATAATCGTGAAAAACGTGAAAAAAATATGGGCAAAGGCCCATTGGTTGCGCCCACCCCATTCTAGGTCACAACTTGGTGGGCAGATTGCTACAACCGTGGTCGTCAAGAACCCTTGTGTAACACCCTGGATAACCAGGGTCGTTACACTATGTGATTATAAAGGTGCAAAACTTGCTAATCAAGTCATATAGTTGAAAACGTGACCCTAAAGTCATAATCAGGTTAGGGTTAAAAGATTTTGGTCATAAATAGGAAATTTCTCATTAAAATAAACGTTTAATACATGGGATCCCAAAATAGGTTTTAAAGGGCAGTTTACAAAATTTAAAAGTTTATGTACAACCACAAGCCACTCTAATAGAAAAATAGGCACTTTAGGTTCTCCTGTCCCTATACCATCCCTTGGCCGTGGCGGCCAAGCAGTTGACCATGTACATTCTTCCCCAGAGCTCTCTAACTCAGGACTAGTCCACATTTCCCTTGCCTTTACCTGCACCACGTAGCACTCGTGAGCCAAGGCCAAACAAGAAAACAATAATGCAGAGCATAAATGATACAGACAAACAAACAATCCACAAGGTTGTTAACCAGGTAATCAGCATATCATAACAGTAATTTACTTAGAGAGGTCAAACAATTATTCATTAACCAATCATCTCAGTATTAAACAAGTTATAATCATCAGAAAACAATAATAACATATCAACATTCATCATACACTACTCAGGGTCGACACCCTTAGGCCGCACCCTCTACCTATCCCACTATCTCTGGCTCGCTTAGGCTGAGCCCTGTGATTATTTAATTAACCTCAGCAACCAATGGCCAAGTCGCGTTCGGTACGCAAATATCAATCCTGACACTCTTAGGCCATTTAATTCATGCTCACATGGCATATCATATTCATACAACTATCACATTCAAATATAGGGAGCCCTTAGTCCCACCAATCACACACGGGTGCGATTTTCGTACCTTTGATTCCGAGTGCTTTGGCTAATTGAAACGACCCTCAAGCACGATCCTGCCCAAGCCCAAGTGTACACCTAGTCACAAACATAAAATAGAACCCTCATTAAAATTCAATTCCGTATCCCAACTTCGGGACCAATCCCAAGCTCTCAGGAAGTCCAATTCCACCAAACGAGGTGGTGGAATCGACCCCCGAGCCCCCAAGCAAAAAGCCTAAAAAATATCCCAAAAACCAAGTTTTGGAGATAGGGTAGCGCTACAGCGCCGCCAAAGGGGCGCTACAGTGCTACAGTCAGAAAGCCAGCCCCCCCAAGAACACAACCTAGCGCTACAGCGCTGCAACTCGAACATGCAAAATTCTGGGTTTTTCATTCAAACTTTTCCGATCCAAAGCTCCAAAGATCTTTCCCAACTATCCACCAAACTCAAAATTGAGTCCACAGCCCACTATATCTCATCCAACATAACCTAACAACATCAAAAACTTAGCTAATAGCATCATCAAACACAGAAAACCCAAATTGAGCTTGAAGCTCAAGAACCTCATCTGAAAACCAGAAAACCCAGATGATCAACATCTGGTATTGTTACCTTTGATGGAAGAATCCAACCCTAGGTTGCCCTCAGTGTTCCTCCCAGCTTTGAGTCCTCTAATTCCCAAGTTTAAGTCCTTAAATTCCCATTTAAAATTCAAATACAGAGATCAACCTCAACAGAACTCAGAAATCTTAAAAACAACCTTAAACCTTACCTTAATTTGAGAGTTAATTCCAGGTAAACCCCTTCACTTACTTCAAGGATCAAAGTCCCAAGACTTATCCTAGACTTTCTCTGAGTTCTTAGCTTCAAAATTTCTCAAGGGAGAGTGAGAGAGAAAGTGATTGTGCTGGAGAGAAATGGTGAGTTGAGTGCCTCTGTTTGTTCCTTCTTTTTCTTTCCTTCACAACTTCTAACCCTTATACAACTTCCCACTAAAGTCTGAATGAACAGAATATATCAGATATCCCCCATAATAATCAAAAGACCCTTTTGCCCTCCCAATTAAATCCAAGTCTTATAATCAATCTAAGGGCATTTGGGTCATTTGCTCCCAATTCCCGCTAATTTCTCGAGTGTCCTTATTATTTACCACTTAAATCTCGTCATCTAATTATTCACCCAATATTTTCCCAAAGTCTAAAAATATCCAATATATTTCCCAAATTCCCATAAATACCCTTAGGCTCCCCTGAGCTGGGTATAAATCCCCGTCGCGACTATTTCACTAAACTGCTCACTAGGATCGCCTCGAGCCAAATGTTTTAAATACATCCACATAATAATGTGCTCTCAAAAATTTACCACAAATAATCACATTTAATCATTTAAATCACACATAAACCAATTATGCCCTCCCAGCACGCTAATCAAGGCCCTTAAGCCTTATTAGCGATTTTGGGCCGTCACAACTATCCCTTCCTACTGGGAATTTCGTCCTCGAAATTTTACCTGAATAACTTGGGAGACTGATCCTGCATTTCTGACTCAAGCTCCAAAGTCGCTTCCCCAACCCTACTATTCCTCCATAATACTTTAACCAGAGGAATCGTCTTGTTTCGTAGGACCTTATCTTTCTTGTCTAAGATCTTAATCGATCACCCCTCATAAGACAAATCAGTCTGCAATTCCAAGTCTTCATACTTCAACACGTGTGTCGTATCTGAGATGTACTTCCGGAGCATAGAAATATGGAATACGTCATGAACTCCCAACAACGACGGTGGCAAAGCTAACCTATAAACCACCTGTCTGATCCTCTCCAAAATCTCAAAAGGTCCAATTAATCTAGGGCTCAGCCTGCCCTTCTTCCCAAATCTTCTTACTTCTTGTAGTGGTGAAACTCGCAAAAACATGTGGTCCCCAACCTAGAACTCCACGTCCCTACACTTATGATCAGCATAGCTTTTCTGTCTGCTCTGTGAGGCGAGCATTCGAGCTTGGATCTTCTCAATAGCCTCATTAGTCTTCTAAACCATGTCTGGTCCCAAATACTTCCTCTCACCCATCTCATCCCAATGAATGGGTGATCTACATCTCCTCCCATACAACATCTCATATGGAGCCACTCCAATCGTTGATTGATAACTATTGCTGTATGAAAACTCAATCAACAGGAGATACTTACTCCATGATCCCTCAAAGTCGATCACGGATTCCCTAAGCATATCCTCCAACACCTAAATCGTCCTCTCAGACTACCCGCCAGTCTGAGGATTAAAGGCCATGTTGAACTTTAACTGATTCCCCATAACCTTCTGCAAACTACCCCAAAACTTGGAGGTAAAGATAGGATCCCAGTCTGACATAATAGACTTAGGAACCTCGTGGAGACGTACAATCTCCCTCACATATAACTCTGCATACTGATCCACCGTATAAGTCATCTTTACTGAAAGAAAATGAGCTGACTTGGTGTATCTGTCCACTATCACCCACTGTAACGACCCAAATTTGCTAATAAGGCTTAAGGGCCTTGATTAGTGTGCCAGGAGGGCATAAAAGGGATTAGAGTGAATATTATTGACTTAAATGTGTGAATATAGGATTAATGATGATTATATGATAATTAATGATATTAAGTGATAATATGAATAATTATGTGATATATGTGAGAACCACATTATTATGTGAGCAGGTTCATAGAGCGCAACTCGGAACGATCCTAGGGTCAGATAGCGAGAAAGGTCACAACGGGACTTGAGATATGACTATGGACAAGTCAGGGGTATTTTAGGTATCGGGTAGTGATTTAGACTATTGGGTCCTGAAAATAAATATATGGAGATATATTTGAGGTTAGGATGTCTAGGTGGGAATATTGGGGGATTTTACCATTTTAGCCTCGGCGACGATCCCGGCACCCCGAGCTGTGGGATTAACTTAATGAGTAAGACAAACTTAGGAAGCCTTTAGAAAATGAGTAAATCAGCTGGTTACTCTCACTTTCACTCTCAAGGCAGGAAAAACAAAGGAAAGGAAGCTAAGTAAGATTCAAAGGAAAACAGAGAAATCTGGGGAAGTTATTGGGAGATTAAGCTGGATTTTGGAGGCTTAGCTTAGTGCATACTCAAGAACTAAATCAGGGCTAAGGTAAGCACTTAATTTACTTTTCTGTGATTAGAACTTCTGGGTTTTCTTGTTGAGTTATTGAGGAAACTGTGGTTTCATATTTGAAGGCAGAATTGAGGAGGAAATTTGGGATTTTGCTTGGTCTTGGCTTGGTGAAGTGGTTCAGCAGAAGAGGTAAGTTTCAATCCATGATTTAAAGGTTTTAATTTGGATTTGAATGGCTGGTTCGGGTGTTTATAGCTTTTGAGTTTCAGAAGTTTGAAGGAGGAGATTAGTGTATGTTAGGCTGAGTTTTCTGTGGAATTATGTGGTTTAAGTTATGCCAAAAGAGTTGGGATTATTTGGTTATGAGTTAGGGAGTTTTGGGATGGTTTAAGGAGAGGTTTCAAGCCTTGAAATGGTAGATTTTCTGGGTTTGAAGGGAAGGGCCACGGCTCTGTTCTAGAGCGTTGCGGCCCTAGGATGAAAAAGGGCCAAGGAGGCTCGGCCAAGGGAGGGCGCCGCGGTGCCCAAAGCAAGAGCCGCAGCGCGTGTTTTGTTTGGGATGGCATTGGTTCTGTTTTGAGGCTAGGGCTGCGGCTAAGCTTCAAGGGCCACAACCCTTGGTTGTACACATGAACTTTTGAGGGTTTTAGGCATGGGGATGTGGTTTAGTATGCTCGGGATTGATTCCACCACCGTGCTTGGTGGAATTCAGATTCCCGGGAGTTAGTTTTATAACCGGAAACCTATATCCAAGTATTAATGGAACCCTATACTTTGGTTGTGACTAGGTGATAAAAGCTTAGGCTCAGGAACCGATCATACTTGAGGGGCGTTGCTCGTAATTCTATAACCGTGCAAACTAAAGGTAAGAGAACTACACCAAGTTGAATATTTGAACGGGACTAAGGGCTCCCTAACATAAATGATTGAAAGAATGGTATTACGCCATGTAAACTGTAACCAACGGCCTAAGTGAGCCACGGTTAACTTGTGCAATTGGCACGGCTCGAACACTGGTATCCGAGGATAGCTTATTATGCACTGAGCTCGGTTTAAGCGGGCCGGAGTCAGTGGGGTAAACAAAGGGTGCGGCCTAAGGTGTCAACCCTAGTATTTGTGTAAACTGAATACTGTATTTTACTATAGATGAGATTGTGGAATAATCTATGTGTGGTGGTGGTTGCTTGTGTCTTGAAGTATGCTCTAATGCTATGGGTTGAATAATTGAACATGCTTACTAGAATATCTGTATGAGATTGCTGTATATGTTGTGTATGTTGTTTTCTTGCTGGGCCTCGGCTCACGGGTGCTGCATGGTGCAGGTAAAGGCAAAGGCAAGGCCGATTAGCCCTGATTGGAGAGCTCTGCAGGGTGAATGTACATGGCAGGCCGCTCAGCCGCCACGGTTGAGGAGATTACAGGGACGAGAGGACCAGAACCTTGTATTTTGCCTTAGTATGGCTAGTATTTACTTTTAATTGTTGAGCTTTGTGAACCAGCTTTTAAACATTGATCTTTTGGGGATCCCTACTATAAACTGTTTATAACTTATAAAATATATCTTTTGAGACCAAAATGTCTTTTAACCTTAGAACACCTAAATTAATGACACATTTTTAAATTAATGACTTGATTAGAAAGTCCTGCACTTTATAAGTACACAGTGTAGCGGTCTTGGCTATCCAGGGCGTTACACCCACACTGAGTCATGAAGCCCCACTATTCTTGGTAAACCTCCCACAAAGTCCATCGTAATATCCTCCCATTTTCACTCACGAATACCCAAAGGTTGAAGCAACCCTACTGGTTGCTGATGCTTAGCTTTCACCTGCTGACAGGTCAAACATCTGGCAACGTACTCCACCACATCCTTCTTCATCTCAGGCCACCAATACAATGTCCGTAGATTCTGATACATCTTTGTGGTTCCTGGATGAAATGAGTACAGCATGGTATGCGACTCATCCAATATCTCGCATCTGATCCCCACATCATTCAGAACACAAATCTGACCCTGATACCGTTGTAAACCAACCTCAGAAATAAAAAAGTCCTTAGTTGCTCCCGCTAAAACATTCTCTCTAACCTCCAGTAACTGTGCATCCATCAGCTGACCCTCCTTAATCGGCTCTAGCAGGGTCAATTGCAAAGTAATGTTGGCTAACCGACCCACCACCAACTTTATCCTCGCTCTGGACATCTCATCAGCCAACTCTCTCGATATCTGAGTGGAACTGAACTACTGCCCCGAGCCTCTCTGGCTCAATGCATCTGCCACTACATTGGCTTTCCCTAGGTGGTAAAGAATATCACAGTCATAGTCTTTTACCAACTCCAGCCAATGCCTCTGTCTCATGTTCAGGTCTTTCTAGGTAAAGAAGTACTTCAAACTCTTGTGGTCGGTGTATATCTCGCGATTTTCTCCATATAGATAATGCACCACACCTTTAGTGTGAATACCACCACTGCCAATTACAAATCATGGGTAGGATACCGTTGCTCATACTCCTTCAGTTGTCGTGACGCATAAGCTATAACCTTCCCATTCTGCATCAACACACAGCCCAAACCTTCCCGTTCTGCACGCACTGAATAGATCTTCCATCACTCATTTCAAGGTCATTGCTATTGTTGGGGCAAGCTCATCATCTCACACTTAGGCTAGACCCCCACTATCGAATAAAAATATGACATGGGCAGATTGGATGACTCTAGTGAAGGAATCTTTGTACAATACCAATCAAGAATTGCATGCCCACCACAATGACATTCAAGCACACCAGAAAAAGATGGTTGAGTGGGTGAGCTACCAAGATGTCTGCTTCAGAATGAATGTCATGCATCTTGGCATGGAGATGGTAGCTTATCCACCTGCACTGATGTAACTATTGGAAATAGTGCCCTTAAAGCAATTTTAGTTGAAAAATGTTTTAAATGAAATAAATAATTGAATTGAATTATTAAATATATAGACTATGTCCGATATTATATGATAATATTAATTGAATATCAGAAAATTCCAAAGTTTATTTATGTGGTCTTAATCTTAAATAGTTCGCATTAAAATAAAGTTATTGTAACGCCCTAGGTAGCCAAGACCGTTACACTATGTGTTTATAAAGGTGCAGGACTTGCTAATCAAGTCATTTAGTTAGAAACGTGTTGCTACAACTATAATAGAACTAGGGTTAAAAGGTTTTGGTCACAAAAGATACATTTCATTTAATTAAACATTTTGTACATGGGATCCTAAAAGAAATAAAGTTTAAAGGAAGGGCAACTTACAGAAAAATCCAGGTTATATACTGCTACTGGCCTCTCTAAGGGCAAAATAGACATTTAGGCTTCTCCTATCCTGTACCACTCCTTGGTCATGGAAGCCGATCAGCTGACTATGTACATTCAGCCTTAAAGCTCTCCAACTCAGGACTGGTCCACCTTGCCCTTGCCTTTACCCGCACCACGTAGCACCCGTGAGCCAAGGCCCAGCAAGAAAACCATAATGCATAGAACAAGCGACAACCAACAAACAGATAATTTACGAATTATCAATCAGATATACAACAAGTCATACAACTCACATAAACAGTGATATCAAACTACAAGCCAATAATTAGTTACTCAGATAACAAACTCGTCACAACCATCAGTTTAAATAACATTAAACATATCATGCCAAAATCCAGGGTCGGCGCCCTTAGGTTGCACCCTCTGCTTGTCCCACTGACTCCGGATCGCTTAGGCCGAGCTTAGTGATTATGTACTTAACCTCAGCTACCAATGGTCGAGCTGCACCCTATGCGCAAATATTGATTCCAGCACTCTTAGGTCGTTCATCACATGTCCCCATGGCATAATACCATCTCATGACATCACATACAATTATAGGGAGCTCTTAGTCCCAACATAATCACATAACCGGGTGCAATTTCTTACCTTTGATTCCGAGTGCATTAATTAATTAAAACGATCCTTGAGCACAATCCTGACCGAGCCCTAGCGTACACCTAGTCACAAATGTAACATGGAACCCTCACTAACATTCAATCTCATAACCTAACCTTGGGACCAATCCCGAGCCCTCGTGAATCCCTAATTCCAACAAACGAGGTGGTGGAATCAAACTTCGAGCCCCAAGCAAAAACCCTAAGAAAATACCCAAAAATCCATTTCTGAAGGCAGGGTAGCACTACAGTGCCACAAGGTGGGCGCTACAGTGCTACAAGCAGAGGAAAAATCCCCCAGAAAAACCTGACATGGCACTGTAGCACTCTACTGCTAGCGCTACAGCACTACAAACAGCACCTTCAGCACTCTGAGTTTCTCCTTTGAATTTCCCCGAGCCAAACCTCCATAAATCCCTTCCAAACCTCAACCACACTTCAATTTAAGCCTACCATACACTACATCTCATCCAACATGACCCAATAACACCAAACTTGGCCACATGCACCATCAATCACAGAAAAACCCAAGATTGAGCTTGAAGCTCAAAAACTCAACAGAAAAACCAGACAGCCCAGAAACTCAAATGACCAAGTCCAGAATTGTTACCTTTAATGGAGAATTCGACCCTGGGTTGCCCTTAGTGCCCTTCTAGCCTTTAGCTCCTCCATTCCCAAAGCTCAATTCCCTTAATTTCCATCCAAAGTTCATGTTTAGAAATCAATTCCAACAAAACTCAGAAACTCAAGAACAACCTTTAAACTTTACCTTAATTGGGTGGCTAATTCCGGCTAAATCCTCTAGCTTTACCAAGGACCCTAGCCCCAAGCTCCAGCCTAAGCTTCCTCTGAGTTATAGCTTCAGAATTCCTCAAGAAATGGTGAAGAATGGGCAAACCGAGTGGAGGAGAAAGAGGTAAGCTCAAGTGTTCAGTTTTTTTCCCTCTTTCCTTCTTTCCTTTCCCTTCCTTCGGCCTCTACTACTTTCTACAAATCCCACTAAGTATATAAAGGAAGAATGACCCTTATCCCTTTTTAACCATCAAATGACCATTTGTCCCTCCCATTAAAATCTAAGCCTTTAAACATACCAAGGGCATTTCGGTCATTTGCTACCAATTCCCACTAATTCCTCGAGTGTCCCTAATAATTGCCGCTTAAACCCCGTCACCTAATTAATCACCAATTATTTTCCTCAATGTCAATTAGTGTCTAATATATTTCTTAGATTCCCAAAAATACCCCTAGGCTCCCCCGAGCCGGGTATAAATCCCCACTGTGACTTTTCCACTAAATTGCTTACTAGGATCGCCTCGAGTCACAAGCTGCAAATATATCCACATAATAATGTGGTCTCAACAATTTATCACCAATAATTACATTTATGTCCTCAACGGGCCAAAATTACAAATATGTCCTTATAATCTAAACAGGGCCTATATGCATACTAATACTCATAATCATGCATCTTATATATTCAAATAATCATATAAGCATGCTTATGAAAAAATCATGCATTTAATCATTTAAGTCACACATAATCATGTTATGCCGTCCCGGCACACTAATCAAGGCCCTTAAGCCTTATTAGTAATTTTGGGTCGTTACAACTAGCCCCTCCTAATGAGAATTTCATCCTCGAAATTTACCTGAATAACTCGGGGTACTGATCCCGCATCGTAGACTCAAGCTCTCAGGTTGCCTCCTCGACCCTACTATTCCTCCATAACACTTTAACCAGAGGAATCGTCTTATTTCGTAGGACTTTATCCTTCCGATCTAAAATCTGAACCGATCATTCCTCATAAGACAAATCTTTCTGGAATTCCATGTCTTCATATTTCAACACATGTGTCGTATCTGAGACGTACTTCCGGTGCATAGAAACATGGAATTCGTCATGAACTCCCGATAGCGACGGTGGCAAAGCTAACCTGCATGCCACCTATCTGATCCTCTCTAGGATCTCAAAAGGTCCGATGAATCCAGGCTTAGCTTGACCTTCTTCCCAAACCTCCTCACCCCTCGCAGTGGTGAAACTCGAAGAAATGTGTGGTCCCCAACCTGGAACTCCACGTCTCTACACTTGGGATCAGCGTAGCTTTTCTGTCTGCTCTGTGAGGCGAGCATCTTAGGTCGAATCTTCTCAATAGCTTCATTTGTCTTCTGAAACATATCCAGCCCCAAATACTTCCTCTCACCCATCTCATTCCAATGAATGGGTGATCTACATCTCCTCCCATATAATATCTCATTGGGAGCCATTCCAATCATTGATTGGTAACTATTGTTGTATGAAAACTCAATCAATGGGAGATACTTACTCCACGATCCTTCAAAATCAATCACACACACTCGAAGCATATGCTCCAACACCTGAATCATCCTCTAAGACTGTCCATCAATCTGAGGATGAAAGGACGTGCTGAACTTCAACTGAGTCCCCATAGCCTTCTCCAAACTACCCCAAAACTTGGAGGTAAAGATAGGATCTTGGTCTGGCTTTATAGACTTACCCCATGGAGACGTACGATCTCCCTCACATATAACATTGCATACTAATCCACTGTATATGTCGTCTTCACTGGAAGAAAATGAGCTGACTTGGTGTATCTGTCCACTATCACCCACACCGAGTCATGAAGCCCTACAGTCTTGGGTAAACCTCCCACAAAGTCCATTGTAATTGTAATGCCCTGGATAGCCAAGACCATCACACTGTGTGTTTACAAATGTGCGAGACTTGCTAATCAAGTCATTTAGTTGGAAACGTGTTATAATAACTAAAGTTGTACTAGGGTTAAAATATTTTGGTCTCAAAAGTTTCATTTATTATAACTAAACATTTTTACATGGGATCCCAAAAGTAGTAAAGTTAAAAGACAGTTTATAAAATTTAGAACAAAAGTACAGCTACTAGCCACTCTAAGGGAAAAATAGACATTTAGGTTCTCCCCGTCCTGTATCACTCCTCGGCTGTGGCGGCCGATCAGCTGACTATTTACATTTAGCCTCAAAGCTCTCCAACTCAGGTCTGATCCACTTTGCCCTTGCCTTTACCTGCATGATGTAGCACCCGTGAGCCGAGGCCCAGCAAGAAAACACAATAACAGAGCATAATCATCTAATAAACAACCAGATAACTCATACAGTATTCTCATATATACTCAACATTCCAGATAATCACATTAATCAAGTATTCAACATACTAAGTACATCATTCCTTATCAATAATCAAATCACATATGATAATTAGGGTTAACGCCCTTAGGCCGCACCCTCTGTTTATCCCATTGACTCTGGCCGGCTTAACCCGAGCTCAGTGAATATTAATCTTTCCTCAGCTACCAGTGGTCGAGTCGCGCCCTGTGCGCAAATATTGATTACGACACTCTTAGGTCGTTTATCACATGTCCCATGGCATAATACCATCTATGACATTATACAGATATACGGAGCACTTAGTCCCAACACAATCACATAACTGGGTGCAGTTTTCTTACCTTTAGATTTCACTAGCTTTGTTCAATTTGATTCTCAAGCATGATCCTATCTGAGCCCTAGTGTACACCTAGTCACAGCCATAGATCAGAATCATCACCAACTTCAAATCCAAAACCTAGCCTCGGGACCAAGCCCGAGCCCTCGGGAAGCCCTAATTCCACCAAACGGGGTGGTGGAATCAAACCCCGAGCCCTAGGGCAAAAACCCTAGGAAATGACCCAAAATCCCCTTTCTAGAATAGGGTAGCGCTACAGCGCCCTAAAGTGGGCGCTACAGCGCTACAAACAGAGCCTTCCGGCTTCCAGACGCCCAAGCCTAGTGTTGTAGCGCCCTAAGGCTAGCGCTACTGTGCTAGTCACAGACCAGCAACACCCTGTTTTTTCCTTCTTCGATTTTCTCAAACCAAAACCCCTTGGAACCCTTCTAAACCTCATCTATACCTCAAAGCAAGCCTACCAATCACTACACCTAATCCCAAATGACCCAACAACCCAAAACTTAGCCACATGCACCTTTAAACAAAGAAAACAAGATTTGACTCCAAGACTCAAGAACTCATCCAGAAAACTAGAACAGCCCAGAAATTCAAGTGTTTAAGCTCATAATTTCTTACCTCAAATGGGGAGTTCAATCTTGAGTTACCCTTAGTATCCCTCCAGCCTTTAGCTCCTCAATTCTTCAAGCTTAACTCCCTAGAATTCCCATCCAAAAACTCAATTCAAACACAACTCATCAAAACCAGAAAAACTCAAACTAAACTCTTTAAGCCTTACCTTAACTTGATGGTTAATCCCAGCTAACCCTCTACAACTTCTTCAAGAATCAAGGTTCCAAAGCCCAGTTGTGACTCCCTCAGAATTTACAGCTTCAAATTCCTCTAGAAATGGTGAAGAGATGACCCAACCGAGAAAGAGAAAGTGATAACTCCAAGTATCATGTTTTTCTTTCCTTCCTTCCTTCTTCTTTTCTTTTCCTTTAGCTTCTGAGTCTTTCTACAACTTCTACTAAAGCCATAAAGCAGAATATAACCTATCCCTTAGTAAGCCAAATGACCAGATTGCCCTCCCAATAATAACTACACCTTAAATCACTCTAAGGGCATTTTGGTCATTACTCCCAATTCCAGCTAATTCCTCGAGTATCTTTAATATTTAGCGCTTACTTCCCAATACCTTACTAATCACCAATTATATTTCTCAATATCAAATAATCTCCAATATACTTCTCAAATTCCCAGAAATACCCCCAGACTCACCCCGAGCCGGGTATAAATCCCCGCCGTGACTTCTCCACTAAATCGCTCACTAGGATTGCCTTGAATCACAAGTTGCAGATATATCCACATAATAATGTGGTCTCAACAATTTATCACAAATATCTACATTTATGCCCTCAACGGGCCAAAATTACAAATATGCCCTTATAACCTAATCAGGGCCTACATGCATACTAATACACATAGTCATGCATCTCATATATCCAAATAATCATATAAGCATGCTTGTCGCATAATCATGCATTTTCAACATTAATTCACATAACTTCCAATTGTGCCCTCCCCGCACACTAATCAAGGCCCTTAAACCTTATTAGTAATTTTTTTTGGGTAGTAACAGTAATATCCTCCCATTTCCACTCAGGAATCCCTAAAGGCTGAAGCAACCCTGCCTGTCGCTAATGTTCAGCCTTCACCTACTGACAGGTTAAACATCTAGCCACGTATTCCACCACATCCTTCTTCATCCTGGGCCACCAGTATAACGTCCGTAGATCTTGGTACATCTTCGTGGTACCCGGAGGAAGTGAGTACGGCGTAGTATGTGACTCATCAAATATCTCTCGTCTGATCCCCACATCAGTTGGGAGACAAATCCGCCCCTGATACCATAGCAAGCCAACCTCAGAAATAGAATAGTCCTTAGCTACTCCCGCTAAGACATTCTCTCTAACCTCCTGTAATTCAGCATCTACCAACTGACCTTCCTTAATCTGCTCTAGCAGGGTCGATTGCAGAGTAATATTGGCCAACCAGCCCACCACCAATTCTATCCCTACTTTGGCCATCTCATTAGCTAACTCTCTCGAAATCTGGGTGGAACTATATAACTGACCCGGGCCCCTCCGGCTCAATGCATCTGCCACTACGTTGGCTTTCCCTGGGTGATAAAGAATATCACAGTCATAGTCTTTTACCAACTCTAGCGAACATCTCTGCCTCATATTCAGGTCCTTCTATGTGAAGAATTACTTCAAACTCTTGTGATAAGTGTATATCTCGCACTTCTCCCCGTACAGATAATGTTGCCAAACCTTCAGTGCGAATACCACCACTGCTAACTCCAAATCATGGATAGGATACCGTTGCTCATACTCTTTCAGCTATCGTGATGCATAAGCTATAACCTTCTCATTATGCATCAACACACAGGCCAAACCCAACCTTGATGCATCACAATAGACTACAAACTTTCCTTCCTCCGAAGGTAGACTTAACATAGGTGCAATAATAATTCGCTGCTTCAATTCTTGAAAATTGTTCTCGCACTTGTCTGACCAAACGAACTTCAAATTCTTCTGTGTCAATTTTGTCATCGATGTTGCTCTCTCTAAGAACCCTTCTACAAACCGTCTGTAGTAACCTGCTAACCCGAGGAAGCTCCAAACCTCTGAGGCGTTCCTTGGCCTCAACCAATCTCTCATTGCCTCCACCTTAGATGGATCCACCTTAATCTCATATGCACCAACAATATGTCCAAGGAATGTCACTTCTGGTAGCCAAAACTCACACTTCTTAAACTTAGTGTACAATTGATGCTCTCTTAACCTCTGTAGAACCTGTCAAAGATGAAACTCGTGTTTTTCCTCTTAACTGGAGTACACTAATATGTCATCGATGAAAACAATGACGAAGTGATCCAAGAAGTCCTTAAACACCCTGTTCATTAGGTCCATGAATGATGATGGGGCATTGGTCAAACCAAACGACATGACCAGAAACTCATAGTGTCTGTACCTTATTGGGAGCCTGTCTTTGGTATGTCCTCATCCTTGATCCTCAGCTGGTGATAACCAGATTGAAGATCAATCTTCGAGAACGCCGTCTTACCCTGCAGCTGATCGAACAAGTCGTCAATCCTTGGTAGAGGATACTTATTCTTGATAGTCTACTTGTTCAATTCCCTGTAGTCTATACACATCCCCAGAGTCTCGTCCTTCATCTTCACAAACAAAACTGGAGCACCCCATGGCGAGTAGCTCAGCCTGATGAACCCCAAATCTAGAAGCTCCTGTAACTGTATCTTCAATTCCTTCAGCTTTGTCGGTGCCATTCTATATGGTGCCCTTGACACTGGCTCAGTCCCTGGTGCCAACTCGATAACAAATTGACTCTCCCTGTGTGGCAGCAGCCGTGGTAAATCCTCAGGGAATACATCCAGGAACTCACAACCCAATCTAGTCTCCCCCGGCCCTGTTGGTAAAACCCTAGTGGTATCCACCACACTAGCCAGAAAGCCCATACATCCTCCCTTTAATAAATCTCTGGCCCTCAACACTGATATCATGGGTACGCGGGGTCCATATACCGCTCCCACAAAGATAAAGGGATCCTCACCCTCTAGCTCAAAGGTCACCATTTTCTTCCTTCA
This sequence comes from Humulus lupulus, assembly GCF_963169125.1. NCBI lineage: Eukaryota > Viridiplantae > Streptophyta > Magnoliopsida > Rosales > Cannabaceae > Humulus > Humulus lupulus. The sequence goes on along the minus strand of NC_084794.1, from coordinate 173,182,711 downwards.
ATCAATAGTAGCTTCGTATCTAACCAACCAATCCATACCTAAATTGATGTCAAAATCCTCCGTACCTAAATCAATCAAGTCTACTGACAATTACCTACCATCAACCATCATCGGCAGCGCTCTAATCCACCTCATAGAAACTACCAGTTCTCCCGTATGCAATATAGTCCCAAACCCCGCAGTATAATAATCACTAGGTCTACACAGTCTATCAAGCACCTTACTAGAAACAAACGAATGTGTAGCACCAGAGTCAATCAATACAGTAAAAGGAGGGCCAGCGCTAGAAAGCTGACCTACCACCACCGAGGGACTAGCCTCGGCCTCGGCCTCTGCCTGCGTCAGGGTGAACACTCGAGCTGGAGTCAAGCTGTCCATCTTCCCTGCTTCCCTTTTCTTCATTGTTGGGCAGTCTTTCTTGAGGTGTCCTACCACCCCCACACATGTAACAGGCCTTAGCCCGACATTCGCCCGGATGGCGTCTTCTGCTCCTCGTGCACTCAGGATAGCTCCTCAATGAATCACTGCCTGCCTGACGGCCACCCTAAGTACCCCGACTCCTCCTATCAGGACCAGGAGCGGTTGAAGCATCCGGGGTCTTCCTCTTCAAATCACTATGGACTCCACCCCTACCAGACCCGGAGTAGGGAGGCAGCGCCTTGCGGCCCTCCTACCTTACTTCACTCTCCCTCCAGATCTTGTTCTCCGCTTCCTCAGCGGTAAGCGCCTTCTCAACAACCTAGGCATAAGTTGTCCCCCCAGGAACTGTTGTAATCCTCACATCTCAGGCTATCGTAGCATTAAGCCCATTGATAAATCTTTCTTGCCTAGTTGCATCAGTAGGCACAAGATTCGATGCAAACTTCGCAAGTCTGTCGAACTTCAGGGCATATTCTATAACTGTCATGCTACCTTGAACCAACCCCATAAATCCATTAACCTTCCCTGCCCTGATGGTAACATTGTAATACTTCTGGCTGAACAAATCCTTAAATCCTTCCCAACTCAAAGTAGTAACATCCCAGGTCTATGATGCCACTTCCCACTAGATACGGGCATCCTCTCTCAACATCTATGCAGCACAAGCTACTCTATCATGACCCTCTACCCTCATGAAATCCAGAATAGTAGTGACCATACTCATCCACTGTTCAGCCTTCAGTGGATCTGGTCCTCCCTCAAAATTTGGAGGATGCTGTTTCCTGAACCGCTCATACAACGGCTCCCATTTATTCACAACCTATATTTGCTGCGCAACTGATACCACTGTAGGTGGCATAATAGGGGTAGCACTCCCTGATGAAGCCTGCTGTCGTAGAAGTCAGATCTGCTCATCCTGGCTCTGAAGTCGTGCTTGCATGTCTGCCATAATCTGCTGCCAGTTCTCAGGGACTGGCAAAGGGGTTTGGCCCTGGTCATCATCTCTTGCCTCAGACCTACTGCCGATAAGTCATACAGCTCATCTTGGACGCATAGCTATCCAAGTTAATCTACAATCAACGACTTGGCAGTCAGATTATGATGATAGGGTAATAATCATTCCATAATCCTCCATTGGAACTCAATAATTCACAAGCAATCAAGTTATAACAATTTGTTCAAATATTCATTCACATACACAGCAATGCTAATAAGCATGTCTCGATATCATCACACAACAGTCAAGGGCCAGGCCCTATCAGTATCTCATGCTCCCTATTAATCAATCAGATATCAGTATTCATATTTCTTTCCATTCATTTAAGCATATAAACATGCATACCCAATTACCAAACCCTGAGTCGAGCTTGTCTTTAGCAGTGAATGTACATGTCCAACTAGTCTTCAGGAACCATTAAACCTAGGACGCTCTGATACCAAGTTGTAACGCCCTGGGTAGCCAAAACTGTTACACTGTGTGTTTATAAAGGTGCAAGACTTGCTAATCAAGTCATTGAGTTAGAAACGTGTTACTGCAACTATAATTGAACTAGGGCTAAAGGTTTTGGTCACAAAAGATACATTTCACTTAATTAAACATTTTGTACATGGGATTCCAAAAGAAATATATTTTAAAGGATGATTTACTGAAAAATCCAGGTTATATACTGCTACTGGCCTCTCTAAGGGCAAAATAGACATTTAGGCTTAATCTGTCCTATACCACTCCTCATTAGTGGCGGCTGATCAGCTGACTATGTACATTCAGCCTCAAAGCTCTCCAACTCAGGACTAGTCCACCTTGCCCTTGCCTTTACCTATACCACGTAGCACCCGTGAGCCAAGGCCCAGCAAGAAAACCATAATGCATAGCACAAGCGACAACCAACAGACAGATAAATTACGAATCATCAATCAGATATACAACAAGTCATAAAACTCACATAAACAGTGATATCAAACTACAAGACAATAATTAGTTACTCAGATAACAAACTCGTCACAACCATCAGTTTAAACAACATTAAACATATCACGCCAAAATCTAGGGTCGGCGCCCTTAGGCCGCACCCTCTGATTGTCCCACTGAGTCTGGCTCGCTTAGGCCGAGCTTAGTGATTATGTACTTAACCTTAGCTACCAGTGGCCAAGCCATGCCCTGTCCATAAATATTGATTATGGCACTCTTAGGTCGTTTATCACATGTCCCCATGGCATAATACCATCCCATGACATCACATACAACTATAGGGAGCTCTTAGTCCCAACATAATCACATAACTAGGTGTAGTTTCTTACCTTTGATTCCGAGCACTTTAATTAATTGAAATGATCCTCGAGCACGATCCCGACCGAGCCCTGCGTACACCTAGTCACAAATGTAACATAGAACCCTCATTAACATTCAATCTCGTAACCTAACCTCCGGACCAATCCCAAGCCCTCGAGAAGCCCTAATTCCACCAAACGGGGTGGTGGAATCAAACCCTGAGCCCTCGGGAGAAAACCCTAAGAAAATACCCAAAAATCCATTTCTGAAGGTAGGGTAGCGCTACAGCGCCACAAGGTGGGCGCTACAACGCTACAAGCAAAGGAAAAATCCCCCAAAAAACCCTGACATAGCGTTGTAGTGCTCTTTTGCTAGCGCTACAAACAACACCTTCAGCACTTTGAGTTTCTCCTTCAAATTTCCCCAAGCCAAACCTCCTTAAATCCCTTCCAAACCTCAACCACACTTCAATTTAAGCCTACCATACACTACATCTCATCCAACATGACCCAATAACACCAAACTTGGCCACATGCACCATCAATCACAGAAAAACCCAAGATTGAGCTTGAAGCTCAAAAACTCAACAGAAAAACCAGAACAGCCCAAAAACTCAAATGACCAAGTCCAGAATTGTTACCTATAATGGAGAATTCGACCCTAGGTTTCCCTTAATGCCCTTCTAGCCTTTAGCTCCTAAATTCCCGAAGCTTAATTCCCTTAATTTCCATCCAAAGTTCAAGTTTAGAAATCAATTCAAACAAAACTCATAAACTCAAGAACAACCTTTAAACTTTACCTTAATTGGGTGGCTAATGTTAGGAAAACTTATACAGGATCTTTATTTATTTTCATGTACATCTAATATTAAATAAATTAATATGAGATAGCCTAGAACATGTTTCTAAAATTGAATTCAAAGAAAAACAAAGACAAGAATACTTATAATCAAAGAGGCTTAGAAAAGGACTTGTGTTTAGAGAGAATCTAAAACTATCAGAAAATCTGACTTGTAACTTATCAAACTTATGTTTTGTCTTCTCTCTAAGCTCTCCTTTTATTGACTCAATTAGGCCATTTAATTTAATTAAAAAATCAATAAAATAATAGCCAATTTGAAGCCCTAGGTCGAAATTATCATGGGCTTTAGGCCCATGAAATTTCCCATTTGATTATAAGCTCATTGGACTTAAAAGCAAGGCATGTATTATTTTCTATAGATTTAATTAATTAAATAATTATTTAAATCCTTTATCAAATTAATTATTTATAATTTGAACCTTGATTTAAACTTATTTATTAATTTAGATACCAATTTATCTTAATTAATAAATTTGCCATAAATCTCTTTTGTTCACAAAATTACATAACTCTGTGAAACTATCCAAAATTGACCTGATCAACTTTGATAATTCTAATTGATAATTAAATAAATTAATTGAGACTATCTAGATGATTTTATCCAAGGTACAATGGGGACCATGGGCCTATGAAATCAAGCTCCAATAAGTTATCATAAATCTAACAAATAAATTTACTAACTTATTAATTCCTCGTGACTCCACTATAGACTCTGAATTGCACTCTTGAATTCATAGAACGCTTTATAACAAATATAGATACGCTATTAATTATCCATTGTTACAACCATAATTGTCACTCAATCCTCTATAGACGGTCTACAATGAGATAGGACTAAAATACTATTTTACCCCTCATTGTATTTTATCCTTAAAACACTTAGTTCCTTGTAAATGATATTTCAGTAAACTAATTTAATTACTAAAATGAGATCTCTATCATTTAACAACTTGAACCAAACTAAAAGGAAACCATCGTTTCACTTCTTCATCAGAAGCTATAGATGTTCATATTTATGATTAACACTCACACGCAATTATACTACCGAGTTCCCAAGATGTAAGTATGGGCTAGTCCGTAGGGTAAGCTGGTAACGAACAAGTCAAAGAACTCAAATAATACAATCAGTTAGAATACTAACCACTCTGAATTGAGATTGAATTGACCTATGGTCAACTATACGATGTGACTAGAATAGATAATAATGGTATGCTTACTTATCTTATCAACTGTCAATGTCGGTCCTGTCCAATGTAACAAATACATCCGATCTCATCTACTTTGATAATGTTCTGGAAAGAACATAACAATGTAATGTGTAAGTAGATCATATCATAGATTGGGAAGTCAGTGTAAATCCGGTGCACTGACTAATCTTAGGACTAACTTATTTTGAACATATAATCATATTTATATTCCACTGTGATTACGTCACTATAAATAAGATTAGCTATATGCTCGGGATTTAATAGAAGTTTATATTAAACAAATAATCATGAAAATAAAACATGTGAGCAAAGTGATTAACCAAGTCAAAAAATGATTCTATTCTTTTATTGATAATAAAATGAGATTACAAAGAATTTGGGTTTTAATTAGTGCATAAAACCCCAACAGCTAATTCCTGCTAAATCCTCTAGCTTTACCAAGGACCCTAGCCCCAAGCTCCAGCCTAAGCTTCCTCTTAGTTACAGCTTCAGAAATCCTCAAGAAATGGTGAAGAATGGGCAAACCGAGTGGAGGAGAAAGAGGTAAGCTCAAGTGTTCAGTTTTTTTTCCCTCTTTCCTTCTTTCCTTTCCCTTCCTTCAGCCTCTACTACATTCTACAAATCCCACTAAGTCTACAGACAGAATGACCCTTATCCCTTTTTAACTATTAAATGACCATTTTGCCCTCCCATTAAAACCTAAGCCTTTAAACATACCAAGGGCATTTTGGTCATTTGCTCCCAATTCCTGCTAATTCCTCAAGTGTCCCTAATAATTATTGCTTAAACCCCGTCACCTAATTAATCCCCAATTATTTTCCTCAATGTCAAATAGTCTCCAATATATTTCTCAGATTCCCAAAAATACCCCAGGCTCCCCTGAGCCGGGTATAAATCCCCACCGTGACTTTTCCACTAAATTGCTCACTAGGATCGCCTCGAGTCACAAGCTGCAAATATATCCACACAATAATGTGGTCTCAACAATTTATCACCAATAATTACATGTATGCCCTCAACAGGCAAAATTACAAATATGCCCTTATAATCTAAACAGGGCCTACATGCATACTAATACTCATAGTGGATGCTCAATATTCCGCGCCCGTAAAAGGTCCAAGACGCGCCTAGGCATGAGGCCCCGCCTCGCTCGGCCATGCCCAGGTGCGAGGCCCCGCCTCACTCTCAGCACGCCCACGCGAGGCCATGTCCGCATAGTCACCAACTCGGCGTCTTGCCTCGGGCACGCGAGGCCATTTGAAGCCCTCGTCCATGCCCAGGCGCAAGGCCTGTCTCACGCACAGCCTCGGCCACGCGAGGCCCAACGTCCCAGCACCTCGCAAGCACGGCCCATGCCCAGGCGCGAGGCCCGTCATCACCCAGCCTAGGCCACGCGAGGCCCAACGTCCCAACGCCTCGCAAGTGAGGTTCGTGCCCAGTCGCGAGGCCCGTCTCGCGCACAACCTCGGCCACGCGAGGCCCAACGTCCCAGCGCCTTGCAAGTGAGGTCCGTGCCCAGGCACGAGGCCCGTCATCACCCCGCCTCGCGCTCAGCCACGGCCACATGAGGCCCAGCAATCTTTATGTGTAAGGCCACGCGCGCATGATGTCATGGTTGAAGGTGGCCCTCAAGAGATAAAATAATACGAACAAGGTACCTCTAAAGGGGTATGTACATGCCTACATGGATCATGGGACAGGCCTGACACATGTACCTGACAAATAGTGGTGGTTGGGAATAGTACGAGGAGTGGCTACACCACCATTACGTCTCTGACACCCGTACAAGACAAGTAGTGGAGTCATGACCGGGTACAAAAGCTGAGGTGCTCCCACGAACTTTGACAATGTACCAAAGCCGACACCACTACCCCTGGAGCCACTCTCCTGTTAGTGTACTCATGTACCTTCTGGACCACCATGTACCCAGGGCCATTAGAGCCCCCTATAAAATGAACTCTAACCCCACTTGAAGGGGGGTTGGAAAATTTACTGTAGCAAGTGCACCATAGTGAATGAAAAATTGATGTTACCACTGTTCTTCTGCAATTGTTCTTAGAGTTGATACTTAAATTTCTAAGGCTTTTCCATTGATAATCTTTATCTTTCAATTCTTTCCAACTTAACTTAGTTGACGAGTTCTCACCGTCAACAGTTTGGGAATTTAAGTTCCTAAGCTACTGTTCTACCATTACTTCCAGCAAGAAGAAATGCCAAGACGTTCAAAGTGACTCAGGGAGCCACGAGAGGTGGAGGTCCACCTTAACGGAGTCCAGCTGAAGGCCTCCATGAAGGATCCCTCTCCACCCAGAGAGGTGGAGCCCCCAAGGGACCCTGAGGTTCACAAGGGTGATAAAGAGGCCTCGTCACCGGGCGTCCCGCCTGTAGAGAGTCCTGCAAGAGCACCACTAGGAAAAGCTAACGAGTTCCCACTCCCTAGACCACCCCAAGTACCAAACTCCAGCCGGCAGGACCTGGGCCCCTCTGCGCGTAGGCACGATAAGCATCCCTGGGTCCATTTCGTGAGCTCGAGTTCGAAATCTCGATTCTATGAAGAAGAAATACGTGAGCTCCACCGTAAGAACCAAAGGTTGGAGACCACTCTGGAGAATATGCAAGAGGTACTGAATGGCCTATTGCAGGGTAAGTCAAGCGTGACCTTTCCCAAGAGGAAGGAGAAAGGTCGGGAAGGGGTAGAGACCACCGTACCAATAGATGATGGGAGGACCTGACACTCTACCAGTAACACCCCCCGAGCAAAGCAACGCGAACATCCTGAACCACCAAAGCAGGCCCAGAAACCAGAGCCAAGGACCAACGCTGCCCCTCGCAACGAGGACGAGGTCACCTCTAAAAGAGCACCCTCGGATTTACGGGAGGAGCTCAATAAAAAGAGAGCGGGTAAAGGGACCACGCCCCCTATGGCGCCTCGAGAGGGCAAGGGAAAGGTGGATCTTAACCCGTCCGCTTTGAGGGACTCTCTAAGCAAGAGGAGGCAGGACCTAGACACAAAAATGAGGAGCCTGCGAAGCAAGATTGTCACCGCCTCTGGCGGTCAAGTTTTTGAGGAAGAGTTCGACCATGAGTCGCCCTTCGTGAGGGAGATTCAGGCCATTCGGCTCCCTGCCAACTTTAAGGAACCCAATATGACCCCCTACGAAGGAAGCACGGATCCAAAGTACCACCTGGACGCATTTAACGACCTAATGAAACTGAGAGGAATTGGTAGTGGAGCCAGATGCCACAGCTTTGCCGTCACATTGAAAGGACCCGCCTACAAATGGTTCAAAAGATTAAGGCCGGGGTCCATCAGGTCCTAGCAGCAGTTTTCTGATGAATTCCTCCATCAGCACCACGCCGTGCGGGACTACACGATGCCAGGAACCAGCCTGGCCAACGTGAAGCAAGGGGAAAATGAGAGCCTGAAGAGCTACATTCACAGGTTCAATATGGAGGCCACGAAAGTGGGGAGCTTAACCCGTCGAGAGTTAAAAATGGCCATTACAGCCGGGGTGCACCCAGGAAGCAAGTTGTGGGACAACATGCTAAAGAGGGAAGTCACCGACTTAGATGACTTCTATGAGAGGGCGCAGAAATACATTCGTATGGAGGATGGCCACGCAAACCTAAAGGCAGGAAAGGAGGGGTCCAACGCGAAGGCCCCAGCTAAAGACGGGTCGAATGTAACAAAGAAGAAAAGGGCGTATGATGGGTCAAGAGATGATCAGCAAAGAAAGACCAAACGGGGGAGTGATCATAGGTAAGCAGCTTACACTTACTATACGAACCTTACAGATACCAGGGAGCATATTTACCTCACCAATGAAGACCGTGTTCCCTTCAAGAATCCCCCACCAATGAGAAAGGACCGGTCCAAAAGGGATCCCAGTAGATACTGCCAGTACCACAAGGATATCGGGCACACCACAGTGGAGTGTATCCACTTGAAGGAGGAAATTGAGGAGCTCATCCGCAAGGGGCATCTAGGCCGTTATGTCAGGAGAGAAAGGCCAAAGCGAGAGGACGAGCCTGCGATACCCCAGGCGCAAGGGCGAGCCCCAGAAATACAGGGAGAGGTCCGAACCATTTTTGGAGATCCAGGATTTGGGGGAGATTCTCGGAAGGGGCGAGATAGATATGCAAGAGAGGCCCGACGAAGTCCACCACCCTGCATCATGAGTTTGGAACAACGACCCCCAAAAAGCTTCAAGGAGGAAAATGACTCGATCACATTCACTGAGGAGGATGCGCGGGGGGTACATTTTCCCCACAACGACCCGCTGGTGTTGACAATTCAGTTGGCAAATATGCGTGTGCATTGGGTCCTAGTGGACAATGGGACCTCGGTGGACATCCTGTATCGCCCTGCCTTGGAAAATATGGGGCTGGGCATTCATCATCTAAATCCCTTCCAATCTTCCCTATACGGATTCACGGGGGACTCAGTGCAACCCCTAGGGATGATCGAATTGGCACTCACCATGGGGGAGCAACCCTGACAGACTACAGTCATGGCTAACTTTGTCGTAGTAGATTGTGCATCAGCTTTCAATGCGGTATTGGGAAGATCATCCCTAAGAGAATTGAAAGCCATAACTATATATCACCTGGTTGTCAAGTTCCCAACTCTAGGAGGGGTCGCTAGTATGAAGGAGAACAGAAAGAAGCAAGGGAGTGCTACAACACCTCACTCCGTGCGCCTGTGAAACCACGAGAACCAATGGCCATGGTGATACATGAGGCGCTACGTGTGCCTGCGGGGAGTTCGCAGGAGCTAGACCCTCGAGTCGTGGAGGATTCAAGAGCAGAACCAATGGAGGAAGTAGAGGAGGTTATAGTAGTGGAAGAACCGTTGAGAAAACTGAAGGTAGGAAGAAGCTTGCAGAGTGACGTGAAGAAGGAGTTGATAAGGTTTTTGAAGGATAATCTGGATGTATTCACATGGAGTCACGAAGATATGGTGGGTATAGACCCCAGTGTTATGTGCCACCATTTGAATATCTCCCCTGAAGCGAGGCCCGTTAGGCAGAAGAGGTGGGCACTAGACCCAGAAAGGTACGCGGCCTTAAAGGAAGAGGTCGACAAGCTGAAGGCCAATGGGTTTATCCGTGAGTCTTTTTACCCTGTGTGGGTGTCGAATCCAGTACTAGTCCCAAAACCAAACGGGAAATGGAGGACCTGTGCCGATTTCTCAAACTTGAATAAAGCTTGTCCTAAGGACAGCTTCCCGCTCCCAAGGATACATCAGTTAGTAGATGCGACGGCAGGACATGAATTACTGAGCTTCATGGATGCCTACTCGGGGTACAACCAGATTCCAATGAACCCACCAGATGAAGAGCATACGTCATTCATTACGGACAAAGGGCTCTACTATTACAAGGTGATGCCCTTCGGGTTGAAGAACGCGGGTGCCACCTATCAAAGGTTGGTCAATAAGATGTTCGCTAACCAGATAGGAAGGAACATGGAGGTGTATGTTGATGATATGTTAGTAAAGACCAAGAATGAAACAGAGTTCAACAAGGACCTTGGTGAGATGTTTGACACACTTAGGAAGTACCGAATGAAGTTGAATCCCGTCAAGTGCACCTTTGGTGTATCCTCAGGAAAATTCTTGGGCTTCATGGTCAACTCCGAAGGCATCAAGGCCAATCCTGATAAGATAAAGGCCCTGATAGAGATGAGCCCGCCTAAGAACAAGAAGGAAGTGCAATGCTTAACGGGAAGGGTGGCGGCCCTTAATAGATTTATTTCAAGGTCAACTGATAAGTGCCTCCCCTTCTTTAACATCCTCAAAGGGAGCAAAAAGTTCGCTTGGGATGTGGAATGTGAAGAGGAATTTATCAAGCTAAAGGAGCACTTGGGGAAGCCACCCCTGTTGGCGAAACCTGAGAAAGGCAAGAAGTTATACCTATACTTGGCAGCGTCTGAACATGCCATAAGCGCAGCCTTGGTTAAAGGGGAGAAGAAGCAGCAATAACCCGTGTACTATATCAGCAAGTGTTTGGTGGACGCAGAGAACCGGTACCCAGAGATTGAAAAGTTGGCCTATGCATTAGTTGTGGCCTCGAGGAAGTTGAGGCCCTACTTCCATGCGCACGAAATTGAAGTTCTCACGGATAGTCCTTTAAGGCAGGTCTTGCATAAACCTGAGACCTCGGGGAGGCTGATGAAATGGTCGATCGATTTGAGTCAATTCGATATCGTGTATACCCCAAGAGCTTCCTTCAATGGACAGGTGCTGGTAGACTTTATAGTGGAGTTCACCCGTCAGCCGAATGGAGGAAGAAGTGAAGAAGGGGAGCAGCCTTTCATAGAGGAAGAACGAGGGGATCTTGAGGAATGGAGTCTACATGTGGATGGGGCATCCAATGAAGGAGGATCTGGAGCAGGTATCATGATGACAGGACCCGAGGGACACAAGATGTATTGTGCGATCCGGTTTGGGTTTGAGGCCTCCAATAACGAGGCGGAGTACGAGGCGCTCCTGGCTGGCTTGCGTTTAGCCCAGGAGCTAAAAGTGACGTGCCTTCAAATTTTTAGCGACTCTCAGTTAGTGGTATACCAGGTAAAGGGGGAATATCAGGCGAGGGGACCCAAGATGGCAGCCTACTTGGAAAGGGTGAAAGGCTATCTGGGATGGTTAGTAGCATATAGCATAGAGCAGATCCCCAGTGAAAGGAATTCCCATGCTGATGCACTCGCGAAGCTGGCTTCCACCAAGGATGGGGATATCCTGGAGTCGATACCCGTGGAGTACTTACCCAAACCCAGCATCGTAAGCGTGGGCATACATATGGTTAGTGTCCCAAAGGAGTCGTGGGCGAAGCCGATTAAAAGATACTTGGAGGAAGGAACCTTGCCTGTGGACAAGAAAGAGGCCCGAAGGTTGGTGTATAAGGTGCCTAGGTGCACCTTGATAGACAGGGTTCTATACAAGATAGGGTTCTCAATGCCACTTCTATGATGTTTAGAGAAGGAGGAGGCATTAAAAGTATTGCATGAGATACATGAAGGAGAGTGTGGTAACCATGAGAGCGGACCCTCAACGGCTAGGAAGGCCATAAGACAAGGGTACTACTGGCCCTCAATGGAGAAAGATGCAAACGACTTTGCCAAGAAATGCGACAAATGCCCGAAACACGCTAACTACACTCGGAGGCCCCCAAATGAGTTAACTAGCCTGACCAACCCCTGGCCCTTTGCTATCTGGGGGATAGACTTGATCGGCGCCCTTCCTGCGGGTAGGGGAGGGGCGAAGTACGCAGTAGTAGCTGTAGACTATTTCACCAAGTGGGTTGAAGCGGAGCCACTCATGAAGATAACTGCCAAACACATCACCTCATTTGTCAACAAATTCATTGTCTGTAGATACAGAGTGCCCTACAAAATTATTTCTGACAATGGCACCTAGTTTGAGGGGGGAGCCTTTGAGGAATATTGTAGGGGAAGGGGGATAAAGAGAAGTTTTTCAGCAGTGGTACACCCACAGGCCAATGGGCAAGTGGAGGCCATTAACAGAGTTCTTAAAAAGAACCTGAAAACCAAGTTAGAAAAGATGAAAGAAGCCTGGCTGGAAGAGTTGCCGAATGTGCTATGGGCCTATAGAACCACCCCTCGCACGACCACTGGAGAGTCCCCATTCTCCTTAGCATATGGGTGTGAGGCCGTCCTCCCAGTGGAGATGCAGGTGAGTTCCTTCAGGGTACAGGCGTATGGAGACGAGGCCAACCGCGTAGCTCTGGCTGAGAACTTGGACATGCTAGAAGAGAGAAGGGAAAAAGCACAAATGAGGGTGGCGGTATACCAACATCACGCAGCAAGGTACTACAACTCGAGGGTGCAAGAGAGAACTTTCAGAGTTGGCGACCTGGTGCTAAGGAAGGTACTCCCCAACACGCGAGACCCAGGGGCAGGAGTGCTTGGGGCGAACTGGGAGGGGCCCTACCAGGTTGCTCAGTGCATACCCCCAAACACTTATAAGCTGTCGCGCATGGACGACACCATCATACCTCGAGCATGGAATGCGGAGCACCTTAGGAAGTACTACCAGTAAGGCGCCCACGCCCAGTGCTAAAAGGATAGGTTTTCAAAAGTGTTGCATGTTATCTTAGTATGGTAGAGAAGAATCAAAGAGGTTACTTAGATAACCTCCTTTGTAGGTGTAAGTTTTTTTTATTTCCTATGAAGATCTTATATGTATCGCTGTAGCCGGAATTCTATGAATGAAACTAGTTACACCTTCGCACTCCATTTTTTTTACTTTACGTGAGCATCAACCAAAGTGACTGCCGAAGTAAACTTCACCAGACACTTGGGGGGCAATAGTGGCCCGTGAAGATAAAGCACACAACAAAGGGGAGAATCCCAAGAAGGAACCTCCATCAGGAGGACCCAAAAGGGACCATGCCCGTGAAGATAAAGCACACAACAAAGGGGAGAATCCCAAGAAAGAACCTCTATCAGGAGGACCCAAAAGGGACCATGACCCTAAAACGGACCCTTTAACGGGGGATCCAAAAGGGACCCCCTATATCAGGGCCTTAAGCGAAGTCCTTACAAGGCATCCCCTGGGATCACAAGGATTAGTTACCCTTGTGAACATCAAGGAGGCCATAGGGACTTACAAAAAAAAATATGGTAACAACAATAATAAGTCTAGAGCGGCCACCAAGCTGTCTAGCCAAAAAGGGTCCTAAAAGAGACCCTTGCAAAAATAGTACTATGAATAACAACGAGAAGGACGCTTCTCGCAAAAAAATAATAAGCACGCGCAAGAATATATAAAAGGATAGCTAGGACCCAAGGGGTCAAAATATCCTTATAAAAGTAATCAAGAGGCACCAAAAGAGGTCCCAGTGAACCCTTTCACATGGGCTCCGAAGGACCTCCAGCCTGGTAAATAAAAGAGGGGAACCTGCCAAACCCCATCATACAGGCTCAAAAAGGGCCTCAAATGCAGTGGAATAAGAGATAAATAACCACATATGTATATATACATTAAAAAAGGGAGTCTTGAGGACATGACAAGATTTACAAAACAAAAATAGTAGTGATAATGATATTACAAAGTCTCCAAAAAAAAAAGAGCGTACACCCATGGTGGGCTAGCTGACAAAAGTTATGAAATAACTACTTCAGGGCCTCCTACCGCGGGCACTCCACATGGCCTCTTGAGCGACGACGTGCTCATCAAAAGAAGAGAAATCAAAATTGGGATCCTGCCTCCACACACTGTAAAGGGCGCGGTCTATGGACCTGTACTCAATGGCAGTCTTCTCCGCCTTCAAGGAAGCATTTCTCTCCTGCAACGTGGCGACATTGGCCCTAGCAGCCTAGAGTTCGGTCCTGGTAACCTCGACTTCGGCCCTTGCAGTCTGGAGTTCGACCCCGATAGACTCGACTTCGGCCTCTAAATAAGTAACCCTCTCCTGCGACACGGCCGCGATATCCTTGGTCGCCTGGAGTTCGCTCTTCAGGCTGGCAACTTGGTCCTTCAGCTCCTTGGCCTTGGCAACTGCCTTCAGCTTCCTTCTCGACGAGGTAGCAAGTTCGGTCCGAACCTTCTTTAGCTCAGACTGGGTTTTCTCAAGCTCTTTCTCGAGCTCCTGGACCCGGGCTGTAAGGTAGTCCCTCTCAGTAGTAGACGCAGAGAGGTTGCTAGATGAGTCAGCAAACCGTAGAGCCACGGTATAGGCCTGCACAAGAAAGTTAACGACATCAACAATAAGTAACAAAAAAATGCATGTACATCTATACATAATAGAGTTGACGCGAGGTGCAGGAACTCACCCAGGCCATGGTGCACCTTAGGGTTTCCCTAAGGTCCGTCTGGGCAACGTTCCCAAGACCATTCCAGCCAGATACAGGGAGGCCCGAGGCAAGTTGGATGTATCGCTACCCATAAGACATCGCCATCCGAGTCACCCAGGGCTCCCCATCCGCACCAGTGGCACCTGGTTGGGTGAGGACGAACGACCCGTGAGCTGAAACAGAAGGGGGCGCGGTGAAAGTGGAAAACTGAGGATCTGGTAGATCAGAGGGTGGCTCCAGAAGGTCGGCGAAATAAGTCCCCGATGGTCCAGGGTCGAGAGGAGCCTGAGTGAAGGCGTCGTAGCCCTTAGGGTCAGGGCAAACATAACACCCCGGAACGCCCTGTTGGTCTTGAGAATGAGGGGCTATGTCCGGATCATAGGAGGCACATGGAGGGCATCCCCCAGGAGATGGAGGCAGCTGGTGAGATCCCCCGTGGTCAAGGGGGGCTTCCTCCGTCTCTTCCTCATCGTCATCGTCATCTAGGCAAGGCTCGGCCAAGGCCCCCTTCATCTTCGTGGACCCAGAGATGGTCCACAGCAACTTGGGGTCCGAGACAGGGGACAATTTATGGTGGTTCAGATTCTTCACGGTGAATAGGCACACCACCTTTTTCATAACAGGGTCAGCGTTGAGGAACGTTCTCATGTCTCTCGCTTCTGACCCGACAACTGTGGGTTCAGCGAATTGCTCTGCATAATACACGCCATGGTCGATATGAACGTAAGTCATGAAACAATAAGTTGTAAGAAAGTAAAAGAGAGAAAGTGATGCTCAGGGTACTTACTGAGAGTGGCCCAGAAGTCCTCACGGACCGAGAGGGGGCCTTCCACGAAGAAAAAGTCCTGCTTCCAGGACCCTGGGTTGGACACCGAGCCCTTTATCAAAGAGGCCTCGTTGTTGGCTTTTTGTAAATAGTAAAAGCCCTTGGACTTGGAAGGGGCATGAGGTTGTAAAGGAAGTGCACCTCTGTCGCCGTAGGAGCGCATTTAAACAGCTTCGTAAATGCAACGAAAAGGCAGCTTAAAGTCAGCCAGTCATTGGGAGCCAGCTAAAGCGGGGCAAGGTCGAAGTAGTTGAGGACCACAACAAAGAATGGGTGTAACGGGATGGTACCACCTGCCTTCAGGATGTGCTCCGTGAGGGCCACAAAGCCGGGCCTAGGACTGTTAACCCGGCATGTCTCCTGAGGAGCATATAATGCGTACTCCGGAGGGACGTGATAATTATCCACAATGTCCCTCAGTTTGTTTTCGGACACACGCGACACCAGTTCGGTTGCTAGTAAAAGAGCATCGTCCGGTTCATTGGAAGCCACCTGTCGTCGTGCCCTCGGCATATCTGCAAAATCAAAAGAAAAATGTGAGGAAGAGACAGAACACTTGACCCTCCATTTTTTCTTCCTAGCAAGAGTCTTCCATCAAGGGAGCGACTGCGGAAGTGCTGAGCTAGGAAAAATCGAGACTAGGGGCTGAGGAGAAGCGGAGGCAGCCCCATGACAGTCATCAGGTGAGGATGGGCTGGAGGGCTCAGGCGGAAGGTGTCCCTCCATAAACTCCAACTCCCTCTGCAACTCTAAGAGGGTCACCCTAAGGCTCGCTACATGGTCACTAAAGTCTGGGGGGACAGGTGCTCCGTCTCCTCTCGACACCGAGTCAATTTCGCTCTCCACCACCCAAATTTTATGCCCAAGTTCAGCCATGTACTCAAGATGGCAGATACGGGCCTGCCTTAAGGAGTCATAGTCCCGGTAAGGGTTTTCCTCAGGGGACTCTGAGTCTGAGGACAGGTCAATAAATTCAACTCCCGGAGGTATGCCGGATGGGCCGTCACTGGCCATGAGACCTCGTCCCGAAAGCAAAAAGGGGTTCACGTATAAATGAGGGGATGGCTACAAAACACAAAGGAATAGGCTTAATACCTCTAGATGCAAACGCCCTAAATGACCCACTACAGAGTATAAAAAAATAGGGGCATGCAACTGGGCAGACTCACTACGAGCTCAGGCCATGGTACCCCATCCCGAGTAACGCTAATTTGGACCCAACAAAAACCAGGGAAAAAGATAATATACCTCAAGATGTAGAAATTAGAGGCTGTCGAGGCCAAAAAAGGAGGTCGAGGGCCAAAAGCACCAAATGATCGAAAATACACGTCTGCAAAAATAGACAAAAAGGATGTGTTAGCCTCCAAATAGACATACCAAGAAATTAGCTCATATGTAAAAAAAAATGAAATGAAAAAATAAAATGAAGGAAACTATGGCAAAAGTGAGGTGGTGGGGGATTGAACCCCTTACCTCTTGAAAGGAGTGAGGGTCTAGGAACCACTAAGCTAAGGAAGTAAGGTGTAAATAATAAGCCTGGCATGAGGGCCTATTTATAAGAATCAAGGAGAATAGTCTACAAGAGCACCTAAAGGTCCTCTCCTAGACTAGGGGGCAAGTATGGATGCTCAATATTCAGCGCCCGTAAAAGGTCCACGACGCGCCTAGGCGCGAGGCCCCACCTCGCTCTCAGCAGGCCCACGTGAGGCCATGTCCACATAGTCACCAACTCGGCGTCTCACCTCGGCCACGTGAGGCCATGCGAAGCCCTTGCCCATGCCCAGGCGCGAGGCCCGTCTCGCACACAGCCTCGGCCACGCAAGGCCCGTCATCGCCCAGCCTTGGCCACGCGAGGCCCAACGTCCCAGCGCCTCGCAAGTGAGGTCCGTGCCCAGGCGCGATGCCCGTCTCGTGCATAGACTCGACCATGCGAGGCCCAACGTCCCAGTGCCTCGCACGCGAGGTCCGTGCCCAGGCGCGAGGCCTGTCGTCGCCCCGCCTCCCGCTCAGCCATGGCCACGCGAGGCCCAGCAATCTTTAGGTGTAAGGCCACGCGCGCATGATGTCAGGGTTGAAGGTGGCCCACAAGAGACAAAAAGAATACGAACAAGGTACCTCTAAAGGGGTACGTACATGCCTACAAGGATCATGGGACAGGCCTGACACCTGTACCCGAAAAATAGTGGCGATTGGGAATAGTACGAGGAGTGGCTACACCACCACCACGTCTCTGACACCCGTACAAGACAAGTAGTGGAGTCATGATCGGGTACAAAAGCTGAGGTGCTCCCACGAACTTTGACTATGTACCAGAGCCGACACCACTACCCCTGGAGCCACTCTCCTGTTAGTGTACTCGTGTACCTTCTGGACCACCATGTACCCAGGGCCATTAGAGCCCCCTATAAAATGAACTCTAACCCCACCTGAAGGGGGGTTGGAAAATTTACTGTAGCAAGTGCACCATAGTGAATGAAAAACTGATTTTACCACTGTTCTTTTGCAATTGTTCTTAGAGTTGATACTTAAATTTCTAAGGCTTTTCCATTGATAATCTTTATCTTGCAATTCTTTCCAACTTAACTTAGTTGACGAGTTCTCACCGTCAACACTCATAATCATGAATCTCATATATTCAAATAATCATATAAGCATGCTTATCACATAATCATGCATTTACTCATTTAAGTCACACATAATCCAGTTATGCCCTCCCGACACACTAATCAAGGCCCTTAAGCCTTATTAGTAATTTCTGGTCGTTACAGTTATGGAATATTTAGATTAATTACTGCTAGTATGGTCCACTAGTATTATGAGTACATATGACCTAGGTCTGGGTTACTAGTGTAGCAGGACACTTTAGTGGAGGTACTTTGCATGCTGAGAGTATGTAGGACTGGACCAGATGTGATTTGTTAATACTTGTTTAAACACAGTTTCATAGTATTAATCAAACACATCAAATGATGATCATATACACGATGTTCTTAATCATGACGTTATTATGAACTCCTATATAAGTCATATGATCATTTTATTCATGCGTTAAGGTTTGTCAGAATGATCAAGCTAAGAACAATTATTTTGGGGACTCAATGATGTATATGGCTGGGGATGTAATTTAACAAATGTGGAATCTATACCTTCTTATAGATTGAATAATGGTTCCCTATTGGGTTGACTTTTGGAACTGAAAAGGTTAGGAGCGCTCACGTCGCAAACTTGTTGTGATACAACCTTCACTGGTGAAGTCAATGGTACTCTAGGAACAAGATATAACTAAAAGGGTAAAATGGTAATTTTATTATCTTTTAATTATGAACCACTAAAAGAGGATTAACGATGTATGTAATGACTATACCAATGGACACTTTATTCTTAATAAAGTACTCTGTAAATATATGCATGTAATTATCAAGATTTCAATCTCATATTTTTAGTGGAGTAATCATGAGATTAATAAATATGAATATTTAATCAAAAAGCTTTGATTAATAATGTAATATTTATTGGAGCTTGATATTATAGGTCCATAGGTCCCTAGGGTGGCTCTATCAACACCATATCAAGGTAAGAGTTGATACAAGGATATAACTATAATTTGGGAGAGAAGAATTTTATTCTTTGGGTCAAGTATGCAATTATATGATAATTGAGGTTGAATTATTAATTTGGAATTAATTATTAATTTTTTGAAAATATATTTATTAATTTAAATATATAAAATTTTGAATTTCATATATATAAATAAATTAATTAATTTTTTAAATTTAATATTTTATTTGAGTGAGAAAATAAAATTGGTAAGTCAAAAATAGTTTTTGATTTATTCAATTTTAAAAGATGATGATAATGATGATCATCAATTTAAATTTTGAATTTAGAATTTAAATTTTGAAATATGGTTGTCATCTTTTCCTTAAAAAGATTAACACATCATTTTGTGGGAGATTGATTTAGTTAAATAATTATATAAAAGAAAAATACAAAATCCCTGAAAATGGAACAGCACTACATGCTTGACACAGTCCAAGGATTATGTCATGCGTGTACCACTTATATTGATATTGTATCAATATAGTTTTTATTTTATTTATTTAATTATTTGAAAATTCGAAAATATTTTTTTCAAATTTGGTAAGTTAGATATTAACCTAAATCAAAACTATCATCATCATCATCATCATCATCATCATCATTATTATTATTATTATTATTAGGTAATAGAAATATGTCTCTATATATATGATATAGAAGAAGAAGAGAGATATACTACAACACACAATACACAGAACAAAAATCATTCAGAGCTTTTTGTCAGACAAAATACTTTTCCTTCTTCTTTTAGTCTAGTCATTTTCATACCATAATCCAAGTTCTCATGTGTTGAGAAATACTTGTGATTCCTAAAATAAAAACTTATGTTCTCGATGTGCCCACACACATCTTGAGGTGTAGAGAACACTCCGGAAGATCGTGGTTTGAGTGCTCAAAGGTTTGGATAAGAATATCGATAAAAATACAAAAAGACTCAAGGACACTGGATAGGCTTCAAGAGGTAAAAGTTTGTGTTCTTGATTTTTTGTGTTTATATGTTGTATATAAATATATTGTTTAATTATATACATATTTATTGCATCATTAATAGTATTGTATGATAATGTTTCTGGATTGTTTTCTTGGTCATATAAATTGTTTATATGATTAATGAAAAAAAAAATTGTTGTTGTTATGTTGTTCATAAACAAACAATGGGCCCACCACACAAAGATTTCGCTGCGTGCTCTGAATGGTTTTCCAACAATTGGTACTAGATCAGATCATTAATCTATACATATTATTAATTTTTGTGTGGGGCTATAAGCATTTTTATATTACATGTGATATATGTTTGAATGGATGGATGTTTATTTTCATGATGATAAATTCTTAAGGGTTGTTTATTATGGTGGTTTTGGGTTTAGGAATTGTTCTTAAAATTTCTAGATGAAATGTGTAAGCCAATTGGGACATAGGAATTTTGTGATTTTTTGTTTAAAAAATCTAGGTACAAAATTCTTTTATGATCCTGACCCTGAGCACGAGGCCGAGGTGCTGCCCAGCCAGTCGCATGCGTGCTGCTAGCCACCACGCCCCTGCGCACCCAGGCAGTCGCGCCTTGCTCACCCAAGCAGACATGCCCCTGTGCCCAGGCAGCTGCGCCCCTACGCCCATCCACCACACCCCTGCGCACCTAGGTACCGCGCCCCTGCGCCCAGCCACCGCTGGACCACCTATTGTCGCCGCCCCTTGGTACACACCTAGGGTGTTGTAACCATAAATATATTTTTAATTATTCATTTAATTAAAATCAGAAATTGAATTAAAATGGTTTTAATTTGGAAATTTCTATAATTGAATTACTGATGATTATTTACCTTAATTAAAAATATTTTAATTGTTATCTTCCATAATTAAAATATCCAAAATAAAATAGTTTAATTTTATTTTTGAATTAAATCTCCCAAATTCAAATTGGGACTTAAAAACTTTTGGGTGTTAAAACCCAAAATTTAATTATTTTAAAAGTTTGTTTAAAATAATTAAAAAAAGTTGTATAATTCAAAATGGATATGGAAAAATTTTGGCATTGGCTCAACAAGACTACATCTCAAGGCTCAAGATCAAAGTGCTCTTCAACAAGCCTTAATTAGTCTAGGTTACATTTTTCCTGTATATTTTTTCAAGTGTTGTAATTTTTCTAGAAATACCCAAAAGTTACCATACCCGTTTTTATTTTATTTATTTATTATAATTGTTTGAATGTGATTAAAATATTTAATATTTTGTCATGCATTATAACATGTCATTCATATACCCACACAGTATGCAACTAGCATGCATTACATTCGTGTAGAAATATGTTATTAGGAATGTCCTATATTTTTGTTATATGTTTATATATGATAATTCATATAATAAAAAATTTAGTCTTAATTAGTTAAGATGGTAAATAAAAATTAAAGTTTTTAATTTGTTGTTTTAATGAAAATATATTATTAAAATAAAAATGATATTCTCTTAGTTAAAGCAAAATTAGAATTAGAATTAAGGGCACAATTTTTGTTTTTAGTTTTTCTTAATTAGATTGGTAATTAATAGAATATCATTTGGAAAAAATAATTAAATTTATTTTTACAACTAAATTAAAAAATATTGATTTTGTGAAAAACACGCTTTCTCCAAAATAGTGAGTGGGAGAGGGAGTTATGACAATAAGTCTCATGGTCTCCATTATTGATTGAACATCGAGAGGCATAAGAAGGGTCCTCTGTCACCTCCGTTTGCGGCCTCCCTAAGGAAAGGCTTCTGAATATGTTTATTATATCTCAAGGTTGACTTCTCTCATGAGAATATAATTAGTGATGTATTTAAAGTTTGACTGACCCTAAGGCACACTCTTGAATTAAGTCATCGATTGAAAATAATGGGTTACACTCCTAAGGTGTATCTAGGCATTCGAGCATGACTAGTGCATCTTGACCAAAATAGTGGTAGGTCATAAGTCAAAAGATAAAAATGCGTTTTTAAATTTTTCACTTATGAAATTGAGATTTGTCTCAAAATTAATTTGGGGTTAGTATGACCTACCCTAAGACAGTCCATTAACTTTTCAAATTAATTCATCGTGGATTAGTATATTTTTTTATGTGTTTTTATATGTTGCATTCATGCATCATATTTACTTTTCTAAATAAAATCATATATTTATTATATGTTTTAATTCATTATATTTTATTTATTTATTTCTAGCAACAATGGTTAATTCTCTTAATCTTGATCAAGAACCTCAAAATGAGAAAGAACCAGTTAATCCTCGTGATGGCTTCCCAAGTACTTTTCATATAGACTTCAACAATCTAGATGTTTGGTACAGAATCTATGGATACCAAAAATCCACCAAGAAAAAAAAATATGGCCCCTTATTGAAGTGAGCAACTAAGGGGCACTGAAGGCGACAAGTACGCGATAGAGTCAGAAGGTTATCACGTGCCACCAAGAGGCCACATATTTGCAAGGCCCTAGGCCTCACAAAGTCACTTCATGCCAAATGAGAGACAAGAATTCCACACCAATAAAAAGTCCAAAGCAATCAAGTCCAAACCCCCGTAAGGCCCACATGCATTGCAAGACCATCACACGAGACATCAAGTGCCTCGCGCCAGGGTCTCGCAGAGGTCATCTCGGCCATGCCCAACACCTGGGCCTTGTGAAGTGCCTCGGCCATGCCCAATGCCTCACGTTTGAGCCTCGTAAAGGTACCTAGGCCATGCCCAGCGCCTCGTGCCAAGGCCTCGTGAAGGAGCCTCGGCCACGCCCAGCGCCTCACGCCTAGGCCTTGTGAAGGAGTCTCGGCCATGCCCAGCGCCTCGCGCCTGGGCCTCGTGAAGGAGCCTCGGCCATTCCCAGCGCCTCGCACCTAGACCTCGTTAAGGTGCCTCGGCACGCCCAGCGCCTTCCGCCTGGGCCTCGTGAAGGTGCCTCGGTCATGCCCAGTGCCTCGCGTATGGGCCTCGTGAAGGTGCCTCGGCCACGCCCTGCGCCTCATGCCTGGGCCTCGTGAAGGAGACTCAGCCACGCCCAATGCCTTGTGCCTGGGCCTCGTGAAGGAGTCTCGGCCATGCCCAGCACCTCGCACCTAGGCCTCGTGAAGGAGCCTCGTCCATGCCCAGCGCCTCGCGCCTGGGCCTCGTGAAGGTGCCTCGGCCACGCCCAGCGCCTCGCACCTGGGCCTCATGAGGGAGTCTCAGCCATGCCCAGCGCCTCGTGCCTGGGCCTCCTGAAGGAGCCTCGGCCACTCCCAGCCGAAGTCAATGTTTTACATACCGAGGCCCACCTTGCCTGCATAGTGAGGCATGCCACGCCTCGCCTCGCCTAAGTTCCCAAGCGCCATGATGTCGTGCTCCGCGATCCCCATATCGCCAGCGCCTCACGGGACACCCTTGCTCCCTAGGCCAGCGCCTCACGAGACGCCCTCGCGCCACGGGACCATGTTGTGCGCCAGCACCTCGCACGCCAAACGAGTGCATCATGCGCATGCCCAGTAGGCGTGCCTCATGTACCACATGGCTACACCTTCAGCGTGCACCAATCAACCACAAGGCACCTTGCACCACGCGAAATCACAACTCGTTGCTTTCCATGGAAGGTGCCACCAAAGGAGTGTTTATATGAGTAGAGAAGGAACATTCAGAGGATGAAAGAATAGGGCCCTTGTGAGGGTAAGAACCTGGACATGACTCAAAAGAGATCGTACAGATATGAAGTATGTACTAATGTATGACCCTGAGGACCCCAGGCATCTGATCCTTACATCCATGTCACACAAGTAGTGGTCGTACAAGTAGGTACCCAATGTTGTCCTTCTCAACCAATCTCTGACATCCGTCCCCGACAAGTGGTAGCAGTACAAAGAGTGGTGGCATGACCTACGTGTCTCTGACCACAAACAAGCGTCGACGCCATGACCCTCTGTTCCACCACGACCTATGCCACTACCTTGACAGTGTACCCAAGTACTTTCCTATCCCCTAGGACCACATTGTATCAGAGGCCATTAGAGCCAGGCTATAAATAGATATCCACCCCTCAAGCTAAGGGGTTGGAAAATTCATTGTAGGCTGAGACTTTTAACCAATATATGAATGTTTACTCCATTGTTGATCTGTATATATTTTTCCTTAAGTTTATTCTAAGTTCTTATCGAGCCATCTTCTTACTAATCTTTGGGTTTTCCGACCTAACATCGTTGACAAGTTTCTGCTGTCAACAGTTTGGCACCGTCTGTGGGAAGAACAAGTGTCAAGCCAACGTTCTTCAATCACTTCCAACAAAGAAAGATGCCACGGCGTTCAAAATGCTTATGGCAACTACAAGATGATGAGGTTCACCTGGACAGAGAACAACTGAGGGCTTCCAGGGAAGACCCTCCTCCACCTAAGCATGGAGATATGCCAGAGGAATCTCCTCCCCCAAGGGAGGAGAAAGAAGCATTGTCGCTGGTTGTCCGGCCCGATGGAGGTCATTCAGAGCTGCCAGTGCACCCATATCCCCAGCCCCTGGTGGCACCACGCTCTTGTAATGACCCAACTATTTCTAAGATCTTGGACCATTAAAACTACTAGACATAGCCACTATTTTTTAGAAAACATACATAAGGAATATTAATAACTTTATTAAAAAAATCCAAAGTAAATATTGAAATATATAAATGAGCGGTATGGGATCCCATTGTTTTTAAAATAAAACAGAACTTTAAATTAAATGAAGTTGTTTACAAAGCTAAATGCGAAAAATACATAAAAACATAATTTTAGGAGACTAAAAATAATGTCATCCTCGAATTGTCATGCAGTCCATTGAATCCCTTCATCCTTAATACAAAATCCAAGCTACCAAGAATCCTTCCGCCACCATATCTATTTTCCTACATCACATAAAATAATAAAAGAGTGAGTCTAATGCCCAGCAAGGAAAATCTACTAACACATATAAGCATAATACTATATCATAAACATATACTAAAAAAACATATATATCACGTAGGACTTTAATGTCCATCATTCTTATTGGGACTTGCTATCTAGGCAATCATATGCCCATAAATTTACGAGGCTAGTTATCTAAACAAGTCATATAAATTTATGGGGCTTGTTATCTAAACAAATCATATGCCCAATATTATTGGGGCTTGTAATCTAAACAAATTATATGATTGTTATCTAAACAAAACATATACTCAAGGACTAAAACATATCATATATATACATATCATATCATAAACATATCAAAACATAAAAGCACATAAAATCTATCCTATTTTCCTTACCAACACCAGGATATTTAAGAACAAGGACGAACACTCCTAAAACCAACAATAAGAATGGTGAGTATTTCTAAAGAAAAGAGATGACAAAGAAGAGAACTAAACCACCAAGAAAAAGCTTACCGAAAAGAAACCTTAAGTTCAAACAACTTAAATACCTAACCAAGAATCGAAAACAACGAGTTAGGACTTGAGTAAAGAAAACTAAAAAAAACTAAGAAGCATATAGAAATGAACTTAAGAATAAGAATACCATTGGATGTACTAGAACCGATCTACACCTCGATATTGAAAACACACTATATCTCACTTCCCAAGTGTTTATAAAGCTTAAGATGATAAAGATTTTATCCCAAACCCTAGTGTATCACTCTCTAGCAGCTTGAAGGCTCTGAACACAGCTTGAAGAATGAGAGAAATGGCTGGGTACTAGGTCCTATTTATAGAGTTCAAGGAGTGAAAATATCTCCTTTTAGCTTGAATAAAATAATGAATATTAATTGAAAAATATTTGAATATTCGTTCAACAGGTGCTTAAGACTCGGTCAAAAACATTCAGAGGCAAGTCAAGAGGTTAAGGGATGAATCAAGCTCGAATTCTACGACGTTTGAAAATATGGTCCTAGGGCCGATATATTGCCCAACCTAGGCGATATATCTCCTGGCCCTATGTCCCGAGTGATCGTGGTTTTGATCGTGCGAAGTTGACGTGTTTTTCGTATCTCCCGTGTGGCGATATATCGCCCCTATAGCTACGATATATCTGCATATGTTGATATATTAGACATGTAATTGCACTTTATCAGCTTAATTTGAATTGGATAAACAGCTTTGACTGAGTCATGATACGATCTTAAAGTTCCTGGAAGGTTCTAGAGCTTCTAGATCTTTCTTTTATTAAAACTATTCATCAAAAATACTTAATTCCTTAATTATCATGGTTATGACAAGTGTCATGCTCTTAATGGTTCTATCTAAACCTTAGGTTATAATTAATAATATAACTGAGACCAATAATATTATTCAAACCTTATGTTATAATTAATATTCTTAAACTATAGGTTAAACTTATAAAATCTATAGGTGTTGCTACGAGTGTTCGACTAAGTCCCAGCTTGAACCAAAAATCACAGTAACAAACATACTATTACTACTACTAGCTACTTCAACTACTACTACTATCTAACTAGCTAAGTAAAGTTCTTGGACTCTACAATTCTCCCCTACTAAAAAGAATTTCATCCTCGAAATTTTACTTACAAAACATTTCTGGTTACCGTGCTAACATGTCTTCCTCAACTCCCACGTTGCCTCCCGTTCAGAACTATTACTCCATAGGACTTTGACTATCAGAATACTCTTAGACCGTAAATCCTTCATCCCTCTATCTAGGATGCTAACCGGTTGTTCCTCGTAACTCAAGTCTTTCTGGAGTGGTGTTGTATCGTACTTGAGGACGTGAAATGGGTCTAACACATATTTTCGTCGCATCGAGATGTGGAATACATTGTGGCTATCTGCTAGAGCTAGCGGTAGGGCTAATCTGTATGCAACTACTCCCACTTTGTCCAATATCTCAAAAGGACCTATAAACTGGGGACTAAGCTTGCCTTTCTTCCCAAACTGCTTCACACCTTTCATAGGAGATATCTTTAAGAAGACTTGATCTCTGACTTTGAATTCCACATCACGTCGCTTGGCATCCGCATAACTTTTCTGACGGCTCTGAGCAGCGAGCATATGTTTTCTAATCAGCACTGCTGCATCCTGAGCTTCTCTAACAGCTTCGAGTCCAAGAAGTTTCCTTTCTCCTACCTCGTCCCAATGTAACAGCGATCGACACCTCCTTCCATAAAGTAACTCATAAGGCGCCATCCCGATCGTTGACTGGTAGCTATTGTTGTAGGAGAATTCTATCAGTGGCAAGTACTTACTTCAAGATCCTCCAAAATCAAGTACACAAGCGCGCAACATATCTTCTAAAATCTGTATGGTACGCTCGGACCGTCCATCGATCTGAGGATGAAATGTCGTACTAAGACTTGAGTTGGTACCCATGGCTTGCTGCAAGCTTCCCCAAAATCTCGATGTAAACACTGATCCTCTATCAGATACTATTGTCTTAGGGATTCCATGCAGTCATACTATTTCTTGGACAAAAACATCTGCGTATTGATCTGTTGTATATGAAGTCTTAACAGGCAGGAAATGAGCTGACTTGGTTAGTCTATCTATTACTACCCAAGCCAAATCATGTTGTTTATTTGTTCGTGGCAAACCCATCACGAAATCCATGGCTATATCGTCCCATTTCCATTTTGGAATGCTAAATGGTTGCAATAAGCCTGCAGGCCACTGATGTTCTGCTTTCACTTGCTGGCATACTAAACATTTAGACACAAATTCTGCTATATCTTTCTTCATTCCTGGCCACCAATATATTGCCTTAATGGCTCGGATATCCTCATAGGTCAAGGCTCCATTCATTCTTAACTGAAAACATAAGGGCATAACGTTAGCTATACATATAAACATAATAACTATAACATAAACACTTACATTGGTGGTTAGATTCAGAGCTTGAGCATGTGTATCAAGGAGAAATTCATGCAGATGAACCATTTCTCTGATACCAACTGTAATGACCCAACTATTTCTAAGATCTTGGACCATTAAAACTACTAGGCATAGCAACTATTTTTAAGAAAACATACATAAGGAATATTCATAACTTTATTAAAAACTCCAAAGTAAATATTGAGATATATAAATGAGCGGTATAGGATCCCATTGTTTTTAAAATAAAATAGAACTTTAAATTAAATGAAGTTGTTTACAAAGCTAAATGCAGAAAATACATAAAAACATAATTTTAAGAGACTAAAAATAATGTCATCCTCAAATCGTCACGCAATCCATTGAATCCCTTCATCCTTAATACACAAGTCAAGCTACCAAGAATCTTTTTGCCACCAAATCTATTTTCCTGCATCACATAAAAAAATAAAGGAGTGAGCCTAATGCCTAGCAAGGAAAATCTATTAACACATATAAGCATAAAAATATATCATAAACATATACTAAAAAAAACATATATATATCACGTAGGACTTTAATGGCCATCATTCTTCTTGGGGCTTGCTAGCTAGGCAATCATATGCCCACAAATTTACGGGGCTGGTTCTCTAAACAAGTCATATAAATTTATGGGGCTTGTTATCTAAACAAATCATATGCCCAAGAAATATATTATTGGGGCTTATTATCTAAACAAGTTATATGCTTGTTATCTAAACAAATTATATGCTTGTTATCTAAACAACACATATACTCAATAACTAAAACATATCATAGCATAAACATATCAAAACATAAAAGCAAATAAAATATTTCCTATTTTCCTTACCAACACCGGGATATTTGAGAACAAGGACAGGATTTGGAACACTCCTAAAATCAACAATAAGAATGGTGAGTATTTCTAAAGAAAATAGATGACAAAGAAGAGAACTAAACCACCAAGAAGAAGCTTACCAAAAAGAAACCTTAAGTTCAAACAACTTAAATACCTAACCAAGAATCGAAAACAACAAGTTAGGACTTGAGTAAAGAAAACTAAAAAAACTAAGAAGCATATAGAAATGAACTTAAGAATAAGAATACCATTGGATGTACTAGAACCGATCTACACCTCGATATTGAAAACACACTATATCTCACTTCCCAAGTTTTTATAAAGCTTAAGATGATAAAGCTTTTATCCCAAACCCTAGTGTATCACTCTCTAGCAGCTTGAAGGCTCTGAACACAGCTTGAAGAATGAGAGAAATGGCTGGGTACTAGGTCCTATTTATAGAGTTCAAGGATTGAAAATATCTCTTTTTAGCTTGAATAAAATAATGAATATTAATTGAAAAATATTTGAATATTCGTTCAACAGGTGCTTAAGACTCGGTCAAAAACGTTCAGAGGCAAGTCAAGAGGTTAAGGGATGAATCAAGCTCAGATTCTATGACGTTTGAAAGTATGGCCCTAGGGCCGATATATAGCCCACCCTAGGTGATATGTCGCCTGGCCCTATGTCCCGAGTGATTGTGGTTTCGATCATGCGAAGTTGACGTGTTTTTCGTATCTCCCATGTGGTGATATATCGCCCATATAGCTGCGATATCTCGGCATACGTTGATATATTAGACACGTAATTGCACTTTATCAGCTTAATTTGCATTGGATAAACAGCTTTGACTGAGTCATAATACGATCTTCAAGTTGCTGGAAGGTTCTAGAGCTTCTAGATCTTTCTTTTATTAAAACTATTCATCAAAAATACTTAATTCATTAATAATTATGGTTATGACAAGTGTCATGCTCTTAATGGTTCTATTTAAACCTTAGGTTATAATTAATAATATAACGGAGACCAATAATATTATTCAAACCTTATGTTATAATTAATATTCTTAAACTATAGGTTAAACTTATAAAATCTAAAGGTGTTACTACGAGTGTTCAACTAAGTCCCGGCTTGAACCAAAAACCACAGTAACAAACATACTATAACTACTACTACTACTATCTAACTAGCTAAGTAAAGTTCTAGGACTCTACAGCTCTGGCCACCACGACCCAGGTCCATCGACGCACAGGCCAGGTAAGAGTCCCCGAGTACACTCGGTGAGTTCCAGCTCAAGGACCCGCTTCTACGAGGACAAGATTCGCGAGTTACACAAAAAGAATCGAAGGCTGGAAACCACGCTAAAAAACATGCAGGAGGTTTTAAATGATCTTCTGCAAGGAAAGTCAAGCACACCCCTTCTGAAGCGTGAAAAAAGGAAAACCGCTGTCCCCCTAGACGATGGGAGAACTCGACTTTCCACCAGCAACACTCCCCAAACAAGGTACTATGAAGGACCTAGGCTGACGAAGTACCCCCAAGAGCAAAGGCGGAGGGGCGACGATAGTCGTAAGAACGAAGCCAAAGTCACCTTAAAAGAGGTGCCCCCTGGCCTAAGAGAAAATCCCAATGGGAAAAGGTCAGAAGTAAAAACTACACCCCTCGCAGCTCCCCTGAGGGACACAACCAAAGCAAGGGTTCAGTCTGAGAACCCGCAAGACTCCTCAAGCAAAAAAAGGAGGGAACTAGACATCAAAATGCAAAGCCCTCTAGGCAAGATTATCACTACACTTGGGGGGCACAAAGATGACGAAGAATTTGACCATGATTCGCCCTTCACAAGGGAGATCTAGGTTGAGCAAATCCCCACCGACTTCAGAGAGCCTCGCATGACTCCGTATGAGGGTACTACGAACCCAAAGTATCACTTAGACTCCTTCAATAACTTGATGAGGTTAAGAGGGGTCAACAACAGAGCAAAGTGCCATTGCTTTGTCATTACACTTAAAGGAGTTGTGTACAAGTGCTTCAAGAGGTTAAGGCCAGGAACAATCAAGTCATGGCAGCAACTCTCTGATGAATTTCTTCATCAACGCCATGCAGTCTGTGATTACGTTGTGTCAATTACCAGCCTTGCTGACATAAAACAAGGTGAGAATGAAAGTTTGAAGAGCTATATCCATAGGTTCAACATGGAAGCAACAAAGTTGGGAAGTTCAACTAAAGTGGAGCTCAAGATGGCTATTACAGCCGGAGTTCGGCCAGGAAGCAAGTTATGGGGGAGCATGCTCAAGAGGGAGGTTACAAACTTAGATGACTTCTTCGAAAGAGCATAGAAGTACATACATGTGGAAGAGGGCCATAAGAACTTGCATGTTGATGGAAGCAAACCTTCCTCCAGTCACCCTTATACAAATACATTTGAAGATTCCGTGTAGAAGAGAACATCGTGATGGGGGAGTTGCTGACCAAGTTGAAAGTTGGTAGAGGACTACGAAAAGGCTTCAAATAAGAAGCTAGTAGGATTCATCAAATCATCGCAATCGGTCCCCATAAAGATCCAAAGAAGTCGGCTAGTTGATTCCAGAAATCTGGAATTGTTGAAGCATATAGGATGGAACGAAAAACAAAGTGCTCGGCAAGGAAGATTCGACAAACTACTTATGAGGTATTGGACCCGACCTCAGCATGCACCTAGCCATGCGTGAAATAGGTGCCTAGCCTTGCGAGCGTCAACAAGGACCCAGTCATGTGCAAAATAGGCGCCTAGCCTCATGAGCCTCAATAGGTGCTTGGCCAAGTGCGAAACAGGCGTCTGGCCTTGTGGCATATATACATATAAAAGTACTTACGATACATATGTATAAGAGCGGTGAACCTTATAAGACAACATTTGAACCTATAAGGACTAGCTACCCTCATATGATCTAAAAAGAAAAAAGTCAAAAGGCCCCTCAAAAATTACCTATTCACGAACAAACTCATCCTGCAAAAGGAATGCGTCGTAGAAGACAAAAGGGGAGCCCAAAGAGATCTCCAAGTCTAGATCGACTGAGTCGCCTTACCAAGAGTACAAGGGCCTTGAAAATAGGTGTTCGCGAGGTTGCACATGGACCATCTCCCGAACCAAGGGGAAATCATCCCAAAAACAAAAAAAGGGTCTCAAAGAAAACACTTATGAAAAGGGTCTCAAAGGAGACGCTTACGAAAAGGGTCTCAAAGAAGACACTTGCAAAAAGGGTCTCAAAGAAGATGCTTGCAAAAATAGTACTATGCCTAATGACGAGAAGGACGCTTCTCGCAAGAAATAATAAGCGCACGCAAAAGTATATAAAAGGATGACTAGAACCCAAAGGGTCAACATATCCTTATAGATACAATCAAGGTGCACCAAAGAGAGACCTATCGAACCCCTTTGCGTGGGCTCAAAAGCACCTCAAGCATAACAAATACAAAATATATATTTATAATAATAATAAAAAAAAGAGGAGAGTCTACAAGAACGCCTAAAGGCCTCCCTATAGACTAGGGGCAAGTATGGATACAAAAAATCCACCAAGAAAAAAAAGATCTGGCCCCTTATTGAAGTGAGCAGCTAAGGAGCACTGAAGGCGCCAAGTACGCGATAGAGTCAGAAGGTTTTCACATGCCATAAAGAGGCCACATATTTACAAGGCCCTGGGCCTCACAAAGTCACTTCATGCCAAATGAGAGACAAGAATTCCACACCGATAAAACTTCCAAAGCAATCAAGTCCAAACACCCGTAAGGCCCACACGCATTACAAGACCATCACACGAGACATCAAGTGACTCACGCCAAGGTCTCGCTAAGGTCATCTCGGCCATGCCTAGCGCCTTGCGCCTGGGCCTCGTGAAAGTGCCTCGGCCATGCCCAGTGCCTCGCATCTAGGCCTCGTGAAGGTGCCTCGGCCACACCCAGCGCCTCGCGCCTAGGCCTCGTGAAGGAGCCTCGGCCACACCCAGTGCCTCGCGCCTGGGCCTCGTGAAGGAGTCTTGGCCATGCCTAGTGCCTCGCGCCTGGGCCTCGTGAAGAAGCCTCAGCCATGCCCAGTGCCTTGTGCCTGGGCCTCATGAAGGTGCCTCGGCCATGCCAGTGCCTCGCGCCTAGGCCTCGTGAAGGAGCCACGCCCAGCACCTCGCGCCTGGGCCTCGTGAAGGAGTCTCAGCCTTCCCAGCGCCTCGCGCCTGGGCCTCGTGAAGGAGCTTCGGCCATGCCCAGCGCCTCTCGCCTGGGCCTCGTGAAGGTGCCTCGGCCACGCCCAATGCCTCCCGCCTGGGCCTTGTGAAGGTGCCTCGGCCATGCCCAGTGCCTCGCATCTGGACCTCGTGAAGGTGCCTCGGCCACACCCAGTGCCTCGTACCTGGGCCTCATGAAGGAGTCTCGGCCATGCCCAGCACCTGGGCCTCGTGAAGGTGCCTCAGCCATGCCCAGCACCTCACACCTGGGCCTCGTGAAGGAGCCTCGGCCATGCCCAGCGCCTCGCGCCTGGGCCTCATGAAGGAGCCTCGGCCACGCCCAGCCGAAGTCAATGCTTCGAATACTGAGGCCCACCTTTCCTAGCATAGTGAGGCACACCACGCCTCACCTCGCCTAAGTTCCCAAGCACCATGATGTCGCGCCCCGCGACCACCGTCTCACCAGCGCCTCGCAAGACACCCTTGCGCCCCAGGCCAGCGCCTCACGAGACGCCCTCGCACCACGGGACCATGCCATGCGCCAGTGCCTCGCACGCCCAACGGGTGCATCCCGTTCATGCCCAGTAGGCACGCCTCATGTACCACATGGCTACACCTTCGGCGTGCACCAATCCACCACAAGGCACCTTGCACCACGCGAAATCACAACTCGTTGCTTTCCGTGGAAGGTGCCACCAAAGGAGTGTTTATATGAGTAGAGAAGGAACATTCAAAGGATGAAAGAATAGGCGCCTTGTGAGGGTAAGAACCTGCACACGACTCAAAAGAGATCGTACAGATATTAAGTACGTACAAATGTACGACCCTGAGGACCCTAGGCATCTGATCCTTACATCCATGTCACACAAGTAGTGGTCTTACAAGTAAGGTACCCGATGTGGTCCTTCTCAACCAATCTCTGACATCTGTCCCCAACAAGTGGTGGCAGTACGAAGAGTAGTGGCATGACCTGCTTGTCTCTGACCACAAACAAGCGTCGACACCACGACCCTCTGTTCCACCATGGCCTATGCCACTACCTTGACAGTGTACCCAAGTACTTTCCTATCCCCGGGACCACCTTATATCAGAGGCTATTAGAGCCAGGCTATAAATAGATCTCCACCCTTCAAGCTCAGGGGTTGGAAAATTCATTGTAGGCTGAGACTATTAAGCAATATATGAATGCTTACTCCATTTTTTATCTGCATATATTTTTCCTTAAGTTTATTCTAAGTTATTATCGAGCCATCTTCTTACTAATCTTTGGGTTTTCCGACCTAACATCATTGACGAGATTCTGTCGTCAACAGAAACATACACATAATTCTAGATGAACTAAAAGCGTATGATGTAATCATTGATGTGCCCCAGATGAGCCATCAACTTTATCTGATTATGAAAGTCATCAACAATATGCGAATTGGATAAGATCTGATAATTTGGCTCATCATTGCATACTAAAAACTATGCCAGACAATCTTAAATTGAGATATGTGAACCTCAGATCTACATACGAGATATGGGAGAGGATCAAAAGAGATTCTTTTGATCACTTAAGAAGTTTGCATGAAGAAAGGGCAAATATAATTTGCTTATCTCTTTTTAATATATTTGAATAGTTGATTCAAATTTTAATGCCACCATATTTTTGTCTTGTTTTCAGGAACACATTATTTAAGAAAAGAAAAGAATGCGAAAGAAAAATAAGAAAATGATTACAGATTGGTAGACCAAGAGCAACTTATATGGAAATTAGTTTTTCATTTTCAACTTTGTATTAAGTTAATTTTTCTTTAAAGTAGTTCTATTATTTTTTCTAGAAACTATGTTTTTATATTCCTTATTTGATGAATGAACAAGTTTAGTATTTCTTTTGAATAATAAATTAAGTTGTTATTTTTTTAAATATACTCTTTCCACCTATTTCATCAATGAGTGTAAATGATAATTATAAATTGTTCATTATTGTACAAATCATAGATTTAATAAGACATTTTTATTCCAACCTTGATTAAGTGAAACATATATGTGAATTATTTTTTAGATTGGTTTGTAATTAATTAGATACATAAAACAAATAAAAGACATTATTTTATTGCAACCATTCAATGGTTCTCTCCCTATTTATATAGTCTGTTAATTAAAATTAACCAAATGACCTTTCTCTAATAAAGGCTCAAAAATCACATAATCATTTAGCTAGTACATAGAGATGTATGTTGAACCTTTTAATGTTCAAAGCTAATGGAAATAATAAATAGTAATTCAATATTGATTGACATCTATTTTAGATATGTTTAAACGTTGATTGAATGCAAAGAAAATTTCTAAAATAATTTATGCAACATTCAAAGTAAAGTCACTTAGAAACTTGTTTGATCTGATCAAAATCTGAACTCGAATTTGGAATTCAAGTAGTTTCCATGTGAACTTGGAATTCAAACTCAACTCACATACAACTAGAATGCTAATCAAAATTAGTATTTTGGAAATGGAATATAATTATATTGGATAAGATTAAATAGATAATGAGTAGTCATTATTGTCTTTATTATTTCTATAATTTTAACACGTGTTATAGTCAGTACATGTTTGATTGTACAACATCAAAGACTTACAAGTTGGGATTCACAAGTGGTTATGTGAATAAATTGAAAAAATTTCATGAAGTCATTTAGTGAAACAATTTAATAATCATAAAGGACTACAAATGAGTTTGTATCTCTTTAAATGCTACTTTAATGAAGCATGATTATTATAAATCACTATATTTTCTAGCTAAGTTGTATTAGAAATAATGACCACAAGTCAAGTAAGCGAGTTACTGATAATTAACAATGATAAAACCAAAGAATATCACAAATTTTGTAAAGCGTTGTTGTAGTGGGAGCGTTAGTTAGTAACTACTCCATTACAAATGTAAAGATAGTTAACTTGTATGTAGCACAGTCTAACTATACTTCATTCACATACTAGTATATGACATGAAAAAGTTTTTACGGAAACATGATATCTGGATAGTTAAAGTTTTTACAAATGGAATTTGGAATTCTATGACATCTGGATTCTTGAACATCCAACTAAAGTTCATTGAACTTCAGTTTGAAACAAGATATTCAAAATGAAGAGGAGAACAGATGAAAGTACAGACTTTTCAAAGTTAGGATAATAGCCAAAGGCTATGAGGAAAGAAGAATTTATTACTTGAATAAATGTCTTACTATAACCAAACTTGAATCTGTTTACATACTCTTATCCACTGCTTTATGCATGGATTATGAGATTAATTTAAATGAATGTCTAAGTAGTCTTTACTGGAATGGCTGACATGAAAAAATAATTTGAAGATCTCGACCAGAATGATTCTGTTGTTATTCTTGTTCTAAATATTGACAACATTCTAATCATTGAGAATGATGTAGAGAGATCGCCAATAGAAAACAAATAGTTCGTTGAACAATTCTAAATATTGGATTAAGAAAAACCAAGAATGTTCTATACACTCAATTCTATAGAGATTGAAAGAAAAATCTTTAAGCTCTGACTCAAGCAGCTTATATTGAAAAGAAGCTTAAATACTTTAGTTTACAAAAAATCCAAGAAAGGCTTTTTGCCTTCCCAGTAAGGAGGATGTATTATCTAAATAATAATTGTCCATTTATTCTTTTACTAGAAAAGAGGACATGAGACATCATTCCTAGAAAAGAGGACATGAGACATCATTCCTACAACTCAGTGATAGACTGTTTAATGTATCGAATGTTATATTTTTTAATTGACATTTGCTAAACGGTGGGGATAGTCAGTAGTTATCAATCCATTATGGATTGAGTCATTGAATAGTTATAAGGACTTAGTTTTGAATATCTTAAATATAATAGAGATTATATGTCTGTGCATTTAGGCGGAGACCTAAAATCCCAATGGATGATCTGATATTAAATCTTCAAGATTGATATCAGAATCAGATTCCATAGCTGTGGAGGAAACACATTAATCTAGAAATGTGTTAGACATTTCAGATTTATATTGTAACGACCCAACTATTCTAGACCTTGGACCATTAATAACTACTATACTAATATTAAGAAAACGTACATATGAAAACACCATAACTTTATTTAAAACTGTAATGTAAAGGTTTAAATACATAAATATTTCACTTAGGATAAGGGATCCCATTGTTTTGAAAATAAAACAAAACATAACTTAAATAAATTGGTTACAAAATTAAGTGCGAAAAAATAATACATAGAAATCATAACTAAAAGACTTAAAAACTTCATCCTCGAATCGTATGCGCAATCCACCGATTCCATCCTGCCTCAATACACATCCCCAAGCTGCCAAGAACCTTCCCACTGCCAAAACTATTTTCATGCATATATAAAACATAAAGGAATGAGCCTAATGCCCAGCAAGGAAAATCTACTACAAGCATGAAACATATACATACACATAAACTATAAACTAAAAACTATAAACTGTAAACTACAATCATATAACTATATAAATACAACATCTATTATAATGGCCATCATACTTCTTGGGACTTGCTAGCTAACCAATCATATGCCCATAAATTTACGGGGCTAGTTATCTAAACAAGTCAAATAAAGTTATGGGGCTGTTATCTAAACAATCATATGCCCAAGGAATCTACTATTGGGACTTGTTATCTAAACAAGTTATTTATTTGTTATCTAAAAAAATTATGTGATTGTTATCTAAACAATCCAACAACTAAAAACATATCATACTTACAACATAAACATATATCAACAACATAAAAGCATACAAATCTAACCTATTTTCCTTACCGAAAACCGGGATATGAGAACAAGATCGGGACTTTGGAACACTCCTAAAAACCATAATGGAGAGGTGAGTATACTAAGGAAAAGAGATGAAAAAAACTAACTACACCATCGAAAAGATACTTACCAACAAGAATCTTACGTTCACGATCTTAGATGCCTAACCAAGAGTAGTGAAGACTGAGTTAGGATTTGAGTAGAGAAAAACTATAAGAATCAATACAGATTGGAACTAAAATTAGGAATACCTTGAATGCTTCTATGACCGAACAATACCTCGAAACTGAAATACACTATAACTGTAACGCCCTACTACCTTAGAGCCGTTACTTAGTGAGTTTAAATTAGAAATCGTGCTTTTGACTGACTCTAAGTGGTTTCTAAAACCAAAAGTGTGGATAAATCAGAATTTAAGGCTGTACTCTTTGAAAATGTTTAACTTCATTAAATCGTTAAATATAAAACATCTGGGATCCCAAAATAAGGTTTACAAAATATTTACAACTCAAAAATAGATTTACACTTGATCAGTTATCAAAAGAATGATTTAATACAGCCATATACAAAATGCCCCCAACCAAAGCAGTCGGGCAGGCCGAACATGTACGCGCCGCCCCCACGCTCTCCATACTCATGGCCGGATGACTGACTCCTTGCTTTTACCTGCCACACGGAGCACCCGTGAGCCGAAGCCCAGCAAGAAAACCCAAATAGTACATAACATAAGCAAAACAAATAGTTGGCAATAATTCACTGACACAAAGGAAAACCATCATAATAAACAAGTACGGCCATGCCGCTCCCAAGGCCTTACCAAAGCCTGGAGTTTCGGTTCTCACCGCGAGGATAACTCATGTATCCCTTGGGTCCCACCCTGAATATAAGCATCCCATGTGCTGTGTGTTACTTTCGACCCCACGGCCGCCCCGGCCTACGCCGTACCCGGCCTTTGCTGTTCGTTTCATCATAATCACACATATAGTACATCCAAAATAAACATTCACACACATCACGGTTCATTTAAGGTTAAGCATTTGCACGTAATACAATCCGGGGCCATGCCCTACAATCACACAGTGGGGCCATGCCCTAAACTCGGGTGTTACGGTTTTCTTACCTTTAGATTAAGTAGCCTTGATCAACCTGACTCCTTGAGCACGATCTTACCCGAGCCCTAGCGCTTACCTAAGCAAAATCCACAAGTCAAAGTCATCACCAATCCTCAAGTCCAAAACCTAGCCTCGGGACTAATCCCGAGCCCCCGGGAAGTCCTAGATCCCCAAAACAAAGTGGCGGAATCGAGCCCTGAACCCTAGGTAAAAATCCCTTCACAAAAGCCCAAAAATCCCCTCTGTGAACAGTGCAGCGCTACAGCGCTCAAAAGGTAGCGCTGTAGCGCTACAAGCAGAACCACCCTCACCAGACAGGGGCTAGCGCTACAGCGCCCCCTGCCTAGCGCTGTAGCGCTAGTTGCAGCAGACCAAAACCAAAAATCGCATCTTGCGATTTTCTTCCCCCATTTCGAACCCAAACTTGTCCAACTCTTTCCCAAGCCCAAAAAAAAAACATATATACACCACACACTCATCCCAAGCACCCCAAGAACTCAATCCCAAGATCAAGCAACCCACAACTCAAAATCTAACCCAATGAACCCCAAAAACCAGAAAAATCAATCAAACAACAAGGATAGGGTCTTAGAAATCATACCGTGGGTGGAATTTTGACCTTGAACTGAACCCTAGACCTCCTTGGCTTGCACCTTCACAACCTTGACCTGTTTTCCCCAAAAACCCCATCCATTTAGCTCAAAAACACAGTTCAAAACCAGCAAAACCCTAAAACCAAAAACCTCAAGAACTTACCTCAAATCTCTGATTTGATCTTGCTAATCCCTTGCAAATCCACAACCCTAGCTTACCACTGAGCTTCACCTCAAGAAAAATCAAAGAAAAAGGGTGGGAGAACCACAAACCAAATCTTCAAAGCCAACCCTTCAGCTTTCCCTCTCTTTCTTTTCTCTTCTTTCTTTCTTTCTTTTCAGCCTATAATTTTTCTCTACTAAATCCACTAAGTATAAAGGCCTTCTTTATTTTATCTCTTGCAAGCCTAATGACCAAAATACCCTCTCTTACTAATTCTAAGCCTTTATGTCCATAAGGGCATTTTAGTCATATTACCCAAATTCCCACTAATTCCTCAAGTGTTCCTAATAATTCCCGTTCGCTACCCAATACCTAATAAATCACCAAATATATTCCCAAATTCTCGATTAACTCCCCAGGCTTAACCCAAGCCTGGTACAGGTTCCCGCTTTGACTTTCCTCTAACCCGCTCGTTCTAGGATCGTCTCGAGTCATGGATCACAGGTATCAACATAGTCATGCCCAACATGGCCAAATTACAAATATGCTCAATCAGGTCTACATGCATATTAATTCACATAATCATGCACCACAATTAATCACATAATCATAAAACGTGCACTAAATCATAATCATGCATAAAACCCATTAAAGACCCACACAGAATTCCATTATGCCCTCCAGGCACGCTATCTCAGGCCCTAAGCCTTAATACCGAATTTGGGGTCGTTACAACTATCCCCTCCTCATGAAAATTTCGTCCTCGAAATTTACCTGAATAACTCGGGATACCGCTCCCGCATATCCGATTCCAGTTCCCACGTCGCCTCTTCGACCTTGCTATTCCTCCACAGTACTTTAACCAAGGCGATTGTCTTGCTCCTCAAGACCTTGTCCTTCCTATCAAGGATCTGAACAGGCTTTTCTTCGTACGATAAATCCTGATCCAACTCCAAGTTCTCATTGCTCAACACATGAGTAGTGTCCGAAACATACTTCCGAAGCATGGATACATGAAACACGTCATGAACCCCTGATAGAGCTGGAGGAATTGCTAACCTGTAAGCCACCTCCCCAACTCGCTCTAGAACTTCAAATGGACCAACAAACCTGGGACTCAGCTTGCCCCGAACGCCAAATCGTTTTACTCCTCTCAGGGGTGAAACCCTGAGGAATACATGGTCACCAACCTGAAATTCCACGTTCCTGCGTTTCAGATCTGAATAACTCTTCTGGCGACTCTGGGAGGCGAGCATACGAGCTCTAATTTTCTCAAGTGCCTCATTGGTCCTCTGAACCATCTCAGGACCTAAATACCTTCTCTCCCCTGCCTCCTCCCAGTGAATCGGTGATCTGCACTTTCTTCCATACAGCATCTCATACGGAGCCACTCCGATAGTCGCCTGATAACTATTATTGTACGAGAACTCAATCAGAGGGAGATACTTACTCCAAGATCCCTCAAAATCCAACACACACGCTCGTAACATGTCCTCCAGTATCTGAATTGTCCTCTTAGACTGTCCATCCGTCTGAGGATGATAAGCGGTACTAAACCGAAGCTGCGTGCCCATAGCCTTCTGCAGGCTCTTCCAAAACTTGGAAGTGAAAGTGGGGTCTCTGTCGGATGCTATCGACCTCGGAGCCCCATGAAGTCGAACAATCTCCTTAACATAAAGCTCTGCATACTGCTCCACAGTATAAGTCGTCTTCACAGGTAAGAAGTGGGCGGACTTCGTATACCTGTCCACAATCACCCATACCTAGTCATGCTGACCCACGGTCTTTGGCAATCCTACCACAAAGTCCATGGCAATATCTTCCCATTTCCACTCGGGAATCCCAAGAGGCTGTAATAATCCTGCTGGCCTCTGGTGTTCTGCCTTAATCTGCTGACAGGTTAGGCATCTAGCCACATAATCCACCACGTCCCTCTTCATGCCTGACCACCAATACAAAACCTTCAGATCATGGTACATCTTCATAGAACCTGGGTGTAAAGAGTAGGGAGTGGTATGAGACTCGTCCAGAATCTCTCGCCGAATGTCTGGATCAATCGGAACACAAATCCGTCCTTTGTACTTCAACAAACCCATCTCAGAAATAGAGAAGTCCTTAGCTGCTCCCGATAGGACATTCTCTCTACGTTCAACTAACCGGGGGTCCTTTCCCTGTGCTTCCTTAATCCTCTCGAGGAGCGTTGGCTGAAGAGTAATGTTGGCTAACCTGCCAACCATTAGCTCTATACCTGCTCTGGTCATCTCTCCAGCTAATCTGTCAGATATCTGCCTCGAACTATACAACTGTCCTGGGCCCCTCCGGCTCAATGCATCAGCCACTACATTAGCCTTCCCAGGATGGTATAGGATATCACAATCGTAATCCTTTACCAGCTCTAGCCACCATCTCTGGCGCATGTTCAAGTCCTTCTGGGTAAAGAAATACTTTAGACTCTTGTGATCAGTGTATATCTCGCACCTCTCTCCATACAGATAGTGTCTCTAAACCTTAAGTGCGAATACCACTGCAGCTAATTCCAGGTCATGCGTGGGATACCTCTGCTCGTACTCCTTTAATTGCCTTGATGCGTACGCTATCACTTTCCCAGCCTGCATCAACACGCATCCCAGACCCTGTCTGGAAGCGTCACAGTAGACCACAAACTTCTCATTATCTGTTGGCAGGCTCAGCACTGGTGCCGTAATCAACCGCCGCTTCAGCTCTTTGAAGCTATTCTCGCATCGATCTGTCCACACAAACTTGGTCTTCTTCCTTGTCAATTCTGTCAACGGAGTAGCAATTCTGGAGAACCCCTCTACAAACCGCCGGTAGTAACCTGCTAGTCCAAGGAAACTTCTAACTTCAGGAACATTGCTGGGTCTAGGCCAATCTCTTACTGCTTCCGTCTTGCTTGGGTCGACTAGTAACCCATCCTTACTGATAATGTGGCCTAGAAATGAAACTTGCGATAACCAGAACTCGCATTTGCTAAACTTAGCATATAACTTATGCTCTCTTAACCGATGCAACACCAGGCGCAGATGATGCTCATGCTCTGACTCTGACTGGGAGTATACTAGGATATCATCAATAAACACAATCACGAACTTATCCAAGTAATCCTTGAAAATTCTGTTCATCAAATCCATAAATGTCGCTGGGGCATTGGTTAATTGAAAGGACATAACCAGAAATTCATAATGCCCATACCGTGTCCGAAATGCAGTCTTTGGTATGTCCTCCTCTCTGATCCTCAACTGATAGTAGCCTGATCGGAGATCAATCTTCGAAAACACTGTACTCCCTTGAAGCTGATCAAATAAATCGTCGATCCTAGGCACTGGATACTTGTTCTTGATGGTCAACTTATTCAACTCCCTGTAATCGATGCACATCCTGAGCGATCCATCCTTTTTCTTAACAAATAAAACTGGAGCACCCCACGGCGAGAAACTCGGTCTGACAAACCCCAAATCAAGTAGTTCCTGTAGCTGAATCTTCAATTCCTTTAATTCTGCTGGAGCCATTCTGTAAGGTGCCTTGGAAACTGGCTTTGCTCCCAGAGCCAACTCTATGACGAACTCAATCTCCCGCTGTGGCGGCAACCCCGGTAGATCCGCTGGAAACAAGTCTGAAAACTCGCAGAAGACTCTGGTTTCATTCGGTCCCACTGTCGCCACCTTAGAGGAATCCACTACACTTGCTAGGAATCCTATGCAACCCTCTTGCATCAGGTCTCTAGCCTTTAGTGCCGAGATCACAGGTACCCGCGGTCCATCCACCGTTCCCACGAACACAAAGGGTGCCTCGCCCTCCGGTTCAAAGGTCACCATTCGTCGCCTACAATCAATTGTTGCTCCATACCGCGTCAACCAATCCATCCCTAGTATTATGTCAAAATCGTCCATATCTAGTTCAATCAGGTCAACAAACAATTCTCTACCGTCTACCACTACTGGTAAGGCTCTAACCCACCTCCTAGAGACTACCAGCTCTCCTGTAGGCAATATAGTCTGAAAACCCCTAGCATACAAAATACTAGGTCTACACAGCTGATCAATCACCCTAGCATAAACAAATGAGTGCGTAGCACCAGAATCAATCAATGCAGTAAACAAGGATCCAGCGCTAAAAATCTGACCTGTAACCACTGATGGACTGGCCTCTGCCTCAGTCTGAGTCAAGGTGAAGACCCTAGCAGGTGCGAGGCTGTCTCCCTGCCTAGGCTCCTCCTTCTTAGCCTGCGGGAAATCTTTCTTCAAGTGACTGGTGCTTCCACAAACAAAACATGCCCTACTGCCGGCACCCGCTCCAGAGACAGACCGGCACTCGCCCTGATGCCGTCGCCTGCATCGAGGACACCATGGATAACTCCTCCAGTTGTCATTACCGCCCTGGCGGCCACCCACAGAACCGCGAACCCTCCTGTCAGAACCATAGGGAGTAAATGAGTCTGGTACTCTCCTCTTCTGCTCACTGGGGCCGCTGCCCCGACTAGGCCCAGAAGAAGAAGGCACTACCCTCCTGGTATCACGCCTAGCAGCGTTATCCTTCCAGATCTGATCCTCAGCCCTCTCAGCAGTGAGGGCCTTGTCTACCACTTGCGCATAGGTAGTCTCTGGAGCCATTGTAATACTCACGTCACGAGCGATCATTGCACCTAATCCCCGTACAAATCTGTCCCTTCTGGCCGTATCAGTCGGCACAAGCTCTGGCGCAAAC
The DNA here is from genome assembly GCF_963169125.1 of Humulus lupulus. Taxonomy (NCBI): domain Eukaryota; kingdom Viridiplantae; phylum Streptophyta; class Magnoliopsida; order Rosales; family Cannabaceae; genus Humulus; species Humulus lupulus. The sequence goes on along the minus strand of NC_084794.1, from coordinate 173,138,443 downwards.
TTCGCCAATCTATCAAATACCAAGGCGTACTCAGTGACAGATAACCTGCCCTGAGTCAGACTGTTAAACTCATCCGCCTTCGCCGCTCGAACGGCTACGCTGTAGTATTTCTCGTTGAAAATGCTCTTGAATTCCTCCCAGGTCATAATAGCAGTATCCCTTCGCTGCCCTACTACCTCCCACCATATTCGTGCATCATGTCTAAGCATATAACTGGCACAATCAACCCTATCCCTTCCTTCAACCCTCATGAAGTCCATACCGACATTGTACTCATCCACTGCTCAGCCTGCAGTGGGTCTGCTCCCCCCTCAAAGGTAGGAGGTTGTTGTTTTCTGAATCTTTCATATAGAGGTTCCAACCTGTTCCCAGTCACAGGTTGAACCGGAGCCGGTACCACACTAGGCGGTGGTGGTATCACAGTGGCCGATGGAGGAGCTGGTTGCCTGTACTGACTAAGCTCATCCTCTGTTTTCTTCAACCTAGCCTCCATCTCTGCTAAAATCTGTTGCCAGTTCTGAGGAGCAGGTGGAGGGTCCTGCCCCTGGTTATCATCCTCGGCCTGAATGCCGCGGAGTCTCGATGATTGGCGAGGCATTGCAACTAAATGCCTGCAATCAATGACACCGCTCATTAGGCATGATAACAAGGTCCAATTTCCACCTCTCAATCTCAACAACAACCAAGATCAATCGACTAGAATGACATACAAATATCATGCAGCATACAACGGGCCTCGCCCTGGCATCATGCATATGTTATTTCAATCATCATGCTCATAACAATCTAGGCAGGCACACAAAGCATTAAACACATATTCATGAATATATCAATCGACCATACCAAACCACCCTGAGTCGAGCTTTTCAATGGCAGCGTGCGTACATGTTCGGTCAATCTCCAGAACCAATAAACCTTGGCTCGCTCTGATACCAAGTTGTAATGCCCTACTACCTTAGAGCCGTTACTTAGTGAGTTTAAATTAGAAATCGTGCTTTTGACTGACTCTAAGTGGTTTCTAAAACCAAAAGTGTGATTAAACCAGAGTTTGAGGCTGTATTCTTTTAAAATGGTCAACTTCATTGAAAACGTTAAATATACAACATCTGGGATCCCAAAATAAGGTTTACAAAATGTTTACGACACCAAAATAGATTTACACTTGATCAGCTATCAAAAGAATGGTTAAATACAGCCATATACAAAATGCCCCCAACCAAAGCAGTCGGGCAGGCCGAACATGTACGCGCCGCCCCCACGCTCTCCATACTCATGGCCGGTTGACTGACTCCTTGCTTTTACCTGCCACACGGAGCACCCGTGAGCCGAAGCCCAGCAAGAAAACCCAAATAGTACATAACATAAGCAAAACAAATAGCTGGCAATAATTCACTGACACAAAGGAAAACCATCATAATAAACAAGTACGGCCATGCCGCTCCCAAGGCCTTACCAAAGCCTGGAGTTTCGGTTCTCACCGCGAGGATAACTCATGTATCCCTTGGGTCCCACCCTGAATATAAGCATCCCATGTGCTGTGTGTTACTTTCGGCCCCACGGCCGCCCCGGCCTACGCCGTACCCGGCCTTTGCCGTTCGTTTCATCATAATCACACATATAGTACATCCAAAATAAACATTCACACACATCACGGTTCATTTAAGGTTAAGCATTTGCACGTAATACAATCCGGGGCCATGCCCTACAATCACATAGTGGGGCCATGCCCTACAATCACACAGTGGGGCCATGCCCTAAACTCGGGTGTTACGGTTTTCTTACCTTTAGATTAAGTAGCCTTGATCAACCTGACTCCTTGAGCACGATCTTACCCGAGCCCTAGCGCTTACCTAAGCAAAATCCACAAGTCAAAGTCATCACCAATCCTCAAGTCCAAAACCTAGCCTCGGGACTAATCCCGAGCCCCCGGGAAGTCCTAGATCCCCAAAACAAAGTGGCAGAATCGAGACCCGAACCCTAGGTAAAAATCCCTTCACAAAAGCCCAAAAATCCCCTCTGTGAACAATGCAGCGCTACAGCGCTCAAAAGGTAGCGCTGTAGCGCTACAAGCAGAACCACCCTCACCAGACAGGGGCTAGCGCTACAGCGCCCCCTGCCTAGCGATGTAGCGCTAGTTGCAGCAGACCAAAACCAAAAATCGCATCTTGCGATTTTCTCCCCCCATTTCGAACCCAAACTTGTCCAACTCTTTCCCAAGCCCAAAAACAAACATATATACACCACACACTCATCCCAAGCACCCCAAGAACTCAATCCCAAGCTTAAGCAACCCACAACTCAAAATCTAACCCAATGAACCCCAAAAACCAGAAAAATCAATCAAACAACAAGGATAGGGTCTTAAAAATCATACCGTGGGTGGAATTTCGACCTTGAACTGAACCCTAGACCTCCTTGGCTTGCACCTTCACAACCTTGACCTGTTTTCCCCAAAAACCCCATCCATTTAGCTTAAAAACACAGTTCAAAACCAGCAAAACCCTAAAACCGAAAACCTCAAGAACTTACCTCAAATCTCTGATTTGATCTTGCTAATCCCTTGCAAATCCACAACCCTAGCTTACCACTGAGCTTCACCTCAAGAAAAATCAAAGAAAAAGGGTGGGAGAACCACAAACCAAATCTTCAAAGCCAACCCTTCAGCTTTCCCTCTCTTTCTTTTCTCTTCTTTCTTTCTTTCTTTTCAGCCTATAATTTTTCTCTACTAAATCCACTAAGTATAAAGGCCTTCTTTATTTTATCTCTTGCAAGCCTAATGACCAAAATACCCTCTCTTACTAATTCTAAGCCTTTATGTCCATAAGGGAATTTTAGTCATATTACCGAAATTCCCACTAATTCCTCAAGTGTTCCTAATAATTCCCGTTCGCTACCCAATACCTAATAAATCACCAAATATATTCCCAAATTCTCGATTAACTCCCCAGGCTTAACCCAAGCCTGGTACAGGTTCCCGCTTTGACTTTCCGCTAACCCGCTCGTTCTAGGATCGTCTCGAGTCATGGATCACAGGTATCAACATAGTCATGCCCAACATGGCCAAATTACAAATATGCTCAATCAGGTCTACATGCTTATTGATTCACATAATCATGCACCACAATTAATCACATAATCATAAAACGTGCACTAAATCATAATCATGCATAAAACCCATTAAAGACCCACACAGAATTCCATTATGCCCTCCAGGCACGCTATCTCAGGCCCTAAGCCTTAATACCGAATTTGGGGTCGTTACAATAACCTTACTTCCCAAGTGTTTAGTAAGCTTACAATGATTAAGCTTATAACCCCAACCCAAGTGTTTAACACTCTAAAGTAATCCTAGCAGCTTGTAGGCTCTGAACTCAGCATGATGAATGAAGAAATGGTTGGGTACCAGGTCCTATTTATAGAGTTCAAGAATGAAAAGATCTTCATTTAGCTTGAATAAAATAATGGATTTTTAATTGAAAAACATTTGAATAATCGTTCAACAGAGGCTGAAGACTCGGTTAGAAAGATTCTGGACTTATCAAGAGGTTAAGGATTAAAATGAGCTCGGTTTCAAAATTGTTTGAAAACCATGCACCACAGCCGATATATCGCCCATGCTAGGCGATATATCGCCTGTACTGATGCTCCCGAGGCTCGTCGAGGTGGTCGTGCGAAGCTACGTCTTTTTCGTATCCCCGTATGGCGATATATCACCCCCTAGAGCTGCGATATATCGGCATACTCTAAAATATTATACACGTAATTACACTTTTTTAGCCTAATTTGAATTGAGTAAACAGCCTTGACTAAGTCCTTTAACGATTTCAAAGCTGCTGGCAGACCCTAGGATTTTCAAATATTGCTCTTAATAAACTTATTCCTCAAAAATACTTAATTCTCATTAAACATACACAAGACAAGTGTTAATATCTTATTGGGTCTATCTAAACCTTATAGTATAATAAATATCACCTATATAATCAATCATATTAATCAAACCTTAGGTTATAATTAATATTCTTAAACTATAGGTTAAACTTATAAAATCTACAAGTGGTACTACGAGTGTCCAACTAAATCCCGGCTTGAACCAAAATCCACAGTCATAAAAATACTACAACTATTACTAGCTATTACAATTACTACTACTATCTAACTAGCTAAGTAAAGTTCTTGGACTCTACATATATGTTTCACCACAAAAGTCAATATATAATAGCTACGAGCAGTTAAATAGGCTATTTGATTTAGTTAAGTTCTTTGACATTCTGGAAAGGGCTTCAGACTAGAATAAATAGCTAGCATCTCATTGCGAAAGCAATGGAGATACAACTATTCTGGAAGAACTAGAAATCATGATAGGGTAAAGCACATGAAATGAAGTATCATTGAATACAAGGCAATTTTACATAATTGATGTAATAATCTTGAAGATAACTTCAAAACATTTTCTTGCAAAACTATTACAAAGACTTTGTTAGACAAAATTGGTCAGGAGAATATGATTGACATATTAAAAGAGATGCCTCAATTTGCTTTATGGCAAGTGGGATATTATTGGGAGTAGTGCCCTTAAAGCAATTGTAGTTGATAAATGTTTTATATGAAATAAATAATTGAATTGAATTATTATATATATAGACTATGTCTGATATTATATGATAATATTAAATGAATATCATAAAATTCCAAAGTTTATGTGTGTGGTCTTAATCTCATATTGGTATGGGATGATCGAGATTAAGATAATAAACTTAAATAGTTCACAGTAAAATAAAGTTATGGAATCTTTAGATTAATTACTGCTAGTATGGTCCAATAGTATTATGAATACATGTGACCTAGATCCAGGTTACTAGTGTAGTAGGACACTTTAGTGGAGGTACTTTGCATGCTAAGAGTATGTAGCATTGGATCAGATGTGATTTGTTTAAACTTGTTTAAATATCGTATCATAGTATTAATCAAACACATGAAATGATGATCATATACATGATGATCTTAATCTTGACGTTACTATGAACTTTTATATATGTCATATGATCCTTTGGTTCATGCGTTAAGGTTTGTCAGAATGATCAAGCTAAAAACAATTGTTTTGGGGACTCAATGATGTATATGGCTGGGGACGTAGTTTAACAGATATGGTATTTGTACCTTCTTATAGATTGAATAATGGTTCCTATTATCCCCGTTTCCTGCCATGGGCCCAGGACCGCATTCCTGGCCCACGAGCCGGCCAATTGAGGGTGGGCCCAGCCCAGACCCGTTTGGCAAGGAGTATAATGGATATCGACAGCACAATTCTGGGCGAGGCCCAGAAGGCGTCCGAGGAGTATTATCTGGGACGGTCATCCGGGAGACGATACGACTAGCTGGGGGTAACAGTCGGGATCAACGCGAACAGTCCCGAAGCCTAGTAAACAATCCGGGCTCCTGGTAGATGGTCCGGGCCCACGGTAAATGGTACGAGACCTCGATGAATGGAGAGGGACTTGGGGTAAACGAACCCGAGTCGGGTCCTTAAGGTTGGTAAGATAAAGCATCCATGACCCTGACTTTGCCCCATGAAGCATGGGAGTTGTCCCCACATTTCACCTGCAGAAAAGGCCACCTCGGGATTGTACGCCCTGGTTCAGACCTATGCCGCCACTGCTCTGAACCGATCTTGTCCCCTGAATCTGCCTCGTAACTCGAGATGCCCAGACCAAAGCTCCAATTTGTCGGATGATAGATATGGTTTGGGCTGGCCCAATGGGCTCAGGTTAATGTTTTTCTTTTATGTTTTAAGTCCTCTGTATTGGGCTTCCAATAGAGAAGCCAGTAGTATTTATACCTTTGTTTGGCCCGGGTCAGCCCGGCCCACGCCCAGTGCGCCTGTGAACCTATAAATACATGTAACCAAGCACTGAAGAAGGGACCTCTTTTTAGCGTGTATACAGTTACTCTGCTGAAACTGAGAGAAAACTCCATTGTTATAGATTCTCTAAGCTCTAATACAATTGTCTCGTGGAATAAGGCTCATTAACGCCCCAACCACGTAAAAATCTTGCTTATAACTTCTAAACCCTTTCTCTTTAATCTCTCTTATCTATTATTATTGTAGTTTCCGAAAAACTCGGTAAACAGTTCCCTATTGGGTTGACTTTTGAAACTGAAAAGGTTATGAGCACTCACATCGCAAACTTGTTGTGACACAACCTTCACTAGTAAAGTCAATGGTACTCTAGGAACAAGATATAACTAAAAGGGTAAAATGGTCATTTTATTCTCTTTTAATTATGAACCACTAAAAGAGGATTAACGATGTATGTAATGACTATATAAATGGACACTTTATTCTTAATAAAGTACTTGGTAAATATATGCATGTAATTATCAAGACTTCAATCTCATATTTTTAGGGGAGTAATCATGAGATTAATAAATATGAATATTTAATGAAAGAGCTTTGATTAATAATGTAATATTTACTAGAGCTTGATATTATAGGTCCATAGGTCCCCTAGGGTGGCTCTGTCAACACCATATCAAGGTAAGAGTTGATACAAGGATATAACTATAATTTGGGAATTTGAGAAGAATTTTATTCTTTGGGTCGTATGCTATTATATGATAATTGAGGTTCAATTATTAATTTTTCAAAAATATATTTATTAATTTAAATATATAAAATTTTGAATTTCATATATATAAATTAATTAATTAATTTTTTTAATTAATTATTTTATTTGAGTAGGAGAAAATAAAATTGGTAAGTCAAAAATTGTTTTTGATTTATTCAATTTTAAAAGATGATAATAATGATCATCAATTTGAATTTTGAATTTAGAATTCAAATTTTGAAATACGGTTGTGATCTTTTCCTTAAAAAGATTAACACATTATTTTGTAGGACATTGATTTAGTTAAATAATTAAGAAAAAAAAAACAAAATCCCTGAAAGGGGAATAGCAGTACACACCTGACACAGTCCAAGGATTGTGCCATGCGTGTTCCACTTGTATTGATGTTGTATCAGTATAATTTTTATTTTATTTATTAAATAGTTTTTCCAAATTTGGTAAGTTAGTTATTTGCCTTAATCAAGTCCTATCATCATTATATTATTATTATTATTATTATTATTATTATTATTATTATTACTATTATTATTAGAAATAATAAGGTAATAGAAATATCTCTATATATATGATGTAGAAGAAGAAGAGAGATATACTACAACACACAATACACAGAACAAAAATCATTCAGAGCTTTTTGTCAGACAAAATATTTTTCCTTCTTCTTCTTTTATTCTAATCATTTTCATACCATAATCCAAGTTCTCATGTGTTGAGAAATACTTCTGATTCTTAAAATACAAACTCATGTTCTCTATGTGCCCACACACATCTTGAGGTGTAGAGAACACTCTGGAAGATCATGGTTTGAGTGCTCAAAAGTTTGGATAGGAAGATCAATAAAAATACAAAATGACTCAAGGACACTTGATAGGCTTCAAGAGGTAAAAGTTTGTGATCTTGATTTTTTGTGTTTATATGTTGTATAAGAATATATTGTATATTTATATACATAGTTGTTGATTAAAAGTATTGTATGATAATGTTTCTGGATTGTTTTCTTTGTCATATAAATTTTTTATATGATTAATGAAAAAAAAATATTGTTGTTGTTCATAAACAAACAATGGGCCCACCACGCAAAGTTTTTGTTGGATGCTATGAATGGTTTTCCAACAGTAACATCTCAAATCTTCTAATAAGGCTTAGTACCTTGATTAGTGTGTTGGGAGGGCAATAATTGATTTAATTATGTTATTATGTGGATTAAATGATTATATGACTAGATATGCATGTTTAGGTGAATTAAATATGCATGTGGCCTCATTTTGGTTAATAGGGTCATATTTGTAGTTTCGGCTCATTGAGAGCGTAATTGTGATTATGTGTGTGTTATGACTGAGACCACAGTATTGTGGAGATATGATTGTGATGTCTGATCCGAGACAGTTCTAGGGAGTGGAATAGTCACAATGGGGTCGAATGCCCAGCTCAGGGTGAGCCTAGGGGTATTTTGGGAATGTAGCATGTGTTTGGGATTACCGAAAAACGGGTAATGATTTAGCGGTTATTTAAGTATGTCGAGGTTAATTGGAGAATTATAGGAATACTCGAGGAATTAGCGAGATGTGGCAAATGACGGGATTTCCCTTGGAGGCATTAAGTGGCTAGGATTGACCTTAGGGGTAATTTGGTCAATTTGGAGGCTGAGGATGGACTTGGACTTATCTTAGGCTATAGAGCTAATCAGAAGGAAAAAGAAGAAAATACTTAGACTTTTCTCTCAGCCTTATCTCCCTCTCTCTCTCTCTCCCTTAGGCTAGTGCGGTTACCTCTTTTCTGAATTTTGGTGGAAAAATGGCTTGAGAATTGAAGGGAAGTGAAGTCTAGAAGTGGTTAACAGCAGCTGAGGGATTGAATTCGTTATTGACGTAAGGATTATATGTTCTTGTTTGGTAAATTGCTGCTGTGATTTTGAGGTTTGCATGAGGTTCAAACTTAGGGTCTGATTTTGGGTTTTTTGGATGAGTTATGAGATCATTTTGGAGTATCTATACTAGTTATGTTGCTTTAGTATGAACTCTAGACTGAATTCTAGGTTTAAGGTTTAGTTTGGGTGAATTTCAGAGAGGTTGGTTCGTAGAAATGCATGAGAATTTCTAGGTTTTTGGCTTGAGCCATGGCCCTATTCTTCAGGCACCATGGCCCGTGTATGCGTAAAGGCTTGGGGAGCCTCTGATTTTGCCCAAGTACCGCGGCACAAGCACAGCATGTCGCGGCCCGTGTCCCCTAGAAGAGATCCCCAAGGCTCTCTGACTTTATGCATGTTGTGGCCCTTAGGGGCTAGGTTGTGGCTCAAATAGGGAATTATGGCCAAAACATGGTTTTAAGCTCAGGAACCCAAACTTAAGGGCTCAAGAAGAATTCTACTACTCAGTTTAGTAGAATTAGAGGTCCCGGAGGCTAGAATATTAATTTGAGGTTCTTAATTTGTTAGGGCTTGATGAATATTTATTTATTGATGCGTTGTGAGTAGGTTTTATGCCAAGGCTCGGGTTTAGGGGATCGTGCTCAGGATCACATTAATCAGTCAGCTCGGGACACAGGTAAGAAAATTATTTGTGCTTGTAGAGTAGGGTATGGCCCTATTGTTTGTGTTTAATATGTGTGTGAATATTTGTAGTTGTTTTTCTATGTTTTGGTATGATTATGATTGAACGGCGAACGTAGGGAACGTAGAAGGTTGGGAACGGTGAACGCCGGGGACGACAAAGGCTATGTTCGGCATTAGGCAGGTTATATGCAGACCACTAGGGCGAGACCCTCTAAGGGTTTTGTACTCACCCACTCGGTTAAGACCGTGAACCTAGTGCCTGGTAAAGCACCTAGGTCGGCATATGCTGCTATGTGATTAATCTGCTATCTGTTTAGGGTTGTGTATTTAGTTGATTGAACTGTCATATGCTATGTATGGTGTTTTCTTGTTGGGCCTTGTCTCACTGGTGCTCTATGGTACAGGTAAGGGCAAAGGAAAGGTCGATCAAGCATGATTTGGAGGGCATGGAGTGGCGATTACATGTTCGGTCTACTTGGCTGCCACGGCTGGGGTTGTTTTGAGGAATATGCTTTAAATAATTGGTTTTGTCGCTTAGGTCAACTGTGTCTTAACTTTTGAATTGTAATACATTTTTTTAACAGTATTTTGGGATCCCAATGTATCACTTTTGTAAGTTTAATGAATGCCCAAATATTTTACAATTAACTTCTGTTAAATGAGTCTTTATCTCGTTTTAATCACACTTTTTGATCTAGCATCTCGATTAGCAAGCTATTGGCACATTTTAAAATCACACGGTAACGACTCTAAGGAAGTAGGGTGTTACAACTCGATATCATAGCATGCCAAGGTTTATGGTTCCTAGAGATCGACTGAACATGTACGCTCGCTGCCAGAGACAAGCTCGACTCAGGGTTGGTCAATATTAAGTGAATTATGTGTTTAAATGCTTGTCTGAGTTACCCTGTTTACCTGAATATTATAGATAGATCATGAAGAACATGTTTGTATATATATGATGCCAGGGCACGACCCCTTTGATTGCCATGTGCTTATGTTATGCGTATTTGGTGTTGGTTTGATGTTTGTGGTTGATTGTTTGGATTGGGAGGTGGTTTTTGGATGTTGTTATCATGCCTTATGTGCGGCGTCATTGTAACGCCCTAAACTCTAGGGACCGTTACGGTGTGCCTTATAAACAGTGCTAAACTCTCTAATCGAGTCATTTGGCCAAAATCGTGTATCTAAGTATGATTAGCGGTTTAGAGATTAAAAATTTTGGTTAAGATGTAACGTTTCATTAGAACGTTTACTGTATACATTGGGATCCCAAAAATATAATTTAAGAGTCTATTACAAGAAAAATATTTACAACTGCCGATCTAAGCGGCAAAACAGGGTTTAACCCTAGTTCCTCTTTCAACCCTCGGTCGTGGTGGTCGAGCAGCCGCATATGTACACATCGTCACCTAAGCTCTCCAACTCAAGGATGGTCCAGCTTTCTTTTGCCTTTACCTGCACCACATAGCACCCGTGAGCCGAAGCCCAACAAGAAAACTTAATATGCTCATGAACAGTAATAACATGTCATCAAGTCATAAGGCACATGCCTAGCAGATATAGCTCTATTCAAGCAGGCAAACAAATCCACGTAATAATGGGTATCTAGGATAAGGAATCCTACCCTCCTAAGTGGATGACTATCAAGTCAATCTCAATCAGATAAGTGATTTAATACTGGTGGTTCTGGTAACCATACCGGGCTGATAGCCCTAAATAGAAGAGTGACAGCTGTAATAGTCACTAAGGTGGGTTCCGTTCCCTTTAGCCATGTGACGATAGGGTCACCGGGGCTTTATAGATAAGTGATCATTTCACTAGCTTGAACAAGATAGGTGCTCGATGAACTAGTCACCAATATAACCTATCACATGACCATAGAGTCACAACTGTGGGATTCCGCTCCTTAGCAGTGTGACAAACCGCCACCTAGGCCTTTGGCCTTGGCTCTAAGTAACTAGTCCTAGACTAGTGAAGTGCTTAGAATTTTCATCAACCTTAGGGTCGGTCCAGCATTAATGCTCCTAGAGTCATTCAATGTTGATATCGATTAGATCTAATCTTTTATCGGCCCTGTGTTCATGACGCTTATGCCATTCTCGGCTCTTAGGTCCATAATACGCGACCAGTTCCGACCCTGACTAGTCAGTGCCATACACAAGTAAGCAATGCTATCAAACATATATCATATGTCAAATATCTTAATACAGGGCATTCAGCATGGTTGCTTAACAATTTCTAGCCCAATTAGGATCATGCATAAACACAGAGGCTCAAGCTCTAACCAATCTCATATTCAATATTCACAGTATGCCCTAATCACACGTTTCTCGTCCATTAAATGCATCACATTTAGACATCCAACATGCATCAAGAATAACCATGCATGTCACACATACACAGGGTCCAGTTTTCTTACCTCTGGTTCGAGCGAGAATTAGAACAAGAACGAACCTTGAGAACGATCGATCATTTAATCCCTTAACGGTCACCTAGTCATAACCAAATACAATCTTCGATTAATGAAAATCAACAAAGATAAGGTCTTGATCTAAACCCCACTCTTGGGACCCCGAAATGTACCCACACGGTGAGTAGATTCGATCCTGAGCCTTAAGGATTGAAACCCCAAGCCAAAAACCTTTAAAAACACTCAAAACAGGGTTCTAAAGAAATAGGGTAGCACTGTAGCGCTACCCTCCTAGCGCCCCAGCACTCTTCACAGAACCAAAACTGCCCAGCACCTCTTCAGGTAGCGCTGTAGCGCCCCCTACTAGGTGCTGTAGCGCTACCTTCAGCCAGAAATTGCCCAGAAACTTCTTCCTTCGATTCCACCATTTCTAACCCAAACCAAAAGCCTCCAAACATCAAATTAAGTCCCAAATGAACCCAAATACCATCTCCACATGTCCTAGGCACCATAACCCCAAGAACCCTAGCCAAAACTCCAATCAATTCCCAACTTTCCAACTCAAAAACCAACTGAAACTCAACTAGGAAAACAGAGCAAAAACAAGAGTTCTAATGGCTAAAAACTCACCTCAATCTCAGCAACACACCCTCTTCAATGGTAGAGCATAACCCCAGCTTATCACAGCTTGGTTCCTCAAAAAAAAAGCTTGAAAATTCAAAGAGAAATGGGGGAGAAAATCATAGGGAGAGAAGGGAAGTAAGACTATTTTTGGTATGGCTGATATAAATCCTTAAGGGTGAAAAGACATAAATGCCCTTAAGTCTAAAATAAAGCCTTAACAGCCACCAAGGGCAACATCGTCCTTTTGCACCTATTTAGTTAATCATAATTAACACCTTCCAATTCCCGCTATTCTCAATATTCTCAAATACCAATAAATCATATCTCATTACCCTTTAATTTCCGGTAATGTTCTAATCATTAAAATCACCCCGAGACTCACCCCGAGCCCCGAACTTAAACCCGTTATGACTAGACCGAACACTTGCATTTCATGATCGTCTCATGCCGAAAGGCTCGAACAAATCCACATATAATGTGGTACCATTCATGACTCACCCACATGCATGAAAATACACACTCATGCCCTCAATGGGCCAAATTACCGAAATACCCTTATAATTAAAATAAAGCCATATGCATGCATTTACCATCATATTATAATATAATTCACATAAACATGCATATAATCATTTAATGACATAATAAATCAATTATGGCCCTCCCGGCCTCCTAATCAAGGTCCTCAACCTTATTAGAGAATTTGGGGCATTACAACTATCCCTTCCTTACAGAAATTTCGTCCTCGAAATTTATCTGAATCGCCCAGAATATAAATTTCGCACAACTGATTCCAATTTCCCAGGTCATTCTCTTGACCTCACTATTTCTGCAACATACCTTAACGCAAGGTATACTTTGTTCCACATAACCTTATTTCTTCTATTACGATCTATACTTGCTATTCCTTACCGGAATACCTAACCTTAACCTCCAGATTCTTATGACTCAACTTATGAGTTCCTTTTAACCCATGTCCACTGCATGGAAATGCATAATACACTGTATTCAATTGGCAGTGCCAAAGATAAGGTTGATCCAAAGTCAACCTAACCAGTCTTATCCAGGACTCAACTGCGAAGATAAACTAGGGCTTAGCTTGCCCTTAACTCCTCACCCCTTTCCATGGTGATACTTTAAGGAAGATACATTCTTCTACTTGGAATTTCACGTTCCTACTTTTCAATTCAGTAAAACTTTTCCATTTACTCTGAGAAGTGAGCATTCACGCTCTAACCTCTAACAATCTCAATGATCCCCTGAACCATCTCATGATCCAGAATCAACACCTCACCCATCTCTTCCAATGAACTGGTACTAAGCATTCTCAACACACCTTATCTCATAAGGTATATTTCCGATATTGGATAACTTTCTTTCTTTCTCTCTCTGATTTACCATCAGTCTGAGAATAATGAAATGTACTGAATTCCATCTATATGTATTCATCGCCTTCTTTAACCCTTCCAAGACCTGGAAGTAACAATAGAGTCTTCATCTGATAAGATAGACCTTGAATTCTCAAGAAGGCACATTATCTCTCTCACATAGAGATCTTAATACTGATCAGCTGCATTACTTATCCTTACTGATAGAAGTGAACTCACTTGGAAAAGAAAAAAACTGGTCCATAATGACCCAATGCCAACTCACGCTGACTCACTATCCAAGGCAGCTTCACTGCAAAACCCATCGCAATGCTTTCCTTGTTTCCATTACAAAATACTCAAAGCTTGCAATGGCCTTGCTGATTCCTGATACTCTGTCTTGACCTGTTAACAGGTTAAGAACTTTATCACACACTCCACTATGCCCCTTTCCATCTCAGGCCATCACATAAAATCTTTCAAACTCTGATACACTAACAGGATGCCTGAATGAAAAGAATAGAAGAGTAACACGAGATTCATCCAGAATCTCCCAATTAATCCTAGTGTCCATCGGATCCCAAATTCGATCCTTATACCACAATAAACTCATATCTGACACTGTATAATCCTTAGCTAATCCAGCTAAGACATTCTCCTCAATCTTCTTATCCGTGGTTCACTTAATTGTTTTTCCCATTTTTTTTTATCTTTCCGAGATAATCAACTCAAGCACAAACTTGGCCACCTGGCCCACCAGAAACTCTACCCTAGTTCTGGTCAGATCTTTAACCAACATGTTACATAAGCACTCACTTCTCTCTATCACTGAGGTGTCATAACCACCTACTAACTGATTATGATCTGCAAGAAGACTCAGAACTCTTTCTCATAACACACATAATATCTTGCCCATCCAAGGAAACTCTTGCCTACCAAGGCATTCCTTGACCTTGGCAAATCTCCGCAGGGAAAACATCACGATACCATCGTCCAAGACGATCACCATTCCCATTCAAATAAACCTTTGAATGCTCTATTCATCTAATTCACAAACACTTGGCATTAAACAAATCCTCAAATCATAACTCAGCACTCCCAATGCCCTTATCTGTTATAACAGCAGACTTCTGCATATTCTTTTCCCTGATCTCTAACTGGTACTAATCAGATCAAAGAGCCACCCTAGAGAATTCCATCTTACTCGTAACTGAACCTTTAATTATAACAACTCTACTGATCCATTCAAAACAGTGCCCTAAAACCTGAATCCATTCCTGGCACCAATTCATTTACCACTCTATCTCTTCACATAAAGGAACCCTGGCAAATCCCCTGGAAGTTCATCCAAAACTCACAGACTAATTCAGTCTGTCTTGATTCCACTGGCACAATCTAAGTGGTATCCACCACACTAGCTAAGAGTTCCATGCATCCCTCTGTCATAAAACTCTAGCTCTCACTACTGATGTCATTAACATACCAAATCCATGCACAGTGCCAACTGTCACAGGGCTTTCAACTCTTAAGCCCCAAGAGTTACTATACTTTCCTTGCCATTTAGCATTGCCCCACACCTGGTTAACCAATCCATGCCCTGGATTAAATTCAAGCCAGTCATAACCAGCTTTATCAAAGTCTCTGATGGGTCCTTTTACAATAATTCACTTGATCTATTAAATTACCAATACAGTATCACTTTTCCATTATAAAATAACCATATGACCTGTATATCAACTTTATGATTCTCTATATGCAACAAATAAAGAACAGCATGGCACCAAATCAGTCAGTGCAAAATAAAGATCAGGACCAAAAAGCTGACCTGTCACCCTCGAGGAACTAGTCTCGGTCTCAGACTCTGACTGCCTCGGAATAAACACTCGAGTTGGAATTGAGTTGTCTATCCCCTTTTTCTCATCCTCTCTTAGCCTTGAGCAATTCTTCATGATATGCCCAACCATATCACATGCAAAACATGCCTTTGCTCGGTATTCTCCCAGGTGTCGCCTCGTGCACCGACTGCATATTGGATAAGTCTTCAAGCTTTTCTTCTTGCTTGCTCCAATAAGTGGAGGTACCACTATCCGAGCTCCGTGCTCCCTAGCACTCTTCTTCTCATCTCGTATGCTCTCAACAGCAAGAGCCTTCTCTACCACCTGAGCATAGAGACTTCATGCACTGGGGCTACTCTAATGCCCTGAGCTATTCCAGGATTCAATCCTTGAACAAACTTTTCCTTCCGAGCTACATCTGAGGGTACCATGTCTAAAGCAAACTTGGCCAACCCATCAAATCTGCTAACATACTCGGCTACTGTTGCCTTTCCTTGAACGAGATTCACAAACTCATTCATCTTAGTAGTCTTAGTTGCATCACAATAATATCTTTCGTTGAACAGCCGCCTAAATTCTTTCCAGTCCATCACAGTTGTATCTCGTGTCTCGGATACTATTTCCTACCATGTCCGGGCATCATCCTGCAGTACAAATGTCGTACAAATCACCCTGTCATGACCTACCAGCCCCATACTGACAAGAATGGAACTGATCATGCCCATCCATTGCTCAGCTCTGAATGGATCTAGGCCTCCCTCGAAGACTGGAGGGTAATACTCCTGGAATCTTCCACAGAGAAATTCTCATCTATTCTCAACCCTAGGCTGAGCCAAAGCTGGTGCCACTTACGGCATAACAAAGGAAGGGATGCTCCCCAATAGATTCTGTTGTTGCTTCAAACACCTAATCTATTCCTCCTGTCTCTGCATTCTTGATTGCAAATCTATGAACATCTTCTGAAAATTCATAGGAGCAAACAAAGAACTAAAACCCTAGCTGTAACTCCCAGCCTCTGTATAACCACCACCAGGCATCATTATCTGCCTTGGCTATAAACCTGCTATTTAAATCTGCAGTCAATAACTTGACCCATTAATCATGATGAGCATATCAAGATTTTTCCCCACGGGATCAATCTTGCCACACCACATTCGCAAACCATTTGCAGTGCTAAAAACATACCCATGACATTCATACATCAATCATGATCCCTGCTCTTTCAACATTCACACCATGCCTCCAACTCCAGCATGCAAATATTACAATTATATATTCATGGAGCGGGTAATCATATGATCACATTCATATAAATATATTCATGGAGCATATAATCATATAGTCAAGAGCCAGGCTCTATTAGAATCTCATGCTCCCTAATACAATGTGCAGGTAAAGCATTTACATTCTATTTAAGCAGTTAAACACATAACTACAGAAATAGTTACCATTCCCTGAGCTAAGCTGTCTTCAGTGATGAGTGTACATGCCCAGCTTGTCATCAGGAACCATAAACCTTAGCTCGCTCTGATACCAAGTTGTAACGCCCTAAATTCCAAGGACCGTTATGGTGTGCCTTATAAATAGTGCTAAACTCGCTAATCGAGTCATTTGGCCAAAATCGTGTAACTAAGTATGATTAGCGGTTTAGGGATTAAAAATTTTGGTTAAGATGTAACGTTTCATTAGAACGTTTACTATATACATTGGGATCCCAAAAATATAATTTAAGAGCCTATTACAAGAAAAATATTTACAACAGCCGATCTAAGCGGCAAAATAGGGTTTAACCCTAGTTCCTCTTTCAACCCTCGGCCGTGGCGATCGAGCAGTCGCATATGTACACATCATCACCTAAGCTCTCCAACTCAAGGATGGTCCAGCTTTATTTTACCTTTACCTGCACCACATAGCACCCGTGAGCCGAAGCCCAACAAGAAAACTTAATATGCTCATGAACAGTAATAACATGTCATCAAGTCATAAGGCACATGCCTAGCAGATATATAGCCCTATTCAAGCAAGCAAACAAATCCACGTAATAATGGGTATCCAAGATAAGGAATCCTACCCTCCTGAGTGGATGACTATCAAGTCAATCTCAATCAGATAAGTGATTTAATACTGGTGGTTCCGATAACCATACCGGGCTGATAGCCCTAAATAGAAGAGTGACAGCTGTAATAGTCACTAAGGTGGGTTCCGTTCCCTTTATCCATGTGACGATTGGGTCACCAGGGATTTATAGATAAGTGATCTTTTCACTAGCTTGAACAAGATAGGTGCTCGATGAAGTAGTCACCAATATAACCTATCACATGACCATATAGTCACAACTATGGGATTCCGCTCCCTAGCCATGTGACAAACCATCACCTAGTGTAACAACCCGAATTTTCTAATCGGGCTTAGGGCCTTGATTAGTGTGCCTGGAGGGAAATAAATGATTTAATATGTTAATGGGTGAATTAATGTGAATATATGATAGTGATGCATGTTTAGTGAGTTAAATGTGCATGTGGGCCCTGTCTGAATATTAAGGGCATGAATGTGATAAATGTTATATATGTGATATGTCTGTGCAGCATGATCCAAGACAGTCCTGGGGAGCGCTTAGCCAGAGAGTCACAGCGGGGTTGAGATTCGGACTCGGGGTGAGTCGAGGGGTAATTTGGGTACTAGGTGTTATGGGATTATCGGGACATGAAAATAAATATTTGGAGATATATTTGAGGACAGAATGTCTTGGCGGGAATACTGGGGAAATTTACCATTTTGCCCTCGGGGACGTTTTGGTACCCCGAGCCTTGAGGTAACCCTTTAGACTTAAGTCAAGTAAAACAAAATAGAAGAATAGTTTAGAAACTTTAGAAACTGACTCATATTTCCTCCCAACTGAAGATAGTTCTTACTTCTCTCTCTCTTTCACTCTCTAAGGAAAACTCAAAGGAAACCTAAGGGAAATCAACTTAAAGCTAAAGGTTTTCAGCTATGGAAATCTAAGGGAACTTGAAGTTTGAAGATTGAGGCATAGGGAGAACTGGTTCAGAAGCTTAATTCAGTAAGAGGTAAGTTCTAATTATTAAGATTTGGTCTTGAATTTCTGCTGGTTTTGAGGATTGCATGTTGGTTAAGTTTGGTCTACTTTTGGGTGCCTTAGCTGAGTTTTGGAGTAGGATTCAATGGGGTTTTAGTGTTGTTATTGAGCTGGAATGATGGTGTTAATTATCTAGGATTGTTAGTCTGGTTTTGGTGAGGATTGGCTTGAAGAAAAGGTAGAAAACTGATGAGGAATTTTAGGTTCGGAGGTGAGAGTCGCGGCCCTAGGAGGGGTACGCCGCGGCCCGTGTGCGCGCGCGGCCATGGGAGGCCGAGAAGCTCATGCGAGCCGCGGCGCCTGGTGGGGGTCAATGAGGTGCTAGCCTCTGTTTCGAGGCTAGCCGCGGCTCTTGTGGGTGGGGTCGCGGCCCTTTGTGCCAGTTTGAGTTTTAAGGGTATTTTAGGCTTGGGAACTCAAGGGGTAAGGCTCGGGATGGATTTTATCACCCGGGTTGATAGAATTCAAGGACCCGGAGGTTAGGGTTATGGCTCTAAGTTATTTATTGGATTAGAATTTTATGGATGGACATTGTTAATGTGTTGTGACTAGGGTTTCGGCGAGGCTCACGTTAGAAGACTGTGCTTGGGGCATCGGTGCTCAGAAAGCTCGGAACTCAGGTAAGAGAACCCTTATTCCCATAGAGCTTGTGTGCAGGGCTGAGGCCAACGTGTTTGAATAGAATTGATATGCAGGGCTGAGCCCAACGTGTTTGAATAGAATTTATATGCAGGGTCGAGCCCAATATGTTAAAACTGCAGGGCGTAGCCCTTTATCTGATTATGCTAGAATTCTATACTTGCTTGTTATGCTATGTATATTATGATGTGAATGGTCGGCTTGAGTTGGGAATGGTGTAGATCGAGAACGGCGAAGGGCCGGGAATGGTGTTGGGCACGTTGAGTGCAAGGCCGAGAACGGCAAGGGGCCGGGAGCAGCGTTGAGCACGTGGAGTGCAAGTTTCCAGGGCGAGTCCCTAGAAGGATACCTGGGATATCCTCACGGCGTGGTCCGCGAACCCAGGGCTTGGTAAACGCCTGGGATGGCTAGGCCGTATGTGTTTAGCCATTGGTGGGCTCTTTATATGCTTGATATATGTGTTGCATATGTTATCTGTTTGTGGGTTTTCTTGCTGGGCTTTGGCTCACAGATGCTCTGTGGTGCAGGTAAGGGTAAAGAGAAGATCAACCAACCATGAGTACAGCAGGCGTGAGGTGGCGTGTACATGTTTGGCCAGCCTGACTGCCACAGCAAGAGGATTTTGGGAGATGCTTGTAAATAAACCTAGATTTTGTCGTCTAGCCGACTTGGTTCAGTTTATATGTTGTAAATATTTCTAAACTGTATTTTGGGATCCCAAGTGTAAAACTTTTATAATTTTCTATGGAAATTACTATTTCTCAAGTCTTTCCTTTGTTTATGGCTTAATTACACTGTTTGACTTAAAACCTCGATTAGCGAGTTGAAAGCACGTTTTTAAACTCACTTAGTAACGGCTCTAAGGAAGTAGGGCGTTACAACTTGGTATCAGAGCGAGCCAAGGTTATTGGTTCTGGAGATTGACCGAACATGTACACACGCAGTCAGTGACAGGCTTAACTCAGGGTTGGTTGGTAAGATTGGTTAATATGTCTGAATATGTATTTGAATGCCCTGTTTGCCTGCTTATCTTACATATAGAGCATGATGAATGAGTTAACATATGCATGAGATACTGATAGGGCCTGGCCCTTGACTACTGCATGATGAGATTGAAGTGTGCTAAATAGCATTGCTATTGCATGTGGATGAATATTGGGATAATGGTTTGCATACTGAGTGTGTGTGGTTAACTGTCTAAAATTGAATCCATATGTAATATCTGTTTATTGGCCTGTAGGAGGCATAATGAAACGTGAGTATACCTAGTTGTGGTATAATTGGGTAGCTGAATGTATGGTATTGTGGATTTGGGTTAATATGCTTTATGTGTGTATGAATGTTGTGATTTTTAGACCTGGATGTGGTTTGGTTCGGAGTGTGAACCTCAGGGTGGAGAAGTTTAGTCAAAGGTGGAGGATGAACTCAGATTGTTTGAATCCGGGATGGTTAAGTAGAGCTAGCATCGTAATACAGGAGAGTTGCAGATGATAGTTGGGGTTGGAAATTTCCATCTACCCTGAAAGTTTGGAGATGTCCGCTAGCATATGAGTAAATTGTATCGATACAGTATAAGGATACAGACAAATAAAAAAATAGTAACTGGAAGGCTTAAGGGGCGTTAACCTCTGGTTGGAGAGGAAAGTTTGCGTTGCCTAGGAATTGTTTAGTGGATGGACCAAGCTAACTTCATTCTTGGTTATATGGAGGTGAAAGGTCATAACTAAAGGATTGTGCTAAGTACTTGTGACAAGAGGATACTAGAAAGTGGTGTTCAGGTTGAGATATTGGTGTGATGGGTTGGAAAGAACTCAAATGGGGACTCGATAAAAGAAGTTATAAGGACAAGGAGATTAATAAATCTATGAGCTTGATTTGAAATGATAAGACAATTACAACCTGTGTTAGTGAGTGTAAGGAGTTGGGTACCTTACTTTGGAAATTTATGCAAGTGGTGGTGGTTGGGAATAATGACCCATGTAAGGATTAAATTCTGGAATGGTTCAGGGTGACAGGGCCGCTCCAGTGTATTAAATCTTCGGTGGTATTTGAGTAGCAGAGAGAGCCATGTTATTTGAGATCTGTGGAATGAGGTAAAGAGCATGAGTGCTGCGGGGCAAGGGATGTGAAAGACAGTGCTTCTATTG
Organism: Humulus lupulus; assembly: GCF_963169125.1. NCBI lineage: Eukaryota > Viridiplantae > Streptophyta > Magnoliopsida > Rosales > Cannabaceae > Humulus > Humulus lupulus. The sequence continues at coordinate 173,117,144 of NC_084794.1, read as the reverse complement.
GTAGGATTCAGTAAGGACAAATTCTCAATTTTTGAGGTAGAAGGACCCCAGACAGTGCTAGGGCACCTAATTTGTGATTGGAAAGGAGCATGATTGAAAAGGTAATTATCAAGATGGTGACAGGAACCAGGGAGGTTGTTCGGTGTGCACCTGAGGGAGAGGATGCCACCTGAGAGGATGTCGGGTGAGGGCACGACTTTTAAATGAAATAACTCAGTATGTTAGGATGGATTTTCCATGGTGAGGGAACGAAAGACTAGAATGCCTCGTTACACTCGAAGTTCGAGGCCGATTCCTCGAAGATGAGTATTTAACTGGATGTTTTATGTTTTAGTCATGTAACGAGCTGGAGGAACTCGGTGTTGAGAATGTTCTGAGAGGGAGTTAAACATAGAGAGTTTTCCTCAAGGGTGCTATGTGAGAAGCTAAGGATAATGGCATTTGTTGAGGAGGAATAAGGAACTTCTGGCAGATGAATTGGGATACAAGTAATTAAGAAGTTCATAGTGAGAACAATAGAGTAATTAAGGAAGCCTCAACATGAGGCAGAGTGAAAGTGGATCTGTTAAGAGACAACCATGGATTATAAGGGATATCATTTCAAGTACTTTAATTAGACTGAATGGAAGCTGAGCTAACCAGTGGGAAACTTGTATAGGTATATAAGGAAAGATTGGGGTTATTATAGAGTCGGGCTACAGGTAGATTTGGTATCAGGAATGTTGTGGAAGACGGCACTGGCTGACAGAAAGAACTACCTGAAGCAATTAAAGAAATTTGACCTTGGAGTAGTCAGAGCATTATATGGCGAGAATTGCTAGCATCAACGGTTAAGAATGAAAAGTTTGATGTTGGGTACAAGATGGGACAATGTCTCCAGGAGTTGATCTACAACCTGGTTATTACCAGCTGGAAATCAAGGAGAGAGATATTTCAGGAATTTTTATTTTGTACTGAGTAAGGTGTAAGGAGTTGGTAACAAAGATTCTAGAATGGTTCAAGCTACAGCAGCACATGTAAGTTCTTAAGTAGAGAATATTAGAACGGTATGGGCAAGTCCCCTTCAAGTTCACGAGTAGTATATGTGGACTACTCACAGACAGAAATGGAGAGTGAATGACTATTATGCTGAAGACGTTAGTACGCTATAAGAAGAAAGGACAGGTATGAGAAGATTTGATCTGAAGTCACGAATAAGCTAATGAAGAACGTCTGAAGAACAGAAGGCATAATAAGACTGTCAAGCACGTCATCTATCGCATAAGTATCTCCGCAGACAACTACATCAGAGATGGGAAGAACAGTAAAACTTGAGGTTAGACAGAATGAATGGTGTCAAATCAGAATTCAAAAGACAAGGTAAGAGTTGATTGGTATCTGGTGATGCAGGAATATGTGTGTGTTATGGTTAAGTATAGAGGGATAGCATAAAGGACCTAATTTATGATGAGGGTATGGAACCGTGGGGGGGTGCACCACAGGTTAGGCACGCCCAGGCTCAGATTGGCGTGAGGATGGGTCGAACCTCGCGGGAGGTGAAAGAATGGAACATGGTTGATATACTTGGAATGTTATAACAGGGTCCAGTTTTCTTACCTTTGGTTTGAGCGAGAATTAGAACAATAACAACCCTTGAGAACGATCGATCATTTAATCCCTTAGCGGTCACCTAGTCATAACCAAATACAATCTCTGATTAATGAAAATCAACAAAGATAAGGTCTTGATCTAAACCCCACTCTCGGGACCCTGAAATGTACCCACACGGTGAGTAGATTCGATCACGGGCCTTAAGGATTGAAACCCCAAGCCAAAAACCTTTAAAAACACTCAAAATGGGGTTCTGAAGAAACAAGGTAGCGCTATAGCGCTACCCTCCTAGCACCCCAGCGCTTTTCACAGAACCAAAACTGCCCAGCACTTGTTCAGGTAGCGCTGTAACGCCCCCTACTGGGCACTGTAGCGCTACCTTCAGCCAGAAATTGCCCCAAAACTTCTTCCTTCGATTCCACCATTTCTAACCCAAACCAAAAGCTTCCAAACATCAAATTAAGTCCCAAATGAACCCAAATACCATCTCCACATGTCCTAGGCACGACAACCCCAAGAACCCTAGCCAAAACTCCAATCAATTCCCAACTTTCCAACTCAAAAACCAGTTGAAACTCAACTAGGAAACACAAAGCAAAAACAAGAGTTCTAATGGCTAAAAACTCACCTCAATCTCAGCAACACACCCTCTTCAATGGTAGAGCATAACCCCAGCTTATCACAGCTTGGTTCCTTGGCTTGGTTCCTCAAAAAAAAAAACTTGAAAATTCAAAGAGAAATGGGGGAGAAAACCATCAAGAGAGAAGGGAAATGAGACTCTGTTTTTGGTAAACTTCTACATCCTTAATGGCTGATATAAATCCTTAAGGGTGAAAATGCCTAAATGCCCTTAAGTCTAAAATAAAGCCTTAACAGCCACCAAGGGCAACATCGTCCTTTCGCACCTATTTAGTTAATCATAATTAACACCCTCCAATTCTCGTTATTCTCAATATTCTCAAATACCAATAAATCATATCTCATTACCCTTTAATTCCTGGTAATGTTTAATCATTAAAATCACCCCGAGCCCCGAACTTAAACTCGTTATGACCAGACCGAACACTTGCATTTCATGATCGTCTCATGCCGAAAGGCTCGAACGAATCCACATATAATGTGGTACCATTCATGACTCACCCACATGCACGAAAATACACACTCATGCCCTCAACGGGCCAAATTACCAAAATGCCCTTATAATTAAAATAAACCCATATGCATGCATTTACTATCATATTATAATATAATTCACATAAACATGCATATAATCATTTAATGACATAATAAATCAACTATGGCCCTCCCGGCCTCCTAATCAAGGTCCTCAACCTTATTAGGGAATTTGGGGCATTACAGTCATTGATTGCAGGCATATTGAAGTTATGCCTCAGTGATCGATTAGACTCTGCGGCAATATGGCCGAAGATGACAACCAGGGTCAGGACCCTCCACCTTCCCCACAGAACTGGCAACAGATGTTTGCCAAAATGGAAGCAAGACTTTAGCGAATGGAAGATGAGCTCCAAGAACTAAGACTGTAGGCCCCTCCTCGGTGTATTGGGTTATAGAATCCATAGGTTGTGGCTCCAGTACCCACCCAACCTGTATGGAGAACAGGTGGGAGCCTTTGTATGAGAGGTTCAAGAAGCAGCACCTTCCCACCTTTGAGGGCGGTCTAGACCCACTGCGGGCAGAGTGGTTGATAAATATGACTTCTTCCATCTTGGATTTTATGAGGGTGGAGGGGAACGAGATGGTGGCCTGTGCCAGTTATATGTTGAGAGAAGATGCATGCATCTGGTGAGAAGTTGTGTCCCAGAGGAGGGATGTGACCGTTATGACTAGGGATGAATTCAGAGATGTTTTCAATGAGAAATACTACAGTGTTGCAATTTAAGCTGGAAAGGTGGATGAGTTTATTAACCTGCCTCATAACAGAATTGTTGTTATAGAATATGTGTTGAAGTTTGACTGGTTGGCGAAGTTCGCGCCAGACTTGGTGCCTACTGATATGGCACGGAGGGATAGATTTGTATGGGGATTGAACGTCATGATAGCACGTGATTTTAAGATAATATTATATTCAAGGACTACCACTTATATCCAGGTAGTGGAGAAGGCCCTTAACGCTGAGGGTGCTGAAGATTAGATATGGAAAGACAGTGCCACAAGGCACGATGCTCGGAGGATGGTGCCTCCTTTCATTAGTTTTAGTCAGGGTAGTGGCCCCAATGATCAGAAGAGAAAGGCCCCACATTCTTTTGTTCCTCTTGGTCCAGATAGGAAGGCACGGGGTGCTTTTAGTGGCCGTCAAGGTGGGGAAGAGAACTGAAGGAGCTTCCTAGAGTGTCCACGGTGCAGGTGGCGACATTTAGGGAGTGTAGAGTTAGAGCATGCTTCACCTGTGGGAGTGTTAGTCACCTACAGAAGGACTGCCCACAAGCCAAAAAGGAAGAACCGAAGAAGACTGATAGACTCACTCCAGCCAGAGTGTTTACCTTGACCAAGACCGAGGTTGAGGCTAGTCTCTCAGTCATAACAGGTCAGATTTCTAGTGTCAGTTCTTCATTTACTGCATTGATTGATTCAGGAGCTACTCATTCGTTAATATCTACTAGAGTGATAGATCATTTGTGTAGACCTTGTGATTTGTATGCTAAGGGATTCAGGACTTTGTTGCCAACTGGGGAACTAGTAGTCTCTAGGAGATGGGTTAGATCATTACCGGTAGAGATAGACAGTAAGGAGTTATCGGTGGATCTAATTGAACTAATGATGGATGACTTCGATATGATTCTGGGGATAGACTGGTTATCAAAGTACGGAGCGACGATAGACTGCAAGCGAAGAATGGTGACCTTTGAACCAAAGGGGGAGGAACCCTTTGTATTTGTGGGACAGTGTGTGGACCACGAGTACCTATGATCTCTACACTGAAGGCTAGAGACCTAATGCAAGAAGGTTTCATATGATTCCTAGCAAACATAGTGGATACCTCTATAATCGTTTCAGTTGGACCGGATGAGACCAGACTAGTGTGTGAGTACCCTGATGTATTCCCAGCAGACTTGCCAGGGCTGCCACCACACCGAGAGATCGAATTCATCGTAGAGTTGGCATCAAGGGCAGAGCCAGTATCTAGGACACCTTATAGAAGGGCTCCAGCAAAGTTGGAGGAACTAAAGATTCAGTTGCATGAGTTACTAGATCTAGGATTCATCAAACCCAATTTTTTGCCATGGGGTGCTCCAGTGTTGTTCATCAATAAGAAGGATGGGACCTTAAGGATGTGAATTGACTATAGAGAACTGAATAAGTTTACCATTAAGAATAAGTATCCACTGCTCAAGATCGATGACTTGTTTGACCAGCTACAGGGGAAGACGGTGTTCTCTAAGATTGACCTTCGATATAGCTACCATCATTTGAGGATTAAGGAGGAGGATGTACCTAAGACTGCTTTCCATGTGAGGTATGGACATTATGAATTCATGGTCATGTCCTTTGGATTAACCAATGCCTCAGCAGCCTTTATGGACTTGATGAATAGAGTCTTCAGGGATTACTTGGATAAGTTTGTGATTGTATTCATTGATGAGATACTGGCATACTCCCAGTTAGAGACAGAGCATGAGCAGCATCTCTATTTGCTACTATAGCAGTTGAGAGAACATAGGCTATATGCTAAGTTCAAGAAATGTGAGTTTTGGTTGCCCCAAGTAACATTTATGGGCCATAGTGTGAGTAAGGAGGAGATTCTAGTGGACCCAACCATGATTGAGGTAGTGAGAGATTGGCCCAGGTCGGGCAGTGTACTAGAGGTTAGGAGCTTCTTGGGATTAGGAGGATACTATCTGCAGTTCATTGAAGGATTCTCCATAATAGTTACACCGTTGACTGAGCTGACGCATAAGAAGACCAAGTATGTTTGGACGAATAGATGTGAGAACAGTTTCAAGGAGTTAAAGCAGTGATTAGTCACCACTCCGGTACTGATTCTTCCATCAGACAATGAAAAGTTTGTAGTCTACTGTGATGCTTCAAGGCAGGGTTTAGGGTGTGTATTGATGCAAGCTGGGAAGGTGATAGCCTATGCGTCTAGACAGTTGAAGGAGTATGAGTAGAGGTATCCCACTCACGATCTAGAACTGGCAGTGGTGGTATTCGCACTAAAGGTATGGAGGCATTATCTGTATGGAGAGGGGTGTGAAATATACACCTACCATAAAAGTTTAAAGTATTTCTTTACTCAGAAGAATCTGAATATGCACCAAAGGCGTTGGTTGGAGTTGGTTAAGGACTACAATTTCCAGATCTTGTATCATCCAGGGAAGGCCAATGTGGTGGCCGACACATTGAGTCAGAAGGGCCCAGGGCAGTTATTCAGTTCGAGGCAGATATCAGAAAAGTTAGCTGAAGATATGACTAGAGCGAGAATTGAATTGGTAGTTGGTCAGCTAGCCAATATTACTCTTTAGTCCACGCTCCTTGAGAGGATCGGGGGATCACAAAAGGAGGATCGACAGTTGATGAAACACAGGGAGGATGTCTTAGCCGAAGTGGCTAAGGACTTTTCTATTTCAGAGGTGGGTTTACTGAGGTATAAAGGCCAGATTTGCGTTTCAATGGATTCTGGTATCAGGTGGGAGATTCTAGATGAGTCTCATACCACTCCCTACTCCTTACATCCAGGTACGACGAAGATGTACTAAGAGTTGAGAATTCTATATTGATGGCCAGGGATGAAGAAGGATGTAGTGAAGTATGTGGCCAAATGTTTAACTTGTCAGCAGGTGAAAGTTGAACATCAAAGGCCAGTAGGGTTACTGCAGCCTTTAGGGATTCTAGAGTGGAAGTGGGAGGATATCACCATAGACTTTGCGGTTGGATTACCGAAGACAGTGGGACAATATGATAATGTGTGAGTGATTGTGGATAGGTACACCAAGTCAACCAAATTTTTGCCTGAAAGAACAACTCATATGGTGGAGCAGTATGTTGAGTTGTATGTGAAGGAAATTGTGTGATTACATTGAGCTCTGAGTTTGATAGTATCCAACAGGGATCCTACCTTCACCTCTAAGTTTTGGGAGAGCCTACAGAAGGCTATGGGCACACAGTTGCAGTTCAGCACCACCTATCATCCTTAAATAGATGGACAGTTTGAGAGGACGATTCAGATACTGAAGGATATATTGTGGGCATGTGTGCTGGATTTTGGGGGATCTTGGAGTAAGTATCTCCCTCTTATTGAGTTTTCTTATAGTAACAGTTATCTGGCGACTATTGAAGTGGCTCCATATGAAATGTTGTATGGGAGGAAGTGCATGTAACGTCCTAATCCAGGACTGTTAAACTGTGTACTTTAAATAGTGTCAAACTTGCTAAATAAGTCATTTGGTTATAAACGTGTAACTAAGGTTAACATCAAAGGTTAGGGTTAAAAATTTTGGTCAAAGGAATTGTTGACTTTTCATTTAAAAGTTTCATACATACATGGGATCCCAAAATATTACAAACAACCGTTTAAAAGGGTGTATATACATCAAAAGTTACAACCGGCTGACCTAAGCGGCAAAATAAGGGATACATCCCTAGTTCCTCTGAGATACCCTCAACCGTGGTGGATGAGCAGCTGCATATGTACACGCCGCCACCGAAGCACTCCAACTCATTGTTGGTCCAGCTTTCCTTTCCCCTTACCTGCACCACATAGCACCCGTGAGCCAAGGCTCAGTAAGAAAACTTAAACATCTACATGAATAGTAAATACAGAATCTAGATACACATATATATAGCATGTCCAGCAGTAATAACCTACTCATGCATGCATACAATTACAAATAAATGATCATTGGGTCATTTCGGGGCCCGCTGCCCTTAATAGTTGACCATAGAGTCAACCCCAGGCCCTATGCCCTAGCTATGTGACCATATAGTCACTTGGGGCCTTTGCCCTTTGCTTTGAGTAACTAGCCATAGAGCTAGTCTAGCATACCTGGCACTTTAATTGTTCAACGACCATAGGGTCGGCCAACATAATAGTACATTCCTTATTGGGCCTAAGCCTTTCGACCAATGCGCAACGTGCTATTGTTGCCCTTGACTAACAAGTCAAGCCCTGAGCCAGGTATTCAGATAAAGATACATATACAGATAAGCATACTTCATACAATACAAGTATGCATACATATTAATCATATAATACCATAAATTAAATGCAAACATAGTAATAACCATGTTCCTTAACGGGGTCGAGCCCTAGCTACGTAATATTCAAGTATGTTTAACCAACAAGCGCAAACATAACTCAATCACATTCATTCACAAAGGCCCGAGCCCTATTCATAGTTATAATCAACAACCGGGCAAAGCCCTAATTACATATATCACGTATTGGGTGCAGTTTTCTTACCTCAGGTCCGAGTATAGCGTAATAATAAGAACGACCCTCAAGCACGATCCCAGTTCCGAGCCCTGAGCGGTAACCTAGTCACAACCATAATATAGGATCCCTTCAATAATGAACAAATAAAGGCTTCTGGACCGAGTCCTAGCCTCCGGGACGTCAAACTCTACTAAACCGGATAGTAGGATCGATCCCGAACCCTTAGGGTTAAGTTCCCGTACTCAAAACCTAAGGTGGTCAAAACAGGCCAGGTGAGCTGCGACTTACCCCTAAGGGTCACGGCGCACCTCCCAAAAAAAATGTAACGCCCTACTACCTTAGAGTCGTTACTATGTGAGTTTAAAACAGAAATTGTGCATTTAATTGACTCAAAGTGGTTTCTAAAACCAAAAGTGTGATTAAACCAGAGTTTGAGGCTATATTCTTTTAAAATGGTCAACTTCATTGAAAACGTTAAATATAGAACATCTGGGATCCCAAAATAAGGTTTACAAAATGTTTACGACACCAAAATAGATTTACACTTGATCAGCTATCAAAAGAATGGTTAAATACAGCCATATACAAAATGCCCCCAACCAAAGCAGTCGGGCAGGCCGAACATGTACGCGCCGCCCCCACGCTCTCCATACTCATGGCTGGTTGACTGACTCCTTGCTTTTACCTGCCACACGGAGCACCCGTGAGCCGAAGCCCAGCAAGAAAACCCAAATAACACATAACATATGCAAAACAAATAGCTGGCAATAATTCACTGACACATAGGAAAACCATCATAATAAACAAGTACGGCCATGCCGCTCCCAAGGCCTTACCAAAGCCTGGAGTTTCAGTTCTCACCGCGAGGATAACTCATGTATCCCTTGGGTCCCACCCTGAATATAAGCATCCCATGTGCTGTGTGTTACTTTCGGCCCACGGCCGCCCCGGCCTACGCCGTACCCGGCCTCTGCCGCTCGTTTCATCATAATCACACATATAGTACATTCAAAATAAACATTCACACACATCACGGTTCATTTAAGGTTAAGCATTTGCACGTATTACAATCCGGGGCCACGCCCTACAATCACACCGTGGGGCCATGCCCTAAACTCGGGTGTTACGGTTTTCTTACCTATAATCCGTGCTTTCCGATGCACCACGATCACGAGCACGGTCCTCAAGCACGAGCCTCTCTGAAATCCTAGTCACAACATACATAAAACACTTTTAATACTAAACAAACCCAAAACCACTTCCCGGGACCAATCCCGCACTCTCGGGACCTCTAAAACCTTAAAACAATACCCCGGAGGCATCCCACGAACCCCCGGAGCTAAGACCTAAAATTGCCAAAAAGGCTATCCTGAAAATTGCCTTGTGCCGCGGCACCACATCCTTGTGCCGCGGCACCCATCAGACAGAAGCTCCCTTGCCGCGGCACACAAAAACCCTGCCGCGGCACACCTTCGCAGACCCAGAATTCTGGGTTTTTCCTGCAATTTTCCCCGAGCTTTAACCTCTCCAAATCATCCCAAACCAAAACCTAAACCCCAAAACTCCAATCCAAACCTCATATGAACAATCTAACACCCCATAAACACTAGAATCAAATCCAAAACATCAATACACACAAGATCCACTCCTTTTATTTCAAATTCAACAACCCAAACCAAAACCCATGAAAATCTTAACTCAAGCATTAAATTCCTCAACCAACACAGAAAACAAACTTAAATAAGCATAAGATCCTTACCTCAAGAGTAGAATCCACCCTAAAAGTTCCCTTGATCTCCTTCTAAGCTTCCCACTTCAGCCCCTTTCTACACCTCTTTTTCTTTCTTCTTCTTTGCCCTAGCCTTTCTCTCCTCTTCTTTTCCTTCTCTTCTAATTTTATCAAAGCCACAAGTGACCCAAATGCCCAAACCGTACCCCCTAAATCCCAGCTGCACAATGTCTATTTGCCTTGCCAAAAGACCAAATTACCCCTCCTTACTAATCCTTCTAAGCTAAACCTTCAAGGGTACTTAAGTCTTAACACTTTCATTTCAATTCTACCACTTCCTATCTTAAAACTTGTTACTCACAGCAGTTACAAATGGTTACCAAAATACCAATAACTAATCACTCTTTCTAAACTCAACTTATAAGATTCCCGAAGTACCCCTGGGCTCCTCCCGAGCCGGGTACAACATCCCGTTGTGACTTTTAGACTAACTGGCTCTCTAGGACCGTCTCGATGCGTGCATCCTGATAAAACATCACACTCACATGGCACAATTCACATAGTACAATTATCACAGTTATGCCCTAACATGGCCAAGTTACAATCATGCTCATTTTAAGACAATCAGTTCTACATGCATACTGATTCACATAGTCATGCATCTCAAATAATCAAATAGTCATATAACGTGCAATAAATCATAATGATGCATTAAACTTAATAAAGTCACACACAAAATCGCATCATGCCCTCTAGGCACACTACTCCAGGCCCTTGAGCCTTAACACTGAATTTGGGTCGTTACACAAAAAGTCCCCTCTATCCACAAAAGGGGACACAGGCCGCGGCATGCCCCTAAGGGCCATGGCGCGCCTACCCAGACGGAACTGCCCCTGACCTCTGGGTTCAAGAGGGTCGCAGCCTAACTCTATGAACCCAGAATTCCCTGTTTTTCCTCAGCCAAAATAGGGCAAAGCCCTAATTACATATATCACGTATTGGGTGCAGTTTTCTTACCTCAGGTCCGAATATAGCGTAATAATAAGAACGACCCTCGAGCACGATCTCGGTTCCGAGCCCTGAACGGTAACCTAGTCACAACCATAATATAGGATCCCGTCAATAACGTACAAATAAAGGCTTCTGGACCGAGTCCTAGCCTCCGGGACGTTAAACTCTACTAAACCGGGTAGTAGGATCGATCTCGAGCCCTTAGGGTTAAGTTCCCGTACTCAAAACCTAAGGTGGTAAAAACAGCCCAGGTGGGCCGCGACTTGCCCCTAAGGGTCGCGACGTGCCTACCCAGACGAAACTGCCCCTGACCTCTGGGTTCAAGAGGGTCGCAGCCTAACTCTATGAACCCAGAATTCCCTGTTTTTTCTCAGCCAAAACCTTACAAAAAATTACCTCAATCAGTTCCCAAAACCATAATTAAATCCCCCAAACATTATCAACACATTACCAGCATCAAAACCCAACTTAAACTTAATAAAAAACCTATCAAAACTCACAATCTAACACTTGAGCCACAAAGCTCAAGAACACCTCAAGAACACTAAGAAACCTTAACAGAATTCAACTAAAAAAGAGGTTAGAACTTTACCTCAGTTGTGATTTAAGTGCCCCTGGCTGTAGCTAATCCAATTCTAGAGCCAAGCCTTCAATTTCCCAAGCTTCAGCCAAAAATTCTCCTTAGTTTCCTCAAGAATTCACTTACAAAGTTGAGAGAGAATGAGGGGGAGAGAGAGAGTCAATTGGTATTGGCAAGAGAGAGTGTTTGTGTTTTCTTTTCTTAAGGATCAAGTAACTTAAGCTAATCCCGAGTGCTCGGGTAACAAAAACGTCCCCGATGGAAAAATGATCAAAGTCCCCGATATCCCCTCCTATTCTCACTGACTCCAAGTATATCCTCAAATATTTATTCCCGTGACCCGATAACCCGGTAACGTACTAGTTACCCAAAATACCCCTTGACTCGCCCTGAGTCGGGTATTGAGTCTCGTTGTGACTTTCCCGCTAACTTGCTCCCTAGGATCATCTCATGTTAAGTAACTCACATAATAATGTGGTCTCTCACATATATGCACATATATACAATTTTGCCCATAACGGGCCAATTTACGAAAATTTCTCTTCTAGTAAAAAAACGGGTCCACATAAATATTTAATACACCTAAACATGCATATCTAGTCATATTATCATATAACTCACATAATCACATAATTACACACAAATATATCTCACATAAGCATATAATCCCATAAACGGCCATCCTGGCCCCCTAATCAAGGCCCTAAGCCTTATTAGGTAATTTGGGATGTTACAGTGCAGATCACCCATCCATTGGGATGAGACAGGTGAGAGGAAGTACTTAGGTATCGAGGCTGCTCAGAGGACCAATGAGGTGATTGAAAATATTAGAGCTCAGATGCTCGCCTCTCAGAGTAGACAGAAGAGTTACTCAAACTTGAAATGTAGAAGTGTAAGTTTTAAGTCCGTGATCATGTGTTCCTCAGAGTTGCTCCTATGAGAGGAGTAAGGTGATTTGGAGTGACAGGCAAGTTAAGTCCTAGGTTTTTTTCCCCTTTTAGATTCTGGAACGGGTTGGAGAGGTAGCTTACAGATTGGCTATGCCTCTAGCTTTATTAGGGGTTCACAACGTATTTCATATGTCCATGCTCTGCAAGTACCTATCAGATTCTACGCATGTACTGAGTTATGAAAACATGGAGTTGGATCAAGGGTTGTCTTATGAGGAGAAGTTGATTCAGATTCTAGACTAAAAATATAAAGTCTTGCAGAACAAGACATTGCCTTAGTAAAAGTGTTGTGGAGGAACAACAAAGTGGAAGAGGCAACTTGGGAGCTTGAGTCTGACATGCGAGATCAATATCCCGAGTTATTCAGGTAAATTTCGAGGACAATTTTTATGTAAGGAGGGGATAGTTGTAACGTCCCAAATCTGCTAATAAGGCTTAGTTCCTTGATTAGCATGCCAGGAGGGAAATAATTGATTTAATTATGTTATTATGTTGATTAAATGATAATATGACTAGATTTGCATGTGTTATGTGAATTAAATATGCATGTAAGCCCATTTTGGTCAATAGGGGCATATTTATAATTTTGCCCTGTTGAGGGCTAATTGTGATTATGTGTGTGTTATGACTGAGACCAAGGTATTGTGGAGATATAACTATGATGTGTGATCCGAGACGGTTCTAGGGACGGAAGAGCAAAATAGTCACAACGGGGTCGAATGCCCCGCTCGGGGTGAGCCTAGGGGTATTTTGGGAATGTAGCACGTGTTCAGGATTACCAAGTAACTGGTAGTGATTTAGCAGTTATTTAAGTATGTCGAGGTTAATTGGGGAATTATAGGAATACTCGAGAAATTAGCAAGATGTGGCAAATGACGGGATTGCCCTTGGAGACATTAAGTGGCTAGGATTGATCTTAGGGGTAATTTAGTCAATTTGGAGGCTGAGGATGGAATTGGACTTATCTTATGTTGTAGAGCTAATCATAAGGAAAAAGAATAAAATACTTAGACTTTTCTCTCAGCCTTATCTCCTTCTCTCACATTACTCTCTCTCTCTCTCTCCCTCCCTTAGGTTGGTGTGGTTACCTATTTTCTGAATTTTGGTGGAAAAAGGACTTGAGAATTGAAGGGAAGTGAAGTCTAGAAGTGGTTAACAGTAGCTAAGGGATTGAATTCGTCATTGAGGTAAGGATTATCTGTGCTTGTTTGGTAAATTGCTGCTGTGATTTAGAGGTTTGCTTGAGGTTCAAACTTAGGGTCTGATTTTGGGTTTTGGATGAGTTATGAGATAATTTTGGGGTATCTATACTGGTTATATTACTTAAGTATGAACTCTAGACTGAATTCTAGGTTTAAGGTATAGTTTGGGTGAATTTTGGAGAGGTTGATTCGTATAAATGCATGAGAATTTCTTGGTTTTGGGCTTGAGTCGCGGCCCTATTCTTCAAGCGTCGCGGCCCATGTGTGCGAAGAGGCTTGGGGAGCCGCTGATTTCACCCAGGAGCCACAACACAAGCAGAGCGCGCCACAACCCTTAGGTGATGGGCCACATCTCAAATAGGGAATTATGGCCAAAACATGGTTTTAAGCTCGGGAACCCAAACTTAAGGGCTCGGGAAGAATTCTACTACCCGGTTTAGTAGAATTCAAGGTCCCGAAAGCAAGAATATTAATTCGAGTTTCTTAATTGGTTAGGGCTTGATGGATGTTTATTTATTAATGCGTTGTGACTAGGTTTTACGACAAGGCTCGGGTTTAGGGGATCGTGCTCAGGATCGCATTAATCAGTCAGCTCGGGACATAGATAAGAAAATTGTTTGTGCTTATAATACAGGGCATGGCCCAATTTTTTGTGTTTAATGTGTGTGTGTGAATATTTGGAGTTGTTTTTCCATGTTTTGGTATGATTATGATTGAATGGCGAAGGCTGGGAACAGCGAAGGTCGGATTCAGTATTAGGCATGCTGGATGCAGACTGCTAGGGCGAGACCTCTAAGGGTGTTGTACTCACTCTCTCGGTGAAGACCGTGAACCCAGTGCCTGGTAAAGCACCTAGGTCAGCATAGGTCGCTATGTGATTAATTTGTTATTTGTTTAAGGTTTTGTATTTAGTTGATTAAATTATTATATGCTATGTATGGAGTTTTCTTGTTGGGCCTTGGCTCACAGGTGCTCTATGGTGCTGGTAAGGGCAAAGGAAAGGCTGACCAAGCATGAGTTGGAAGGCATGGAGTAGCGCATACGTGTTCGATCTACTTGGCTACCACGGCCGGGGTTGTTTTGAGGAATATGTTGTAAATAGTTTGTTTTGTCACTTAGGTCGACTGTATCTTAACTTTTATATTGTAATACATTTTTTAAACAGTATTTTGGGATCCCAATGTATCACTTTTGTGAGTTTAATGAATGTCCAAATCTTTTATAATTGACTTCCGTTAAATGAGTCTTTATCCCATTTTAATGATTCTAAAACCTCGATTAGCAAGCTATTGGCACATTTTAAAATCACATGGTAATGATTCTAAGGAAGTAGGGCGTTACAACTGACATGGCGTCAACCTTATCCACTGCCTATTCCAATGATGAAAGATGATGACAATGAGGAGGAAGCTGAGGATGATCAGGCATATATGCCTGATCAGTGAACGGTTACTTCGGTTGAGGGAGTTCTTTCTTTTCTTCATCTTTTCTTTTATTTTTCATTGAGGACAATGTACTTTTTAAGTGTGGGGAAAGGGAAGAACTGCTTGTGTTTTATTTTTATTATGTGTGTGTTATTTTGTTGTTTTTATGTCGTTTTTCTTTTCTTTTCATTTTCTTTAGTTTGTTTTTAGGTTGTTATAAGCTTGGTTGTGTTGAACGCCGTTTTTCGCTCTGATTGAGATAAGAATATGTTTAGGCACTTGATGAATTCTACATGAATTGTGTGCTAAACTCTTGTGTTGGTAGTCATTTAAGTGTGATCTTCAATTTTTAAACATAATGTTACAATTAGATTTACTTTTTGACTAGTGTTTGGAGATATTTATGCATACTATTATCTATTTATATATAGTCTGGACCACTCTAGAAATCATTGATTAACTGTTTGGGGTGAAATAATAATTACACATGATTAGGAAGATGATTAAGGCATGTTCTTTGGATTGTTTGAGCCTTTCAAGCTTACCTATGAAATTTAATACCCTAGTTTCCAATTTTTGAGCCATAATGATTAATTTTTTTCTTTTATGAAGCCAATTTCTAAACCTTTGCAACTTAAATTCTATCATTTCTTGTGACCCATTACACCATAGTTTTATATGAAGGTTTGATTTTGTGGGTTGGATTATGTAAAGTAAGAAGGTGACATTTGTATTGGTTTATTGGATTGTACTGTGAATTTATAGGATCTACTATTTCTCCTAATGAAGTTGAATTGAAAAAAAAATTCTACATTGAAAAATATTTAAAAGAGAGAGAGAGAGAGAGAGAGAAAAGTTTTCCAAAAGTATAAGTGTGGGGGAAATAGTAAGATCGATGAGAAAAGAAAAAATGGGAAAGGTTATGTATTTTTTTGAAATGTGTGGGAAATTTGTGGGAAGATCTAGAGAATAGAATAAATATAGACTATGGTGTGATTTAAGTTTAAATATTCATTTTTCATCTACCTTTAACCTTAGCCTTAAATTACAAGCTTTTAAATACATTTTGATTCTTGATTATGTGTGTTTATATTAGTGGAGAATAATTGGTTAATGTCTATGGAATGGATGTTTTCATGATAAGTATTTTCTATACAAGAGACTTTGAAACATACTTTGGCATGTATAAATTGATTCGGGTGCATGTGATATAGTAAGTTTGATTGTGCATGATCATAAACAGATCGAGTTTAAGTGATGACTGGGCATTGATTTAAAATTCTGAGGAATGTGGAATTCATAGCTTTTCTATGACTTATTTGTTTGATCAATTTTTGAGACAACTAACACTTTTGACAAAACCATAGCTTATGTTTTATTTGTTTATGTTTTTAGTTTTTATTAGTGTTTTGCTAAGGGACTAGCAAAGTCTAAGCGAGGGGGAATTTGATAAGGGTATTTTGGGTATTATATTTTTTTTCCTTTCTCACTTAGATAATGTTAATTTCTAGTGTTCGTAGGTGTTCTTATCTTTGTTTTATGAGTCTTTGATTTTTAGACCATAAAATATATTATGAGAATTTATTGATGAATTTTATGTATTTTTGTGGCTAGATATTAACAGGAGACGATAGGACTCAAGAAAATGAAGTTTGGGACGAGTTTGAAGTGTTTAAGAAGTCCCTAAACCCGAGATTCGAGGCTAAAGTTGAAGATTTTGAAGACATTGCACACGTGCTGAAAATGGGCAGTGGTCGCAGCCAACATAATCGCTAGTCGCGGCTGGAGCTCGATAAATGCCCAAAAACCGCTAGCGGCCACCAATGACATGTTAGTATTAAATATGAAAATAAGATTTCGCAGCGGAATACGTTCTTTTAAAAAATTTATTAATACTAGTCAGGATCATACATATATAGATATATTACATCAAACAAAAATAGATTAGAGATTACCTCTTGTAGCGTATCAAGAGTTCACGAATCTTTTTGTATAATTCAACGATCTTCCTATCTTTATTTTGAAAGCTCACACCTTGATCTTCCATACCAATCCTCAAACACACAAGGACGTGTGTGGGCACGCAGGATTCAAAAGGTTGATTTAGAACTCACTAGATGTACTCAACACATGAGATCAAGTGAGGTTTGATAGAGAGAGGGTGTTGTGATTAAATTTCCAAGTTTAGAAAAATCTATTGCTTTCTTTTTTTGAGACAGAGAGTTTGACAGTCAAAACTTTTTGAAAAATAATTTATTGAAAAGTATCGCTTCTTTTGAGGTATATAAAGATAATTAACTAATTTAATTAATCTTTATTTTATTTAAAATAAAACTGATCAGTTATAACATATTTAATTATTTAATTTTAATCATATTTAAAATATATGTAATTAAATAAAAAAATTATTTAAAATTAAAAATTCAAATCCCAGTGATAGGAAATATCCTTGAGTGGTGTCACTCACTGTACAATATAGTGAGTGGCGTGAGCCACATTAGGGTTTTTCCTAATTTTCTCATTTTTTCGTTTAATTAATATTTAGGACAATATATTTATCTCAAAATAAATATTAGTTAACTCAAAATTAGCTTTATCTTAAAATATCAGTTTTAAATAAATATCTTATTATAAATAAGATAATATTAATCCAAACATGATTAAAATTTATTTTAACATATAGTTTTACAAAATAAAAACATATAGTTAAATAATTAATTAATTCATAATTAATCAATTTCCCATAACTATCACATAATTCTTTCCTTGTCTTGGAAAATTATTTCTTCCATTTATATAATCAATAAATGTAGTTTTGTCCTCCATTTAATGGTTTGTTAATTAGAGCTAGTCAAGAATACCGTTTTATCCTTCTAATTACCTCTTGATCCTTAAGTACTATTAATTCACTAGCGAATAACTAATCTATAATCAAATTATAGATTTGAGCTCAATAACTATTCAGTTCCAGAATTAACCTTTAAGGGAACCAATATTCGATCCGTTCGAAGAGTATGGATTCCATTATTGTAAATCATGTTCCCAGCCATTCATGATATTGAATCTCCAAAATAAGTCATTGGGCTCATTATACTAAGAAACCTTAACAAGTAAATCAGAAGATCCAATAAACACAAACAAGAGTTCATGAATACTCAGGATTTAGATTGATCTACAAATGATCATCTATTATGAACTAGAAAAACCACCACTTTTCCTTTGATATATTTATTTACACATGCTTCGTTGACATTATGTTCAAAGTCATATGTTTTAATTGTTTCATCCAAGGTGATATTCCATGATCTAGAAGCTTGCTTTAATCCATAATTGGATTTCAGCAACTTACACACCTTTTTATCTTCCCCATTCTTTATGAACCCTTCTAGTTGTACCATATAGATACTTTAATCAAGATAGCCATTAAGGAAGGTTGTCTTGACGTCCATTTGCCATGTCTCATAATCATATGAGGTAGCTATGGATAAGAGGATGCGAATGGATTTCATCATGGCCATAGGAGAAAATGTTTCTTCATAATCAACACCTTCTCTCTAAGAGTAACCTTTGGCTACTAGCCTTGCTTTGAAAGTCTCAACTTTCCCATCTACACCTCTTTTCTTCTTGTAGATCCATTTGCACCCAATGGGCTTGACATCTTAAGGTGGATCAACAAGTTCTCAAACATGATTGGAATACATAGATTACATTTATTGGTTCATGGCTTCTTACCATTTCTCCTTTTCAAGATCCTCCATAGCCTCTTTGAAGGTTAATGGATCGTCCTTATTTGTATCATAAACAAGGACATGTGCCTCATGTTCGTAGCGAACATGTTGTCTCAAAATCTTCCCACTACGATGTTGCACTGGGGTTTCCTTTTCACAAATAGTGGTTCCCTCTATTTGTCATTTATCATTTAATGATGATGATGAAGGTGATGGAATCTTATCAGCTGTGAGTTCCTCCAAAACCACATTTCTTTGAGGTTTATAGTTATTCATATAGTCATGTTCAAGGAAGGTTGCATTTGTTGAAGCAAATATCTTTTGGTCCTTGGGACTATAGATGTAGCCGCCTCTTGTTTCTGGAACATAGCCCATGAAAATGCATACTTGAGACCTCGAATCAAGTTTCCTTGATTTAGGTCTAAGAACACAAGCAGGACAACCCCAAATGCAGAAATGGTGCAAACTAGGTTTTTATCCATTCAACAGTTCTAGTGGTATTTTGCTTATGGTCTTAGATGGGACTGCATTCAAAATGTAAGCCATCATTTGAAGTGCATATCCCTAGAATGAGAGAGGAAGTGACGAGTAGCTTAACATAGACCTAACCATGTCCAACAAGGTCTTGTTTCTTCTTTCTGAAACACCATTTTATTGTGGCATTCTAGGTGTTGTGGGTTGGGATAGAATACCATTCTCCAACATGAAATCTTTGAATTATATATCCAAATATTCACCACCTCGATCCAATCGAGTATTTTAAGAGTCTTACCTAATTGCTTCTCAACCTTAGCTTTGAATTCTTGAAACTTGCCAAAGGTTTCAAATTTCCTAAGCATTATTAAGTAAGTATGACCATATCTAGAGTAATCATCAATAAAAGGGATGAAGTACTCATACCCACCTCTTGCTTGCAAATTGATTGGACCATAGACATCGTTGTGTACAAGCTCCAAAGGTTCTTTAGCTCTATTGTCTTTTGCTGAGAAAGGATTTTTGGTCATTTTGCCTTCAAGACAAGATTCACAAACTGGAAGAGTTCCAATTCTTAGCTCTCTCAAAGGTCCATCTTTTGTCAACTGTTTTATTCTGTCTAGTCCTATATGACCAAGTCTAAGATGCCAAATGTAATGCCCTACTTCCTTAGAGCCGTTACTATGTGAGTTTAAAATGTGCTTTCAACTCGCTAATCGAGGTTTTATATCAAAAGTGTAATTAAATCATAAACAGAGTAATAAACTTCGAAAATAATTTCAATTACTGAAAAACATAATGTGTTGGACACTTAGGATCCCAAAATACTGTTTAGAAATATTTACAACATATAAGTACAAACCAAGTCGACTAGACGACAAAATCTAGGTTTTAATACAATCATCTCCCAAAACCACTAGTTGTGGCAGCCAGGCAGGCCAAACATGTACTCGTCGCTTCACGCTCTCCGTACTCATGGTTGGTCGACTTTCCCCTTGCCTTTACCTGCACCACAGAGCATCTGTAAGCCGAAGCCCAGCAAGAAAACCCTTACAAGCAGAAAACATATGCATAACAAACACTCAGCATATAAATAGGCCATCAATAGGCTAAACACATACGGTCATGCTGTCCCGGGCGCTTTACCAGGCCCTGGGTTCGCAGTCCACACCGTGAGGATATCTAAGGTATCCTTTAGGGTCTCGCCCTGGAAACTCGCACTCCACGTGCTCAACGCTGCTCCCGCCCCCTTGCCGCACTTGTCCTTGCACTCCATGTGCCTAACGCCATTCCCGGCCCCTTGCCGTTCCCGACCTTGCTGACCTCGGCCTGCGCCATTCCCGGCTCTTGCCGAACATTCACACATTTGCATTCATAGCATAATAAAGCATATACTGAACATGAACAAATTCAATTAAAGGGCTATACCCTGCAATACAATCATATAGGGCTCTGCCCTGCATACAAGCTCTATGGGAACAGTGGTTTTCTTAACTGAGTCCCGAGCTTTCCAAGCACCGATATCCCGAGCACAGTCCCCTAAACTAAGCCTCGCCGAAACCCTAGTCACAACACATTAACAATATTCATCCATCAAGTTCTAATCCATTAAATAGCTTTGAGTTACAATTCTAATCTCCGGGACCTTGAATCCTATCAATCCAGGTGATAAAATCCATCCCGAGCCTTAGCAAATAGGTTCCCAAGTCAAAACCCTCAAGTCACCCTGCACCATGAACTAGGGCCGCGACCCAACCCCACAAGCGTTGCGGCTAGCCTCAAAACAGAGGCTAACAACTCCGTGAAACACGCATGGACCGCGGTGCACTTGGCCAAGCGCTGCGGCGCGCCTCGAGCACCATGGCCTCCCAAGGCCTCGCATGCACACGGGCCGCGGCATGCCCCTCCTAGGGTCGCGGCCCTCGCCTCCAAACCCAGAAAAACACCATTTTTCCCTGCATATCCTTCGAGCCAATACCTCCAAAATCACCTCCAACCTCAGAATTAAACCCATAATTCATATTTATGCAACCTAAACATACCAACAACCTCAAGACCAATTCCCACACCCATCAAACAATCAAAACCTGTCCTAGAATCCAAACCATGCATACTCTATGAAAACCAGCAGAAATTCCAAACTTAATCCTTATAATTTAAAGCTTACCCTTGCTGGATTGAATCTCTGAACCAGCTTCCTAAGCTCCAAGCTTCAAGCTCCCCTAAATCCCAGCTGAATTCCTTAGCTTCAAGTTAGCTTCACCAAGTTTTCCCTTGATATGCCTTAGAGAAAGATGAAGAGAGGACAGCTTCAAGAGAGGGAGAAAGAGTCGGTTTCTAAGTTTCTAAAAACTTCCTAGGCTTTGTTTTATTTAACTTAAGCTTTAAGGTTACCTCAAGGCCCGGGGTGCCAAAAACGTCCCCGAGGGCAAAATGGTAAATTTCCCCAATATTCCCTCCTAGACATTCTAACCTCAAATATATCTCCAAATATTTATTTTCATAACCCGATAACCTCATAATATATCTAATACCCAAAATACCCCTCGACTCGCCCTGAGTCGGATTCTCAACGCCGTTGTGACTTTCTGGCTAACTACTCCCTAGGACTGTCTCGGATCGTGCTACACAGATATATATCACAAACATATCACATTTATACCCTCAACGGGCTAAAATCACAGACATACCCTTAATATCCAAACGGGGCCCACATGCATATTTAATTTAACTAAACATGCATCTCTATCACATATTCACATAAATTCACATATTATATCCATAATTCACCTATTGCCCTCCAGGCACGCTAATCAAGGCCCTAAGCCTTATTAGAAAATTTGGGTCATTACAACTATCCCCTCCTTACAGAAATTTCGTCCTCGAAATTACCTGAACAACTCGGGATACCGCTCCCTCATCTCTGATTCAAGTTCCCACGTCGCCTCCTCAACCTTGTTGTTCCTCCACAGCACTTTCACCAAGGCGATGGTCTTGCTCCGCAAGACTTTATCCTTCCGGTCAAGAACCTGAACTGGCTTATCCTCATAGGACAAATCCTGATCTAGCTCCAAATTCTCATAACTCAGAACGTGCATCGAATCTGACACATACTTCCGGTGCATGGACACATGAAAAACATCATGAACCCCTGATAAAGCTGGAGGCATCACTAGTCTGTAAGCTACCTCTCCAACTCGTTCCAAAATCTCGAAGGGGACAACAAACCTAGGGCTCAGCTTGCCCCGAACACCAAACCGTTTCACTCCCCTCAAAGGTGAAACCCTAAGAAACACATGATCACCAACCTGAAATTCCACGCTCCTGCATTTCAAGTCTGAATAACTCTTCTGAAGACTCTGGGAGGCGAGCATTCGCGCTCTAACCTTTTCAATCACCTCATCGGTCCTCTGAACCATCTCTGGACCCAAATAACTCCTCTCACCTGTTTCATCCTAATGGATGGGTGATCTGCACTTTCTTCCATAAAGCATCTCATATGGAGCCACTCCGATGGTTGCCTGGTAACTATTGTTGTACGAAAACTCAATCAAAGGGAGATACTTACTCCAAGATCCCCCAAAATCTAGCACACAGGCTCGCAACATGTCCTCCAATATCTGAATCATCCTCTCAGACTGTCCATCTGTCTGAGGATGATAAGCGGTACTAAACCTTAACTGTGTGCCCATAGCCTTCTGCAGACTCTCCCAAAACTTGGAAGTGAAGGTGGGGTCCCTATCGGATACTATCGACCTCGGAGCCCCATGAAGTCGAACAATCTCCTCACATATAACTCAGCATACTGCTCCACTGTATAAATCGTCCTAATAGGCAAAAAGTGGGCGGACTTAGTATATCTATCCACAATCACCCACACCGAGTCATGTTGTCCCACAGTCCTCGGCAAACCAACCACGAAGTCCATGGTAATATTCTCCCACTTCCATTCTGGGATCCCCAGAGGCTGTAACAACCCCGCTGGCCTCTGATGCTCAGTCTTGACCTGCTGACAAGTTAAGCACTTGGCCACATAGTCCACCACATCCCTCTTCATGCCCAACCACCAATACAAAACTCTCAACTCCTGGTACATCTTCGTTGTACCCGGGTGCAAGGAATAGGGAGTGGTATGCGATTCATCTAAGATCTCCCGCCGGATATCAGAATCCATCGAAACACATATCCGACCCTTGTACTTCGGTAACCCCATCTCTGAAATAGAAAAGTCCTTAGTCGCTCTGACTAAGACATTCTCTCTGTAACCTCTCAACTGGGAATCTTTCCCCTGCGTCTCCTTGATCCTCTCAAGGAGTGTAGACTGAAGAGTGATGTTGGCCAACTGACCAACCACCAACTATATACCTGCTCTAGTCATCTCCTCGGCTAGCTTAACAGATATCTGTCTCGAACTAAACAACTGTCCTGGGCCTTTCCGACTCAATGCATCAGCCACTACATTAGCCTTCCCAACTCCAGCCACCGCCTCTGGCGCATATTCAGGTCTTTCTGAGTAAAGAAATACTTCAAGCTCTTATGGTCGGTGTATATCTCGCACTTCTCACCATAAAGATAATGTCTCCAAATCTTAAGTGCGAACACCACCGCTGCCAACTCCAAACCATGCGTGGGATATCTCTGCTCATACTCCTTTAACTGTCACGATGCATAGGCTATCACCTTACCAGCTTGCATCAACACACACCTCAAACCCTGTCTGGATGCATCACAATAAACCACAAACTTTTCATTATTTTTCGGTAAACTTATCACTGGCGCGGTGATCAGTCACCGCTTCAACTCCTTGAAACTGTTCTCACATCTGTCCGTCCAGACATACCTTGTCTTCTTCTTTGTCAGTTCTATCAAAGGTGTAGCTATTCTGGAGAACCCCTCAACGAACCGCCGATAATACCCCGCTAAACCCAGAAAACTCCTCACTTCAGGAACATTGCTCGGTCTAGGCCAATCTCTAACTGCCTCAATTTTACTTGGATCAACCAGAATCCCCTCCTTACTGACAATATGGCCCAGAAATGTAACTTGTGATAACCAGAACTCACACTTACTGAACTTAGCATATAACTTATGCTCCCTTAACCGCTGTAAACCAACCGTAGATGTTACTCGTGCTCTGTCTCTGACTGAGAGTACACCAAGATGTCATCGATGAACACAATCACAAACTTATCCAAATAATCCTTGAAAACCCTATTCATCATATCCATAAAAGCTGCTAGGGCATTGGTTAATCCAAAGGACATAACCAGAAATTCATAATGTCCATACCTCGTTTGGAAAGCAGTCTTTGGTATGTCCTCCTCTTTAATCCTTAACTGATGGTAACCTGATCGGAGGTCTATCTTGGAAAACACGGTTTTTCCCTATGACTGATCAAATAAATCGTCGATCCTAGACAGTGGATACTTGTTCTTAATGGTTAACTTATTCAGCTCCCTGTAATCAATACACATCCTAAGAGATCCATCTTTCTTCTTGACAAACAACACTAGAGCACCCCATGGCGAGAAACTCGGTCTGATGAACCCCAAATCAAGTAACTCTTGCAACTGAATCTTCAACTCCTTTAGCTCTGCTGGAGCCATTCTATAAGGTGTCCTAGATACTGGCTCCGCCCTTGGCACCAACTCTATAACAAAATCAATCTCCCGCTGCAGCGGCAACCCTGGAAAATCTGCCAGAAACAAATCCGGGAAATCACACACCAATCTAGTCTCACCCGGTCCAACCGACACCACCTTAGAGGTATCCACAACGCTTGCTAGGAATCCTATGCAACCTTCCTACATCAAGTCTCTAGCCTTCAATGCTAAAATCATAGATAACCACAGTCCACTAGCTGTCCCCACAAATACAAAGGGTACCCCCCCCCCCCCCTTCTGGTTCAAAAGTCACCATCCTGCGCTTGCAGTCAATTGTCGCCCCATACTTCGATAGCCAATCCATCCCTAGGATCATGTCGAAGTCATCCATCGCAAGCTCAATCAGATCAGCAAACAGCTCCCTACCATCTACCTCTACTGGTAAAGCTCTAATCCATCTCCTAGAGACTACCAGTTCCCCAGTCGGCAATAAAGTCTGAAAACCCCTAGCATACAACACACTAGGTCTCCACAGCTGATCTATCACGCTAGCAGACACAAACGAGTGAGTAGCTCCTGAATCAAACAATGCAGTATAAGAAGATCCAGCACTAGAAATCTGACCTGTCACAACCGAGGGGCTAGCCTCCGCCTCAGTCTGAGTCAAAGTAAATACCCTGGCAGGAGCAAGACTGTCACTCTGCTTCAGCTCCTCTTTCTTGACTTGAGGGAAATCCCTCTTCAAATGATTGGCATTCCCACAGAAAAAGCAGGCCCTAATCCTGCATTCACCCTGGTGTCTTCGCCTGCACTGCGGACACACTGGAAAACTCCTCCAGTTGTCACCTCCACCCTGACGGCCAGTAAAAGCACCCCGTGCCCTCCTATCTGAATTGGGAGGAACAAAGGAATTTGGGGCCTTCCTCTTCTGCTCACTAGAGCCACCACCTCGACTGGATCCAATAAAAGGAGGCACTGTCCTCCTGGCACCGCGCCTAACAGCGCTTTCCTTCCAGATCTGATCCTCGACCCCCTCAGTTGTAAGGGCCTTGTCTACAACCTGAGCATAAGTAGTAGTCTCTGGATCCAAGGTAATCTTCACATCATGAGCAATCATAACATTCAAACCCTGTATGAACCTGTCCCTTCTTGCTGCATCAGTCGGCACTAAATCTGGCGCAAACTTTGCCAATCTGTCAAATCTCAAAGCATAATCAGTCACAGTCAACCGATTCTGAGTTAGGTTGATGAACTCGTCAACCTTCGCAACTCGAACTGCCACATTGTAATACTTCTCATTGAATAAGTTTCTGAACTCTTTTCAAGTCATAACTGTTACGTTCCTTCTCTGAACTACCATGTCCCACCAGATGCGGGCATCCTCTCTGAACATGTAGCTAGCACAAGCTACCCTCTCATTTCCCTGAACCCTCATAAAATCCAGAATTGAGGAAATCATATTTATCCACTGCTCTGCCCGCAGTGGGTCTAATCCACCTTCAAAGGTGGGAGGATGTTGTTTCCTGAATCTCTCATACAAAGGTTCCCACTTGTTCTCCATAACAGATTGAACCGGCACTGGCGCCACAACCTGCTGAACTGGCAGCCTAGTGACCTGAGGTGAGGCCTGCTGCCTCAACTGTCGAAGCTCTTCCTCTGCTCGTTGTAGTCTTGCTTCCATCTCGGCAAACATATTTTGCCAATTCTGTGGGACAGGTGGAGGGTCCTAACCCTAGTTATCATCCTCGGCCCTACTGTCGCGGAGTCTAGATGATTATCGAGGCATCTCAACAAATATGCCTGCAACCAATGACGTCTCTCATCAAGCATGATAACAACATCCAAAACCATCTCCCATACACATCAACCAACCATAGACAATAATTCACATAACTTACAGATAACATATAACACACAACGGGCCATGCCCTGGCATCATGCATATGTTAACTCATTCATCATGCTCTATATAAAATAAGCAGGCAAATAGGGCATTTAAGCACATATTCAAGCATATTATTCAATCATACCAACCAACCCTGAGTCGAGCTTGTCACTGACAGTGAGCGTACATGTTCGGTCAATCTCCAGAACCATAAACCTTGGCTCGCTCTGATACCAAGTTGTAACGCCCTACTTCCTTAAAGTCGTTACTATGTGAGTTTAAAATGTGCTTTCAACTCGCTAATCGAGGCTTTATATCAAAAGTGTAATTAAATCATAAACAGAGTAATCAACTTCGAAAATAATTTCAATTACTGAAAAACATAATGTGTTGGACACTTGGGATCCCAAAATACTGTTTAGAAATATTTACAACATATATGTACAAACCAAGTCGACTAGACAACAAAATCTAGGTTTTAATACAATCATCTCCCAAAACCACTGGCTGTGGCAGCCAGGCAGGCCAAACATGTACGCGCCGCTTCACGCTCTCCGTACTCATGGTTGGTCGAATTTCCCCTTGCCCTTACCTGCACCACAGAGCACCCGTGAGTCGAAGCCCAGCAAGAAAACCCTTACAAGTAGAAAACATATGCATAACAAACACTCAGCATATAAATAGGCCATCAATAGGCTAAACACATACGGCCATGCCGTCCCAGGCGCTTTACCAGGCCCTGGGTTCGCGATCCACACCGTGAGGATATCCCAAGTATCCTTTAGGGTCTCACCCTAGCAACTCGCACTCCACGTGCTCAACGCTGCTCCCGGCCCCTTGCCGCACTCGACCTTGCACTCCACGTGCCTAACGCTATTCCCGGCCCCTTGCTGTTCCCGGCCTTGCCTGTTGGTTTTTATTGATCAAATCAGATATTATACGCAGCGGAACAACAATCAAATTGTTAGATTAATCCCATAAGATTTCTAGATCTACTTCTTCACATGCATATATATATTGAATCAAGGATATGAATAGAAAAATTACCTCAGGTCCTTCCTTGCTGCTATCTTTTCGTATGGCTGAATCCTTGAGATCTCACACCAAGATCTTCCAAAATGTTCTCAGGCATACAAAGAACGAGTGTGGGCTCGCTATACAAATAATAGGCAATAAACTATTTATCAGATGTTCTCAACACATGAGATCTGATAAAGTTTTGGACCTAGGTTTTGTGAAGAACAATGACTTTTGTTTATTTCACTGTTCTCTTTCTCTGAGAGAGATTCCTAGATATTTTTCTATCCCTGAAAAGTTACGTTCTGTGAAAAACTGATATCCTATATTTAATATCTCCAATATATTAAAATATTTATTATTTTAAACAAATTCAAAATAACTGATCAGTTATCAGATTTTTGTTTAAATAATAATATTTTAATCATATTAAAATATCTCATTATTTATTTAATATTTAAATAACTAAATTTGTGGAATCAAGAGACTGAGTACACTCTCTTATGCGTGTAGCACAGTGCCTGTGCACTGTGCCACACGTGTACCACATGCCTATGATGGCAGGTGATTTTTTCCAATTTTTATTATTATTTAAATACCAAAAATCCCAAAAATAAATTAATTCAAAATTAATAATATTTTTGTTAAATCAAATAATTAATTAATTACACATAATTAATTAATAATTATGTTCGATACATAGAAAAATATTTTACTTATCACATAAGTCCTTTTTGCCCATTTTTTGTATTTACCTTTGACAGTGATTGTTTGAGCCATTTCAGGGACCATGGACCTATAACATTAAGCTCCAATAAATTGAAACTAAATAATTAAACTCTGTAATTATAATAGTTAATTTATTAATTCTGATATTACTCCACTATAAATTCAGAATTGCACTCCTTATGTTATAGATATACTTTTACAGAAATATTTTTCTTAAGTCGTCCATTGATATAACTATCTTACAATAGTTCAACCCTCTAATTAATTAGTTCATAAATTAGAATGGAAGAATTACCATTTAACCTTTCTAATTTACTTCTTATTCCTTAAGTACCATTAATTCACTAGTGAATAATTAATCTATAATCTAATTATAGATTTGAGCTCAAAATCATTCAGTTCCAGAATTAACCCTTAAGGGAACTAATATACGATCCGTTAGGAAAGATTAGATTCCGTATTGTTGATACATGTTCCCAGCCATCCATGATATTAAATCTCCAAAACAAAAGTCATTAACCTCATTCTTTGAAGAGACCTTAACGAATGAATCAAAAGATTTAATAAACATGAACAGGAGTTCATGAACACTCAGGATTTAGGTTGATCTATAAATGATCATCAGTTATGATATGAATTACAAGTCTTTATTATTAAATGGTTTTTGGATAAAGACTCTAATTCATATCAGTCCATGTCATATATAATCATATTATATAAAGCACATTTACCGAGATGTCTTACCACATCAATAATTCGAATCTAGATTATTTGTATCATTATGATACTTAGTAAACCATACTTACAACTCCAATTAAAGAATTCCATAACTTTAATTTGTTGTTGTTGACTATTTTTATTCATTCATGTGATCTTAATTCTCTCGTACTAATACAAGATCACATCCTCAATAATGAATATGGAATTTTTCTGATATTTACAAAATTATTCAAACAATAATTGAACAATCTAAATATAACGATAATAATAAACCATTGTATTTATTTATTCACTAGAAAAACACAAATGTCTTTACATGCTTTTAGGACACACTCCTAACATTGTCGACCTCGGCCTGCGCCGTTCCCAGCTCTTGCCGAACATTCACACATTTGCATTCATAGCATAATAAAGCATATACTGAACATGAACAAATTCAATTAAAGGGCTACGCCCTGCAATACAATCATATAGGGCTCTGCCCTGCATACAAGCTTTATGGGAACAGTGGTTTTCTTACCTGAGTCCCGAGCTTTCCAAACACCGATATCCCGAGCACAGTCCCCTAAACTAAGCCTCGTCGAAACCCTAGTCACAACACATTAACAATATTCATCCATCAAGTTCTAATCCATTAAATAGCTTTGAGTTACAATTCTAATCTCCGGGACCTTGAATCCTATTAATCCGGGTGATAAAATCCATCCTGAGCCTTAGCAAATAGGTTCACAAGTCAAAACCCTCAAGTCACCCTGCACCTTGAACTAGGGCCGTGACCCAACCCCTCAAGCGATGTGGCTAGCCTCAAAACAGAGGCTAACACCACCCTAAAACAAGCACGGGCCGCGGCGCACTTGGCCAAGCGTCGTGGCACGCCTCGAGCACCATGGCCTCCCAAGGCCTCGCATGCACACGGGCCGCGGCATGCCCCTCCTAGGGTCGCGGCCCTCGCCTCCAAACCTAGAAAAACACCATTTTTCCCTGCATATCCTCCGAGCCAATACCTCCAAAATCACCTCCAACCTCATAATTAAACCCATAATTCATATTTATGCAACCTAAACATACCAACAACCTCAAGAACCAATTCCCACACCCATCAAACAATCTAAACCTGTCCTAGAATCCAAACCATGCATACTCTATGAAAACCAGCAAAAATTCCAAACTTAATCCTTATAATTTAAAGCTTACCCTTGCTGGATTGAATCTCTGAACCAGCTTCCTAAGCTCCAAGCTTCAAGCTCCCCTAAATCCTAGTTGAATTACTTAGCTTCAAGTTAACTTCACCAAGTTTTCCCTTGATATGCCTTAGAGAAAGATGAAGAGAGGATAACTTCAAGAGAGAGAGAAAGAGTCGATTTCTAAGTTTCTAAAAACTTTCTAGGCTTTGTTTTATTTAACTTAAGCTTTAAGGTTACCTCAAGGCTCGGGGTGCCAAAAACATCCTCGAGGGCAAAATGGTAAATTTTCCCAATATTCCCTCCTAGACATTCTAACCTCAAATATATCTCCAAATATTTATTTCC
The DNA here is from genome assembly GCF_963169125.1 of Humulus lupulus. NCBI lineage: Eukaryota > Viridiplantae > Streptophyta > Magnoliopsida > Rosales > Cannabaceae > Humulus > Humulus lupulus. Next base: position 173,086,582 of record NC_084794.1, on the reverse strand, counting down.
ATAACCTGATAACCCCATAATACATCTAACACCCAAAATACCCCTCGACTTGCTCTGAGTCGGATTCTCAACCCCATTGTGACTTTCTGGCTAACTGCTCCCTAGGACTGTCTCGGATCGTGCTACACAGATATATATCACAAACATATCACATTTATCACATTTATACCCTCAACGGGCTAAAATCACACACATACCCCGAATATCCAAACGGGGCCCACATGCATATTTAATTCAATTAAACATGCATCTCTATCACATATTCACATAAATTCACATATTATATCCATAATTCACCTATTGTCCTCCAGGCACGCTAATCAAGGCCCTAAGCCTTATTAGCAAATTTGGGTCGTTGCACCAAAGATATGTGTCATCCTCATTTGAAACTTTTTGTCTTTTGTTTCCTTTCAGTTTAGCTACTTTAAATAATTCCGAGTTATTTAGCGTTTGTTCAATAAATGAAAATGTTAAAGTCTGAATATTCATTTGCGTGTCTAATGAAAAATTAAGAATAATCAAATTATAAATAAAATATTCTAAAGTCAATACATGCAATAAAATTCAAAATACAAACTAAAACATTGTTCAAACAACAATAATATTTTCTTTTAATAAAAACTAAAAATAAAATAAAATAAAAGGACTTTCTTCAACATTTTCTTGAACTAAACGCTTTCTCTCTCTTCTTGTTAGTCTTTATATCTCCATCTGCAAGTTCCTCTTGATTGTTCATGGTCTGTAAAGAATAATCCACTATTAAGCTTAAGGTAAAGGCAAATCATATTTACATTTTTTGCGAATGTGGTCTTGTCTATATCTCCTCATAGGTAGCATCCCACATATCACGAGTGTATTCAATATCTTCAAACTTTTTCCTCAGTTTTTCTTCTATGGTGTTAAGAATATAAAATATTGTCATGTGATTTGATCTTATCCATTCATCATATTTATCATGTTCCTCTTTCCTTACATCCCATGATGACATAGGAGGAGGTCATCTTTCATTAAAAAATATGTTTTAGCTTTTTGGACAGAAAAATGAATAAAGTTGAATTTATCCATCCTCCTTCATCCTCTTCCTTAAGTATAACTTTGTTTATATGATCATCGATCATTTGATGCATGACCGAGCACATAATGGGAAAGTAATTGGGTGACAACATTTTATGAGTGAAAATAAAAATAAAATAATATTACTATTTGAAAAATATCAATTATTTGGAAAGTAAATATGATGCATGAATACAATCAATCAAAACACATAAACTAACATTTACTATTCAACGATAAAACTACCCAACAAATAAAGTGTCACATTAGGGTCTGTCAAGTTAAATTCAGATAGTTTATAAGACAATCTTATCTTTATTATTTAAAACTTAAAATAACTCTTTATTTTCTCTTTTAAAAATATAGTACCGCAAAAGCTTAATTGCATCTTTGTAAGTGTAACCCATTATTGCGGAATTCATGACTTAACTTAGAGAGTGTCACCTTATGATCGGTCAAGCCTAAAATACATCACTCATTCCTATCTTCGTGAAAAGTCAGCCTAAGTATTAATATGTCTAGAAACCTTCCTTAGGGGGACGGAAACAAAGCCGCCTCGAGACCTTATTCATATCTCATAGTGTTGTACTAATAATGGAGATCATAGGTCACATTGAGATGTTCACCTTCTCTCACTTACTATTTTAGAAATAACGTGTTTTATTAAACTAATCCATCAATTCCAAATTAATTACTAGTTTATTAATAACCCTATGAATGTAATTAATTACAAAATACATTTAATTATAAAAGAGTATGTCTCTACAATTAATGTGATCTAGATAATTACCTATTACATTCATCCAACTTTACTAAAACACTTTTTAAATAAAGTCGGTTATCTTAAAGGCCTATAAAAACTATTGTCTTTATTATGATGTGACTTACCAAGTTTTAACTAATTTAAGACTTAGTAGTTTACATGCAATTGATTTCTCCAATACAATTCACATAAAAAATTAGGGCAATCCTAAATAATCATGTTTTCTAAAAGATGCATGATTAATGAAAAATTGTGTGGGGTTTCATGAATGGCATGTAATTGACTAATGCATGATCATGTTATCAATCAAACATTAATTAACATTTATTTAAATCAATACAATAAATAAATAATAAATGATGAACCGAGTACTGTTGGGTATTTCAAAATTTACAACCCTTTGAAAAAAATAGAAATAAAATTATAAAAAAGAAAAGTATTAAGTTGTTTGCAAGACTCCAAGAATGCTCATCCTCTATTTTAGGCTTTATTTATAATTCTTACGAATTTGTTAGGCTCAACTAACTTTCTAACTAATTTATTTAATTAAAACTAACTTTTAATTAAATAATCATTTTTGTTATCTTTTTAATTTAGTTGAATTTAAATAATTAAATAATCATATTCAAATAATTATTTAAACTTAAGATCAAATCTTAATCAACTAAAAGATATTTTATTTCTCTAATAAAAAAATAAGATAATTATCATTCTAAATTAAAATAATTGAAAATTAATTAAATAAAAAATTTATTCACACAAGAATAGGATATTTAGTTTTGGGCACCACTAGGGTTAGGGCCGACGACATGGAGAGTGTAGGGCTCGAGTTGGTGGCTATTGCAAGTGGTTGGGGTGCTGCATGGCGCAAGGGTGCAGGCTGACTATAGGCGAACAGAGTCGTGGGTGCGCAGAGGCTCGGGCTAGCGCACGCTTGAGGCAGAGCTGCGGGGCCTGGGTGACGCGCATGAAGCAGGGGCTTGGGTTGGGCGACGTGGGCGATGGCAGGGGTTCGTCTGGGTTTCGTGCGCACAGGTGGGGCAGCCGCAGGGTTAGGGTCGTGTGCCTCCAATGTGCATGGGTCGGGTCCCTTTTTCTTGTGTACAGATTTTCAAATCTTATATTTCAAAAATAAAATTACAAAATATCTTACACAAGATCTAGAAATTCAAAATCCTAACCCAATAGCATCATATAATTAATAATCCATGATTAAACCGTACATTAAAAAACCACATCCATCCATTCAATATATATCAATATACATATAACAAATGCAAGAAACTCACACAACATTTAATATATATATACTGCTCTGGTACCAATTGTTGGTATTGAATATGAAAATCAGATTTTGTAGCAAAATATATTCTTTTAAAAATTTGTTAATACTAGCTAGGATCATACATATATAGATATATAGATATATTAAGTCAAACAGAAATAGAGTAGAGATTGCCTCTTGTAGCCTATTAAGAGTCCACGAATCTTTTTGTATAAACCAACGATCTTGATATTCTTATTCTGAAAGCTCACACCTTGATCTTCCAAACCAATCCTCAAACACACAAGGACGTGTGTGGGCATGTAGGATTCAAAAGGTTGATTTAGAACTCACTAAATATACTCAACACATGAGATCTAGTGATGTTTGATAGAGAGAGGGTGTTGTGATTAGATATTCAAGTTTAGAAAAATCTATCGCTTTCTTTTTCCGAGATAGAGTATGACAGTCAAAACTTATTGAAAATTATTGCTTCTTTTCAAGTTTATAAAGATAATTAACGGGACTAATTTAATTCATCTTTATTTTATTTAAAACAAAACTGATCAGTTATAACCTATTTAATAATTTCATTTGATTCATATTTAAAAAAAATTAAATAAACAAATTATTTGGAATTCAAAATTCAAATCCCAGTGATAGGAAATATCTCTGTGTAGCGCCACTCACTGTACAATAACATGTCATCAAAACATAAGGCACACGCCTAGCAAATATAGCCATATTCAAGCAGGCAAATAAGTTCACATAATGATGGGTATCCAGGATAACGAATCTTGCCCTCCTGAGTGGATGACTATCAAGTCAATCCTAATCAGATAAGTGATTTAACACTGGTGGTTTCGGTAACCATGCTGGGCTTATAGCCCTAAATAGAAGAGTGACAGTTGTAAAAGTCACTAAGGTGGGTCCCGTTCCCTTTATAAATAAGTGATCCTTTCACTAGCTCAAACAAGATAGGTGTTCGATGAACTAGTCACCAATATAACCTATTGCATGACCATAGAGTCACAACCATGGGATTCTGCTCCCTAGCCACGTGACAAACAGTCACCTAGGCCTTTGGCCCTGGCTCTGAGTAACTAGTCCTAGACTAGTCAAGTGCTTAGAATCTTCATCGACCTTTGGATCGGTCCAGCATTAATGCTCCTAGAGTCATTCAACGCTGATATCAATTAGATCTAATATTTTATCGGCCCTGCGTTCATGACGCTTATGCCGTTTCTAACTCTCAGGTCAGTAATACGCGACCAATGCCGACCCTGACTAGTCAGTGCCATACACAAGTAAGCAATGCTACCAAACATATATCATATGTCAAATATTCGAATATAGGGCATTCAGCATGCTTACTTAACAATTGCTAGCATAACTAAGATCATGCATAAACACAGAGACTCAAGCTTTGATCAATCTCATATTCAATATTCATGGCATGCCTTATTCACATGTTTCTCGTGTATCACATGCATCACATTTAAACATCCAACATGCATCAAGAATAACCATGCATGTCACATATACACAGGGTGCATTTTACTTACCTTTGGTCCAAGCACAGGTTACCAATAAACGAGCCACAAGCACGATCCCGATTCCAAACCTCTAGTGATAACCTAGTCACAACCATAAACGGTGATCCAATGAGTTCAAGTTCTAAAACCAAACCCGGAACCAAGACCTAGCCTCCGAGACATCAAATTCCACTAAACCGGGTAGTAGGAACGATCCCGAGGCCTAAGGTTTGAGTTCCCCTAACCAAAACATCAATTTGGCCATAAACAGCACCAAGCGTCGCGGCCCTCCCATCAAGCGCTGCGACCCTTTGGCCAAACAGAACCCCTACCTGCTTCTTCAAGCCTGGGCCGCGGCGCCCAAGAACAGGGTCGTGGCCCAACCTTAGACCTGCCATTTTTCCCCGTTTTCAACCTTTTAAAACCTTTCAAAAACCTATCCAAACATCCCCAAACTCAAAAATCAAAGTTCCCAAACATCCCCATGGTCCAAAACCCACAAAACCCAAGTTTCAAACCAATCAAAAACTCATCAAAGCACAAAGTCCAATTCAAGCTTAAAAACTTTAAAAAAACTTAGAACTTAAAACCTAAATTCCTCCGATTAAGTTGTTTCCAACTAAATCCTCTGGCTAATTAGCTTCCAATCTTCCCTAGGATCGCTATGCCTCGATCCTCGCTTAAATCTTAATCCTAGAACTCAAGTTTCCTTTGAAAATGCGATCGAAAGACGAAAATGGAACTTAGAGGGAGAGAGAACATTTTGAACGTTCTTTTATTCCTTTAAAGGTTACTTCAATCTTAAGTAGCCTCAAACAAATCCTAACGCTCGGGGTCTCGAAAATGTCCCCGGGGCAAAATAGTCAAAACCTCCAGAATTTCCCCCTGATCTTACTAACTCCCAGTTTATCACCAAATATTTATTCTCATTACCCAATAACCCGGTAATGCTCTAAATACCCCTTGACTTACTCCAAGTCAAGCATAAATCCTGTTGTGACTTTCCCACTAGCTTACCTCCTAGGATCGTCTCGTGCTGAGTAACCCTGGCATAACCAAATAATAGTAAAGCACCACACACATATCACATATATGCCAAATATGCCCGAAATTGCCAAAATATGAAAATCACCCAATTAATCAGAAATGGGTTCACATGCATATTTAATACACATAAACATGCATATTATCATTTAATAGCATATTAAATCAATTATGGCCCTCCCGGCCTCCTAATCAAAGTCCTAAACCTTATTAGGAAATTTGGGGCATTACATTGACCAGGTCAATTTTGGATAGTTTCATAGAGTTATGTAATTTTGAGAAGAAAAGAGAAATTAGGGCAGATTTATTAATTAGGATAAATTGGTATCTAAATTAATAAATAAGTTTAAATCAATGTTCAAATTATAAATAATTAATTTGATAAATGATTTAAATAATTATTTAATTAAATAAATCAATAGAAAATAATACAGGCCTTGATTTTAACTCCAATGGACTTATAATAGAAATTTCACGGGCCTAAAGCCTATGATAATTTCGACCTAGGGCTTCAAATTGGCTATTATTTTATTAATTTTTTAATTAAATTAAATGGCCTAGTTGAGTCTATAAAAGGAGTGCTAAGTGAAAGATGAAAACACAAGTTCTGAGAGGTTCCCAAGTCACAAGTGAGATTTTCTAATATGTTTTAGATTCTCTCTAAACACAAGTCATTTTCTAAGCCTCTTTGTTATTTTCTCTTCTTCTCTCTGTAATCATCTCATGTGTTGAGAATTGCCCACTCTAGTCCAGGTGATTCTAAGGATACTTTGGAAGACTGAAGATTATAGAAGAACGGTTCAGTTTCTTGATAATACTCTACGACAGAAAGGATACAAGAGTTAGAGAAACTGAAAGAAGAACTCATTCATTCCGCTGCGCATACTGTAAGTATTCTTATCATTGTTTCTCTTTGAATTCAATTTTAGAAACATGTTCTAGGCTATCTCATATTAATTTGTTTAATATTAGATTTACATGAAAATAAATAAATATCCTGTATAAGTTTGCCTAACAACTGCCCTCAGAGCCTTTAGTAATCTTTATTTTCATGAAAGAACATGTTAAAAATTGGATTATCTAATAGGTTTGAATAATTGGATGGTTTTCTTGTTTAATGAAGCATATTAAATTTTATGTGATTATTAGCAATTTTTAGGTTATTTTGTTGTGTTTTCTATGCTATTAATTTTGATATATGCTTTACTTTATGTAAAACATGTTAAAATTAGTTAGAAAATTGTTTTTGTTTGAAAAATTGCTCAAAAAATTTTTGGAAAAAATTTTGCATTGGCTGCCATGCGCGCGCGCACACGCCCAGCCACCTACACTTCATCCAATTTTTTTCTAAATTTTTAATTTTTTTTAATTAAAGAAAATTAAAAATTATGGAAATAAATTATTTATAATCAAAGCCAAAAATATCAGATTTGTTTTTTGTACTTGAAATTGTTTTTTAAAATAAGATATTTTTGTTAGTTGAGATTTAAATAATTAGATATTTTTTACAAAAATTCAAATTCAAATTTAAAAATAGACTAACAACTTAATTTAAATTTTTTTAATATATTAAAATATTATAATTATGATATCAGATATTTAAGATATTTTCTTTTAAATTTTTGATATTTTTATTAAATCTTTATTTGAAAATATAAACATATTTTTATTCTATAGTTTTTAATATTTGAATTATTTGAAATTTGAATATTGTTAATTAGATATTTTTATGGATATTTGAATTTTTTTAACTGTTTTGAGATATTTTAGGATTGTTATAACTATTAATATTTTTTAATGGTTAAAATATTAGCTAATAGTTGTAACAACACAAGATACTTTTTGAAAAACAGTTAAGATATTGATTTTAAAATTCAAAATTGGTTAAATTTTGAAAAATATCATTTTTTTCAGCCAATTAATAAAATATTTTTTTAATAAATAGGATTTAAATTAACTTTGGTTCATTGTTGATAAATTCTATTTAAATTAAATTAATATTTTTTTTTCAAATTAACCTAAACCAAGTTGATTGTTAATAAATGAAATTTAAATTAACTATTGTTAATTGTTGATAAACTTCATTTAAATTGACTTATTTTTGTAAAAATTTAATTAATTTCAATTTTTTGATAAATTCTAGATAATTTATTGTGGTATTTTTGCAAATGAAATAAATTGTGGTATTTTTGCATAAGTTCATAGAATTGCTCATATAGTAACATGATTACGCCCATCCAATTATAACATGTCTATATGCACTATATGTGATATTTTTGCAATTAGGCTTAGATGCATATAGTGTCTCATATGTTTGTTAGATATATGGTATTTTTCCAAATAAAATATTCATAAAATGATAGGTTTTATTTGGGCCGATTAGAAAATGTAAAGTTTAAATTCCTCTCTTGTGGGTGATTCCACTTGTGAAGGCCCATTTGCTTTGCATGACTATAGTGGGCCTAATCAATTAATAAAATGAAGGTTTAAATTCATGTCTTTTGGATCTTGTATGGAAGATAGGAGGCCTTTGTAGTGGGAACGACATAATGGACCCAGTCCTCCTCCATACAAGCCCAATTGTTAAGACTCATTTACCTGAGTTGGACTTAATTGTATAGGTTCATTATATTAGTTAAACCTAAATATTGATTAGCAACAAATTAATTGAATTTGTTTCAATGTGACACTTTATAATTAATAGGAAATTATAGGACTTTGGTTCTAAAAATTTAATCCGTTTAATTTTTTTTGGAAAACCATAGTCATTAATTTTCTAAAAATAAATAATAAAAATACTATTTTTTTAATTTTATAATGAGCTTATTTTAATATTTATATTCAATCTCCACCGTTGATCTAATATAGTTGTCGACCACGATTTTGGCCAATGACGAATAGACGTCAAAACTATAGTAAACCTTCAAGAGAAAATACGACACTAATAATTTTATAGTGGTTCAGCCCCAATTTATTGGTAATAGCCTAATCCACTTGGAGTTGTGATATATAGATCCTACACTTAAGATCAGATGAACTTGAGCCAACTGAGTTTCTTAAGTGTAAGTAGAAAAATACAGAGTTTATCTCTCTAAGCTCTCTAAGAAAATGCCCCAAGAATGCCCCCAGTAACAGTCCCAAAGTCTAAAAACTAGAGAGTTATTTCAATCTCCAAAAAGATCAGATCCCCTTAAATGATGCCATGAGCCATTTATTTATAGGCTCATGGATCGTACATCAGATACATCCCTTTGACCGGATCCTTGGTTCTTCCAATAGACTTTAATTAATAAAATATAAATGAATTTAAATTACAATAATATAGCTATTATTCCGGGATATCTGAGAGATTCCCACGGCAGTTGCAAATGATTCGGGTTGAAGCAGTTACTGAAGAGTTACTAGATGGTAACTTCTGAGATTCTGATCCGTGGACCGACCAAATCCATCCTCGAAGTGACTGGTCGGCCAAGACAACTCACCGGTCGGCATAGGCAAAGCACTTCTCTGGTCTAACATGACACATCTCTGGTCTAGCATGACACATCTCTGGTCTAGCATGACAAATGATTGGTCGGCCAAAATACTCCACTAGTCGGCCAGAACATTTTACTGGTCAGTCAAAAATCTTTACTGGTCGGACAAAAATTCTACCTGGTCGGTCAAATCACTTTCAAACCAGATAAATAATTTTCATGACCAGTAATATCACAACTCCGAAAAGCCAATACATTTATTGACTATTAATGTGCCTTTTACTACCATGCATTGCCACTTGTCACTTTTGATTGCCACGTCATTGAACAAAATTTTGGGGATAACAATAGTTAATAGCTTAATGGGGCCTCGAGGCACTTTGACTCGTCCCCCTACGGAAGGTGTTCATTAGTTATTTTGACAAGGTTAGATTTCGAAAAATAGATAATTATAGGTCAAATTCTACTAGACTCACCCCTACGGTGACTACTAGGACTAAATCTATGATTATCGAAATCGTGGGTCTAGCTCATAAAATAAGAGATTTTGTTTTCTTATTTTGATCGAATAGTAGGTTGTTAATAGTGGTGTCCATTATTAAATGAGTTTACAACTCTATTTAACTAGTGGTATTTTTTACTCTCGTCAACCGAGACAAGGATATCTGTAACGACCCAAATTTGCTAATAAGGCTCAAGGGCCTTGATTAGCATGTCGAGAGGGCATAAATGGGATTAGAGTGATATTGTTGACTTAAATGTGTGAATATGTGATTGATGTTGATTATATGATAGTTGATGATATTATGTGATAATATGAAATAAATATGTGATATATGTGAGAACCACATTATTCTGTGGGCAGGTTCGCAGAGCACGACTCGAGACGATCCTAGGGTCAGATAGCGAGAAAAGTCACAACGGGACTTAAGATATGACTTTGGATAAGTCAGGGGTATTTTAGGTATCGGGTAGCAATTTGAACTATCGGGTCATGAAAATAAATATATGGAGATATGTTTGAGGATAGGATGTCTAGGCGGGAATATTGGGGGATTTTACCGTTTTGGCCTCGGGGACGGTTCCGGCACCCCGAGGCTTGGTATTGACTTAGCAATAAGATAGACTTAAGGAAACTCTTGGAAGAAAAGATAAACCGACTAAAACTCTTTACCTCAGTTCTCTCTCACTCTCAAGGAAAACAAAAGGGAAGGAAAACACTGAAATTCTAAAGGAAAATCAGCTTAAGCTTAGAGGATTGAGGGATTAATCTAGAGGCCTAGCTCAGGAACTAATCAAGACTAAGGTAAGGGTTAATCCGTGTGTTTTTCCAAAAGTTTAATCTTGTGTACCAATTGGTTTTGAGGTGCTGTTCAATTATTGATTAGGGTGGAAATTGAGCTGGGAACTTTGGGAATCAGCCTGGACTTTGGATAGAGGGAAGATTTTGTTAACAAGGTAAGCTCTTCTCCATGAATTAGAGGTTTGAATTTGAGTTCTTGACTGGTTAGTTTTAGGTGTTCATGTTCTTGGGTTTCAAAAATTAAAAGGAGAATCCAAGTGTGTGATGGGCTGAATTTTCTATGGAATTGTGTTGTTTAAGGTATGTTAAAAGTGTTGGGATTGTTGGGTGTTGAAGTAGGGAGCTTAAGAGTGGTTTTGGCTGAGGTTTTGAGCCTTGAAATGGTGGATTTTCTGGGTTCGAAGGGAAGGGTCGCGGCTCTGTTCTAGAGCGCTGCAGCCCTAGGATGAAAAAGGGCCAAGGAGGCTCGGCCATGGGAGGGCGCTGCGGCCCCCAAAGCAAGGGTCGCAGTGTGTGTTATGTTTGGGAAGGCATGGGTTCTATTTTGAGGCTAAGGCCACGGCTAAGCTTCAAGGGCCGCAGCCCTTGGTTGCACGCATGATTTTTTAGGGTTTTAGGTACAGGAAAGTGGTCTAGTATGCTCGGGATTGGTTTCACCACCGTGCTTGGTGGAATTCGGATTCCCGGGAGTTAGTTTTGTAACCAGAAACCTATATTCGAGTATTAATGGAACCCTATACTTTGGTTGTGACTAGGTGATAAAGGCTTAGGCTCGGGAACGGATTGTGCTTGAGGGGCGTGGCTCGTAATCAATAACCGTACAGACTCGAGGTAAGAAAACTGCACCTGGTTGAATATATGTGACGGGACTAAAGGCTCCCTATTGTAAACGCTTGAAAAGATGGTATTATGCCATGCAATCCATTTAGTGAACCAACGGCCTAAGGGTGTCAAGGGTTTCACTAGCGCATAGGGCGCGGCTCGGCCACTGGTAGCCGAGGACAGCTTATTATGCACTGAGCTCGGTTTAAGCGGGCCGGAGTCAGTGGGTTAAACAGAGGCTGCAGCCTAAGTCGTCGGCCCTGAATATTATGTGATATGAGTGTAATATGTGATTGATTGTATCTTGAATCTGAACGTACGTGCTGAATATTTGTTGTGGATTATCAAATGGGAATAGATGCATAATGAATTAACTGTCTGTTATCATTGATTGAGTTGTATAAGATGTTTTCTTGCTGGGCCTTGGCTCACGGGTGCTACGTGGTGTAGGTAAAGTCAAGGGCAAGTTAGATCAGCCTTGATTGGAGAGCTCAGCGAGCAGAATGTACATAGCCAGTTGCCCGGCCGCCACAGTTGAGGTTTAGGCAGGGACGCGAGACCTGAAGACTGTCTATTTTGCCTTAATATGGCTAGTGATTACTCATGTACTTTTGGGAGTCTGTAAACTTATTTTAACTCTGTTTTCTTATGGGATCCCGTGTTTATTATAGTTTAAATATATGAATTGAGTCTTTTGAGACCAAAACTTTTTTTAACCCTAGCTCTTACATGTTTAGTGACACGTTTTTAAAATAATGACTTGATTAGCAAGTCTTGCACCTTTATAAGTACACAGTGTAGCGGTCTTGGCTATCCAGGGCGTTACAATATCATATAATAGTTAAAAACCTAAAGAAATAGAGATATGATTGTTTTTTGTATTTTTTCTCATATCTTACATATTTGTGGTATATGTTGTGCTATTTCTTGAAATTTGTGTGAATAGAAGTTTTATTGAGCAAATGTGATTGATTTCTATTTTATTGGTAATTTGTAGTTTTAAGTTAAGTAGTGTCTACTCCCATCCTTTTTTCAACTTTCGATGGAGAAACTCACTGGAGAAAACTTCCTTAATTGGAAGCAGAATATCAACATAGAGTTGATTGGGGACAACTCTGAATTCATCATGATTGAGAAATCCCTAGAACGATCACTGTGTCCGCATGTTCGTGATGGCACCGTCAATGCTCGTGATGACACCATAAATGCTTGGATAGCAACATCTTCGCACATATGTGATGGCACCGTGTCTGCACGTTCGTGATCAACTCAACTATGGCCTGACGCAGCTCATGAATGAGCTTTAAACTTTTGAGCCTATAAGACTACTGTTGTTGTTGCTGATCCAGCTAAGGCTGAAGCTAACCCATCTTCATCTTCGAAAGCTGGAAACAATAGAAAGAATGGACAAAACAACAACCCCAAGCCTGCAAAGATGAGTGCACAACTAAGTGCACAGACGCCTAAGGGGAAGAACAAGAAAAACAAGAAAGGTAAAGATAAGTGTTTTCATTACAAAGAGAAGGGGCATTGGAAACGAGATTGCCCCAAGTTTCTACCAGCAAAAAACAAAGGTAATGATTATAGTTCATTTATCTTAGAAATATGTGTTTTAGATAATGATAAATCCGTTTGGATTATTGATTCTGGATCTACTAACCATGTTTGTAACTCTTTACAACTTCTTGAATCGTGGGAGGAAGTGGATGAAGGCTACTTAAAGCTTAGAGTTGGGAATGGAGCGTTCGTTGCGGTTCAAACTAAAGGAAGAGCTCGTCTGAAGTTCGGAAATAAATTTTTAATTTTAAATGATGTATTTTGTATTCTGGATTTTAGTAGAAATTTTATTTTATTTTCCATGTTGCAATTAGAACGATTTGTTATGACTTTCACAAGTTCTAATATATCTATTTCTTTCAATGGATCACAATTGTGTATTGCATGTTTGGAAAACAGGCTTTATATTCTGCAACCTAATGAACCCCTCGCTCTTAATAATGATTTATTCAAAGTACCTAAACGTAGGACTAATAAATGTCAAATGACCGATAACGATAATATGACGTATTTATGGCACTTAAGACTAGGTCACATTGGCTATGATAGGATTCAAAGACTTACAAAGGATGGACCTTTGAGGGAACTCACCTTAGGTGAATTACCTGTTTGTGAATCTTGTCTAGAAGGAAAACTGACCAAGCGTCCATTCTCTGCAAAGGGTGATAGGGCTAAAGAACCACTTGGTCTTGTGCATTTAGATGTTTGTGGACCTTTGAATGTACAAGCCAGGGGTGGTTTTTGAGTATTTCATCACTTTCATTGACGATTACTCTAGATACTCATGTCTTTACCTAATGCATAGGAAATCAGAAACATTTTCAAAGTTTCAGGAATTCCTAGCAATGACTCTGAACCAATTAGGTAAAACGTTAAAGATTTTGCAATCTGATAGGGGTGGAGAATATTTGGATATGCAGTTCCAAGATCATTTAATTGAACTTGGGATTTTATCACAACTTACTGCCCCAGGTACTCCGCAACAAAATGGTGTAGCAGAACGTTGAAACAGAACTTTATTGGAAATGGTTGGATGCATGCTTGGTTACTCAACTCTACTAACTTCATTATGGAGACATGCAATTGAAACCGCAAACGACATTCTCAATGTCGTGCCATCTAAATCAATCCCCAAAACACCTTTAGAACGCTGGAATGGTCGTTAACCTAGTTTACGCCATTATAGAATCTAGGGGTGTCCCGCCCATGTCCTGAGGAAAAAAGAGGGAAAGCTAGAACCGCGAATTGAAGTTTGCATGTTTGTTGGCTATCCTAAAGGTACTCGGGGTGGACTTTTCTATAGTCATTTAGAAAAGAATGTATTTACTTCTACAAATGCTACTTTTTTGGAAAATGACTATGTCCAGAACTTTAAACCTCGCAGCAAAGTAGTTTTAGAGGAGATGGTTAAAGAATTGACTTCAACCAATGTTCCATTGTCATCAACGCGAGTTGATGACAAAATTCCCACTCTTCATGTCCAACCGACGCAAGTCGATTTAAATGAAGAAAGTACCACTGTTCCTGAGCAAATAGTCACGAAGCCTCGTCGTAGTGGGGGGGGGGGGGGGTTTCTAGGAACCCAGTTCGCTATGGTTTGGATGGTGAAACCAATATGGTTGTTGGTGACACTAGTGATGATGATCCGTTGTCTTTCAAACAGGCAATGGCTAGCCCTGAAAAGGAACTATGGCCCGAAGCCATGAAACAAGAAATGGAGTCCATGTACTCAAATTCCATCTGGGATCTTGAGGAAGCACCTAGTGAGTTTAGGGCCATTGGGTGCAAGTGGATCTACAAGAAGAAACGAGGTGTTAATGGAAATATTGAGGCTTATAAAGCTCGATTAGTGGCAAAGGGTTATACCCAAAGAGAAGGTGTGGACTATGAGGAAACTTTTAGTCCGGTAGCCATGCTTAAATCCATTCGCATCCTCCTATCCATAGCAGCCACTCTCGACTATAAGATCTGGAAAATGGACGTCAAGATAACTTTTCTTAATGGAAAGCTTGACGAAGTCATTTATATGGGCCAGCCAGAAGGATTTAAAGTAGCTGGACAAGAAGGAAAAGTTTGCAAGTTGAATAGGTCCATCTATGGACTCAAGCAAGCTTCTCGTTCCTGGAATCTTAGGCTTGATGAAACAATCAAAACCTATGGCTTTGAACAAAATATTGATGAGCCCTGTGTTTACCAACTGAAGGAAAAATAAATAGTGTTATTCCTGGTTCTTTATGTATATGACATCTTACTCATTGGAAACAATATTAAGAAATTACCAGATGTGAAGAATTGGTTGAGCACTCAATTCCAGATGAAGGATTTGTGTAACACCCTAAGTTGCTAATAAGGTTTAGGACCTTGATTAGAGTGCCTGGAGGGCAATAAGTGAATTAATATGATAATATGTGAACTTAAATGAATATGTGATTAGGATGCATGTTTAGGTGGTATAAATATGCATGTGGGCCCCGTTTGCATGATAGGGGTAAATTGGTAATTTTAGCCCGTTGAGGGCATAAACGTGATAATTATACTTTGTGGTTTGTAACACATGGGTGTGGTGATATTAATGTGATGCACGTGTCGAGACGGTCCTAGCGAGCTAGATAACTCAAAAGTCACAACAGGATCTAATACCCGGCTCGGGAGGAGCCTAGGGGTATTTTGGAGATTTTGTAATTGGGTTCTTGTGAGTTAATGGTAACTGGTAATTTGGTAACTTGTGTAACCGTTAGTAACCGCTGAGAGTAACAAGTTTGGTTGAAAGAAGTGGTAGAATTGCTAGGGAGTAGGAATGACATAAAGGGTCTTGAGGTTAGTTGGAATGGGAAATAGGTGGAAGGGTAAAGTGGTCATTAGGCAAGGAGTTGGATTACTTCAGTTGAAGGAGAAGGGAATACGTATTACACTTGGTTATATTTTGGTTTATGCTGAATTTGGGAGAAAGAGCTAGAAAGAAAGGGGAAAAAGAAGAAAGAAGCTGAATTTGAGCCCTAGGAGGAGAATTGAGAGGTTTGAAGTAACCAAGATCAAGCTTAGGCCAAAATTGTTCTGAGGTAAGAACTACTCTTGTTTTACTGAGTTTTAAGCTTGATTTTATAAGGTAGGAATGGAAATTTAAGGATAGTTATGGCTGGTTTGATTAGAATTCAGCTTGTGGAATTATAAGGCTTGGCTTGGAGCTGGAAGCAAGGGAGCTTAAGATTGGGTTCTTCATTCAAGGTAAGGATTCTGTGCAATTATGAAGTTTATTTCTGTTATGAATTAGGGAATTTGAAGTGTGGTTTGGGTTTGGGTCTAAGCTTTTAACTTTCTGGTTTGAATTATTGAGGCATGAAACCAAAGTGTGATTTATGGGAGTGATTGTGTAATTGAGTTGGGTTATGATGTTTATAGGTTGTTAAAGGGTTCATTTGGGGTTTTGAAATGATTTTGGGACTTAGGTGCTTGCTTGGAATGATTTGGAATGGTTTTAGCACGGGAAAAACGCAAGGAAAAACTCAAATTTCTGGGTTCGCGAAGGTGCGCCGCGGCCCTGTTCTTGGGCGCCGCGGCGCGAGGCTATTCTTGGGCAAGGGAAGCCCTCTGACTTGCTGGGCGCCGCGGCCCTCTAGGGCAGCGTCGCGGCGCTAGGCCATTTTCAGAACATGAGATTTTGCAATTTTGAGCCTTTTCTCCGGGGGTTCGGGGAATGTCTTCGATGTATTGTTTTAGGGATTTGAGGGTTCCGAGAGTGTGGGATTGGCCCCGGAAAGTGGTTTCGGATAACAGTGTACGGGCTGTAGAAATGATATCATTGGCCAACAAGTCCATAACAACAGTGTACGGGCTATAGAAATGATATCCATATTTCCACAAGAACTTGCCATTTTCAGCTCTGATACCAAGTTGTAACGCCCTACTACCTTAGAGTCGTTACTAAGTGAGTTTTAAACGTGCATTCAACTCGCTAATCGAGGTTTTTTAGGCCAAAAGTGTAGTTAAATCGTAAACAGTGAAACAAACTTTGAAAATAATTCCATTTACTATAAATCGTTGAAAGTTTGACACTTGGGATCCCAAGATACTGTTTAGAAATATTTACAACATATAATTTACAAATTTGAGTCGACTAGACGACAAAATCTAGGTTTTAATACAATCATCTCCCAAAACCACTGGTCGTGGCAGCCAGGCAGGCCAAACATGTACACGTACCAAGTTGTAACGCCCTACTACCTTAGAGTCGTTACTAAGTGAGTTTTAAACGTGCATTCAACTCGCTAATCGGGGTTTTTTTTTAGGCCAAAAGTGTAGTTAAATCATAAACAGCGAAACAAGCTTTGAAAATAATTCCATTTACTATAAATCGTTGAAAGTTTGACACTTGGGATCCCAAGATACTGTTTAGAAATATTTACAACATATAATTTACAAATTTGAGTCGACTAGACGACAAAATCTAGGTTTTAATACAATCATCTCCCAAAACTACTGGTCGTGGCAGCCAGGCAGGCCAAACATGTACACGTACCAAGTTGTAACGCCCTACTACCTTAGAGTTGTTACTAAGTGAGTTTTAAACGTGCATTCAACTCGCTAATCGGGGTTTTTTTTTAGGCCAAAAGTGTAGTTAAATCATAAACAGCGAAACAAACTTTGAAAATAATTCCATTTACTATAAATCGTTGAAAGTTTGACACTTGGGATCCCAAGATACTGTTTAGAAATATTTACAACATATAATTTACAAATTTGAGTCGACTAGACGACAAAATCTAGGTTTTAATACAATCATCTCCCAAAACCACTGGCAGTGGCAACCAGGCAGGCCAAACATGTACACGCCGCTTCACGCTCTCCGTACTCATAGTGGGTTGACTATCCCCTTGCCCTTACCTGCACCACAGAGCACCCGTGAGCCGAAGCCCTGCAAGAAAACCCTCACAAACAGTTAACATGTGCATAACAAACACTTAGCATATAATCAGGCCACCAATAGGCTAAACACATACGGCCATGCCGTCCCAGGCACTTTACCAAGCCCTGGGTTCGCGGTCCACACCGTGAGGATATCCTAGGTATCCTTTAGGGTCTCACCCTGGCAACTTGCACTCCACGTGCTTAACACTGCTCCCGGCCCCTTGCTGTACTCGGCCTTGCACTCAACGCGCCAAACGCCGTTCCCGGCCCTTTGCCGTTCCCGGCCCCTGCCGACCTCAGCCTGCACTGTTCCCGGTTCTCGCCGAACATTCATCTAATCGCATTCATAGCATAACAAACATATACTGAATACTAAAAAATTCAATCAAAGGGCTATGCCCTGCAATTCAAACATATTGGGCTCAGCCCTGCATACAAGCTCTATGGGAACAGTGGTTTTCTTACCTGTATCCCGAGCTTTCCGATGCACCAAGACCGCGAGCACGGTCCTCTAACCCGAGCCTCTCCGGAGACCTAGTCACAACACATATAAAACATCCTTTAATACAAACCAATCCAAAACCACTTCCCAGGACCAATCCCACACTCTCGGAATCCCCAAATTCCTAAAACAATTCATCAGAAACATCCCACGAACCCCCGGAGCAAAAGCTCAAAATTGCAAAATTCCATGTTCTGAGAATAGCCTAGCGCCACGGTGCTGCCCTAGAGGGCCGCGGCTCCCAGCAAGTCAAAAAGCCTTCCCCTATCCTGAAGCAGCCTCACGCCGCAGCGCCCAAGAACAGGGCCGCGGCGCTCCTTCGCAAACCTGGAAATCTGGGTTTTTCCCCAACATTTTCCCGAGCCAAAACACTCCCAAATCAATACCAAGGCATACCTAAGCCCCAAATTCAATCCAAAACCCCATATAAACTATCTAACAACTCAGAAACATCAACAACAAGCCTAAACACACAATCAAATCCCCAATTCACAAATTGGCTTGAAACTTTATGAAACTTAAACTAATAAACCAGAAACTTGAATCACAGCAGCTAATATATAACAGAGATGCATAAAACCCTTACCTCAAGTAGAAATTCGCCCCTGAGCCTTCTCCAAGTCCAACTCCAAGCAAATCCCTCTTAATCCCAAACTGAACCTAGACAAGCTTCATCCCCAAGAATCCACCAAACAACCACACACCAACTTTCAATTTTCATGCTAACACTCTAGAAATCAAGCTTAGAAACTTAACAAAATAGAGATAAATCCTTACCTCAGAGAAATCTTGGTTTATGATCAAGTTTAATTGCCTCCAACCACTTGGTTCTCCTCCTAGGTCTTTCAAATTTTAGCTCCCTTCCTCCTTTCCTTTCTTTCTAATTTTCTCCTCAAACTTTCAACCAAAACAGAGTATGCCTAAGTGTTAAAACGTGAATGACTTCTCTTCTCAGCTGAAGTTATCTAAATCCTTACCAAAAGACCATCTCACCCTTCCATCTAATTCCCTTTTCTAACTAAACCTCAAGGGCACTCTTGTCCTTTCACCTATATTACAATTCTACCATTTTTCCATCTAAACTTGTTACTCTCAGCGGTTACTAATGGTTACGCAGGTTACCTAATCACCAATAACCATTAACCACAAATTCTCAACTCAACTCACGAAATTTCCCCAGAGTACCCCTAGGCTCCTCCCGAGCCGGGTGTGAAATCCCGTTGTGACTTTTGAGTTATCTAGCTCTCTAGGACCGTCTCGGCACGTGCATCACATTATTATCACCACACTCACGTGGTAAAAACCACATAATACAATTACCACATTTATGCCCTCAACAGGCTAAAATTACCAATTTACCCCTATCATGCAAACGGGGACCACATGCATATTTATACCACCTAAACACGCATTCTAGTCACATATTCATTTAAATTCATATATTAGCATATTAATTCACTTATTGCCCTCCAGGCACGCTAATCAAGGTCCTAAACCTTATTAGCAAATTGGGGTGTTACAACTATCCCCTCCTTACAAGAATTTCGTCCTCGAAATTACCTGAACAACTCGGGATGTCGCTCCCGCATATCGGACTCAAGCTCCCACGTCGCCTCTTCAACCTTGCTGTTCCTCCACAGCACTTTAACCAAGGCGATGGTCTTGCTCCGCAAGACAGTACACCCCGTACCTCTGACTATAATTTTCAAAGTCCACCGCTTCTACTCTACTCCTCGACCACACTCTTACAAGAGTAACAATCTTGTTCCACAAGATCTTGTCTAATAGCTGTATTTTTGTAAGCCCCCTGCTTACATCACAACCCCGCTGAAACTTCAGGGTCCGCTTAGCTCACAATGATCACCTCATTGTCTTATTCCTGATTCCAGAAATACCCATAAGTCATCACCCCTACTAGTGTGAGATCAATTTATAGGCCCCTGGCCCAACCCTTGGTACAATTCTAGAATTTATGTTGCTTCAGGGATCAAAACTCCCCTTTCTTTCTCTAAACACCATTCTTCTCTTTGTCCGCGCTTACTTAGAGAGACACCAATCTCTTATCCCGGAACTTTATTTTTCCAAAATTTAGCAATTTACAAGCTCTTTTATTCCTCTAGATAGGCAGACACTCCTGCCTTAAGAATTCCAACAACCTCTTCGGCTTTCTCTCTGAACCAATACTAAACCGTAGTATTCACTATCTTTCACCTCTTACCATGTCTTATGTCATATTACCTTAGCTAGATGCCAGTATTTGTCACCATGACTAACTTATCAAGGATCACACTTTCCTTAACATCTCAAGTATTCGCATACCCAGCGCTAAATTCCTTAAGATATCTGTTAAGCTTTCAGACTGTTATTCCATTTGCATTCAACCAATAATTCTAGGTTCCCACTCTATTCTCTTTGTTCTTTAGTTCCTTTCCAAAACTTAGAATACCATAGGGTCTCGATTCAGTACCATCGACGTTCTACCCTGTTACTAGTTCACCTGAACCAACTACCTTAACTCATTCAGCTGAGTTAAAACTTTTCATGTCCAAACATCTTGCTTATAGTATAGCGTGGTCTACTCATGTGATACACCACCACATCACCTTACTCTCCTGTGTCCAAAGGAAGATACTAAATTCTGTTACCCGCTCAGCCCTCCCGGTACAACATACCCTAGGAGGTGGAATGATATCCATTCCGAGTTCTCATTTCTACGCCAAGTTCTCATTGGATCTTTCATCCGATCCTGGTATCCCAACTTGTACTACCTTGACAGGGTTCTTCCCTGTTTCAACCAAAGCCAACACTTTGGACTCCGTAGTCCAGTGATACTCACCCGCTTATCATTACATACTAACGCAACACCAGTTTCAGTCGCTGCCTTGTCCACTCCATTACAATCTGTGGCATTGTTCTTTGATTGACACACATCTCTCAATTAGGAGTTCCGCCTCCAATTAAATTCCCCTCAGTCGAGGATTCCAAACACCAATCACCCATCTGTTGCTTTTCACTAAATCTGGGTCTCATCGTTATCTTTCTTACGAATGACCAAATATTCGTTACCTTTTACTATGTGTACTTTGCCTACCCATTAAATCAAGTAAATTTACCATGTTCTCACTTTACCTTCCACGAGGCTTAATCCATCCTCTCATCAGTCTAAGCCTAGGTGTGCCCCAACCTGTGATGCACCCCTCACAGTTTCCTATCTTCTTCAAGGTTTATGGACGGTATGAGGGACTGCTCCAAGTCAGAAGTAGAAAGCGAACGACTGCGCCGAAGATGTTAGCATTAAAGAAGCAGGGTCACAGGTAAAGCTCCATGAAGTGTCGGTTTGGTCTTGTCAGGGGAAATCAGAGTAACGTTACAAGAAGAAGAGAGGATAGGTATGTAGAGGTTTGGTCTGAAGCCACAGAGAAGCTACTAAAGAACGTCTGAGGGATAGAGAGCACAACAAGAATGGCAAACGCGTCATCCACTACACAAGTGTCTTCGCAGAAGCCTACTCCGAAGATTGGGGGGAAACAGCAGAACTTGAAGATAGACTTTGTGACGCCCCACGTCACTATGGCTGCTTTCTGGAATGACGACTGGCCCTACTAACCAACACGAGTCTTTTCAACGTGATTTGTCCTCACTCACATGCTTCCTAGGAAAACTTCCCAGGAGGTCACCCATCCCTAGATTACCCCAGGTCAAGCACGCTTAACTTTGGAGTTCTCAAGTGATGGGCTACCGAAAAGAAGATGCATCTTATTGATATAGGTAGTACCCATCAATCCATTTAAGCCCTCTTCAGCTGTGTAGAAGGCCGAGAACGACAGTGGGGCCGGGAATACCACTTAGCACATGGAGTGCTTGTGGCTAGGGTGAGACCCCAGTGGATACATGGGATATCCATACAGTGTAGACCGAGATCCCAGGCTTTGGTAACGCTTCCGGGATGGCATGGCCATATATGTGTTAGATTTTATGGACTGTCTGA
Organism: Humulus lupulus; assembly: GCF_963169125.1. NCBI lineage: Eukaryota > Viridiplantae > Streptophyta > Magnoliopsida > Rosales > Cannabaceae > Humulus > Humulus lupulus. Next base: position 173,064,370 of record NC_084794.1, on the reverse strand, counting down.
CTAGATATGAGCTATCCGCTGTAACGACTGTATATTATGCATATGTTATGTACTGTTTGAGTTTTCTTGCTGGGCTTCGGCTCACGGGTGCTCTGTGTTGCAGGTAAGGGCAAAGAGAAAGTCAACCAGCCATGAGTACGGAGAGCGTGGGGGCGGCGTGTACATGTTTGGCCTGCCCGACCGCTTTGGTTGGGGGCATTTTTGAGAAATGGCTGTACTAAACTCTGTTTTTGATAATTTATCCACTGTGTATCTATTTTGAGTTGTAAATAGTTTACAAACATTGTTTTGGGATCCCAAGTGTTAAATAATTGGAACTTTTAGTGAAATAGAGTATTTTAAAGATTACAGCCTTGTCTTTTTGTTCAAATCACACTTTTGTTCTAAAAACCTCGCTTAACGAGTTAATTGCACATTTTAAAGTCACTTAGTAATGGCTCTAAGGTAGTAGGGCATTACAACTTGGTATCAGAGCGAGCCAAGGTTTATTGGTTTTGGAGATTGACCGAACATGTACGCACGCTGCCACTGAAAAGCTCGACTCAGGGTTGATTATTATGCTTGAATATGTGCGTGGTTGACCTGTTTGCCTGCTTAGTTTATAAAGAGCATGTTAAGTGAAATAACATATGCATGATGTCAGGGCAAGGCCCGTTGTGTGCTATATGTTATTTGTATTACATTTGGATTGTTGATTTTGGTTGGTTGGTGAGGATGGGAGGTGGAATTGGATTTTGTTATCATGCCTGATAAGCGGTGTCACTGATTGCAGGCATATAGTTGTAATGCCTCGGCAATCGTCTAGACTCCACGGCAATCGGGCCGAGGATGACAATCAGGGCCAGGACCCTCCACCTGCCCCACAGAACTGGTAGCAAATATTGGCCGAAATGGAGGCTAGACTGCAGAGAATAGAGGAAGAACTCCGTCAGATGAGGCAACAGGCCCCTCCACAGGTTGCAGGGTTGCCAATACAGCAGAATGTGCTGCCAGTGCCGGTTCAGCCTGTGACTGAGAACAGGTGGGAACCCTTGTACGAAAGATTCAAGAAGCAACAACCTCATACCTTTGAGGGTGGATCGGACCCACTGCGGGTAGAGCAGTGGATGAATATGATTTCTTTGATCTTGGACTTTATGAGGGTCGAAGGAAGTGAGAGGGTAGCTTGTGCTAGCTACATGCTTAGGGATGATGCCCGCATCTGGTGGGATGTGGTGAGACAGCGGAGGAATGATGCAGTCATGACATGGGAAGAATTTAAGAGTGTCTTCAATGAGAAATACTAAAGCATAGCAGTTCGAGCTGCGAAGGTTGATGAGTTTATCAACCTAACTCAGAACAGGTTATCAGTTACTGAGTATGCCCTGAGATTCGACAGACTGGTGAAGTTTGCGCCAGACCTAGTGCCGACAGATGCGGCCAGGAGAGATAGATTTATACGGGGATTGAATGTGATGATCGCCCATGATGTGAATATTACATTAATTCCAGAGACTACCACATATGCACAAGCAGTGGATAAGGCCCTTACTGCTGAGAGGGCCGAGGATCAGATATGGAAGGACAGCGCTGTTAGGCGCGATGCCAGAAGGACGGTGCCTCCTTTTGTTGGGTCTAGTCGGGGCAGTGGCCCCAGTGAGCAGAAAATAAGGGTTCCTGATTCATTTACTCCTCCTAGTTCTAATAGGAGGGTGCAGGGTTCTATTGGTGGCCGCCAGGGCAATGGTGACAACTGGAGGAGTTTTCCAGTGTGTCCTCGGTGCAGGCGATGACATCAGGGTGAGTGCCGGATCAGGGCATGTTTTATCTGTGAGAGTGCCAACCATTTGAAGAAAGATTGCCCACAAGCTAAGAAGGAAGAGCCAAAGCAGGGAGACAGTCTTGCTCCCGCCTGGGTATTCGCTTTGACTCAGACTGAGGAGGAGGCTAGTCCCTCAATTGTGACAGGTCAGATCTCTAGCGCTGGTTCCTTGTATAGTGCATTGATTGATTCAGGGGCTATCCACTCATTTGTATCTGCTAGGGTGATAGATCAGCTTTGTAGACCTAGTATTGTGTATGCTAGGAATTTTCAGACTTTGTTGCCAACAGGAGAACTGGTAGTCTCTAGGAGATGGGTTAGAGCATTACCAGTAGAGATAGATGGTATGGAATTGTTTGTTGACTTGGTTGAACTAGGTATGGATGATTTTGATATGATATTAGGGATGGATTGGTTAATGAGATATGGGGCAACGATTGATTGCAAGCGGCATATGGTGACTTTTGAACCAGAAGGTGAGGTGCCTTTCGTATTTGTGGGGACGGTGAATGGACCACGAGTGCCTATGATTTCAGCACTGAAGGCTAGGGACCTAATGCAGGAAGGCTGCATAGGATTCCTAGCGAGTGTTGTAGATACTTCTAAGGTGGTGACAGTGGGACCGAATGAAAACAGATTGGTATGTGAGTTTCCAGACTTATTTCCAGCGGACTTGCCGGGGTTGCCGCCACAGCGGGAGATTGAGTTCGTCATAGAGTTGGCATCGGGGGTGGAGTCAGTTTCCAGGGCACCTTATAGAATGGCTCCATCAGAGTTAAAAGAATTGAAGATTCAGTTACAGGAGTTATTGGATTTGGGGTTCATCAGACCGAGTTTCTCGCCATGGGGTGCTCCAGTGTTATTTGTTAAGAAGAAAGATGGGTCGCTTAGGATGTGCATTGATTACAGGGAGTTGAATAAGCTGACCATTAAGAACAAGTATCCACTGCCTAGGATTGATGATTTATTTGATCAGCTTCAAGGGAGTATGGTGTTCTCAAAGATCGATCTCCGGTCAGGCTATCGTCAGTTGAGAATTAAGGAGGAGGACATACCGAAGACAGCTTTTCAGACAAGGTACGACCATTATGAATTTCTGGTTATGTCCTTTGGATTAACCAATGCCCCAGCAGCTTCCATGGATATGATGAATAGAATTTTCAAGGACTACCTGGATAAGTTCGTGATTGTATTTATCGATGATATACTGGTGTACTCCCAGTCAGAGACAGAGCATGAGCATCACTTGCGTCTGGTGTTACAGCGATTGAGAGAGCATAAGTTATACGCTAAGTTCAGCAAGTGTGAGTTTTGGTTACTGCAAGTTACATTTCTGGGCCATATCATTAGTAAGGAGGGGATACTGGTTGACCCAAGTAAGATAGAGGCAGTGAGAGATTGGCCTAGGCCGAGCAGTGTTCCTGAAGTCAGAAGTTTTCTCGGGTTAGCAGGGTACTACCGACGGTTTGTAGAGGGATTCTCCAGAATTGCTACTCCATTGACAGAGTTGACAAGAAAGAAGACTAAGTATGTGTGGACAGATCGGTGTGAGAATATCTTTAAAGAATTGAAGCGGCGATTGATTACTGCACCAGTGTTGAGTCTACCGACAGATAATGAAAAGTTTGTGGTCTACTGTGACGCTTCTAGACAGGGTCTAGGATGTGTGTTGATGCAAGCTGGGAAAGTAATAGCTTATGCATCAAGGCAGTTAAAGGAGTACGAGCAGAGATATCCCACGCATGACCTGGAGTTGGCTGCAGTGATATTCGCACTTAAGGTGTGGAGGCATTATCTGTATGGTGAAAAGTGCGAGATATACACTGATCACAAGAGTCTAAAGTATTTCTTTACCTAGAAAGATTTGAATATGCGCCCAAGGAGGTGGCTAGAGTTGGTAAAGGATTATGATTGTGACATTTTATATCATCCTGTAAAGGCTAATGTTGTGGTTGATGCATTGAGCCGGAAGGGCCCAGGTCAGTTGTATAGTTCAAGGCAGATATCAGACAGGCTGGCTGAGGAGATGGCCAGAGCAGGTATAGAGTTAGTGGTTGGTAGGTTAGCCAACATAACTCTCCAGTCCACGTTCCTTGAGAGGGTTAAGGAAGCGCAGGGAAAGGATCCCCAGTTAGTTGAGCGTAGGGAGAATGCACTAGCTGGAAAGATTAAGGACTTCTCTATCTCAGAGATGGGCCTATTGAGGTACAAAGGACGAATTTGTGTTCCGATTGATCCAGATATTCGACGAGAGATTCTGGATGAGGCTCACACCACTCCCTATTCTTTACACCCGGGTACTACGAAGATGTACCAAGACTTAAAAGTTTTGTACTGGTGGTCAGGCATGAAGAGGTATGTGGTAGACTATGTGGCAAGGTGCCTAACTTGTCAGCAGATTAAGGCTGAACATCAGAGGCCAGCAGGGTTGTTGCAGCCTCTAGGGATTCCTGAGTGGAAATGGGAGGATATTGCGATGGACTTTGTGGTTGGATTGCCGAAGACCGTGGGTCAGCATGATTCGGTATGGGTAATTGTAGACAGGTACACTAAATCTGCCCACTTTTTACCTGTGAGAACAACTTATACTATGGAGCAGTATGCTGAGCTTTATGTGAAGGAAATTGTTCGACTTCATGGAGCTCCGAGGTCGATAGTATCCGACAGAGACCCCACCTTCACCTCCAAGTTTTGGGAGAGCCTGCAGAAGGTAATGGGCACACAGCTACGGTTCAGTACCGCTTACCATCCTCAGACAGATGGGCAGTCTGAGAGGACAATTCAGATACTGGAAGACATGCTTCGAGCCTGTGTGTTAGATTTTGGGGGATCTTGGAGTAAGTATCTCCCATTGATTGAGTTCTCGTATAACAATAGCTATCAAGCGACTATTGGAGTGGCTCCGTATGAGATGTTGTATGGGAGAAAGTGCAGGTCACTGATACACTGGGATGAGACAGGGGAGAGAAGATATCTAGGTCCTGAGATGGTTCAGAGTACCAATGAGGCAATTGAGAAGATTAGAGCTCGTATGCTCGCCTCCCAGAGTCGTCAGAAGAGTTACTCAGATCTGAGATGCAGGAATGTGGAGTTTCAGGTTGGCGATCATGTGTTCCTCAGGGTTTCACCCCTGAGAGGAGTGAAACGATTCGATGTTCGGGGCAAGCTGAGTCCCAAGTTTGTTGGCCCCTTTGAGGTTCTGGAACGAGTTGGTGAGGTAGCTTACAGGTTAGCAATGCCTCCAGCTCTATTAGGGGTTCATGACGTGTTTCATGTGTCCATTCTTCGGAAATATGTATCAGATACTACTCATGTGTTGAGCTATGAGAACTTAAAGTTGGATCAGGATTTATCATACGAGGAGAAGCCTGTTCAGATCCTCGATAAGAAGGATAAAGTCTTGCGGAGCAAGACCATCGCCTTAGTTAAAGTGCTGTGGAGGAACAGCAAGATTGAGGAGGCGACGTGGGAGCTTGAGTCTAATATGCGGGAGCGGCATCCCGAGTTGTTCAGGTAATTTCGAGGACGAAATTTTTATAAGGAGGGGATAATTGCAACACCCTAAGTTGCTAATAAGGTTTAGGACCTTGATTAGCGTGCATGGAGGGCAATAAGTGAATTAATATGATAATATGTTAACTTAAATGAATATGTGATTAGGATGCATGTTTAGGTGGTATAAATATGCATGTGGGCCCCGTTTGCATGATAGGGGTAAATTGGTAATTTTAGCCCGTTGAGGGCATAAACGTGATAATTATACTTTATGGTTTGTAACACATGGGTGTGGTGATATTAATGTGATGCACGTGCCGAGACGGTCCTAGCGAGCTAGATAACTCAAAAGTCACAACGGGATCTAATACCCGGCTCGGGAGGAGCCTAGGGGTATTTTGGAGATTTTGTAATTGGGTTCTTGTGAGTTAATGGTAACTGGTAATTTGGTAACTTGTGTAACCGTTAGTAACCGCTGAGAGTAACAAGTTTGGTTGAAAGAAGTGGTAGAATTGCTAGGGAGTAGGAATGACATAAAGGGTCTTGAGGTTAGTTGGAATGGGAAATAGGTGGAAGGGTAAAGTGGTCATTAGGCAAGGAGTTGGATTACTTCAGTTGAAGGAGAAGGGAATACGTATTACACTTGGTTATATTTTGGTTTATGCTGAATTTGGGAGAAAGAGCTAGAAAGAAAGGGGAAAAAGAAGAAAGAAGCTGAATTTGAGCCCTAGGAGGAGAATTGAGAGGTTTGAATTAACCAAGATCAAGCTTAGGCCAAAATTGTTCTGAGGTAAGAACTACTCTTGTTTTACTGAGTTTTAAGCTTGATTTTATAAGGTAGGAATGGAAATTTAAGGATAGTTATGGCTGGTTTGATGAGAATTCAGCTTGTGGAATTATAAGGCTTGGCTTGGAGCTGGAAGCAAGGGAGCTTAAGATTGGGTTCTTCATTCAAGGTAAGGATTCTGTGCAATTATGAAGTTTATTTCTGTTATGAATTAGGGAATTTGAAGTGTGGTTTGGGTTTGGGTCTAAGCTTTTAACTTTCTGGTTTGAATTATTGAGGCATGAAACCAAAGTGTAATGTATGGGAGTGATTGTGTAATTGAGTTGGGTTATGATGTTTATAGGTTGTTAAAGGGTTCATTTGGGGTTTTGAAATGATTTTGGGACTTAGGTGCTTGCTTGGAATGATTTGGAATGGTTTTAGCACGGGAAAAACGCAAGGAAAAACTCAAATTTCTGGGTTCGCGAAGGTGCGCCGCGGCGCGAGGCTATTCTTGGGCAAGGGAAGCCCTCTGACTTGCTGGGCGCCGCGGCCCTCTAGGGCAGCGTCGCGGCGCTAGGCCATTTTCAGAACATGAGATTTTGCAATTTTGAGCCTTTGCTCCGGGGGTTCGGGGAATGTCTTCGATGTATTGTTTTAGGGATTTGGGGGTTCCGAGAGTGTGGGATTGGCCCCAGAAAGTGGTTTTGGACTAGTTAGCATTAAAGGGTGTTTTATATGTGTTGTGACTAGGTTTTCGGGGAGGCTCGGGATAGAGGACCGTGCTCGCGGCCTTTGTGCATCAGAAAGCTCGGGATACAGGTAAGAAAACTGTAGCACCTGTAGAGCGGGGGCTTGGGCCCGTAGTTTTGTTGCAGGGCGCAGCCCTAGATTGTATTATTGCTAGGATGTAGCATTACATGAATGATTATGTATTTGATTGTTATTTAAGAATGCTAAATGTGGAAATAGGTGAATGAACGGCGAAGGTCCGGGAACGGCGATAGGCCGAGAACGGCAGTGGGGCCGGGAATACCACTTAGCACATGGAGTGCTTGTGGCTAGGGTGAGATCCCAATGGATACATGGGATATCCATACGGTGTAGATCGAGATCCCAGGCTTTGGTAACGCTTCCGGGATGGCATGGCCGTATATGTGTTAGATTTTATGGACTGTCTGACTAGATATGAGCTATCCGCTGTAACGACTGTATATTATGCATATGTTATGTATTGTTTGAGTTTTCTTGCTGGGCTTCGGCTCACGGGTGCTCTGTGTTGCAGGTAAGGGCAAAGAGAAAGTCAACCAGCCATGAGTACGGAGAGCGTGGGAGCGGCGTGTACATGTTTGGCCTGCCCGACCGCTTTGGTTGGGGGCATTTTTGAGAAATGGCTGTACTAAACTCTGTTTTTGATAATTTATCCACTGTGTATCTATTTTGAGTTGTAAATAGTTTACAAACCTTGTTTTGGGATCCCAAGTGTTAAATAACTAGAACTTTTAGTGAAATAGAATATTTTAAAGATTGCAGCCTTGTCTTTTTGTTCAAATCACACTTTTGTTCTAAAAACCTCACTTAACGAGTTAATTGCACATTTTAAAGTCACTTAGTAACGGTTCTAAGGTAGTAGGGCGTTACAATTTGGGTGAAGCAAGTTATGTTCTAGGTATCCAGATCATTAGGGATAGAAAGAACAAACTCTTAGCTCTATCTCAAGCAGTTTAAAAAGATAAAGTGCTTGAACATTTCTCAATGACAAATTCCATGAAAGGGCGTCTACCATCCTACCATGGAATTCATCTTTCAAAGAAGCAGTCTCCTCATACTCCTGAAGAGGAAGATGCAATGAGAAAAGTTCCTTACGCATCTGCAGTTGGAAGTTTGATGTATGTCATGTTGTGTACTAGACCAAATATTTGCTATGCAGTGGGAGTAGTGAGCAGGTATCAGTCAAACCCAGGACCAGAACATTGGAAAGCAGTTAAGCATATCCTGAAGTATTTAAGACGGACTAGGGAATATATGTTAGTCTACAAGGGTGGTGTTTTGAACCCTATAGGCTACACCGATTCAGATTTTCAGAATGATGTCGATGACCAGAAGTGTAACGACCCAAACTCGCTAATAAGGCTTAAGGGCCTTGATTAGTGTGCCTGGAGGGCATAATGGGAATATGTGTGATTTTAATGATTAAGATGCATGATTATGATTTAAAGCACGTTATATGACTATTTGAATATTTGAGATGCATGACTATGTGTATTAGTATGCATGTAGGCCCTGATTAGGTTAGAGGGGCATAATCGTAATTTTGGCCATTATGGGCATAACTGCTTTGATATATGTGATAATTGTCGAGACCACATTATTATGTGGATATATCTGTGATCTGTGACTCGAGACGATCCTAGTGAGCAAAGTAGCGAAAAAGTCATGGCGGGGATTTATACCCGGCTCGGGGTGAGCTTAGGGGTATAAATGGGAATTTAGTGAATATATTGGAGTCTATCTTGATATTGAGGAATATTATTGGTGATTAGTTAGGTATTGGGAGTTAAGGGGGAAATATTAGAGACACTCGAGGAGTTAGCGGGAATTGGATAAAATGACTAGAATGCCCTTAAGTGGACTAAAGGATTAGAAATAAAGGGGAGGGCATTAGGGTCATTTGGCATGTAAGGAATAGATATGCTGAGGCTTTATGTCAGTGGGAATTGTAGAGAAGTGTAGAAGTCTGAAAAAGAAGGAAAAGGAAGGGAAAAGAAAGAGAGAAAAACAGAGAGAGTTTTCTAGGTCGGTTTATATTTCCTTCATCTGTTTCTTGATGATTTATGGAGTAAAGCTCAGAGGAGAGCTGGGATAAACTAAGCATCAAGGATTCTAAGCTAAGTTTGGGGAATTGGCAGAGGTTTAGCAAGGATTCATCAACACTTGAGGTAAGACTTTAGAGTTCTTCAGTTTCTGTTTCTGGTTTTTGAGCTATGGTGTTTAAGTAGAATTGGGTGGAAACTTTAGGGAATTCAGGCCTAAGGCTGAGGAGGAGCAAGCCAAGGAAGTCTAGAGGCAACTTGTGGTCGAAATCCCATTAAAGGTATAAAATTCTAAGCTCTAACTTTGATGTTCAACTGGTTTCTGCTGAGTTTCATTGTCTAGAAGTGGCTATGGTGAATTTTGAGTTTGGGGATGCATGTGCTTGAGTTCTAGGTATTTGGGGTGCTTGGGATGAGTGGAGTATGGTCATAAGGTTGTTTTTGAGTTTGGGAAAGATTTGGAGGAGTTTTGGTTGGGGTTGGTTCGAGAAAATCTTAAGAGGGAAAACTGGTGTTAGTCTGCCTGTGACTAGCGCTACAGCGCTAGCCTTTGGGCGCTGTAGCGCTAGGCCAAGCTTGCTGATGGGGTTTTGCTTCTGTTTGTAGCGCTGTAGCGCCCTCCCATGAGCACTGTAGCGCTACCCTGTCTTCTGAAGGGGATTTTAGGGTTGTTTGCAAGGGTTTTTGACCTAGGGTTTGGGGTTTGTTTCCACCACCTTGTTTGGTGGAACTAGGACTTCCCGGGGGCTTAGGATTGGCCCCGAGGCTAGGTTTTGGACTTGAGGATTGATGATGACTTTGGTCCGTGGTTGTGTTTAGGTGAGCGTTAGGGCTCGAGGGGGATCGTGCTCAAGGAGTCGAGAGATCAAAGCTAGTGAATTGAAAGGTAAGAAAACTGCACCCGGTTATACGTTTGTAATGGGACTAAGTGCTCCCGATATTTGTATCGTGTCAATGATGGTATTATGCCATGGGACATGTAAAAGCGGCCTAAGGGTGCCGTACACTATATTTGCGCACAGGGCGCGGCTTGGCCACTGGTAGCCGAGGACAGCTTAATATTCACTGAGCTCGGTTTAAGCGGGCCGGAGTCAGTGGGATAACGGAGGGAGCAGCCTGAGAGCGCTAGCCCTAGTTATCGTTTGTACAGTGATGTATGATATGAGTTGATATGTTTAGCATGTTGAATACTTGATTATACTGAATGGCTATATGGTTGAGATTATGTGATGCAATGTGAGATATTGATTTGTCTGTTGATTGCTTATGCTTTGTTGTTGTGTTTTCTTGCTGGGCCTTGGCTCATGGGTGCTACGTGGTGCAGGTAAAGGCAAGGGCAAGTTGGACCAATCCTGAGGTGGAGAGCTGCGGGGTTGAATGTACATAGCCAGCTGTTCGATCGCCATGGTCGAGGAGTGGGTCAGGATAGGGACTGCCTAACTGTTTGTTTTGCCTTAATATGGCCTGATATTGTGTATAAACCTTGTGTCTTTTGTAAACAGTCTTTAAACTTAATATTTTTGGGATCCCGTGTAGACATATGATGCTTCTTAATAAAAATGTGGCTTTTGAGACCAAAACATTTTAACCCTAGTTCCTTTATAGTTTTAGTAATACGATTTTAATTAAATGACTTGATTAGCAAGTCTAGCACTTTATAAACACACAGTGTAACAGTCTTGGCTATCCAGGGTGTTACAAGAAGTCTACTTCTGGAATGGTGTTCACTCTTGGGGGTGGAGCTGTGATATGGAGAAGCGTAAAGCAGTCTGCAATCTCAAATTCCACCATGGAGGTTGAGTACATAGTCGCGTCAGAAGTAGCTAAGGAAATAGTCTGGCTAAAGAAGTTCTATTCAGATCTTGGTGTTATTTCAGAAATGGATAAATTGTTTGTGTTGTTTTGTGACAATACAAGAGCGATAGCCAACTCGAAAGAACCTCGTAGTCACAAAAGGAGTAAGCATATAGAAAGGAAGTATCACATTATTCGAGAATATGTGGTCGGGAAGATATGAAGGTTATGAAGATTGCATTTGAAGACAATCTTGCAGATCTGTTTACAAAGACACTACCTGTTGACCCTCGATTTGGCCAACGAAACGGAGTCAAATATACGACAAAAGATAAAACGACAATTACGAATTTAATCTAATGGAAAAGAAGGAAACACCGAGGATTTATAGTGGTTCAGCCCCAAAGAATGGTAATGACCTACATCCACTTAGTGCTATTATTAATATTGAATCTCAAAGCCGTGATCAAAGAACTAGGGTTCTTGAGTTTCACAAACCTTGAGGGAATTATAATAAAACGATGAATAATCACACTATAGCTCTCTTTCTCTCAATACTCATGAAAAAGATTCAGAGATCAAAAGTCCATTCCTTGAGCTATTTCATGCATATTTATAGGCTCAAGGAGGGTTACATGGGCCAATGGGCCTTAACTTTCCTTAACAACTGCGTATCAAGATAATAAAGAGGAAATATTCAATGCAATTATTATAGGATTACAATCTTAGAAGGAAATAAATCAAATTATACGACTAGCCTGGTTGTATCTAATAGTTAAGCCCGACGAAGCGATGTGCCTCTGGTCGATAGTCGAACACCACTTTCGCCACGTGTCAACCATGTGTGAGAAATCCTTGCCATGTCATCAGCAGCCGTTTTTCGGGTAAACACTACCAAAAGCTACATTTGATAAGCATATCAAGGAAATGAGATTAGTAGAATTAAGACATTAGTTTCAATTAGTGCAAGTGAGAGTTTGTTGGGGTTTTATGCCCTAATTAAAACACAAATTCTTTGTAATCTCATTTTATTATAAATAAAAGAATATACATTATTTTTTGACTTGGTCAATCACTTTGCTCACATGATTTATTTTCATGATTATTTGTTTAATATAAACTTCTATTAAATCCCGAGCATATAGCTAATCGTATTTATAGTGACGTAATCATAGTGGAATATAAATATGATTATATGTTCAAAATAAGTTAGTCCTAAGATTAGTCAGTGCACATGATTTATACTGACTTGCCAATCTACGATATGATCTACTTACACATTGTGGTGTTATGTTCTTTCCAGAACATTAGCAAAGTGGATAAGATCAGATGTATTTGTTACATCGGACTGGACCGATATTGACAGTTGATAAGATAAGTAAATATACCGTTATTATCTATTCTAGTCATATCATATAGTTGACCATAGGTCAATTCAATCTCAATTCTGAGTGGTTAGTATTCTAACTGATTGTATTATTTGAGTCATTTGACTTGTTCGTTACCAGCTTACCCTACGGACTAGCCCATACTTACATCTTGGGAACTCGGTAGTATAATTGAGTGGGAGTGTTAATCATAGATATGAACATCTATAGCTTCTGATGAAGAAGTGAAACGATGGTTTCCTTTTAGTTTAGTTCAAAGTGTTAGATAGACATCTCATTTCAGTAATTAATATTAGTTTACTGAAATATCATTTACAAGGAACTAAGTGTTTTAAGGATAAAATACAATGATGGGTAAAACGGTATTTTAGTCCTATCTCATTGTAGACCATCTATAGAGGATTGAGTGACAATTGTGGTTGTAAAAATGGATAATTAATAGCATATCTATGTTTGTTATAGAGTGTTCTATGAATTCAATAGTGCAATTCCAAGTCTATAGAGGAGTCATGAGGAATTAATAAGTTAGTAAATTTATTTGTTAGATTTATGATAACTTATTGGAGCTTGATTTCATAGGCCCATGGTCCCCATTGTACCTTTAATAAAATCATCTAGATAGTCTCAATTAATTAATTTAATTATCAATTAGAATTATCAAAGTTGACCAAGTCAATTTTGGATAGTTTCATAAAGATATGTAATTTTGATCAGAAAAAAGAAATTAGAGCAGATTTATTAATTAAGATAAATTTGTATTTAAATTAATAAATAAGTTTAAATCAATGTTCAAATTACAAATAATTAATTTAATAAGTGATTTAAATAATTATTTAATTAATTAAATCAATAGAAAATAATACATGCCTTGATTTTAAGTCAAATGGACTTATAATAGAAATTTCACGGGCCTAAAGCCTATGATAATTTCGACCTAGACTTCAAATTGGCTATTATTTTATTAATTTTTTAATTAAATTAAATGATCTAATTGAATCTATAAAAGGAGTACTAAGTGAGATATGAAAACAAGTTCTGAGAGGTTCACACGTCACAAGTCAGAGTTTCTTTTCTTTTCTTCTTTGTTATTTTCTCTAAACACAAGTCATTTTCTAAACTTCTTTGTTATTTTCTTTTCTTCTCTCTGTATCTATGTCATGTGTTGAGAATTGCCCACTCTAGTTTAGGTGATTCTAATGATACTTTGGAAGACTGTGAAGATTATAGAAGAACGGTTCAGTTTCTTGATAATACTCTGCGATAGAAAGGATACAAGAGTTAGAGAAACTGAAGGAATGACTCATTCATTTGGCTGCGCATACTGTAAGTATTCTTATCATTGTTTCTCATTGAATTCAATTTTAGAAACATATTCTAAGTTATCTCATATTAATTTGTTTAATATTAAATTTACATAAAAATAAATAAAGATCGTATATAAATTTTTCCAATGTAAACTTGGTCCAAACCATATCCGAACCATGTCCGAATTTGGTTTGAATCATATTTGCACTTTGTTCGAACTTGGTCCGAACAAGGTTCGAACCATGTCGAACCCTAAATTGTAGATTTTAATAGAAACTTATAATCTCAACATGATATTAATATTTTTGGTTGGTTTCTAAGCCCAAATTAGTGTGAAAAACACACTCAAATTATTTTATAACACACTTATAACTTATAAATAACAAAATAACTTATTATGAGTTGTTTCAAATGCTCATTTTTTCTTCAACTTCAGGGAATTTTTCAAAAGAATATTAATGTTAAAACTATAAAGCATGAGTTCTTTTGTCAATTGAATTTTGTCTTTGATCTCCTGTGTTTTAGATTTTGTTACGATGATTCGAAGAAAAGATGAGTGGAAGAAGATATTTGCTCTAATAGCCTGAGAAGAAAAGGTGGTTGTTGCAAAATGTGAGAGAGGAGAGGACAGGAGAGGACAGGAGAGGAGAAAGAAAAGGCGGAGAAAAGTAGAGATAGCCCTAATTTGTGTTTAGGGCATTTGAGACTTGAGACTTTTTAAATGGGCTTTGGGTTATTTTTGTAAAAACTTTGAAAGGGATATATGTTTATAATATTGGAGAAAAAAAGGGGTTAAGACGTGGAGTTACCCTTCTGCTGTAGCAATGGGATCAACTGCTAGAGGAAGAAGAGATTTTGAGTCTCTCACTCCCACTCTCACTCTAAAACGACGTACGAGTACTCCCTCAACTGCAAAGAATCCCAAAACCCAAACCCCATTCTCCTCTCCAATTGCTTCTATCGTCTCTATCAAAGCTTATTCTGTAAGTAAAATCCCATAACCAACCTCTTGTTGTGGTTTTTTATTTTTTATTTTTTGCAAGTTAATTTCAATTTCCGATTGTGTAGGTATTTTTGGAGGATTGGTGGCTGATTAAGGTCAATGGCAAGGACTTGGGTGTTGGAGGCTTCGCTTCTAGAGGGTAAAATCTTCATTTGTCCCGCTTATGATTTTTTTTAAAGACATAAAAGGAACCGCAGTTGGAAATTGGAAGAATTAGTAGGCTTTGTTGAGCATTTGTGAATGTTAATAAAAATTAGGAGTCATGAAATGGCTTTGGAGGTTCCCAAAGGAAAGTAAGTCTCTATGGCACAAAGTTATCTAAAGTAGGTACGGAGTTGCTGAAAATCAGTGAGATTCTAACAGTAGGAGAGAATGATAGCAAGAAGCTCATGGAAAGGAGTAGCATGCTTGTATATTAAGTTTCTAAAATTTGTCAAGTTCAAGGTAGGAAACGATGAAAAAATTAGATTTTGGGAAAATGCTTGGATAGGTAATATTGCGCTGAATAAGAGGTCCCCAGATTTAGCTTTACTCTCCTCTGCGCTAAATAAAAGAATTTTTGGAAGAGGTTGTTGAGGGACCCAGATTTGAAGTCAAGTTGAATCTAAATTTCAGGAGAAACTTAAATGACAGGGAAATTCCTAATCTGATTGTGCTCTTGCAAAGATTGGAGAATTTCTCCTTCTGCGTTTTATTGGAATAAAGAAGGGTTTGGCTTCCGGATAGTACCAATGTATTTTCATGTAAATAAGCAATCAAAAGTTTCTCCATCAAAAGTTTTTGGGTGGTTACTTGCTGTGGGAAGGTTAAACGTGGAGGTCTCTATCAAGTTGCTGTCCTTACTTTGCTGGAATGTTCTCTAGTATAAAGCTGTGGGCCAAGCTACTCAAGGAATTCAGTTTAAACTAGTGTATGTCACAACACTGTACCCAGATGTTGGCAAGTAAGCTTAAGAGAGACAGATGTAGTTCAACTCTGTGGACAAGGCAATTTTTTGGGCTGTGTGATCGGAAAGAAACAGCAGAATATTTGATGGAAAAGAAGAAACGGAAGAAATATTATGGGAAAAGATAAGTTCTGGGTGGAAACTTGGGTTTATAAATCTAAAGGTTTTGAGGGACTTTCTATCTTTAGATTGAAGTAGAGGTGGATCAATTTCTTCTAATGTTGCTGTCTTTCTTTTTTCTGTTTTCTTTGTATGTTTTGTGACTCTTGTTTCAGGTTTCATGTACTCAATTCTACGATGTTAACATGATTCTTTTACTTTGTATTTTCTCCCATTCATTTTTACGAAGTTTCTTTTTTTATTTAAAGAAAAGAATTAGGACAAAGAACTTGGTAAATTATTATGAAGATCTGTGCAGGATATATATTAAAGAACAATCTTTTATCTATTGGGATAGCTTGATATTTACATATATCCATTTATGTATGTATATTTAAAAGAAGCAAAACTTAATTGAAAAGAATAAAAGATGTTTTTCTCTAAATGACTCTTTCTGCACTTGTTTTCTGTGTGAAAAATGCTAAACATTTTGCAATTTCTTTTTAATTTTTTTCACTTGAATACCAAGATTCTTTCTTCATTAGTCTTGCTCGTTTGACTGTGGAAACTGTGCTTGAGATTAAACTCTAAATAATTTCTTTTAATTGTTAAAGTACTAGCTTGTTTCATATTTCAGGGGTCTAGGAGTCAGAGTCTTTAGCTCTGCAGCAGTTTCCAAGAGACACAGTGCCACTGTATTCGAGACAACTGATGGCTTTACAATTAAAATTAGTGGTTTAATAAATATGGCCCGCACTCATCACAATGGATTTCCATCTGAGGTTTGCAATTTTCTTTCTTTCTTTTATGTTTTAGCTTAATGTGTAGCAATACATTCTTTTGCTGGTTGAGCTTATGGTTGTCCAGCGCTTCCATTTTTCATTTTGGTCATGGACTTGGACGCACCGTGACTCCACTGCTCATGATTTTGGAGAACTCCATAACCCTCTAACCCTCCCTCTTCTCTCTCTCTCTCTTTCTCTCCGAGGAGATTCTGAGTTTTAAAAGACAATTTAGAAACAGTTCTATGAGTTTATTTGCAGAGGTTTTTCAAAATAGGAGGGGAGTTTTCATGAAGTTATCTAAGTTGAGCATTAACTAGTTAAAAGAATCATAGTTCCAGGGGAGGAGAAGCTCTTGGGATGGAGAAAGGTTGAGGAGTGTTTGGACAACATTGTTGGAGTTAAAAAACGCCACAGGCAGCAAGCGTTTCAAAAGTTTAAGGGTCATGTACAGGATATGAATTGTTCCTGGGCAAGTATTGTGGGCAAAGGACGTAAAGAGTCTAATTCAGAAAAAGTTGTGGAGGGGAAAACAGCCTTATCACTTGATGTTGTCAAAGGACAGCAAAGTCTCATAATACTTGGAAGGGCGGAGGTGAGTTCTTTGCATATAGTAAAGTTGGCAAGATTTTTGAACATTGGAATCAAGTTGTTCTCTTGTTTAGAAATGACGGTAACCTACAATGGGAAATATGAGATAATTCTGTTATATGACGATGAATTAATGTTGTGGGGTTTTGATTCAGAAGAGAGGTAAGGACGGGTGTGTATGGGCTAGTTAAGATTGCTGGCAGTCACCACAAGGACTTTGATTCCATGGAGCTTTAAGAATCAGTTTGAGAAGAAGCAGAGTGAGTGTGGATGAGAAGATAGCCGAACTAAGTTACCTATCTCATGCTAGGTTGAAGATGAAAGGTGACGAGCAAGGTTTCATCCCAAAGGTGATTTCTTTGCCTTACGAAGGATCAGTTATTGGAATAGGGTTTTCAAGTCAAATGACAGAAGTTACAAGTTCCATGGGGTCTTTGAAATTCTTTGCTTCAAGAGAGAGTATAATGGTTGAGGAAGAGACTCAGGAAAAGGAAGACAATGACATGTTAAATGGTCATGTGCTAGAAATTCAAACGGAGAGGACAGATGGAAGAGTTACATTGAAGGGGGAAGGGGATGACAACACGGTCGACGTTCATAGTGAGGAGCTCGACAGAATGCATCAATGGATGACAGATGAAACCCTAGAGAACCACCACTCTGAACGCTTGCTTGTTCTTCGGCAACCAGATATTAATGAGACAATCCAAAGTGCACATGATATTTACGAAGGGGAGAAACTAAAGATAACACGTGGTAGCCAAACTAGAACACGAGTCCACACGATAACAGATATAGTTGGCACTTGCAATTCTGTGGGAGAAGTTGCAACACGTGAACAAGAAGACTGTGAGCACAAGATTTGAGGTAGCTTTTTTAGACAGAACTTTTTGACAATTAGAAAATATAGGGTTGCCTTTTTTTTTTTTGGGGAAGATGTATCTGCCTCAGAGATATGTAGAAGGTTTAGGCATGCATTTGGTGGAACATCCCTTAGACAATAGTGATTCAAGATTCGTAGAATCTTATATCTCAGTCATTGAGGATATTGAATAGATGATGTATTAGTAGGATACCAAAACTGTTGGACGGAAAAATGGGAGTCAAAGATGAAGAAGCAAGAAGAAAAAGGAGAACATCATGAAGAAACAAATGTGGAGTCATTGTGTTATCTTTCTCCAAGCTAGAAGACATATGGATGGAGGTAAATCGATCAAGTCCCAAGTACCATTGTCATCTTAAGCATTCATCTCCTCTATCATTGCATTATGCTAACCAAGATGAGATATAGCTTCACAAACAACTTTAGGAATAGAGATGGAATCAAGGGATGCAATATAAGAACAAAACGAAGGTGGCAAATAGTTATAAGAAACAAAAGAAGAAATAGGATAATAGCATTGGCGTTTTCCTTTCACAATGCAGTAGGTAGATCATGATAGGCCACCCTTGACTTATGTGTACGCTAGGAGGGGAAAAGGGAATGACAGGTCAGCAAGTAGTTAGAGGGGATCGGGTATTGTGTATGGGGGAACATGGTAGAGTGTATGAGCCTTAGTATAAAGAGAGAAGAGTATGTGCATTGTGTGTGTCTTTGAGCAGTAAGAACATTCCTGTATTGGAGAGAATCCCAACTCTCGAATTCTGGGTATTTCAATGAAAAGGCTGTGGAGGAATTCATTATTCTGAGTTCCAGTTTAATTCTAAAACTAATTACGGCAATTAACTTACCAAGTGGTATCAGAGCACAGATCCACTATGGGGCCTAAACCGAATTTTCAGATTGAAATGGTGGAGGAGAAGATTGAAGAGGTGTAGTCCGAACTGAGGCAGGAAGTTTCAGCAATTCGAACACAGATCGAACACTTCCCGCAGGAGCTGGAGGCATTGCGCGCGGACACACAGAGGATCCCCGAGTTGGAGAAGAAGGTGGAATACTTAATTACCCATATCACTCAGCTGCTGCAATCGTCACATCGAATGGGTATGGCGGGTACGAGTGCGACGGGGGATCGGCAGAAGAAGGCAGTCGATGGAGACAGCTCCTCGTCTCATCCACCTACGGGGCCTCCCTCGGCGACGCACCCACCTCTGGCGACTTCGACGGGTTACCCCTTTTCACCATCGGAACCACAGATGGCTCGAGATTTCAGACCACCGCGAATGGAGCTGCCCTTGTTCGCAGGTGAGAACCCAGACGGCTGGGTCTTTCGTGTGGAGAGATATTTTCTACTAAATCGACTTATAGAGGCTGAGATGTTGGAAGCGGCTATCATCGGATTGGACGGGGATGCACTAACATGGTTCCGGTGGGAGAACTCCAGGCGTCAAATCACTTCGTGGGCTTTGTTGAAGCATCTGCTCATGGTGCGATTTCAATCGGCTCCCGTGGGGTCATCAACAGAGGAGTTGCTGTCGGTCAAGCAGGAGACCACGGTTTGGGCTTATCGGATTCAATGGGAGGCGTTGGCATCCAGAGTGGTCGGAGTACCAGAGCACGTGTTAGAGGGGAGTTTCATCAAGGGCTTGAAAGATGAAATCAAAGGCCCGTTGCATGTATTGCAGCCTTCGGGCCTAGCCCAAATAATGGAGATAGCCCAACGAATTGAAGAGGGCCATTTTCTGTCTGGATTGGGCTTCCATCACCGAACTGGATCAGCTAGGGCACAAACAGGCCCAATGCCTTTGCCCAGGTTCTCATCCCAGCCGCCTAGCACGAGATCTTCCCAGTCCATTTTCTCTGGCGCCTCAAACCAGTCATCGGCCAACGCAGGGCAGTTGACGGCGACGTAGACTACTCCTCCAGCAATGCGACGGCTGACGGAGCAAGAGTATCAGGACAAGAAGAGTCGGGGAGTATGTTTCCGCTGTGATTAGAAATTTCATAGGGGGCATGTCTGTGAACAAAAAGCACTACACGTGATGTTGATTGCAGATGATATTGAGGGGTCGGAGAGCCAAGAATCGGCACCATCAAGCCCAGAATCCGGTGAGGAAACACTGCAAGAGGAGCAACTCGCGATGCTGTCCCTTAACTCACTGGTAGGAATATCTTCAGCTCACACAATGAAGATACTGGGTTCCATAGCCGAACGCCCAATAACTGTGCTCATCGACAGTGGAGCAACGCACGATTTTGTATCAAAGGACCTGGTTCGAGCAGTCTAATTATCAGTCACAGAGACAACAACTTATGGGGTATTGCTAGGTACAGGAGGCCGAGTGAGAATAGAGGGAATTTGCAAGAACGTGGAGCTGGAATTAGGGTCACTGCGGGTGGTTACAGATTTTTTGCCCTTAGAACTGGGAGGGGCTGATGCAATTTTGGGCATCCAATGGCTGAGTCCACTGGGAAATATGCAGGTGAATTGGCGCACAATGGTCATGAAATTTGAAATAGGAGGATCATGGGTTACATTGCAAGGGGACCCAAGCTTATGCAAGTCACAAATCTCTTTGAAGGCTTTGATTCACTCGGTTCAACATGAGGGACAAGGCTACTGGATTCAATGTGGTGCGCTCACAGCAAACACCGAGAGTATTGTGATGGAGAATGGGGCTGAAATGCAAGAATTACTTCAGAAACACGAGGCAGTTTTCGACATGCCGAAAGGGTTGCCACCACATCGTTCCCACGAGCACCACATCACCATGAAGGAGGGGTCGGGTCCCATTTCGGTTCGCCCATACCGATACGCACAAATACAAAAAGATGAGATAGAGAAGTTGTTGACTGAGATGCTACAGGCGGGGATAGTTCAGCCAAGCATAAGTCCTTTTTCGAGCCCGGTACTCTTAGTTAAAAAAAAGGACGGAAGTTGGAGATTTTGTGTGGACTACAGGGCCTTAAACCGCGAGACAGTCACTGATAAATTCCCCATTCCAGTGATCGACGAGCTTTTGGATGAGCTCCATGGGGCGAGGGTCTTCTCAAAGTTGGACCTTAAATCAGGATATCACCAAATACGTGTGGCAGCAAAAGACGTCGAGAAAACGGCTTTCCGTACCCATGAAGGACATTATGAATTTTTGGTCATGCCATTCAGCCTAACCAATGCTCCGGCAACTTTTCAAGCTTTAATGAACGATGTTTTTCGTGAGTTTTTGAGAAAATTTGTACTAGTTTTTTTTTTGATGATATACTTGTTTGCAGCACATCATTGGAGCTTCATTTGCAGCACTTGGACTTAGTATTATCCCGCCTCAGCCAGCATCAGCTTTACGCAAATAAAAAGAAATGTCTATTTGCGCAGTCCAAACTAGAATACCTGGGCCACATTGTTTCAGTAGAAGGTGTTTTGGCAGACCCGCTAAAACTAGTAGCAATGGCGCAATGGCCAGCACCTAAACATCTGAAGGAGTTAAGAGGGTTCTTAAGGCTCACGGGATATTATAGAAAATTTGTAAGAGGCTATGGACAGTTGGCAAGACCGTTAACGGACCAACTTAAGAAGGATTCGTTTGGCTGGAATGAAGAGGCACAAGAAGCATTTTTAGCATTAAAGAAATCAATGTGTGAAATTCCCATGTTGGGCCTACCGAATTTTGCAGCCCCATTTGTAGTGGAGACGGACGCTTCGGGGACGGGTCTTGGGGTGGTCTTGATGCAAGAACAACGGCCAGTGGCTTATTTCAGCAAAGCATTCTCTCTTAGAGCTCGCTGTAAATCGGTTTATGAACGAGAACTTATGGCCATGGTTTTAGCTATACAAAAATGGCGTCCTTATCTATTGGGCCGCCAGTTTATTGTTCGAACGGGCCAGCGGAGTTTGAGATACTTACTTGAACAGCGAATGGTGGCAACGGAGCACCAAAAGTGGCTTACAAAACTGCTGGGTTATGATTTTCAAGTGCAATACAGATCGGGTCTTGAAAATAAGGCAGCGGATGCTCTCTCGCGGGTACCACCGATTGGGGACTGCAATGCCCGGTCAATCCCCAATATGATTTCTATTTCAGATTTAAAAAATCATGTAGCTACAGACCCGCATCTTTCCAAAATTATCCAACAACTCCAGCAAGGAAAAGGGGGTCTTGGATACTCTTATTCGAAGGGCTGTTTGAAGTTCAAAGGGCGGCTGGGGCATTCATACCATTACTTTTACAAGAATATCACTGCAGTAATATGGGGGGTCATGCTGGGGCATTTCGCACATTTCAGCGAGTAGCCGCTGATTTTTATTGGCAGGGAATGAGGCGAGATATACAGAAGTTCGTTGCTGAATGTCATACTTGCCAGCAAAGTAAGTATTTAGCGCAATCACCAGCTGGATTATTACACCCACTCCCAATACCGGACCAAGTTTGGGACGATATATTGATGGATTTTATAGAGGGCCTACCGTACTCCAATGGATTTGACTCCATTCTCGTTGTGGTGGATCGTTTATCTCAATATGCTCATTTTGTCCCACTTCGGCATCCTTATACAGCTGCTACAGTTGCTGCCATTTTTGTTAAAGAAGTCGTTAAATTGCATGGAATCCTGAGGTCAATTGTGTCGGATAGGGACAAAGTCTTTCTCAGCCTTTTTTGGAAGGAGCTCTTCAAATTACAAGGGACAGCGCTTAAATACAGTTCAGCTTATCATCCACAAACGGATGGCCAAACCGAGGTACTTAAGAGGTGTTTGGAGACATATTTAAGGTGTTTTGTGAGCTCTCGGCCATCGCAGTGGGTCAAATGGTTGGCTTGGGCGGAGTATTGGTACAATACATCATATCATTCAGCAGCAGGAATGACACCATTTAAGGCACTATACCACAGGGACTCACCACCAGTGATACGAATGGAAGGAAATCAGACTATTGTGTCCGCTGTGGAGAAGAACTTGCAGGACCGTGATGACATTTTGGAGCTGTTAAAGATGAACTTACAGCGTGCCCAACAGAAGATGAAATTTCAGGCTGATAAGAAGAGGAGGGACGTTCAATTTGCAGTGGGAGATAAGGTCTATGTGAAGCTTAAACCATATAGACAGCAAACATTAGCAAAAAGGAAGAACCAGAAGTTGGGACGACTTTTTTTTGGACCATTTCCGATAATGGCCAGAGTGGGTTCTACAGCCTATAAATTGTTACTGCCAACTCAAGCGAAGATCCACCCAGTTTTCCATGTATCCATGCTGAGACCGGCTTTAGGCCCGCACCAAACAGCCATTCCTTTACCATCCAATCTGACTGAAGAGCTGGAGTGGCTTCTTGAACCTGAGGCGATGTTAGAATTGCGACCTGGAACTCAAAATCAGCAGCCACAAGTGTTGATAAAGTGGCTACACCTACTGGAGTTTGAGGCCACTTGGGAGTATTTCGGAACAATTCAGCAGCAATTTCCAGATTTCCACCTTGAGGACAAGGTGCGTCTTTGGGCCGGGGGTAATGATAGGCCACCCTTGACTTATGTGTACGCTAGGAGGGGAAAAGGGAATGACAGGTCCGCAAGTAGTTAGAGTGGATCGGGTATTGTGTATGGGGGAACATGGTAGAGTGTATGAGCCTTAGTATAAAGAGAGAAGAGTATGTGCATTGTGTGTGTCTTTGAGTAGTAAGAACATTCTTGTATTGGAGAGAATCCCAGCTCTCGAATTCTGGGTATTTCAATGAAAAGGCTGTGGAGGAATTCATTATTCTGAGTTCCAGTTTAATTCTAAAACTAATTACGGCAATTAACTTACCAGATCATCACTTGGGAAACTATGTCAATTAGGATCTCTGCAATTAATCAACTATATGACAACCATATACATGCTGTAACATTTATCAAGGTGGGGATGACTCAGTCTAGGGATGAATGGGGCAGATCTGATCCGCCTCGGTAGTGATCCGACCCAAATATACTCCCGCCTCGATCCGACTCGATAGGTGTTTGGAGCGGATCAGATCTGATCCGACCCGGTCCATCCGGGTCGGGTCAGACCCGATCCGACAAGGAGTTTTTCTTTATATATATATAATCACATCATAGTACTATTAAAAAGTCTTAAGGTATAAATGAAATTTCTTTTCAAAAAAAAAAAAACAAAGTTAAAAATTTTTAAAATCCATATCACTATTGACACAAGTTATTATATCAATGCAATGAATCTTATAGATGGAGTTAGTGATCTTGACTTTAGTGACGACCTAGAAAAACATCCATATAAAACCAAATTAATCAAATTATATTTGAAGTTATTTTCTATATGTTATTTTACTTAATTTTTCTTTTGTCTTTTTTCATTTACGTTTCATTTTATTGTATGCATCATATATTTGATTGAATCATATCATTAATTATATTAAGACTTCACCAACATATACTAATAATGAAGTATATTAACTACATTAAATCAATTATAAAACTTTCATATACTATCCTAATTTTCAAGATCTATTATGTATGGGTCCTGTAAAGAAAAGAAACAAAAGTATTAATAATAGAAGTTTAATAATTTATTTGATTTATTTTAAAAACTAAAATAATTACCATAGTTGGATCTACGTCATTATCTTCATCATTAATAGTGACTAGTTTAGTCGCTCCTGCAGAAAAAATATAAAACATTAACTATCAAAATATTAAAACAAAAGATGAGTTTAAATA
Source organism: Humulus lupulus (assembly GCF_963169125.1). Lineage (NCBI taxonomy): Eukaryota > Viridiplantae > Streptophyta > Magnoliopsida > Rosales > Cannabaceae > Humulus > Humulus lupulus. The sequence continues at coordinate 173,040,006 of NC_084794.1, read as the reverse complement.
CCTTGTTTGTCATTCACCAACCAACTTTGAGTACAAACCAAATTGTTATATATTGTTGACGCGGTTCTTCGCTAACAGGTAATTAAGAGAAGAAGAGAAAGGGATTAGTACTGAAAGTAGAACCGTCACAGATATGAAATCTTAGAGAATGAACTAGGTGACTCAAGACACGTTTTTTAAGTGGTTCAAAGGTTAAAATCCTTCTACTCCACTAGTCAATATTATTCATATATTCTGGGTATTTGGTTTACAAAGTATATGGCTCTTCAGAGACTATTTTTCCCAACCCCTATCAACTCCCAGAGTCCCCATATTTATAGGAGAAGGCACCTGGAAGTTGGTAGGGAGGTCATCCCGTAACCTTACCATTTGTCAATCAACTCTGTGACATTTATGATTAATTCCTAAACCTCACACATAAGTGCGGTCTAATCAGTATGTAAGGAGATAAGGGGCCGCACGGCCCAACCCAGCCGTGGGTGTCTGAATGCGCACGTTCCTGCTGCGTGTCCGAGAAGTCAGGGGGATATCGGACACGTGATGTCAGATATATGCACGTTTATCTTGCGTGTGCTGACTTTACAAAGGATCAGAGATCTATGGCCAGCTCGTACCACGAGCTGCTTCCCTGAACCGACCTTCAGCCTTCAGGCCTTCTGATGCCTTCCTCCAGTCTTGGGGGCCCTTGGCGAGCCTTTGAGGATCCCTCGAGCTAAGAAGGTACGATCTGGAAACAGGATCTCCGGCCTGGGGGAGTCCTCCGACTAAACCATGATTTGTCCGAGGCTCGACCTGCTAATCAGCCCGTGGGAAAACCAGGACGTACAATATATAAAACAAAAGATAAGTATAAATACTTTGTTTGTCTTTCACCAACCAACTTTGAGTACAAACCAAATTATTATATATATAAAACAAAAGACAAGTATAAATACCTTGTTTGTTTTTCACCAACCAACTTTGAGTATTGACCAATGCCTCCAATGTAGTTGGATGAAGTCTCGATCGATGTGAACCCACATGTTTACCACCAGTGCTAAATGCAGACTCTGAAGCAACAGTGCTAATAGGCACAACAAAATGTCTCTGGCAATCTTGTTCAACATGGGATATTTAAATCCTTTTACCTTCCAATAATTGCATATCAAAGAATTCATCAGTCCTAGGTAGCACTTTCTCATCCAAATAGGCATCTAACTCTAACTTCACACTCGCTGCACCAGATGCAGCTATAACATATGTATCATAGTTAGATAGATCATCTTGTGTTGAAAAAGATGTTGATGCATTATCCAATTGCTGACTTCTTTGACTCAAATCAGGACATTTAGACTTATACTCATCTAATAGATCATAACAAAACTTGCGGGCCTTCTCAATTTCAATCTCATATAGATCATTTCCATAAAGCTTAGGAAAAAAAAATTTTGATCAACATAAATTTGTACATTGGATCCAAAACAACTACAATAGTCATAAGTCCATGAATCTCTTCCCAATACTTTTGAAACTTAGACACCATTTGAGTTGCCATATTCTTAATAAACAACTCATCTGATGTTATCCATGCTTCAATTTTCATCTTAATTTTACAAATCATTGGAAAAAAAAGATTAGCAGTAGGATACTTAGTTCCAGAAAATAACTCTGTCACCTCATAAAACACTTCCAACTTGTCACAATTTTTGAGCTCTAATCCAATCATTTTCTGATGGTAGACATATATACTTTGGATCACGTAGCTTTGATCGTTCAAACACTTTCTTGTACAATAAAGCTGTTTTGAGCATCAAGTACGTTGAATTCCACCTTGTCACACAATCAAGTGACAACTTTTTAGTTCATGTCACTCTGAGAAGACGAGCAGTGTCTTCAAATTTTTCATACCTCTTTGGTGTGCCCGACAAATAAGCAACACTATCTCGAATCTTGTCAATGTTGTCACCAATAACAGACAAGCCATCCCTAACAATTAGATTCAAAATATGCGCACAACAACGCATATGAAGTAGCTTTCCATTTAAAAGGAAACACTTAGAATCAAATTGTTCCTTCAAAAGTGGAATCATTGCATCGTTCGTAGTACAATTATCTACATTCACTGCACTAATCTTATGTTCAATATTTCATTTAGACATGCAAGAACTTAGAGTTTCTGTAAGTGTTGGAGCATCATGTGGGCATGACATATATCTAAAACTTATAATCTGACTATGCAACTTCCAAGAGTCATCAATAAAGTGAGCTGTTACAGCCATATATCCCTTCTTTTGATGATTGGCCGTCCACATATAAGTGGTTAAGGCCATTCTACCTTTATTTTTCTCCAAAACGTCGCTAAATTTTTCCTTCTCAATCTTATAAATGTTCAAAATGTTAGACCTAATTGTATTCCTTGACACCATTTGAAACATAGGTGAAATGGTATTCGAATAGTCTATAAAACCACTATGCTCTACCATCGATAAAGGGTACTCTTGTAGAATGATCATTTCAGCCAACTTTTTTCTTCCTAGTTCAGGATCAAGATTGAAGGTAACTGAGGGGGTTGCATTAGGATTCTTGGCAAGTTGTTTATGTCTTATGGGATATCTATCCATGTGAAGAAGTGTTTAGTCCCCTTACTACTCTCTCCCACTAATTTCCTCCCAGTGATTGCAAACTGCTTTTATTTTACCATCAATCTTTTGCAATGTAAAATGATTCCATGCAGGAGGTGTTTTCTTTCTTTTTATACCTTTACTCTCATTTCCATCACTTCTATTATCAAGAGATTGCACTTCTTGTATATTTGTTGAAGGAACAAAATCAACATCATCCACACAATTAGACTCGGTAACATCTTGGGTAGACATACTTATAGTTTGATTTAACCTATATTACATCCACATTATAAAATATATCAAAATAATGATGCATGCAAAACTTTAAAAAAATAATAACTAGATCTATAAAACATCGGGCAGCATTTCCCCTATTTTATTGACCTAACAATATGTCAATGTCAATTAAAACAATCAAACAACACACAAGTTTTCAACCTTATGTCACCACAACACAAATTTCTCAAAACCTACTTCACTAAGACACAAATTCTCAACCTTCCGTTATCACCGCAGCACACAAAAATCTCATAATCTACTTCATTATGGATGAATATGTAAAATGTTCAAACTCTTCTAAATTTTATAAAATATTAAAACAAAATTAAATTATAGAAAATAAAATCATTTAAATATTATAACGGCACAAATCATGAAAATAAAACCTACAAGCTCTTCTAAAAAATGATTTCACAAAGAAGAATAAAAAATAGTATTCTTAGCTCAATCATTTAGTCTCTCTCTTCCCACAAACCCGATCTGTTATAGGAGAACAACAACCAAAATTCAGATCATTTTTTGGTTTATGTTGTTTGAATTCAAATTGAAGGTACCATTTTTTATTTTTTTATCAATTTACAAAACGATGAATCCTATATGTACTCCAACCCAAATTGAGGCTATTATTTTTTATCAAACAATTTGAAATATAGGGTGGAATTGATTACTCGTATTTGGGTTGGGATAATGAATAAAGTTGTGCACTTTTGAAATTATGGTCATTCTTACAATTTAGATGACATAAAATCAAGAAGTTTCAGTTAAATTTTTTTACCTTGTGTGAGTTTACATCATCACCACTTGAACCGATTACGTATGCTTCAGATTTTAGGGCTGAGCATCGGTCGGTTTGGGCGGTTTTTCATATTATTAAATCTAGAATTCAGTTTTCGGTCTGGATTGGTGCAATTCAAAAACCGACCGACCAAACCAATTAAAGAAAAAAACTGATCATTTTGGACCGCGGTTTGGTCGATTAAACTGACCAAATCGAAGTTTTTTTTTTTTAATTAATGTTTCATAATTTTTTAGAAAGTTTTAGTTAAAAAAAACTAAAAAATTTGAATTGTTGGAATCCATTTTTGTGCTTTTTTAAAATGTAAATACAAAAAATATAGTTACATTCACAAATTTAAAAGTTTGAAAACATAATTAAAAGTCCATAAACTACATATATTTATAATTTCGGTCGGTTTCGGTTCAAACCGGTCGGTCCACATGGATTTTTCAAACCGACCGAATAGTGGCCGTTTATGCTGTTAACGATTTTTTCGGTATTTAGAAGGACGGTGTATTCGATTTTTCAGATTTTATGCTCAGCCCTACCAGCTTTCTTAAAATTCTCATAAGAATCCCTGAAAGCACAAGCCTGAGGAAATATCAATTGACCAGACAATGCTATAAATTTAACCGTACCATTAAAATTAATGGGTGGTAGCAATATTTTAAAGTGACTAAAGACAACAAAATTTATAGCTGTGAATACAGACTCCAGCTTGCCACTAACATGAAAAAATGGCAATGTTTTATGACAAAGAATATGGTAATTGGTGTGCTTAAAGCTACATTGGAAATTATGCACTTAAAATTCAAAGGGTACCTATATATGTGTATATCCATGTGAGTATATAAGCACCTGTTTAGTGCAGCCAGGGGTCTCATCAACAGGGTAAAAATAGACAATTACAGGTTTCCCTTAGAATTTGGAAATGCTCACATTCTTTCCATCCTGATCTTTGAAGGTAAAGGGTGCTGGTGCCGAACCCTTTTTCACCTTAAGTAATAAAAAACAAACCAAAATCTGAGAGTGAGATGATTTGGAGAAAAGTACAGAAAACCCATTGGAGAAACAAAAGTGACAACTCTAGTAGTATATGCAAAAGGCAATTTACCTTGGCGAAAACGACATTCTTGGTGGAAGATCAAAGTGGGATTGCCGTGGAAGTAGAATAGGAGAGCCTCGTACCATAAATACTGATGAAGCTGTCACTATGGAGCTATGTGACTGAAATATCTGATAAATAAAATAAGTTATCTTTCTAGGCAGTTTAGACATTGATTAAGAGCGTCATTCACATATCGATCAAAATGTTGAGATAAGTCACAAGAAAGATCCCATTGGCCACAATTGACAACTAACTTCCTTGTCTGAGAGTGAGATGATTTGGAGAAGATTTTGAGGGTTTGGGAAAATAGGTCTTTACGAGTGAGAGAAGATTTTGAGGGTTTGGGAAAAAAACATTTTTTAAAAAAAAAAAGAAATCCAAAAGAGCTACCGGGGCCCCACAATAATCAGTATCGGATCGGATTGGGGCAGCGCCTCGACCCGCTTAATCCGGATCAAAATCGCCCCGTCGGATCGGAGCTCCGCCCCGCCCCGCCCCGCTCCACCGAGTCATTTTGACATTCCTACCTCACTCTCATCCAAATGGTTCTCTCATTACTTCCTATTTATTATTTGTCAATTTTTAGAGCACCAATTTTGGTTATAGAGATAATAGAATAATTGATTAGAAAATTTTTATGAGTAGGGAGAGATTTAGGAGTGGAACATCTGGTTTCATGGGAACACGTTTGAGCCGAAGATGAAAGGAGGCCTAGGGATTGGTATGCTTAGGGAGAGAAATAAGGGTTTTTCTTATAAAATGGCTATGGTGTCTTACGTTGGAAAATAATTCCCTTTTGCACAAGGTTATTAAAAGTACAGAATTCACGATAATGGGTGCAATACAATACTATCCTGGGAGATAGGATGTCTTCTAGATGTGCTTGGAAAAAAATTGCGGCATTATATGAAGCATTTTGGCAATTGGTGAAGTTCAAAGTGGCTCAATAAGATGGCAAATTAATGAGAATCAATACAAGCTAATTTAGGGCCTGTGTTTCTCAGACCAGTGCAATTGCATAGAACTGACACTTGCCACTTTCTTTCAAATATAATCAATCTTATAGGCTATTACTTCTAAATTATAACCAAGGCCTTTCGTCTTCTTTTATTTCTCTATCATATTTAAGAATTCTTTTGTCGCGTCTTTCTCAAGAAGATAATCAAACAACATTAACTAGTGGCTTGAACTTCTCATCTGAAGACCCCATGCTTATTATTCATTTATATATATATATATGTGTGTGTGTGTGTCTGTGTGTTTGTATGAGCATGTTGGTATGAAACTTTGGAATAAAGGTTTGTTTCTTAATGTTCTAATTGAACAGATATGCAATCCGTTTCTGCTTGGTTTTCCACACAACTGGGAGGAGTATGCTGCTCGATGTCTGGGTAAAGAATGTACCAATCAAGGCGTGTCATTGAGGACTTCTGCATCGGTTGAGTCAAACATAAATTCAGTAACATGTACTAACAATTCGTCACTGCCTCCTTTCACTGATCTACCTGTGCCTACAATACGAGATCTTTTACTGTCAACATTTGGACATTCAGACTATGATCTGCTCATTAAGAATATTTACAAGGAAACACTGACAACTTCCAAGAATGAACCTTGTGAGAATTCTGGAGCACCAATGGATTTGAACATGGAAAATGTGAAAAACTTGGCCAGCAATGGGAAATATGTACCAAATGCTACGGCAATCAAAAAGCAGAAAGGTAAGACTGGAAGAAATAATGTTTCTGTCCCAAGACAATACATTACAAGAAGCATGTCTCGAAAGCAAGCTAGAGAGAGAAGATCAAGGGTGAATATATTATGCGAAAAGATTTGAAAAAGTTAAATACAAACCAATGGAATGGCTCTTCAGTTCACAAGATCATTGATGATGCTATACCTGTGCTTACATTGACAGAAACTATGATTTCATTCCAAACTTGTGGATATATAACTCTAGTAATGTACACGAGTAGTATGTAAGAATCAACTCCAGGCACTTAGCTCGCTTTGAAATTTATGCACGAGATCTCGCAGTTTTTGTTTGTCTACGTGCTTTAGATAATTTTTTTTGAAGTAGCATTAGATATTTTTTTTATCATCCATGCATTCACAAATTTGAAGTCTCAAATTTTCTAATCTAATTGTGTTATGTGTCAGTTATAAAGTTTTTTTCTTCTAAATTTCCTAGACAACTATCCTTTTGTTGGTCGCTTTTATTTTTAAGTACCTAATGGAATGGTTTGCATGCCATTTGGCTAAATAATAAACTATTTGAATGGAATTGATCTCCAATTGTTCGTATTCTTCAATTCTATCAATGGTGATTAAATTACTTTTTTAAAAAGAAAAATAATAATGCATTCACAAATTTGTCCATGTTTTAAAAATTTGAATTTATATTTTGTATTAGTTTTATTCAAGAGAATCTTGTAACTTATAATTTATTTATTCCGATTTAAAAGTACGTAAACATATCAACAGGAATAATGTTGAATCTAATTTTGATTCTTGCTTGTAAAGCAAATAACTTATTTTGAGTTCGATTTATTATTCTGATTGGAGATGAATCTGATTGCAAGTCATTCCAATTAATTACATGCAAATAATTGCATCATTTTTTGAAAAATTTCTTTATCATATTAAAACAATATAGATAATTGGCATTTCAATGAGTATTTAATTTTTTTTAATTAAGGGGGTGCTTATATATATTTTTGGTGCAAATATAATGCCCCTAAAAAAATTACATATTTATCCTTATGTAAAATAACTAAAAGCATATATTTTTATTTCTTAATTATCTTTTATAAGTAGACCCTACTTACTCAGTCTATCATATACTTATCAATTAAAAAAATTCTATTAAATTGAGCATCTTTAAACCTTAGAAATTATTCATCAATGAATAATTTCAAATTTCATCAATGGAAGAATCACCTAGTGCAAAAATATTAAAATGTTTAAAAAAACTTGGGGTGTCCTATTTTTCAAATAAGACTCCATTTGGTAAATAGAGAAATGTGTTCTTATAAAAAATAATATTTTGATAAATAAAATGGGGTAAACTTAATAATGATGGATGTAAATATATATATTTTTGGGTAAAAATATAATGTCCCTTTTTCAAAAGAAATTTACATATTTATCTTTAAATAAAATGACTAAAATATACCATTTGATTAAATTTTCTTATTAGAAAAATTATATAATATAAAAGTAAATTTATTATATTTTTAGGGGAATTCTCCTATAGAGGCTTCACTTTAAGTCCTATCGGTAGGGCTCTCAGTGTTTACAACCCGTGAACAGTTTTTGGCGCAACTTTTTTTATGACCGTGTATATTGTAGCTATTTAGGGCATCCTGCAAATTTTCAGAAAATTCCGAATAGTTTACAGTACCGAAAACTAGGTTCAAACATGTTGCACACGTTACTAATTTTTTTTATGCGCGTGGAAAACAACACGTTTGAACCTAGTTTTCGGTACTATAAACTATTCGGAATTTTCTGAAAATTTGCAGGATGCTCTAAATAGCTACAATATACACGGTCATAGAAAAAAGCCGCGTCGAAAACTGTTCACGGGTCGAGAAACACTAAAAGCCCTACCGGTAGGGCTTAAAGTGAAGCCCCTATAGAAGAATTGTCCTATATTTTTATTTAATTTTTCATAAATTTATATCTGAGATTGTATTAAACCTTAAATTTTTTTATCTAATTAATTATTTTTAATAAAATTCAAATTGTTATTTAAAAACTTTAATTTTATTACGAATCATATAACTCTGAGTCAATAGTATACTCTCAATAAAATAATCATCAACATGGTACACTCATCAACTTAGTTTAGTTTAATAGTATACTGATCAAAGACTATTCTCAATATAGTATAGCAAATGGATGTATTCACCCTATAAATATGTGATCTACTTCATGTATATATTTGTACCGATGTTGAAAATAAGAAAGTGAAATCTCTTTCATGTATATGATGAGGCAAGGTGCCTTTTGCGAGTCTTCATCCCGGCAAGATGTGGGGTCTCACATGGACGCTTGAGCGTAAGGCACGACGTCTCACATAGCGAGGCTTATGGGCCTATGACGAGGCATACCTTGCCTAAGAAGCCTTACTTATCCCCCAAGAGTAGGTACCACTAGCGAGGCACGTCTTCACTGTGACTTCTCATAAAATGTAAAGTCTAAAGCTTCCCGAGTATACATATGAGGAGATCTAGTAAGGGCCCAACCATCATTTGGTATCATGCTAGAATTGGTGAAGATGACTAAGTATGTTACCCATGATGGCTTGCAAGATTTCCAACACTTAGAAAAATACAAGGGGTCCTGGAGAAAAGACGTGTCTTGGAAATGTAAGAAGGACCATTAGGCACGAGGCACGCGTACGGGTACGAGATGAACAACACTGAGGAAGACAAAGGCGTGACTCTGACATCCGTATCCGACATGTAGTGGTGGTACGAATTAGTACAAGACGTGGTGGCATGACCTGCATGCCTCTGACCATTTATCAACATCGGCACCACAACCCTATGCTCCACCACGACCTGTGCCACTACCATGACAGTGTGCCCAAGCACCTTATTGTCCCCTGGGACCACCTTGTATCCGAGGCCATTACAACCAAGCTATAAATAAACCTCCACCCCTCAAACTAAGGGGTTGGAAAAATCTTGTAATGCCAGGCTATTCAAAGAGCAATATACATGTTTTCTTTCATTACTCTACTGCTATTTTTCTCTGAGTCTCCATAAGTTTTCCTAAGTTTATAAGTTTTGGGTTAAGTCTTTGAATTTTTTGACCTTAATTCATTGACGAGTTCCCACTGTCAACAGTTTGGCGTCGTCTGTGGGAAGGATAAGTGTCAAGTCACTGTTCTTCTATTGATTCTGGTATAGAAAGATGCCAAGACGTTCCAAACGTCTGAAAGAACCACGAGAGGTTGAGGTCCACCTAGACGGAGATCAGCTGAAAGCCTCCATGAGGAATCCTCCACCCAAAAATGTGGATGCGTCGAAGGAGCCCATGGCTCCTATAGAAGAAAGGGAGGCTTCATCCCCAGTTGTCAAGCCAGATGAAAGCTGTCCATGACCGGCGGCTACCCCTACGGGAGGTGTCGGAGCGTTTCCACCCCCAAGGTCGCCGCAGGTACCGAACCCCGACCGGCAAGATCCGAGTCTATCAACGCGCAGACCCGAAAAGAGTCCCTGAGTACATTCCATAAGCTTGAGCTCTAGGAATCCATTCTATGAAGAGGAGATACACAAGTTACACCAAAAAAATCAAAGGGTAGAAACCACCTTAGGAAATATGCAAGAGGTGTTGAACGACTTGTTATAGGGAAGGTCAAGCATGCCTATTCCTAAGCGAAAAGGGGAAGGCCATGAAGGAGGAGAAAACACAGTCCCTATAGATGAAGGGAGGACTCGACTCACCACTATCAATACCTCTCAGCCAAGGCAACGCGAATGTCCTGGACAGGTCAAGCAGCCTAAGAGGCCAGAGCGGAGGAATAACGCTAACCCTCATAATGAAGTGGAGGTCACTTCAAGAGAAACACCCCCAAACTTGAGGGAAGAACTCAACAGGAAAAGGACGAATGAGAGACCACATCTCCTGTGGCTCCCCTGGAAGACAAAAGGAAAGGAAAGGCCAACCCATCCAACTTAAGAGACTCCTTGAACAAAAAAAGGCAAGACTTAGACTCCGAGATGAGGAGCTTACATAGCAAGATAATCACTGCGTCTGGGGGCACGCTGTCGACGATGAGTTTGATTACAAATCGCCCTTCGTTAGAGAACTACAAGCCGTGTGGCTCCCAGCCAACTTCAAAGAGCCTCACATGACCCCTTACGAGGGCAATACAAATCCAAAATACCATCTTCATGCGTTCAATGACCTAATGATGTTAAGGAGAATTACTAGCAGAGCCAAATGCCATTGTTTTGCTGTCACATTAAAGGATCCTGCGTACAAGTGGTTTAAGAGACTTCGACTAGGGTCCATCAAATCTTGACAACAATTTTCTGATGAATTTCTCTAGCAACATCATGCTGTGTGTGATTACACCTTGCCAGGCACCAGCCTCGCTAATGTGAAACAAGGAGAAGAAGAAAGCCTGAAGAGCTATAAATAGGTTCAATATGGAGGCATCCAAAGTAGGAAGCCTAACCCGTGGGGAGTTAAAAATGGCCATTACAACCAAGGTGCGCCCGGGTAGTAAGGTGTGGAATAACATGCTAAAGAGGGAGGTAACTGACATAGACGATTTCTACGAACAGGCACAAAAGTACATTTGTGTCGAAGACGTCCATGAGAACCTGAAGGCATCACTTGTCAAGCCCTCAGCACCTGAAGGTTCGAATGACGCAAAAAAGAAAAGAGTGTATGAAGGGCCAAGAGATGACCACTAGAGGAAGCAAAAACACGGAGGTAATCCTAGGCAGACATCCCATACCTTCTACACTAACCTAACACATACCAGGGAGCATATCTTCATAGCGAATGAGAATCAGGTTTCCTTCAGGAGACCCCCACCAATTAAGAGAGATCAGTCAAAGAGAGTTCCCAGAAAGTATTGTCGATATCATAAAGACATTGGTCACACCATGGCGGAATGCACTCATTTAAAGGTGGAAATTGAAAAGCTCATACGGAGGGGGGCACTTGGGTAGATACGTCCGAAGAGAAAATGAAAGACCAGATGATGGACCACCTTCGCCATGAGCACGAGATGTAGCCCCAGAAATGCAAGGAGAGGTGAGGATGATCTTCAGAGGACCAAGATTTGGAGGAGAATCGAGAAAGGGGCGAGATAGATACGCCAAGGAAGCCAGACGAAGTCCACCCCCATGCATGCTAAGCTTAGAATAATGACCCCCTAAAAACTTTAAAGGGGAAAATGACTCAATAATCTTCACCGAAGAAGACATGCGGGGTGTGCATTTTCTGCACAATGACCCCTTGGTATTGAGTGTACAGCTAGCTAACATGAAGGTGCATCGGGTTCTGGTAGACAATGGGAGCTCCATAGACATCCGATATCACCCGACCTTAGAGAAGATGGGATTGGACGTTAGGAACCTAAAGCCCTACAACACCTCCCTGTATGGGTTTATAGGACACTCGATACAGCCCCTGGGCACAATCGAGTTAGCCCTCACCATGGGAGAGCCGCCCAGACAGGCCACTGTAATGGCAAACTTTGTCGTAGTAAGCTGTTCCTCGGTCTTCAACGTGGTATTAGGGAGACCCTCCCTGAGAGAATTGAAGACGATAACCTCAGTATACCACTTGGCCATAAAATTCCCAACTCCTGGGGGGTAGCGAGCGTGAAAGGGGAATGTAAAGAAGCAAGGGAATGTTATAACACGTCCCTCCGCACAATCATGAAACCACCAGAACCTATGGCGATGGTAGTGCATGGGAGCACAAACCCACGTGAGTTCAACCCCAAAGTTACTGAGGAGATCAGAATCGATGGTTGTGCATACGCGACTAAGAGTGAACATTGGGTAAAGCTCCACTTTTAGTACGATAAATCAAAATGGTTACCATAGTTAGCCCCCCAACATAGTTGTGAGTCCTCCCCTTAAAAGCAGCTATGAATTAGAGGGGTAACCTAGATGCCTTGATATGTAGTAAGAAGAATGTTGCCATAGGTACCTATGTACTCTACTTATTTTTAATGAATATGTTTCTTATTGGCATGTCACACTCCTCATTTACGTGAGCATGTATCTAACTCTTGTGTACCTATCACTAATTGGAATTATCAAGGTACTTGAGCAAAATGATCAAAGTGCCCGACGAGATAAATCTCGCCAACCACTTGGGGGGCAGAGTATACAGCCAAAAAGGGTCATAAAAGAGACCCTTATAAACAAAAAGGAAATAAGGAAATAAACCTTGCAAGGCATTTCTTGAGTTCATGAGGATTAGCTACCCTTATGAACATCAAGAGGGTCAAAAGGTCCTACAAGAAAAGCCTCCTAATAAAGGTTGATACCTCCATGAGAGGAAATGCCTCAGGAAGAGCATCCACCAATAAGCCTAGAGCGGCCACCAAGCCATCTAGCCAAAAAGGGTCCTAAAAGAGACTCTTGTAAAAATAGTACTATTCATAATGACGAGAAGGACGCTTCTCGCAAGAAATAATAAGCGCGCGCAAAAATATATAAAAGGATGGCTAGAACCCAAAGGGTCAACATATCCTTACAAATACAATCAAGGTGCACCAAAGAGTCCATCACTACTGGTCCAAATAAAGTATCAACGAGTTATTAGAAAAAATAGAGACCTATCGAACCCCTTTGGCTCTTGCATGCAGGAGTGGGCTCAAAAGGACCTCAAGCATAAAGAAACAAAAAAAAATGATCACATATATATAAAAGAAGAAAGTTGTTATAATGTTGCAGGATAAAGTCGACATCAACAACAACAGAGCTTAAAAAAGTTCCTGCACGAAAAGAAAAAAAAAAAAAAAAAACCAGGAGAAACCTCTCTAGTATAATAAGGTTCAAATAAACATACAACCAAATTGAAGTGAAAGATAAAAATGGTAGAAACGAAATCTCAAGGCCTCTCGCCGCGAGCATTCCACTCGGCCACCTTTGCAAAGACATTGTCACCAAAGGAGGAGAAGTCGAAACTAGGATTCTGCCTCCATATTCCGTAAAGGGTGCGCTCTATGGACTTATACTCAACCTCTGCCAAATCAACCTCCAAGAGAGTGACCCTCTCCTGCAACACCTCAGCCTTAGCTTTCGCTCTTTTCTTCTTTTTGGACAACGAAGAGGCTTTTGCCAAGGCTTTCTCCAGCTTGAGGTTGACATCGGCAAACTGTCCCTCAAGCTCCTGAACTCTGAGTGCTAGACGATCCCTTTCAGTGGTGGATAAAGATAGGTCCTGTGCCAAGTGTACGAAACGTTGAGCCACCAAAGAAGCCTGTAAGGAAGAAAAAAGTGAGCAAACAAGGAACCTAAAACACAAAAAAGACCAATGTAAGATGCATGAGCTCACCCAAGTTGTGGAGTGCACAAGGGTCTCCCCAAGCTCCGCCATGGTAAAATTCTCAAGACCTCTCCACTTGGTCTTGAGGATACCCTTGGCAACTCGGGCATACCTTTGAACATAAGGGGCTAACGTGCGACCCACCCAGGACATCCCCTCCAAATCAGGAGCGCTCAGGTGAGGAGGGACAGATGACCCACTCACCGAGGGAGGAGGAGGCATAGGAACATCAGACAAAGGGTACCTTGAATGGCCATGACTAGCGGGAACATAAAGAAGATTATCAAATTCATTGAAGAATGGCAGAACAAAGTGCCCTTGCATGGTCTGTGGACCATAGGAATGAAAAGCCATGTCGCGGTCCGTAGGGGAAAAAGGGGGGCACCCCCTGGAGGATGGAGATAGCTGAGTTGGACATTTAGATTTGGGGGAAACCTTCTCAGGCACCCATTCAACATCACCCTTGTCCGAGTGAGGTTCTGCCAGAGTTGCCTTCTTCTTTCGCTCAGAAATGTGCATAGCAGGTCGGGCTCGGAAACCTTGGATAGACCATAGTGATTGAGGTTGGCCACAGTAAAGAGATGGGCATCCATTTTCATTGCAGGGTCTACATCAAGGAAGACATCTACCGGTGCCGCCTCCAACTTAGGAACGTCGGGGATACTGAAGCTCTCTGAACAATCAACTCAGTTATCAATATGAGTAAAAGTTCCACAATAGCAAACTCAATATAAAAGGAAAAGACATGAAATACTTACTTGGAGATGAGCAGAAATGTTCGCAGACGGAAATGGGACCTTTCACAAAGAAAAAGTCCTGCTTCCAGGAACCCGGGTTAGAAATGAAACCCTCTATCAAGGAAACCTGAGAGTTGGCTTTCTGTAAAAAGTAGAAGCCCTTAGATTTAGGAGTGGGCATGAGATTGTACATAAAATGCACCTCCTGGGCCGTGGGAGCGCGACCGTTAAACTTCATGAACGCCATATACATGCAACTTAAGGTCAACCAGCTGCTGGGTGCCAGCTGAAGCGGGGCAAGGTAAAAGTGATTCAGGACCATGACAGAGAATGGGTGTAAGGGAATGGTCCCACCCACCTTCAAAATATATTCGCTCATAGCGACATAGCCCTGAGGGGGATTATCAGCTCGACACTTGTTGGAGGGTACATACAGCTTGTACTCTTTGCTAATGTGGTATTTCTCGGACAACTCTAGCAGCATGTGTTTCTGACACATGGGAAATGATGGTGGACGCCAACAATGGACCAGAGTCTGGCTTCTCGGGAGCGACCTGTCGTCTCATTCTCTTTGACATGTCTGCAAAACCAAAGGAAAAATGGGAGGTTAAAATAGAGCACTTTACCCTCCATTTTCTTCTTCTTGCGTGAGTTTTCCACCGAGACATTGGGTGTGGAAGCATCAAACACGGGTGGATTAAGGACAAGGGTTGAGGGGAAGCAGGGGTGACCTCGAGGCTACTATAGGGAGAACATGGGGTTGAGGGTTCCGGAGGGAGGTTTCCCTCCATGAACTCTAGCTCCATTCGTAGGTCAAGGAGGTTCACTCTAAGGCTTACAATGTGATCATTAAGATCAAACGAGAAAGGGACTCCATCACCCCTCAAAGTCGAATCTATCTCACTCTCCACCACCCAAATTTTATGCCTAAGCTCGGCCATGCATTCAAGGTGACATATACGAGCCCTCATCAAGGTGTTGTAGTTTTGGTAAGGGTTGTTTTTGGGGGACCCCAAGTCTGAGGACAAGTCTACAAACTTGACCCCTAGAGGAACGCAAGACGACCCCTCACATGCCATAAAGCTACGTCTCGTTGGTGATATGGGTGCAAGTGTATGTGGAAAGTGTACTACAAAATACAAAGGAATAAGCTCAAAACCTCTAGACACAAGTGCTCGAAATAACCAACTACAGGGTGCAAGGGAGGGTATATGTGCAAACGAGTGCATATACATAAATTAGCTCACGAGGAGCTCCAGCCGAGACAACCCTTCCCAAGTAACTCTAATTTAGACCCATTAAGCACCAAGAAAGGGTGAAGGCGTAACTGAGCGGGTAAAGTTACGCACCATCGCAGTTGTAGAAATACCAGGGGTTGAAAGCACACGCCTAAAAAAAGAAAAGAGATAGATTTTTTAGTCTCCTAGCACATATACAAACATTTATATATAAAAAAAAAAAGAGAAAAGAAAGACAAAGTGCCCTTGTGAGGGATAGAACCACTCACCTCTTGGAAGCTTTGAAGAAAAAAGCACCACCAAGCCAAGAGGAGTAAGTGAAGAAATTATCCTTGAGAAGAAGACCTATTTATAGGAGGCTAAAACTCATCATAACCATTGAATTCAATATTTGATCTATGGTCAAGAATGAAGTCAAATACACGCATTGGGATCCGCAAAGCCAAATGATAGGTTCACACTTATCCTCAAGGACTCATAAGGATCACCATCCCAAAGTGTGTTACTTCACACCACCAAGGCAAAGAAACACACTAACACCATAAAGGGCTCGAAGGCACCATTCCAAAAAGTCTACCAGAGCACCTAAAGGCCCTCCCATAGACTGGGGGGCAAGTGTGGATACCAGAATTTCTCTTGAACAAGCCCCCCGCCTCGTGGCCCTCGGAGTATATGCTTGGGATGGAAATAGCCCTTACGCCCTTGCCTCTCGCACCAGGGTCTCGCGGACACTGTCTCGCCCACACAGCAGCGTCTCGAGCCAGGGTCTTGCGAACATCGTCTCGCCCATGTAGCAGCGTCTCGTGCCAGGGTCTCGCAGACACCGTCTCGCCACACAGCAGCGTCTCGCGCTCCACTCGGCCACGCGACAGTGCCTCACGCCCCATAGGTGCCTCGAGAGGCCATCGTGCCTTGTCCACTCGGGAGGCGCCTCACACACCTGCCTTACCCATCTGCCCAGACACAAGGGCCTCGCCTAGCGAGGCCCATATTGCTTGTTTGCCGTGATGTCGCTCACGCATAGGGCCATATGCCATTTTCCAAAGCGTCCCTAGCCAAAGGCATGCCTCGTCATAGGCCCATAAGCCTCACTATACGAGACGTCGTGCCTTGCACTCAAGGGTCCATGCGAGACCCCACATCTTTCCGGGATGAAGACCCGCAAAAGGCGCCTTGCCTCATCATATACGACCCATGCCTCGCCTAAGAAGCCTTACTTATCCCCCAAGAGTAGGTGCCACTAGCAAGGCACGTCTTCACTGTGACTTATAAAATGTAAAGTCTAAAGCTTCCCGAGTATACATATGAGGAGAACTAGTAAGGGCCCAACCATCATTTGGTATAAGGCTAGAATTGGTGAAGAAGACTAAGTATGTTACTCATGATGGCTTGCAAGCTTTCCCACACTTAGCAAAATACAAGGGAGCCTGGAGAAAAGATGTGTCTTGGAAATGTAAGAAGGACCATCAGGTACGAGGCACGCGTACGGGTACGAGATGAACAACACTGAGGAAGACAAAGGCGTGACTCTGACATCCGTATCCGACATGTAGTGGTGGTACGAATTAGTACAAGACGTGGTGGCATGACCTGGATGCCTCTGACCATCTATCAACTTTGACACCACAACCTTCTGCTCCACCACGACATGTGCCACTACCATGACAGTGTGCCCAAGCACCTTCTTATCCCCTGGGACCACCTTGTATCCGAGGCCATTACAGCCAAGCTATAAATAAACCTCCACCCCTCAAACTAAGGGGTTGGAAAAATCTTGTAATGCCAAGCTATTCAAAGAGAAATATACATGTTTTCGTTCATTACTCTACTGTTGTTGTTCTCTGAGTCTCCATAAGTTTTCCTAAGTTTATAAGTTCCTAGTTAAGTCTTTGAATTTTCTGACCTTAATTCGTTGATGAGTTCTCACTGTCAACACTTGGTTACAGTAAAAGGTATTTATTCCAATAATAAATTCTTCATTCTGTTTATAGCCATAGGCTATTAACCTTACTTTGAAAAGTCTCTACTTTCCTATGTTCTCCTCTTCATCTTGAATATCCTGTTTCAAACTGAAGTTTAATGAACTTTAGTTGGATGTTCAATAATCTAGATGTCATAGAATTCCAAATTCCATTTCTAGATTCATGGTATTTCAACCATTGTTTTATGTAAAAACATTTTCATTACATGCTAGTATGTGAATGGAATATAGTTAGATTATGTTACACACAACCTACTAAACTTTATATTTGTAGCAGAGTAGTTACTAACTAACGATCCCAGTATAATAATGATTTACAAAATTTGTGATATTATTTGGTTTTATCATTGTTAATTATCAGTAACTTGTTTACTTGACTTATAGTCATTATTTCTAGTACAACTTAACTAGAAAAATATAGTGATTATAATAAGCATGCTTCGATAAAGTAGAATTTAATAGATTCAAACACTTTTGTAATCTTTTATGATTATTAAATTTTTTCACTAAATGACTTTATGGAAAATTCAATTTATTCACATAACCACTTGTGAACCCCAACTTTTAAGTCTTTGTTGTTGTACAATTAAACATGTACAGAGTATAACAAGTGTTAAAATTATAGAAATAATAAAGAAGATAATGATCACTCATTATCTATTTAATCTTATCTAATATGATTATATTCCATTTCTAAAATACTAATTTTATTAGCATTCTAGTTGTATGTGAGTTGGGTTTGAATTCCAAGTTCACATGCAAATTGTTTGAATTCCAAATTCGAGTTTAGACTTCCTTCTAATCAGATAAAAAATATTGCATGAAAATTTCTGGAAAATTTTCTTTGCATTGAACAAAAATAAACATATCTTAAATAAATGTCAATCACTATTGACTTACTATTTATTATCTCTTTTTAGCTTTGCACATTAAAATGTTCAAGACACATCTCTATGTATTAGATAAACAATTATGTAATTTTTGAGCCTTTATTAGACAAAGGTCTTTTGGTTAACTTTAATTAATAGACCATATAAACAGGGAGAGAACCAATGAACGGTTCCAATAAAAGATTGTCTTTTATTTGTTTTATGTGTCTAGTTGATTACAACCAATCTCAAAAATCATTCACATATATGTTTCACTTAATTGTGGTTGGAATAATATATCTTATTTATTAAATCTATGATTTGCACAATAATGAATAATTCATAATTATCATTTATACTTATTAATGAAATAAGTGGAACAAATACATTTAAAAAATAACAACTAAATTTATTATTCAAAATAAATATCAAATTTGTTCACTTATCAAATAAAGGAATCTTAAATATAGTTTCTAGAAAGAATTCTAGAACTAATTTAAAGAATGAACTTAATACAAAGTTGAAAATAAAAAACTAAATTCCATGCCAGTTATTTCTTGGTCTACTAATTTGCAATCCTTTTCGTGTTTCTCTTTCGCATTTCTTTATTTTCTTGAATAATGCGTTGATGAAAACAAGACAAAAATATGGTTTTGTGGCATAAAAATTTGAATCACCTATTCAAATATATTAAAAGGAGATGAGCAAAATCATATTTACCATTTCTTCTTGCAAACTTCTTAAGTGATCAAAAGATTCTCTTTTGATCCTTTCCCATATCTCGTATGTCGATCTAAGGTTTACATATCTCGGTTTAATATCGTCAAGCACAATCTTTAGTATGAAATGACGAGCCAAATAATTAGATCTCATCCAATCCACATATTTGTGACGATCATCATAATCAGATAAAGTTGATGGCTCATCTAGAGGTACATCAATGATTGCATCATACACTTTTAGTTTGCTCAATACTATGTGTATGTTTTTGTACCAATCATCAAGATTGTTGAAGTCTAAATGAAAAGTACTTAGGTAGCCGTCATAAGGATTCACTGGTTCTTTCACATTTTGAGGTCATTGATTAGGATTAAGAGAATTAACCATTGTTGTTGGAAATAAATAAATAAAATATAATGAATTAAAACATATAATAAATACCATATGTTATTTGGAAAAGTAAAACATGATGCATGAATACAACATATAAAAACACATAAAAATTATATACTAATCCTTGATAAATTAATTTGAAAATTAATGGACCAACCTTGGGGTAGGTCAGACTAACTCCAAATTATTTTTGAGACAAATCTCAATTTCATAAGTGAAAACTTTAAAACATCTTTTTCTCTTTTGACTTATGAACTATCGCTAGTTTGGTCAAGATGCACTAGTCGTGCTCGAAAGCCTAGATACACATTCGGAGTGTAACCTATTAGTTTCAATTAATGACTTAGCTCAAGAGTGTGCCTTAGGGTCAGTCAAACTTGAAATACATCACTAATTATATTTTCATAAGAGAAGTCAACCTTGAGATAAAGTAAACATATTCGGAAGCCTTTCCTTAGGGAGGCCGCAAACAGAGGCAACACGAGACCCTTTCTATGCCTCTCGGTGTTAAATCAATAATGAAGACCATGAGACTTATTGTCATAACTCCCTCTCCTACTAACTATTTTGAAAAAAAATGTGTTTCTCACAAAATCAATATTTTTAAATTTAGTTGTAAAAATAAAATTAATTATTTTTACCAAATGATAATCTAATAATTACTAATCAAATTAAGCCAAAAATAAAAATTGTGCCCTTAATTCTAATTTTAATTTTTCTTTAATTAAGAGAATATCATTTTTATTTTAATAAAACATTTTTCATTAAAATAACAAATTAAACAACTTTAATTTTGATTTACCATCTTAATTAATTAAGACCAAATTTATTATTATATGAATTATCATATATAAACATATAATAAAATATAGGACGTTCCTAATAGCATGTTCCTAATATTTTTCATACGAATGTAATGCATGCTAATTGCATACTGTGTGAGTATATGAATGACATGTTATAAGGCATGACAACATATTAAACACTTTAATCACATTCAAACATTTATAATAAGTAAATAAAAGCGGGTTGGTAACTTTTGGGAATTTATAGAAAAATTACAACAATTGCAAAAAAATACATGAAAATGTAACCTAGACTATACAAGGCCTGATGAAAAGCACCTTGATCTCGAACCTTGAGATGTAGTTTTGTTGAGCCAATGCCACCCTTTTTCCATATCCACTTTGAATTATATAACTTTTTAATTATTTTAAACAA
The DNA here is from genome assembly GCF_963169125.1 of Humulus lupulus. Classification (NCBI taxonomy): domain Eukaryota; kingdom Viridiplantae; phylum Streptophyta; class Magnoliopsida; order Rosales; family Cannabaceae; genus Humulus; species Humulus lupulus. The sequence goes on along the minus strand of NC_084794.1, from coordinate 173,019,046 downwards.
ACTTTTAAAATAATTAAACTTTGGGTTTTAACTCCCAAATAGTTTCTAAGGCCCAATTTGAATTTGGTTAATTTAATTCAAAAATAAAATTAAACAATTTAATGTTAATAAAGTTAAATTCATAATAATTTTAATTTTGGATATTTTAATTGAAGCAATTTTAATTATGGAATAGAATAATTAAAACATTTTTAATTAAGGAAAATAATAAATACTATTTTAATTAAAGAAATTCCCAAATTGAAACTATTTTAATTCAACTTCAGATTTTTAATTAAATGAATAATTAAAACAATCATGGTAACAACACATTAGGGTTTGTATGATACAAACCCTAGGTGTGTACCAATGTGGGGCGGCGGCAGGGAGGTCCGACGTTGGAGGTTGTACAGCTCGGGGTGGAGCTGGTAGGGATGCACGACTAGGCGCAAAGGCTGGTAGGGGTGTGCGGGCAGGCACGGGCTGGCAGGGGGGCGCGACTGGGTAGGCACGGCGGGCACGACTTAGGGCTTAGGGTTCAGGCTCAAGGCTCAGGCCATCTTAGAATTTCATCCAGAATTTTAAAAGAAAAATTAAAAAATTCCTATGCCCCAAAAATGGCTTGCATTTTTCATCTTGAAATTTTAAGAACAATTCCTAAACCCAAAAGCATCATTATAAACAACCCTTAAGAATCTATCATCATGAATACAAACATATATCACATATAATATAAAAAAGCATATAGTCCCTGTAACTCCCCGTGTCACTATGGATGTTTCCTGGAATGACGACTAGCCCTGCAAACCAACACTAGTCTTTTCAGCGTGCTTTGTCCTCACTCGCATGCTTCCTGGGAAAACTTCCCAGGAGGTCACCCATCTTGAGATTACTCAAGGTCAAGCACGCTTAACTTTGGAGTTCTCAAGTGATGGGCTACCGAAAAGAAGATGCATCTTGTTGGCATAGGTAGTACCCATCAATCCATTTAAGCCCTCTTTAACTGTGTAGTCCCATACCTACACAGTCTTAGAATCATTACACTTGACCTTCCCCAGAAGGTGTGGGATTGCACAGCTTTACCTGGTCTTTCCCCGACAGATCACGAGATTCTGACTGTCACAATCACCCACCCTTAGGGGTCTGACATCCCTGTCGGCTACACTTCCGGCTGGGTCAGGGCTCTAATACCATTTGTAACGCCCCATGTCACTATGGATGCTTCCTGGAATGACGATTGGCCCTGCAAACCAACACGAGTCTTTTCAGCGTGCTTTGCCCTCACTCGCACGCTTCCTGGGAAAACTTCCTAGGAAGCGTGCGAGTGAGGAAAAAGCACGCTGGAAAGACTCGTGTTGGTTTGCAGGGCCAGTCGTCATTCCAGGAAGCAGCCATAGTGACGTGGGGCGTTACAGTACCACACATCAAGTAATAATATGCAGATATTAATGACTTGCTCTGGTACCAATTGTTGGAAAAATAATCAGAGTGCACAACAAAAATGGCGTTGTGGGCCCTTTATAAAGAACAAAAAATTTCCATCTCTCATATAAACAATTTATATGTTCAAGAAAACATCTAGATATATTTATTAATATACAATATTATTAATCATGCAACATATATATATATATAAATATGCACATACTTATATATATATCATATGCACACGTATACAAATATTCAAGAACATAAATATTTACCTCTTGAAGCCTGTCAAGTGTACTTGACTCTTTTTGTATATATATATATATCAATCTTACTATCCATTGCTTTGAGTACTCAAACCACGATCTTTCGGAGTGTTCTTTACACCTCAAAAAGTGTGTGGGCACATAGAGAACATGAGTTTGTAAATTAGAAATCACAAGTATATCTCAACACATGATAACTTGGATTATGGATTGAGAAGAGTTAGAATAAAAGAAGAAGATGATGACAAATTCTGAAACTTTTTCTGAATATTTACTCTCTTATTTTCTTCTTGTTTTTATGTAATATATATACCTTATTATTCCTAATAATAATAGAAATATATATCATAATGATGATAGGAATTTATTTAGGTAAATATCTAACTTAACAAATTTGAAAATATATATTTTCAAATTATTAAATAAATAAATAAATAAAATTGAATAAAAACAATACTGATACTTTATCAGTACACCGCTACACGCATGGCATAGTCCTTGGATATAGCAGTATTCCCTTTCAGGGATATTGCATTTTTCTTTTATTTATTTATTTAACTAAAATCAATCATTCCACAAAATACAATATTATCTATTTAAGGAAAAAAAGCACAACCATATTTCAATATTTAAATTTTAAATTCAAAATTCAAATTCAAATTGATGACCATCATTATTATCATCTTTTTAAAATTCAATAAATCAAAAACTATTTTCACATACCAATTTTATTTTCTCTCACTCAAATAAAATAATTAATTTCAAACATTAATTAATTAATTTATATATATTTTGAAATTATATATTTAATTTAATAAGCTATTTTTGAAAATTTAATAATTAATTTCAAATTAATTATTCAACTTCAATTATCATATAATTGTATATTTGACCCGAAGAATAAAATTCTTCTCAAATTTCCAAATTACAGTTGTTGAGTTTTTCGCCAACAGTGTATTACGAAAATTAGCTGGAATGAACTAGTGATTAAGGGTAAACCGTAATGAGAATAATCACTCGTTAAGGTACTTAGAATGATATGATAAGAATACTTGTTCCTTTTTACGTGGTTCGGAGGTTAAAATCCCCCTAGTCCACAAGTCAATATTATTGATGTATATCTCTTTCTATTTTTACTAAGTATTTGCATTATAGAAAGAATCCAACCCCTTGCACTACCCAGGGCCTTGGTATTTATAGGAGAATGATCTCTGGGTAGGTGTTAGGGTCATCCCGTGATCTCTTGATCCTTCACATTATCTCTGTGACATTAATGATTATTATCTAAATTTTATATTGAAGTATGGTCTAATCAATATGTAAAATGGATAATGGACCGCATGGCCTAAATCAGGCATGTGATGTCTGATCACGCACATTTATATTGCGTATCCAGGAATTCGAGAATAAAATAGACACGCGATGTCTGTTTTATGCACGTTTATATTGCGTGGTCAACTTTATAAAGATCCTTGGGTACGTCAGACCTCTGGCGTATCACGAGCTTAACGTAATGTCAGCTCGTGCCTTTTGATGCCATATTACACAAATGGTTCTAAGTGGTAAGTTGCTAAATGACTCATCAGCTTGAGCTATTCGTCTAAGGAATCATGCTAAATTCCCCCGGATGAAAAGTGAACACGTGGAACATCGATTATAGCCTTTTGCTAGGCAGCTGTACCCGAGCTACCTAAAAAGATACGTGCTGATTTTTAGGGAGTACATTTGCCCCCCAAGTCCCTACTCGTGTTCTATGACGTCACTTCTGACATTCACGGCAGAGACTTTTAAACATCCTTTGCGATTATCCAGACCCTGCCCACCATTTGAGTATTGGGCGCGTGGAATGCCGTGATTGGCATCTGTTCGGGTTTCGAGGATTGTATTAAATGGCCTGGACACCTTTTTTCCGTCATTTCATCTTTCCAATCATGATCCTCGTATCTCGCATTTGTAACGCCCCATACTCCAGGGACCGTTACAGTGTGCCTTGTAAAAAGTGCTAAACTCGCTAATCGAGTCATTTGGCCAAAATCATGTATCTAAGTATGATTAGTGGTTTAGGGATTAAAAATTTTGGTTAAGATGTAACGTTTCATTAGAACGTTTATTATATACATTGTGATCCCAAAAATATAATTTAAAGGTCTATTACAAGAAAATATTTACAACCAGCCAATCTAAGCGGCAAATTAGGGTTAAACCCTAGTTCCTCTTCAAACCTCGGCTGTGGTCGTCGAGCAGCTGCATATGTACACATCGTCACCTAAGCTCTCCAACTAAAGGATGGTCTAGCTTTCTTTTGTCTTTACCTGCACCACATAGCACCAGTGAGCCAAAGCCCAGCAAGAAAACTCAATATGCTATGATTGTGCCAAGCTTTTCTGACCACGTCCACAAGGGTGCCTTAACCAAAATTCATGGAACCAGAAAGGGAGCCTTCGAGGACCAGGGTCTGGGTCAGTCGAGATAAGTAAAGGATTTGGATTTGATTTTGCTCTAGCGAGATGATTCACCGTAGTCTCACTAAAACTCTCCAATTTCCATTAGCAAGAGGGTTGGTGTGGCCGCTCTAAAACAAAAAAAAATTGTCTCATTAACAGTAATAACATGTCATCAAATCATAAGGCACACGCCTAGCAGATATAGCCCTAGTCAAGCAGGAAAATGAATTCATGTATTGTTGAGTATAACACATCAACCAATGATCATAATAATCACCCAGAGTTTTTAGCCCCAAATAGAAGAGTGACAGTTGTAATAGTCACTAAGGTGGGTTTATTCCCAACAGCCATGTGATTATAGGGTCACCAGGGCTTTATAGATAAGTGAGCCTTTCACTAGCTTAAACAGGATAGGTGCATGATGACTAGTCACCAACATAACCTTCCTCATGACCATAGAGTCATAACCATGGAACTCTGTTCCCTAGCCATGTGACAAGCAGTCACCTAGGCCTTAGGCCCTAGCTCTGAGTAACTAGTCTTAGACTAGACAAGCTCTTATAGGATTCATCGACCTTAGGGTCGGTCCAGCATTAATGCCCTAGAGTCATTCAACGCCGATATCAATTAGATCTAATCTTCATTCGGCCCTGCGTTCAGGACGCTTATGCCGTTTCTGACTCTTAGGTCAGTATCCCTGACTAGTCAGTACCATATACAAGTAAGCAATGCCACCAAACATATATCATATGTCAAATATCCAAATAAAGGGCATTCAGCATGCTTACTCAATAATTACTAGCACAATTAGGATTATGCATAAACACAGAGGCTCAAGCTCTGAACAATCTCATACTCAATATTCATAGCATGCCCTAATCACATGTTTCTCGTGCATTACATGCATCACATTTAGACATCCAACATGCATCAAGAATAACCATGCATGTCACATATACACATGGTGCAATTTTCTTAACTCGGGTTCGAGCAAGAATTAGTAAAAGAATGACCCTTGAGAACGACCAATCCTTTGATCCTTTAGCGGTCACCTAGTCATAACCAAATATGGAATCCCATCAATAAAATAAATCATAAAAAGGCTTATAATCTAAAAACTCACTCCCGGGATCCATCCCACACTCTCGGGACCCAAACGGGGTAAAGGAACCAACCCCTGAGCCTTAAAAGTCACCCTTAGCCCTAAAATAGGCTTGCTGGAAAATGCACTAGCGCTAGGGTGCTGCCTAGTGGTGCTGGGGTGCTGCCCCAAAGTCAGAGAAGCCCCAAAACCTGCCCTGCCTAGCGCTGGGGCGCCATCAGCAAACCAGAGAAAATTCTGGTTTTCTCCCATGCGATCCCCCTTGAAAACCAAGCCTCCAAACCAATCCCAAACATCATCAAAACATAAAATTCAACCCCCAAACCTCATCTACATCACACCCTCATCAAAACCCAAGCAACCAAACTCAAGAACTTCCATTAATTCCCAACTAACACATTAAAATCCTCAACTGAAAACTTATTAGAAAAACAGGGTATAACAAGATTTTCATGGCTGAATTCTTACCTCAAGCTTGACTTAGATCCCCTTCAATGATTGAACTAAGGTCCTAAGCCCTCAAGCCTTGCTCTCCTAGCTTGGATCCTCAAATTGGCTCTCAAAAATCAAAAGGAAGAAGGAGAGAAGAACATGTACGGGAGAGAAAGAGATGAGGATGATGATGCTCTATTTTTTTACAATTCCACAGCCTTCTAAATGATACATATCCTTTGCCAAATGACCATATTGCCCCTAGGTCAATTAAATCCCTCTAAAGACTTCCAAGGGTAAAACCGTCATTTCCTGCCTATCTCGTTAATTATAATTAACACCCTCCAATTCCCGTTATTCTCGATATTCTCAAATGCCAATAATTCATATCTCGTTACCCTTTAATTCCCGACAACGTTCTAATCACCAATTTACCCTGAGATTCACTCCGAGCCCCGAACTTAATCTCGTTACGACTAGACCGATAACTTGCATTCCATGATCGTCTCATGCCGAATGACTCCAACCAATCCACATATAATGTGGTATTATTTATAATTCACCCCATGCATGAAAATACACAATCACGCCCTTAACGGGCCAAATTACCAAAATGCCCTTATAATTAAAAATGAACCCATATGCATGCATTTACCATCATATAATACTATAATTCACATAAACATGCATATAATCATTAAATATCATAATAAATCAATTATGGCCCTCCCGACCTCCTAATCAAGGTCCTAAACCTTATTAGGAAATTTGGGGCATTACAGCATTAACTTGATTTGACGGTCCTCGCTTCCTTATGCCTTTTATGTATAAATAGGGCTGGCAATTTTCGGTACTCATCACCTTTCATTCGAAATTTTTCTTCATTTTCTCTCTTCCGAGTTTCAAAAAATCTTCTTCTTCTTTTGATTAAAGTCCTAGAAATCCCCATATTCTCGCCACAAAAACCCCTTGGAAGCCCAGTCTTAAGGATTTCTCCAGGACTCAGACATCTACGCTGCTTGCAACTTCGCATGGAGAACGTACTGTAAGTTTTCTGTTTTTCGTGTGTTTCGATTTTCTTCCTTTTTCTTTGTCATGCGAATCTACATTTCATAGTCACCAACAGTAGGTTGTTCCTGAATAACTTTGGTGCATAGGTTTCGATTTTAGGCGTATTGAGTAGATCCTAAAACATGCCTAGGATTGTGATGTTCATAACTAGGTAATTTCTGGGTGATCTCTGGGTAAATTTCTCAGTAAATTTAGGAAATACCCATTCGGGATATGGAAGAAGAGAGGTTTTTAGGGGATAAAACCGGGTAGCTTAGGGGTCACGTTTCTTGGGCAGTTTTTCTTTAAAACCATTTTCCCAAGGCAAGTAGTGGCCTGACTCACCTGACACACGGATCCCTGAATATCAGGGGTCTGTTGGAAAACCTAGGCACGTGGCACAGGCAACGCGTGGCATCACACGGGCTGATATTGCATCAGCTCGTGTGTTAGGACCTCTCGCCTTTGTTATTTCTCCTGTTAAAAAATTCTACGTCGCCCACTAAAAAATCCGTCGTTTTTATTCGATAGGCGGGCTGATGGCACCCAAGAAAGGCGCATCCAAGAAGAACGTAGCTGGCTCGTTGTCCCAGTAATCTCACAAGGGAAAGGAAGTCATCCCTGATTCCCCCCTGCTTGAGTTTGGGCCCGTGGTGGAGAAGGAGGTCGCGGTCGCTCTTGATGCCTTTTTCGAGGCTGAAAGGATTGTCTCGAAGATAACGACCCAAGGAAGGGTCAACAAGATCCTGCTGTCTCATAACATTGAGGCTGGGATAGGGGCTCTCATCGCTCGACCTCCCTATGAGGGGGAGTGGAGCTGCGCACCACTCCAGGACGATTTCATAGTCTGGAGTGATGAACACTTAAAGGCTGGGGCCTTCCTCCCCCTTGACCAATACTTCGCGGACTTCCTCAACTATGTTAGGTTGGCGCCGTTTCAACTTCCATCGAACTCCTATTGTTTACTGGCCGGAATGAGATATCTCTTCCTGAAGCAGATGTGGGAGGTGCCCACTCCGGTAGATATCCTTTACTTCTTCTGCCTCAAAGCCAGCCCGGACCAAAGGGGGCGAGGTGACGGGTTCTACTACTTGACCCGGTTCCTGAACTTGCCTTCGGTCATCAAGCTGCCTAGTCATCCCAACGACTTCAAAGACCAATTTTTCATGTCGAATGGGTTTCGTAATTGCGAATACCATTACTTCAATCATCCTCGTAAGTTTCCTTCCTATTCTCAGCTCGCAAAATTATTATTTTTTATTCTTAGATTTTTCACGTGTATACTGATTGGAGCATCATCGCGCAGCCATTTTTGCGAGGACGACCAAATCAGTGACCCTTGGTGGTCAATATGATACCTTGGCGGGGCTTCCGCCTAGTGAGAAGGACTACCACCAGCTCATGTCTGATGACACGATGTTGGCGTGTAAATTAATTTTTGAAGGCCAGACTTTGGCCCTGAGGAGGACGCGGGCTACTTACACAGTAGCATGTGAGCAAGCACCCATCCCCGAGGGAGGCGCCGCGGTCATCGACTGCGATGAGCAAGAAGAGGAGCCCGAGGTGCCACTTATGCGAAAGAGGCGAGCTCCTAAGATTGCTCGGGAACCTGATGTGGACCGAGCTCAATCGGGGGCAGCAGCCGGCCCCTCCGATCAAGGTAACCCATACCCTTTTCGGGACCTAGATAGGGAAGCCGCAGACCTTAGGCTAGTTAGGTTTAATCCAAACCAGCTCATGCATCGTCACCAAAACGACCCCAACCGTAATATAACCTTACTCCAGTGCGTCGATCAATTAGTACTACGTTATGACATGGGCCGCCCTAGGGGAATTGTAGTAGTAGATAACACCTTGCCTTTTAGGTCGGCCTTCTTTGAGGAGTATGGTACCAATCTTAGGTTGTGGCCATCCCTTCTCCAGGGTGTTGTAGCCCTTGGACTTAGGCAATACGTAGAGGAGTCCATTACTGAGGTAGAGCCTGATCCGGAACCTCCCTTAATCCAAGAAGTAGTTGACTTAGACCATCCTTCCCCTATAGCAGTTCCAAGGATAGAGGTCGTGGAAATAGACTCCTCTAGCTCGGAGGGTAGGATTTTTGTTACTTTATACGCATTTTCTTGGTAAACTGATGAACGTATATGCATGCTTAGCACATTTCCCATTCTTTTTCAGGTAGGGATATGGCACAACGAGGGGAACCTGACATTCGCTCGATGTTCCAGGAAAGGAGATCCAGCGAGGGTCCCCTAGTCAAGAAACTTCGGCCCACGTTGAAGAAAATGCCCCCTTCGGCCGTGATCGCCTCCAAATCCCCAACTAAGGGGAAAGGCTCGGGCTTGGGAGCTCAACCCGTTGCAGCCCAGGAGAAGAAAGGTCCGGCTGCACCCCCTCCTCGCTTTCCCCCACCTCCTGCTCAAGATTCGGTAGCACCGGTTGGTCCCCCAGCTCCAGTGGTCCTTCCCACCACTGTTCGCATCCCCGTCAACCCCCAGGATCTGGAGCTGATTCCAGACACTCTTCGGGGAACCGTCCACGAGACGGCGAACTACTTGGTGGAGCATTTCTACAAGGCCAAGCCCAACGACCTGAGGGCGATCGAGGAGAGAAGCCCGGAGAATGTCATGGAGTCTGCCGTGGGGATGAACCTCACAGTAAGCATTTTCCCTGACCTGACTTTTATTATTTTTCCCTGGTATGTGCCTAACTGTTTCTTTGCTTTTTGCAGGCTGTCTTGGCTCAACACCGCAGCATATCTCGGGCCAGGGCCAGGAATGAGTAACTCAAAGCCAAGCTGACTGCGGCCTAAGCTGTTCTCGCCACCTCTCAACAGAGCGAACATGGTGCCAAGGCTGCTTTGGCGGCGGTCCAAGCGGGTGAACAGGCGGCGAAGGCTGCCTTAACCATTGCTCAAGAAGGTGAGCAGGCGGCGAAGGCTGCCTCGGTAGCCCTTCAGGCCAAGCTCGAGGGGGCCAAGGCCAAGCAGCTAGAGGTCGAGGAGGCCATCCAGGAGGAAAAGAAAGCATCGACATCCTCCATGGAGAGCTTGTTGTACCACTGCTGGGCCTTCAATCAGGACGGAAACTTCTCCTTCATGGCTTCCGATGTGTTGGGGCACTACCTCGAGAAGTTCAAGGCTCAGCTACAACATGAGCTGCAGTCTGAGACAGGGGAGGCCTTTGTGGCTGGCTAGCAGGAGACCGAGGAGGTGACATCCTCAGAGCGTCCTGGGGGTGTTATATTTTTTATTTTTACTTATGTATTTTTCCTTTGTAAACGCTAAGCACGAGGTTATTCACCTCGAGACAAATCTTTTTTTATATATATATGAATTATAGTTATCTAAGTTTTAATTATTCTCCGATCACTTTCTCATGCTTTATGATGTGTTCGGTAGAAACTTAGTTCGCGTTAGTTTGATTGATACCTTGCGTTTTGTTAGAAAAACACTGCTTAATAAATTTAACCAACTTCCAAGTTTTGAAATCTGGTCGTGTCCAGGATATTTAATTAAAAACTTAGTTCGCGTTAGTTTTATTGACACCTTCCGTTTTTTAGAAAAACACTTAATCAATTTAACCAACTTATAAGTTTTGAAACCTGGTCGTGTCCAGGATATTTAATTAAAAACTTAGTTCGCATTAGTTTTATTGACACCTCGCGTTTTTTAGAAAAACACTGTTAATCAATTTAACTTCTAAGTTTCGGAACCTGGTCGTGTTCAGGATATTTAATTAAAAACTTAGTTCGCGTTAGTTTTATTGACACCTCGCATTTTTTAGAAAAACACTGTTAATCAATTTAACCAACTTCTAAGTTTTGGAACCTGGTCATGTCCAGGATATTTAATTAAAAACTTAGTTCGCGTTAGTTTTATTGATACCTCGCATTTTTTAGAAAAACACTGCTAATCAATTTAACCATCTTCTAAGTTTCAGAACCTGGTCGTGTCCAGGATATTTAATTAAAAAATTAGGTCGCGTTAGTTTTATTGACACCTCACATTTTTTTAGAAAACAATGTTAATCAATTTAAACAACTTCTAAGTTTCGGAACCTGGCCGTGTCCAGGATATTTAATTAAAAACTTAGTTCACGTTAGTTTTATTGACACCTCACATTTTTTAGAAAAACACAGTTAATCAATTTTACCAACTTCTATGTTTCGGAACTTGGTCCTCGAGTTGTCTGCCCCCCAAGTAATCAGGAAGTGGACCTTCTGGATTACTTTGAACTAACATGCATATGAAATCGTACGAAGATACAAATATACCATAAACCCTTTTTTTATTTTATATATTTCTAAAATTAAATGGATTTTATATTCAAGCCTTACATAGACAGGTGGTTTGATCACTAATAATACTTTTTCAAATGTATAGCATTCAAGCCCTTGGTTGGGGACTGACGTGGACAAGAGCCAGCTGACCTTTCTTCACTTATCTCAGCGCCTATGTGGCACCCACTTATCTCCCCGGCAACGGCGCCAAAAACTTGTTGCATAATTTTAAGCAAATAAAATGTGCAAGTGTACACAGTCGGCAACAAGTAATATAGTAGTAAGTTGAGTATCGTCTCCACAGGGATTGCAAAATCAAGCAAATGTAAAACCAACTAATCAACAATTTAAAATTAAAGGAAGAAATTGTGAGAATGATTGTACTATCAATCTGAAATTAAATGACTGCAATTAAATCTATTTAAAAATATAACTAAAATGATAGCAAAATTGAATTCAAGAAAAAGTGTCTATGGATTAATAGATCTGAATAGCTATTTCCCCCTATGTTAATCTGCCCAGTTGTTACAGCATTCGTTCAGCAAAGTTGCACAGAGTTAACAGAATTCTAAGATAAGCACGTGAGATTTTCCCAAAACTCAGTGAATTAATTCTACAACTTGATTTAATACATTCCTAGATTTAATCAGGTTGCAAAACAGCAATTACACACCAATTCTCAAGTTATACAAGGTAGCAAAATATTCCTATTTTACTCACTAAGAACAACCTAAACATGGTAATTCTCTTGCATCATCCAAGTTATTTCCACTAGATATAACCTTTCCAGAATCAGATCTAGCTAAGCAAATTGTTAGTCATGGCCAGTAATTAACAATCATTTAACATTCATCTCACTTGAATGAACAAAGGCAAGTTGCTAAACTCATGCAATTTTCATCATTAATCCATAACATCGGGTTCCATAGCCATTCAAATCTCAAAAGGATTAGCTCATGTTCAAACTGAAAATTACAACCCAAAACAGAAATTGTTCATCCATGGTAAATATCAGTTCACAAATTATAAAATCAAGAGTATATACTACAAAAAAGGAAATGTAGAAGAAAGAGAGTAGTAGAATCGTGTGCTAAATCCCTCTTCCTTCCTTGGCCGTGAGTCTCTTGGGTTTTTCCTTTTTCGTGTATATCTCTGCTTCCACTTTTTTCTCTCAATAAATTCTTGCTTTGCTTTGCTGAATAATATCTGTACTGTTTTTTTCTCTTCCTTCCCCCTGTAATACGGCTGTACTCTCCTTAGGGTACTTTTCTCCTCTCCTTCCTTAATTAGAAAGCCCATTTTCCTTTCTTGGTCCATTAGTCCACGCCACCTCAGCCAGCTGACCTAATTTTTAAGTGGGTGCCACATAGGCGCTGAGATAAGTGAAGAAAGGTCAGCTGGCTCTTATCCACGTCAGTCCCCAATTTCCAGATTTGCTAACACTTCGGCCTCCAGCATTTGAGCAGCATTTCCAGCTTTTTGTCCCCTTTTTCCTTGGATTCCTTAGTTTCCCTTGGCGAGTCAAAAGTTCCTTTCCTAAACAACAAAACACACACAATTACTTAATTAATTACAATTACTACCAACAATTTACAAGACTCTTGAATTAACACACTAACTAGAAAAGAAAGGTAAAAACTAAACAAACTTACAAATAACATCACACTCATTACTCTTTTCACCCAAAATTCAAGTTCAAAGTTAATAAAAATAACTCTAAATCATAGAGTTATCACACCCCAAACTTGGCATATTGCTCGTCCTCGAGTAATGAAAAACATAAACAAAATAAACACTACAAACACTAAGACAACAACAAACATAGATTTGTAAATGAGAGAGTATTGATCAATCAATCATAGCTTAGCGAAGAAAATGCTCTCAGAATTATATGGAATGGAATGATATGATGGTAGTGAATATGCCTTGACTTTATATGCCTCAATCTCATTTTAAGTGCTATTGATATCACTAATGCCTCCCAAAAGTAACCCAATCACTAGAGTGTGCAAATGCTTCCCACCAACACCTAGAATTCCTCTAATAACTACCCTTGATCCTCAAGTTTAAAAATATCTGCTTCCATAGGTTGAATTAGTGCAACCCTCTCCACTAATGTAGTCTAGCTTTACCCCCTAGATCAAAAGGACTTTACTAGGCTTGTAATGTAAGGCTTAGGTTAGGGTAGGATAAAAGGTAATATTTCTATGGCTTATAACCTAACCACCTCAACTTATCAAGAACCTTTCTTTTTCTCTCAAGCTCTCACCCAAAATGTATTTTTAACCCACAATGAATAATTTGATTTAGCTCTAATTCTCTTGCTATTTTTATTTCCAAATTCAACTAGAACAATAGAGAGAAGCCTCCAACATTTTCTTGGATAGGGGGTTGTACACCCCAAACTTAGCTTCAAAACTGCCTCTTTCTCTCTCTCTTTTTTTTTTTTTACTAAACAACATGACATTGAAACAGCAAAAAGATATATAGCAAGAGAATTATGTACATTTTCTTGTGAGCTCATTCCCACACACCCCAAACTTAAATCCCATCATTGTCCCCAATGTGGCTAATAAATGAAACTTGGAATAGCTCACCACATGGCTAAAAACGAACCCCACTCACCCCAAACTTACTGCAAATAATCTGTTCTTGATAAATTTCAGCAGCTAGGTTTGGTTAATGAAAGTGAAAAATAACAATTTAAGCAGGGGGTTAGCATTAATGATAGGTATTAGGAAAGAATAGGCAAATTAGCTCAACTAAGGGTGACTAAGGGGAATGAATATACAATGGGAAAGCTTGAAAGGCCCAAACGTCCAAGGATGGCCTAGATCATTTCTAAGTGGTAAAGCTAGCTAGGATTAGTGGAGAGGGTTGCACTAATTCAACCTATGGAAGCAGATATTTTTAAAGTTGAGGATCAAGGGTAGTTATTAGAGGAATTCTAGGTGTTGGTGGGAAGCATTTGCACACTCTAGTGATTGGGTTACTTTTGGGAGGCATTAGTGATATCAATAGCACTTAAAATGAGATTGAGGCATATAAAGTCAAGGCATATTCACTACCATCATATCATTCCATTCCATATAATTCTGAGAGAATTTTCTTCGCTAAGCTATGATTGATTGATCAATACTCTCTCATTTACAAATCTGTGTTTGTTGTTGTCTTAGTGTTTGTAGTGTTTATTTTGTTTCTGTTTTTCATTACTCGAGGACGAGCAATATGCCAAGTTTGGGGTGTGATAACTCTATGATTTAGAGTTATTTTTATTAACTTTGAACTTGAATTTTGGGTGAAAAGAGTAATGAGTGTGATGTTATTTGTAAGTTTGTTTAGTTTTTACCTTTCTTTTCTAGTTAGTGTGTTAATTCAAGAGTCTTGTAAATTGTTGGTAGTAATTGTAATTAATTAAGTAATTGTGTGTGTTTTGTTGTTTAGGAAAGGAACTTTTGACTCGCCAAGGGAAACTAAGGAATCCAAGGAAAAAGGGGACAAAAAGCTGGAAATGCTGCTCAAATGCTGGAGGCCGAAGTGTTAGCAAATCTGGAAATTGGGGACTGACGTGGATAAGAGCCAGCTGGCCTTTCTTCACTTATCTCAGTGCCTATGTGGCACCCACTTAAAAATTAGGTCAGCTGGCTGAGATGGCGTGGACTAATGGACCAAGAAAGGAAAATGGGCTTTCTAATTCCGAGAAGTCTCTTGCTTATATAATATACTCGCTTTTGAACCTGGTCCTCCTCCAGGACCAACACGGCGCTGGCTGCATTTTCGGTCACGGCTAAATAAAGGAAAAGGTGCTCTCATGCCTTTGGTTTAGATAACACTGGTGGCTCGGCCAAATGTGTCTTTAGGTCGATGAAAGCATGCTCACACTCTTCAGTCCACTTGAACTTTTTGTTCCCCCGAGCAGGTTGTAGAATGGCAAACACTTATCGGTGGATTTAGAAATAAACCGATTGAGGGCCGCTACTCTTCCTGTCAGACTCTAGACATCTTTATGCGACCTGGGCGAGGGCATCTCTAGTAGCGATCTGATTTTGTTCGGGTTCGCCTCTATCCCCCTGGTGTTGACTATGAATCCCAGGAATTTTCCTGACGCCACTCTGAAAGTACATTTCTGGGGGTTTAGCCTCATATTATACTTCCTTAGAATTCCAAAACATTCCTTCAGATCGGAGACATGCTTATTGGCAGTCTTTGACTTGACTAGCATATCATCAACATACACTTCCATGTTTTTTCTGATCTGATATGTGAACATTCTGTTAACAAACCTCTGGTAGGTCGCCCCAGCGATTTTCAGCCCAAAAGGCATGACTTTATAGCAGTACACATTGGCTGGAGTCATGAAGCTAGTGTGTTCCTGGTCCGCAGGGTTCATGGAAATCTGATTATATCCAGAGTATGCATCCATGAAGGACATGAGCTCGTGCCCTGCGGTGGCGTCCACCAACTGGTTAATCCTTGGCAAGGGGAAGCAATCCTTGGGACAGACTTTATTTAGATAGGAGAAATCGATGCAGGTCCGCCATTTTCCATTTGATTTTGGGACCAGGACAGGATTGGCGACCCAAATCAGATACTTAGCCTCGTGGATGAAGCCGCACTTCAAAAGCCTAGCTACTTCTTCCTCCAATGCCTGAGCTCGAGTTGTACCCAGACGCCTATGTTTCTGGGATTTCGCAGGCATGATTTTGTCCAAATTTAGCGTATGCATGATGACACTCGGCCTGATTCCTATCATGTCTTCATGGGACCAAGTGTAAACGCCTATATTTTCTGGTAAAAAAGTAATCAGTTCCACCTTTCTGTCGGCGTCAAGATTTTTTCTAAGCTTAACGACCCTCAAAGCATCTTTGGGATCAATGTTTACTTCTTCGAGGTCTTCGATAGCCTGGAGCTCGGATCTATCTTCACCCATCTGGGGATCAATATCCTCACTTAGGCTGATTTCCCTGCAACTGACCTATTGAGGTTCTTCCATCCCAAGATTATCTCTGACTTCCTGGGATTCCTCTCCCTGATGTTGCACGGCCATAGTCTGCTGCCCGGGTTGTGATTTTCCCTTCATGGAAATACTATAGCATTCCCTAGCAGCGAGCTGATCGCCTCGGAAAGTACATATTCCCGTTGATGAAGGGAATTTGATCACGAGGTGGCGGACGAAAGTTATATATTCGAATGCCATCATTATGGGCCTACCCAAGATTGCATTGTACGCGGTCGGACAGTCCATGACCACAAACTCGAGCAACTTAGAAACATTTCATGGTCCTTCGCCCAAGGTTATCACCAACTCAATCGTTCCGATAGCTGTCGAACCTTCTCCAGAAAACCCGTACAACATCATGGAGGTTGCCTTTAGCTCGGCCACAGACAATCCAATTTTCTCCAATGTGGACCAAAATAGCAGGTTCACAAAGCTCCCGTTGTCTACCAAGGTCCGCCTAACTCTCTAATTGGTGAGCTGGACAGTTATGACTAGAGGGTCGTTATGCGGGAACTGGACATGACTAGCATCTTCTTCAGTAAAACTGATTGGTTGTTTCTCCAATCGTTGTTGTTTAGACAAACACTGCTCCGGGACGAACTCTACTCCATTGTGAGACCTCAGCTCATTGACATACCTCTTCTGGGCATTTTTGCTCGTGCCCGCCAGATGAGGGCCTCTAGAGATGGTGGTTATTTCCCCTCTTATTTTCGGAGGAGGGGTGTCCTGACTCACCTGGGCCCCTGTCTGATTTGCGGGGGCTTCTGGAGCTGACTGAACGTTTTGCCCAGCGGGCTGATTAAGGATGACTTGATTCCGGGCATACTGAGCTAGGGGCCCGACCCTGATGAGCGTCTCAATCTCATCTTTCAAATGCCTGCAATCATCGGTGTTGTGACCGATGTCATTGTGGAATTGATAGAATTTTGACGGGTCTCTCTTCACCCTTTGATTTTTTAGAGGCTCGGGCTTCTTCCACGAGAGGCAGGCAGAGTTTGCTAAGAAGATACGCTCCCTGGTATCCGTGAGATCGGCGTAAGTCACATAGATCGGCTTGAATTTCTCCATGGGCTTATTTTTCTTTGAAGCATTCTGGCCGCCTTTGCCATTTCCCTTCCTCTTGCTTCCTCCCCCATGGTTATTCTGGGTAACGGTTTGAGCCATAGCTGCCACGTTCGTTACCTCTCCAATGGGCTGGGCAGGGACTTGGCTAGTTCTTGCGATCGAAGCTCGCACCTCTTCCAGGTTGATCCATCTCTGAGCCTAGTTCAAGAACTCGTCCACTATGTTGACACCTTTTCTCTAGATCTCTTTCCACAGGTCGCCTGGAGCTTTCATCCGCATCTCTAGCTCGAGCAGCGATGTTGGCAAACCTACTCAAGTAAGCTTTCAGAGGCTCTCTGGGCTGCTGCTTTACGTTTTCCAAGGAGTCTGCCTTTATTCAAGCTGCTTGAGAAGCTCGAAATGCCCTCTTGAAGTCGGCAAAGAAACTCTTCCACGAGCTGATAGAGTGCTTCTTGTATTGCTTGAACCATTGCCTGGCTGGTCCGACCAGAGTCGAAGGGAATACTAAGCATCTTAATTCGGGCCCGATGTCATGGGCCATCATTAGGGTATTGAACATCCCCAAGTGGTCGAACAGATCTCCATCTCCGTCGAACTTTGATAAATGGGGCATCCTGAAACCTGGTGGGTATGGTGTTGCTGCGATGTTGAGAGCTTAAGCTTGAGCTCGTCCCCTGAGTCGTACTCATCTTTTTCCTTGTCTGATAGGAGTCTTCTCATCAGTTCCTCCATCTGGGCCAGCCTCTCGAGGGTTGGGTCCTTGGTTCCCTGGGGCTGTTCAATAGCTCCCATTTGACCGTACGCATTTGACGGGTTATTTTCCCTCCAAGCTCAAGCTTGGTTTGGTGGGGAATTCCCATTGTCACGTACCTCAGAAGGACTTCCCTCATGGTGAGTGCTGCTGACTCCATCGTGAGTCAGATTTGGTCCTTTGTGAGTTTAGGCGATCTCGCAGATCGGTATGTGGATCAACCCGAGGGTTTTGAGCTAAGCTCAGCTGATTCCTCAAATTTGTGCTAGTTCTACCACTTCGACGATCCTCCGTCAAATAACTTCCATTAGAGAAGCTCAGAGCTTGTGGTCGAGGATGAGGATCTAGAGCATTCCTGCGTGCTCATGGGGCATGAGCAGGGGCAGCAGGAGGAGGTTCCTCCTCCTGTTTCTGTTAGTAGAGACATCTCGAGTAGAACGAGGTGGGGATGGATGCCTGATCAGCGACGGAGGGTGTCTGATTGGTGAAGCAATTTTTGTCCCATCAGGTCGGATCAAACTAGCCCGAGGTTGATCTACTCCACCATTTTTGGTTCCCTGTGCATGGCGATCTGATCACAGTACATGGAAGTCAGTCGGGACATGCTATCTTTCCGAGTTTGTCCTTGACCGCCTGCGTGGGTTGCCATGAGCATTCAGCGGCGCCGTTGAACTCAGAGTCGAGGTTTTGACTGACTGGCTGACTCGTTGGTGATCCCTGGGAAAGCCACCAAACGAGGTTTCCTAGTGATGGGGCGACACAGGAGTAGAACTTGGAGTTGAGGTTCTAACTGATCGACTTGGCCTGGGTCGACTATCCCGGCAAGACTTACGAGTCCCGCCTTGCCTCTTTCCGATGTTAACGTCGGTTGCAAGAGGGGGTAGTCGAGCCAAGACTTCCTCAATTTGCTTATTGGCCTTGGCTAGATGGCTCCTGAACTGCATGTTCTCCATCTCTACCGCACTCATGTAATTCGGGTTCGAATTCAGGGGTAGAGGTGCTGAACTTCCGGTGTCGCCGTTGCCCATCGATTGTTTTCCCGATCGTTGCTGGATCTCCGGGCCTTGTTCGTCAGAAACAGTGGTATGGTGAGCCTCCTGCCCACCATGCTGGTCCGTTTCTTTACCGTTCCTTGAACGAGTGACTACCATGGTGAACTTTTTCCTGAATCTTTTTCAATGGCACTAATTTGCAGCTCTCAATGAAAGCACCAAACTGTTGACATGGTTTTTCGCCAACAGTGTATTACGAAAATTAGCTGGAATGAACTAGTGCTTAAGGGTAAACCATAATGAGAATAATCACTCCTTAAGGTACTTAGAATGATATAATAAGAATACTCGTTCCTTTTTACGTGGTTCGAAGGTTAAAATCCCCTAGTCCACGAGTCAATATTATTGTTGTATATCTCTTTCTATTTTTACAGAGTATTTGCATTACAGAAAGAATCCAACCCCTTGCACTACCCAGGGCCTTGGTATTTACAGGAGAATGCTCTCTGGGTAGGTGTTGGGGTCATCCCGTGATCTCTTGATCCTTCACATAATCTCTGTGACATTAATGATTATTATCTAAATTTTATATTGAAGTGTGGTCTAATCAATAGGTAAAATGGATAATGGGCCACATGGCCTAAATTAGGCGTGTGATGTCTGATCACGCACGTTTATATTGTGTATCCGGGAATTCAGGAATAAAACAGACATGTGATGTCTGTTTTATGCACGTTTATATTGCGTGGTCAACTTTATAAAGATCCTGGGGTACGTCAGACCTCTAACGTACCACGAGCTTAACGTAATGTCAGCTCATGCCTTTTGATGCCAGATTACACAAATGGCTCCAAGTGGTAAGTTGCTAAATGACTCATCAGCTCAAGCTATTCATCTAGGGAATCATGTTAAATTCCCCCGGATGAAAAGTGAACACGTGGAACATCGATTATAGCCTTTTGCTAGCCAGCTATACCTGAGCTGCCTAAAAAGATATGTGCTGATTTTCAGGGCATACAACAGTTTTAACCTTATATCAACTCTTACCTTGATATGATTTCGATAAAGCCACCCTAGATACCTATGGACCTATAATATCAAGCTCCAATAAATATTAGAATATTTATTGAAGCTTTTTGATTAAATAATCATATTATTAATGTCATGATTACTCCACTATAAATATGAGAATGAACTCTTGATAATTATAGACATATATTTACAAAGTACTTTACAAAAGAATAAAGTGTCTATTGATATAATCATTACATACAACATTAATCCTCTATTAATGGTTCATAATTTAAAGGGAATAAAATTACCATTTTACCATTTTATCTATATCTTGTTCTTTTACTAGTGAAGGTTGTGTCACAACAAGTTTGCGACATGAGCGCTCATAACCTTTTCAGTTCCAAAATTCAACCCAATAGGGAACCATTATTCAATCTATAAGAATGTATAGATTCCATATCTATTAAACTATGTTCATAGCCATATATATCATTGAGTCCCCAAAATAATTGTTCTCAGCCTGATCATTCTGACAAACCTTAACGCATGAATCAAATGATCAGATGACATATATATGAGTTCATAGTAACCTCAGGATTAAGATCATTGTGTATATGATCATCGTTTGATGTGTTTGATTAATAATATGAAACAATGTTTAAACAAGTATTAAAAAATCACATCTGGTCCAGTTCTGTATGTCACTATATATAAAATACCTTTACTAAAGTGTCCTACTACACTAGTGACTCAGATCTAGGTTACTTGTATTCACAATACTAGTAAACCGTACTAGCAGTAATTAATTTAAAGATTCCATAACTTTATTTTACTACAAACTGTTTCAAGTTTATTATCTTAATCTCGATCCTCTCATACCAATATGAGATTAAGACCACATAGATAAACTTTAGAATTTTATGATATTTACTTAATATTATCAACATAATATCAGACATAGTATATATATAATAATTCAATTCAATTATTTATTTCATTTAAAAATTTATCAACTACAATTGCTTTAAGGGAACCATTCCCAACAAGAGGTACTTGTATGCTCAGAGAAACGATCGATGTGAATAAGATCTGATTTGGTGAAGTTATTGTTGGGGTTTTATGCCCTAATTAAAACCCAAATTCTTTGTAATCTCATTTTATTATCAATAAAAGAATAGAAATCATTTTTTGACTTGGTTAGTCACTTTGCTCACATGTTTTATTTTCATGATTATTTGTTTAATATAAAATTCAATTAAATCCCGAGCATATAACTAATCTTATTTATAGTGACGTAATCACAGTAGAATATAAATATGATTATATGTTCAAAATAAGTTAGTCCTAAGATCAGTCAGTGCGCAGGATTTACACTGACTTGCCAATCTACAATAAGATCTGCTTACACATTACAGTGTTATGTTCTTTCCAGAACATTAGCAAAGTAGATAAGATCAGATGTATTTGTTACATCGGACATGACTGATATTGACAGTTGATAAGATAAGTAAACATACTGTTATTATCTATTCTAGTCATATCATATAGCTGACCATAGGTCAATTCAATCTCAATTATGAGTGGTTAGTATTCTAAATGATTGTATTATTTGAGTTCTTTGACTTGTTCGTTACCAGCTTACCCTACGTACTAGCCCATACTTACATCTTGGGAACTCGGTAGTATAATTGAGTGGGAGTGTTAATCATAGATATGAACATCTATAGCTTCTGATGAAGAAGTGAAACAATGGTTTCCTTTTAGTTTGGTTCAAGGTGTTAAATGATAGAGATCTCATTTCAGTAATTAAATTACTTTACTGAAATATCATTTACAAGGAACTTAGTGTTTTAAGGATAAAATACAATGAGGGGTAAAACGGTATTTTAGTCCTATCTCATTGTAGAACGTCTATAGATGATTGAGTGACAATTATGGTTGTAACAATGGATAATTAATAGCGTATCTATATTTGTTATAGAGCCTTCTATGAATTCAAGAGCGCAATTCCGAGTCTATAGTGGAGTCACGAGGAATTAATAAGTTAGTAAATTTATTTGTTAGATTTATCACAACTTATTGGAGCTTGATTTCATAGGCCCATGGTCCCCATTGTACCTTGTATAAGATCATCTAGATAGTCTCAATTAATTGATTTAATCATCAATTAAAATTATCAAAGTTGACCAGGTCAATTTTGTGTAATTTTGAGAAGAAAAGAGAACTTATGGCATATTTATTAATTAAGATAAATTGGTATCTAAATTAATAAATAAGTTTAAATCAAGGTTCAAATTATAAATAATTAATTTGATAAAGGATTTAAATAATTATTTAATTAATTAAATCAATAGAAAATAATACAGGCTTTGTTTTTAAGTCTAACGGGCTTATAATCAAATGGGAAATTTCACAGGCCTATAGCCCATGATAATCTCGACCTAGGGTTTCATATTGGCTATTATTTTATTAAATTAAATGGCCTAATTGAGTCTATAAAAGGAGTGCTTAGAGAGAAGTCAAAACACAAGTTTGATAAGTCACAAGTCAGATTTTCTCATAGTATTAGATTCTCTCTAAACACAAGTCATTTTCTAAGCCTCTTTGTTATTTTCTCTTCTTCTCTCTATATCTATCTCATGTGTTGAGAATTGCCCACACTAGTCTAGGTGGTTCTAAGGATACATTGGATGATTGTGAATAAAATAGAAGATCGGTTCAGTTTCTTGATAATACTCTGCGACAGAGAGGATACAAGAGTTAGAGCAATTGAAGGAAGGACTGTTTCATTCCGATGTGTATACTGTAAGTATTCTATTCTTTGTTTCTCTTTGAATTCAATTTTAGAAACATGTTTTAGGCTATCTCATATTAATTTGTTTAATATTAGATATACATGAAAATAAATAAAGATCCTGTATAAGTTAATCTAACAACTGGCCTCAGAGACTTTGGTAATCTTTATTTTCATGCATGAACATGTTTAAAATTGGATTATTTGATATGTTTGAATAATTGGATGGTTTTCATTTTTTTTATGAAGCATATTTATTTTATGTGAATTTTAGCAATTTTTAGGTTATTTTGTTGTGTTTTCTATGCTATTAATTTTTATATATGCTTTATTTTGTGTAAAACATGTTAAAAATTAATTATAAAATGGTTTTGGTTTGAAAAATTGCTCAATTTTTTTTTGTTGCACTGGCTCCCATGCGCGCGCGCCATCCGCGTGCACCCCTGCAGCCGCGCGCGCACGCCCAGCCAGCACCAGCACCAGCACGCGATGAACAGTAGTACTGCTCATCCAATTTTTTTTTTAATTTTAAAAAAAAAAATTTGTGGAAATAAATTATTTATAATCAAAACCAAAAAATATCTTTTTTGTTTTATCATTTAATTTTTTTTAAAATAAGAAATTTTTGTTAGTTGGGATTTAAATAATTAGATATTTTCTACAAATATTCAAATTTAAATTTTAAAATAGACTAACAATTTAATTTTAAATATTTTAATATATTAAAATATTAGAATTATGATATCAGATATTGAAGATATTTTCATTTAAATTCTTGATTTTTTTTTATTAAATCTTTATATGAAAATATAAATATCTTTTTATTCTATCATTTTTAATATTTTAATTATTTGAAATTTGAATATTGTTAGTTAGATATTTTTATGGATATTTGAATTTGTTTAACTATTTTGAGATTGTTATCCCCATTTCCTGCCTTGGGCCCGGGACGGTGGTCCAGGCCCGCTAACCGGGCAATTGGGGTTGGGCCCAGCCCAGGCCCGCTTGGCAGGGAATGACTGGCATCAACGGCCCAAGTGTGGGTCCAGACCCGGATGGTGTCTAGGAAGGATGATCTAGGACGATCATCCGGGAGACGTATAACTATTTGGGGTTACGGTTGAAATGTATGCAAACGGTCTCGGAGCCTGGTAAGCGATCCAGGCCCTATGGAGACGATTCGGGCCTACGGTAAACGAAGAGGGACAGAAGTAAATGAACCCGGGTCAAGTCCTCAGGGTTGGCAGGATAAAGCATCCATGACCCTGAAGCCGCTCCATGACGCGTGGGGGTTCTCCCCACTTTTCACCTGCGGAAAAGGCCACCTCAGGATTGCACGCCGCTGGTTCAAACCTGTGCTGCCACTACAATGATTGATTTTGTCCCCGGAATCTGCCTCGTAACTCGGAATGCCCAGACCAAAAGCCCCATTTTGTCGGGTGAAATATAGGCTTTGGGCTGCCCCAGTGGGCTTTGATCATTCTTTGTCTTTCATATTTTTACCTTTTTGTATTGGGCTTCCGATAGGGAAGCAAGTGGTATTTATATCCTTGTTGGGCCCGGGTCAGCCCAGCCCAGCCCAAGCCCAGTGCTCCTGTGAGCCTATAAATACAGGTGACAGAGCACTGGAGAAAGGACCTCTTCTTGACTTGTATACAGTTACTCTGCTAAAACATAGAGAGAAACTCCATTGTTAAAGACTTTCCAAGCTCTAATACAACTGTCTCGTGGACTAAGGCTCATTAACGCCCTAACCACGTAAAATCCTTGTTTATATCTTCCAAATCCCTCATCATTAATCTTGTTTAATTTTTGTTAATATCATTTCCGAAAATCTCGGTAAGCATTTTGGTGCTTTCATTGAGAGCCTGAGAAAGCTAGCGTTAACGTCAAACCTCTACAACAATGGTGAATACAAGACACACCACTTTCGACCCCACTAACCCTGAGCAGGGCAATGGAGAGTCGCTGCCCTCCCAACCTCTTCCTCAAAATCCACTTGAGAACGCTCCTCCTCAGACGTCTCACCTTGATGAGTCACAAGACTATGAGGGTGGAACAGAGTACGAAGAGGAGAACGAGGAGGAATATTATGAAGAGGAGGAGAATGAGGGGGAATACCCCGACGAAGATGTGGATCCCTAGATCCCAGGAGTGGATCCCAACCGAGAGGATCTAGAGGTGACTAGACTGAGGCAGCAAGTCCTGGACCAGGAGCCCAGGATTGCTGAGCAGGCAAAGGCATCTCGACGGATGCAGGAGTCCCTCCAGGCCCTGCAGGTGTTCATAGCCGCGCAGGGTCCGGCAACCAATCTCCCAGCTGGCCCACTTCCGGGAGCACAACAGTCCGCTCTGTAAGCCAGAGCCGGAGCCCACGAAGACATGAGGCCGACCCTTCCCTCGGAAAAATTTCCTGAGCCAGTCCCAGGAAACCCGGACCTGGAGAAAAATAAGGTCAGGGGAAAGACCCGAGAGAAAAACACCCCCATCATGAAAGCCGAGGCCCGTTCCCGGCCGCTCCCTAGGAAAGAGAAGGTGTGCCCCGTCCCAGGACAGGGCCACCTGACCAATCTGCAAGGGACGCGGCCGCAGGACGCTCGGCCCCGGCATGCCCCAGGGCGAGATGGGCGGGAAAGGTCTTTGCACTCCAGTGCCTCGGTAAACAAAAATCACCGCGAACGCCCATGTAGCGAAGAGCGTCACGCCCTTAGTTCAGGGGACGACACGTCCTGGGTAGACCAATGCGACGGATTGAACGCTCGGAAAGAGCGGGCCCGTAAGGAAAATATCCTCCCCTGAGGTGGCGACCTTAGGAACAACATCAATGACAGGAGGAACGAAAGAATTCCCCTGGAGGATGGCACGGCCAGGCAGCTCATGGAGCAGCTGACGGCTTTGAAAATGGTCACGGACCGTTTGGTCCACAAGCATGAAGGAGCGGATACCGACTTCGACGAAGAGGACAAAGAGCCTTGTGCGAGGCACAACATGGATGCTGTGCTCCCCAAGGGGTTCAAAATACCGAGCCTCACTGCCTATACCCGGAACACCGACCCCAGGGATCATCTGTCCCGGTACAACTGGCTTATGGCTGTGGCCCACGTTAGTGATGACGATAAGTGCCTATGTTTTTCAATCACTCTAGGTGGTCTCGCCGAGGAGTGGTGGAATAGACTTAAGACGGGATCCATCCAACCCTGGTCAGGGCTGCAGTCAGCGTTTCGCAAGCAATTCCTAGCCGCCATGAGGATGGATATGCAAACCAGCGCCCTCGCCAATATTAAACAGCTCCCCGCGGAGACACTGAGGGCCTACATCCAGCGTTTTACCGAGGAGGCCTCCAAAACCAAGGTGGACGATGGGCAGCGCCTGGTGGCATTACAATCCGGAATCCGGGCCGGGTCCCCCCTCTGGGATGACATGCAGCGTAGCAAGGCGGCTACTCTAGAAGAATTCATAAGGAGGGCCCAGGGTTTTATCAACTCGGAGGAGGCTTAGATCCAGGCGTTCGGATGGCCTCCGGCGCCTCAGCCCTATACCACATATTCCCGGGGTACGGGGTGCAATTCCCAGCGCAGCCCTACGTCACTCCCCCGATTGTCCCAGGTTCGGCGGTCACGCCCGGGGTTACCTACATCCCTACGGTGTACGGTCCTGCCTCTTCAGGGTATGCCCTGGTCCAATCCGCCCCCTTTTTCGGATATGAAGCCGCGCCAGCGGGTCACAGCGCCACACCCGTCGGGGCCCAACAGTCCCAGGCGGGGGGAACGAAGGCAAGTGTAAACCCCTCCTGGGGGAAGAGATCCGGCAAAGGCCAAAATCGGTCCTAGCCAACTAAGAAAGGAAAAAGGGGCTACGAGCCCCAATATTTAGAATACACCTGTGACAGTCATAATCCCGTGATCCGTAAGGGGAAAGAGCGGGTAAGCTGTGCAATCCCACACCGCCTGGGGAAGGTCAAGTGTGATGATTCTAAGACTGTGTAGGTATGGGACTACATAGTTGAAGAGGGCTTAAATGGATTGATGGGTACTACCTATATCAACAAGATGCATCTTCTTTTCGGTAGCCCATCACTTCAGAACTCCAAAGTTAAGCGTGCTTGACCTGGGGTAATCTAGGGATGGGTGACCTCTAAGAAAGTTTTCCTAGGAAGCATGTGAGTGAGGACAAAGCACGCTGAAAAGACTCGTGTTGGTTTGTAGGGCTAGTCGTCATTCCAAAAAACAGCCATAGTGATGTGGGGCGTCACAACACCAATCTGGTGGACACCAGGGAGAACATCTTCCTGGCCACAGAAAGGGTGGTTCACTACCGAAAGCCTATCCCCATGTTCCAAGGGGGGAGAAATCTGAGGGATACCAACAAACGGTGCGCCTACCATAAGGACATGGGCCACACAACTGAAGAGTGTCAGCAGCTCAAGGATGAGATCGAGAATCTGATCAAGCTGGGGCATCTTCACTAGTGGGTCAGGATGCCCGTGGGAGTTCCGGGCCTGTCAGCAGGTCCCGAACAACCCGCGGTCCCGGGTGCGCCCAGGGCATATCCGCCTCAGGGAGGGTATGCACAGGGTCTGGTGGCGCAAACCCCTCAGGGGGTCCCCATCGCGCAAACACCCGGCCCTAGAATGCCTTATCCATCCGGGACGACACCCCTTCACGTGGACGGCCATGTGGCCACCATCTCGAGCGGACCTCACCTGGGAGGGCCGTCCAGGAATGATCAGAAACGCTACCTAAGTGAGCTCGACCACGATCAGGAGGTGTGCGCTCTGGTCGAGGCCCCGGCTCAGCGCCCGAAACTAATGAACCTCCCTATCACCTTCACAGAGGATGACGCCCGCAACGTCCATTTCCCGCACCATGACCCGTTGGTCATAGATACACAGATTGCCAACAAGCTGGTGTCCCGGGTGCTGGTGGACAATGGGAGCTCCGTCAACATCTTGTTCAAGCCTGCCTTCACCACGATTGGCTTGACCGAAGCAGATCTGGCATCATGCCAAACCCAGATCTATGGCTTCAACGGAGACGCGTTACTCCCCATGGGAAAGATCCAGTTGCTCGTAACATTGGGGAATGAGTTGCAGCTCTCGTTCAAGTTCTACACCTTCGTAGTGGTGGATTTCCCCACTGCTTACAATGTCATATTTGGCCGGCCTGCACTAGTCGAGTTTGGGGCCATCACCTCCATCCGTCATCTTTGCATAAAGTTCCCTTGCGAACGGAGGGGTAGGGACAGTCCGGGGAGATCAGAAGAGCGCTCGGAAGTGCTACCACGTGTCCGCCCGACCAATATACATGGTCCGGGACAAACCCTTCAAGGAAGTCATCGACCTGGTTCCTCCTCCCTTTGCTGAGAGAGCGATCCAGGAA
The DNA here is from genome assembly GCF_963169125.1 of Humulus lupulus. Lineage (NCBI taxonomy): Eukaryota > Viridiplantae > Streptophyta > Magnoliopsida > Rosales > Cannabaceae > Humulus > Humulus lupulus. The sequence goes on along the minus strand of NC_084794.1, from coordinate 172,991,074 downwards.
GAAGATGAGCTGGACCCGAGGATAGGAGACGATCGCGTCTTGGAGCTCATGGACGAGATTAAGGAGGTGTGCATTAGTGACATCGATCCAACCAGGGTAATCCAAGTCGGGAAAAATCTACCGGCAGGGGTTCGGGCCGCCATAATCGCCCAAGTTAAGGAGAACCAGGATACTCTGGCCTGGTCTCATTCAGATATGACAGGGATCGACCGCAACATCATCTGCCACACGTTGAACATTGACCCGAGCACGACCCCGATCCGTCAAAAACGAAGGCCCTTGGGAACGGAGAGGGCCGAGTCCCTCAAGGTGGATGATGAGGACATCAAGACTAATGACCCAATTCAAGTTCCAGTTGCACTAACGTTGCTAGTTCTTCCATGGTTGAGAAACTAGGGCTCACAACACTTAGACATCCTCGTCCATACAAGTTGCAATGGTTGAATGATAGTGGTGAAGTAAGGGTTACAAAGCAGGTTGTTGTATCATTTCGAATTGGCAAATACGAGGATGAAGTATTGTGCGATGTGGTTCCAATGCATGCTGGACATCTCCTTCTAGGAAGACCTTGGCAATTTGATTGGCGGGTGCAGCATGATGGCTTCACCAACAAGTACTCATTCACGTTCCGTCAACGAACAATCACTCTAGCTCCGTTAACACCAAAACAAGTATATGAAGATCAAGTGAGGTTGCAAAAATTGAGGGATAAAAAAAAATTGAGTGAGCAAAATAAAGAGAGTGAAAGGATGAATGAGAGTGAGGGAAAAGAGAGACAAATAAAGAGCAAGGTCGAATCAAGTGAGAGAGAAAAGAGAGAGAAGAGTTCGGCCAAGGAGGGAAAATCAGAGAGAAAACAAAGAATTTTTTATGCAAAAACAAGTGAGGTTAAGCGAGCATTGATTGCAAAAAGGCCGATGATTGTACTCATGTACAAGGAGACTCTTTTAAATACTAACCAACTTGATTCTTCGCTGCCGAGTGTTGTTGTTTCTATTTTGCAGGAGTTCAAGGATGTGTTTCCTGAGGAGGTACCGCATGGTTTACCACCTATCCGAGGGATTGAACATCAAATTGATTTTGTTCTCGGTGCTTCAATCCCAAACCGACCAGCATACAGGAGCAATCCGGAGGAGACTAAGGAACTTCAAAGGCAAGTTGAAGAATTGATGGAAAAGGGCATGTGAGAGAAAGCATGAGTCCTTGTGTTGTTCCAGTGATTCTAGTTCCCAAGAAGGATGGGAGATGGAGAATGTGTGTTGACTGCCGAGCCATCAACAACATAACGGTAAAATATCGACACCCCATTCCTCGTTTAGGTGATATGTTGGATGAGTTGCATGGTTCTTGTGTATTTTCTAAGATTGATCTTAAGAGTGGGTATCATCAAATACGAATGAAAGAAGGTGATGAATGGAAGACTGCATTTAAAACTAAACATGGATTGTATGAGTGGTTAGTCATGCCTTTTGGATTAACTAATGCACCTAGCACTTTCATGCGCTTGATGAATCATGTTTTGCGTGCTTTCATTGGAAAATTCGCTGTTGTGTATTTTGATGATATTCTTATTTATAGCAAGAGTTTGCATGATCATGCCTCACATTTGCATTCGGTTTTGGATGTGCTTAGGAAAGAGAAATTATATGCTAACCTCAAGAAATGTACTTTCTGCACCGATAAGCTTGTTTTCCTAGGTTTTTTTATGAGTGCTACAGGTATTGAGGTTGATGAAGAGAAGATCAAAGCCATCCAAGAGTGGCCGACCCCCTCCAGTGTAAGTAATGTTAGAAGTTTTCATGGACTTGTTAGCTTTTACAGGAGGTTTGTAAAGGATTTTAGCACCATCGCCGCACCACTTACCGAAGTTATCAAGAAGAACATTGCATTCAAATGGGGTGATGCACAAGAGGAGGCATTTTAGCTTATTAAACACAAGCTTACTCACGCTCCTTTACTTACTTTACCTAACTTTTCTAACACATTTGAAGTTGAATGTGATGCTTCTGGTATAGGTATTAGCGCTGTTCTTATGCAAGATGGGAGACCACTTGCGTACTTTAGCGAGAAACTAAGTGGGGCTGCACTTAACTAGACCACTTATCACAAAGAGTTGTACGCATTGGTTCGAGCTTTAGAGACATGGCAGCACTATTTGTGGCCAAAGGAGTTTGTGATTCGTACGGATCATGAATCTTTGAAACATTTGAAAGGACAACATAAGCTAAACAAGAGACATGCACGATGGGTTGAGTTCATTGAGACATTTCCTTATGTCATTCGGTATAAACAAGGTAAGGAGAATGTGGTTGCTGATGCACTTTCACGCAGGTATGCCTTAATCTTTACTCTTGATGCTAAATTACTTGGTTTTGAGCACATTAAGGAACTTTATCATGTTGACCATGACTTTGGGGAGATTTATGGTGCTTGTGAAAAATCTGTTGAGGGAAAGTTTTATAGGCATGAGGGTTTCTTATTTAGGGAGCATCGGTTGTGTGTACCTAATTGTTCTTTGAGAGATTTGTTAGTTCGGGAGTCCCATGGTGGAGGGTTGATGGGACATTTTAGAGTCGCTAAGACTCTAGCTATGTTACAGGAGCACTTCTATTGGCCACACATGAAATGAGATGTTGAGCAAATTTGTGGTAGGTGTGTCATTTGTAGGCAGGCTAAATCGAGAGTCCAGCCAAATGGTCTTTACACGCCACTACCTATTCCTAGTTCACCCTGGGTGGATATTTCGATGGATTTTGTTTTGGGTTTACCTAGGAGTAAGCGTGGGAGGGATTCAATCTTTGTGGTTGTAGACCAGTTTTCTAAGATGGCTCACTTTATACCTTGTCATAAAACTAATGATGCTTCTAATGTTGCAGATTTGTTCTTTAGGGAGATTGTGAGATTACATGGTATGCCTAGGACAATTGTGTCAGATTGGGATGCTAAGTTCTTGAGTTACTTTTGGAAGACGTTGTGGGGTAAACTTGGAACGAAACTGTTGTTTTCTACTACTTGTCATCCTCAAACTGATGGTCAAACAGAAGTAGTTAATAGAACTTTATCCACTTTGTTGAGGGCTATCATTAGTAAGAACATTAAGACTTGGGAGGATTCTTTACCACATGTTGAGTTTGCTTATAATCGTTTTATGCATTGTTCTACTAAGTTTTCTCCGTTTGAAATTGTTTATGGTTTTAACCCTTTAACTCCTTTGGATTTATCACCTTTACCTGTTTCTGAGCATGTGAATTTAGATGGCAAGAAGAAGACAGAATTTGTGAAGCAATTCCATGAGAGGGCACGCCTCAACATAGAGAGGAGGACAGAGAAATACATCAAGCAAGCTAACAAGGGACGTCACAAGCAGGTTTTTGAGCCCGGTGATTGGGTGTGGTTGCACATGAGAAAAGAAAGATTTCCAGCACAAAGACGTTCCAAGTTGCTACCTCGAGGAGATGGTCCGTTTCAAGTGCTAGAACGAATCAATGACAATGCCTACTGACTAGATTTACCAGGTGAGTACAATGTTAGTGCTACTTTCAATGTTACTGATCTGAGTCCTTTTGACGTAGGTGACGATTTGAGGACAAATCCTTCTCAAGAGGGGGGGAATGATGAGGAAATCAAGACTAACGACCCAATTCAAGTTCCAGTTGGTTCGGTGACGAGGGCGCAAGCTAGGAGATTCAAAGAAGAACTTAACAACTTAGTCCGGAGAATTCTACAACAGGAAAAGGTCGAGTTCACTACTGAGGGTGAACAAAAGCTTGTGTTACTCATCAAAGTTGATTCAGTTTAGGAGCTTGATTCCTTTGATTATTTGTTTTTAGTTTGTACTATATTTTCATGTTTTATTAGAGTTTTTGTTGGAGTCATAAAGACATGTCGTTTTGGGCTTTTTCATTATGGGTATTTTAGGTTTTTTATTTGTCTAAAAACCCTCTTTGTATTTTTCGGCTATATTAGGCCTTGTGGACAACTTGGAATTCAGATCGTTTTTGTTAATGAAAAAAAATATTGTGAGTTTTCTCCTTGAGTTCTTGAAGAAACTTTCGAACTTATCAAGGGTTTCCTTGTGGCGTTCAAACCTGACTTATCAAACGGATAATCCATCCTCGTTTGTGGCGTCTTTCACCATACCAAGGTTCGTGCTTTGCTAAGCATTGGGTTGCGGTTTTCCATTCCAATTTCGAGTGTTCTTGGGTTGATTGTCCAGATTTGGTTCGGGTTTCATCACAATTGTTGGCGTGGTTCGTATCAGTGGAGATAGAGAAGCTGTCATCAATCAACTTCATACGCGAGGCTGTATACCTCGTGTGGCTGGCCAACCCCGTTCTGGTGCCGAAACCGAACAGGACGTGTAGGACATGCATCGATTTCACAGATCTCAACAAAGCTTGTCCGAAGGATTGCTTCTCGCTTCCCCGGATCGACCAAATGGTGGATGCGACATCCGGGTACGAGATCTTAAGCTTCATGGACGCTTACTCCGGCTACAATCAGATTTCCATGCATATGGCAGATCAGGAACACACCAGTTTCCAAACCGAGAAGGGAATATACTGCTACATCGTCATGCCCTTCGGGATGAAAAACGCGGGGGTAACCTATCAGAGGCTTGTCAATCGAATGTTCCGGGCCCAACTAGGGCAAAACATGGAAGTCTACATCGACGATATGCTGGTCAAGTCCAAGACATCCGGGAAGCATTCGGACGACCTGGCCGAAGCTTTCGCAGTCATTCGGAAGTATGGGATGAAGCTGAATCCCAAGAAATGTACTTTCAGCGTGGCCTCTGGGAAGTTCCTAGGTTTCATAGTAAGCTTTCGGGGAATAGAAGCCAATCCGGATAAGAACAAGGCACTGGTTGATATGCCCTCTCCCCGGAAGCATAAGGACATGCAAATTCTGACCGGACGGATAGCCGCCCTAAGCCGTTTCATCTCCAAAGCCACGGACAAGTGCATCCCGTTCTTCAACGTCCTTCGAGGAAGCCAATGGTTCGAGTGGTCAGTCGAATGCGAAGAAGCTTTTCAAAAGCTGAAAGAGCACTTGGCCCGAGCGCCGATCCTGGCAAAATCGGTGGACGGGGAGCCTCTGTACCTCTATCTGGCAGTGACCGAGCACGCGATCAGCACTGCATTGGTGCGGGAGGAGCAAAAGGCCCAGCTCCCAATATACTATGTGAGTAAACAATTATTGGGCGCTGAGTCTCGATATCCGCTAATCGAAAAGATGACTTTTTGCCTGCTGATGGCGTCTCGAAAACTCCGGCCTTACTTCCAGGCCCACGCCATAAAAGTCCTGACCAACCACCCCTTGCGGCAAGTGTTGCAGAAGCCTGAGTCGTCGGGAAGACTCCTAAAGTGGGCCATGGAGCTAAGTCAGTTCGATATAGCCTACATTCCTAGGGTCTCCATCATGGGGCAAGCCCTAGCCGACTTCATCGTGGAGTGTTCCGGGATCACTCAGGGGGACGATACCGCGACCCCCGTGGCGCCCGTATGGAAGGTGTTCGTGGACAAAGCCTTGAATGAGAATGGGGCCGGGGCCGGGATCATCCTGGTATCACCCCAAGGACACCAGTTGCAAAACGCCCTGCGTTTCCAGTTCAAGGCATCGAACAACGAAGCTGAGCATGAAGCCATGCTGGTCGGGTTGCGCCTGGCCCGGGAGGTAGGGCCCACGAACCTGGAGATCTACAACGATTCCCAGCTGGTCGTCAGGCAAGTCTCGAGGGAATATCAAACCAAAGGAGAGAGAATGGTGACTTATGTGACTCAGACAAGAGAGATGCTGCAGGCGTTCAAAAAGCACCCCATCCGCCAGATCCCCAGAGAGAAAAATGTGTTCGCGGACACACTAGCAAAGCTGGCCACCGACGCCGAAGCAGAGTTGGTCGGGCTGGTCCCCGTTAACCATCTCCCCATCCCAAGCATCCGAGCCTCCGCGGTCAATGCCATTGACCACTCCACGTCTTGGATGGGACCTCTTATCCGCTATCTGACCACCGGTGAGGTGCCAGCAGACAGGGTTACGGCCAGGAAGCTTCAGTACTAGGTCCACAGATATTTCATGATGGACGGAAAGCTCTATCGCCGGGGGTTGTCCATGCCTTACCTCAGGTGCATGTCCGGGACAGAACTAAGCGCCATCATGCACAAAGTGCACGAAGGCTTCTACGGAGATCATATAGCCGGACCCAGTCTATCCAAAAAGATCCTACGCCAAGGATATTTCTGGCCGACCATGAAGAAAGACTGTATTGACTACGTCCACAAGTGCGAGCAGTGCCAAAGATACGTGAAGGTCCCGTGGGCCCCACCGACAGAGATAACCTTAATGACTAGCCCCTGGCCTTTCGCGATGTGGGGGATCGATCTGGTAGGATCGCTCCCGACCGGGAAAGGAGGAGTGAAATACGCCATCGTGGCTGTCGACTACTATACTAAGTGGGTTGAGGCGGAGCCCATGAACACGATCACTTCGAAGAAGGCCCTGGATTTCGTCATCAACAATATAGTGTGTCGATATGGCCTCCCCTACAAAATTGTATCCGATAATGGGAAGCAGTTCGACAGCATCCACTTCACAGATTTTTGTGAGAGACATGGCATCATCAAAAGCTTCTCCGCGGTTTCCAGGCCCTAAGCAAACGGGAATGCGGAAGCCGTCAACAAAATCTTGAAAGGGACACTAAAGAAAAAACTCCAAGCCTGCAAGAGCAAATGGCCTGAAGAGCTGCCCCGCATGTTATGGGCTTACCGGACCACCGAGAGGACATCCATCGGGCACACTCCTTACTCCATGGTCTATGGATGCGAAGCCGTCATCCCCATCGAAACGACCATCCCGTCTCATCGAAGAGACACGTATGATCCCGCCCAGAACCACACTTTACTCCAGGAATCACTAGATCTCATCGAGGAGATCCGGGAGGAGTCGCAAGTGCAGCTGAAGATGTACCAAGGCAAGATCGCACTGCATTTCAACTCAAAAGTAAAAAGCCGAAGGTTCGGAATCGGCGACTTAGTCCTGCGAAGAGTCTTCCATGCTACCCAAGATCCAGGAGTAGGGGTTCTGGGCCCGAATTGGGAAGGGTCGTACGAGATCCAACATTAAGTGTGCCCTGGGACGTACCGTTTAAAGCGGATCGATGGCACAGAAGTCCCAAGAGCCTGGAACGTGAAACATCTCCGTAAATACTATCAGTAGTCAGGAGAATGTGTTCCAATTTTGTATTTTTGTTGTAAATAATGTACTCCTCAGGGCGATCCCTTGAATAATAAAAATGGCGTGTGCAAAATGCCATAAAGAAATGTTATCAGGCAATGAAAATTGCACTCAAGTGACCCCAGACCAGTCTCCGCTCACTTGTGGGGGTATCCTCGGTATGAACAAATACCAAGCGGGGCGCAAGGCTTAGGCCTAGTCCCGACCTAGACTAACAAGGTCCAAGGGGTACAAACCCTGTAGGACCAAGCCTCAGGCTGGTCCCGCCCCGGACGAACGATGTCCGGGGGTATAAATTAAAAGAGGACCAAGCCTCAGGCTAGTCCCGCCCTGGACGAACGATGTCTGGGGGTATAAATTAAAAGAAGACCAAGCCTCGGGTTGGTCCCGCCTCGGATGAATGATGTCCAGGGGTATAAATTAAAAGAGGACCAAGCCTCAGGCTGGTCCCACCCCAGACGAACGATGTTCGGGGGTATAAATTAAAAGAAGACCAAGCCTCAGGCTAGTCCCGCCCCGGACGAACGATGCCCGAGGGTATAAATTAAAAGAGGACCAAGCCTTAGGCTGGTCCCGCCCCAGACGAACGATGTCCGGGGGTATAAATTAAAAGAGGACCAAGCCTCGGGCTGGTCCCGCCCCGGACGAACGATGTCCGGGAGTATAAATTAAAAGAGGACCAAGCCTCGAGCTGGTCCCGCCCCAGACGAACGATGTCCGAGGCTATAAATTAAAAGAGGACCAAGCCTCGGGCTGGTCCCACCCCGTACAAATGATGTCCGGGGGTATAAATTAAAAGAGGACCAAGCCTCGGGCTGGTCCTACCCCGGACGAACGATGTCCGGGGGTATAAATTAAAAGAGGACCAAGCCTCGGGCTGGTCTAGCCCCGGACGAACGATGTCCAGAGGTATAAATTAAAAGAGGACCAAGCCTCAGGTTGGTCCCGCCCCGGACGAACAATGTCCAGGGGTATAAATTAAAAGAGGACCAAGCCTCAGGCTGGTCCCGCCTCGGACGAACGATGTCCAGGGGTATAAATTAAAAGAGGACCAAGCCTCAGGCTGGTCCTACCCCAGACGAACGATGTCCGGGAGTATAAATTAAAAGAGGACCAAGCCTCGGGCTGGTCCCGCCCCAGACGAACGATGTCTGGGGGTATAAATTAAAAGAGGACCAAGCCTCAGGCTGGTCCCGCCTCAGATGAACGATGTCCAGGGGTATAAATTAAAAGAGGACCAAGCCTCGGGCTGGTCCCACCCTGGACGAACGATGTCTAGGGGTATAAATTAAAAGAGGACCAAGCCTTAGACTAGTCCCGCCCCGGACGAACGATGTCCGGGAGAGAAGAGCATCCGGTATGCCCCAGGGCAAAGCCGTGGCCCGCGACTGGTAGAATGAGGGAACTAGGTTTCACAGTAAACTATCTGAACCTCGTGGGCTCGGGCCATCAGGGTTTCGAAGTTGAAGGTTGGACGCCCAGGTCGTTGGGCCCTGGATGACAGGATTGAAACAATTTGACTAGCTAAAGTCAAGAATAGTCTAGTCCAGGCCGTTGGAACCAGGACCAAACCCTCAGAATCAGTCATGCACGGTGATAAAAAAAAATTCTAAGGGATAATAGAAATAACATAAACCGGAGGAAGCAAAACAAATTGTCTTGGACACGTACGCGCCCATAAAAGTTACAAAAATCATAAAAATAAAAGGGGCAAGGTTGGAATCTGGGCCTAGGCTTCATCCTCCAGAAGATCCGCGTCTTCCTTCTCCTTGGCCTTGAATTCGGCCCTCTTCGAGTTCGGGTCGGGAAAAATCAGGAGGTTCATGCTTTTATCTTTGCGCCAAGCCATGTAGATGGCCTCCTCAAAGGTGACGTGCAACATGTCGTCCACCCGCTCCTTTCCGCGGCAGGCCTCCTCATGCGCCATCATTTCCTCGCGAAGAGAGCCGTCCAGCTCACGAACTCGGGCCTCCAAGCTTTGGACCTTCTCCCTGTCCCGGACGGACTGAGCCGCAGCCGCCTCTTGTGTGGCCTTTGCTCTGAGAAGCTCCACCTCCAGAAGGGCTACCTTCTCATTAGCCTCGGTTTCTTTCTGGGACAAGGCCTCTTCAAGCCCAACCTTGACTCGATCAAACTCTGCGCAGTCTGTGTTGGCCTGAGCAACCGCTTTGTTCAAGGACTCCTGAGCCTGGGCCATCTCCCTGGCCAGGGCCTCCTTAGCAGCCTCCCTTTGATTCACGGCCGCCTCCAGCTCCAGCTGGAGCGTCTCCATCTTCATGCCCGCCTCGGCCACCAGGTCAGCATTCCGATGGGACAGTAGAGCGTCCTGGAACAAAGAAAATTAGAAGAATCCTTACAAACAAATAAAAAGAGGGAAGAAAAACATGAAGTAAACTTACAGCGGTGGCCTGATGGCAGAGGGCCTGAGAGATGAACAACATGTCCGGGTTGGCGATGGTGGCATATTGTTTGAGTTGGAGGTTGGACATGGTGTTCCCCACCTGTTCCAGCAAGTTCGCTGCGAAAGGGGCCGTGTCCTGCCCCAGCTTAGGGCGAAAGCCCATCTCGGCGGCTGGCCGATCCACGATTGGCTGGGGGACGCTGAAAGCCGCCGGGCGCTCAGCGAACTCAACTTGACGACGAATCGTCAGGGCCTTGTACATCTCATCCCTCCTTTCCCGGCCACTCTCCCAGGTCCGGGAAATTAGCCTGGACTGCTCGTCCTGCCAGACGGCTTCCCCCTCCACAGGTAGGGCCGGTGTTGTTGGAATCTCCTTCACAGCAAGGCGGCTTTCCCCGTATGACTCTCTGGCCGAGCCAGCCCGCCTCTTCCAAGTCCAAGGCCCTTTTCCCAGAACTCTGGCTTACCGCAAGTTTCGACTCCAGATCGATCATTGGGGTTTGGGCGAGGCCGGGGACAGCGGCCGGTTCCACGACCATAACAGGGACTGCGGCCACTGCGACCTCCCCGGGTCGAGGATCCGCCCCTGGAGTCTCCTTGTTGCGGGAGGGGCCCGGGCCTGGCACCTCAGGTGTTTTCTTGGCAGCCTTTTTTGCAGCGACCCTAGCTGCCCTCGCGGCCCGGACTTCGAGGAGCTGCCTCATCTCGTCCACGGGGTTAGACATGTCAGAGTCTCCTGCAACAAACGCAAATGAAAAAGAGTTAGTACGATTGAACAGGAAAATAGAAGTTAAAACTAAGAGTGACCCGGGACAAACCCTTATCTAAGCCCCGGGCGTGACTCAACTCATCTAACGCGAAAAAGTAGACTCGATCCCCCATGTCGTCCAGGTTCATGAAATTCCCATACTGAAGGAACCCAGACAAAAACATGAGAACTTCCGAGTCTACGGGAACGGGAGACGAAGGTCTTGTCTCCCCGTCAACCCCGAGCGCGGGGCCTCAAAGTGCTAGCCTATCCCTAGCTAAGTCCCTAACTTGGGGAGCATAAGTTAAGATTAAAGGTGAGTTACCTCGCCAAGATACGCTAGTCCCAGGGGTACCCGTGTTCGGCAGGGCCTCCTCGAAGAGGGCTTCTAGCTCCTCAGAAGCGGCCGCCTCTGACTGGACCAAGTCCCTCTTCTGCTTGGCCGCGTCCACCCGTGCCGCAGCCTCTACTTCCCCGATGTGTTCCAGGGCCAGCTGCTCCCTTATGGTGGAATTCTTCTCGCACTAAATTCCCCGAAGGCTCGGGACGACGATAGTCTGGTGGGCCGCGAGCAGCCTGACCAGTCGGAGGTTGTTCATATTGACGTAGAGTCCTACGTCCAGGTCTTCTGTGCTCAGCCTAGAGTAAAACCTCCTCTGGTCCAAGATGAATTGGGTGAGAGGAGTCTGGGCAAAAGGTCCTGCCACCCGAAGTAACACGATGAGAAACAAAAAAGAAAAACCGGCCAGCTAAGGGTCGGGAAAGCATTTACCCACTCGTTGGAAGTCCAGCAGTAGCGTGGGGTTCTTCTCCACGAGGAACCCGGACGTCATGAACCAGTAATGTCGGACGTCCGGGGGATGCTTCCAGGTGCCTGTAGGAGCGGGGTAGCTACCCCGCGGCTTCAGCCTATAGAAGCTGTCCAAGGTCTTATCCTTGGAATTGACCTGCGGTTCCATCTTATAGAAGTACAAGATTTATGCGGGGGTCGGCTGAACGATCTCCTTCGCAACGCAGAAGACACGCCATCCCACAAGCAGTCAGTGCAGAGTGCTGGAGAGCACGGAGCTCAGATAAAGATACCTCCAATTATTAGAGCAAGTAAGAAGGAAAGCCGGAAGACATATCCAGTATGCGCTCGGTGTAAGAGGCATCATCTAGGAGAATGTCGAGCAAGGGCCTGTTTTCCATGTAATATGTTTGGACATCGTAAGAAGGATTGCCCAATGTGAAGGAAGGATGAGCAAAAGGGGATGGACAACTCGACTCCAGCTCGAGTGTTTATTCTGAGGCAATCAGAGACTGAGACTAGTTCTGTAATGACCCGAATTTGCTAATAGGGCTTAGGGCCTTGATTAGTGTGCCTGGAGGACAATAAATGAATTATTATGTTAATATATGAATTAATGTGAATATGTGATAATGATGCATGTTTAGTTGAGTTAAATGTGCATGTGGGCCCCGACTGGATATTAGGGGTATAAATGTGATAAATGCTATATATATGTGATATGTTTGTGCAGCACGATCCGAGACAGTCCTGGGGAGCGGTTAGCCAGAAAGTCACAACGGGGCTGAGAATATGACTCGGGGCGAGTTGAGGGGTAATTTGGGCACTAGTTACTACACGAGGTTATCGGGTTAAGAAAATAAATATTTGGAGATATTGGGGAATATTGGGGAAATTTACCATTTTTCCCTCGGGGACGTTTTGGTACCCCGAGCCTTGAGGTAACCACATGGATTAAGTTAAATAAAACAAAAAGGAAGAATCATTTAGAAGCTTAAGAAACCAACACTTACTTTTTCCTTTCAGCTGAAGATAGTTCTTATCTTTCACTCTCTAAGACAAACTCAAGGAAAATTCTGGTGGAATTAGTCAAGAATTGAGGATTTTGGGCTGTTAGAATTAAGGAGCTAAAGTTGGGACTTGAGGAAGCAGTTCTGAGGTTCAATCCAGCAAAGGTAAGTGCCAATCATGTTAAATTGTGTCAATTTATTAGCTGGTTTAAGGTTGAATATCTGAGTTTGCATGTTGGCTGAGGTTGTAGTTTGTTCTTGGTGGCTTGGCTAAATTTGGAGCTAGACTCTGTTGGGTTTTGAAGCTGATTCTGTTAGAAATTATTATGGTGATAAACTGGGACTATTAGTTTAGTTTTGGGGAGGATTGGTTTGAAGAAAATGCAGGAAAAAGGGTGAGAAATCTGGGTTTGGAGGTGAGGGCTGCGGCCCGTGTGCGCGCGCGGCCATGGGAGGCCGGAATGCTTGAGGCACGCCGCGGCGCTTGGTGATGCGCATCGCGGCCCGTGTGTGCTTCAGGGAGATGCTAGCCTCTGTTTCGAGGCTAGCCACGACGCTTGAGGGTAGGGCCACAGCTCTTAGTGCCAGTCTGAGTTTTTAAGTGTGTTTAGGTTTGGGAACTCAATGGTTAAGGCTCGGGATGGATTTTATCACCCAAATTGATAGAATTCAAGGTCCCGGAGATTAGAGATATGGCTCAAAGTTATTTAATGGATTAGAACTTAATGGATGATATTGTTAATGTGTTGTGACTAGGGTTTCGGCAAGGCTCAAGTTAGAGGACTGTGCTCGGGACGTCGGTCCTCGGAGAGCTCAGGACTCATGTAAGAAAACCCTTGTTCCCATAGAGCTTGTATGCAGGGCTGAGCCCAATGTGTTTGAATTGCATGGCATATCCCTTTGATTGTATTTAATAGTATTCTGTACTTGTTTATTATGTTATGAGTGCAATTATGTGAATGATCGGCAAGAGCCGGGAACGATGTAGGCCGAGGTCGGCAGGGGCCGGGAACGGCGTTGGGCACGTTGAGTGTAAGGTCGAGTACGGCAAGGGGCCGGGGGCAGCGTTGAGCATGTGGAGTGTAAGTTGCCAGGGCGAGTACCTTAAGGATACTTGGGATATCCTCACGGTGTAGACCGCGAACCCAGGCCTGGTAATGCGCCTGAGATGGCTAGGCCGTATCGGTTTAGCCTATTGACGGCCAGTTTATATACTTGGTGTATGTTTTGCATATGTTGTCTGTTTGTGGGTTTCTTGCTGGGCTTCAGCTCACAGATGCTCTGTGGTGTAGGTAAGGCCAAGGAGAAAGCCAGCCAACCAAGAGTGTAGCAGGCATGAGGCGACGTGTACATGTTTGGCCAGCCTGGCTGCCACAGCCAGTGGATTTTGGGAGATGTTTGTAAATAAACCTAGATTTTGTCATTTAGTCGACTTGGTTCAATTTATATGTTGTAAATGTTTCTAAACTGTATTTTGGGATCCCAAGTGTTAAACTTTTATGATTTACAATGAAATGGAATTGTTTCTAAAGTTGTTCCTCTGTTTATGGCTTAATTACACTATTTGACCTAAAACCTCGATTGGCGAGTTGAATACACGCTTTAAACTCACTTAGTAACGACTCTAAGGAAGTAGGACGTTACAACTTGGTATCAGAGCGAGCCAAGGTTATTGGTTCTGGAGATTGACCGAACATGTACACTCGCTGTCAGTGAAAGGCTCAACTCAGGGTTGGTTGGTAAGATTGACTAATATGTTTGAATGCCCTGTTTGCCTGCTTATCTTATATAGAGCATGATGAATGAGTTAACATATGCATGATGCTAGGGCATGGCTCGTTGTGTGTATATGCTATATGAGTTATTGCTTGTGGATGGCTAATGTGTTTGGGAGGTGGGTTTTGGATGTTGTTATCATGCCTGATGAGCAGCGTCGTTGGTTGCAGGTATATTTGTTTAAATGCCTCAGCAATAAGCTAGACTCCGCGGCAGTGGGGCCGAGGATGACAACCAGGGTCAGGACCCTCCACTTGCCCCACAGAATTAGCAAGAGATGTTCGACGAGATGGAAGCTAGACTGCAGCGAACAGAGGAAGAGTTGTGACAGTTGAGGCAGCAGGCCCCACCTCAGGTTACTGGGCTGCCAGTGCAGCAGGTTGCAGCACCAGTGCCAGTGCAGTCTGCTACGGAGAATAAGTGGGAACCTTTGTATGAGAGGTTCAGGAAGCAGCATCCTCCCACCTTTGAGGGAGGATCAGACCCACTGCGGGCAGAGCAGTGGATGAATATGATTTCCTCAATTCTGGATTTTATGAGAGTTCAGGGGAATGAGAAGGTAGCCTGTGCTAGCTACATGTTTAGAGAGGATGCCCGCATCTGGTGGGATGTGGTGGTTCAGAGAAGGGGCGTATCAGTTATGACCTGGGAAGAATTCAGAAAGTTGTTCAACGAGAAGTATTACAGTGTGGCCGTTCGAGCTGCGAAGGTTGATGAGTTTATCAACCTGACTCAGAACCGATCGACAGTGACAGAGTATGCTATAAAGTTTGACAGATTGGCAAAGTTTGCGCCAGATTTAGTGCCAACTGATGCGACAAGAAGGGATAGGTTTGTGCAGGGGTTGAATGTTATGATTTCCCGCGATGTGAATATTACCTTGGATCCAGAGACTACTACTTATGGCCAGGTTGTGGATAAGGCCCTTACAGCTGAGAGGGACGAAGATCAGATTTGGAAGGAAAGCGTTGTTAGGTGCGATGCCAGGAGGACAGTGCCTCCTTTTGTTGGATTCAGTCGTGGTGGTGGTTCTAGTGAGCAGAAGAGGAAGGCCCCAGATTCCTTTGTTCCTCCCAGTTCAGATAAGAGGGCAAGGGGTGCTTCCACTGGCCGTCCGGGTGGCAGTGACAACTGGAGGAGTTTTCCAGTGTGTCCGCGGTGTAGGCAACGACACCAGGGTGAGTGCAGGATTAGGGCCTGCTTTGTTTGTGGGAGTGACAGTCTTGCTCCTGCCAAGGTATTCACTTTGACACAGACTGAGGCGGAGGCTAGCCTCTCAATTATGACAGGTCAGATCTCTAGTGCTGGTTCTTTTTATACTGCATTTTTTGAGTTAGGGGCTACTCATTCATTTGTATGTGCTAGAATGATAGATCAGCTTTGTAGACCTAGTGGTGTGTATGCTAGGGGATTTCAGACTTTGTTGCCAACAGGAGAATTGGTAGTCTCTAGGAAGTGGATTAGAGCATTGCCAATAGAGGTAGATGGTAGGGAACTGTCTGTTGATTTGATTGAGTTAGAGATGGATGAATTCGATATGATTCTAGGAATGGATTGGTTATCAAAGTATGGGGCAACGATTGACTGCAAGCGCAGAATGGTGACTTTTGAACCAGAAGGGGAGGTACCCTTTGTGTTTGTGGGGACAGTTGGTGGACCGCGAGTATCAATGATTTCAGCATTGAGGATTATAGACCTGATGCAGGAAGGTTGCATAGGATTCCTAGCGAGCGTTGAGGATACCTCTAGGGTGGTGTCGGTTGGACCGGGTGAGACTAGATTGTTGTGTGAGTTTTTAGATTTGTTTCCAGCAGATTTGTCAGGGTTGTCGCCGCAGCGGGAGATTGACTTTGTTATAGAGCTGGTACCAGGAGCGGAGCCAGTATCTAGGACACCTTATAGAATGGCTCCAGCGGAGTTAAAGGAGTTGAAGATTCAGTTGCATGAGTTACTTGATTTGGGGTTCATCAGACTGAGTTTCTCGCCATGGGGTGCTCTAGTGTTGTTTGTTAAGAAAAAAGATGGATCCCTTAGGATGTGTATTGATTACAGGGAGCTAAACAAGTTAACCATTAAGAACAAGTATCCACTGCCTAGGATCGACGATTCATTTGACCAGTTACAGGGAAGAACAATGTTTTCCAAGATAGATCTCTGATCAGGTTACCATCAGTTAAGGATTAAAGAGGAGGACATACCAAAGATTGATTTCCGAACGAGGTATGGACACTATGAATTCCTAGTTATGTCCTTTGGATTAACTAATGCCCCAGCAGCCTTCATGGACATGATGAATAGGGTTTTCAAGGATTATCTGGACAAGTTTGTGATTGTATTCATCGACGACATCCTAGTGTACTCTCAGTCAGAGACAGAGCACGAGCAGCATCTACGGTTGGTTCTACAGCGATTGAGAGAGCATAAGTTATATGCTAAGTTCAGTAAGTGTGAGTTCTAGTTGCCACAAGTTACATTTCTGGGCCATATTGTCAGTAAGGAGGGGATTCTGGTTGACCCAAGTAAGATTGAGGCGGTCAAAGATTGGCCTAGACCGAGCAATGTTCCTGAAGTGAGGAGTTTTCTGGGTTTAGCGGGATATTATCGACGGTTCGTTGAGGGGTTCTCCAGAATAGCTACACCTTTGACAGAACTGACAAAGAAGAAGGCAAGGTATGTCTGGACGGACAGATGTGAGAACAGTTTCAAGGAGTTGAAGCGGTGACTGATCACCGCGCTAGTGTTAAGTTTACCGACAGATAATGAAAAGTTTGTGGTTTATTGTGATGCATCCGGACAGGGTTTGAGGTGTGTGTTGATGCAAGCTGGTAAGGTGATAGCCTATGCATCGAGACCGTTAAAGGAGTATGAGCAGAGATATCCCACGCATGGTTTGGAGTTGGTAGCGGTGGTGTTCGCACTTAAGATTTGGAGACATTATCTTTATGGTGAGAAGTGCGAGATATACATCGACCATAAGAACTTGAAGTATTTCTTTACTCAGAAAGACCTGAATATGCGCCAGAGGTGGTGGCTGGAGTTGGTTAAGGATTATGATTGTGATATCCTATACCATCCTGGGAAGGCTAATGTAGTGGCTGATGCATTGAGCCGAAGAGGCCCGGGACAGTTGTTTAGTTCGAGGCAGATATCTCACAAGTTAGCTGAGGAGATGACCAGAGCAGGGATAGAGTTGGTGGTTGGACAGTTGGCCAACATCACTCTTCAGTCTACACTCCTTGAGAGGATCAAGGAAGCACAGGGGAAATATTTCCAGTTGAGAGGTCATAGGGAGAGTGCCTTAGTCAGAGCGACTAAGGACTTTTCCATTTCAGAGATGGGGTTACTAAAGTACAAGGGACGGATTTGCGTTCTGATGGATTCTGATATCCGGCGAGAGATCTTAGATAAACCGCATACCACACCCTATTCTTTGCACTCGGGTACGACGAAGATGTATGTAGCGCCCTACTTCCTTAGAGCCGTTACCAAGTGTGTTTAAAATCGTGCTTTCAACTCGCTAATCAAGGTTTTAATTCAAACTGTGTAACTAAGCCATAATTAAAAGGAAAACATTAGAGAAAGTAGTTTTTCATAGCAAATCATAAAAGTTTACACCTGGGATCCCAAAACACAGTTTAGAAAATATTTATAACACAGAACTGATCTGAGTCGACTAAACGACAAAATCTAAGTTCATTTACAAGCATCTCCCAAAATCCCCTAGCCGTGGCAGCCAGGCTGGCCGGACATGTACACGCCACTTCACGCTAGCTATACTCATGGTTGGTTGATCTTCTCTTTACCCTTACCTGCGCCACAGAGCATCTGTGAGCTGAAGCCCAGCAAGAAAACCCATAACAGATAAGATATGCAATACACAAGTCAAGCATATAGACAGGCCACCAATGGCTAAAACACATACGGCCTAGCCGTCCCTGGCGTTTACCAAGCCCTGGGTTCGCGGACCGCGCCGTGAGGATATCCCAGGTATCCTTTTGGGGACTCGCCCTGGCAACTTGTACCCCACGTGCGCAACGCTGCTCCCGGCCCCTTGCCGTTCTCGGCCTTGCACTCAACGTGCCTGACGCCGTTCCCGGCCCCACGCCGTTCTCGGTCTATATCGTTCCCAGCTCTTGCCGATCACGCACATAATATCATACACGATATAATAACAAATACAGAATTCAAGTATAAACAGATAAAGAGCTACGCTCTGCAATTCTAGCATATAGGGCTCGGCCCTGCATATCATTTCCATTCAGCACACTGGGCTCAGCCCTGCATACAAGCTCTATGGAGACAGGGGTTTTCTTACCTGAGTTCTGAGCTTCCTGAGCACCGATGCCCCGAGCACAGTTCGCTAACGTGAGCCTCGCCGAAATCCTAGTCACAACACATAACAACATCCGTCCATCAAATTCTAACCTAATAAATAACTCCGAACCACAATCCCTAACTTCCAGGACCTTGAATTCTTTCAATCCGGATGATAAAATCCATCCCGAGCCTTACCCCTTGGGTTCCCAAGCCTAAAATACCATTAAAACCCAATCTGACACTAAGGTCCGCGGCCCTACCCACTAGAGTCGCGGCTAGCCTCGAAACAGAGGCTAGCTCTTCACTGACCCCCACACGAGCCGCGGCGCACCCAGCAGGTGCCGCGGCGCTCCCAGCAGGTGCCGCAGCGCGCATGAATCTCTTGGCCTCCCATGGCCGCGCGCGCACGCGGGCCGCGGCGCTCCACAGCGAACCCAGATTTCTACACCAGTTTTCCATTCTTCCTTCATGCCAATTCCCACCAAAACTAAGCTAACAATCCTAGTTAATAACACCATCATTCCAGCTCAATTTCAACACCAAAACCCAACAAAAACCTACTCCAAAGATAAAACTAGAACACCCAAAAACAGCCTAGATTCTACCCACATGCAAAGCTTGAAAACACAGCTGAAACTTGAACATAACTTCCATGAAAAAGCTTACCTCTTGCTGAATTTAAACCCCTGATGTTGAACCTTAGTCCTCAAGCTTCAAGTCCCTAGAGTATCCCAGCTGAAATCCTCCTAACTTCCTAGCCAATTTCCTTTGAGTTCCCTTCAAGTTTAGCCTTAGAGAGTGAGAGAGAGAGACCAAACGCTAACTTCAGTTTCTAAAGGAAGAAATATCGGTTTCCTCAAGTTTCTACACAATTCCCCTTTTTTGTTTTATTTGACTTAAGTCTAAAGGGTTACCTCAAGGCTCGGGGTACCAAAACGTCCCCGAGGGCAAAATGGTAAATTTCCCAAATATTCCCACCTAGACATTCTATCCTCAAATATATCTCCAAATATTTATTTTCATGTCCCAATAACCCCATAACTTATCTACTACCCAGATTACCCCTCGACTCACCCCGAGTCCGAATCTCAACCCCGTTGTGACTCTCTGGCTAACCGCTCCCCAGGACTGTCTCGGATCGTGTTGTACAGACATATCACACATATACAAGATATATCTCATTTATCACATTTATGCCCCTAATATCCAGACGGGGCCCACATGCACATTTAACTCAATTAAACATGCATCATAATCATATATACACATAAATTCACATATAAGCACATTATCCCACTTATTGCCCTCCAGGCACACTAATCAAGGCCCTAAGCCTGATTAGCAAATTCGGGTCATTACAATGTACCAGAACTTGAGAGCTCTGTATTGGTGGTTGGGCATGAAGAGGGATGTGGTGGATTATGTGGCCAAGTGCTTAACTTGCCAGCAAGTTAAGGCTGAGCATCAGAGGCCAGCAGGGTTGCTGCAGCCTCTAGGGATCCCAGAATGGAAGTGGGAAGATATCACTATGGACTTTGTGGTTGGTTTGCCGAGGACTGTGGGACAGAATGACTCGGTATGGGTGATTGTGGATAGGTATACCAAGTCCGCCCACTTTTGGCCTGTTAGGACAACTTATACTGTGGAGCAGTACCCTGAGTTGTATGTGAAGGAGATTGTTCGACTTCATGGGGCTCCGAGGTCGATAGTATCCGACAGAGACCCCACCTTCACTTCCAAGTTTTGGGAGAGTCTGCAGAAGGCTATGGGCACACAATTACGGTTTAGTACCGCTTATCATCCTCAGACAGATGGAAAGTCTAAGAGAATGATTTAGATATTGGAGGATATGTTGCGAGCTTATGGGCTAGATTTTGGGGGATCGTGGAGTAAGTATCTTCCTTTGATCGAGTTCTCGTACAACAACAGTTATCAGGCGACCATCGGAGTGGCTCCGTACGAGAGGCTTTATGGAAGGAAGTGTAGATCACCTATTCATTGGGATGAGACAGGAGAGAGGAGATATCTGGGTCCAGAGATGGTTCAGAGGACCAATGAGGCAATTGAGAAGATTAGAGCGCGTATGCTCGCCTCCCAGAGTCGATAGAAAAGTTATTCAGACCTGAAACGCAGGAGCATGGAATTTCAGGTTGGTGATCATGTGTTCCTTAGGGTTTCACCCATGAAGGGTGTGAAATGGTTTGGTGTTCGGGGCAAGTTGAGCCCTAGGTTTGTTGGCCCCTTCGAGATTCTGGAACGAGTTTGTGAGGTAGCTTACAGACTAGCAATGCCTCCAGCTTTATCAGAGGTTCATGATGTTGTCCATGTATCCATGCTCCGGAAGTATATGTCAGATTCGACGCATGTTCTAAGTTGTGAGAATCTGGAGCTTGATTAGGATTTGTCCTATGAGGAGAAGCCGGTTCAGGTTTTTGACCGAAAAGATAAAGTCTTGCGGAGCAAGACCATCGCCTTGGTGAAAGTTCTGTGGAGAAACAGCAAGGTTGAGGAGGGGACATGGGAACTTGAGTCAGAGATGAGGGAGCGGTATCCCGAATTGTTCAGGTAATTTCGAGGACGAAATTTCTGTAAGGAAGGGATAGTTGTAACGACCCGAATTTGCTAATAGGGCTTAAGGCCTTGATTAGTGTGCCTGGAGGGCAATAAATGAATTATTATGTTAATATATGAATTAATGTGAATATGTGATAATGATGCATGTTTAGTTGAGTTAAATGTGCATGTGGGCCCCGACTGGATATTAGGGGTATAAATGTGATAAATGCTATATATATGTGATATGTTTGTGCAGCATGATCCGAGACAGTCCTAGGGAGCGGTTAGCCAGAAAGTCACAACGGGATTAAGAATCCGACTCGAGGCGAGTCGAGGGGTAATTTGGGCACTAGTTATTATACGGGGTTATCGAGTTAAGAAAATAAATATTTGGAGATATATTTGAGGATAGAATGTCTAGGAGGGAATATTGGGGAAATTTACCATTTTTCCCTCGGGGACGTTTTGGTACCCCGAGCCTTGAGGTAACCACATGGATTAAGTTAAATAAAACAAAAAGGAAGAATCATTTAGAAGCTTAAGAAACTGACACTTACTTTTTCCTTCCAGTTGAAGATAGTTCTTATCTTTCACTCTCTAAGACAAACTCAAGGAAAATTCTGGTGGAATTAGTCAAGAATTGAGAATTTTGGGCTGTTATAATTAAGGAGATAAAGTTGGGACTTGAGGAAGCAGTTCTGAGGTTCAATCCAGCAAAGGTAAGTGCCAATCATGTTAAATTGTGTCAATTTATTAGCTGGTTCAAGGTTGAATATCTGAGTTTGCATGCTGGCTGAGGTTGTAGTTTTTTCTTGGTGGTTTGGCTGAATTTGGAGCTAGACTCTGTTGGGTTTTGAAGCTGATTCTGTGTTAGAAATTATTATGGTGATAAACTGGAACTATTAGTTTAGCTTTGGGGAGGATTGATTTGAAGAAAACCCAGGAAAAAGGGTGAGAAATCTGGGTTTGGAGGTGAGGCCGCGGCCCTAGAAGGGGCACGCCGCGGCCCGTGTGTGCACGCGGCCATGGGAGGCCGAAATGCTTGAGGCACGTCGCGGCGCTTGGTGATGCGCGCCGCGACCCATGTGTGCTCCAGGGAGATGCTAGCCTCTATTTCGAGGCTAGCCGCGGCGCTTGAGGGTAGGGCCGCGACTCTTAGTGCCAGTCTGAGTTTTTAAGTGTGTTTAGGTTTTGGAACTCAATGGCTAAGGCTCGGGATGGATTTTATCACCTGGATTGATAGAATTCAAGGTCCCGGAGATTAGAGATATGGCTCAAAGTTATTTAATGGATTAGAACTTAATGGATGATATTGTTAATGTGTTGTGACTAGGGTTCCGGGGAGGCTCAAGTTAGAGGACTGTGCTCGGGACGTCGGTGCTCGGAGAGCTCGGGACTCAGGTAAGAAAACCCTTGTTCCCATTGAGCTTGTATGCAGGGCTGAGCCCAATGTGTTTGAATTGCAGGGCGTAGCCCTTTGATTGTATTTGCTAGTATTTCGTACTTGTTTATTATGCTATGAGTGCAATTATGTGAATGATCGGCAAGAGCCGGGAACGGTGTAGGCTGAGGTCGGCAGGGGCCGGGAACGGTGTAGGTCGAGGTCGGCAGGGGCCGGGAACGGTGTTGGGCACATTGAGTGCAAGGCCGAGTACGGCAAGGGGCCAGGGGCAGTGTTGAGCACGTGGAGTGCATGTTGCCAGAGTGAGTCCCTTAAGGATACCTGGGATATCCTCACGGTGTTGACCGCGAACCCAGGGCCTGTTAAAGCGCCTAGGACAGCTAGGCCATATGTGTTTAGCCTATTGACAACCAGTTTATATACTTGGTGTATGTTTTGCATATGTTCTCTGTTTGTGGGTTTTCTTGCTGGGCTTCGGCTCACAGATGCTCTGTGGTGCAGGTAAGGGCAAGGAGAAAGCCAACCAACCATGAGTGTTGCAGGCATGAGGCGGCGTGTACATGTTTGGCCAGCCTGGCTGCCACAGCCAGTGGATTTTGGGAGATGTTTGTAAATAAACCTAGATTTTGTCTTTTAGTCGACTTGGCTCAATTTATATGTTGTAAATGTTTCTAAACTGTATTTTGGGATCCCAAGTGTTAAACTTTTATGATTTACAATGAAATGGAATTGTTTCTAAAGTTTTTCCTCTGTTTATGGCTTAATTACACTATTTGACCTAAAATCTCGATTAGCGAGTTGAATGCACGCTTTAAACTCACTTAGTAACAGCTCTAAGGAAGTAGGGCGTTACAAGTTCCTCAGGGGTGGCAGGTCAGTTTTCTAGTTCTGAGTTTTGAGTTATGCTATTTGGCTTTGGTGCCATGCTATTCCTTTGTTTGTTGCATATAGAAGGGCATAAAGATGATATACAGATCACATGGTTACGTTGTGATGGGAAGGTAATACTATATTGGTAATTTAAGAAATCAGGTGAATTATTGTGGAAGGACTCATTAGTGACTTTGATAAAGTTGGTTATGACTGAATTTAGTATGATTCATGATATGGATTAGTTGAGTAAGTGTGGGGCAATTATAAATGGCAAGGAAAGTACAGTAACTCTTGGGCTTGAGAGTGGGAAGCCTTGTGGCAATTGGCATTGTGCGCGGGTTCTGTATGCTTATGATATTTGTAGTGAGAGTTGGGGTTTTATTGCAGGGAGATGCATAGAAATCTTAGTTGGTTTGGTGGATACCACTTAGATCGTGCCAGTGAGATCAGGACAGACTGGATTAGTCTGTGAGTTCTGAATGTGTTTCCAGGTAGTTTGCCAGGGTTTCTTTTATATGAAAGGAGACTAGAATGGTGATTGGATCAGTGCCAGGGATGGAATTAGATGTAAGCACTATTTTGAATGGCTCAGCAGAGTTGTAAGAATTAAAGGTTCAGTTATTGAGTAAGATGGAATTCTCTAAGGTGGATCTTGGATCTGGTTAGGACCAGTTAGAGATCAGAGAGAAAGTTATATAAAAGATTGTGTTTGTATCGGATAAGAGCACTGAGAGTGCTGAATATGTCTTGAGAATTGTTTAATGCCAAGTACTTGTGAATCAGATGAACAGAGCATTCAAAGGTTTAATTCAATGGGATTTGTGATCGTCTTGGACGATGGTATTGTGGTTTTTTCTTTGCGGAGATTTGCCAAGGTTAAGGAACGCCTTAGGGGCAAGAGTGTCTTTGGGTGGTAAGGATATTGCAGGTACCTTGGGAAATATTTATGAGTCTTCTTGTAGATCAGAACTAGTTAGTAGGTTGTTATGACACCTCAGTAGCAGAAAAAGTAATTGCTTATGCAACATGTTGGTTATAGGATTTGACCAGAACTAGAGTAGAGTTTCTGGTGGGCTAGGTGGCCAATTTTATGTTTGAGATTATCATTTTGGAAAGGAAAACAAGGAAAACAACTAAGTGAACCACAGATAAGAAAGATTGAATGGAAAGTCTTAGCTGGATTAGCTAAGAGTTGTGCAGTATCAGATATGAATTTATTGTGGTATAGGGTCGGATTTGGAATCTGATGGACTCTGAGATTAATTGGGAGATTCTGGATGAATCTCATGTTATTCTTCTATTCTCTTCATTCAGGCATTATGGAAATGTAACAGGATATGAAAGCTTTATAGTGGTGGCCTGAGATGGAGAGGGATGTAATGGAATGCGTGGTAAAGTTCTTAGCCTGATAGCAGGTCAGATCAGCGTGTCAGAACTCGGTGAGGCCATTGTAGCCTTTGAGTATTTCATAATGGAAATAAGAGAGGATCGCAATGGGTTTCGCGGTGGGTTTGCCCAGGTTAGTGGGTCAACATGAGTTGGCATTGAGTCATTATGGACCAGTAGTCCAAGTGAGTTCATTTTTATTAGCAAGGATAAGTAAATAGTACAGTTGATCAGCATTCAAATCTCTTTGTGAGAGGGATAGAGCGCCTTCATGAAATTCAAGGTCTATCTTATCAGATGAAGACTCTATTGTTACTTCTAGGTTATGGAAGGGTGAGGGAAGGCGATGAGTATATAGATGGAATTTAGTACAGTTTATTACTCTCAGACTGATGGTAAATCAGAGAGAGAGGGTTATCCAATTATTATTGGAAGAACATCTTATAAGATGAATGAGTTAATATATGTCTGGATCCTGAGGTGGTTTAGGGGACCATTAAGGTTGTTAGAGGTTAGAGCTGCCCTTTTCTTTGGCACTGCCAGGTATATACAGTGTATTTTGTATTTCCATGCTGAGGACATGGGTCGAAAGAAACTCATGAGTTGAGTTATGAGAATCTGGGGATTTGGGACTAAGTTATTTTGTAAAGAATAGCCAGTCCAGATATTAGACAGAAAGAATAAGGTTATGAGGAACAAAGTTATACCTTGGGTTAAGGTATGTTACAGAAACAGTGAGGTCGAGGGAACGACCTGGGAAACTGGAATCAGTTGTGCGGAATTCTTATTCCGGGTTGTTCAGGTAAATTTCAAGGACGAAATTTCTGTAAGGAGGGGATAGTTGTGATGCCCCAAATTTCCTAATAAGGTTTAGGTACTTGATTAGGCGGTCGGGAGGGCCATAATTGCTATATTGTGTTATTAAATGATAATATGCATGTTTAGGTGTATTAAATATGCATGTGAACCCATTTCTGAGTAATTGGGTGATTTTCATATTTTGGCTATTTCGGGCATATTTGGCATATATGTGATATGTGTGTGGTGCTTTATTATTATTTGGTTATGCCAGGGTTACCCAGCACAAGACGATCTTAGGACGTAAGCTAGTGGGAAAGTCACAACGGGATTTATTCTTGACTTGGAGTAAGTCAAGGGGTATTTAGAGCATTATCGGGTTATTGGGTAATGGGAATAAATATTTGGTGATACATTGGGAGTTAGTAAGATCAGGGGGAAATTCTGGAGGTTTTGACTATTTTGTCCCCGGGAGTGTTTTCGGGACCCCAAGCGTTAGGATTTGGTTGAGGCTACTTAAGCTTGAAGTAACCTTTTAAGAAATAAAAAGAACATTCTGTACGTTCTATCTCCTTCTAAGTTCCACTTTCGTCTCCCGATCGCATTTTCGAAGGTAACTTGAGTTCTAGGACTCGGATTCAAGCGAGGATCGAGGCATAGTGATCCTAGGAAATATTAGAAGCTTATTAGTCGGAGGATTTAGTTGGAAACAACTCAATCGAAGGTAATTCAAGTTTTAAGTTCTAAGTTTTTAAATTTTTTAAGCTTGAATTTGATTTTGTGTTTTGATGTGTTTTTGGGTGATTTGAGACTTGGGTTTTGTTGGTTTTGGATCATGGGGATGTTTAGGAACTTTGATTTTTGAGTTTGGAGATGTTTGGATATGTTTTTGAAAGGTTTTTAGATGAAGAAATGGAGTTTTTTTGGCTGGGTTCGAGGTTGAGCCGCGACTCTATTCTTGGGCGCTACGGCTCAAACTTGAAGAAGCTGGTGGTTTGGTGCTTATGGGCTATTTGAGCTGCGGCTCTATTGGGTAGAGCTGAGGCTCTAATTGCTGTCAGAGAGGATTTTTCGGCCTGACTTGAGTGGGTCTGCGGCTCTAATGGTTGGGGCCACGGCTCAAAAGAGGAAAAGTGACCAAAATGGGTTTTTAGTCATGGGAACTCAAACCTTAGGCCTCAGGATCATTCATACTACCCGGATTGGTGGCGTTTGATGTCTCAGAGGCTAGGTCTTGGTTCCGGGATTGGTTTTAGAACTTGAACTCATTGGATCACCATTTATGGTTGTGACTAGGTTATCACTAGAAGCTTGGAGTAAGGTGTAACGACCCGGATTTTCAAGACTCAATAATGCGGAAATATAAATGTTTTCATTTAACAAAATGTCTCAAAAACCCATAAAAAAAAACTTTTAAAAAAGTCGTATGGCCATACTTAACATTTAATTACAAACATGTTTTATAAAGATTAGAGTGAGCCTAGTTTAGGAAAATTACACAACATTTCCAAAAATAAAAAGGCTTCCCAAAAGGTCGGTCCACATGTACATTTGCAAGGAAGACTCCAGCGCTCACTGCTCTGCCTTGCCCTTGCTCTTACCTACAACATGAAACAACTAGGTAAGCGAAAACGCTTAGTAAGATCAACTTTCAAACAAAGCAGATAGAGAAATAGGGATCCGGACCCATTCGGACCCTACACAATCAATTTCAAGAACGCTAAAGCGTCCTGGCAAACTTATGGTCATGCCTGATAACCAAGGATAAATTAATTCATAACTAGATAAAAAAATCCTGCACTCAGAAAAATCCTAGAACAAGCAGATATATTATATCGCAACTAATCTTATCAACAATTATATCCCTGCACTCAGAAAACCCCAGAGCAAGCAGATATATTATATCACAACTATATCTTATCAACAATTATATCCCTGCACTCAGAAAATCCCAGAGCAAGCAGATATATTATATCACAATATAATTCGAGACCAACGCTCGACAATTTCCAACAATTCTGGCGTAACGCGCCCTCCAACATAATTGCTAATCTGTAAAAGAGAACCGAGTCTCCACACTAAGATCTAGCCAATAAATATTCTCATCAAGGGTAACTATCGTGTTACCTAGGGCATCGCTACTTATTCAAGAGTGTAATCCAATTTACACGGTTTTACGGAGACTTCTATGTTAATCAGTGGTACTGGTGAGCAGTTGCCCCTAGGGTGTTCAGCCTCACTCAATCTTGGCAACCCCTAGTATCTCTAGGCACTCTCACTGAATGGCCAATATTCACGGCTGCTATCCGGGAATAACTTATCAGAGCACTTGCTCGGATTCTAACCGTCCAATGATTAAGTAAGCATGAGGGCCCCTAGGTCCCATTTATCTTGGCGTCCCTAGGTTTAACGAGCTTATCCTCATCTCATGGCCACTCGTCGCGGTAATGAACCGGACATAAATAAAATCAAGCAGTGTGACGGGGATCAACCGTCTAGGATATGATGGACTTCTACCGTTGATATTTTCTAAATCAGCACTCACTAGACTAACGTCTCTAAGCAACTTTCTATGATAGCCTATATATGAGCATGTATCCCTATACTAACATACAAGACAATAATCATTTCATGTTGCAGCCATACAATATAAGTTGACTTACTTGGAGTCCTTAGCGCTCAGCAGGTTTTCACCCTCCAACGTTCAGTCCAGTTACGCTTAGCCAATACTGTAGTTATCCATACAGTATACTCGGATTAATTATGGCACTCATAATTCATTACTATTATTTTGGGCAGTTTGGTCATTTTAATAAAAGTCATTTGTAAGGATTTATAATCCTTATTTGGTTTTAAACCTATTAAGGAAAGTCATGCAAAATTTCGAGACTAAACCCTAAGTCTTTGGGAGACCTATCCTAAGGTCTCGATACCTAGGCTCGGGTATCACAATGGTATTTCCCCACAACCCGCTAAAATCTTATTCTTTCAAGGTATCGCTATTAACCCGCACTTTCGACTAGTCGGTTAAAATATGTAAGATTTTAGCCGGTATTATATCCAGAAAATACAAATAAATTCCTTAATTATTTTTAAAGAAAATAAACTCTTTAAATTTTCCTTTTATTTTTCTTAAGGTTTTAATATCTAAAAACCGTTTTAAGAAAATTGCCTAATTTGTCTTAATTAGGAAAACCGTTAAAAATTTCTCATCTTGACTAATTAATTTTCCAAAAGCAATTAATCAATTTTTACTTACTAGAAGAATAATTCATTTAATTATTTTCTCAAAATATAGGGTTTTAAACCCTCTTTTAATTTATTAACTATTAATAAATTAAATCTCTTATTTTTAGAAAGAATAAAAACTCTTTAATAAAAATAATTCATTTAAACTCAAAGGGATAATTTTAGTGAAAATATGATTCAAGACTTACCAATTTATATCTTGAAATAAGCAAAATTTTACTTTTTACCTTATGTTCCAAAATCTCATTTTTACACTAAGTGTGAAAAACCTATTTTTCACATTTTTAACTACATACTTCGTTAGTTCATAACTTGAAATTTACTTACCCAATTATTACCAAAATTGCCCAATTCCATTTTTGTTATGACATTTAGGTCTTTGTAAAATATTAGGTCAAAATGAGCATTTTTGATTGGTGAAATCATTTTCCAACAATGAGGTAAAAATGACCTTATTTTCAAGCCCTTATTTTTTTCTAAACTTTGACAGTTAATAACTTTCAAACCGTTCAATATTTTCTTACCAAATTTTACAGTGGAATAATAGGTTATGCCAGCAATATGTCCAAAAAATTTTAGAAAAAACTGGGTTCATTTTCCCTATACAGTGGCTGTCCAAACTTGGTTCCGAAAATAAGAATACGAAAAAACAGTTTTTTACCTAAACTTTGAAATAGCATAACTTACTCATTTCTAAACATTTTTTAGTGTTTCAAAAGCTCAATTTTATGTACTCAATCTCAAAAACATCACAGTACAATTTAATTTTACAAAAACAATATACAGTGGCTGCTTGACCCCTTGGAAGTCACAGCTCAAAACATGTTTGTTTTAGGGTATCCTACAAAACCCTTGGGGGTTTTGGTTCCCATTTTCAAAAATCAATACACATGCATCCTAAATATTATTAAACAACTAACATAACCTTATTACATCACCAACAAGAAACTTTAAGCATTAAATATACTAAATCATGCTTAAAACTAAAAACCCTACAACAAAATCATCAAAAGTAAACTTTTTACCTCTTTGGTGTTCTTGCTTAAGGTTTGGACCTTCCTATTAGCTTTGGCTCCTCCAAAACCTTTCAAAAACCCTAACAAACTTCCCCCAACAACATAGTCAATTAGCTATTTGAAACTCTATGCTTAAAACATTACAAAAGCCTAGATTAGTGAAACTTTACCTTAGGGAAAATACTTCCTAGACCAAGACTTAGCCTCAAAGTTTCCTTGGTGTTCTTGGGGTTGAAAAATGGAGAGAACACTTTGAGAGGTCTTCAAAAATCAGATGAGTGAATGAGAGAGAGTGTGGGGGTCGGTTTTGGGGGTGAGAATAGTTTATACTATCTAATTTATCCTAAAAACACTCAAGTGTTTTACTCCCACTTGCCCACTTGACTTCTTAATTAAAATGGGATTTAAACTCAATTATTTTTTTGTTCACATCTTTAAAAAGAGTCACATGGCCGGCCACCATTTCATTTTTCTATGTTTTATATATATATATTTAATGGTGAACAATTATTTCATAAGAAGAAAAACCCAATTTGACTTTTGACACATTTTTCACTCTTATTAAGTTTTAACCACCAAACTTAACATTAATTCATTAAATTAAATGTCTCTCACATTTAATTTAATTAATCACATAATAAAATTTAACCTAAGGTCCATTCATGGAATAAAATTCCCCATTTCGGCAAAATTAGGCATTTAACACAAAATGCCTTAAAATTTCCATTTTCTTTTAGGTTTATTATTTTTGACCAAACTTTAACTTTTATGAATGTATTTTATGCCCAAAATATAATTGCGATGATTTTTCGTTTTATTTTCCGAGATTTTTACCCGATCAGGGTTTTTGTGTCGCTCCAGGACCGAAAGTCTTATCTTGACTTTTAAAATCACAAAATTCATATTTTGGCTAGCAATAACTCATGGAGTACTTACAAACAAAATATAATATTATTTAAAATAATATTCTTAACCCGGGGGAAAAATCCCGACTCGAGTCGTTTAAAGGTACCCAAAAATGTAGGACGTTACATAAGGATCGTGCTTGTGGCTTGTTTACTGGTAACTTGTGCTTGGACCAAAGGTAAGAAAACTGCACCCTATGTATATGTGACATGCATGGTTATTCTTGATGCATGTTGGATGTCTAAATGTGATGCATGTAATGCACGAGAAACATGTGATTAGGGCATGCTATGAATACTGAGTATGATATTGTTCAGAGCTTGAGCCTCTGTGTTTATGCATGATCCTAATTGTGCTAGTAATTATTGAGTAAGCATGATGAATGCCCTTTATTTGGATATTTGACATATGATATATGTTTGATGGCACTGCTTACTTGTATATATATTGACTAGTTAGGGATACTGACCTAAGAGTCAGAAATGGCATAGCGTCATGAATGCCGAGCCAAATGAAGATTAGATCTAATCGATATCAGCGTTGAATGACTCATATGGGGTATTAATGCTGGACCGACCTGAAGGTCGATGAAAATTATAAGCACTTGGCTAGTCTTTGACTAGTTATTCAGAGCCAGGGCCTAAGGCCTAAGTGACTGCTTGTCACATGGCTATGGAATAGAGTTCCATAGTTATGACTCTAGGGTCAGGAGGAAGGTTATGTTGATGACTAATTATCATGCACCTATCCTGTTTAAGCTAATGAAAGGATCACTTATTTATATTGGGAGCGGAACCCACTTTAGTGACTTGTACCACTGTCATTCTTTTATTCAGGGTTGTTAGCCGGTATGGTTACTAGAACCACCAATGTTAAATCACTTATTTGATTGAGATTGACTTGATAGTCATCCACTCAGGAGGGCAGGATTTCTTATCCTGGATACCCATTATTACGTGGATTTATTGCCTGCTTGGCTAGGGCTATATCTGCTAGGCGTGTGCCTTATGATTTCATGAGCATATTGAGTTTTCTTG
This sequence comes from Humulus lupulus, assembly GCF_963169125.1. Taxonomy (NCBI): domain Eukaryota; kingdom Viridiplantae; phylum Streptophyta; class Magnoliopsida; order Rosales; family Cannabaceae; genus Humulus; species Humulus lupulus. The sequence goes on along the minus strand of NC_084794.1, from coordinate 172,959,576 downwards.
CTGGGCTTCGGCTCACGGGTGCTATGTGGTGTAGGTAAAGGCAAAAGAAAGCTGGACCATCCTTAAGTTGGAGAGCTTAGGTGGCGATGTGTACATATGCAGCAGCTCGACCACCACGGCCGAGGTTTGAAGAGGAACTAGGGTTAAACCCTGTTTTGCCGCCTAGATCGGCTGGTTGTAAATATTATCTTGTAATAGACCTCTAAATTATATTTTTGGGATCCCAATGTATATAATAAACGTTCTAATGAAACGTTATATCTTAACCAAAAATTTTAATCCCTAAACCGCTATTCATACTTAGTTACACGATTTTGGCCAAATGACTCGATTAGCGAGTTTAGCACTGTTTACAAGGCACACCGTAACGGTCCCTGGAGTTTAGGGCGTTACAAAATGGGACTTCAGTAAACGGACCCAGACATTGGTAAATGGCCCGGGCTCTGCGTGCGCCCAGTGCACACTGCCCCTTGCCACGGACCCACGATTCCAAGCAGGAACTGGGAATGCCACCTTGGAGTATCCGAGAGCAAGGCAAGCCTCCACCTCGCAGACCTAGGCGAAGGCTTGGGGGGTAAATGTTATCCCCATTTCCTACCTTGGGCCTGGGACGGTGGTCCAGGCCCGCTAACCAGGCAATTGAGGTTGGGCCCAGCCCAGGCCCGCTTGGCAGGGAATGACCGGCATCAACGGCCCAAGTGTGGGTCCAGACTCGAACAGTGTCCAGGAAGGATGATTCAGGATGATCATCCGGGAGATGTATAGCTATTTGGGGTTACGGTCGAAATGTATGCAAACGATCCCGGAGCCTGGTAAGCGATCCGGGCCCTATGGAGACGATCCGGGCCTACGGTAAACGAAGAGGGACAGAGGTAAACGAACCTGGGTCAAGTCCTCAGGATTGGCAATATAAAGCATCTGTGACCCTGAAGCCGCCCCATGACGCGTGGGGGTTGTCCCCACTTTTCACCTGCAGAAAAGGCCACCTCGGGATTGCACGTCGCTGGTTCAAACCTGCGCTGCCACTACACTGACTGATTTTGTCCCCTGAATCTGCCTTGTAACTCGGAATTCCCAGACCAAAAGCCCCATTTTTTTGGGTGAAATATAGGCTTTGGGCTGCCCCAGTGGGCTTTGATCATTCTTTGTCTTTCATATTTTTACCTTTTTGTATTGGGCTTCCGATAGGACAGCAAGTGGTATTTATATCCTTATTGGGCCCGGGTCAGCCCGGCCCAAGCCCAGTGCTCATGTGAGCCTATATAAATACAGGTGACAGAGCACTGTTGAAAGGACCTCTTCTTGGCTTGTATACAGTTACTCTGCTACAACATAGAGAGAAACTCAATTGTTAAAGACTTTCCAAGCTCTAATACAAATGTCTCGTGGACTAAGGCTCATTAACGCTCCGACCACGTAAAAACCTTGTTTATATCTTCCAAATCCCTCATTATAAATCTTGCTTAATTTTTGTTAATATCGTTTCCGAAAATCTCGGTAAACAGAGATATTTTAGGATTGTTATAACTATTTATATTTTTTTAATGGTTAAAATATTAGATAATAGTTGTAACAACACAAGATATTTTGGAAAATAGTTAAGATATTGATTTTAAAATTTAAAATTGGTTAAATTTAAAAAAAAATTATTTTTTCAGCCAATTAAAAAAATATTTTTTTTAATAAATGGGATTTAAATTAACTTTGGTTAATTGTTGATAAATCCTATTTAAATTAAATTAATATTTTTTTTCAAATTAACCTAAAACCAAGTTGATTGTTGATAAATGAAATTTAAATTAACTATTGTTAATTGTTGATAAATTTCATTTAAATTGACTTATTTTTTGTAAAAAATTAATTAATTTGAATTTTTTTTGATACATTCTAGATAATTAATTGTGGTATTTTTGCAAATGAAATAAATTGTGGTATTTTTGCATAAATTCATAGAATTGCTCATATAGTAACATGATTAGGCCCATCCAATTATAACATGTCTGTTTGCACTATATGTGGTATTTTTGCAATTGAGCTTAGATGCATATAGTGGCTCATATGTTTGTTAGATATATGGTATTTTTCCAAATAAAATATTCATAATATGATAGGTTTTATTTGGGCCCATTAGAAAATGTAAAGTTTAAATTCCTCTCTTGTGAGTGATTCCACTTGTGAAGGCCCATTTGCTTTGCATGACTATAGTGGACCTAATCAATTAATAACAATTAATAAAATGAAGGTTTAAATTCCTGTCTTTTGGACCTTATATGGAAGATAGGGGGCCTTTGTAGTGGGAACGACATACTAGACCCAGCCCTCCTCCATACAAGCCCAATTGTTAAGGCCAATTTACCTAAGCTGGACTTAATTGTATAGGTTCATTATATCAGTTAAACCTAAATATTGATTAGCAACAAATTAATTGAATTTGTTTCAATGTGACCCTTTAGAATTAATAGGAAATTATAGGACTTTGGTTTTAAAAAATTCAATCTGTTTAATTTTTTTTTTTGGGAAAACCATAGTCATTAATTTTCTAATAATAAATAATAAAAATACTAATTTTAATTTTGATTTTATAATGAGCTTATTTTAAGGATTTTATTCGATCTCCACCGTTGGTTTAACATAGTCAATAGCTTAATGGGGCCTCGAGGCGCTTTGATTCGTCCCCCTACGGAAGGTGTTCATTAGTTATTTTGACAAGGTTAGATCTCGAAAGATAGATAATTATAGGTCAAATTCTACTAGACTCACCCCTATGGTGACTACTAGGACTAATTCTATGCTTATCAAAACCATGGGTCTAGCTCATAAAATAAGAGATTTTGTTTTCTTATTTTGATCGAATAGTAGGTTGTTAATAATGGTGTCCATTATTAAATGAGTTTACAACTCTATTTAACTAGTGGTATTTTTTTACTCTCTCCAACCGGGACAAGGATATCATAGATTAGTTAAAAACATAAAGAAATAGAGATATGATTGTTTTTTGTATTTTTTTCTCATATCTTACATATTTTTTGTATATGTTGTGTTATTTCTTGAAATTTGTGTGAATAGAAGTTCTATTGAGCAAATGTGATTGATTTCTATTTTATTGATAATTTGTAGTTTAGTTATGGCTGTGTCTACTCCCATCCTTTCTCAACTTTCGATGGAGAAACTCACTGGAGAAAACTTCCATTATTGGAAGCAGAATATCAACATAGAGTTGATAGGTGACAACTCCGAGTTCGTCATGATTGAGGAATCCCCAGAATGAGCATCGTCTCCGCACGTTCTTGATAGCACCATAAATGCTTGGATAACACCGTCTCCACACGTACGTGATGGCACCGTGAATTCTTGGATGGCACCGTGTCTGCACGTTCGTGATCAACTGAACTATGGTCTGACGCAGCTCATGAATGAGCTTCAGACTTTTGAGCCTATCATGGGTGGACCAAGTAAAAGAGGAGAAAATAAGACTATTGATGTTGTCGTTGATCTAGCTAAGGCTGAAGCTAACCCAGCTTCGTCTTCGAAAGCTAGAAACAAGAGGAAAGGTGGACAAAACAACAACCCCAAGCTGGCAAAGGCTGCAAAGACGAGTGCACAACCACGTGCACAGACGCCTAAGGGGAAAAATAAGAAAAACCAGAAAGGTAAAGGTAAATGTTTTCACTACAAAGAGAAGGGGCATTGGAAACAAGATTGCCCCAAGTTTCTAGCAGATAAAAACAAAGGTAATGATTATAGTTCATTTATCTTGGAAACATGTGTTTTATAGAATGATAAATCCATTTGGATTATTGATTCTGGATCTACCAACCATGTTTGTAACTCTTTACAGCTTCTTGAATTGTGGGAGGAAGTGAACGAAGGCGGCTTAAAGATTAGAGTTGGGAACGGAGCATTCGTTGCGGTCCAAGCTAGAGGAAGAGCTCGTCTGAAGTTCGGAATAAAATTTTTGATTTTAAAAGATGTATTTTTTATTCCGGATTTTAGTAGAAATTTAATTTCAGTTTCCATGTTGCAATTAGAACGATTTGTTATGACTTTCACAAGTTTTAATATATCTATTTATTTCAATGGATCACAATTGTGTATTGCATGTTTGGAAAACGGGCTTTATATTTTACGACGTAACGAGCCCCTTGCTCTTAATAATGATTTATTCAAAGTAACTAAACCTAGGACCAAAAAACGTGAAAAGATCGATAACAATAATATGACGTATTTATGGCACTTGAGACTAGGTCACATTGGCTATGATAGGATTCAAAGACTTACAAAGGACTGACCTTTGAGGGAACTCACCTTAGGTGAATTACTTGTCTGTGAATCTTGTCTAGAAGGCAAACTGACCAAGCGTCCATTCTCTGCAAAGGGTGATAGGGCCAAAGAACCACTTGGTCTTGTGCATTCAGATGTTTGTGGACCTTTGAATGTACAAGCCAGGGGTGATTTTGAGTATTTCGTCACTTTCATTGACAATTACTCTAGATACTCGTGTCTTTACCTAATACAGAGGAAATCAGAAACATTTTCAAAGTTTCAGGAATTCCTAGCAATGGCTCAGAACCAATTAGGTAAAACGTTAAAGATCTTGCGATCTTATAGGGGTGGAGAATATTTGGATATGCAGTTCCAAGATCATTTAACTGAACTTGGGATTTTATCACAACTTACTGCCCCAGGTACTCCGTAACAAAATGGTGTAGTGGAACGCCGGAACAGAACTTTATTGGAAATGGTTAGATGCATGCTTAGTTACTCAACTCTACCAACTTCATTCTGGGGACATGCAATTGAAACCGCGAACGACATTCTCAATGTCGTGCCGCCAAAATCAATCCCCAAAACACCTTTAGAACGCTGGAATGGTCGTGAACCTAGTTTACGCCATTATAGAATCTGGGGGTGTCCCGCTCACGTCCTAAGGAAAAAGGAGGGAAAGCTAGAACCGCAAACTGAAGTTTGTGTGTTTGTTGGCTATCCTAATGGTACTCGGGGTGGAATTTTCTATAGTAATTCAGAAAAGAAAGTGTTTACTTCTACAAATGCTACTTTTATGGAAAATGACTATGTCCAGAACTTTAAACCTCGCAGCAAAGTAGTTTTAGAGGAGATGGTTAAAGAATTGACTCCAACCAATGTTCCATTGTCATCAACGTGAGTTGATGATGAAATTCCCACTCTTCACGTCCAACCGACGCAAGTCGCTTTAAATGAAGAAAGTACCACTGTTCCTGAGCAAATAGTCACGGAGCCTCGTCGCAGTGGGAGGGTTTCTAGGAACCCAGTTCGCTATGGTTTGGATGGTGAAACCAATATGGTTGTTGGTGACACTAGTGATGATGATCCATTGTCTTTCAAACAGGCAATGGCGCCCTGAAAAGGAACTATGGCTCGAAGCCATGAAACAGGAAATGGAATCCATATACTCAAATTATGTCTGGGATCTTGTGGAAGTACCTAGTGACTTTAGGGCCATTGGGTGCAAGTGGATCTACAAGAACAAACGAGGTGTTGATGGAAATATCGAGACTTATAAAGCTCGATTAGTGGCGAAGGGTTATACCCAAAGAGAAGGCGTGGACTATGAGGAAACTTTTAGTCTGGTAGCCATGATCAAATCCATTTGCATCCTCCTATCCATAGTAGTTGCTCTCGACTATGAGATCTGGTAAATGGACGTCAAGACAACTTTTCTTAATGGAAAGCTTGACGAAGTCATTTATATGGATCAGCCAGAAGGATTTAAAGTAACTGGACAAGAATGAAAAGTTTGCAAAGGTCCATCTATGGACTTAAGCAAGCTTCTCGTTCCTGGAATCTTAGGTTTGATGAAATAATCAAAACCTATGGCTTTGAACAAAATATTGATGAGCCCTGTGTTTACCAACTGAAGGAAAATCAAATAATGGTATTCCTGGTTCTTTATGTAGATGATATCTTACTCATTGGAAACAATGCTAAGAAATTATCAGATGTGAAGAATTGGCTGAGCACTCAATTCTAGGTGAAGGATTTGGGTGAAGCAAGTTATGTTCTAGGTATCCATATCATAAGGGATAGAAAGAACAGACTCTTAGCTCTATCTCCAGCAGCTTACATAGATAAAGTGCTTGAACGTTTCTCAATGACAAATTCCAAGGAAGGGCGTCTACCGTCCCGCCATGGAATTCATCTTTCAAAGAAGCAGTCTCCCCAGACTCCTGAAGAGGAAGGTGCAATGAGAAAAGTTCCTTACGCATCTGCAGTTGGAAGTCTGATGTATGCCATGTTGTGTACTAGACCAGATATCTGCTATGCAGGTGGAGTAGTGAGCAGGTATCAATCAAACCCAGGACTGGAACATTGGATAGTAGTTAAGCATATCCTGAAGTATTTGAGACGGACTAGGGATTATATGTTAGTCTACAAGGGTGGTGTTATGAACCCTGTAGGCTACACCGATTCATATTTTCAAACTGATGTTGATGACAGGAAGTCTACTTCTGGAATGGTGTTTACTCTTGGGGTGGAACTGTGATTTGGAGAAGCGTAAAGCAGTCTGCAATCTCAAATTCCACCATGGAGGCTGAGTACATAGCCGCGTCAAAAGCAGCTAAGGAAATAGTCTGGCTAAAGAAGTTCTATTCAGATCTTGGTGTTATTCTAGAAATGGATAAACTGCTTGTGTTGTTTTGTGACAATACAGGAGCGATAGCCAACTTGAAAGAACCTCGAAGTCACAAGAGGAGTAAGCATATAGAAAGGAAGTATCACATTATTCGAGAATATGTGGCCAGGGGAGATGTGAAGGTTATGAAGATTGCAACTGAAGACAATCTTGCAAATCCGTTTACAAAGACACTACCAGAAGCTACATTTGATAAGCATATCAAGGAAATGGGATTAGTAGAATTAAGGCATTAGTTTCAATTAGTGCAAGTGGGAGTTTGTTGGGGTTTTATGCCCTAATTAAAACCCAAATTCTTTGTAATCTCATTTTATTATCAATAAAAGAATATAAATCATTTTTTGACTTGGTTAATCACTGTAGAGTCCAAGAATTTTACTTAGTTAGTTAGATAGTAGTAGCAATAGTAATAGTTGTAGTATTTTTATGACTGTGGATTTTGGTTCAGACCGGGATTTAGTTGGACACTCGTAGTAATACTTGTAGATTTTATAAGTTTAACCTATAGTTTAAGAATATTAATTATAACCCAAGGTTTAATTAATATGGTTGATTATGAAGGTGATATTTATTATAATATAAGGTTTAGATAAACCCAATAAGGAAATGACACTTGTCATGTGTATGTTTAATGAATAATTAAGTATTTTGAGGAATAAATTTAATAAGAGTAATATTTGAATATCCTAGGGTCTGCCAGCAGCTTTGAAAACGTTAGAGAACTTAGTCAAGGTTGTTTACTCAATTCAAATTAGGCTCAAAAAGTGCAATTACATGTATAATATTTCATCGTATGTCGATATATCGCAGCACTAGGGGGCGATATATCGCCATACGGGGATACGAAAAACACGTAACTTCGCACAGCCACCTCGACGAACCTCAGGCTTATTAGCCCAGGCGATATATCGCCTACTAGGGGTGATATATCGACTGTAGTGCCATATTTTTTAATGTTTCTGAAACCGAGCTTAATTTATTCTTTAACCTCTTGATAAGTCCAGAATCTTTTTGACCGAGTCTTCAACCTCTGCTGAACGATTATTCAAAGATTTTTCAATTAAAAAGCCATTATTTTATTCAAGCTAAATAAAGATCTTTTTATTCTTAAACTCTATAAATAGGACCTAGTGCCCAGCCATTTATTCATTCATCAAGCTAAGTTCAGAGTCTGCAAGCTGCTAGGTTATTTTAGAGTGATAAAAACTTGGGTTGGGGTTATAAGCTTTATCCATATAAGCTTAATAAACACTCGGGAAGTAAGGTTCATAGTATATTTCTGTTGACGGTGAGAACTCGTCAACTAAGTTAAGTTGGAAAAAACGGCAAAGTGAAGATTATCAATAGAAAAGCCTTTGAAATTTAAGTATCAACTCAAGAACAATTGCAGAACAACAATGGTGAAATCAATTTTCATTCACTATGATGCACTTCCTACAGTAAATTTTCCAACCCCCTTCCATGTGGAAGTGGGGTTCATTTTATAGTAGGCTCTAATGGCCTTGGATACATGGTGGTCCAGGGGACCAGGTGGTACACAAGTACTCTGTCAGGAGAGTGGTCTCAGGGGTAGTGGAGTTGGTTCCAGTACATGGTCAGTACCATGAGGATGTCTCCATTACTTGATCCGTACGTATGTCAGAGGAGTGGTGATAGACATAGTGGCGCAGGTGGTGGTGGTGTCGACTCTGACACCTGGTCATAGACACACAGGCCATATCCCTTCTCCCAGCACTCCCACTACCCTACTAGTACGGGTGTCCGTACTCGACATACAAGGTCTTAAAGGCCGTACCCAGTACTAGATTGTACAAGTATGTTCCATTTGAATCATACTTGGGCTTTTACCTCCAACTGCTGGGGCCTCGATAGGCCTTCGTAATAGAGACCACATCGAGGTATAGGGAGTGAGACACATGATGTATTGAAGGGTCGTGGCACGAGGTAAGGCTCTTGGATCCTTAGCGCAAGATGCCCGGAGCACCCCAAGGCCACCCCCGGACATAGGTGATAGGTGCACAAAACGGTCCTGGGGGCTTGAGACGACATGGACTTGCTAGAGGACTGGGTGTGCGAGGCGAGTTGCATCCCTTGCAAGGCCCCCTTTAGGATGTGGCTGTGGCGAGGGTGTCCTCCGCGGGGCTCCCAAGGACATGCGCCTCGCAAGGCATGGAACGCTCGGGGCGCGGAATCGAAGGCGCGCGAGGCGCGAGGCCGTGGGCGCAGGACAGTGGCGCGCACGGGCGCGAGACCGAGGGCGCTTGGGCCCGAGGGCGCGAGGCCGTGGGCGCAGGGGCGCGAGGCCGTGGGGCGTGCGCATGCGAGGCCATGGCGCAGGGCACGCAAGGCCGAGGGCGCACGGGCGCGAGGTCGTGGGCGCGGGGGCGCAAGGCCGTGCCGCGCAGGGCACGCGAGGCCGAGGGCGAACGGGTGCGAGGCCGTGGGCACACGGGCGCGAGGCTGTGGGCGCTCGGGCGCAAGGTCATGGGCGTGGGGGCGCGAGGCCGTGCCGCGTAGGGGTGCAAGGCCTTGGTGCGCACGCACGCGAGGCTTTGGCGCGGGGCACGCGAGGCCGAGGGCGCACGGGTGCGCGAGGCCGAGGGCGCACGGGTGCGCGAGGCTGTGGTGCGGGGCACGCGAGGCCGTGGCGTGCTGGGGTCCTTAAACAGTTGGTGTGATATGCCCGTAGCATATCAGGCGTACCCACGAGGCGCTTATGGGAGCCTATCTCTTGCTTTTGTCCTTTTTATAACTGTTGAATTTCGAGCATCCACAATTTTGATTCGAGGTATAGTTCGGTTATAGAAGCATTCGAGGTATTCCTTATTCTAGTTCCTTTCTGTGTTATTCTTATAGTTTTTCTACTCAAAATCCTAACTCGTATTCTTTATTCTTGGTTAGGAATCTAAGATCTTGAACGTAAAATTGTTGTTGGTAAGTATCCTTTCGATGGTGTAGTTCATTCTTTTCATCCTTTTCTTTAGTATACTCATCTTTCTATTATGGTTTTTAGGAGTGTTCCAAAGTCTCTGTAACGACCCAAATTTGCTAATAAGGCTTAAGGGTCTTGATTAGTGTGCCTGGAGGGCATAATGGGAATTATGTGTGACCTTAATGATTAAGATGCATGATTATGATTTAAAGCATGTTATATGACTATTTGAATATTTGAGATGCATGACTATGTGTATTAGTATGCATGTAGGCCCTGATTAGGTTAAAAGGGCATAATCATAATTTTGGCCATTATGGGCATAACTGTATTGATATATGTGATAATTGTCGAGACCACATTATTATGTGGATATATCTGTGATCTATGACTCGAGACGATCCTAGTGAGCAAAGTAGCGAAAAAGTCATGGCGGGGATTTATACCCGGCTCGCGGTGAGCTCAGGGGTATAAATGGGAATTTAGTGAATATACTGGAGTCTATTTTGACATTGAGGAATATTATTGGTGATTAGTTAGGTATCGGGAGTTAAGCGGGAAATATTAGAGACACTCGAGGAGTTAGCGGGAATTGGGTAAAATGACTAGAATGCCCTTAAGTGGACTAAAGGATTAGAAATAAAGGGGAGGGCATTAAGGTCATTTGGCATGTAAGGGATAGATATGCTGAGGTTTTATGTTAGTCGGAATTGTAGAAAGCTATAGAAGTCTGAAAGGAGAAAAGGAAGGGAAAAAAACAGAGTTGCACTCTCTTGGGTCGGTTTGTGGTTCTCTCACCACTTTTCTGGGATTTTCTTGGAGCAAAGCTCAGAGGAGATCTGGGATAGACTGAGCATCAAGGATCCTAAGCTAGGTCTGAGGAGTTGGCAGAGGTTTAGCAAGAGATCATCAACACTTGAGGTAAAATTCTGTAAGTTCCTTCAGTTCTGGTTTTGGTATTTAGCAAAGATATCTAAGCTGTGTTGATGGGGAATTCTAGGGAAGTTGGAGCCAAGGGTTGAGGAGAAGCAAGTCAAGGAGGTCTAGAAACAACTTGGAGTCGAAGTTCCATCAAAGGTATAAATTCTAAGCTCTAACTTTGATGTTCAACTGGTTTCTGCTGAGTTTTAATGTCTAGAAGTGGCTATGGTGAATTCTGAGTTTGGGGATGCATGTGCTTGAGTTCTAGGTATTTGGGGTGCTTGGGATGAGTGGAGTATGGTCATAAGGTTAATTTTGAGGTTGGGAAAGATTTGGAAGAGTTTTGGTTGAGGTTGGTTCGAGGAAATTGCAGGAACGGGAAACTCGGAGTTGGCTTGTTTGTGACTAGCGCTATAGCGCTAGCCTTTGGGCGCTGTAGCGCTAGGCCAAGCTTGCTGAGGGGATTTTGCTTCTATTTGTAGCGCTGTAGCGCCCTCCCATGAGCGTTGTAGCGCTACCCTGCCTTCTGAAGAGGATTTTAGGGTTATTTGCAAGGGTTTTTGACCAAGGGTTTGGGGTTTGTTTCCACCACCTTGTTTGGTGGAACTAGGACTTCCCAGGGGCTCGGGATTAGCCCCGAGGCTAGGTTTTGGACTTGAGGTTTGATGATGACTTTGGCCTATGGTTGTGTTTAGGTAAGCGCTAGGGCTCGAGGGGGATCGTGCTCAAGGAGTCGAGTGATCAAAGCTAGCATATCGAAAGGTAAGAAAACTGCACCCGGTTATATGTTTGTGATGGGACTAAGTGCTCCCGATATTTATATCGTGTCAATGATGGTATTATGACATGGGACATGTGAAAGCGGCCTAAGAGTGCCGTACATAATATTTGCGCACAGGGCGCGGCTTGGCCACTGGTAGCCGAGGACAGCTTAATATTCACTGAGCTCGGTTTAAGCGGGTCGGAGTCAGTGGGATAACGGAGGGAGCAGCCTGAGAGCGCTAGCCCTAGTTATCACTTGTGATCTGATATATGATATGAGTTGATATGTTTAGTATGTTGACTACTTGATTATACTGAATGATCGTATGGTTGAGATTATGTGATGTAGTATGAGATGTTGACTTGTCTGTTGATTGCTTATGCTCTGTTGTTGTGTTTTCTTGATGGGCCTTGGCTCACGGGCGCTTCGTGGTGCAGGTAAAGGCAAGGGCAAGTTGGACCAATCCTGAGGTGGAGAGCTGCGGGGTTGAATGTACATAGACGGTCGTTCGATCACCATGGTCGAGGAGTGGATCAGGACAGGGATTGCCTAACTGTTTGTTTTGCCTTAGTATGGCTTGTTATTGTATCTAAACCCTATGACTTTTGTAAACGATCTTTAAACTTATATTTTTCGGGATCCCATGTAAACAAGAAATGCTCCTTAATGAAAATGTGGCTTTTGAGACCAAAACATTTTAAACCCTAGTTCCTTTATAGTTTCGATGACACGCTTTCAATTAAATGACTTGATTAGCAAGTCTGGCACTTTATAAACACACAGTGTAACAGTCTTGGCTATCCAGGGCGTTACAGTCTCGATATTGTTCTCATATCCCGGTATATTGGTAAGGAAAATAGGATAGGATTGTATATGTTATATGTTATCTTATGTTATGTTGTGTTATGAAATGTTATGTTATGTATGTTGATAGACTTGGGCATATGACTTATATAGCTAACAAGCCCCAATAAATTTATGGGCATATGACTTGCTTAGCTAGCAAGCCCCACAAATCTAATGGGCATATGACTTGATTAGTTAACAAGCCCCAAGTAGTCTAATGGCCATTGTAGTAGTATATGACATATGTTTATGATATAGCATATGTTATGATAGGGTTTTATGTATATGATTTATGCTGTTAGTTTTTCCTTGCTGGGCATTAGGCTTATTCCTTTATGTTTATATGTGCAGGAAAATAGCTATGGCGGCGGAAAGGTTCTTGGTAGCTTGGGGGTTGTGTTGAGGTTGGATGGAATCGATGGACTGAGCGTTCGATTAGAGGATGAAGTCTTTAAGTCTTTAAATTATGATTTCCATGTATTATTTTCCGCACTTGATTTTGTAACCCATTTATTTATGTTATGTTTTTTCTTTATTTTCAAAACAATGGGATCCCATATCCTAAGTAAAGTATTTATGTATTCAAACCTTTTCTATATATAATAAAGTTACGATGTTTTCGCATGTACGTTTTCTCATGAATAATATAGTAGTTATTAATGGTCCAAGGTCTAGAATAGTTAGGTCGTTACAGTTGGTATCAGAGCAACGGTCCATCCGCATGAAGTTCTCCTCGATACACACACTCAAAGCTCCGAATCTGATCGCCAAGTAAGTGTTTAAGTTATAGTTATTATGTTTATATGTATAGCTAACGATTTTAGCATTTATGTTTTCATTTAAGAATGAACGGAGCATTAACCTATGAGGATATCTGAGCCATTAAGGCTTTAAAGAGAATTAGAGTACCGAGAAACACTGTAGGAGTGCTAGAGAGAATCACTCAGAGACTGCTTTTGTTCCACAGAGAAATAGGTCACGATGAGAGCTAAGCGTCTAAGCAGATCATGATGAGAGCAACGGAGCAATACGTTTTAGTAATTAGACTATTTAGAGATTTTCATACCGTAATTGCAGCCTTAGAGGAAATATGGGAAATAATGGATGATGAAGATGAACTGCCAGTAGCAATGCGATATTATTTTCTCTTAATTAGGTTCACTTCAAAATCAGAATTTCAGTTTACAAATGAGCAAAAGCATAGGATTTTTACGAACCTTCCTCGAGGGCATTTTGAGGCACATGATAATGAATACTATGAAGAGTTAGATGATGATATGCTAGATGAAGGATCGGATATAGAAGATCCTGATTTTTAGAATAGTTTGTTTCATTGTTTGTTTTATTTATTATTTGTTTTATGGTTGTAATTAGTGAAAACTCTTTTCCAAATTAATATCATGTTATTTTGTTATCATGTATGAGTTTGATTTTTTTTCGCAATCATAATAAATAAAATAAATAATGACTAAGTTCGGTGAGGGTGGATACAAATCAATGAACCAAGTTTCTATATTGAGAGTTAGGGGACCATAGTAGTGGGAACGATTTTACTGATCCCAACCCTCCCTCAATATGGTTAACTTTGGAACAAAGATGAGTTTCAGGCGTGAGAATTAAGTCATATAGGGTGATTAGAAACAGACTTAGGAAATGAAGATGGCTTGTTTTTCTAAGTATAGAAACCCACTCTAATAATAAAGAAGACTTATATAATTTTTCATAAGAAGTCATAATCAATAGGTCTGGGTTATGTCTGTTTAAAATAAGTTTTTTCCTTAGAGCCTATTAGGTAAAGTTCTAACATGTTTCTTTCAACTGTTAGAACTCTGCTGCGATGTCGCTCTGAAGATCTGCATGCACCAATGGAAATGCCTCCAACGCTGCTCCAGTGAACAATGAAGCCCTTCCAGTTCGCAGAAGGGGGGTGTGTGCTACTGCCAGCCGCAACGCGCCGGCACCGCCAGCTGACAACACTGCAGAGATCGCCAGACTGCGACAACAAGTCAAGGAACTTTTACAACAACAGCGACAACAGGCTCAGTCTCAGACTCAACCTCCACCTCCGCCTCCACCACAACCGCAGCCACAGCAAATGGCCCCAGCACCCCAACAAGTTGGTCCATATGGGGGATGGCCAGTGGCGAATTATGCGCCATATCCAGTACAGCACATGGAGCCAGTTTATGAGAGGTTCCGTAAGCAGCACGCTCCAAACATCGAAGGGACTACAGACCCCTTTGAGGCAGAAGAGTGGCTAAGGAATGTGGAGCCAATTCTGACGCACATGAATCTCAGTAACGCGGACCGTATATCCTGCGTCTTGTCTTTGCTCAAGAAGGATGCCAGAATATGGTGGGACTTTGTCCAGCAGACTCATGATGTCACCACTATGACTTGGACCAAATTTGTGGAGTTATTCCACAAAAAGTACTACAATTCAGTTGTCATTGCTTCAAGGGTTGAGGAATTCGCTACTCTAAAGCAAGGCAATTTGATGGTAGCAGAGTATGCTCGTAAGTTCGACCGATTAGCTAAGTTTGCATCTAAGATGGTTCCAACTGATTTTCTGAGGGTGAACAAGTTCGTTAGAGGACTTCGACCAAAGATCGAGCTGGGGGTTAAGCTAGCAAACCCGGGGAATACTATGTATGCCGATGTTCTAGAGACAACAATAGAAGTAGAGAGGCTGCAGGCTAGTGTAAGTAAAGAAGAAGCCAGTAAGCCTGAACCTAGACAGCAGGGTCAACCTCAGACCAGTCAGAACAACAACCATAATAGCAATAATCAGTCTGGCAACAACAGTAACGGTCAGAAAAGAAGGCATCCTGATAATAAGCAATCTGACAACGATAAGAGGGCACGGACCAATAATGGGGGAAATAAGCCGGGTTATGTGGAATACCCGCCATGTACTAAGTGTCAGAAGAAATATTCTGGTGAATGCCGCGAACACTAAGGAATGTTGTAACTATGGTCAGGAAGGACACCAAAAAAGAGATTATCCCCAGCGCAAGCCAGAAGGGAAGAAAGACGACAAGATGGTTCCTGCTAGGGTTTTTACCTTAACCCAAGGAGAGGCTGATGCTAGCAATAACGTGGTCACATGTCAGGTTTATGTAACGCCCCAACTCCAGGGACCGTTACGGTGTGCCTTGCAAGTAGTGCTAAACTCGCTAATCGAGTCATTTGGCCAAAATCGTGAACTAAGTATGATTAGCGGTTTAGGGATTAAAAACTTTGGTTAAGATGTAACGTTTCACTAGAACTTTTAACATATACATTGGGATCCCGAAAATATAATTTCAGAGTTTATTACAGAAAATATTTACAACAGGCCGTTCTAAGCGGCAAAACAGGGTTCAACCCTAGTTCCACTTTAAACCTCGGCCGTGGTGGACGAGCAGCTGCATATGTACACATCATCACCTAAGCTCTTCAACTCAAGGATGGTTCAGCTTCCTCTTGACTTTACCTGCACCACGTAGCACCCGTGAGCCGAAGCCCAGCAAGAAAACACAATCTAACATGATATAATATCAACAGATAACATGACGTAATATCACCAGGTAACATGATATAATATCAACAGATAACATGATATAATGTCAACAGTAATTGTAACAGCCATTCAGGACCAACGGTCCAAAACAGGTAGGTGACAATAGCCAAAAGTCACAGAAGTGGGTACAGCTTTCTCTAGCCATGTGACGATAGGGTCACCAGGGCTTAACTGATAAATGGTTCCTTCATAAGCTTGATCAGGATAGGTGCATGGTGATTAGTCACCAACATAACCATCCTCTCGACTCTAGAGTCGTAACTAAGGACAACGTCCCCCAGCCATGTGACAAACAGTCACCGGGGTCATATACCTTGGCTGAAATCATCTGGTCTTAGACCAGGCAAGCGCTTATAGTTCTCATTGAACTTTCGGTCGGTCCAGCATTAATACCCCATATGAGTCATTCAATGCCAACCTTGATTGGACCCAATCTTTACTTGGCCCGGCGCTCACAACGCACTGCCACTTCTGACCCTTGGGTCGGTAAAACACGACCAGTGCTCAGCCCATGGTGAACTTAACTAATAAGTCACAGCTTCACAGACGGATCTGACACCATTGTCGATTCTGACTAATAAGCCAGCGTCATACACAAGTAAGCCATGCCACCAGACACATATATCACATACCCAATATCCATAAATAAGGCATTCAGCATGCTTACTTAACAAGTACTAGCACAATTAGGTCCATGCACAACACAGAGGCTCAAGCTCTGAACAACATCATACCCAGCATACAAAGCATGTCCTAATCACATGTTTCTCATGCATCGCATGCATAATACTCAGCAATCCAGCATGCACCAATAACCGCCATGCATGTTACATTAAATAATCAGCCAACATGCATCAAGAATAGCCATGCATGTCACACTCAATAATCAACCAACATGCATCATAATAGCCATGCATGTCATACTTAATAATCAACCAACATGCATCATAATAGCCATGCATGTCACATATACATAGGGTGCAGTTTTCTTACCTCAGATTCGAGCTAGAACGATTTAAAGAACGACCCTTGAGAACGATCAACCTTTAAGCCCTTAGCGGTCACCTAGTCATAACCAAATATAAAACCTCATAAAAATGAGTAATTAAATACTTCCAAACCCAACCCAAGCCTCCGGAACATCGAATCCCACTCAACTAAGTAGTAGGATCGATCCTAGGCCCTTAGAGTTAAGTTTCCATCACAAAAACACACTTTTGGGCAATTTTTCCCTTAAGGGTCGCGGCCCTACATGGACCATGCCGCGGCCCGCCCCCCTAGCAGAGCTTCCTCCACCTTCCTCAAGCTAGGGCCGCAGCACCCAAGAACAGGGTCGCGGCCCAACTTCGCACCAGCCATTTTTCTTCATTTTTCCACTTCTAGAACCTTCCAAGAACCCATCCAAACATCTCCAAATCATCAAATCAAAGTTCCCAAACTTCCCAATGGTCCAAAACCACCAAAACCTGAAGCTCAAACCAACCAAAAACTCAACAATTCACAAAGTCCAATTCTAAGCTTAAAAACTTTAGAAACTAAAAACTTCAAACTTAGATTACCTTTGATTGGGTTGTTTTCCGTTAAATACTTTGGTTAAGAAGCTTCTAATATTTCCTAGGATCGCTATGCCTCGACCCTCGCTTGATTCTGACTCTTAGAACTCGAGATTCCTTCAAAAAGGCTTCGAACGGTAAAATAAGCTATCGGGAAGGAAGAGAGAGATTTTCTAACGTACGTTCTTATCTGACAAGCTACTTCAAGCTTAAGTAACCTCAAATAAAACCTAAGGCTCGGGGTCCCGAAAACATCCTCGGGGACATTATAGTCAAAACTTCCAGAATTCCATCCTGATCTCAAATATTCCTAATTTATCATCAAATAAACATTTCTATTACCCAAAAATTGACCCCGTTATGACAAAATCGCTAACTCATAATCTAGGATCGTCTCATGCCGAATAGCTCGAATATATCTCCATAATAATAAAATCTCATTCACAAATTACAATATGCACCCAATTTACAAATATGCCCTCAACAGGCCGAATTACCAAAATGCCCTCATAACTATAAATACTCCCATATGCATGCATTTACCATCATATAATAATATAATTCACATGATCATGCATATGATTATTAAATAGCATAATAGATCAATGATGGCCCTCCCAGCCTCCTAATCAAAGTCCTGAACCTTATTAGGAAATTTGGGGCATTACAGTTTATATCCTCAATAATATATGCTCTGTATTATTTGATTCGGGAGCCACTCATTCATATATCTCATTAGGAATGATAGAGAAACTAGACAAACCTTGTGAAAGATTTAGAACTAGGTTTGTAACCGAGTTTCCTTCGGGCAAAGTAGTTCTATCATCACGGATAGTACGAGGCATACCGAACAAGATTGAGGGTGTAGAACTAGAAGGAGACCTGATAGAACTGGAGATCAAGGACTTTGACGTGATACTAGGCATGGACTGGCTAGCACGGCATGGCGCAACCATCGACTGTAAATGCAAGAAGGTGATGTTCGAGACTCCTGACGGTCAGAAACTATGCTTCATGGGACAAGCTTCAGGATTACGCACCCCGTTAGTATCATCTCTCAAAGCACAAAGAATGATGGAAAAAGGATGTCATGCATTCTTAGCCAGCATCACAGATGTGATAAAGGAAACACCACTTAAGGTTGGAGACATCCGTATTGTAAGAGAATTCCCAGAGGTATTTCCCGATGACTTGCCAGGGTTGTCGCCGACTCGGGAAATTGACTTCACGATAGAATTAGTACCGAGCACCGAGCCTATCTCCAAGGCACTATACCGGATGGAACCTACAGAACTCAAGGAGTTAAAGACGCAGCTACAAGAACTCCTAGACTTGGGTTTTATTAGGCCGAGCTATTCGCCATGGGGAGCACTGGTGCTATTCGTGAAGAAAAAGGATGGAAGCATGCGGATGTGTATAGACTATCGCGAGCTGAACAAGGCAACGATTAAGAATAAGTACCCACTACCCCGGATCAACGACTTGTTTGATCAACTCCGAGGCGTGACTGTATTCTCAAAGATTGATTTACGGTCCGAGTATCATAAGCTCAAGGTAAAGGGAGAAGATATTCCTAAGACAACCTTTAGAACTTGTTATGGACATTACAAGTTCTTAGTTATGTCTTTTGGTCTTACCAACGCACCAGCCGCATTTATGGACTTGATGAATAAGGTCTTCAAGGACTACTTAGATAAATTCGTCGTAGTGTTCATCGACGACATCTTAGTATACTCTAAGGATGAAGTAGAGCACGAGGAACATTTGAGGTTGATTTTGTCACGACTGAAGGAGCATCAACTCTATGCCAAGTTCAAGAAATGTGAGTTTTGGCTTTCACAAGTGGCGTTCCTCGGGCACATTATATCAAAAGACGGAGTTGCAGTAGACCCATCAAAGGTAGAGGCCGTGAAGGAGTGGCCAAGATCAAAGAACGCATATGAAGTAAGAAGCTTTCTGGGGTTAGCAGGTTATTATAGGAGGTTCGTAGAGGGCTTTTCTAAGATAGCCACTCCGCTCACCAACCTGACCCGGAAACAATAAAGATTCAACTGGAAGGATAGATGTGAAGAAAGTTTCCAGTTGCTTAAGGATAAGCTTTGCTTAGCACCAATACTCTGTGTACCGACACCCAACGATAAGTTTGTAGTCTACTGCAATGTGTCAAAGCAAGGGTTGGGTTGCGTGCTAATGCAAAATGACAAGGTGATAGCCTACGCCTCACGACAGCTGAAGGAGTATGAGCAACGCTATCCAACGCATGATATGGAGTTGGCAGCGATGGTCTTTGCGTTAAAAATATGGCGCCATTATCTTTACGGAGAAAGGTGCGAGATTTATACGGACCACAAAAGTTTAAAGTACTTTTTTACTCATAAGGAGCTCAACATGAGGCAGCGCAGGTGGTTAGAGTTAGTGAAGGATTATGACTGTGAAATCTTATACCACTCGGGGAAGGCAAACGTAGTTGCTGATGCGCTAAGTAGGAAAAGTTATGGAAGTTTAGCAGCATTTGACAGACTAGAAAAGCCACTGCAGCAGGAGCTGATCAATGCCGAAATAGAAGTAGTTGTCGGCAAACTGGCTAACTTGTCTATCCAGTCAAATCTGCTAGAAGATATACGGATTGGGCAAGAACAGGACGACACACTAGCGACACACGTGGATGCAGTCAGAGAAGGCAAGACCACAGATTTCTCAATATCTAGTCAAGGTTTATTGAGATATAAGGATCGGGTATGCGTGCCAAATGATCAAAGGATTAAGAGGATGATTCTAGAGGAAGCACACAGTACCCCATACTCAGTTCACCCAGGGTCGACCAAGATGACTCATGACATCAAGGCAATCTATTGGTGGCAAGGGATGAAGAAGGACATAGCAAAGTTTGTGTCTAAGTGTCTAGTATGCCAGTAAGTGAAAGCAGAACATCAGCAGCTTGCAGGCTTATTACAACCACTTAGCGTACCAGAATGGAAGTGGGATGATATAGCTATGGACTTCGTGACAGGTTTGCCAAGAATGACTAAGCAGCATGATTCCCCTTGGATAGTAATAGATAGACTAACCAAGTCAGCTCATTTCCTGCCTGTTAAGACTTCATACACGGCAGGCCAATATGCAGACATCTATGTCCAAGAGATAGCACGGTTGCATGGAATCCCCAAGAAAATAGTGTCAGATAGAGGATCGGTGTTTACATCGAGATTTTGGGGAAGTTTACAGCAAGCTATGGGTACTAAGTTAAGTCTTAGTACAGCTTTTCATCCTCAGACAGATGGGCAGTCCGAGCGTACGATTCAGATTTTAGAGGATATGTTACACGCTTGTGTACTTGATTTCAGAGGATCGTGGAATAAGTACTTGCCACTGATAGAGTTCTCATACAACAATAGCTACCAATCAACGATCGGGATGGCACCTTATGAGTTTCTATATGGAAGAAGGTGCCGATCACCGTTGCACTAGGACGAGGTAAGAGAAAGGCAGCTTCTAGGTCCCGAAGCTGTTAGACAAGCTCAATAAGCAGTAGCGCTAATTAGACAGCATATGCTTGCTGCTCAAAGCTATCAGAAAAGCTATGCAGATGCCAAGCAACGCGATGTGGAATTGAAAGTCAGAGATCAAGTCTTCTTGAAGATATCTCCTATGAAAGGTGTGAAGCGGTTTGGGAAGAAAGGCAGGCTTAGTCCCTAATTCATAGGTCCTTTTGAGATATTGGACAAAGTGGGAGCAGTTACGTATAGACTAGCCCTACCGCCAGCTCTAGCAGATAGTCACAACGTGTTCCACATCTCGATGCTACGCAAGTATGTGTCAGACTCATCTCATGTTCTCAAGTATGATACGATAGCACTCCAGAAAGACTTGAGTTACGAGGAACGACCGGTTAGCATCCTGGATAGAGGGTGAAGTAGTTACGGTCCAAGAGCATTCCTATAGTCAAAGTCCTATGGAGTAATAGTTCTGAACGAGAGGCAACGTGGGAGTTGGAGGAGGACATGCAAGGCTGGTATCCAGAGTTATTTGGTAAGTAAATTTCGAGGATGAAATTCTTTTTAGTAGGGGAGAATTGTAGAGTCCAAGAACTTTACTTAGCTAGTTAGATAGTAGTAGCAATAGTAATAGTTGTAGTATTTTTATGACTGTGGATTTTGGTTTAGACCGGGATTTAGTTGGACACTCGTAGTAATACTTGTAGATTTTATAAGTTTAACCTATAGTTTAAGAATATTAATTATAACCTAAGGTTTAATTAATATGACTGATTATGAAGGTGATATTTATTATAATATAAGGTTTAGATAAACCCAATAAGGAAATGACACTTGTTATGTGTATGTTTAATGAACAATTAAGTATTTTGAGGAATAAATTCAATATGAGTAATATTTGAATATCCTAGGGTCTTCCAGCAGCTTTGAAATCGTTAGAGGACTTAGTCAAGGTTGTTTACTCAATTCAAATTAGGCTGAAAAAGTGCAATTACGTGTATAATATTTCAACGTATGCCGATATATCGCAGCACTAGGGGGCGATATATCGCCATACGGGGATATGAAAAACACGTTACTTCGCACGGCCACCTCGACGGGCATATTAGCCCAGGCGATATATCACCTCCTAGGGGAGATATATCGGCTGTAGTGCCAGATTTTTGAACGTTTTTGAAATCGAGCTTAATTTATTCTTTAACCTCTTGATAAGTCCAGAATCTTTTTGACCGAGTCTTCAGCCTCTGCTGAACGATTATTCAAAGATTTTTCAATTAAAAAGCCATTATTTTATTCAAGCTAAATAAAGATCTTTTCATTCTTGAACTCTATAAATAAGACCTAGTGCCCAGCCATTTATTCATTCATCAAGCTAAGTTCAGAGTCTGCAAGCTGCTAGGTTATTTTAGAGTGATAAACACTTGGGTTGGGGTTATAAGCTTTATCCTTATAAGCTTAATAAACACTCGGGAAGTAAGGTTCATAGTATATTTCGGTTCGAGGTATAGTTCGGTTATAGAAGCATTCGAGGTATTCCTTATTCTAGTTCCTTTCTGTGTTATTCTTATAGTTTTTATACTCAAAATCCTAACTCGTATTCTTTATTCTTGCTTAGGAATCTAAGATCTTGAACGTAAGATTGTTGTTGGTAAGTATCCTTTTGATGGTGTAGTTCATTCTTTTCATCCTTTTCTTTAGTATACTCACCTTTCTATTATGGTTTTTAGGAGTGTTCCAAAGTCCCAATACTGTTCTCATATCCCGGTATATTGGTAAGGAAAATAGGATAGGATTTTATATGTTATATGTTATATGTTATCTTATGTTATGTTTTGTTATGTTATGTATGTTGATAGACTTGGGCATATGACTTGTATAGCTAACAAGCCCCAATAAATTTATGAGCATATGACTTGCTTAGCTAGCAAGCCCCACAAATATAATGGGCATATGACTTGATTAGTTAACAAGCCCCAAGTAGTCTAATGGCCATTGTAGTATTATATGACATATGTTTATGATATATTATATGTTTATGATATAGCATATGTTATGATAGAATTTTATGTATATGATTTATGCTGTTAGTTTTTCCTTGTTGGGCATTAGGCTCATTCCTTTATGTTTATATGTGCAGGAAAATAGCTATGGCGGCGGAAAGGTTCTTGGCAGCTTGGGGGTTGTGTATTGAGGCTGGATGGAATCAATGGACTGAGCGTTCGATTAGAGGATGAAGTCTTTAAATTATAATTTCCATGTATTATTTTCCGCACTTGATTTTGTAACCCATTTATTTAAGTTATGTTTTTGCTTTATTTTCAAAACAATGGGATCCCATATCCTAAGTAAAGTATTTATGTATTCAAACCTTTTCTTTATATAATAAAGTTATGATGTTTTCGCATGTAATAATATAGTCATTATTAATGGTCCAAGGTCTAGAATAGTTGGGTCGTTACAATCACTTTGCTCACATGTTTTATTTTCATGATTATTTGTTTAATATAAACTTATATTAAATCCCGAGCATATAGCTAATCTTATTTATAGTGACGTAATCGCAGTGGAATAAAAATATGATTATATGTTCAAAATAAGTTAGTCCTAAGATTAGTCAATGCACAGGATTTACACTGACTTGCCAATCTACGATATGATCTACTTACACATTACAGTGCTATGTTCTTTCCAGAACATTAGCAAAGTAGATAAGGTCGGATGTATTTGTTACATCGAACAGGACCGATATTGACAGTTGATAAGATAAGTAAACATATTGTTATTATCTATTCTAGTCATATCATATAGTTGACCATAGGTCAATTTAATCTCAATTCTAAGTGGTTAGTATTCTAACAGATTGCATTATTTGAGTTCTTTGACTTGTTCATTACCAGCTTACCCTACGGACTAGCCCATACTTACATCTTGGGAACTCGGTAGTATAATTGAGTGGGAGTGTTAATCATAGATATGAACATCTATAGCTTCTTGTGAAGAAGTGAAACGATGGTTTCCTTTTAGTTTGGTTCAAGGTGTTAAATGATAGAGATCTCATTTCAGTAATTAAATTAGTTTACTGAAATATCATTTACAAGGAACTAAGTGTTTTAAGGATAAAATACAATGAGGGGTAAAATGGTATTTTAGTCCTATCTCATTGTAGACCGTCTATAGAGGATTGAGTGAAAATTATGGTTGTAACAATTGATAATTAATAGCATACCTATATTTGTTATAGAGCGTTCTATGAATTCAAGAGTGCAATTCTGAGTCTATAGTGGAGTCATGAGGAATTAATAAGTTAGTAAATTTATTTGTTAGATTTATCATAACTTATTGGAGCTTGATTTCATAGGCCCATGGTCCCCATTGTACCTTGGATAAAATCATCTAGATAGTCTCAATTAATTGATTTAATCATTAATTAGAATTATCAAAGTTGACCAAGTCAATTTTGGATAGTTTCACAGAGTTGTGTAATTTTGAGAAGAAAAGAGAAATTATGGCAGATTTATTAATTAAGATAAATTGGTATCTAAATTAATAAATAAGTTTAAATCAAGGTTCAAATTATAAATAATTAATTTGATAAAGGATTTAAATAATTATTTAATTAATTAAATCAATAGAAAATAATACAGGCTTTGTTTTTAAGTCTAATGGGCTTATAATCAAATGGGAAATTTCACAGGCCTATAGCCCATGATAATCTCGACCTAGGGTTTCATATTGGCTATTATTTTATTATTTTATTAAATTAAATGGCCTAATTGAGTCTATAAAAGGAGTGCTTAGAGAGAAGTCAAAACACAAGTTTGATAAGTCACAAGTCAGATTTTCTCATAGTATTAGATTCTCTCTAAACACAAGTCATTTTCTAAGCCTCTTTGTTATTTTCTCTTCTTCTCTCTATATCTATCTCATGTGTTGAGAATTGCCCACACTAGTCTAGGTGGTTCTAAGGATACATTGGATGATTGTGAATAAAATAGAAGATCGGTTCAGTTTCTTGATAATACTCTGCGACAGAGAGGATACAAGAGTTAGAGCAATTGAAGGAAGGACTGTTTCATTCCGCTGCTTATACTGTAAGTATTCTATTCTTTGTTTCTCTTTGAATTCAATTTTAGAAACATGTTTTAGGCTATCTCGTATTAATTTGTTTAATATTAGATATACATGAAAATAAATAAAGATCCTGTATAAGTTAATCTAACAATTATGAGTAGTGTCAGGAATAAAAAAGAAAGGTATATGCTCAAGAAAAACAACATGACGAGATACAAATAATTTTTGAGAAGTTGGATCAAAACAACGATAGCCTTTTTTACCTTCACCATAACCAAGAAACACACAAAGTGCAGAGCGTGATGATAGTTTTGTACGCGCTACACTAGGACGAAGGACAAAGCAGGTAGAGCCAAAGACTCTCACGGAAGAATAGTCAGGAATATGTCCATATAGTTTTTCAAAAGGAGAAAAACCTGAAGTGATAGAAGATGGAATCTTATTAATTAGGTTGACTACAGTAAGAATTGCCTCTCCCAAAAACTAACTAGGAACAGAAGATGACAACAAAAGAGAATGAGCAGTTTCAACAAAGTGTCTATGCTTTCTTTCAGCAACACCATTTTGTTCGGGTGTATCTGTACAAGAAGATTGATACACAGTTCCATCTAAGGCAAGCAAATCACATAATTTATTTGAAATGTATTCACCACTATGATCACATCTAAAACATTTAATAACAGCAGCATGTTGAGTTTTTACATAAGCTCGAAAACGATTGTAAATATCAAAGTAATCAGAACGATCTTTCATAAGAAAAACCCAACAAAAACGAGTGTGATCATCAACAAATGAAACATAATATCTAGAGCCTCATTTTGTAGCAATAGTAGAGGGACCCCACACATCAGAATGAACCAAGTCAAAATGGTCAATAGAAGAAGTACTTTTGTTGAATGGTAAAGCAGAAAATTTTGCAAGTTTACAACCACTACAATCAGAAATATCCTGAACTTGCAAATTCCCTACGTGTAGAGTCCCGGAATGTTTACTTAGCTAGATAGTTAGTAGTAGTTATACTATTTTAGATTTCGTGGATTTTGGTTCAAACCGGGACTTAGTTGGAAACTCATAGCAACAATTATGGATTTTATAAGGTTAACCTATAGTTTAAGAATATTAATTATAACATAAGGTTTGATTAATATTGCTAGTCCTATATATATTATTTAATTATAACCTAAGGTTTAGATAGAGCCAATAAGAATATGACACTTGT
Source organism: Humulus lupulus (assembly GCF_963169125.1). NCBI lineage: Eukaryota > Viridiplantae > Streptophyta > Magnoliopsida > Rosales > Cannabaceae > Humulus > Humulus lupulus. Next base: position 172,933,542 of record NC_084794.1, on the reverse strand, counting down.
CATAAGCATGATTATTGAGGAATTAAGTATTTTAATGATAAAATAAAGAAATAGAAGCTTTAGCACTTACCAGAAACTATTAGGGTCATATTATGACTCAGTCAAAGCAGTTATCTCATTCAAATTATGCTGAAAAAGTGCAATTACGTGTTTAAATTATTCATGTATGTCGATATATCGCAGCATGGGAGTCGATATATCGCCCTTAGTAATATATATATATATATTTTAATTTTAAAATTAAGCCTTAACTACTTAGACCTACCTCTGAACGTTTTGATCGAGTCTTCAGCCTCTGGTTGACGAATATTCAAATATTTTTCAATTATATTCATTATTTTTATTCAAATCAAAATGGGGTTAGTTTCACTCCTTACCTCTATAAATAGAACCTAGTACCCAGCCCTTCCCCTCATTCTTCAAGCTGTGATCAGAGACTCCAAGGTGCTAGTACTACCATAGAGTGATAAATACTTGGGTTGGGAAAAAGCTTTGTCATTCTTAAGCTTTATAAAATACTTGGGAAGTGAGATTTAGTGTATTTCGGTATTAAAGTTAGACCAATCCATAAGGTCAACTAAGGTATTCCTATTCTTTAAGTCCAGTTCTTTAAACTACTTTAGTTTTTCTTTAGTTCCTTTTATTCAGATCCTAACTTTTGATATTGGTTTTTGATTAGGTTCTTAAAATTTAAAGATATTTCTTGGTAAGTTTCTTCTTAAAGGTTTAGTTTTCACATTTATTCTTTACTTTTTAGAAATACTCACCATCCTTATTGTTGGTTTTAGGAGTGTTCAAAGTCCTGCATTTGTTCTCAAAAATCCCGGTTTTTGTAAGGAAAATAGGATAGTTATTATATGCTTATATGTGATTATGCTATAATATGTTATGTTATGATATGTTATTATGTGTTATGATATATATGTTTTTGGGGTTTATAGTTGCTTAAATAGCAAACCCCAACACTTTTATGTTTCTTGGGGCTTATAGTTGCTTAGCTAGTAAACCTCATTATTTACCATGTACATGGGTTAGAATTGTGATATATGTTTTATAGTATATGTTTTTGTTATAGTCTTACGTTTAGGTTTTATGTTATATATATGTTAGTAGATTTTCCCTGTTGGGCATTAGGCTCACTCCTTTTTCTTTTAGTATGAGCAGGAAACTAGATATGGAGGTGGGAGGATTCTTGGTGACTTGACTTGTGTATTGAGGACGAATGAAATGAATGGGCTGCGAGTCGATCGAGGATGACGTTATTTTAGTTTTTTTTTTAAATCATGTTCTATGTATTTTCCGCATTTAGTTTTGTAAAAAAAATTTCCGCATTTTAAAATTATGTTTTATGTTTTAAACAATGGGTACCGATACCAAAATTCTATTTTACTTTGTAATTTTCACAATATTATGTTGAAGTTTTAATAAAGTTGTTATTATTTTTTATGTATATGTTCTTCAAAGTAATAGCTATGTTTAGTAGTTCTAATGGTCCAAGGTCTTAGAATAGTTGGGTCATTACACTAAGGTTCCCGTAGAAGCTAAGAATCTTAAATGGGAAGCTGAAACATGACCAAGGCGAGAGTGCCACAAATAAAAATTAGACGATGAAGGAGACAAACGAAAAGAAGACAAATCAACACTAGGAGTTGCAAATACTGGTAATCTCAGCTTATCCAAAACATATAAACCTTCCCGCCTACGGCCTGTCCCAATTAACTTTTGAGATTATGGATCCTACACATGACAAGAAGTAGAAGAAAAAGACACTAAATAGCCAGAATCACATAATTGACCAATAAATACAAGGTTTAATGAAAGCTTAGGAATCTGATAAACATTAGGAAGTGATAAATGAGGAATGGCAATAGAACCAACACCTGATAATGGCATGGGAGTACCATCAACAGTCATGACATCAATAGATAATGTAAGACACAAAGAAACAAAAGACTTTGAATGCGGAGACATATGGTGCGATGCTCCAGAATCTAAAATCCAGGTAGAGGAGGTCACACTTGAAGTGCTAGTAGGGGGCTAACCTATCAAAGAAGAGGCAGACATGGCAATCAGTTGCATGGTAAGAAACTTCTGAAATTGTTCTGAGAGGACACCAAGTGCAAAGTTGGAGGATGAGGATCCAAAATCATACGAATCAGATGGAGGTATAGTAGCAGCTGTATTAAATTGAGGTGGATGGTATGGTCTAGATTGCGATTGGTTGCCAAAATGTGGTTGATTACCATAATGAGGTGACTGATTACTGAATTGATGTTGGTTACTGTAACGTCTCAAAGTTGCTAATAAGGCTTAGTGCCTTGATTAGCCTATTGGGAGGGCAATAATTGATTTAATTCTATTACTACATGATTAATTGTGATATATGTGCATCATTACGTGATTAATTGAATTATATTATTATATGACTAGATATGCATGTTTAGGTGAATTAAATATGAATGTGAGATCGTTCGTGTTGTTAAGGGCATATTTATAATTTTTGACCCCTTGAGGGTATATATATATATATGTGTTATGTTGTGATATGTCTGAGACCACAATATTGTGGAGATATTTTTGAGATGTGTGATCTGAGGCGATTAGGGAGCGAATACGCGAAATAGTCACAACGGGGTCAAATACCCGACTCGGGGTGACCCTAGGGGTATTTTGGGGAGTTAGTGTGTGTTCAGGATTTACTGGGTAACAGGTAGTGATTTAGCGGTTATTTGGGTATACCGAGGGTAATTGGAGATTTTTAGGAATACTTGAGGAAGTAGCAGGAATGGTGCGAATGACAGAATTTCCCTTGGTGGTATTAAAGGTCTAGGAATTAATTTAGGGACAATTTGGTCATTGTGGTGCAAGGGATAGACATAGAGCCTTTGGACTCTAGACTCAACCAGAAGAAAAAAAAACACTTAGTCACTCTCTCACTCTCTCTCTCTCTCTCTCTCTCTCTCTCTCTCTCTCTTCGGCTCACTCTCTCCCTCTTGTTGTACTTGGAAGTTTTTGGTGAAATTCTTGGGGAATTCGCTGAGGATTTGAAGAAACTTGAAGCTTGAAATGCTTTGGGTTTAGCTAAGGGTTGAATTCCCTAATTAAGGTAAGGTTCTATTATGATTTTTGTTAAGTTTTCAGCTGTAAGTTAAAGGTTTTTGTTTAGGTTTAAACCTTGGTTTGATTTTGAGTTTTGGTGAGTCTATGGAGTATTATTTGGGGTAGTTATGCTGATTATATTGCATTGATATGGATTCTAGACGCAATTTTGGGTTTAGGTATTGATTTGGGTGGATTTAGCTCAAGAAAAACGCAGGGGAATTCTGGGTTTAGAGCTCGAGTCGCAGCCTTGTTCTTTAGGCGTTGTGGCCTGTGTGCATGAGAAGGCCCTGGAGGGTCTCTGAAGTTGCCCAGGCGTCGCAATGCAGGTAGGGCGCGTCGTGGTTCGTGTCCCCTAGGAGAGAGGCTTGGGGCTCTCTGACTTATACCGCATCGCATCCCTAGGGGGTTGAGCCGCGACTCAAATTAGGGGAAATGGCCAAAATAGGGTTTTAAGCTCGAGAACTCGAATTTAAGGGCTCGAGAAGGATTCTGCTACCCGGTGTTGTACCCTAATTTCAGCCCGAGTTCATTCACCCAGCTCAGGTACAGCTGGCAAATAAATATACGGAGACGTAGTATGGGAGTGATATCTGATTGTTATGCACATGGACATCTCGGGTTTCGTGTGGTCACCCGTGGTGTTAGGCGCCTTGGGTCTAACCTGAGCAAGGGATATGAAGGTCGTGAAGCACGAGCTCAGGATATTAAAATAGTTGTCTAAGCACAAGCTTGGAGGAGATAACTAGCTCGTGGTAATTCTAATATATTGCACACCTGCGGATCCTCAGAGACTCGGGTCCTTTTATGCATTTATTTATGACCAGGTTGTCATATTTAATGTCCCAGATATTAGGAGAAAATTTACTTTGTGATCAAATCATATCCCATTATAAATGGGAAGTATATATATTAAATGTAATAATTATGTAAATGTGTGATTGAGTCACACGGTTATCCAAACCTGTCTATGGAATTCCCTTATAAATACTGGGAATATTGGATAGGGAAGGGGACAATTATTCCGTAATACCAAAACTCTGCCAAAATAGAGAGAGAAATAACGATAATATAGACTCGTGGACTAGGTGGATTTTAACCACTGAACCACGTAAAAGATTTGTGTTCTTGTGAATTCATTTCATTTTTCATTATGGTTTATTACTAAGCACTAATCTACCTTATTATTTCTTAATATATTGTTGGAAAAAAACCGCGTCAATACCCAGTTTAGTAGAATTAGAGATCCCAGAGGCTAGAATATTATTTTGAAATTTTTAATGTGTTTAGGGTTTGATGGATATTTATTTTTATTGCTTTGTGACTACGTTTTACCACTAAGGCTCGGGTTTAGGCGATCGTGCTCGGGATCGCACTATACAGTCAGCTCGGGAGACAAGTAAGAAAACTGTTTGTGCCCGTAGAGCAGGGCATGGCCCGATTATTTGTGCTTAATGTTATGTATGAATGTTTATAGTTATTATGCCATGTTTGTGTGATTATGATTGATCAGCAAAGGCCGAGATCGACGAAAGCCGGGAACGGCAAAAAGCATGCTTAATGCAGGCCGCCATGGCATGTCCATCTAGGGTATTATACTCACTTATTCGGTGAAGACCGTGAACCTGGTGCCTGGTAAAGTACCTTGGTCGGCGTAGGTCGCTACGTGAATAACTTGTTATATCTATTTAAAGTTATGCATTTACTTGAATGAATTGTTATATGCTATGTGTGTGGAGTTTTCTTGCTGGGCCTTGGCTCACGGGTGCTCTATGGTGCAGGTAGGGGCAAGGGAAAAGCCGACCAAGTATGAGTTAGAGGGCGTGGGGAAGCGCGTACATGTTTGGCCTACTTGGCCGCCACGGGTGGGGTAGTTTTGAGAAACACTGTGCAAACGTTTGATTTTGTCGCTTAGGTTAACTGTACCCTAACTTTTGACCTAAGTTTCATGAAATGAGTATTTATTGCGATTTAATCACATTATTTGGTCTAATACCTCGATTAGCAAGCTAATGGCACATTTTAAAATTACTTGGTAATGACTCTAGGGTAGTAGGGCATTACAACTTGGTATCAGAGCGTGCCAAAGTTTATGGTTCCTAGAGATTGACCGAACTTGTACGCTCACCTTCAGAGACAAGCTCGACTCAGGGTTGGTTGGTATTAAGTGAATTACATGTTTAATTACTTGTCTGAGTTGCCCTGTTTTTTTTTATTAATATAAATAGAGCATGATGATTGTATATAATGCTAGGGCATGTCCCCTTTGATTGCTATACGATTATGTTGTGTGTGCATTATATTGATTGGATATTTGTGGTTGATTGATTGACCTGGGAGGTGGTTTTTTTTATGTTGTTATCGTGCCTGATGTGCAGCATCATTGATTGTAGGCATATTGAAGTTATGCCTTGGCGATCAAGTAGATTTTGCAGCAATATAGTTGAAGATAACAACTAAGGTTAGGACCCTCCACCTACCCCACAGAACTGGAAACAAATGTTTGCAGAAATGCAAGCTAGACTTCTGAGAAATGAAGATGAACTCCGAGAGCCGAGGCACCAGGCTCTTCCTTAGGAAGTTGGACTACAGGTTCCACAGGATGTGGCACCAGTGCTAGCCCAACCTGTGATGGAGAATAGGTGGGAGCCTTTGTATGAGAGGTTCAGAAAGCAGCACCCTCCCACCTTTGAGGGCGATCCAGACCCACTACGGGTAGAGCAGTGGATGAACATGACTTCTTCTATCCTGGATTTCATGAGGGTGGAAGGGAACGAGAGGGTGACTTGTACCAGTTATAAGTTGAGGGAAGATGCCCGCATCTGGTGGGAAGTTGTGTCTTAAAGGAGAAATGTGACTGCTACGACTTGGTGTTTAACACCCAAAATGTGCATCCACTAAGCGATGGTTGTAATATAGATTGGGCGGTCGATTCCACAAGGAGGCAAAGAAATAAAGTTAATCAATAAATAAATTTTAGAGATAAATAATGTGAGAAAATTAGAACAAGTGTTATTTGTGTGTTTTTGAGATTTAAATATTATAAACAAAGATAGGATAAAAGTGTGATGTAACAAAAGGTAACAAGTGGGAAGGATCAAGAGTCATCGACATGTATACTTATTTATTTGGATCTTTGATTCACAAAAATTACACAAATGAATAGTTCACATCTCAACTATTCATTTGGAAGATTTAGCATTGAAGCACAAATATATTTCACAAAAATGCATTCAAGTGATTAATATTCTTTACCATGGAAGGATGAGATAAATCTAATGAGAAATCTAAAAATGACATTATACCATTGGCAATAATGCAATAAAATATTGGGCATAAAACCTAACACAAATATTACTTTTACCATTTATAAAATACATAGAAAGAGCATGACTAATTCTATATAGTTTTAGCAAAAGTATATATATGAATGAGATGGAGAAAATGATAAAGATATTATCTATATTATTTTCACTAATTTGATAATACATAGAAAGTGTTTGACAAAAACTATATACTATTAGTCAAAA